>NC_064819.1:121468792-122718792 GCF_024166365.1 Elephas maximus indicus | reverse complement strand
GCAAGCAAATCTTAAGGTTTAGGAATGTCCAAGATTGAGAGGACAGGGGACTGACTCATCAGCAGTGGTGTTTTGGGAGAATGGTGTGAGCCCTTGATTCTGTGATAGAGAAGTTGCTGAAACAGCCAGAAGGAGACAGAACTGCAGACAAATACATATAGCAAGAGAGGCAGGCTAAACTTGTCCTTCTGCTAAATGGTAGAAAGCTTAGTAAGACACTTTTTTTTTTTTTTTTTGTGGGTAGAGGTAAAATTTTGCTATATATGTAGTTTCAGATAGTCTTCCAGTCTGAATCTCTTCCAGATATATTCGATGGTGAATCAGGGTCACGTAAGTGGTCATAAACACAGGCTCTAGAATCAATTTGACTTAATGAATTCTCATATGAAAAGTCATTGCCATCGAGGCAATTCCTGCTTATAGTGACCCTATAGGACAGAGTGGAAACCCTGGTGGTGTAGTGGTTAAGTGCTACAGCTGCTAACCAAAGGGTCGGCAGTTCCCATCCACCAGGTGGTCCTTGGAAACTCTATGGGGCAGTTCTACTCTGTCCTATAGGGTCGCTAGGAGTCGGAATCGACTCGACGGCACTGTGTTTGCTTTGTTTGGTTATAGGACAGAGTAGAACTGCCCCATAGGGTTTCCAAGGCTGTAATCTTTATGGAAGCAGACTACCACATCTTTCTCCCAAAGATCAGCTAGTGGGTTTAAACTGCCAATCTTTCAGTTAGCAGTCGAGTGCTTTAACCACTGTACCACCAGGGTTCCTTTCTAATATAAAAAGACAAGCTAATTTCACTTTGAAATATCTAACCCATTATTAAAAAAAAAAATATACCTTATATTAATTTTTGTTGTTGTTGTTAGGTGCCATCGAGTCGGCTCTGACTCATAGCGACCCTATGTACCACAGAACAAAACACTGTCTGATCCTGTGCCATCCTTACAATCACTGTTATGCTTGAGCCTGTTGTTGTAACCACCGTGTCAATCCATCTTGTTGAGAGTCTTCCTCTTTTCCGTTGACCCTGTACTTTACCAAGCATGATATCCTTCTCCAGCAACTGATCCCTCCTGACAACATGCCCAAAGTATGCCTTATATTAATATCATATATTAATAAAATAACTGGTTACCATTTACTAATGTCTGGGTTCATAACTGGCTCTACTATTTACAACCCGTGTAATCTCTCTGTGCCTCTGTTTCCTTGTCTGTGAACTGGGAATTACAGCACCCTGTCATGAGTTAATACGTTAGGTATATTAATAGTAGTTTATTAACATGGTGTCACTGGGTGGCACAGTTAAGCACTTGTCTATTAACTGAAAGGTTAGTGGTTATAACCTACCCAGAGGCACCTTGGCTGGTATCTGCTTCCAAAAGGTCAAAGCCTTGAAAACACTATAGAGAGCAGTTCTACCCTGAAACACATAGGTCACCATTAGTAGGAACAGACTCAACAGCAATGCATTTGGTTTTAGTCTATTAACAATAGTATTTTTATTATTAACTAAAGGAAATAGGCCTCATTTAAGCTTAGATCCAACATTCAAAGATGGGAGGGACATTTACACACAGCACGGGAGGGTGGGGGAGATGAAAGTGGACTTTGGCAGAGTGGAGGTCAAGAAAGGCAGCTAATTAACCTATGATGCTGTATTAGAGAAAACTTAATTGTACTTGAAAATAAAACCTCAATAGTACTTTAAAAACTATTAGAGCTAACCCTTTTATGAAGCCTGGCCAGATGGTCTTCAAAAGAGGCATTTTTCCAGAGGAGCTCCCAAAGCTTTTTTAACTTTCTGGAGGTGCTCAATCAAAATTACCCAAGCAATATTGAGATGACCCGGCAATATAAGAGTTGGAGTGAAAACTATAGTTTTTTATAAAGAAAGTCTTGTTAGGTTGAGGTTAAGTGCTCGGCTGCTAACTGAAAGGTTGGTGGTTTGAATCCTCCCAGCGGCTCAGCGGACGAATGACCTGCATCTGCTTGTTGAAGCATCTCAATTGGTATTCCGTCACTATGAAGATTAAATGAGTAAATTTCAAGCATTTAGCACAGGCCCAGCAGAGAGCAGATACTCAGGAAATGATAGCTATTGCTAAAAATAACAATTTTGTCCACACTAAGGTAGCCATTCAGCCTATGTCATCCCATTCCCTCCGGGTAAGGGGAAGAGGTGAATAATGATCATAGCAATTAGATCCTACGTTGCTGCTGGTGCCCTTGATCCAGGCACTAAGACCCACCTTTCAACAGCTCACCAGATGACAAGCCACCAGGGAGTCTGCTGCATTACTTGCAGTCTTGCAGTGTCTTCTTACAGTGGAGTCCTGCCTCATCACGAATGACCACAGAATGAAATTGTGCAACGAATGTGCTCACTAAACCCAGAGGAATCTGAGGAACTGAGGCAATGGTCTTGATCTAAAGTCTGTGTGTGTGTGGGATGCATGAATGTTATGCCACCAAACCTCTCACAGCCTACACGATCAGAAAGAAACTTGGAGCTCAGTAGGAAATGGGACTAGCCAGACTGAAGGCTCAGGATACCTCAGGACACTGGACCTGCCCACAGGAGTGAGACAGTCACATGATGAAACAACCAGTTTCCTGCTGCGACAGAAGGTGATCAAAATGATAGGAAGTTGGGACCCAGTCCTGAGATTATGGTGGGGGTAGGGGGCCAGGAAGGCAAGTTTCACAACTATGGCAAGTATGGGAAGCTAGAGATAATGGGTGGGTGGGACAAAATACTTGGCATAGATGGGTGGCCTTCCATGGTGGAGGGCAGGCCTACACTGCTGGAACTGAGGACCCTAGTTACACAGCAGACTCCACACAGGCTGTTAATGTTGAAACAACTCATAAGCTGTAGCTTGGGGTACGAAATGGGAAGAGTGGCTGCTTCATTCACCAGGGTGTCTGAGAGCAGTTTCTGGGAGAAGGGAAAAGATAGTTAACACAATCTTTTCCCTTCTCAGGGTTACAACTGGCATCCGAAGGAGAGTTACCTTAGGGAATTCACTTGTCTCTCTCCCAAAGTGTTTAAAGTTGCAACAGGACAAGAAAACTCACAACACGTGTTCACCACTTAGTGTTAGGACGGGTAGCATTCGCCTGCATTTGGGAGAACTTCTATAGATTAGATCCTGTCTATACCACAACCATTGAGAGAGGACCAGCAAGATCAGGCATTAAGTTCTTGGCTTTTGTCTACTGAAATATGAACTCTACTATACTCTAACTTAGTGTGTTTGCTCATAGTTTCCTTGCTTCACTCCATAAAGTATTTGGGGCTACAAAGACATTTTGAGATGACCTTTTCTTTCTGTCTCTAGATCCACAATATGTCATTATAATGTAAGCATTTCAATCATCTCTGGAACTATGCATTTTTGAAACACCTTTTACTAATCATCAGTTACGCATTGCAATTCTCTGTTCTCTTTGGTATACTTGGTACCTTTGCTCTCTAAGCGATGTTATTCCTTCAGGCTACTAGCACATTGATGCATGAGCATCCAAATCTATTAGCATAAAATATAATGCAAAAATCCTAAATGACACATAATTAAAACATGGAAAACATTTAGCTATTAAATGTTGTTATAACTTTATTACCAAGACAATCTCAAATTTAATTCATAAATATTAGTTAATCAAGATGTTATTCATCTCATATTTACTATGCAACTACAAGCCTATCTTATTTTTTTTTCACTTAAGATTGTAGAAATGCTTGTAACTTATATGGGAACTTTCATCTTGGATCTAGAAGGTGATACTGTCAGCTTTCAAACTTGCTTTGTAAATTGCCTATTCTTAGAAATGGTAGAAATATTTTACACTATCTGAATAATAATGAACAATGCTGCTCAGTGATTTATAACTCTAACAGCTTTATAATTTGATTTTTGAACAGCTCTCAAAGTTTCCATTGGTAGTTCATGCAACTATGAGTAAATTTTCTAGCCAAATGACTCAGTATTTTGCTACATGACTAATCCCACACTCAATATGGAAACTATCTAAATGAATTCTATTTGCTATGGATAATAAATGATTACTTTCCAGAAACTGTCTGCAAAGCATTATAGAGTAGACGAATTCAATTACATTGATGTTTTTGAACTCCCAAGCTCAGCAGACTTTCTTGAGAAGTCTGTAATGCTCATAAAAAGAATGTATGTATTTCCCCCCAACCTCACGTTATTGTCATAGATTTTGCAGCCTGGCAACCCATAGTACAACAAACCCTTATTTCCTAAAATGCTCAAAGAACAATTTGGAATGATTCCATTTAAAATATTTTTTCTTACAATGAGTCCTTCATTTTTCAAGTTTTTATTACGGTAAAATGAATATAAAATTCTTTCCCAGGGAATATTTGTTGAAAATAATATTTGATATTATTGCAAGTAACAATTGTTTTTCTTTTAAAAACTTAAGCACTAAAAAGCCGATAGCGGTCCATCTATGGTGACTCCTCTGATTCTGGTGGCTGGAAATGTCCTCCAAGGTTACATTAGACTCTTCCAGATGATGCAGCTCCTTTACCTATAAATACGAGCACATGTAGGTTCCAGGCACAGGTCTTGGGCTCAGACTATCATGAAAATCTGTTTGGGAATAAACAGACCATGGAACACATTTCCTCAAATTCTCTCAATTCCTGACATGCTATTCAATTCTGAGAATAAAAAACTTCACTGAGGAAAAAGTAGGCTACCAATTCAAAATCTATGATTTGCTTCCCATAATTTATTGCTAGAGCCATTCATGTGTAAACTTTTTGTTTTTATGGAGCTAGTATTCCCATGTAATGTCCTCGTGTAATTACCAATTGGGAAATTTACTCATTTCCACATAGGTTTGTAATAAAAACTTTATGAATAACCCGAGCTACATTCCAAGGCCTTCCTTTTTTTCCCTTAAATATTGCTCTTCTAGTCTGAGTATAAAGGAGCCCTGGTGGCGCAATGGTTAAGTGCGCGGCTGCTAACTGAAAGGTTGTGGGGTTGAACCCACCAGAGACTCCATGGGATGAGAGATCTGGCAATCTTCCCCAGTAAAGATTACAGCCTAGAGAACCCTATGTGGCAGTTCTACTCTCGTACAGGGTTGTTATGAGTCAGAATTGATTTAATGGCACCCAACAACAACATTCTGAGCATAAGGAGCTCTGATGGTGCAAACAGTTAAGTGCCCAGCTGCTAACCAAAAGGTTGGTGGTTTGAACCCACCCAGCAGCTTCTCAGGAGAAAGACCTGGCAATCAGCTTCCGTAAATATTACAGCCAAGAAAACTTTGTGGGGCAGTTCTACACTGCCACACTGGGTTGCTTGGCATCACCCAACAATAACATGGCCTGAGTACTGGTAGCCAGGGTGGGGAGGGAAGAGACCATGGACAGGGAGCCATCATAACTATTCAGGGTCAGTTTTAATTCTGCAGGGTCAAAAGCAGCCAGAGAACAGAAAGAACCAATCTGGGAGGACTGAAGTTATGTTGAAACAAATTGCTAAACCACAAATCTCCAGGACAATGTCTTCTTCTCTTTCTTCAACTCATACTGTCTCTCATACCACTGTTCCCTGTCTCTCAGGTTCCTTAGAAACTTGTTCAAATACCTCTATCCTTACAATATTGGCTTTTATTCAGACTTAATTCCATTTCTACTCATCCCTGTTAGAGTTAAGTTTCTCCAAAGATGGTGGACAGGGGTTCTTTCTTTTTCATCTCCCACTTCTCTTCAGCCTACTGGTATCTGGCTTTAGCTCCTCCCACTGTAATGAATTAGCTCTCCTAGTTTTTTTTAGTCACCAGCTTTTGTCCTTCTTAACCTCCCAGTTGGGGATCTGCCTACTAAGCCATTAAATTGGAACACTCCCCCCTTGGCTTCCCTGATCCTGCCTTCTCCAGTTCACTAATGGACCTTGTCTCCAAAGCTCTGATTTCAATTCTTTCTATAGTTTCTCTTCCTTAGTCATTGCATACATTTTCATGACTTCAACTACAATCTAGGTTGATGACTCCCATGTTTGTCTTTGGTTCTGACTTCTCCACCTACATTTCTATGGCTTACTGGATATTTTTACATGAATGTCCTTTTGATACCTCCACCTTTAAAAAAAAAACCATTGCCATCAAGTTGGTTCCAACTCAAAGCGACCCTATACACAGAGTAGAATTGCCCCACAGAGTTTCCAAGGAGCGTCTGGTAGATTCGAACTGCCAACTTCTTGGTTAGCAGCCAAAGCACTTAACCACTATGCCACCAGGGTTTCCACCTCCACCTTAGTGGGTCTAAAATTGTTTGTCATCTTCCCCTTCAAAATTGCTTATCTACCCTAGCTCAAAACTTGAATCATCTTCAATTCCTTCCTTTCCCTTAATTCTATGCTCAGTTGGTCACCACACAATGTAGGGTAAAGCCTTTTCTTCTTCTTGATTTTTCTTCTTGACCTATAAATTAGGAACTTGGGCTACCTCTAGAGAAATAGTGGGAAGATGTTTCTGCCGTTATATTAAATTCCCTTATTCACTCTTCTCCTTGGGAGGTAGAATGAATTATTAGAGAAGGTCCTGCCAGCCACTAGTGGGTGAGGCTGACATTAGTCCCACACAGGGTTCTGTCTCGTGCTCACTCAGGCTACTTGCCTCATGGGTTGGAAAATGTCAGGGTTTTCTCAACCTTCTCTTGATATATAGGGAACAGGGACAGGTAAAGTTCCTTTCAGTCCCAGGGTTGGGGAGGCCTGCAGTCCTTTAGCTGTGACCAGGTGGAAACATGGAGTTAGAGAAAAAGGAATAAGATGCCCCATTTTGGCCTTGAGTCTAAGCCGTGTTCTTCAGTGTGGTTTTACCCTGAATAAAGTTTATATTTTAACTTCCCTTTGGTTTCTTGAGTCTGTTTCTAGTTTGGCTTAGAATCCAAAGGAACGAAGGGGTGAGGGATAGCTCACATTCTACATACCTAATACTCTCTTAGCTATTTTTCCCCACTCATTTGTCTTCTCTTGGGTGGCACTGTTAACTCACTGTCATAAAAAAGCCTCAACACATTACATATATGTTACATTTTGATGATCTGGAAGTTGACTATTCCGGAAAGTCTCAGTATGAAAGATTTTGGCCATGGGCCTTCCTCCCCCATCCCTACCACCAAACTTGAAAAAATTTATGACATTTTTACTATGCCAATTATTCTTTTGTAATGAAAACCTAGAAGGAAAAAAATGCATGACTTCTACTAAATTAACTTCCAAAAAGGATTGATTGGCTAATTTAATATTTATTGAATTCTACAACGCATTAGGCACCACCTAAATGCATAAAAAAGAAGCAATTAATAACATTACATTATTTGGAAAAGGAAATTACAAATTAGCAACAAACAAATCAGAAAATAAAAATGGAACCTAAATACTGAATTCTTTTAATGATTTGGTTTGCCTCCTATTAGTATCCCTGAGATAACAGAAATGAGTGCATCTAGAAAGAAATATCTATAGTATGGCAGTTAAGCATTTGCCCGCTGGAGAGAGATAAATGCTGTTCTTGTGTGTGTTTCAAACTTATAAATGGCTGCGGCAGACTCAGGATAATAACAATTGTGCTAAAGTAATAGCTCAGAAAACCATAATTGCTATTTAGTTGCTTTTTGTTGTTAAAAGTGCAAACTTTGGGGCAAACTGGTTACTATGCTGTGTTTGTGGTCTTAGACATGTTTCTGTTCAAGGATATTTAGGCCATTTTGCCTCACTCACAAATTTTAGTCAGTAAGACCTATAAAGATGATTGTCCTAAACTCTGTTAATTATTCCCACCAATGTTTGCAAAGGGTTAATTCAGTTTTGTTGTTGTTACTCTAAATTGCTCCACTATGCCACTGTAAGGCAATGGGGCAAAGAATCCTTGTTGCCTGATATGCCACACATTGCAGGTTCTCAGGATTCTCTTCAGTAACTGCTGCACTAGTGACAGGGATACTGTCCCTCACTGCAGGGGGCTGAGGTGTCAGGAAACCTTTAAACAATGTGCACACGATGCAGTGCTACCTGCTAGCCCTCTGAGTGCTAGGGACCTATGAAGCCTACATTCAATTTTCTTACTTATGCAGAGTCTGCAAGCAAGTTTCCATCTTTCACCAAAAACAACTGAATGGGATGCAACATGTCAACAATTTGAATGTTTATTTTGTCTTAGGAAACTCAAACTGCAAATGAGAAAGCTTATCAATTGCTTTCCATGTTTACGAAGCTGACATTTAAAAGGCTGCATTAGACAATGCCTGTTTGAGTTTCTGTTAATGCTTACACATGGTAATATGTAACCAGCCTCGAGAATATCAATCGTTAAGCTTTTATGTAGAGCTGTGCGTTGGTTTTATATAGTTAGAAAACAATACTGACTTTGAGATCCTACAAGCAAATAACAAAACTTAAACATTCTTACTGTTTTTGCTTTCCAGAATTTTACAAATAACTTTTTTATGACACAGAATTAGTTTACTCTTTGCAATATCCCAAAATAAGAGTCCACTCTTGCAGTTATTAGACACTCTATAAATGCAATAATGTGTTGCCTTGTCACTATAAATGAAACTTCTTTATGCGAGTAAACAAAACAGAACCAACCCCATACAGGGAAGGCCTTGGGGCAGCAGAACGCAGCCGCGCTGCACTGGCCTGCCAAGTATGCAAGATGCCGCAGACTGCTGCAGGAGCGGCCTCCTGGCCAGGTGGCCTTAGTCATCCGCAGAAGGGCACACTGCGGCGTTCCTGCTTTACCTTCTGCGTTGGCATTGCACCAGGAACCACTATAAAATCCCCTGGCCACCAACTGCAATATGTTTTTTGATGGTTATGAAGAAATGTGGGGAGGGGGGAAGAGGCAGACAGAGTGGGTGTGTGCGCGAGTGTGACAGATCACTATTTCTTCACACTCTCTAAAAAATTCTCCCCCAGATATTTACGAGCCAATCCCCCAACTTCCTTCATATGCCAGGCCCCTAAAACTGAAATCGCCTCTCCCCTCAAAAACAGTAGATGGGTCAGTTGTACGGTAAACGCGGGGATACAAGAGAATCTAAAGTGCCTATTTTCTCGGCTGCGAAATTGCACCAAGTTTGGGGGCAAAACAGTTCATGTCTATTCGGGAGCGCTCCTTCCTAGCTTAGAGCGGGTTGGAAAGGGATGAGTCTCCCGTTTCTGGAGGACCTAAACTCCCACGGAAGGCCCATCCCAGTGTTCAAGCTTCAGCGTGCCAGGACCCCCCCCCCCCCGCAAGCAATTGCTCACCCAGCTGCATCCTCCAAAGCCCCAACCTCGGGGCCGGGGCGCGGGAAGTGGGAGGTGGGGGTAGCACCGCTTGGAGAATCCCGCCACTGCCTTACGGTTCTCCCCCTGGCTCCTTGGCGCCCCCTGAGGCGGCCGGGCTCCACAGCAATTCTGACAAGGGAGGCTGGATAGGTGGAAGCGCCAGGTGTCCCCGGCGCGGAGAGGCGCCAGGCCAGTGCACCTGCTGGCGGTGCGGGCTGGCGGGCGGCCCCGCGGGAGGGCGCTGGACTCTCAACTCAGGCCAGGGCACAGCCTGCGGCCGTGGCCGCAGCCGCCGCAGCCCCAGCAGCCATGTCCGCGCGCCCGCGCTGCCGCAGCCCGGCCGTGATGTCATCAGCCGAGCCCCCGCCACGGCGCCCCATTCCCGCCTCCCGCGGGCTGCCACGGCTGCAGCCTAGGCGCCGCGCCCCCGCCCCAACCCACGTGTGCCTGGTTTAGGGGATGCTGACGGCCGCGGAGGCCACGAGACTATGCGCCCGACCCGGGCGACCACGGCGGCGGCGCTGCTCCTCCCTGCTCGCCGCGTCCCTGGCGGGGCTGCGCCCGGGGGCTGCGCACAGACGGGGGCGGGGGCGACTGGGGAGGGAAGGGAGAGGCTCCCCGCCGCCGACTCCCTGACTCGTCGCCGTCTGCTGAGTCATGGCAAGCACTCCCCGCAGCCCCAGATCACTCGCGTAGCGCGGCTGGCGCGGGGTGCGCAGCCATTGGGTTGGGCGCAGGGCCGCGAGCGCCGGGCATGACGCGCTGAGCCGCGCTCGCCCGTGCCAGTCGCCCGGCTTGCGCCCAGCGCGGGTGCCTCTGCCACCGCCTTCCAGCCCCGCAGCCGAGCCGCCCCCGCCTCGCCCGCACCATGATCGCCGCGGCTTTCCTCGTCTTGCTGAGACCCTACAGCATCCAATGTGCCCTCTTCCTCTTGTTGCTTCTGCTGGGCACTATCGCCACCATCGTCTTCTTCTGCTGCTGGCACCGCAGGCTCCAGAAAGGGAGGCATCCAATGAAATCGGTCTTTTCGGGCCGTTCACGGAGCCGAGGTAAGACACGCCGGGACCGGTTCCCTCGTGTTAGGAGGAACATTTAAGCCTATTCCGAGAGTGAAGCGCGGTTCACTCCCTTCTCCGTTGCAGCCCCTGCCCCCGTGGTTGCCCACTCCCCAAGCTAAGTACGTTTATTTGTTTCACCGCCCCCCTTGCTTTTTTGCCCCCCCCCCCAGTCTCTCGGGTTTGGATAACCACGGCGATGTAGAAAACTGGGAGGAGAGGAAAGAACAAAAAATTTTAGTGTCCATTTTGCTAAAGCCCTAAGGGTAATTCCAATCGAGTCCGGGGCTGCTGCTGTCTCTCCTTTACCTATGCATCGGTAGAACGTAGGGGTGAGAAAGTAAGATAAAGAGAGTTCGGGGTTCCCCAACTCCCCCAGAACTTTCTCGGAAACTTCTCTCGGAGAAATCACCTAGAGACTGATGGCCCGGTGACCCTCACCTTAGGATGTCCTCCTCTGAATTCGAGGCGTCTAGAATGTGCCCGACCTTTGTCCCTCAGTCATTAGCAAAAGTCATTAGTAACTGGGCATGTGAAGGACTAGTTGTTAAATGAAGTCCCGTTTTTCTCTTCTCTCCCCAGATGCTGTCATGAGATCTCACCACTTTCGTTCTGAGGTAATTTATTTAGCGCGCACAGTCAAGGTCAGAAGAAGTTCTCTTTCCTGAGTACCAATGTTAGTCACATTCCTGTTAAGAAACCAGCAGGGCCATGAATGGCGAGTATGCTCTCCCGAAGGCGAAATTGCCCGGTTTGTTTGGAAGCGATTCCGGCACAACCTAAGTTCCCGGCAAACAGTTTTCCCAGATTTCGTGTGTAGTGGAGACGCTGTGCAAGTGGGCGAAAGGCGGCTCCTAACGGTGCCGCGGATCTTAGGGAAGTTAGTCAGAGGGTGGGTGTTGTCTTAGTTTACAGTCTATAATTTATTTGCCAGTGAAAGCTTGCTGAGTGCTGTGAGCTGACTGTGGTTGTTCACTTGGATGAACGACAGAGAAGAGCTTTTGGGAAGGGACTGCAGAGCAGTTTGATCCATACGCATTTCATTTTAAGATCTTGCAAATATACGTTTCTATTCACTCAAAGTTCCCCATGTTTTATTGGAGGCTTCTGATTTTTTTTTTTGCAAAGTGATAGTGGTGGTGACTGGGCATCTCGGGATCCAGTGCACTTAAATGCTCCTGCTCATCTTTCAAAACGTCAACTGCCCTTCCTTGAGCAGGTGACCTGGGTACAGTGATTCAGTGGGACTTTTGTAGGTTCAACTCCACTGAAGACAAAACAAAACAAAAAAAACCTACAAGTTCTCCAGGATTCAGCTTTTTTTTTTCTTTTTTTTTTGAGTTTCCAGATCCTTCACCTCTTAGTGAGAAATATTTCTCCCCTTTTTGAGAAAGTTTCACAGGCCAGTTTTGGAGGTTGCTAGTGCTGATGTTTGATGCAGTTTACTCATCTTAGAAAAGACTTCATAGTTACACCCCCTGCATTTACTGAGAAGTTATTTCACATTTCATCTCACTAGTTAATGTGATGTTTTATTGGACCCTAGATGTTTTATTGAACTCTGGTTGCTTAAAAGCCTTAACTGAATTATTTTAACATCATTATGGTGTTGCACAATAAGTAATTCTATTGTATATAGCCCTGGAGGATGAGAACTTTGTGTTTAATTTAGGATTCTTAAGAATATAAGTTAACTAGCTAGACAATTAGAGGCTCTATTCCTGGCCTGGAAACCCTGGTGGCATAGTGGTTAAGGGTTTGGCTGCCAACCAAAAGGTCGGCAGTTTGAATCTACCAGGTGCTCCTTGGAAACCCTATGGGGCAGTGTTCCTCTGTTCTGTAGGGTTGCTATGAGTCAGAATCAACTGGAGCACAACAGGTTTGGTTTTTGATTCCTGGCTTAAGGAGCCCTGGTGGTACAGTGGTGTTCGACTGCTAACCAAAAATTTGGTATTTTGAATCCACCAGCTGCTCCTCAGGAGAAAGATGTGGCAGTCTGCTTCTGTAAAAATTACAGCCTTGGAAACAACTATGGTGCAGTTTTACTCTATCTTATAGGGTCGCTATGAGTCAGAATTGACTCCACAGCAGTGGATTTGGCTTTTGGTTATTCTTAGCATTACATTAACTAGTTGTGAAGTGCTGGGAAACTCAAGTTCTTTGCACCTGTTTTCTCATCTGTAAAAGAGATCTAATAGTACCTTGCAAGGTCGTTGGGGAGATTACATATAATTATGTAAAAAAAAAGCCCACTTAGTTCATAATAGGTATTCAATACTTGGTAGCTATCATTGTATTTTGTAAACTGAATTTTAAAAAGTGCACAATAAATGATCTGTTAGCAAATGTTTTAAGTCTTTGTTAAATTAATTAATTCAAGACACAAATTATATCTGTTGTGAAGCAACAGTTTCGGAATATATGATTCGAGTAGAACAACCCAGTAAGATGTGACAAAACGTAAATAATAGTCAAGTTATGAACATCGAAACTTAAAGTAGTTTTATTTTAAAAAGAGATCACCAGTTCTACACACATAAGTGGTAGAACCTAAATAATACCCTGTTACGGATTTTTAGTACTAGCCATGAGGCATTTTGGTTAAAGCATAAACAGGAAGAATAAATGAGATGGGCTAAGTCTTCTGTACTTCTCTCTCAGTTTAAATATTTGTCCAGAGTTTGCATGTTGGTTAGGAAAGCTGAGGCAGTTCTTTTATGCCTTAACTCATTTCCTGAGATTCCTGGTAAAGTTTGACATCTGTGTGTGTACTTGAGGTTTGCTTGGTCTGCTAGACTGTTAGCTCCTTGAGGGCAGGAACCATGTCTCTCTCGTTTAGTGCAGTATCTCCACGCCCAGCCCAGTACCTAGCATCCAATGGGTTCTTTTTTCTTTTTTTAAAAAAATAATTTTTATTATGCTTTAAGTGAAAGTTTACAAATCAAGTCAGTCTCTCACACAAAAACCCATATACACCTTGCTACACACTCCCGATTACTCTCCCCCTAACAAGACAGCCTGCTCCCTCCCTCCACTCTCTCTTTTCGTGTCCTTTTTGCCAGCTTCTAACCCCTTCCACCCTCTCATCTCCCCTCCAGGCAGGAGATGCCAACATAGTCTCCAGTGTCCACCTGATCCAAGAAGCTCACTCCTCACCAGCATCCCTCTCCAACCCATTGGCCAGTCCAATCCAATGGGTTCTTAATAAATATTTGTTGAATGAATGAAAAACGTAGGTGGCTAGTACTTTAAGTTGCTGATTCCTTGTAACTGGGCAAATAGAACTCAGTATTGGGTAGAAAAGAAAAATGTACATTCTCAGGAAAGTGTTTGCTTGGGATTCAACATTTGCTGAATCACCGCTGTTATTTTATCTTTCCAGGCTTTTAAAATTTGCTGTGGGGTTAGTACCAAAAAATATAAGCCATGAAGTATAACAGATTGGCTTTGATTTGAAGACATTCTAAACAGGAAAATTGAATGTGATATTAGGTTAATTTGTTGGTGGGATACCTGTGTTTCCTTTTGTACCAAGTTCTTTTTGGTACACAACTCAAAGAATATTATGTTATAAGTGAAAATCCGGAGACTGTGTTACCTGAGAATGTCATATTTCATTACTGTTTTGTGTCTACCCTAAATAAAATGTTTTCCATTAAGGAAAAATTAGGGAATATTTTCTTCTTCCTTTCCATCAAAATATCATTTTCTGCACAATTTTCTCCTCAAGATATACCTTGCAATTTACTTGGATTTTAGCATAATATTTAGAGTTTCAGCACTACTGTAATGGATATTCTTGTTGCTCCTTAGTAGCGTGTAAAAGTAGCAGCTGCTACAAAATAATTATCAAAGAAAATGTTTTGATTTTCTGATGTGTCGTAATCATATTGAACTAAGAAGTTAGTGCTTTCTGTGTCTTATTTCAATTTAAGTAAGTAGGTAGCTCACTCTCGATTTCTGTGGTGGTCAAGTGAGGAAAATGCATCTAGGATGTGCTGACTCACTTTGAAATGTGAAAGAGCTTTGAGAAAGGCCTTGGACCGATGATGAGGCTCCATGAGCACTTTGCTGCTTTGTTTGTCAGAGGATAGCGCTTCTGCTACCTGCATATCCAGGGAGGAGTTCACTTGGACAGGAAATTTCAGTGGGTTCTTTCCCAGGTAGTCAGAGAAATACTTTTCCACAGGATAAGACCATGGCACCAGGACCCAGTTTGTTTCAGGGATGTTCAGCAGGGAAGAAAGCCATGTCTCTCATCTGAGGCGCTCCAGCTCTTTTCTCTTCACTAAGTATATCATAAACATATTTCTTCAATTCAGTTTCTTCGTCATGAAGCTAGAAATAAATAGAGTTGTTTATAAGATGTTTTGGGAACCATAATTACTGCCACATCCTTTTTATTTTCATGTCCTTGCAAATTTATCTTTACTGGTTTCTTAATAGTCTTCTAGATTTTAACAATAGCATATGAGAATGTGAAATTGTTAATCATCCAGCAAGGCCTGAACTGTAACCTCATTTTACTGACAGATAAAAAAGGCTCAACCTGATAGATAGAAATATGTGTTTTGTGCATGCATATAAAGAACTTGGCAAAAACAGTTCAATGTTTTTATATTTTTATCTTAAACAGTTCATGAAGCCAAGTTATTTCACGCCTCTGTAGGACCCAGTCTAGAAACCAAGTGTTCATTCTAAGAAGTGTACTTTTCCTGAGGACTTAACAATGTTTTCTGCTGCGACTATAGCTGGAGCCCTGGTGGTGCAGTGGTTAAGAGCCTGGCCGCTAACCAAAAGGTTGGCATTTGGAATCCACCAGCCACTCCTTGGAAGTCCTATGAGGAAGTTCAGCTCTGTGACTAGAAACCGTGGTAAACTGTTACCCTAGATTTCTATGGTGAAAATCAGACAGTAGCAATCCTGATTGTAAGGAACTTTCAAAATGTGATATGGGTAATTGAGGTACCATTAGATTACAAGAAAGAATGTCAGGAGTACTTCAGTACAGTGAAGACAATTATAATACCCATTGAGAATACCCAGAGTGAACAGTGGTAAATGATCCCTATTCATCAGCTCAGCAGAAGAAGGGAGGCCTTGTTTGATGCAAGGAGGGGGCAGAGTGTATTTTAAGTCTATTAGGAGTTGAGTAAATGTCTTCACTTCCCTTTTCAGGTAGAAGAACCAAAAGAGTTGAGCAGTTCACTGAGGGTCACTAAACAAGATAAGGACTGAGTAAGAGGAGAATTCCCTGGCTACATCTTGTCTGCCCTGTGGTATTTAACTGTGTCACTCAGAGCCCAGAGAATAATATGCCCAAAATTCTCAATGAAACAGAATTGAAGTTAAGCGAGCTTGTAGTGGACATTTCTGAATAAGCTGAATAGTCAAAACCTTTATCTGATGATTATTGCAGTTATCCTAAATGACGACATGATCCGCACATACTCTTGGCCTCATCATGTTCCCAGAGTGTCCTTGAACCAAACCCTGGGAGGACAGTTAGCAAAATAACCACATTTCACAGCCTCTCATTAAATTTGCATTTGGATCTTTCCTTAAGACTTCGCCAAATTAGTGGATTAGGGAAAGTGATAGTTTGTTATTTAGCTATCCTTTATAATTAGATTATCTTTAGAAATAAATTCTTTGCCTAAAGACTAGATCTAAATTAATTTATACCAATTAAGCCAGTCTTAAGTTGTAACTGAATGCATGATCCAGTGTTCATTTAACTTTACTCAATTATTTTCAAAATAAACAACATTTTTTTTTTTTTTTTTTTGGTACAAGGTGCTTTGTTAGACACTAGGGTTAAAAAGGGTCTGAGATACAGCCGATGCCCTTGACTATTACTCCTAAGACACTCCCAATATCAGTGCTGAAATTTTATAGCTACTCATTTATCCCATTGCGGTAACTGAACTGCTATGCTGCTTCCCACTGTGAATCACAGATATGATGAGAGCATCCAAGGCAATGGTGTACAAGTGTACAGTCAGTACATATATGTGAATGAGACAGATTCATTTCTAGTCACAGAGCTTGTTACACCAGACTCACTGCTATCATATAATTGATCCTTACTTTAGCTCCATGGTAATAAAATAGAATGCTGAAAGCAGGAAAAAAAAAAAAGGAGAGGGGAAACACAAAAACAACCCTTTTATTCCATGTATCTAAGCCAGTTAGACTTCTTGGAAAAAGTACAACCAGAATGCTCTATAGAAGCAAGTATGGGGAGACTATGTATCACATATTTTGGACATGTTATCAGGAGGAATCAGTCCGTGGAGAAAGAGATCATGCTTGGTAAAGTACAACGTCAGCAAGAAAGAGGAAGACCCTCAATGAGATGGACTGACGCAGTGGCTGCAACAATGGGATCAAACATAACGATTGTGAGGATGGCACAGGACCGGGCAGTATTTCATTCTGTTGTACATGGGGTCACTATGTGTTGGAACCGACTCGACGGTACCTAACAACACAACAACAAGCCAATTACAAGGAGCCTTGGTGGTGCAGTGGTTAAGCGCTCAGCTGCTAACCAAAAGGTCAATGGTTTGAACCCACCGGCTACTCCACAGGAGAAAGATGTGGCGGTCTGCTTCAGTAAAGATTTACAGCCTTGGAAACCCTGTGGGGCAGTTCTACTCTGCCTATAGGGTCGTGTGAGCCAGAATTGATTAGAAGGAAAAGAATTTGGCTTGTTTTTTTAAGCCAGTTGTGTGCAATCTAGTTTAAAGCTGGAAAAAAATATTTTCCAGGAAGTTTGAATCCTTGTCTATCCTTAAGGCTCAGGAGTAAAGTCCTCTTTGAGATGTAGATTGCAAAATAGAGCCAGATTAATAATGAGTATTGGTGTAATGAAAGGAGTAGAGGAACTCTGAATTTGGGTTCCAACTCTCCCCTAAGCTAACTGTGTGACCCTGGCTGGGTCTTAGTGTCTCTGAGCCTTGGTGCTCTCACTGGAGCTCCTTATGAAGTAACAGGCTATGTTTCTACTATGTGCAAAGCATCATGCTAAGAAGGTGTCATGTCAGACATGGTTCCTGCCTTGTAGAAGCGTAAAGCAGCGTAAAGCAGCGAAAGATAAACTTATAATTAGAATAAATACCAAGTAATAGCAGGGGCTGTGACTAAGAACCTGGCTGCTAACAGAAGGGTCAGTGGTTTGAACCCCACCAGCCACTCCTCGGAGGAAAGATGTGAGTCTGCTTCTGTAAAGATTTATAGACTTGGAAACCCAACGGGGGCAGTTCTGTCTACTCTTTCCTATAGAGTCGCTATGAGTTGGAATAGAGTCAATGGCAGTGAGTTTACCAGGTAACAAATTACATACGGAAAGTGAATCATTGGAATAGTTCTGATGAAGTGATAGCTTCTAGCTGGGGTGAACAGAGAAGCCTCCCCAAGGAGGTGATATTTATGCTGACTGGTGAAGGTTGGGTAGCACCTGGGTAGACAGAGAGGGAATTGAGAGCAAACCCTGGCAGAATGGCAGAAGAATAGGCAAAGATTCAAGAAAGCACACAGCCTGTTTTCAGATCTCAGAGTATACCATTATTATTAAAGGGTCCTTGAATTTGCGTACAGGAATTTAGAGCTAGAAATATAAGTAGGTGCCAACTACAATAAAATAATTTTTGTATTCTACTTGACACTTGTCAAAAGGCTTTGATATAACACTATATCATTTAAACACCTTAAGAGA
Source organism: Elephas maximus indicus (assembly GCF_024166365.1). NCBI lineage: Eukaryota > Metazoa > Chordata > Mammalia > Proboscidea > Elephantidae > Elephas > Elephas maximus. Next base: position 122,700,687 of record NC_064819.1, on the reverse strand, counting down.
GCACCTGCTATGAGCCTCTCAAGGGAAGCAAAAAAACCACCTTTTGATTTATTTTCCAGTAACTATAACAAAACAGCTCCGTCATTCTTCTACTTGGGGAGGATGAAGAGTTATGATCTCTAAAGCAGACTGTGAGCCTTTCTGTTCATTCTCTGAATCCGAGCTTTTGCCGATACCATGTTTTGTGGTCCAGGGCTAAAAGCATTGGGTTATATTCTGACTGCAGATGCCATCTATCCAGGGATCAATGACAACCTGCTCCTGTGTTCAGTGTGGGCGTTTCAGATCTGAACGTGAAATAGAAGAACATCGTAGGTCGTTCATTAGTGCATGGCCATTTTTATCAGCTGTGGAATATATTACAGTTTTTAAGAAGTATTTGAAATGTGTATATCTGCTTTTAAACTGTTGTTGTTAGGTACTGTTGAGTCGGTTCTGACTCACACTGACCCTGTGTACAGTAGAACAGAACACTGCCCAATCCTGTGCCATCCTCACAATTGTGGCTGTGTTTGAGCCCGTTGTTGCAGCCACTGTGTCAATACATCTCATTGAGGATCTTCCTCTTTTTCAATGATCTGCCACTACTTAACATCACTCACAGGTAGGTCACCAATGACACCCAAGTTGCTAAATCATATGCATCAATCCTTATCTTAATTGACCTATATAGTATTTGACATGTGGCCACTGATTCCTTCTTAAAACTCTTTTCATCCTTGGCTTTTAGACAACATTCTCTTGGTTTTTCCTCACCATGGGTTCCTCTTTTCCTACTGACATATTGATCTTCCCAGGGTACTGTCCTTTACTTCTTTTTTAATGAACAGAATTGTTGAGATGAAATTCACATTTAATTCACCCATTTAAAGCATACAATTCAGTGGTTTTTAGTATATTCACAAGATAGTACAGCTATCACCACAGTTTAATTTTAGAACATTTTCATCACCCCCGAAGAAACCCCATACCCATTAGCATTCACTTCCCATAACCCTCCCATTCCCATCCACCAGTCTCTGGCACCCCTAATCTACTTTCTGTCTCTATGAGTTTGCTGGGCCTCATTTTTGCTCACTCTGTTCAGGCTTAACTTGTGGGATATCATTCAGCGCACTGTTTCAGTTTACCCTTATGTAATGATTACTCTTATATCGGAATCTGAAACCTAGACCTTGCTTTTGACCTCCAGATCCAGGGAGTCACCTGCTTTTTTCTCATTTTCACGTGGGTGTCCCACAGGCATCTCACACTGAATATGTCTAAAATGGAACTCATCAACCCCTCACCACATCTGCCCCTGTTTTGGAGAATGGCACTAGCTCCCCCTTCCCCAGAGTTGCTCAAACTAGAAATCTAGAAGATATTGCAAACCCCGTCTCATCCATCCTTCCCTAATTATCATTCCTTTTAAATATCTCTGGGTCTGCCTTCCTCACTGTCCCCACTGCAGCTAGCTTAGTTCAGACCCTATAAAAACCTCTAGACAAGTCTCCCTGCCTTCATTCTTGCCCCGCCCCAATCCATCCACACTAATTTAACAAGGATCATTCGAAAATAAAACTTTATTCTTAAAACTAGTATTAGTCAAAGAGACATCCAGATAACAGGAAACCTAACTTAAAATGGCTTATTAACAAACAAAAGTTTATATTCTGTCATAGCAAGTGGTTTGGAGATGGCTGCAGGCTTTGCTGGAGCACCTGTCCAGCATCATTTCTGGGTAATCTTGATCTTTGTGTCATGGTTGCAGGATGACTGGTACAGTTCCAGATACCATGCCTGAATTCAAGGAAGGAAGGAGAGGAAGGGGCATAACTAGCTGTGGATACCAGTTGCCACTGAGTCAGTTCTGACTTGTGGTGACCCCATGTGTTTCAGAGTAGAACTGTGCTCCATAGGATTTTCAATGGTGGTGACCTTTTGGAAGAAGGTTGCCAGGGCTTTCTTTCAAGGTGCCTCTGGGTGGATTCAAACCATCAACCTTTTGTTGGCTTAACCGTTTGTGTTACCCAGAGACTTCCAGTCATGGGTATTTATCAGGAAATCAAAATCCTTGCCAGAAATTTTTTCAATTAGATTTCTACTTGGATTTCACTGGCCAGAACTGTGTCACATGGCTGTCCTCACTGCACAGGAGACTTGGGATATGAGCCTTTACCTTTCTTAGCTTCTGTAGTAGAGCTAGGCAAGTGAAAATGGATTGGGGATGGATGGTGGATTAGCCACATTCCTCCCCTACTAAAAAGCCTTCAGTGTCTTCCCTATTCCTTCAAGATAACGAAGTTAAAGTTTCTTAATATAGCATCATAAGAATGCCTATACTGATGTCCTTGTGGTAGTTCTGATCAGTTGCCTGTACTTCTTTGTAATTCCGCAAATGGACCGTGGCCTTTCAGGATTATTGCTTTTGTTCATGTTATTTCCAGCTGAGAAGTCTTTCTTTCCTTTCTTTTCTTTGTACACCAACAAAACTGAGTTCATAGGGCATCTCCTCCAGAAAATATTCTTGGCTCCCTCCTCATAACAATAATATATTTTTTGTTTGTCTTTCCTAAGTGATTGTGTCTTGAAATCAGTCTAAATCACTAGGTATTAACACAGTGTCTGGTATGTAGTGAAGCTCGTAAATGTTTGCTGAATGAATGAATATTTGAAGTTTTCTGCAAGTCAGTTTAATTCTCTTCTGACAAATCTTGTAACTTTGCAGATATTTCTGTATCCCTCTTCTCCCTAAATGGAAAGAGACAGATGCTTTTTCATTTTTTATTTCAGAAACACAGTTATGCCTTAATTACTATTCTGTGTTTACTTCTAAGGCTCACAGATTCAGGCACTTTAAAAATGAGTTGAAAATATCCCCTTCAATTTTTATTCATTATTGAAAAACTATTTTCATACTTTGATCTGAGAGTTCTGAACAAAATTTTTAATATTTAGTATGTTTATTTCAATTTGCAATCTATAAAATCAATATGACTGTATTCTCTATTATCTTGTAACCAGTTTTCCTCATAGACCAATTCTAGTGCCTGAATGTATGTTTTGTTTACAATGACATTGGTGCCAAGTGGAACTGCTTTAACTGTCTTAAGTTGAAAAGATCAGGGGCAATTTTAGTGGGTAATTTATGTGCTCATGCCAGGTGGAGCCAAATGGTGTGCTTTGGTAATCTTTGTTCAACTAATTTTGATAAATCTAGTGTTAAATTTGAATGATGAACATTAGAAATGGCAAATATCAAGGTAAATAGGCCATTTTATTTTTCTTAATGTATTTAATATGATTGTTTAAATTATAAATTATAACATTTTCTTATGCAGTTTATGATATACATAGATGTATGATATCTATAGCATAAAGAATGACAAGGGACTAAACGAACTCCCTATATGATTGCAGGAAACCCTGGTGGTGTAGTGGTTAAGAGAGCTATGGTTGCTAACCAAAAGGTTAGCAGTTCGAATCCACCAAGAGCTTCTTGGAAACCCTATGGGGCAGTTCTGCCCTGTTCTATAGGGTCGTTATGAGTCGAAATCGACTTGATGGCAATGGGGTTGGTTGGTTGGGTTATATGATTGCAAGATTTCTATATTTTATGTGAAATGCTATATTAACTCTAAGCAGAATGAAATATTTTATAGATGCATATTTTAATCTTCAGAGCAACCATAATTTAATCCTTTTTCTTTTCAAAAGAGACTATTAAAATAAAAAGACAGGCTCAGAATGGGAGAAAACATTTACAAGGTGTCTACCTACAAAGTACTGAAAGAGACCTTAGTAAATAGATATACTGTGCCCTTGAATTGGAATCTTCAATATATTAAGATGTCAGTTCTTCCCAAATTATTCTACAGGTTTAATACAACCCCAATCAAAATCCCCAGCAGATGATTTCTTCTTTGACCCGTGGAATATTTAAAGCATTGTCTAACACAGTATTTGAGTATTTTCCATGTTTCTTTTAGTTGTTAATTCTGTTGGAGTCAGAGAGCATACTTTGTATGATTTCAATGCTTTTAAGTTTACTGAGGCTTATTTTTGGGACTAGCATCATCTATCCTAGAAATGTTTCATATATGCTGGAAAATGTGTATCCTCCTGTTGCTGAATGAAGTGTTCTAGAAATATCAGTTAGGTTAAGTTAGTTGTTAGTATTGCTCAAATCTTTTCTCTCCCTACTGATTTTCTGTCTACTTGTTTTATCAATTATTGACAGTAGGGTATTGAATAGGCCGTTATGAGTCGAAATTGACTCAATGGCACGCAACAACAGCAACAACAGGGTATTGCAGTCTCCAGCTATTACTGTTGTGTTTTCTACTCCTGGTTTCAATTCTGTCAGTTTTTGCTTCATGTATTTTAGCACTGTTATTAGGTCTGTATTCTTTTGTAATTGTTATATCTTCCTGATGAGTTGACCTGTTTATCATTATGAAATGTTCCTCTTTGTCTCTAGTATTATTTTTTAATCTTTAAGTCCATTTAAGTTCTCTTTTGATTATTGCTTGTCTGGTATGTCTGTTTTTGTCCTTTTACTTTCACCTATGTGTGTCTTTGAAGGTAAAATGTGTCTCTTGTAGATAGCATATAGTTGGATTTTTTTTTAAATGAAGTCTGGTTATCTCTGCTTTTTGATTAGAAGGCTTACTCTAATTATAGTTAATGTAATTATTGACACTGTTGGATTTGACATTTTGTTATGTGTTTTCTATCTCTCATCTACTTGTATCACAGCATACTTTGGATTAATGCTACCTTCATTTTGGTAAAGTATAGAAACTTCATTTCAGCATAGCTGTATTACTTTACCTATGCCTTGTGTTATTCTTGTCATCTTTATTATATCTTTATGTGGTATAAGCCCAGTAATCAAGTTTTATAGTAATTGTTTTATGCAGTTTTCTTTAAATCAGCTAAGAAGGGAAAAGAGAAAAAATATATTTATACTGTCATTTATGTTTACCTTTTCTGGTGCTTTTTATTTATGTGTCATCAGGTATCATTTCTTTTCAGCTCGAAGGCTTTACTTTGATGTTTGTTATAAGGCAGGTCTGCTAACAAGGAATTCTCTTACCTGTTTATCTAGACAGGTCTTTATTTTGCTTTTATTTTTGAAGGAGAGTGTCTTAGTTATCTGGTGCTGCTATAATAAATACCACAAGTGATTGGCTTCAATAAAGAGAAATTTATATTCTTACAGTTCAAATTCAGGACGTCAGGCCCAGGGGAAGGCTTTCTCTCTGTTAAGTCTGGAGGAGGGTCCTTGTCATCAGTCTTTCCTTGGTCTGGGAGTTTCTCAGAGCAGAGAACTCTGGTCCAAAGGACACGCTTTGTTTCCGGCGCTGCTTTCTTGGTGATATGCGGTCCCCCGTCTCTCTGCTTGCTACTCTCTTTTATATCTAAGAGATTGGCTCAAGGCACAATCCAATCTTGTAGATTGAATCCTGCCACATTACATAACTGCCACCTGTTCCACCTCATTAACATCGTAGAGCTAGGATTTATAACACATGGAAACCCTGGCGGTGTAGTGGTTAAGTGCTACGGCTGCTAACCAAAGGGTCGGCAGTTCGAATCTGTCAGGCGCTCCTTGGAAACTCTATGGGGCAGTTCTATTCCGTCATATAGGGTTGCTCTGAGTTGGAATCTACTCCACGGCACTGGGTTTGGTTTTGGTTTTTTGGTTAGGAAAATCACATCAGATGTCAGAATGGTGGACAGTCACACAATACTGGGAATCATGGCCTAGCCAAATTGACAGACATATTTTTGGGGGACACAATTCAATGCATGACAGATAGTTTTGTTGGATATAGAATTTTTGGTTAAATTTTTGTTTCAGCACTTTAAGTGTGTCATCCCACTGTCTTTTGGCATCCATTATTTCCGATGAAAAGTCAGCTGATATCGTTATTGAGGTTCTCTTATATGTTACGAGTCATTTATCTCTTGCTGCTTTCAAGATTTTCTATTTGTTTTTAGCTTTCTCCAGTTTGACCATGATGTGTCTGGGAATGGATCTCTTTGTGTTTATCCTACTTGGAATTTGTTGAGATTTTTGTATGTATAGGCTGTTTCCTTATCGAACATGGGAAGTTTTGGGCCATTTTTAAACATATTTCTTCTGCTCCTTTCTCTCTTTTTTGGACTCCCATTATGCATTTGTTGGTGTACTTCATGACATCTTCTAGGCTCTGTTCATTTTTCTCCATTTTTTAATTTTTCTTTCTGTTCTTCATATTGGACAATTTCTGTTGATCTCAGTCTTCAAGTTTGCTGATTCTTCTGTTACCTCACATCTGCTATTGAGCTAATGAAGTGAATTTCTTATCTTAGTTATTATAATATTTAACTCCAGAATTGTTATCTGATTCTTTTTCATAATTTCTGTCATTTTATTAATAATTTACATTTGATGAATCTTTGTTGCTATACTTCCTCTTATTTCATTAAACATGGTTTCCATTAGCTCTTTGAAATATTTTTCATAGCTGCTTTGAAATCTTTGTTAAATCTAGACTCCCAGCCACCTCAGAGACAGTTTCTGATGATTGCTTTTATTCTTGAGTATGGGTCACACTTTCTTGCTCTCCTGTTTCTTTGCATATTTCAATTTTTTTTTGTAGAAAAGTGGATATTTTATTTTATTACTATTATTTTTTTTGTTGGGCTTTAGGTGAAAGTTTTTAGCTCTGGTTAATTTCTCGTAGAAAAATGTATACACATATTGTTATGTGACACTAGTTGCAATCCCTGTAATATAACAGCATTCTCGCCCTTTCCACCCTGGGTTTTCTGTGTCCATCCAGTCAGCTCCTATCCCTTCCTACCTTTTCATCCTGCCTCTGGACAGGAGCTGCCATGTTGGTCTCGTGTATCTGCCTGAAATAAGAATCACACTCTTTACAAGTATTATTTTATGTTTTATAGTCCAGTCTAATCTTTGTCTGAAGAGTGGGCTTCAGTAATGGTTTTAGTTCTGGATTAACAGAGAATCCAGGGGCCATGGCTTCAAGAATTCCTCCAGCCTCAGTCAGACTGTTAAGTCTGGCCTTTTCATGTGAATTTGAGTTCCCCTTCACACTTTTCTCCCACTCTGTCAGAAACACTCTGTTGTTTTCCCTGTCAGGGTGGTCATTGGTGGTAGCTGGGCACCATCTAGTTCTTCTGGTCTCAGGCCGATGGAGTCTTTTTGGCTAATATTTTACTTGTGTCTTTGGTGTTCTTCGTTATTCTTTGCTCCAAGTGAGTTGGGACCAATTGATATATCTTAGATGGCTGCTCGCTAGCTTTTAAGACCCCAGAAGGCACTCACCAAGTGGAATGCAGAATATTTTCTTAATAAACTTTGTTATGACAGTTGGCCTTGATGTCCCTCCCTTGAAACCATGGTCCCCAGGCCCCAGGCCCAGCTACTCTATCCCTCAGAGTGTTTGGTTGTATTCAGGAAACTTCTTAGCTTTTGATTTAGTCCAGTTGTGCTGACTTCCCCTGTATTGTATGTTGTCCTTACCTTCACCTAAGATGATTCTTGTCTACTATCTAGTTAGCGAATTCTCCTCTCCCTCCCTTTCCACCCTCTTAATCATCAGAGGATTTTTTTTTTCTGTGTTTAAACCTTTTCTTGAGTTCTTATAACAGTGGTCTCATATAATATTTGTCCTTTTGTGACTAACTAATTTCAGTTAGCATAATGCCTTCCCGGATTCATCCATGTTGTGAGATGTTTCATAGATTCATCATTGTTCTTTATCGTTGCGTAGTATTCCATTATGTGTATGTACCATAATTTGTTTATCCATTCGTCTGTTGATGGATATCTAGGTTGTTTCCATCTTTTAGCTATTGTGAACAGTGCTGCAGTGAACATGGGTATGCATATATCTATCTAGTCGTGTGATGCCACTTACATCTCTAGGTTATATTCTCAGGAGAGGAATTGCTGGATCGTATGGTAGAAAAGTGGATATTTTAGATAATATGTTTTAGCAATCTAGATTTTGATTTTTCTTCACTCTTATATGGTTGTTGTTGGTGTTCTTTTTTTTTTTTTGCTTTTGTTTTGTTTGTTTAGTTACTTGTCTTTACTAAGTCTGAGGAGTCTGCCTGTCCCTCAGTATGTTGACACAGGTTTCTTTTTTAAAAAATATTGTTTCTAATTTTATGTTTGGTCCCTTCAGTGTTGCCCTGTGTCAGCATAGTTTAGAGATCAAATGATTGGTCAGCAGTTACCCTCAAACACCTCGAGCCAGTAAGTTTTCCACTCTTTGTCAATGGATCTATGTGTACCTTGGGGAATGCATTTAAATTTTAGGCAGTTTACAAGTCTGCTCCGCATTTTACTTTCCACCAGGCACTCTTTTGTCCTCCTCTGCACTTGGGCAAGTTCTCACATTCTTCCAGAGATGTCTTTGCAGGCAGAGCCCTCTTCCATCTCTCCTGAGTGTGTGTGCCGGCTTGCATATGTGCACAGCCTTCAGACTGTCAGGGGTGTGTGGGTGCCTATCAAGGCCGACTATGGCTATCTTACTTCCTGGATCTTTCTGTTAAGTTTCTGGCTATTCTGCTGTTCTGTTCCTTATCATAAGCAGGATCACAACCTCAGGCTAGCTACGATGTTGGCTTTCCCAATTTTTTTTGCCACTGGAATTGTTAGTATTTCTGACAGTGCCCAGGGTATGGGGTGTGTTGACCGTCCTTTCTGGTCCACATTAAGTCGGCCCCCTCTGTCAATGAAGCTTCTGGCTTTTAAACCTTTCTTTGCCCTGGTACCAAAACCAAAAACCAAACCCACTGCTGTCGAGTCGATTTCGACTCGTAGCGACCCTATAGGTTGCCCTGGTAGAACTATTATATTGACAGAGCTGGGGGAGGGAGGCAGGAAATGGGAGCATCCCCAGGCTAAAATACCACAGAATCCCATTGTTCTGAGCTGAGTTTCAGTAGTTTTTCTGGAATAAATGCTCCTCAACTTACTGTATAATGCTGGTTGTTTTCCAGAGTCCCTAAATAGTTGTTTTTTGACATTTTTGTTCAGTTTTATCACTTTGTCACTTATCATATTGATTTCTGGGGAGAGGATTCACTGATTTCCTCACTTCCATTCTAGAAATCTAGGCCTAACTTATTCAGGTCTGTTTTCTAACTGCCTGTTGGAGGTCTTTTTCTTTATGATCCTCAGACTCATCATATTCCAAACTTACTTTCTTTTCCAAACCTTATATTCATCCCAGGTTCCAATTTCTTGTTAATAGACCCATTATGTCCTGAGTTTCTAAGGTTTAGGATTTTAATTGTGGAATACTCCTTCTCCCTCATTTTCTATATCAGGCAGTTACCAAATCCTGTTAGTTTTCTACTCTAACATAAGTATGTCTGAAATCCTTAACATCTTCTCAGTTTATACTGTCAGTAGTCTAGTGCATGGGTCTTCAAACTAGAGTATATGCACCATAGAGAATACAAGAAAAAGAGGAAAAATGAAACAGAACAAATGAACAAAAAAACTGTTCAAAGGGTGTTTGAGCAGGGACAGGTTTAAAAGAATTGGTACTCAGATCCCTAAGCTTCCCAAAATCAAGGTACCCAATATTCCTCCCCTTTAACAATTAATCTTCTCTTATTATCTTTTTCAAAACAAAGGCATAGCTCTCACCTATCTGAGTCTTGACGTGGTACATGACCTTGAGATAGAAAAACCACTGGACAGTGCATCAAGGAGTCTTTTATTTCAGTATTTTTTTAATTCTGTAATTTCTGTTTAGTTTTTTTTTATATTTTCAATTTTATTGTTCAGTTTGTTTTAGGAATATTTAAATTTGCTTGTTGGAGCATTTGTGTAATAGCTGTTTTAAAACTTTTGTTATATAATTCCAACGTCTGTTTCATTCTGGCGTTTACTTCCGTTGATTTTCTTATCCCATGTCAGTTGAGATTTTCCTGGTTCTTTGTATTCTGAGTAATTTTGGATTCTATCCTAGACACTTTGAATATTATGTTATGTGGCTCTTGTCTTTTTTAGACCTAATGGAAAATGTTGATATTTTTGTTTTACAAGTCAATCCTCCTGATTGGATTTAGGCTGTAAGTCCAACCTGCATTTTGTGGGTTGTGGTTCCAATCAATGTCAGTTCTGTTTTTAAAGCCTTTGAGGTGCTTTTCTAATCTGTCTCACATATGTTCCACCAAGTGGTCCGTGTAGGACTCAGGCAGTGGTTTGTTTGTTTGTTCAGTTGTTAATGTCTTTAGTATGCTGATTAAGATCAGATCCAGGCATGTGCAGTTTGGGATTGAGCCCAGGAATTCATAAACAATTTTATAGGATTGCTTTTCTGAGTTCCTCTTCCTTTACAATCATCTAGTACTTTCAGTTTCCCTGAGACTCCTCTTTTTTTCCCTGGCCAGAAAGTTGGGGCTGTCATTAGCCCTCTCTGTTGGACACTTCCTCAACTGCACTTGCACATGAGGGCCAAGTGGCAGGAAGACAGACTTTGGGATGTCTTCTGTTGCTGGCTGTGGGATTGCTTGGGGGCTGGGTCTTGAGAGAACTCAGAGAAGAAAAACAATGCGGAATTTCTGTATTCTCTCTGAGTCTTAAGAGTTCTCTTTCTCACTCCTCAAGCTGGAATTAGGGCACTTTTCCTAGAACTCTCCCTGTCTGAGCTCCATTGCCCATCTGCAGTTTCAGGCTGTGTTGCTGCATTATATTCAGTCTGGGGGATACTGGAGGGAATAAATAGGTAACGTACCACAGGTTTGGTGGTACTTTGAATTCTGTCCTCTTTTCTCCAGTCTGCCTGCTGTTTAACTTTTCAATATTCAAATAGCTGATCCATGTATTTTATCCAGTTTTATAGTAGTGTTCAGTAGGAGATAGATGGTTATTCCATTTTATTGTACCCAGAACCATGTTCTATTTTTAATTAGTCTATTTCCAATCCCCAGTCCTCACCCCTAAAGTCCATTGCTTTCTTACATTTATTTATTTACATTTTGGAAAATCTTGTAGCATTTTACTTCTGGCGAAGATGTGCATTGCTACACTTAGCTCATACAATACTGAAGATTCCATTCATTTTATCATTATGCAAAATTTTTAAGACTCTAATCTCAATACATTTTTTATTTGAAAAAGTTTGTTTCTTTTTTTGGTTAGTTTTACCATGCTCCAGATTTTCTAATTTCCTTCCAACTTCTGAAAACCAAGTAGACTGAGTTTAAAGAACTACTTAGAGAGTTTAGAGTTTGTTGTGTTTTCTGATGTTATATTGCAAAGAGAGTAGAACTGTCACATTAAGAAGTAGTTAAGCAGTAGACCATTAACAAGTTTTAAAACAACCAAGTGACCAACTCTGGAGAATCGTGAATGAACATTAAAGAAGTAAATTCCTGCCACTGCCCGCTCTGCAGTGAGCTACATGGAGGAGGCAGCAGGCACTTAGAGAATTTCAGGTTGCTAAAATTGCCGTAGGGCTTCTGAAGGGGATTCCAAGTATATCCTCCAAATTTTTGTGAAATTGTCTAGCTCTTTTTTTTTTTTTTTTTTAGTGATGCAGTCATAAGTAGAAACTTTAAATTTAAAATATTAAGTACTAATGATGAGGTCCAATTTCTATACTTTGGAAGTTCTCTTGCAGGATCTTAACCTTTTGGGGGACATTCTGAGAATATCATGAAAGCTGTAGTCCATATCTCTAGAAAAAATGTATATAGATATACCTTGGCATATAATTTCAAGGGACTGCAGGAGCCCTCCTGATGCTCACCTGTGGATTCCTAGGGCAGAGATAGACTCCAGTTAAGAACTCCTGCAGTAAGGTAATCGGATATCCTTGTCTATGTAGGATTGGGATCATTGTTGAAAAATGCTGCCAGGTGAAAATTTGCCCCGGGACGTGCCTCTGGCAGGGAAGATTGAGTTTAGTCCCCACAGTGATCCAGTTGTGAGGTGTTGTAGATAGCTTTCTGTAAATTACTTGTGAAATTTGGAGAAATAGTAAATTTGCACAGTAGTCCCCAACCCACTATATACAATGAAATTCCAACGCAGATATTTTTCCTGCTGCATAGAGGTGGAAGATGCGTTTTAGTCCCAGGAGTGGTAAGTTTGTTTGTTTATGTAACAGTGAGGAAATACGTATTAGGGAATATATGGGGCTGACAACACCCTGGGGAGATATTTCTCAGCCTCCCCTCTGCATGCTGCAGTCGAGGGGCCATGTGGGAATAGGAGTGGTGAGAGGAGTGGGGAGGATCCTGACTTAGACGTTAAAAGACTTAAGGTCAAGCCCTGTTCTTCAGCTTACCTGGGTAAGTTACTTAATAATATTGCCAAGCCTCAGTTTCTCTTTTGGTAAGCTAGAAATACTTCTATCTTTTTACAAAACCTTGGGAGAATCAGTGAGATAATATATGTGATTTTTTTCTATGGAAACCTATAGAATTGAAAGATATTTCTGTAGGGACCCATAACATAATAGCTGTGACAAAATGGACCCTTCATTCATTCAGCATGCATTTGTTCATTAATAAATACATATAATCTAACATGCACAGAAGGGGTAGTGGTGGTTCAGTGGTAGAATTCTTGCCTTCCGTGTGGGAGACCTGGGACAGTTCCTGGCCAGTGCGCCTCATGCACAGCTTACACCCATCTGCCAGTGGAGGCTTTCATGTTGCTATGATGCTGGAGAGGTTTCAGTGGAGCTTCTAGGCCAAGATGGACTAAGAAGAAAGGCCTGGTGATCCAGTTCAGAAAATCAGCCAGTGAAAACCCTGTGGTTCATTGTGCTTGGGGTGGCCATGAGTTGGGTTGGCTCGAAGGCAGCAAACAACAATAACATGCCTGGTAGGTCTTCACTTACCCTATTGTGCTGGTCTTACCCGCTGTGCCTGGCTGGAAATATGGCCCTTCTGTCTCTTAAAACACTTTAGAATCTATTGATTTTGTATATAAAAAAGAGAATAAAAGTTGTTTAGTGATAGAGAATAAAAGGAAGTCAAATAATTTGTATAACATTTAAGTTGGAAAAATCAGTAATGGAGTGGTTTATATTAGGTCTTAAAATGATAGTCAAAGGGAGCAAGATGATTTTAGGCTCTTCTGAAAATAATGAGAGCTCATTCTGCCCCACATCCTGTCCTGGAGATGACCTAGTTATGGGGAAATGATAATTGTCTTTTTCTGAGAGCTTTCCTTGTACCAGGCCTCTTTACATATGCCTTATCTCACTTAATCACCACTTGCCCAGGGTCGCATGGCTCCCAGAGCTGAAATTCAAACCCTGCCCTCCTGCTTTCACAGGCCCTGCTCATAAGCGCCTAGAGGCAGAAAAGTGGAGCTGAATTACAACCAGCTGAACTGGCATTTGCTTTTTCTAAGGATCATAGGAATCAGTGTTCTTCACATTCTCTAAACTTGAAAGCACAGTGTAACCTTTAAGCTTGACCTTCAGGATTTAGAGATAGTGGTCACTGCCATCTGAAAGCAGTGTGGGACTCACGGAATCAAGCTTAGCTGTGAGGAACAAGATTCTCTGAGTTACACTTTTTAACTTTTGAAGTCCTTTAAGAAATGAATTTCCATCATTTAATACCTTTTCTGAGAGTTCCTTTTTCAAGTGTATCTTTTCTAAGTTATCAGAAAAATATGAGGCAGTATGATTATCATAACTGTAAATACAGTGCGTTTTCTCCATTGTTATTAGAAAGAAAAATGTACTGGTGTTTTCCACCGATGTAGTCGGTATATTGGTGAGGCTGAATTCCCCCTCGATCTGCTGTCTTTGACTAAGCTGCAGCCTGCTGTTTACATTACTGATGTGCCAGAACAGAAAAAAACAAAGGCTGAATTTTAAAGAACATTCCTCATTGTTTAGACTCTCTTAAAGTATTTAGACTAATTACCTAGATGACTGAGGTATGTGCTGTACTGGGTGGGAGATAACATTGGGAAATTTTGGCTAAGCTACTGCTATATTAGTTTCTCTGGAAACCTCAAGAAAATAATGGACGCAAGCAGGTCTTGAGCTGTTCTCTGAGAAACTATGGCAACGAGCCTTTTAATTATAAAGCTGAAATGGTGTGTGTAGCTTAGAAAAACAGAGATACTGCCAACTAACTGATAGGGAGAGTGTATGGGAGTAATCCAGAAAATTAAAAAAAATATTTTTAAAAAGATATATTTGGTAACTCTTTGTTATCCATATTGTCCAGAGAAACAGAGGTAAACTCTTTTAATGTGTTATAATATTTTTTCTTTCAGAAGACATTGCTTCTTTTTAATTATTAGTTTTTGAAGATTTATAGGGTCGCTATGAATAGAAATCAAATTGACAGCAAGGGGTTAGGTTTAATATTCAAAATAATTTATGTTTTGCGAGCACACTTTAACTGACAGTTGGGAGAGCCAGCCTAGAGTGAGGCGTGCTCAGTTGTAGAGGGCAGCCAACCTGGGATCGTCCACAATAAGGATGATCTCTCCACATCGATAATGGAGACTTTCCTGTACCTACAGGTCACAGTAAAGTTCACTGGCTTCCTGAAGATTGTCAGATTAGTAAACTGTTCCGCTCTTGGGCAGAAGAGTTTACAGCCAACATGCTAGAATTTATAAGCTTGGAGCACACCAAAAAGTAGACTAAGAAATCATTGTTAAATTTTCCAAATTAAAAAAAAGGAAAAAATTAGAAAAACAAGAGTTACCATTTTTCTCAGATCACAGTATTTATTATGCTAACAAACCTCAGTGATGGGCAGATGCTAACACTTTTCCAGGGACAGTTTGGGTTTATGCCTGTTAGCATTCCATCTGATTAGTGCCCACTTTCAGTCTTAAAAATGTCCCTGTTTGGGTGATAAATTATATAATCACCTGGTGAGAGTAAAAGCCAGCAGCTGGAAAGATGAGTAGCAGCTAATGAAATAAAATGTCATAGTGATACATGAAAAATGTTGAATTGGTAAATTGTTGTACAATCTATGTTTTCACAACAATAACAATATGTATTTAATAGTGACAAATGTAAAGCTCCTAAGCCAGAGAGAGTGTGGGAAGTGGCTCTTAGAATAGCTTGCTATCCAGACTCCTAGGTTCTGGCTTCCAGTTTTTCTTTTGTTACCCTGTTGGCAGTTAGCTTTCTATGGTCAGATCTGATTTTCCATTCCTTTTACTTAATAGCTTCCCCTTGCTTACAGAATTAACACACTCTTCCACAATCTTAGCTCTAAACCCATCTCTAACGCACATATACCCTAAACTCAAACAAGGCCCAGTTACATCTTGTTCTTGTTCCCTTCTGTTTCATTCCATTACCCATGCTAGAGTTCTTCTATACTTTTTCCTCTGGCAGATCTCACTCATACTTCAAAACAAGGATTAAACATCATCGACCTCCTCCCTTTCTCTTAATTTCCTAACCCTCCCACTTAATCTCCCATCTCTCTCCTCAAAGCACTTTAGACACAAAGCTGTTGTTGGATTTATGATCTTGTGCCTGTTGTTGGGGGTGGGGAATGGTGATTCACCTTCCATGTGGGAGACCCAAGTTCAATACCTGGCCAGCGCACCTCATGCATAGCTACCGCCTCTCTGTCAGTGGAGGCTTGTGTGTTGCTGTGATGCTGAACAAGTTTTAGCAGGACTTTTTTTCCAGACTAAGATGGACTAGGAAGAAAGGCCTGGAGATCTACTTCAGAAAATCAGCCAATGAAAACCTACACAATGGTCTGATCTACAACTGATCATGGGGATGGCACAGGACCAGCAGCTTTTAGTTCTATTGCGCATGGGATTGCTATGTGTCAGGGGCTGACTGGACAGCAGCTAACAACAACTTGTTGCTGACCTTGACTGTCCAGGAGCTGCCAGAACTTGGAGGGCTGCTCACTTTGGGCCATTATTTCTGAAGGGCATGGGCTCCAGGAGATCAGACGAGTGCGCCAAATATGGGGATTTACATATCTGTCTTTCCAAAGAGGATACTATGCAGTTTTTATCTCGACTGCACAGCCTTGTGTGGCATCTGACATGGAATGGATGCTTAGTCACATTTGTTGAATATTTCATGTTTGGTAAATATTTGATGAATGGATGGATGAGATTAAGTGGATAAATTAATTGGAGTCACCAGGGCATACCTGAGAAAACACAATGTAGTTGAAATTTGGTTCTGTTGTTTTCCCTCCTTCATCCTTTTCACGCTTCTCCTGCCCAAGTAGGTGTCTGCTGTGCTCATTCCTGTTCTTTGGCTTCTCGACCACCTTCTGCAGAATTTTACCTTGGTTTCCTTGTTTTTTTTTTCCTTGACTGCTAAGAGCCCCGCTCCTCCAGTTTATAAGATGTCCTTTGCCTTTCTTTCCTAACCTTCTATCCTCAACACCAATCAAAATGCCATTTCTGTTCTGAAGAATCTCAGCTATATATAATTAGAGGATTATCACTTCAACCTAATTCTTGCCAGATTACAAAAGACTGACAGGGAGGCAGCAGGAAGTGTGTGAATTTTTAATTCCACAATATAATAGGTTTGTTTGCAAGTTCACATTTCTGAGTTTTTTGTAACCTTTTCCATACAGAATATTTAAGCCATCCCTAAACAGGTTTTCATGCCAAGATTTTAGATTATGTCATTGAATCATAACAAAAGAATATTTTGCTACCGGCAACCAGCAACATTGCCTTTATCTCTTCAGCAGCAGTTTTGCAATTATTTGAATTTTTTTTTTAATTTAATTTATAAAAATGAATGAACGTTGGAAAAATCACTGTGAAAAAGAAGACCCTCAACGAGATGGATTGATACAGTGGCTGCAACAGTGGGCTCAGGCATAGCAATTGTGAGGATGGTGCAGGACAGGGCAGTGTTTCCTTCTATTGTACATAATAGGGTCACTATGAGTCAGACCGACTTGATGGCACCTAACAAAACTCTTCTGGTGATAAGGGAATTAGGCCTCATACAGTTACTGTGCTTGAGGCAAAGATATGGAAAATCATCTGGTGAGCCAAAAGGAGCAATTCTTAGCTTCAAGAGGATGCTCGCTGAATTTAAGCCCAAAGATATGACACATTTGTTATTGTTTATTTTATTTTTTAATGAGTAAAATGTTCATATTATTCAAAAATTAATACATACAAAAATACATCAGTGAGAATTCTTTATCCCATTCTTGTTCCTCATTTGTAAGGAAACTGCCTGTCTTAGTTATCTAGTGCTGCAATAACAAATACCACAAGTGGATGGCTTTAACAAAGAGAAGTTTATTTTCTCACAGTAAAGTGGGCTAAAAGTCCACATTCAGGGTGTCAGCTCCAGGGGAAGGCTTTCTCTGTCAGTCTTCTCATCAGTCTTCCCCTGGACTAGGACCTTCTCTGTGCAGGGGTCCCAGGTCCAAAGGACGCGCTCTGCTCCTGACACAGCTTTCTTGGTGCTATGAGGTCCCCCATCTCTGCTTGCTTTTTTCTTTTATATCTGAAGAGATTGCCTCAAAACACAATCCAGCCTTGCAGATTGAGGCCTGCCTCACTAGCACAACTGCCACTCATCCTCCCTTATTAACATCATAGAGGCAGGATTTACAACACATAGGAAAATCACACAATACCAGGAATCATGGCCCAGCCAAATGGATACACACATTTTTGGGGGGACATAATTAAATCCATAACATCGCCCCACACCATCTCCTAGGTAGTCACTGTCCTTTGTTTCTTGTGAATCCTTTTATTAGTTATTTCTCTATATATGAGGAAATAAAAACATTTTTGATTTTTCTCCTTTTTCATGTGGATTGTAATATACTATATTCACTGCTCTGTTGTTCTATTCACTTAATGTATTTTTAAGAGCTTTCTGTAAAGAACACACAACTTTGTTTAAAAATGCTATACTTTTTAAAGCTACATAGCATTCCATTGGATTCCTGAACATAACTTAGTTAACCATTTCCCTGTTAATGGCACTTGGGGTTTTTCTAATTTTTATTATTGCTAACAATTCTGAAATGAAAAACCTTAGTCATTTCACATGTGTGGAAATGTTATCTGTAGGATGAGTTCCCAGAAGGAGAATTATGGAATCAAAGTTATATATTTTAATTTTGATAGATATTGTCATATGGCCCTTCATAATGGTCTTGTTTTAATTATTAAAGCTTCAGAATTTATTTTAATATCTAGTAATGCTAGGTATCCCTTATTGGAGATCTCTTTTGCTTTACTTTTTTTTTTTCTGCATGAATATGAGAACCAGGTTGTCTAATCTAAAATAATAAACCTGTTAATATTTTTATTGAGAACATGTTAAATGTATAATTTAATTACGGGAAAAATTTTTTTATTTTGAATTTTCCTATCTAATACTAGTTATTCTTTTCTATTTGTTCAATTCTTTCGTGAAAGAATTTTCTTCATGTAATTCTTCAACATTTTTTAAGATTATTTCTAGTATTTTATCTTTTTCGGTTGTGATTACAAGCGGGTCTTTTTTTTTTTTTATTACATCTTCTGTTTGTTGTCTCCGTATATGAAAGCTATTTCATGATCTTAATCTTGCACCCTGCTAAACTTACTTTTCTTACTGTTTGTAGTAGATTTTAGTGGAATCTCTTGGGTTTTCTAGGTATACAAACATGTCATTTGCAAATAATGATTATTTTACATTCTCCTTTCCAACTTTTACATTTATTTTTTTCTCTTGTATGATTATATTGGCTAGGACATCCAGAAAAATGCTAAATAATAGTAATAAGAGTAGGTATCCATTTCCTGTTCTTGAGCTAACTTGTGGGTTGAGATAAATATATCTTACTATGTTTTAGAGATACTTAACCTGTGGTGGTCAGTTATTCTTGGCCTCTCAGCTACACCTTGCCCTGCTTTTACTCTGTTCTCTGGCTCTGGCTCTAACTCATTTCCCAGACTCCTTTCCAGCTACTTCCTGTAGGGATTTTCCATGAGAAGGCACTAGAGGGAGCCTGGAATGTGGGAGGAGGGAGAAGCATTTCCTGTCCCTTGCTATTCCTGTCAGAGGTGCCCCAGGAGAGGTATTTCTTCTGAGCCTCAGGTTTTTTCTGAACCACCAGAACCAGCCTCATCATTCCTCCTCATAGGTACCTACAGAAACCAGTCAGTGACCCCTTGTCAGAGGTATGAGCCCCAAATCAGAGGTACTCCTTTCCTTTGAGTGCCTGAGGAACTAGCAGCAGTTGGACAGTGACCCTTCCTCAGAGGTCTGAGCTCCAGCTTTGTGGGACCCCTCCTTTGAGCTCCCAAATTCTTATAACCTAGTCTGTTCCCTTTGTACCCCTCAACCCTATAGGTGGTAGCTGCTTCCTGCATTTATTATCTCTGTGTTACCTCAGTGCCCTCTTTTTGCTGTTCCAGTCTTCCAACACCTGTTTAACCAGTTCCTTTTATTAAATCCCCTCTGTTGAAGTACCTAATGTACTTTTTGCTTTCCTGAAAGGACCCAGTCTGATGACTCATCTATTCTTATTTTATTGAATGCTTTTATCAAGAATAGTTGCTGACTTTTTGGCATCTCCTGCCTGGAGGGGAGATGAGAGGGTGGAGGGGGTTAGAAGCTGGCGAAATGGACATGAAAAGAGAGAGTAGAGGGAGAGAGCAGGCTGTCTCATTAGGGGGAGAGCGATTGGGAGTGTGTAGCAAGGTGTATATGGGTTTTTGTGTGAGAGACTGACTTGATTTGTAAATTTTCACTTGAAGTGCAATAAAAATTATATAAAAAAAAGAATAGTTGCTGACTTTTTTTTTCTAATTTTTTTTTTTTTTTTGCGTATGTGTGCCAATAGAGGTGATTGTATGTTTTTTTTTTTTTTAGGCCTATGAAATATAATAATAGATTTCCTAACAATGGGCTCTTCTTGAATTTCTGTAATAAACCATCCCACTTCATCATGTTGTGTTCTTTTAATGGGCTGCTGATGCTATATGCTCTTATTTCAATTAGGAATTTTTTTTTTTAACGATTACAGTTTTATTACAGGGAAAAGGATACAAATGAAAAGACACATAAGGCAAGGTCTGGGAGGGCTCCCAACAGTGAAGCTTCTATGTCCCAAAAAAGAACGCCCAACTCTCCCCATGTGCATTGATGTCTGTCACCAACCAGGAAGCCCATGGAGCTTCTGTGTCCAGGGCCTTTATTGGGGCCTCATTGTACAGGCATGATTTTAATTGATTCAGCCCACTTCCCTGACTCATATTGACTCCATGTGGCAGAGTGGATTTACATCTGGGTTCTCAATTCTGTTCCATTGGTCAATGTATCTGTCATTGTACCAGTACCAGGCTGTTTTGACTACTATAGCTGTATGGTAGGTTATGAGGTCAGGTAGTGCGAGTCCTTCTACATTACTCCTTTTCTTCAATGGTGTTTACTTATCTTGGCCTTCTTTCCTTTGCATGTAAAGTTAACGATTAGTTTTCTATCTCTTTAAAGAATGCTTTTGATATTTGGATTGGGATTGCATTGTATTTGTAGATTGCTTTGGGTAGAATTGTCATTTTCACAATGTAGAATCTACCTATCCATGAGCGTGGTATGTTTTTCCATTAATTTAGATCTCGTTTGGTTTCTTGCAGTAGTGTTTTTTAGTTTTCTTTGAATAGGTATTTTACATCCCTAGTTAGATTTATTCCTAAGTATTTTAATTTTTCAGGGGCTATTATAAATGGTGTTGCTTTCTTGATTTACTTTTCTTAGTTATCTTTATTAGTGTATAGGAATCCAGTTGGTTTTTTTTTTATGTTTATCTTGTATCCTGCTAGCCTGCTGAATCTTTCTATTAGTTCCAGTAGTTCTCTTGTGGAGTCCTTTTGGTTCTCTATGTACAGTATCATATCATCCACAAATAGGGATAGTTTTAACTTCTTCCTTACTGATTTGGATGCCCTTTATTTCTTTTTCTTGCCTTATTGCTGTAGCTAGGACTTCCAGCACAATGTTAAATAGGAGTGGTGATAAAGGGCATCCTTGTCTTGTTCCTGTTCTCAGGGGGAATGTTTTCAGTATCTCTTTGTTAAGAATGATGCTGGCTATTGGCTTTGTAATAGATGTCCTTTATTATGTTGAAGAATTTCTATACCTACTTTATTGAGAGTTTTCATAAGGAATGGGTGTTGGACTTTATCGAATGCCTTTTTTGCGTTGATCAAGATGATCATGTGATTCTTTTATTTATGTAGTGGATTATGTTGATTGATTTTCTGATGTCAAATCATCCTTTCATACCTGGTATGAATCCCACTTGGTTGGGGGTGTATTGTTTTTCTATATGATGCTGAATTCTTTTGGCTAGAATTTTGTTGAGAATTTTTGTGTCTATATTCATGAGAGATATTGGTCTGTAATTTTCCTCTTTTGTGGTGTCTTTGCCTGGTATCAGGGTTATGCTGCCTTCTTACAATGAATTCAGAGTATCCCTTTTCTATGTTCTGAAATAGTTTGGGTAGTATTGGTGCAAGCTTTTCTCTGAATGTTTGGTAGAATTCTCCAATGAGGTCACCTGGGCCAGGGCTTTTTTTGGCTGGGATTTTTTTTTTTTTTTTATTGCCTTTTCAATCTAGTCCCTTGATATTGGTCTGTTCATCTTTTTGAGCTCAGTTTGTTTTAGTTTAGTTAGGTAGTGTGTTTCTAGAAATGTGTCCTCTAGGTTTTCAAATTTGTTAAGAGTATAGTTTTTTATAGTACTCTGTTATGATCTTTTTTATTTCATTTGGGTCTGTTGTAATGTCCCCCATTTCATTGCTTATTTGGGTTATTTGCATCCTCTAATGTTTTTCTTATGTCAATTTGGCTAATGGTTTGTCGATTTTGTTGATCCTTTTCTTTCAAAGAACCAACTTATGGTTTTGTTGATTCTTTGTTTTTCTATTCTCTATTTCATTTATTTCTTCCCTGATCTTTATCATTTCCTTTCTTCTGGTGGTCTGTGGTTCAATTAGGATTTTTGCATTAATATTTGTACATGAGATTGATCAGAAGCTTTCTCTTTTTGGGCACTCTTTGTCTGTTTTTTTTATTTCAATGTTATGTTTGCTTTATAAGGATTTTTGAAAGTTTCCCATGCTTTTCTAAGCTTTGGAACATTTAAAATAGTATTTATCATGAACATTTCTGGGTTTTTGTTTTCCTTTGTTTTTGTTTTTTAAGGTCAGTAGTATTTATTTATGAGACTGTCTGTAACTGGAGCAAGTTTGGTGTCATGCAGTGGGAGATCTGTTTAATTAAATGAATCCAGAAATGACTAACACACAAAGTGATGTTTTATGGTGTATCAGCTAGGCTAGAGAAGAAAAGCTTTTGTGGATTTCAGAGCAGGTCCAAAGTAAACTGTGAAATAGGCAATGTGTTTCTGGTATACTTCTTACCCGGTAATTATTGTACGATTCTGTTTCTAAGGAGTTTTACCTCTTATCTGTTCCTCTTTTCCCTCCTATTCTGTTGCTAGTTCTTGGTAAGATTACCGAGTATTCAGGGGACATCTAAGTCAATTGGCATGATAAAATCTATTAACAAAACATTCTGCATCCCACTTTGGAGAGTGGCATCCGGGGTCTTAAGTGCTAGCAAGCGGCTGCCTAAGATGCATCAATTGATCTCAACCCACCTGGAGCAAAGGAAGATGAAGCACACCAAAGACACAGGGTAATTATGAGCCCAAGAGACAGGAGGGGCCACATAAACCAGAGACTACATCACCCTGAGACCAGAAGAACTAGATGGTGCCTGGCCACAACTGATGACTGCCCTGACAGGGAACACAACAGAGAACCCCTGAGGAAGCAGGAGACCAGTGGGGTGCAGACCCCAAATTCTCATAAAAAGACCAGACTTAATGGTCTGACTGAGACTAGAAGGACTCTGGAGGTCATGGTCCCTAGTCCTTCTGTTAGCCCAAGACAGGAACCATTCCTAAAGCTACCTCTTCTCACAGGGATTGGACTAGACTATGGGATAGACAATGATACTGGTGAAGAATGAGCTTCTTGGATCAAGTAGACACATGGGACTATGTTGGCATCTCCTGTCTGAAGAGGGTAGAGAGGGCCAGAAGCTGGCCAAATGGACGCGAAAAGAAATAGAGGAATGAAGGATTTTGCTGTCTCATTAGGGGGAGGGCAATTAGGAGTATATAGCAAGATGCTTATAAATTTTTGTATGAGAGTCCGAGTTGATTTGTAAACTTTCACTTGAAGCACAGTAAAAATTTAAAAAAAGAAAAAAAAGATTACTGAGTACTAACTGATTCAATTTTTGAGTTATGACCAAATGCTTGCATTTTAATAGCAGAATCATGAATATGGTCATGGAAGAATCTTGGGTCTTGGTACTTTGTTTTGTGATTGCTGTCTTCTCTTTTAAGTGGTCCAGATGTACTAATCAATGCCTGAGGTGAGGCATAAGCATACCATGGTGAGGAGAGTATACCTTCCCATTGACTTAGTTAAATAATTTTAATAAGCTTTCCACTCAGAAACGTTAGAGCACCTCCGATTTTCCTCGTCTCCTCCCTCAAAATTTATCAAGGTCACCACCTAACTACTTTGAGTATGTAAAAGTGGAATAGCACCTTGATAAGATTTCTGATCTCAGCTTTACCTTCCTAGCTCATCATATATTTTCAGTACCTTTGTACTTCCTGTCCTGACAATTGGGCCTTTCCCTGCCCTTGAACCCCGTTGAATCTTCACTCATTTTTGAAGCCATGGTCTTGGCTTTCCTCACACAATGACCCTCACGGTATCTCCCCATCATGAACTAGCCACTCTTCAATTATCCCATAGTGTCCACTGAATGTATGCCTTCATGGCACCTTCATTGCATTTACTTGCTGATAAGCCTACCTTTCCACTGAACTGGGAGCTCCTGAGGGTGTATTCTCCATTTCTTCATCTTAGTTCCCAGTGTTTAGCACAGTGCTGCACACACTGTAAAAAAACCAAGAAAAACAAACCCATTGCCATCGAGTCAATTCTGACTCACAGCAACCCTATAGAACAGAGTAGAACTGCCCCATAGGGTTTCCAAGGCTTTAAATCTTTACGGAAGCCGACTGCCACATCTGCCTCCTGCAGAATGGCTGGTGGGTTTGAACTACTGATCTTACAGTTAGCAGCTAAGCGCTTAACCACTGCACCACAGGACTCCTTCCTTGCACACATAGTAGACCTCAAAAAATATTAATGGAATTAATTGAATAAATGAGACCTAAATAAAAGGAGAGAAAAAGAAAATTGAATGTCAAATGGTTAAATAGACTCTGAAGGGACTTTAATAATCATGCCCCAAATGATAAAAGATGGGTTTTTAATAATCCAGTTACACTGAATGAAAAGTAAACATAATGTTTTTGTTCAGAGCGATTTAATTTATATTTGATTTATGTTCCCATTGCAGATGCATTCTGGCAACACACTTACTTTACATGTTTATTCAGAAGACATATATTTGAATAATTTGTAAAGAAAGTATTCAAGGCTATGAAAGTCTAAAATCCTGTGGTTGCTTTTTAATTCAGTCTTTGTATCAGAAAATTTGTGTTTCTCCTTCCTGTGTCAGGAAATTATATCCTGCTTCAGGAAATGATGATAGTAGAGATAAGGGACTCAAAGGGAGTAATAAAGGAGGCTAAAAATAGATGTGTTGGGAGATGAGATGACCTGAAAGCAGAGGATTAAATTGAGGGATTTGAGAGAAATAAAAGCTGTTTCCATGATGCTTCCACCTGCAGTGTATAAATATAAATGGAGCATGGGATTACATTTAGGTTGAATGTTTTCCCATCTTGAGCTACTGGAAAAATTTTAATTGGCAAGCTGTGTTTGGATGATAAACAATTTTGAATTCTTTGGGACCACTTTAGCCATATAAACATTGTTTATCCAAAGTACCTCTTAATTTATGTATTCTTTGTTGTGCACTCTCTAGGTAGATATTTTACCTTCCACTTTTCTTTCTTATTGATGTATTAAATTGTGTTTAGTCGTGCTGAATTGTGTAGGGGCAATAGTGAACAAGCTTTGCACTGGCATCTATGATTACTACTTCCATTAATAGTTAAAATTAATCCTTTAAAAGATTTTGTCATTACTTCAAATTCGGGAAAGATTGTTTGATGGTGATAGCACAAATTTGCTGATTTTATACCCTTACCCCCAAAGTATTACTTTTTTGGTAAGACTACTTAGTTTTATCAGCTGTGATGAAGAAAGCCAGTTCTGACCTCTACGTCAATATGAGTGCCTTCATTTCTGTCCCACAGAACTCTTTTCTGGCTACCCTTGGAAAGTGGGAATGTCGGTGCAGGATAGAAGCTGAGGGAAATAGATGAATTTGTTTCCAGCTTGAGTGTCATTCCTAGGGAGTTGCTGCTCACCTCCACATGGTACACAGTGTGGATGTGGCTCCCTCATTCGGTATGGAGAACACTGCTGCCTCCTTTTCTTGAAATGAATGGAACTGGATCCCAGTAAGAGTATAGAGGGTTTAGCTGAATGCTCCAAAACTATGGGGATAGGAGGCTGTGACTGGGTGGATTAAGCTGTGCCAGATCTCAGGGGCCAGGCCTTTCTATCTCCCTTCTTCTTTAATTCTTCCCCTTCTTATTCTGCTCTCTCTACATTCTAAGCAGAGAAGCTTTCACCCAGTCTCTCTGTTGCAGTCTTTGCCCTGCCCCCAGCATCAGGCAGCCTGAGAAGGTCAGTACCTTTCTCATTCTTCTGGTTTCTGTTGTGTCTCTCAAGGGATAGAGTAAACTTTGACTCATGACTACTGGCTTTGCCTGTTCACACGGGGTTTAGATAAGAAAGTAATATTCTTTCTATTAATTATTTTGATTATATTTTTTGTGATCTCTTGGCCCAGTATTATTATGCTAAGAAAGCTTTTTAAATTAATTGACCATGAAGGTGCCCAATTGATTATCCTTACCCAAAAAAACCCATTACCATCTAGTCAATTCCAACTCATACCCTCGACCCCGTAGGACACAGTAGAACTGCCCCGTAGGCTTTCCAAGGCTGTAAATCTTTACTGAAGTAGACTGCCACATCTTTCTCTCTCCAAGCAGCTGGTGAGTTGAACTGCTGACCTTTGGGTTAGCAGCCAAATGCTTAACCACTGTACCACCTGGGCTCCTTCTGATTATCCTTAGTCTCTGCTAAAAAAAAAAAAAAAAAGAAACAGTAATGTAATGTTAGCCAATTCGATCAAAGTTTGACATGAAGCAAGTGTCCTGGTCCTCCCACTCCTACCTCATAAAATTACCTTTTTTTTTTTTTAACATACACATTTGTAATTTTGATTTTTCTTTGAAAATAAATGGCCACATATAGAACTTGGTGGTCCCCTTGAATTTGTTTCCTACAGTACTCTTGGAAACATGGTTTTTATTCCTTTGTTGGGGTGTCCTGACCGTGAAAGAGGTAAACTAGATCGAGTCCGTTAACTTAGCACAAGAAGGTAGCCCATTATTTTAGCTATCCTGGTTTTTTACTATGAGAAGTTACTTAGGAATATTTTAGGGCACATAAGATAGTGAAATTAGAGCCCTTTCCTGTACTATGGAAGTAGCCCATACTTCCGATGATTACGTTAAAATAAGTGACATATATGTTTGAAAATTAGACAAGATGACTGTATATCTCCAGTGCTAAAAAGCCTAGCTATCTAAAAAAAAAAAATCTAGAGGTGTTTATTTCCTTAGTAAAATTTTCTCCACTATAAAGAATATTTAATTTTATATACAAATATAAAGAACATTAATAGAAATCTGAAATTAGTAGAAACCTGAGAAGAAAGAATATAAATTGTGCCAGTAAGGTACCATCTTCTCAGATTTTCTTGTTTAAGCATGTAAAGAGCACAGAAAAACTGGGAGTACCTGTGTATGTTGTTATGGATTGAATCGTGTCCCCCACAAACATGTGTTGTAAATCCTAACCCCTGTTGTTGTTATTGTTGTTGTTAGGAGCTGTTGAGTCAGTTTCGACTCTTAGCGACCTTATGTCCTACAGAACAAATTACTGCCTGGTCCTGCACCATCTTCACAATATTTGCTATGCTTGAGCCTATTGTTGCAGCCACTGTGTCAACCCATCTAGCTGAGGGTCTTCCACTTTTTCACTGACCCTCCACTTTACTAAGCATGACGTTGTTCTTCAGGGACTGGTCCCTTCTGATAACATGTCCAAAGTGAGACAAAGTCTCGCCATCCTTGCTTCCAAGGAGCATTCTGGCTGTACTTCTCCCAAAATGGATTTGTTTATTCCCCTTGCAGGCCATTGTATATTCAGCATTTTTTTGCCAGCATCATAACTCAAAAGCATCAATTCTTTGGTCTTCCTTATTCATTGTCCAGCTTTCTCATGCGTATAAGGGGATTGAAAATACCATGGCTTGGATCAGGCACACGTTAGTCCTCAAAGTGACGTCCTTGCTTTTCAGCACTTTAAAGAGGTCTTTTGCAGCAGATTTGTCCAACGTAATACCTCTTCTGATTTCTTGACTGCTGCATTGATTGTGGATCCAAGTAAAATGAAATCCTTGACAACTTTAATCTTTTCTCCATTTATCATGATGTTGCTTATTTTTCCAATTGTGAGGATTTTTGTTTTCTTCATGTTGAAGTGTAATCCATACTGAAGGCTGTAGTCTTTGTTCTTCATCAGTAAGTGCTTCAAGTCCTCTTCCCTTTCAGCAAGCAGTTATGTCATCTGTGTATTGAAGACTGTTAATGTGTCTTCCTCCAAACCTGATGCTGTGTTCTTCATATAGTCCAGCTTCTTGGGTTATTTGCGCAGCATACAGATTTAATAAGTATGGTGACAAGATACAACCCTGATGCACACCTTTCCTGACTTTAAACCATGCAGTATCCCCTTGTTCTGTTTGAACGACTGCCTCTTGGTTTGTGTACAAGTTTCTCATAAGCACAATTAAGTGTTCTGGAATTCCCATTCCTGACCCTTATACCTGTAGTTACAATCCCTTTTGGGAATGGGGGTTTTATGTTACGTTAATGAGACAATACTAGAGTAGGGTGTGTTTTAAGTCAATCTTTTTTGAGATATAAGAGATTAAACAAGCAAGCAAGCAAGCAGAAATGGGGAGAGATAGGTGACATGTCACATGAAAATCACCAAGGAGCCAAAGAATAGAAGCTGAAGAGACAATCTATGAAGGCAGATGACTCAGGAAATGTAATGGTGCAGTTTCAGCCAGCCTTCATTAGGACCATTCTTTTGATGAAGTGGACCACATGTCACATGGAGAGCTTTATACTTCAGCATCTTTGAGTGCTCTGACCTATTTACTTACCATTGTGTATTCATAATTATACTCAAACGGACCTTTTCAAAAGGAGCTCAGGTTGCATAGTGGTTAAGCACTCAGCTGCTAACCAAAAGGTCAGCAGTTAAAACCCACCAGCTGCTCAGGTGGAGGAAGATGTAGCAGTATACTTCCATAAAGATTACAGCCTCGGAAACACTGTGGGGCAGTTCTGTCCTGTCCGGCAGGGTCACTGTGAGGCAGAATCGACTTGATGCAATGGGTTTGGCTTTTTTGGTATATTGTCTTAGTTAGCTGGGGCTGCCATAACAAAATACTACAAGTATGTGGCTGTAAAGAAGATAAATTTATTGTCTTACAGTTTTGAAGGCTAGAAGTCCAAATCAGGGTATTGCTGTAGGGGAGTGGCCTTCTTTGTTGGTAGCCCGGGTGTTCCTTGCAGACTGTGTTCCTCACACGGTCTCTTCCCTGTGTATGTGTCTGTCACCATGTCTGTTTTCCCCTTTTATAAAACACCACTCAGATGGGATTCGACCCACCTTACTCCAGTATGACTTCATTAGCATAATAAAAGAAAACCCCCACCAGGGTCACATTCACAGGTACAGGAGTTAGGACTTCAGCATCTTTTTGGGAAACGCAATCCAGTCCATAACATATGTGCTCAATGGAAATGAGAGTGCTCACTCACTCAGTGCTATGAAGGCTTGGAATGTGTTTATACTGCCAAAATCGTCCTCCTTTTGTCTTCAGATCCTGTGAAATAACTTGTGCCTCTAAGCCAGTGTCCCAGCTGTGGTTCATAAAACTGTTGGTCAGTCCTTCCACCAACGACTTCCACCAACGACTTCCACCAAGCTCCACATCTTTGCCTTGGTTTCTTCAATCATTTCCTTGAAGATGGGCTGAGTTATTGTAAAACTTATATTTTGTCACTTGGTATGTTCCTCTCCCTTTGTTTCTTTTTGGCACACAGGGCTAGAACTACCATTGACACAGTTTTTTTTTTGGTCAGTAATTGTGGGTGAAAACTTTTAGCTGGAACACAAAATAGATTAATCATTACACGTTGTAATACACACTTAATGTGCAACAAAGGGCCCTTTGTTAGATTTTGTGGTAAGGTGCACTGATATGTACCAGCTTGGGGTATACAGTAAAATCATTTACACTACCTTTTTATTGCCTGAGAGTTATGTTGGCACATGGGAAAACACACAAACTTTAATAGTTATGATAATGGCAATTTATGTGTATATTTTTAAAGGGATGTGTGTGTGTATATATGTATGTATGTATGTATTTAAATAATTTCAGAAACAAACAGCAGTATAGTAATTCAGTACTGTTTTGGAATGTCATTTAATGGAGGTGGGGAGAGGAGTGGAGGGTATATGAAAAAGTCTTTGTGCCTGGAACCTTTTTTAAAGTTAGGTCTTTCTGCTAACCTCTTTAGTTTCTTCTAAGGTTATGGTCTATTTAGATTTTTCCTTTTATATGTTTAAGATAAATTTACAAAACAATCAATGACTTCTTTTCTACCACTAGTTCTCACATTCTGTATTGCATTCCCCATCAATAAAATAAGCTTTATCACACATATCCAATATATATGTATTTATTTGTAAATTATATACATATACCTCTATACTAATGTATTATGCATATTATAACAAATTTCATTATGAGAAATGTAGTTAAACATACTTCATTTTTTGTTTAACACTGTGATTTAGTAATTGATACCTGATTTTAAGCTCAATTTATTTTGACTCTTGATTTTAGTTGTCATAGTTTAAAAAGATACCTTGAAAAAAATTCAAATGGTAGTGCATTCATAACTGCTCCTACTAAACATGATACTCATTTTTCAATTTCAACCGTTGATTGTACAAAGTTATTATTATTATTTTTTTTACAAACTAATCTGAAGGAGTCAATGTTTATATTTTAACAAATAATTTCAAAACTCACTGAAACTTTTAATTTGGATAATTTTTAAAACGATTAATGAATTCTATTTCCAGATTTTAAAATCTGCAAAATTAGAGCTTTTCTGGATAATGAACTTACCTTTTTGGGGGGAACACAATCTTTTATTAGTAGAAATATGTTGAAACATCACTTTTAAATGTTCTTTCTATTCCATGAATTTAACAGAGCAGTTACCCTCTCACTTGTTCAAATATTCCTTTTTTTGTTTAATTTGTTTCTGCTACTAATTGTCTTCTATAGTCCCTGAAAGTTAGCAGTTTTGGAACTCTTGCCTTTCTGTAAAATACAGCTGCATTATATCTCCTTTTTTGGCAACTCTTTTAAATGCTTTTTATAGATACCGCCACAGCTAATAGGAACATAGATAACCAATGAAACTCTATGGTACACAAATTTTTTAGTCACTTCCTGTAGTAGAGACTACGAATTTCCCTCAAAATTCGTTCTTTCCTTCTTTTTTAGTAATAGAAATACCCTGAATTTAGCTGAGCACATGGCCATCCGGCTGGAGCCTGTTTCTCAGCAATTAGTTCTGGCCAGTGAGATATAACTGGAAGTGATATATGTACTAGGTCAAGTCCTTAAAAGAGAGCTGCTTGCTCTCAATAGTCTCTCTCTTCAGATGGCTAGAAAAGAATTGTGAGGGTGGTGAGCCAGCTTCAACCACGTGGACAAGCAGCACTTGAGGGAAAGACAGAGTAGTGATAGAGTAGGAACCTGGGTCCTTTGGATGACCTCATGGAGCAAAGCCACCTACAACTGTGAACTGTATACAAGAAAAGTAAACTTGTATTTTGTTTGCATCACTGTATATTTGGGTCTTCTTGTTACAGGAGTTTGGCCTATACTTTATTGTACTTTTCATCTCATTACAATGTATTATAAAGATTCTATATTTTTATTGCTTTTTTAAAATAAAAAATAATATTTTAAATAGTTTTTATTAATATAAGCACATCAAGTAAAGTG
The DNA here is from genome assembly GCF_024166365.1 of Elephas maximus indicus. Taxonomy (NCBI): domain Eukaryota; kingdom Metazoa; phylum Chordata; class Mammalia; order Proboscidea; family Elephantidae; genus Elephas; species Elephas maximus. The sequence continues at coordinate 122,669,401 of NC_064819.1, read as the reverse complement.
GAACAGAGTAGACTGTTCAGATATATAGCCAAGTATATGTAGAAGTTTAGTAAATGGTAAAGATAGCATTTTAAATCAATAGGGATGAATTGATAATTGTTGATTCTGGATGATAGGGTACTTAGGGTTCTTTATACTTTGTTACCTACTTTTTTACATTTTGAAATTTTCTGTAATAAAAAGCTAACAAATTTTTAAAAATATGAAAAATGAATAATGCAAACTCAGAGAAAGAGTAGTAGTTTAATAATAGATGTTACCCAATTGGGAGGAAATAAAATTAATTCGTACCTCATACTATATTCCAAGTGTAGCTTCAGGTGGATTAAAAAATGCGTATACTTAATTCTAGATGGATTAAAAAGGTACACCTCAAGGATTAATAAAAGAAGAAGATACAGGAGAATATAATCTTGCAATTGGGAAGACATATTTTGTAAAAAAACAGAAGTCATAAAGGCAAAGATTGGGAGTTTTGAGTAAAAGGATTATAAACTTCTCCACATCAAAATTAAAGAGATGGCAACCTAGGCAACAATACTTGCTGCATATATAACAAATCATTGTAGTCATATTATAAAAAGCCTCTATAAAATTAATAATACAAATACAAATAACTTGTAGAAAAATGAGCAAAAGATAAAAAGAGCAAAGGATATGAACAGATAATTAAAAGAAAAAAATGGTTTATAAAAATAAAAAGACTCCCAATCTTATTAATATATACATGCAAATTAAAAGTAGTTTTTCCCTATCAGATTTTCAACAAATAAATAAAAATATTGATCCTATCCAGTGTTGATGGTGATAGAATTAAGCAGGCACTTTCATCCAGTGTTGCTAGAAATGTAATTTGGTGTACAAAATTTTTATTTTTTATAATTTATTTTCTTTTTTGTTGGTGTACAACATTTTTAGAGACAAACTTGTTAGTATCTCTTAAAATTTAATATATGATTTTTCTATGGCTTGCCAGATTCTACTTCTAGGTGAAGAAGGTTTAGTCAAAGATATGTACCTTGCTTATTGCACTGTTTATAATAGAAGAAAAAAAAAAGGAAATATCCCAAATTACAATCAGTAATTTGTAGGAACTACAAAATCAGTAATTCAGTAGGAAAATGCTTAAACTATGCTACACCCATATACTGGAATACTATGCAGCTGTTAAAAAGAATGTATGCCTGAAGTGGTGTTTATATTATTATTAAATGAAAAGAGCAAAGTACAAAACAATATGTATAGCAAGATCCCATTTTTGTTAAAAATTGATATTTTTATATCTCTAAATCTGTAAATATCTGTATAAGCAAAGGAAAAAACCAGGAAGCTATGTACTAACTTCACAGTGATTACTCTGAGGTTGTGCTTGGAGGTGCAAAACAGGGACCTTCACTTATTTATGTAGTTAAAAAAAGCATTGTGATTATAGGTGGAGTTACATTTCTAATTTGTGCTTTTCTGACGTTTTTAAATCTTTAAAAAAGAAAAAAAAATCCAATATATATCGAGAACCTACTTTGTGCCAAATATAAATAGGTACAGTGAAGGAAACAAAGATGAACAAGATGCATGTTTCTGCTCTCATATCATGAATAAATTTTAGACAGTTCAACCTGAGATTAATGCTGTTTAAAAAAAAAAACACATTGAAATAAATACCACTGAAATCAGTCTACTGGGAAAAGTCAACAGGAATCATATGATCCAGGTTAAAAAATTCATAGCTCTTGTCCAAATATCTGCAAGAGAGGCAAGAAAAGGTAATAAAATCTTTTCAAAGCTTTTAGCTGCTATTCGAGACTTAATGACATCATCTCAGGAAAAGGAGTCAGTACAAGGTGACTTCTGATGCAAGGAGGTGTTTGCTGATGTCCATGTGATATATGTCAAAGACAGAGCAGCCTTGAACAGTAGAGGATGTCATAGCCACCCCCACACGGACTGGTCACAAACACTCCTCACAAGCCTCTGATTAACCATCTTCGTTTGGTCCCTCTTCCTGTTGGCTGTCTTTGCTCCCTTCCCTCTCTTGGTATAAATTATCAAATTTTAGGTCATGAAAATAATTTTCTTCCCCTGCTTGCTGGTAGGTGGAAACCCTGGGGGCGTAGTGGTTAAGTGCTACGGCTGCAAACAAAAAGGTCGGCAGTTCGAATCGACCAGGTGCTCCTTGGAAACCCTTTGGGACAGTTCTGCTGTGTCCTGTAGGGTAGCTATGAGTTGGAATTGACTCAGCGGCGACGGGTTTGTTTTTTTTTCTTTGCTGATAAGTATATTTTCAGAGTAAGCAGGTTTTAGACAGAATGTGCTGCCAGAAAAGCATTTAAGACTTGAACACATACCAAATACAAATTCAGTTAGTGTCCATGGTGGCAAAGTTTCAGCCTCCAGATTGGAGGCTGCTTTGTGCATCTTCAAGGGGCGACGGGGGTGCTGTTGATGCTTCTGAGGCATTTCTGATCAAAGCAGTGTGTGCTTCAAACCTTTGCCCTGCCATTTCTTAAGGCTTGCTTCACAGGCAGTGTGCTTGGGGCTTAATGGTGAATCCTGGCAAGCATCCATCCCCTCACTCCTAGGGTGGGGGCTCAGTAAATGACTAGCTTGTTTTTCTGCTTTAGTACTGTAGTTCACCTTTGGGACTTGAAGCCCTGTTCCGAACTCCAGCCCAAAAGCCTGGATGAATAGCTTTTGTTAACTTCATAGATTGGCAGGGGTGATGTTAAAATACTTAACAGCCAGTAGAAAGTGAGCAGAAGTCCCAGGGTGGTGCAACAGTTAATATGTTCTGCTGCTAACCAAAAGGCTGGAGGTTTGAGTCCACCCAGAGGCACCTTGAAAGAAAGGTCTGGTAATCTACTTCTGAAATGTCAGAGACGAAAACCCTATAGAGTACACTTCTTTTCTGACACACATGGAACGGCCATGGGTCGGATTAACCAGTAAACATGGTATGCACCAGCTTGCGTTGAGCAAGGTATGCATGGGCTTAATTGTATTTACTTGCTAATCTGTGGTGAGCAAGTTCATGTGGGTTTCACCACATCAAAGATGGGCAAATGAAACTGTGCACTGCAGATTTGTGGGAAGGCACAATTAGGCCAGTGCTTATTGGGTAATCTGGCCCTGGGTGGAAATCAACTTGATGGCAGCCAACAGAAAGTGGGCATGACCAATGAGAACAGATTCCAATTGAAGGTATCAACCTTTTAGTTGCTAGATCACGGGGGGAGGATCAAGAATCCTTGGGTGGGGGCTGGGGATAGGGTAACAGGGATTTTAAGCCCTGTCTTAGTTGTCTATCCATTGCTGTCGAGTTGATTCTGACTCATAGAGACCCAATAGGACAGAGTAGGACTGCCCCATAGGGTTTCCAAGGAGCACCTGGTAGATTCAAACTGCCCACCTTTTGGTTAGCAGCCGTAGCTCTTAACTACTACACCACTAATGCTGCTAAAATAGAAATACCACAAGTGGGTGGCTTCAGCAAACAGAAGTTTCTCTCACAGTCTAGTAGGTTAGAAGTCCAAATTCAGGGTGTCAGCCCCAGGGGAAGGATTTCTTTCTCTGTTGGTTCTGGAGGAAAGTCTTTGTCCTCAGTCTTCCCCTGGACTAGGAGATTCTCTGCTCAGGAGCCCTGGGTTCAAAGAACGCACTCTGCTCCCAGTGCTGCTTTCTTGGAAGTAGGAGTTCCCCATGTCTCTCTGCTGTCTTAAAAATGTGTCAAGAGATTGGCTTAAAATACAACCTAATCTTATAGCTTGAGTCCTGCCTCATGAACATAACTGCTGCCAATCCCATCTCATGACATCACAGAGAAGGGATTATAACACCTAGGAAAATCACATCAGATGACAAAATGGTGGACAATTCACACAATACTGGGAATCATGGCCTCGTCAAGTTGACAGCTCTTTTGGGGAGACAAAATTCAATCCATGACAGGGCCTCTACCCCTGCTTGGGACCCCTGCTCTTTATGAACTAACAGCCTAGTACTCTATGCTCTTGCCTGAAAGACTTAAGGTTTTTTTTGTTTGTTTGTTTAAATTGTGCTTTAGGTGAAAATTTACATCTCAAGTTAATGTCTCACGCAAAAATGTATACACATACTATTACGTGACCCTATTTGCAATACCTATAATGTAATGTTACACTCCCCCTTTCTACCCTGCGTTTCTTGTGTCCATCCAATCAGCTCCTATCCCTTCCTGCCTTCTCATCCCGCCTCTGGTCAGGAGCTGCCCATTTAGTCTCGTGTAGCTACTTGAACTAAGAAGCACAGTCTTCATGAGTATCATTTTTTGTTTTGTAGTCTGGCCTAATCTTTGTCTGAAGAGTTGTCTTTTGGAATGATTTTAGCTCTCGGTTAACAGAGTCTGGGGGCCATGTCTTCTGAGGTTCCTCTAGTCTCAGTCAGACCGTTAAGTCTGGTCTTTGTACATGAATTTTAGTTTTGCATCCCACTTTTCCCCTGCTCTTTCGGGGACTCTCTGTTGGGTTCCCTGTCAAGGCGGTCATTGCTGGTAGCCAGGCACCGTCTCGTTCTTCTGGTCTCAGGCTAATGGAGTCTCTGGTTTCTGTGGCCCTTTTGTCTCTTGGGCCAATGTTTTCCTTGTGTCTTTGGTGTTCTTTATTCTTCTTTGCTCCAGGTGGGTTAGGACCAATTGATGCATCTTAGATAGCTGCTCACAAGCTTTTAAGACCCCCAGACACCACTCACCAAAGTGGGATGGAGAACATTTTCTTAATCAAATGTTATGCCAATTGACTTAGATGTTTCCTGAAACCATGGTCTCCAGACCCCTGCCCCTACTACTCTGTCCTCAAAGTGTTTGGTTGTCTTCAGGAAACTTCTTAGCTTTTGGTTTAGTCTGGTTGAGTTGACTTCCCCTGTATTGTGTGTCGTCTTTCTCTTCACCTAAGATAATTCCTGTCTACTATCTAATTAGTAAATTCCCCTCCCCCTCCCCCTCCCAACTTCGTAACCATCAAAGAATGTTTTCTTCTGTGTTTAAATCTTTTTTTGAGTTCTTATCATAGTGGTCTAACACAATATTTGTCCTTTTGAGACTAACTTCACTCAGCATAGCATTATGCCTTCTAGTTTCATCCATGTTGTGAGATGTTTCTCGAATTCATCATTGTTCTTTATTGATGCATAGTATTCCATTGTGTGTGTGTACCATAATTTGTTTATCCGTTGTCTGTTGATGAGCACTTAGGTTGTTTCCATCTTTTTGTTAATGTGGAGAGTGCTGCAGTGAACATGGGTGTGCATATATCTATTTGTGTGATGGCTCTTATTTCCCTAGGATATATTCCAAGGAGTAGGGTTGCTGGATCATATTATACTTGTCTTTCTAGCTTTTTAAGGAAGTGCCAAATCAATTTCCAAAGTGGCTGCACCATTTACATTCCCACCAGCGGTGTATAAGTGTTGCAGTCTCTCACCATTTATTAATTTGTGTTTTTTGGATTAATGCTAGCCTTGTTGGGTTGAGTTGGTATCTCATTGTAGTTTTGATTTGCGTTTCTCTAATGGCTAATGATCGTGAGCATTTCCTCATGTATATGTTAGCCACCTGAATGTCTTCTTTAGTGAAGTGCCTGTTCATATCCTTTGCCCATTCTTTAATGGGGTTATTCGTCTTTTTTGTTGTTGAGGTTTTGCAGTATTTTGTAGATTTTAAAGATCAGACCCTGATTGGTTATGTCATAGCCAAAGTTTTTTTCCCAGTCTATAGGTTGTCTTTTTACTCTTTCGGTGAAGTCTTTTGATAAGCCTTAAGTGTTTGATTTTTAGGAGTTCCCAGTTATCTAGTTTCTCTTCTGGTATTTGTGTATTGTTAGTTATGTATTCTGTTTATGGCATGTATTAGGGCTCTTAGCATTGTCCCTATTTTTTCTTCCATGAGCTTTATCATTTTAGATCTTATATTTAGTCCTTAATCTATTTTGAGTTAGTTTTTGTGCATGGTGTGAGGTATGGGTATTGTTTCACTTTTTTTGCGGATGGATACCCAGTTATGCCAGCACCATTTGTTAAAGAGACTGTCTTTTCCGCACTTAACAGACTTTGGGCCTTTGTCAAACATCAGCTGCTCATAAGTGAATGAATTTATGTCTGGATTTTCAAATCTATTCCTTTGGTCTGTGTATCTGTTGTACTAGTAGCAGGCTCTTTTGACTACCATGGCTGTATAATAGGGTCTAAAATCAGGTAGTGTGAGACCTCCCACTTTGTTCTTCTTCTTTAGTAATGCTTTACTTACCTGGGGCATCTTCCCTTTCCGTATGACGTTGGTGATTTATTTCTCCATCTCATTAAAAAGTGTCGTAAGAATTTGGATCAGGCTTGCATTGTATCTGTAGGTCGCTTTGGGTAGAATTGACATTTTCACAATGTTGAGTCTTCCTATCCATGAGCAAGGTATGTTTTTCCACTTATGTAGGTCTCTTCTGGTTTCTTGAAGTAGTGTCTTGTAATTTCTATTTAGGCATTTCTCATTGAAACAATAGCATATTAAGATTAAATTGGGCCTGAAGACCAAGGTGTTACTTGAGAATAGGTTGTTAGGGATGATATTGATGTAGCTGTAGTTGTAAGGTTAGTTTAACCACCAATTCTGCTTTTGTGTAAAGTGTTAGCAGTTCGGTTTGCATGTACCTTTATATGTTTAAAGACTGATTTTGTGATGGGTTTTGAAAGGCACTATGGATGCCCTTGAAGAAGACTCATTGGCACTTTGTTGTGACTTGTAAATCAGCACATACATTTTTTCCCTTTCTTGTTTTGTATTTTTCTTCCTCCTTATTTCTACCCTGTCACCCCCCTGCCTTGCCCCCACAGCACTAAGTGGGGTGCACAATGTCATGTATCTCCATTGCGTTTCTTCCTTGTGCTCTGCCTGTGACCCCTTTTTTCTCCCCATGCTCCTCTTTGCTGCATTTTGATCTTCATGGCCTTTGCATAAAAATAAAACAAAACAAAATGAAAACAGTTGCCCATCAAGTTGACTGTGACTCTTGGTGCATCAGAGTAGAACTGTGCTCCACAGGGTTTTCAATGGCTGATTTTTCAAGTAGATCTCCAGGCCTTTCTTACAAGCCACCTCTGAGTAGACTTGAACCTCTAGCCTTTTCTTTTAGTAGCAGAGCATGTTAACTGCACTACCTAAGGACTCTGGCCTTTGCATAGTGTGACTATCTGACACTTCAGAAATCTTGCTTTTTGGGTGCTATTTGGCTTCTGAGCAGTTGTAAATAGGAAGAAAATCTCCCCATAAAATATGTTTCCTTCTTTTATATTTCCTAGCTTCACATCTTGAAATGGACATTGTCTTTGACATATGCATAATTTTGTAACATGGTCGCTAGTGATGTCGTCTAAGAAGGGGTATCTCAGGAAAGGGATAACAGATTGTGCTCCCATTTAAAGAATCATCTGTAAGACCCCTTGATCTGTAATTATGAAGGTTGGTTTATGATTTGCTGGTTGCAGTGCTATTTATAGAGCCTGTCATTGCGCATGACTGTCTGTGCCTTGGGCTGCGGGTCTTGTCGCTGCTGCTGTCATGAGAGCAGATTTTACGGCTCCTGTTTCTCAGGCACCCTCCCTCACTTGCCCTCCTTCGTCTTGAATGGAGCTTCATCTTCCCTTGGTCGCTATTTCTACTCTCCATTTCACTTCTTCATGTGGCTGCTGCTTCTGTCTCCCCTTGCTACCTGTTTTTAGTGTATACATTCTCCAGTATTTTGCTGTTACTCTCATTTTTTTGTTTTTGGACTGATGGATTTACTTTCCTTTCTAAAGTTTATTGCTGAATCTTTCCTGTCATTGCATGTTAAATATGGCTCACAAGTATGATGGATGGCACTATTTAGGAAACCAGATTTCATGTTGGCTGCAGGTCAGCTTCCCAGGAAAATAGACTTTCAGATGGAGATTATGTGCAGAGGATTTATTGGGGAAGTGCTCTCAGAAACAACCTCTTAAAGGGAGAGAGGCAAGCAGGATTAGGCAGAGGGGGAAGGTGTATTGTGATGCATGTGCGACAGATGTTTCAGGGGATCCCACCGGAAGTTCTGGATCTGGGAGGCACTTCAGAGTTGTCCCTCACTGAAGCAATCATGCCCCTCCCCTATTGATTAGTCCTTGACTCTGTGGCAAAAGGTGTGACCCTGGGCCTAGCAGTTAGTTCTTAGGCTAAAGGCAATTCCGGGAGAGGGATCATTCAGCTGAAAGCTCTCAGCTGCCACCCCTCTCAGCAGCTGAGGGAATGAGTGCTTGGATGACAAAGCAGGAACCTGGGCAATGCCCCACAGCATCCACTAAAATGTTCTTCTCATATTTTTGCATATAGTTGATGCAATTTCTACCCTACTTGTAACTTGATTTTAATATGAGTGCAATGTGGGTACCATATTCTGAGAGTCTTTTAAAAGCCAGGCATATTTATTTTCTTATTATGGTTTATTTTGCTTAAAAACATGGAGTTGATGAATACAGCCTTAAAGAAAAAAGAGAACAAGGCCTGCATTACTGTCACTGCCCATAGGATTCAGCGTCATGCTCTGCTGAACTAAAAGCAGAGGATGGGAAGGATGAAGCATTAAAACCTATTGTACCAAAAGCAGTGGGATGGATAAATTGATACAAGCTTGGTAAATACAGCCCAATATAGAAAATTATCAGAGAATAGATATAATCATTATTAGAAAATTAACACAGGTGCATCCTTTGATAGTACCATCTGTGTATATGATAAAACAACATAACAGCTGCTGTTTAATCTGCCTGTGCAGTTACAAACAGATGAAGTGGACATGGCTGCCAGAGGGAAATCAGACTGACCTCCTGTTTCACAGACGAGGTTGTTGACTGAGAGCACAGATTAGCAGACCAAAACGCCAAGCCAATGTTATTCTTCAGTCTATGGCAGGAGCAGAGTGCCCTAGGCTGTACAGGATAGTAGAGCAGGGGCCTGCAAAGTTTTACTGTAAAGGGGCAGATAGTAAATATTTTTTGCTTTGTGGGCCATACAGACACTGTTGTAACTACTCAGCTGTGTTGTTATACAAGAGTAGTCAGAGACAATTCATAAATGAATGAACATGGTTGTGTTTCAATAAAACTTGATAAAAACAGATGGTGAGTCAGATTTGGCCTGGTTTGCTGACCCCTGATGTAGAGCATTGGTCAGACTGCCAGTCTGCCAATCCCAGAGCAGATACCTGTAAAATGGGTATAAATTAGTATTTTGGAATAGGAATATTATAAGAAATGAAATGAGATAAATGATGCACATAGGAAGTGCTCTATGAATAAAAATTAGTAGTGTTATTTATAGAATGGGAAAGGATAAGAAGGAGTCCCTGGGTGGTGTAAATGGTTAACATACTTGGTTGCTAATCCAAAGGTTAGAGATTCGAGTCCATTCACAGGCACCTGGAAAGAAACTCCTGGCAATCTACTTCTGAAAAATCAGCCATTGAAAACCCTATGGAACACAGTACTAGTCTGACATACATGCAGTTGTCATGAGTTGGATCCGATGCCCCGGCACTGGTGGTGGTGGTGGGTGGTGGAAAGAATAAGAAAGAGTTGAATGGAGTTAACAGTCTTTGAAGAGTGTTAGATAAATGGGCCTAAAATTATGTTTGACTGTGTAGTAGGATGTTTGAATGGGTTTCTTTGTCTCAGTTTTTTCTGAGGCTCCAAGATGTGTAGGATCACATTGCCAGAGCCAGGTGGTAGGCCCCTATACAGGGCTTTTTCACCAGCTCTGTGGTGTTACCAATATCTGTGTTCTCTTCTCTGTGCACATACCTGACTACCTTTTATTTTTAGCGTCCATTTCAGTTAGGTGATGGCTACATGACAGAGTTCTAGTTAATAGAGATATGTGCCATTTACAGGCCTGGCCTATTAAAACTGTCCTCACACAATCCTGATTCTTCTTCCATAAACCAGCACAGTGGAGACCACATTGAGGACCCAAAGAGCTGGAGATTGGAAGGTGCCTGGTGCCCTAAATGACTATGTGGAGCAGAGCACCTCTCCCACTAGATGACTCATGGGTGACTGTTCCATGAGTGAGACATAAACATTAATTGTGTTAAGCTACTGAGATTTTTTTTGTTGCTTATTACAGCACATAGCCTACACTGACAGTTATAGTCACCCATCATCAATCTTAGGCTATAATGAAAAAGGCTAAGAATTCAGCAATGAGAGGTTGTTGTTGTTCTTGGGTACTGGTAAGACATTTCTGACCCATAGTGACCCCATATAACAGAGTAGAACTGCCTCATAGGATTTTCTAGGCTGTAATCTTTATGACAGCAAATCTCTAGGTCTTTCTCCTGTGGAGCCGCTGGGTGAGTTCAAACCACCAGACTTACAGTTAGCAGCCAAACGCTTGACCGTTGGTTGGGCCACTGGCGCTCCTTTATGAGAGGCTAGAGCAGTTCTATTCAATAGAATTTTCTGTGATAATGGAAATGTTTTATCTACATTATCCAATACAGTAACCACTAGCTACATGTCATATTGAGCACTTGAAATGTGGCTAGTAAGACTGAGGAATGACATTTTCAATTTAATTTTAATTAATTAAAATTTAAATGTAAATAGCTGCATGTGCTTACTAGCTACACTATCGGACAGCTCAGGGTTAGAGATTGGAAAATTTCTTAGCAGTGCACTGAGCCCCAGCTCTAGCCCTCTTACTCCTAGTGAGAGTGACTTTAAGGATGCCACTGTGAAAGCTTGACTTGCGTCCCCGGAGTCTGCATGCCCAGGCCGATTGCCAGACCCATGTGTGATAATTTCAAAGGACCAGAGACTGTGGCTGTCTGGCTGCTCTACTGGTGAAATGAGCAGTTGTAGCTGTGTTGGAAACAGCCTGCTCTCCCAGAATTTCTTGGAACAAAGGATATGTAAGTATTTCTTATGGCCATGGGAGAAGGAGCCTGGAGTCAGTCACCATAAACCCTGTCCAAGAGCAGACCAGGAGGAGTGCTATGACCTCACTGAAATGACACGGTTTTTGTCACTAGAAATGGCTAGAGGACTCTCTCATTATCTGAGAATGACCAGAAAAATTACAGAATCTATCCCAAATTTTATGAAGGGTTGGGAGATAATAAACCCTTCATAATGGGATGACAGGATAGCCAGGAGAAAAAATGAGTAGTTTCCTGAGTATACTGTGTGATCCCTGCTTGGGTCAGTTTAACACTTACAATTAAAAAGCACTTTAAGCTCCTGAAAGAAGATGTTATATCTCAAGTAGTTTCAGCCTCAAAGTTTTCCTTTGTTCTTTCTCCCACCCCAACCCATGGAGTCTTAGATTCATTTGGGCACAGAAACAGAGACCTACTGTATTTTAGGTATGTTGTAAGAATACATATGTAATTTAATGGAAAGCTGAGAAAAAGGTCTATATTAGGGTCTGGCTTTACAGAGTTAAGAGTTGAAAGTTGGTTATAGATTCAGGGACTCGCTCCTTGCTATAGTGAGATGCCATCAGTGTGACTCAGTTCTACTCCGCTGGCAGTTTCTTTTCCTTTTGCTCCCCTCACTTATGGTTTCTGTGCTCTGATATCCTAGGCCCACAAAAGGTCCACATATTAAAGTTTGGAAAGCATTGATCAACAGAATGATTTTTTTTTTTTTTAGTTCTAGCGTCCATGCTAAGTGGCCCAGGGTCTCCGTATTGCTCCATCAGACTCTCAAGAGAGGCAGTCTGCTAATCTGAGCCCAAGTGTCCAGATCCAGCAACCACGGCCAGAGGGGGTGGGGTGCCATGATACAAAACAGCTCCCACAGGCAGGAGGGGCTGTGAATGGGAAATTACTGTCCAAGAAGGGAATGACTGACATCACTAATGGATGTTAAAAGATTTCCATTTACACAACTGCATTTCCACTGTAATTCATTTTCAATTTAAAAAACCATTAAGGCTCTATGACTGCCCATCAGAGCTCCTGATCAGCTTGAACTGAAAACCAGTTGATACATCAGCCAATATGAAAGAAACTATACTACCAACCTGTGAGACTGTATCTGAAATATACACTTTCTTAGACTTTTCAAAGATTAACAAGAGACTTTTTGTTGTTATCATATCTCCAGGAACCAGTTGTCTATATCAAATTATGATTAATTATTAGAAAATAAACCAAACTAAACCCATTGCCATCAAGTTGATTCCAATTTATTGTGACCCCCATGTGTCTAATAGGGTTTTCCCCTGGGTGGTACAAATAGTTTGTACCCAGTTACTCATATCTACCTAGTAGCACTGCAGAAGAAAGACCTGGTAAATTTGCTTCTTGAAAGATTACAGCCAAGAAAACATTATGGAACAGTTCTACTCTATGACACATGGGGTCGCCAGGAGTCGAAATCGACTCTGTGGCAGCAGGTTTGGTTTTTGATTTGGTTTAATCTTTACAGAAGTAGTTCGCCATGGATTTCTTCCACAGAGCTGCCAGGTGTGTTCAAGCCACCAACCTTTAGGTTAGCACCATATCACAAACTGCTTGTACCACCCAGGGATCTTGATTAGAAAATAAACTCATATACTCGTTGCTATCGAGCCAGTTCTAACTCAGAGTGACTCTATTAAAAAATAGACATTTTAAAATATAATATTTTGCCTCATTATCCCTTACTTATCAGGTAATACATTCTCTCTGGAAACAGAGAGGTAACTTTTGATACATTGTTTCCTTCATCCAGTTGACAGAATGGCTTTCACAGCCAATCTTTTAATATAGGGTTTTTAAAGCCACAAAGAGCTAAATTTCTCTAACCCTGAGGACCCTCCTCTTTACAGCACAATGGGTTGCACAGTACAACCAGAATCACCCACTAAGGTCACAATAAAGGTCAGGACCAGGTGTTAGAGCAGGGATTCTCAAGGGATTAGTCATCAGGATCACCGGAGGACTTGTTAGAAATGTAAATTCTCAGGCTCCACTCCAGATCCACTGAATTAGAAACTCAAAGGATGAAGCCAGCAATTGTGTTTTACTAAGCCCTCCAGGTGATTCTGATGCCCCCTGAAGTTTGAGAATTACTGAATTAGGGCAGTGTAAACTTTTTAAACTGCTGTAGCAAATAAACTCAAACATAATAGAAACACGTTTGTTGCTCATTTAAAAGTACAGGTGGTGGAACAGGTTGGCAGAGTTGCCTCTTCATGTAGTCATTCAGGGATCCAGGCCAATGGAGGGGCTGCCATCTTCAATATGCGGATTTCAAGATTGCACTGAGGGTCATCCCAGCCAAAAGGAGAAGAGAGCATGGAGAAATAAGTGGCTGTGGGAAGTTTTATGGGTTAGATCCAGAAGATACATAAATCACATGTGCCCACATTCCACTGGCTAAATTTGTCACATGGCTTACCTAACTGCAAGGTAGGCTGGGAAATGTGGTGTAGCTTGTACGCAAGAAGAGGCAAACATGGATTTTGATGAGCAGCTAGCAGTCTTTCTGCCAAAAACTCCTTATGGAAATTTCAGAGATTTTCTGTTTTCTGGACCAGGAGCTCTTTAAAACTTATTTTGTGCCATAAATCCCTTTCTCAGGCTGGTGAAGCCCGTGGAACTTTTCTGAGAATACTTTTACATACATAGAATAAAATACGTAGAATTATAAAGAAAGCCAATTATACCGACAGTTATAAATTATTAAAAACATTTTTGATCATGATATATGTAGTTTCTTAAAGTATTAAATAACAAAACCTAGTGGCAGATTTAATAACTACTTTGATTTCAAAAAGCAGTCCTGGTTACTCAATGGTTAAGCACTCGGCTGTTAACTGAAAGGTCAGCAGTTCAAACCCACCAGTTGCTCTGTGGGAGAAAGATGTGGCAGCCTGCTTCTGTAAAGATTACAGCCTTGAAAACCCTATGGGAGCAGGTCTACTCTGTCTTATAAAAAAAAAAAAATCTGTCTTATAGGGTTGCTATAATTGAAATCGACTTGACGGCAGTGGGTTTTTGTTAGGTGATTTCAAAGTAATGATGAGTATAAATGGCATATCAAGATATCTGCAGCCAGTATAATTTAATATTAAAATTTATGTGATTTGGTGGCAAAACTCACAGGTACTGATGATAATATCTGTTTTATGGTCTACATTCATAATTGAAGGATATGCTGAATTTCAATTCAAGGTTAGTGAAAATAAAGACAAAATCTTTTCCTATCTAAGTTCTTTGACTGCTTTCTCCCTGCCCTCATGTTTTATCCATTGATCCAAGCACTTCTGCTGTGCACCTTATTTCTAGCCTGGAATGAGTGGAATTATAGAGTTCTTACAGGGTATTGTATGTGTTACAAGCATCAGTTTATTGAGCTTCATAGTGTTTGTATGTGGTAAGTTTATATCTTGAACACCTATATATGTTAGTTTTTTAAGTGTATCAATAACAAAAATACTTCAACATAAATGGTCAGTCTTTCAGTGTGATAAGTTTTTCATGTATTCAGATGCTCCCTCAGTAAAAGTCATGGTAGTTTGACCTTATACTGTACAACAGTAATTTTTACCTGACAGTGTTAATTTTTTTCAATTTTTACCTCAATTATCTAAACTGTTTATAGGCTTTTTCTTATTTTAATCAGTCAGCGTATATTCCTGAACCTTGATGTCCAACCCTGCGCTAGACACTAAGGGGAAAAGAATATATACAGAAAAGTAGCTCTAAATGCATTACCCTCTTATAATCTCTTTGGTAAAGGGTACAGACTAGGAGTTTGATGGACCTGGGTTCTAATCTGGGCTTTTCCAATTGAAAGTTTTTGCCCTTAGGTAAGTTATGTAACCCTGATAAGCCTTGGTTTGCTTATCTGTGAAGTGAGTATACACTCACTTATCAGCATGGTTAGGTTCTAAAGACCAGGCTGACATGCAAAAACTGGTGTTATGTGAAAACGGAGGATGACTACATCATTCCATAACCGCCAAGCCACTGAGAATCATGGCCCAGCCAGGTTGACACATAATCTTTACCATCACAGCCAGTGTTACTCTCACCTCGGACCTTGGCATTTGTTACTGCCAGATCTATGTTGTTAATGCACAAAATAGTTGGACAGTAGATTTTTTACTACTGTCGTAAATGTGAAATGTCATACAATGAGATAGTAAGTGAGGAGTAGGTATAATAGGCCTAGCACCTAAATGGTGCTCAGTAGATTGCTGTTATTAATATTACCTCCCTTTTTATGCTAGTCTACATAGCCAAACAGCCCAATTAAGTCTGAGTATTCGACCCCCAAGGAAATTGGCCAGCCATATGAAAGCATAACTGAAAGAGTATGCAATGGGGTTCTTTGTTTAAAAGCAACAGAGTCTGACTCTGACTTAAACCAAAAGAGAATTTATTACAAATATATAGTAGAACTTAAAATCAGTGTAAAAACTTGAGTGTATAATTAGGCAGCTTCAGAAAGTCTTTGGTGCAACCATTAGAACTAATGAATCCCTACTTTTTAAAAAAATCTTTACACCCCTCTATTTAATACTTAAAGTCCAAGGGGAGAGATTTAATTAGTTGAGCTTTGGCCATGCACCTACCCCGAGTAGGCTGTGTTGGACCTTGACTTTACTATGTATCAGGACTGCACATATCGAGAAGTTATTACCCAAAAGGCGCTGCTAGGATGAGATGGACTAAAAAATGGCAGAAGTCCACTACAAAGAGATTTTCAAGTATCTATCACTTACTGGTTAAACCAGGCAAGATCAAATGAATATAGAGAGAAATGGGCTTTATACTGTCACCATCAAATCCTGTTGATTTAACACCCATAGAGCTTATAAGAAGAAGCCCTGGTGACACAGTGGTTAAGTACTCAGCTGCTAACCAAAAGGTCAGTGGTTCCAGCTCATCAGGCGTGCCACGGGAGAAACATGTGGCAGTCTCCTTCTGTAAAGATTACAGCCTTGGAAACCCTATAGGGCAGTTCTGCTCTGCCCTATAGGGTCGCTATGAGTTGGAATCGACTTGATGGCAATGGGTTTGGAAGAGCTTATAGTCCCACCTACTGTTTTAAAATAAAATTTCCTCCTGTTAAAAGTCCTGGCTTATTTTTTTAATAATGTTTGGGACTAGAAAGTATGATAAACCAAGCACATGTAATTCTACATAGTGATTTAGGGAAATAAAGAAAGTGACTGCAGGGATGACTCTGTGTTATTTATAGTGTCCATAATCATAGCTCAGAACTGTTGACGTGTGAATTGCTGCTGTAACATCCGGGAAGTAAGTGAAATAGTAGCAATAACGATAATTTATTGACTACTTTTTATGTGCTATGTACTTGTAAACCCTGGTGGTGTAGTGGTTAAGTACTATGGCTGCTAACCAAGAGGTTGGCAGTTCAAATCTTCCAGGCGCTCCTTGGAAACTCTATGGGGCGGTTTTGCTCTGCCCTCTAGGGTCGCTATGAGTCGTAATCGACTCGAAAGCAGTGGGTTTGCTTTTTTTTTTTTTTTTGGTATGTACTCGTATGAGTACCTGCTGTGGATTATTTCATTTAAATACCACCACAACTCCATGAGAGAAGTATTATTATATGCAATTGACAAATGAAACTGAGGCATAGAGAAGTAACTTGGCCAACATCACATCCCTTGTAAGTGATAGAGCTGATATTTGAGCCCAGATACATTGACTCACTGGGGAGAGTGAATGCCTAGGACTCTCTCAAGCAAAGAACTGTCCCCTGATGATCAGGGGTGGTTGGTATCTCTGGCAGTACTTCAACACGTCTGTCAGCAAGGCACACCTGCAGTGTGATTTCCTTTCATTTTACATCTGATTAATTACACACTTTTATCTTTTAGAATGTTTTTCAATTATACAAGGATATATATAATCATAGCCCACACTTTCATACCTCTATGTACCAGGCAGTGTTCTAGGTACTTTATATATATATTAATTCGTTGATTTTTGTCAACAAGTCTATTTTGAATCCCCATTTTACGGATAAGGAAATAGTTAAATATCCAATATCACACAACTAAGAAGTGACAGAGGCAGGATTTGAACCCAGATAGTTTGGCTGCAGAGTACATGCATTATATCATACCAAAAACCAAACCCACTGCCTTCCAGTTGATTCTGACTCATAGTGACCCCATAGGGTTTCCAAGCCTGTGAATCTCTACAGAAGCAGACTGCCACATCATTCTCCTGCTGAGTTGCTGGTGGTTTCCAACCACCAACCTTTCGGTTAGCAGTTGATCGCTTTAACCACTGTGCCACCAAGGCTCCTTGTGCACTAAAACCAAAAAAAAAAAAAAAACCAAACCCAGTGCCGTCGAGTCAATTCCGACTCATAGTGACCCTATAGGACAGAGTAGAACTGCCCCACAGAGTTTCCAAGGAGCGCACTACACTATAAAAAACCAAAACAACCAAACTCGTTGCCATCGAGTCAATTCCAACTCATAGCAATCCTATAGGACAGAGTGGAACTGCCCCATAGGGTTTCTAAGGAGCACCTGGTGGATTCGAACTGCCAACCTTTTGATTAACAGCCATAGCTCTTAACCACTATGCCAACCAGGCTTTCCTCACTATACTATAGTGCTTATAAAAAGTCTTTTTAAAAATACCACAAGTCGTATTTGGATATAACAGAAGTCATGAAGGCATCCATGGTGGTGCTCAGATCTGGTAAAAAAAAAAAAAAAAAAAAAGTGAAGATGGAATGCAAACAGACTGATACTTGTGAAAGACTGATTTAAGTTGTTTCAAATTTTTACTTTTAAATAATGCCACATTAAATATCTTCATTTATGCCTTCTTGGGCACACTTGGTAGAATTTCTCTAGGGTTGATACAAGGATGTGAATTTACTAGGTTATTGCTCTCTAGAATGGCTATACCAACATGTTATTATCCTTTTTTTGGTTACTTTAAGGGAGTTTTATGGAGTTTTTTTTCTACATGTTTCTAGAATTTGTAGATCACTGAGGAGTAATCGTAATAATACAAGTTAAGCAAAATTCAGTTGCTTGTTACTCATAGATAGAATCTACATTCTTACCAAAGAAATATACTTGACTCATCCCACTATTATTACAGTAGATAGTATATTGTCAAATAATTGGTTAATTGTACCGATACATACATTTCTCAACTAGAAAGAATGTGGGCGTTATGGGTGTTAGTGCCATCTAGTGGTTAGACTACAGGGCCTGCTTTCTAGAGGTTTTTGATCTTTAAAGTACACAAAAATTACCAGAGGAGGTTGTTAAAAATGAGATTCTTGGCCTCACCTGGAGAAGAAAGGAGTGTTTGTATAAGTTATCCAGGTGCCTGCATATTTAAAAAGCAGCTTGTGTGGCTGTTGTTTCTGACGTGTTTGATCCAAACTGCATATAAAAAGAACATGGTTTAGCAATGGGCTCAGCTCCTTCTTAATCCTCTTCTCCAGCAGCTGCTGTCGTGCCTCTTGGATTATGTGGGAGCTGTGAGGATTTTCTGAGACTATTTTGGGTTGAATATCCAGCTGAGTTTACACACGGGAGGGATGGGAACAGGCTAATGTGTGTGAGTAAGAAGGTACCCAAATCCTCATGTCAGTTTTGCCATATTAATTTGCATTTCCTTCTCACTGCTTTCTTTTGACCTGGGTGGTACTTTTGACCCTGTCAACTCCCCATACTTTTGTTTTTTCTCCCCTTGTTCATATTCCTAAGCCTGGTGTACAGGGTCTCCTGTAAGCAGATTCCAACCCGTCTCCCAGGCCCCATTCCATGTGAATCCTTTGCACATGTATTAATCTTTCAGTATCCCACAGAATCATGCCTTTTCTCATACCATGACTTCCCCTGAAATTCTTACTCCCCATTCTTTACTGAAAACTTAAAGCTTTTTATACATCTTTTAAAATTCGAAAGATCTAAAACCTCAAAGACCCTCCCCTGGAGCACTTAACAGCCCTCCCTCCAGTCTAATTTCCCACTATACATCACGCTTAGCCTGTACCCTTATCCTGGCACCTCCTCAAATAATGTTTCTTATTGCTAAATCAATGCACCATCCATCCGTCTATCATTTTACTTATTCGTTCATGCCTTGTGTTGTTTCCCTTGCGTGGAATATAGTCTACTAATTCTTCAAGTGCCACCCACTCAGCTAAGCCAAATATAGGTTATTCTTGGCTTCACTCATGGATTCTTACCGAAGAAATATACTCGACTCAGCACACTGTTACAGTAGCTAGTATATTGTCAAATAATTGGTTAATTCTCTCTGCTGACACTGAGTCCTGAACTGCCCACTTTAACCCGTAGTTACACATTCCCATGTGTTCATGAACCCTGTGTTAGACTTCTGCTCTCAAGTAAATTGTAAGCTACATGAGGACAGACACTGTTTTGCATAATTCTTTGATATTTCCCAGAGTTTTTTGCATACTCCCAAATGTGTAATATGGGTTAGCTGAAGTTGTTTCTGTTGTCTAATGAGATGGTCTTATTTTGAGAGAGAATGAAAATTATTAGCATTTTATTAAGCATCTACTGTTTACCAGATGGAGTCTTTTTACCAGATGGAGTCCCTAGGTGGTGCAAACGGTTAATGTGCTCACTGCTAACTGAAAGGCTGATGGTTCGAGTCTACCCAGAGGTACCTCAAAAGTCCTGGCAGTCCATTTCCCAAAACTCAGCATAGTTCTATTCTGACACACATGCGATTGCCATGAGTTGAAACTGACTCAACAGCAACTTTTTTTTTCTTTTTTTGCTAGATACTGTACTTGAAATTTTACATGTATTACTTTATTGAAAACTTCAAAAGCCCAGTGAG
This sequence comes from Elephas maximus indicus, assembly GCF_024166365.1. NCBI lineage: Eukaryota > Metazoa > Chordata > Mammalia > Proboscidea > Elephantidae > Elephas > Elephas maximus. Next base: position 122,649,551 of record NC_064819.1, on the reverse strand, counting down.
TAGAATGTTAAACATTTCACAGATTAGACCATTTGGACTCAGAAATATTTAATAAATTGCATAGCTACAACTAACAGGTCATAATTTGTATTCAGGCCCATCTGATTCCAAAGCTCATATACCCTGTACTCCACCACACTGTCTCCATTTTAATTTTTAGATCTTCTTTTCTGGCATTTTATAATAATACTTTGCATTCTTGCTTTCTTTCCTTCATCAAGAGCCTGCTGTCAGGAATGTAGAGTGGTACTTTACCCTGGTATGATAATTCAGGCCTGGTCTCTATACCCGCTTCATGCCAAAGTGGAAATACCCTTCTTCACATGTGGTCTGCTTTATATTTAACTAAAGCAATATGCCTACCCGCCTTTTTTCAGGCCTGGATTTTTACGGATTAAAACCATTTCTTAATGTAGAATAACTCCGGGCCCTGGAGCACCAGGGTGCTTTTTAGAATGCTTGTGGACAGATCTTGGCTGCATGTCGAGCCTCCTTGTACAGGCTCACTTTGGGAATGTGAGTGATCTCACTGAACTTGGTCACTTTTGAAGCTCTTTGTATAACTGGCCCCAGAGAATTTCCAAACTGAATACAAACCTGGATTTGTTTGGCTGTGTCTTCTGTCACAGGGATTCAGAGCAAGCCCTCGGCATATGAGAAGACGAGCTGCAGCGGCTGCAGCTGCCCGCCTGGAAGAAGCAAAGCCCCTTGTGGAAGTTCACCACCACAGTGAGCAAGAAGCTGCAGTGAGGAAACGAAGAATCAAGAAAAGCAGCCGAGTCCAGCCAGAATTTTATCACTCCGTTCAAGGTGCTTCAACCAGAAGGCCTGTAAGTAGAGATGGTCTTTTCTAAAGATATTAAATACATCGTAAAATAGTGTGGTCATGTGCTTAATTAAAAAAAAAAAAATTATCAAATGAACTTTAAACTATCAGCTTGTTTCTTATCCTGTTTTTTATCCCCAATAAGCGGCAGTCTACCCAGTGCCCAGTGCTGTCCAGTTGGTTCCTACTCACAACAAAATGTGGTTTCACAGCAGGTGCTAGGGGCAGATAGCTCCTGAAGAGGCCAGAGTTAGTCACTGTCAGGCAGACTGTTAGGAAAAATGGAGCTGAGGTCTTGAAGGAGAATAGGAGTCATGGGGTCAGTAAGCTGAGGTATGGTAAAGATAGGATCACAGTTGAAAAAGGGCAACCAAAAACAAAGTCAGTATCAGGATAGGAGAAGCAGTGCAGGGAAGGCTGGGGCTAGAGTCTGCGATGGTAGCTGGACCTCTCCAGGAGGCTCTTGGACAGTAAGGCCCGGACTTCTCTTGGCAGCCAGCCCAGAGTGACTCGTTAAGGGCCTCGGCCTTGTCAACTGGGACCTTTAGTTTAGGTGGTTGTGTTTCCATTTCTAACCGAGTGCCATTTGTCTCTGTTGGCTGTAGCAGTACCTTTCCTGAGAAATCCGGGGCCTCACTGGGTCTCTGCCTCCTTCACGCTTCCTGAACACATTGTTCTGTGTCCTCTGATTTTTTTTCTTCGTTGGAGTTCTGACACATGGACTTTTTACTGAGTCACAGTGACCTGAATAGAACAAATACTCAAATGGTAGCTCTTTTCTCTCCTCTCTCTTTTTTAAACTGTGAGCTCTTTGAAGGCCCTATCATCTGGTCTAGGATATCTCTTAGCATCTAAGCACTTAATGCAATCTATCAAATGAATGATTGATATTTATACATGAATATGTAGCTTATGAAATGAGTGGTATAGGTAGTAAGTGCTATAGAAATTCAGAGGACGGAGAGGTATTATCTTTTTTCAAATAGCGTGGTCAGGGGATATTACTTCATGGAAGAGATGGGGCTGAGTTGGGCTTAAAGATATGGGTAGGAATTCGACTACTAACCTGAAGCTTGGCGGTTCAAACCCACCCAGTGGCACGTGGAAGAAAGTCCTGGTGACCTGCTTCTGTAAAGAGTGTAGCCAAGAAAGCCCTATGAAACAGTTCTATTCCGTAACACATGGGGTCACCATAAGTTGGAATCAATTTGATGGCAGTGGGTTAGGTTTTGGTTTGAAGTCAATAGATGCTATTTCTGGGAGTTGGAAGGAGCAAAAGTTCTGAGAACCGTTTGGCTAGACGTAGGGGATTGTAAGAGAAAAGTACAAGATAAAACTGGAAAAAGAGACTGGGGCCAGAATACATTTCAGATGACCACTGGGTGTAAACTTTATTTTACATCCTTCACGGAGACAGTCGAACAAGTGAGTAGCATGACCAAAGCACTGTTTTAGGTAGATCGAACCGTCAGCCACATGCAGGATGAATTGGCGTGGAGCAGATCAGGAGCCAGTTAAGTAGGTACTGCAGTGGTTTAGGAGCCCTGGTGGTGTGGTGGTTAAGAGCTCGGCTGCTAATCAAAAGGTTGGCAGTTTGAATCCACCAGCTACTTCTTGGAAACCATACAGGGCAGTTCTACTTAGTCCTGTAGGGTTGCTATGAGTTGGAATCAACTCAACGGCAATGGTTTGGGTTTTGGCAGTAGCCTAGGTATGAACTTGGGCCTAACCTGTGGTACTCTGCTGGCATTGATAATCACTGCTGATGGGAATTAAGGAAAATCACACTCTGACGATGGCTTCACCCACTCTGCTGCTAGAGAATGGATTGAAGTGAGAGAGATTGTTGTTAGGTGCTGTCGAGTCAGTTCCGACTCACAGCGACCCTATAGGACAGAGTAGATCTGCCCCATAGGGTTTCCAAGGAGCAGCTCGTGGATTCAAACTGTCAACTTTCTGGTTAGCAGCTGAGCTCTTACCCACCACGCCACCAGGGCTCCGGGAGAGACATTAGAGGATGGGAAATAGCAGTGGAGTCTGTTGCTTAGCAAAAAACAACATTCTGAGGCGTATTCTTTAGGACAGCTGAAGCTCACTTCCTCTGTCTCCTCTCCGTGGTCTTGGAGACTGGAGCTTGGGAGGGTTGGTAGTGAGGAGCCTATTGGCTCTCTGTCTCAGGTTAGTCCCGTGCAGCCTTCTGAACATTATGGCCTTTGCTGACATTTCCCTGTTTTAATGCCATATGCGGGCTTGAGCTGAGGCCACTGCTGGATTTGGTTAGTTACAGTCAATAGTGTCTGCTCCAGCCACTCTTCAACACGTGTCTGAAGCCTGTGCCTTTTCTAACTTACACATTTGGAGAAGATCATTGTTACCACATGCTGCCATGAAAACAAATCTGATTGTGGCTTCGACAGGGTGATTCAGAATTATTTGAATGAATTTATATGAAGCACTCCAGACATTTCTAGTGGCAGTCTGAATAAGAAACAGGCCCACGAGTGAAGACTTAAATAGGATGTAGCTGCAAAGGAAGGTGACTCAGAAAATGTGACAGTGCAGTTTCAGCCTGCCTTCATTAGGACCATTCTTTTGAGAAACTGGGCCGCGTGTCACATGAGTGCATTATACTTTAGCATCTTTGAATGCTCTGACCTATTTACGTATCATTGTGTATTCATAATTTATACTCAAATGTACCTATGAGAAAGTAGCCCAGGTGGCACAGTTGTTAAGCGGTTGGCTACTAACCAAAAGGTCAGCGGTTTAAACCCACCAGCTGCTCCACATGTGGCTTCCATAAAGATTTACAGCCTTGGAAACCTTATGGGGCAGTTCTACTCTGTCCTGTAGGGTTGCTCTGAGTCAGAATCTACTCGATGGCAATGGGTTTGGTTTTTTTTGGTTTGGTACCTATAAGAATTTGTAATGGTGATCACTTATGTTAACTTAATATGTGTGTTTTTTTATTTCACTCTTTTGGAAGATTTGATATTTTTAATGATGAGTAGACTAAAAATTTATCCTGATTTTCTCTCAGCAAATATGTCTTGGGGTTTATACTGTATATTAAGACATGTCACTGGGCGTTTATGAATTTTCTGCAACATGGTGCCAAAAAGATAGATTCATATCTCCTTTTGTTCTTCAGTATTTTGATGTTACAAAGCTTTTTTATGTGTGTCTGAATTCTAGAGTTTTTAAAGATTATCATCATCATACCAAGAATTCTTGCATTTATTGCATGCTTATGACATTCTGGGCCTTGTTCTATATAGTCTTCCCTGTGTTTTCTCATTTAATCTTCCCAGCAATATTCTAGGGTAGGTAATCACTTTCCAGAGAAGGGAACCTACCAAGGTTACCTGGTGATAGAGCTAAGATTTAAACCCCGGCAATCTGACTTGAGTGGTTTGAGTAAAGAATGGAGAATTCCACATGATCACGTTTCTAGTGCTAGATATTTATCCTAATCAACCCTCTTATGGAAACCCTGGTGGCATAGTGGTTAAGTGCTATAGCTGCTAACCAAAAGTTTGGCAGTTCAAATCCACGAGGTGCTCCTTGGAAACTCTATGGGGCAGTTCTACTCTGTTCTATAGGGTCGCTATGAGTCGGAATTGACTCAATGGCAATGGGTTTTTTTTTCAACCCTCTTGAAGTATATTAATAATTTTTAGTCTCAGTTTTCCTACCTGCTTAGATTGTAGATATAGATGAGATCTTTCTGATTTTAACCATCACACCAATCAAAAGCTGTGTTAAAATGGTACTGAAGACCAAACTCATTTTTTGTCACACATTTTATGAACCTTCCCTTTTTGTGGCAGAGTGCATTGGAAATAACAAGTATCTTTCTGGCCTACTCAGGCTAACCTGTTAATGAGTAGCAGTTCCCAGGCCCAAGAAGTATACATGTGCTTGGGGTTGGAGGTGGGTAACCAAAACTAAACCTGGTGCTGTCAAGTCATTTCCGACTCACAGAGACCCTATAGGACAGAGTAGAACTGCCCTGTAGGATTTCCAAGGCTGTAATCTTTATGAAACCAGACATCTTTCTCCTGCAGACTGGCTGGTGGATTTGAACCATGGACCTCTCATTAAAGAGCTGAGTGCTTTAACCACTGTGTGACCAGAGCACCTTAGAGGTTGGGTAGAGGGAAATAAAAGTTTTAGAACACTTGAAAATAATCAAGCATACTGACTCTATGCCTATTACACTTAATTAATTTCAGTTTTTTTGCACACTACAACAGCATTGCCTACATTTGCTTGGTGACTTAGATTCTTTGAAACTTTCTTACTGATTAAATATCTGATTAAAAACAGCTACTGCTCCCAGATCATTGCCCAAGCTGCAGCTTGCTCTCCCTGCTGGCAGAACTTTGACCCATGCTTTTCTGTCTTCTCACTCCTGGAAAACCCATACCAAACCCATTGCCATTGAGTTGATTCCTACTCGTAAGACAGAGTAGAACTGCTCCTCAGGGTTTCCAAGGAGGAGCTGGCTGGTGGATTTGAACTGCTGACTTTTTGGTCGGCAGCCACTGCACCACCAGGTCTCCAACCGTCCGACAATTAACGTTGATAATCACTGCTGTTGCGAATTGATTACTGAGCCTGACAGCTTTGACTCAGAAGTTGGAAGACAGACAGGCTTAGCATGGGATGATTGGTGGCTTTCTTTTTTGAAATGGTGAACACGGAGAAGAAGCAGGTTTGGGTTAAGGGGCAGAAGTCAACATTTCTGATTTGGATATGTTAAGTTTGAAATATCTATAAGATATTCTAGATTTCATGGAAAGTATGAGTCTGGATTTGGGGTCATTAGCACATATTATTGTTGTTGTGTGCTGTCCAGTTGATTCTGACTCATAGTGACCCCATGTGACAGAGTAAAACTGCCCCATGGGGCTTTCTAAGCTGTAATCTTTATGGATTACCCGTAAACCCCAACCATGTTGCTGCTGAGTTGGTTCTGACTCATAGTGACCTTACAGGACAGAGTAGAACTGCCCTATAGGGTTTCCAAGGCTATAATCTTTACAAAAGCAGACTGCCATGTCTTTCTCCTGTGGAGCTTGGTAGGTTCAAATCGCTGAACTTTCTGTAGCAGGCGAGCACTTGATCACTGCACCGCTAAGGTTCCTTCTTCACAGATTACAGCCTAGAAAACCCTATGGGACAGTTCTACTCTGTCATATAGGGTTACTGCAAGTTGGATTTGACTTGATGGCAATGAGTTTGGTTTTGGTTTTATTTTTTAATTGTGCTTTAGGTGAAAGTTTATAGACCAAATTAGTTTCTCATTCAAAAATTTATAAACAAATTGTTTCATGACATCAGTTGCAATCCTGCATTGTGTCAGCACTCTCCCCCTTTCCTTTTCCACCCCAGGCTTCCTGGTTCCATTTGTCCAGTTTTCCTGTCTCTTCCTGCTCTCTCGTCTTTGCTTTTGGGCAGGTGTTGTCTATTTGATCTTGTATAATTGATTGCTCTAAGAAGCACATTCTTCACTTGTGTTACTTTTTATTTTATAGGCCTGCCTAGTCTTTGGCTGAAAGGTGAACTTCGAGAGTGCCTTCAATTCTGAGTTAGTAGGATGTGCAGGGGCCATAGTCTCAGGGGTTCTTCCAGTCTCTGTCAGACCAGTAAGTCTGGTCTTTTTATGAATTTGATCTTTTGTCCTACATTTTTCTCCCCCTCTGTCCAGGACGCTCTATTGTAATCCCAGTCAGAGCAGTTGGTAGTGGTAGCAGGGCACCATCTATTTCTTCTGGTTTCAGGGTCATGTAGGCTGTGGTTCGTGTGGTCTATCAGTTTTTTGGACTAATTACTCCCTTGAGACTTTAGTTTTTTTTCACTCTCCTTTGCTCCAGATGGGAAGAGAACGATAGTTGTGTCTTAGATGGCTACACGCAAGCTTTTAAGACCCCAGATGCTACTCACCAAAATAACATGTAGCACATTGTCTTTAACAACTCTGTTGTGCCAATTGATATAGATGTCCCCCAAGTCTATGGTACTTTGCCTTTGAGCCTGGGAACTTCATCCCTTGAGGCGATTAGGTATGTTTCTAAGAGATTTCCCTGACTGTGCCACTTGTGTGCTCGATTGTGTATATTAATATGAGGAGCACCTACAGTCATGCATGTATTTAGAAATTTCCCCCACTGCGCCTGTATCTGCTGGTGGGTGTGCTCCCTTAACCCCTCCCTCACCTTGGCATATCTATCTATCTATCTATCTGTGTGTCCATTCATAGATTATTGTTTGTTGCCTCTATTATTGCAGGATTATCTATACTATGTTGGTTTAATCTTTACGGAAGCAGATCTCCAGGTCTTTCTCCTTTGGAGCCCCTGGGTGGGTTTGAACTGCCAACCTTTTAGTTAGCAGCTGAGCACTTAACCATGTTATTAAATCTTTGGGACTGAATGGAATGACCAGGAAGTGAATATAGATTAGAAAGCTGAGTACTGAGCCTTGGAGTCTTCCATCATTGAGGAGTTCGGAGGAGGACTTCGGTTCCATTATAACTTCCAGGTCTTTCCTCAGAAATACAGGTGCTTTAGGCAGAGACATGCCCCAGAGCTATTGAATTCCATTTAAGGATGCTCTCATCTCAGGCGAAAGGCTTTGGTGATTCAGTGGTAGAAGTCTCAGGGATCCAAGCCTGATTCCCAGCCAGTGCACTGCAGTCACCGTCTGTCTGTCAGTGAAAGCCTGCATGTTGCTATGATGCCGAACAGGTTTCAGCAGAGCTTCCAGACTATGATGGACTAGGAAAAAAAGCCTGGTGATCTTCTTCTGAAAATCAACCACTAAAAAACCCTATGGGCCACAATAGTCTGACCCCTTTATTCATAGGATTGCCATGAGTGAGAGGACAACTTGATGGCAGCTAACACCAACAGCATCTCTAGACGATGAAAAGGCTACTCAGGTGGAGACTAGAGAAAGTAGCAGAAAAGGATTTCCCAGACATACTCATTACTTCCTTCCCTTCCTTGTCCTCACCCCTACTAAGCCTCTTCCTCCACTTCACCCTTCTTTTCCTTGTGTTGTTGGTTTCTGTTTTTGAGTCCTAAAGAAATTTTCTGCTTTCCTGATTGCAGCTTAGGTTAATGTAAGGCTGCAAGACATTTAGGGACATTGCATAGTTTTTATTTCTTTTTAATTAATATTGACAGGGTTTTAGGTCATCTTCATAGTTTGGAGCTTATTGGAGTATAGAAAAACCTAAGTATACACCCTTGATCTTGTTGAAAATATAGTAGGGTGTTTCTCTGTTCCTTTCCTGCTTAGATTATTAAATGGTCTTCCCTTTCCCTTTCCTTTTCAAGTATGTGGGACCAGACAGCTTTTCCCCTTCTGTGGAAGGCTTGACTATATAGCTCATACCTTAAACACTTTGGCTTAATTAATCTGCAAATACAAAGTTCTTAAAGGAAATGCTTATTGCCTTTTCCTCCTTGGAATTTTAGAGAATAAATTGAAATAATGAAGTCAAAGCATGTTCCAGATTCGTTATCTTATTTATTATGAACCACCACCCTGTGAGGTGGTTGGGACATATATTATTAACTGCATTTAACCAATAATAAAACTGAGTCTCAGTGACGGGTTCAACGTTATAAGGCTAGATAGAGTCAGACATCCCTTATCATTGCAACCTATTTAGGAGGGTTCTATTTCAGATAACACTTGGGGAATTGGGTGAGACATTTCCAGGAGAAGAATATAGATCTCAGTGGACCACAGAATTATGTACCTTCTCAACGTGACTCACTCCCAGGAAGCAGCCTTATATCTTGGACAACCTGCTCAGAGCCTGCATTATCTTTGCTGGTCACCCTAGAGTACCAGTTTGGGAAGTTCATTTTGTCTAATACTACAAAGTCCATGCATGCTGCAACTTCTGGAAATCCTATTCAGTTATCAAATGATAAAGGAGATAATCAAGTCTGATACTGGGGAATACCAATGGGTCATTAGCATTGGCCCTATACTATGTGCAACTTAGCATCACTAAGATGGATAAAGATCAGATACCCAAATTAATCTGATGTTAAAACTAAATTAAAGCGGGGTGACTGCAGACAAGGAGGCAGAAGAATCACAATAAAGGCTCAAGGTGAACAAGAGATAGTTACAAGTAGCAAATGCTAGAAAAGGATTTAATTACTAACTGAAGGACATGTCCTTATGCACCCAGTGCAGGAGTGACTGGATTGAGTATCAGATGACAGGACTTTTTATCATATTGTTTCATATAAATGAAATGACAGCTGGTATCATTACTCTTAAAAAAAGAAGACTACTGGAAATATAAACTCTTAGTTGACTTTTTAAGGGAAATTTTGTTACACATTTGCATATACTTAAAGCGTTATAGTCTAGAAGAAATTATACTGATCTAAAACAATATAATCTTGAATATTAATTCAAAATATTGTATTATTTCATGATCAGTTTGTGTTCTTGTGTCACAGACTGTTCAGAAACTTTATTTGGCAAATAAGAAAGATACTTTAATTTTGTTAAAAGCCAGGATTTCCAATGGCAGAGAGAAGAGATGTGAGTATAAAATCAGAGCAATAAATCCCTATAGCCCTACATTTGAATTGAATATATCAGTTTGAATTCATAATGAATTTTCTCATTTACAGAAAGTAAAAGTATTCTTACCTCTGTCCACTAAAAGTTCTCTGAACAATGACTAATTCAATAGCAATGAATACCACTAGCGGCGAGATTGTGGTATCCTGATATCGTTTCTCATGGAAACAGACAAAGGCTGTGTCTTCTGGTGGCAGAGCCTAAGATGGGGATTCTTGTAAAAGTGATTTATCCAGGATTGCTCTCAGGGGGAGAGTAAGCGAAGCAGGATAGGACAGGGGATGAAATCAAGGATATAGGCTCGGCTGCAGTCTAGCTTTAGCCTGGTCCTGTGTTGAGGACTGGAGTACAGATGGCACCACAGAATTAATACTAACTGAAAGCAAGCCTTATGTACCTCCCCTTGCCACCCAATAGTTAGTCACTGGGCCTGGGCTGCTGGGAGCAAGGGGATCCCAGGGGAGTTCTCTGAAAAGGGAGCAGATGTGAGCCATTAGCAGCCAACATTCATAGCAGCTGGGAGGTGGGTGCTGGCCTAGTGAAAGAGATCTGGGTGGGGCGCACATGGCAGCCATCACATACTCCTTGGAGAAATAGCTGATTCTAGATCTGGTATAGGAAGTATAATGAGCCTGGCACATCTTGTCAAAACAGAAAGCAAGGAAGTGTCAAAGAGTACTGGGGTCATGTCAGAAGGACTGTAGCAAACTTGAAGAGGTGCCTACTAATGATCACAGCGGATTGAAAAACTTCAGTATGTTTAAAATTTTAGGAATTTATGATTTTTTAAAAAATAAAACACGTCATTGGTGACCTTTGGGGAATGCTAGGGAGTCAACTCACTTTTCTAAATATTGATAAAGGGAAAGAATCAGGCATTATCCTGTCTTTGCTCTAAGAATTATTCCACACAGTAATCAAATAGTTGGTGAGAGAAGGAGTGATGGAATTAGAATGCCACCATTTTGCAAACTTAATGAAATAATGAGTCTAGACAATAATCATCGATGGCAGCTAACAACCCCGAAAGAGAGACAACCATACTTTATATATGGCTCCTGATGAAAGTATACAATAACTTATTATGACTTATTCTTGCCCAAAAAAAGGAGAAAAATTAAATCTAATTGCTAGTTCTAATGAGATTTACACAGAATATAGGGGACGGAGGAATATCTTAAATGATATAGCGAAGATGCAGTTAGCAAAATCCAAAAAGCCATTGCCGTCAAGTTGATTCTGACTTCAAGCGACTCTGCAGGACAGAGTAGAACTACCCCATATGGTTTCCAAGGAGCAGCTGGTGGATTCAAACTGCTGACCTTTTGGTTAGCAGCCGTAGTTTGTAACCACCATGCCACCAGGGCTCCCAGCAAAATCTAGACCATGGAAAACTCAAGGTAAATACCCTAGTTTCTTCAAGAAATAAATTGTAAGGGAAATAAAAAGGAAGAGTTAAAAATATTAGATTTAAGGGACCCATCAACTAAATGTAATGTGTAGGCCTTGCTTGAATGAACATATTAAATGTAAAAAAAAAATAATTCATGAGAAAATTGGGGGAAATTTGAATACTGACTGGATAGTTGATGCTATTAAGAAATTTGTGTTAATGTTTTAGATTGATAATGGTATTGTGATTTTGTTGAAAATTAGTCGTTATGTTTTAGAAATACACACTAAAATATTTAATGATGAAATAATAAGATCCCTGAGATTTGCTTCAAAATAATCCAGTGGAGTGGGGGAGGAATATGGGTAAGGATATAATGGAAATAACATTAGCTAGTGGTTGATACTTTTTGAAGCTGGGTGATGTGTAAATGGAGGTTCTTTATACTTTTCTATTTTTATATAAGTTTGAAGTTTTCCATAAGGAAAGGTTGAAGACATTAAAAAAAGAACCAAAGCTTTTTTCGAAGTTGCATCATCAATAATTTGCTTCATTAAGGCCCTATTCTGGCTTTTGTTTCTGTTAGAATGAATCTAAATTTTTGTCAGTAACATTTCTAAATCTCAGGGATATTTTATTATTAGAAAATGTTTAGAAAGGCAGAAGAGGGCAATGTTCCTATGGCTATCTTTTGATGCTTTTTATTTATTTTTTCTTCTTTTTTTTTAAACAAAGAACTGTTTATTTGTCAGTGTTTTACTCAGAACATTTTTATAATACCATATTGGTGAGTGGTATATAAAATGTGCCCATTATTTAAAACTTACACAGATATTGTAAAACAGATAAGGAATTTTATAGGTATATTATTTTTATTTTAATATTTAAAAGTTGATTCTTTCCTTGATATTGCTGCTTCTGTTCTTTATAGATTTATTGATACTAGAACAGAATCATTATTGAAATAAAACAAGTTGGCCCTAAGGACAAAGAACTGTATACATTGCCTGACATTGTCTTGTTGAAACTCATGTGATATCTAGTCTTAAATTTTTTTCATCGTAAGTAGAATTCTTCCATTCCAGCATCTTCTCACAAAGCTCATGAAATTTTGATGATGGCTTAAATGCAAGGTAGAGTTGCCCTATCGATTTGAGTTAATCTTTAATATTGACAGCATATTCCATTATATGACTCTCTATTCAGGAGATGGTTTTCCAGTTGTAGATTATTTGCTTTCATTTTGCTGCTTATACTTTTACTTTTCTGTTACTAAATAGGGAGGCAAGCTGATGATTTACACAACTCTGACTCTCTTTAAAACTTAGTTTAAAAAGTGTGAAACTATCAATTAGGATTCTTTAGAATTATTCATGAATTTATCGGCCCTGTTAATAATGGGCATGAATAATTGAGAACTGATTATAATTTTTAGCTGTTTTGCCAGGTACAACAAAATACCCCATATAGCTTTTCAAAAACTGGGTAGCTGGGCTTGGATATCTTTAAGAAGCGGTGGCTTCTGTTAAGGGTGATGGAAAAGGTTAGAAATGACAATGGTAATGTTGCGCAACGTGATGAATACAATTAACGTCACTAAGCAATTGCACAAGTGAAAAATGTTGAAATGGCAAATGTTTTGTTACAAACGTATTTGCCACAATAAAAAAAAATCCAGTAAGCAAAATACTTATCATCACTCCCATGGTAAATTCTTCATCTGTTTGCCCATCTGTCCATCCACTCACGCGTTCATCCATCCGTCCGTCCGTCCATCCATCCACCCATCCCTCTGTCCATCCACCCATCCATCTATCGATCCACCCACCCACCCATCCATCATCAAATAATACATAAACAATGATGAAATGGCAAGGAACTGGTGAGTGAGTTTGTTAAAGTTAAGTTGAAATTATTATTCTATTATTGGAAATAATAGTTTGAGTTAGTTTGATCGTGATTTAAAACCACCTAATAAATCAGGGAAGAAAAAAAAAGCAATGGGCCTTTACAGGACATGTCTTTCCTGCTATTGACTTTTATATGTAACTTGAAACCACAGAAAAATCATTATTTTTAAATTGCCGGCATAAGTGTTGAAAACGAGCCCCCTTTCCTTAGCTATCAGAATAACCATTTCCCTTCATCTGTGATAATAATCAGTTGTAACATACTGCTTTCAGCCTTTCTCCTCCTTCTGCATTCCAAGAAGGTTACACATTATTAGCCACAAACCTTTGTCCCAGAAGTTCAGAAGGGTAAAATTTATGTGTTTAATCTAAATACATGCTTTAAAGTGGAGTTTTGTGCTCATTTGACTCTGGATTTTTAAACAAAGAGAGGTCAGGAACATCATTAGCCAAGATTCTTGGCACCTTTTGTTCTGGTGCCCTTTTTTTTTGGCATCTCTGTTAAATTGAAGATCAGCCAACCATTCACTCAAGTGTGAACTAGAGTTAGTCAGGCTTGATTTCTTATAGTGATGACAAATTAGTAGAAATTAGAAATTGTGATTTTCACCATCAGAGAGAAATCCATTGGATTAGATATCTGATTGTATCTGATTGTTGATCTGCTTTTGAGTTGTATTGTGGCCTGTTCTCAGAAGTAAAAGACTGAGTATGGCTGGAGAGTTTTGAAATTCTGTGGCCCACAGCCTTTCTTAAAGACCTGGACAATTCCTTTTTTAATATAAAAATAAACTGTTGGGTTTTGGGGTGGGAGGTGGAGTGGAAAGATGAGTCAGTAGAATGTCAGGCATGGTCTGATTCTTTTGGCAATTATTTATTGTTTGTTTTATAGTCTTAGTTATTTTCACTGGTGCTTTTTTATGTCCCTAGGTATATATCAATTTTGAGGAAGAGAATATTATCTATTATTAGGCACTGTATAAGTATTTCATTAATTAATACTTTAAAATACCCTTTTCACTAATTGTGGAGCCAGACATGTTGAAAAGCAGAAGAGTATTGCTTTCTTAAAAAAATAATGAATAGTTTTTCCAAAGCTATTTCTTTATTTTAAGTTCTTTTTTTTGCTTTTACAATGAGGCAGTACAAGGAAAATTATGTCACCTTAGAGGGAAAAGACTGTACTTTGTGTTCTAAACCTCAGCCCCACGGAATTGTGGTATTTCAATAAATTTTTAATAATGATGAATCTCTGCTTTACTTTTTCTCTAAATAGTATTGCCTAGCCAACATGGAGTAAGAGAAAGTTGTAAGATGAGAAGTCACTGTGAGCAGAAGTAGAGAAAAGGAAAATCATTGACTCAGCTATCTTGATGAATTGCCAAATCAGATTGTATTTTTTACATTCATATACCTTTTTTGATATTCTTGTGAAAGTTATCTGTTCAACCTGGGGACAGAAGATGTCTAAAAGTTTTTTTTAAGTCATATGCTACAGCAGTACCTGCTTTATTAATGGTCTGGACCCAATTTAATTTTGCTTAAACTAAGACTTAAACAAGGAGCCCTGGTGGTGCAGTGGTTAAGCACTTGGCAGCTAACCAAAAAGTTTATAGTTCAAACCCACCCAGTGGCTCTTTGGGAGAAAGTCCTGAACATCTGTTTCCATAAAGATTACAGCCAAGAAAACTCTATGGGGCAGTTCTACTCTGTCACATGGGGTTGCTATGAGTTGGAATCCACTTTATGGACTGAACAACAGCAACACTAGGAGGTGCTCTATGCTTTTGGGCAAATGAGTTACTTAGCTTCTCTGTGCTCCAGATTCCTTAACTATAAAATGGGGATAACTTCATAATGTTAGCGTGAGGATTAATCTTTGTAAAGTGCTCAGAATAGTACTTGGCACATAGTGAGTGCTATATCTCCTTACTATTAGTATTTGTTGACTGCCTAGGTGTGGGATAGGGTACTAGATGTACAAGATGCTGGAAATGTGGAGATGAATAACCTAAAGTCCCCAGCCTCAAGGATTTTAGAGCCTTGTGGCTGTGTGACAGGAAAATAAACAGGTAGTTGCAACCTGGTGTGATACAAGGTGCTCTAAAAGAATATTAGAGAGTCACTGTCTCAAAATAGGGAGATCATAGAAGGCTGCCTGGAAGAAGTGTTTGCTGAGCTGAGTCTTGACGGACTAATTGAAGAAATGAGGTAAAGTTTCTAAGCAGAGGGAGCGGCGTGTACAAAGGACCTGAGCGAGAGAGAGCTTTGTCTGTTTGGAAACTGAAAATAATTCCTAAAGAAGCTGGTATAGAGTGTGGGGCTAGGAATGACTGAGGTCACAAAGGGCTCTGTTTGCCATGCCAAGGATTTGAACCTATATCTTTTGGCATTAGGGGCTACTGAAGGATGGTAAGTGGCCAGTTTAGGAAGATGAGTCTAGCTGCCAGCATGGCAAATGAATTGAAACAGTACAGTACAGTGTTAATGTCAGGGAGGCCAATGCTTTTGTCCAAGTAAGAAATGAGGGCCTGAATTAAAGTAGGTACAATGCAGATGAAAAGGGAGGGATTAATTTGAGAGCTACAAGGGAGTTAGAATAAATATAACGTGGTGACAAATGATATATAGGTTAAGGAAAAAGGAGAAGTTAGAAGTTTTTTTTTTTTTTTTTTTCCCCTCAAGTGTCTAACCTTAGCAAATGGGTATATTCTAGAGTCTTTCAGTAAAAGAGGAAAGAAGCAAGATGAGGGGAGTAGGGTGGGGGGAAGGGGAAGATTTTTATGTGTTGATTTTGAAGTGCCTGTGAAACATCTAAGACGTGGTGTGCAGAAATCAGTTGGAAATAAGAATATGGAACTCATAGGAAATGACAGGTTGGCAATATAGATTTGGTTGTCACCAGCACACAGAATGTTGTTAAAGCTGGGGGAGTTAATGAGACTAGTCAGGGAGAGTATATAGTATGAGGAAAGAAGAGGTTTTTACGCTGAAATTCTAGATAATAATATCATCTGTCATCTGTTGCTGTTGTGTCAATTCCGACTCATAGTGACTTTCTAGGACAGAGTAGAACTGCCCCATACAGTTTCCAAGTAGCTGCTGGTCCATTCCAACTGCTGACCTTTTGGTTGGCAGCCTAACTCTTAACTGCTATGCCACCAGGGCTCTATGTAATAATATTGGAGGATTAAGTGAAGGAAGAGAAAGCCATCAGGATGAAATATACAGAAGAATCATTCAATGAGGAAAGCCTGGGAAGAATGTGCCACAGAAGGCAAGAAGAGAATGAACTCCAAGAAAGGAGCGGTAATGCTATAAAGTATTGCCAAGGAGTCAAGAAGGATGAAGACCGAATTAGTGCCCTGAATTTTAATTAACAAAGAAGACTTGAGTGTTTTGGGAGGAGGCAATTTTAGTGATAAAATGTTGAGCAGAAACCAGATTTCAGTGGATTAAAGAAAGTATGGAACTTTTGATTGCAAGATGTCAAGTACAGGGATCACAGTAGAGGGTCCTGGACAGAGCTGGAGAAGAATGTAGAACAAAATTCTAACTCAAAAAGAAAGACCAAACTTGCTGGCCTGACAGAGACTGGAGAAACCCTGACAGTATGGCCTCCGGACGCCATTCCAGCTCAGTAATGAAGTCACTCCTGAAGCCAAAGAGCAGACAGGCCCATAAAACAAAACGAGACTAAAGGGGCATACCAACCCAGGGGCAAGGTCTAGATGGCAGGAGAGAGCAGGGAAGCTGGTAATAGGGAACTGAAGATTGAAAAAACTTGTTGACATGTTGTGGGTTGTTAACCAATGTCATAAAGCAATAAGTGTACTAACTGTTTAATGAGAAACTAGTTTGTTCTTTAAACCTTCATCTAAAGTACAATAAAAAAAAAATGTCAAGTAAAAACCTTTCAATTCCTGACCCCTCTTGAAAAATCACTTTAAAACAATAATAATAAGAAGAAACTGAAAGACAGTCAATCTTTGATGAAACTGGGAGACATCTGTAATCTTGAATCGCAATACATGAATATGAAAAGCAGATGACTTGGCCAAGAAGAGGCAATGTATACGGAGAATCAAACTGTGTGTCCTCCCCCCACTTCAGACGCAGTCAGGAATTGGAATCTCCAGGTTTTGTGGGAGGTGGAAGTGAGGCAGGGACTGCAAATAGGAATTGTTTGAAAGTCTTTAAAAAAAAAAAAAAAATTTTTTTTTTTTTCTGTGTAAGAGCATATCAACCAGATTACCTTCTTCTTCATTCCCACAGAAAATTGGAAATATAATTTCTGAAGAAATTAAATGAGAGTCTGTGGACTCAGGAACAACAGGTATTGAGGAAGGTGGGAATGAAGTGTGGGGATGAGTTTGAGATAGTCTGATAAGACTTCTTGCCTCTTGACTTCCATCCCTACTCACACACTCCCAGCTCCAGAATGCTAGTATGTAGGCTTATACTTCCCAGGCCCGAGACTTGAAGAGCCTTTTGTGAAGAAACTGAATCATCTGAGAAGAAAGACCTGCAGATATTAGCGGATCTCCTGTGAAAAAGTCAACTGGCTACCTAATTACCCATGAATTCCACAGTGAATCCCACCAGTTGACCAACTTTGTCCAGCCATGCTTTGGTGAAGCCTTCCAGTTGACAAGCCTAAATCAATTTAAAAATGAATGGGAGCATCAATTGGTCTCAACCCAACTGGAACAAAGGAGAATGAAGACCAGCAAAGACATAAGGTAATTATGAGCCTAAGAGACAGAAAGAGCCCCATAAACCAGGAACTGCATCAGCCTGAGACCAGAAGAACTAGATGGTGCCTGGCTACCACCGATGCCTGCCCTGACAGGGAACACAATAAAGAACCCTTGAGGGAGCAGGAGAGTAGTGGGATGCAGACCCCAAATTCTCATAAAAAGACCAGACTTAATGGTCTGACTGACACTAGAGGGACCCTGGTGGGCATGGTCCCCAGACCTTCTTTTAACCTAAGACAGGAACCATTCCCAAAGCCAACTCTTCAGACAGGAATTGAACTGAACTATGGGATAGAAAATGATACTGTTGAAGAATGAGCTTCTTGGATCAAGTAGACACATGAGATTATGTGAGCAGCTTCTGTCTGGAGGGGAGTGAGAGGGCAGAGGGGATCAGAAGCTGGCCGAATGGACATGAAAAGAGAGAGTGGAAGGAAGGAGTGTGCTGCCTCATTAGGGGGAGAGCAATTAAGAGTATACAGCAAGGTGTTCATCAATTTTTGGATGAGAGACTGACTTGATTTGTAAACTTTCACTTAAAGCACAATAAAAATTAAAAAAAAAAAATGAATGGGAGATGAGGACATGGAGAGAACATTGTAGATTACTCTTCAAAGAAGTTTGCCTAAAAAGAAAAAACCAAACCCATTACTCAAATTTACTGAAAAGTTGAAAGAGTAGTACAATGAATAATTGTTATTAACCTATTGTCACATTCAATAGTTTTCTCTCTCTTTTTTTGCAAAACAATTAAAAATAAGTGTGGACATCATAGTTTCTTCATCCTGCATCTCCTAAGGATAAGGATACTTTCCTCCATAATGACAATACCTGTATAGCACCTAAGAAAATTAAGAATAATTTCTTAATACCAAAAACTCAAACCAAACCCATTGCTGTTGAGTCGATCCTGACTCACAGTGACCCTATAGGACAGAGGAGAACTGACCCATAGGATTTCCAAGGAGCAGTTGGTGGATTCGAACTGCTGACCTTTTGGTTAGCAGCTAAACACTTAACCACTGCACCACCAGGGCCCCAGAATGAGAGAATTAGGCAGTAGCTAAAGCGAGTGTAGGTTTCAGGAGGGTATTTCCTAAGATGGGAGACATTTGAGATGTT
Source organism: Elephas maximus indicus (assembly GCF_024166365.1). Classification (NCBI taxonomy): domain Eukaryota; kingdom Metazoa; phylum Chordata; class Mammalia; order Proboscidea; family Elephantidae; genus Elephas; species Elephas maximus. The sequence continues at coordinate 122,630,918 of NC_064819.1, read as the reverse complement.
TTAGTTAGAAAAAAGGGCACTGTCTTTGGGCTCAGGGAAAATGAAGGTGAATGTTAGAGCAGAAATAGGTAAATTTTGGGAATGGTAGAGGTTGTTAATTACAGACAATGTTGGATATATTTGTTGATGTTGGATACATTTGCTCAGGGATCAGGCTGGTTGAGTGATGTTTTCAAAGCAAGTCTCAGCACTTTAGGAATAGGAGTTAAGGTGAATGTTTTGACTGATGTTGGATTGAGGGGTAAATTGGTAGATCTAGGAAAGGGGCCTGGGATACTGATGTCAAGAGAGTGCTTGGAATGATGATGCATCATGAGGCTGGATAAGAAATCATAAGGGCAGTAATGGATCTGACCAGGAACAAAGAGGATTGGAGGTCTGGGTAGGCTTAAAGAGGAGTGAGGAAACTGGAGAGCTGAAAATTTGAGGTCACTTTGTTGGACTTGAATGAGAGATTTTAGAGTTGATTCAGTTCCAGGTGATGCTGTCATCCAGAAGTGGGCTGTGGGAGTGGCTGGCTGGAGAGGAAAGAAGGTGACAACTATTGGAGTTTAGTAGGTTAGGAACCTTTGAGCCTGATGTTCTGGATGGCTCATCCGCATGAATGTGGAAGTCTTCTCGGAGGATGACAGCACTCAGTGGAGGAGAAGCAGTGAGTCAGGTGCCAAAGTCCTCAGTCAATGCAGGGGTGTGGCCAGAGGTCAGACGATGGCATATCATTCAGGGGGAGGTGGGAAAGGGGTGACATTGGACGATGACTTGGACCTTAGAGGGGGTGGGCTTTTGACGGAACCCCGGGAGAAGGAGCCAGCCTGCTAGAGGATGCAGGTGTACCGGGAGCAGTCACTTACTGGGTATATGTGGAATGATTAAGGTAAGACAAGCAGTGGAGATGACTTGTTTTCTGAGGAGGTAGTGCTTGTTGATGATGGACGGAAGGCTCCAAAGGGCACCTAGAACAACTTGGCGGGGAAGTCAGTAGTGGAGGAGGTGCAGAGTAGCAGGAGGAAAATAGTCTTTGACAGGAGAGGCACCCGTGGGTCTTGAATTGGGGGTAGTAAACAAGGATCGCAGGGATGATTGGTGTCATGGGTGAGTTTACCTGGCCAGGTAGCGTACCCCTTAGGGGCCTGTGAGCTTTTCAAAGCCCTGTTGGAATGACTGAGACCTAAAAGACAAAAACAAAACAAAAAACAAACAAACAGAAAACTATTATTGATTCCAAAATAGACGTTTGGAACTTGAGCTTTAAAAAAAAAAAAGTCATCTTTAATTTGTTGTTATTGTTAGCTGCTGTCCAGTCAGCCCCTGACGCATGGCAGCCCTGAAACGCTTCCGGGTCGTGCACCATCACCATGATTACTTGGGGATCTGACTGTTGTGATCCATAGGGTTTTCATTGGCTGATTTTTAGAACACTAGGCCTTTCTTCCTAATCTATCTTAGTCTTGAAGCTCCACTGAAACCTGTTCAGCACCATAGCAACAGGCAAACCTCCACTGACAGACAGGCGGTGGCTGTGCTTGAGCTGCTCTGGCTTTATTTGGGGATTTTTCAATCAGACTTTGTTGTCTTGTCTTCTGTCCCCTGAACAGGTGCTTGGCCATCAAAGTGACGCTATAGGTCACAGGGGATCAGCATCCGATCTCTAGGCTTTTGTTTTCTTCTCTCCCTGGCCTCTGAGGATTTTCCTTACTCTTCTGCCACCTTACTGATAGATTAGATATATTTATATTTTTAAATTTTGTCCAGGATTGTTGTATAGTGGGAAGATTTATGGGGATGTGAAACCTGCAATATATCTGAGAAATCGTTACCTTGTGATTGTGTGACTAAAGAGATTCCCCAAAGTGAGCTCTCTCAGAGCAGAGCCACGTTTACCCCAAAGTTCTAGTGACATCTGTCAGCAGAGCCATTGAAAGTTAAAAATCTGGACATCATTGTCAAAGTTCACCCCATCTCCAGTCATGGAGCTATGACACAGCTTTTAATTCTCATTTCTAGTATAATTTCATTTATACTTAGGGCACTACAGTACAGTTAACCAATTGCTTCTCATTTCTTAGTCTTAAAACAGATGACACAGCATCTTGTATTTCCTGCAAAGAGAAGAGTTCAGTTCACTTAAGATATTGAGAAGTTTTCTGGTGACTCACTTATTTTCAGGTCTCGAATTTCAGTACATATTTATCATTTCCGTGAAATGAAATCAACTTCCTAATTGCACAATATTTTGTTATAATTTGGAGCTAAACATAAAACCTCAAACAGCAAAAACATTGGTATAATATTTTCATGACAAAAATCCAGATAAATTATTGAACACCAATTGTAGCTGTCATGTTAATTTATATGATTGTTTTTGGTAACTAACAACTTTCTTAAACAGTGTGGTAGCCCAAAATATATTTTCTTTCGGAGGAGCTCAAGTTATGGGATTAGGAAAGAATGTTTTCTGTTTTCTTCCTTGTATTTTTTTATGTGATACTTAGTATATGTCAAAAAAAAAAAAAAACAACCTTATTGCCGTCGAGTTGATTTTGACTCATAGCGACTCTGTAGGACAGAGTAGAATTGCCCTATAGGGTTTCCAAGGCTGTAATCTTTACGGAAGCAGACTGCCACATCTTTCTCCCATGGAGCAGCTGGTGGGTTTAAACCACCAACTTTTCAGTTACCAGTCAAGTGCTTAACTGCTGCACCACCAGGGCTCCTACTCAGTACATAAATACCCCTTAATTCTAAGCTGTTTAACTTAGTCCAGGTAAATAAGTTATTTATACAGACTCTTTATAAATTTGAAGACAAAACATATTAGAATTTGGGCATCAGGAATACCTCAGAGGCAGACTCATGGCCAATTTAAGAATCTCAAAGATCATCCAGCTGGTTTGAGAACACGAAGCCCACCCAGAAAGGTGACCTAAGATGCCAAACATCATCTATCTAGTCACAACTAGAAACACGACCAGCTAGCTGAATACATTCCCTTCCATGCTGTGGTATTTTCCCTGTTTATGTGCCATGTTTAACTAAGCATTTAAATTTCTTTGTATTTATAAATTAAAAAGTTGTTTCTCTTTGTATGCTTTATAAAATGAACTGACTTCCCACCCTATTCTTAAAACTAGCTTTGAAAACCTAGACATTTTACTGTTCCTTTAAAACTACCTAATAATCTTTGGAATTTATGGGAGTAGCAAGCAGGCAACACAAATTTCTCAGGTTTATTTCTAGAACACATGTAATCACTATGACTCCAGGCGAACTTATCTGTTTATTAGAGCAAAAGAATCAGGAAGTCTGAGATACAGACATTTCAGGATACGAGAGAAGTGAAAATAGCTTCTTCTGAAATGAAAATAACAGCGTTTTATAAACGAATGACTATCATTTCCTGTTTTTTTTTTTTTCAATCCTATTAAAAACTGGTTTAGAACTTCATCAAATTTCTGTAGCTCCAGGGATAGCCGTAAATAAGTGAGGCTGTACAAGAAAATAAGTTATAAAGACACACAGACATTTCATGTCAGCAGCATCTTTATTGTTGCTAATTGACAACAATAATGGTTGCTGGCATTTCTTACACATTTTCTGTGAACCAGGCACTGTGGGTTTAGCTCATGCAATCCTAACAGCTACCCTGGGAGGTAGGTTTTGTTTATAGGTTAGAAAACTAAAGCTCAGAAAGGTTAAGTAGCTTGTCCAAAGTCTCTCAGCTCCTAAGTGGTAAAGCTGAACCAGGAGGCACGTAACTCTGCCAGATCCAGGGCATGTCTAACCTCAGTTCTGTTATCTCCCAGTCAGCTTGCTGAGAGCAGCTTCATTTCTGGTGTATGGTTAGGAGAGTCTTAACTGTGGGTTATGAGACTATGTTATGAACAAATATTTTGCTTTAAATCCTTGTTCCAGGAGAGAATCCAGGGTAAGTATAATAGGCAGTGATTGTGGTGGGAAGGAGGATAAATAGGAAGAAACTAATATTTTTTGAAGGAAGCCAGTATTTATTGAGTACTGACTATGTACTAAGAAGTACAGATGATTTTTCAAAATTCATTATTATTCATCTTTTTATTCCACAAATATCTCCTGATCACCTGTTATGGATTTATCACTGTGCTAGGAGCTGGGATATAGCAGTGAATGAAACAAAGTTCCCTGCACTCCTAGAGTTTATACTTCAGTGGGGAAGACAGACAAAAAACAAATAAACAAATAAATAGATAACCAGTCAGGTTTTTTTGTGGGGAAAAATGAAGCGGGTTGCTTGGAAAGGGGGACATGTTATATAGGGTTGTTAGGGAAGAGCTTTCTTTGAAAAGGTGCCTTTTTTTTTTTTTTTTTAATGGTGCTTTAGGTGAAAGTTTACAGAGCAAATTAGTTCCTCATTAAACAGTTAATACACAAAATGTTTTGTGGCATTGGTTACCAACCCTATAATGTGTCAACACTCTTCCCTTCTCCTCCCCGGGCTGCCTATTTCCATTTGTCCAGTTTTCTTTTCCTCCCTGCTTTCTCATCTTTGCTTTTGAGCTGGTGTGTTCATCAGTCCCCTATGTGTGAATTGAACTATGACTCACATTCCTCATGTGTGTTATTGTTGGCCCTATATATCTGTCTAATCTTTGGCTGAAGGATGACTTCAGGAGTGACTTCAGTACTAAGTTAAAAGGGTGCCCAGGGCCGTACTCTCGGGTTTCTCCAGTCTCTGTCAGACCAGCAAGCCTGGTTTTTTTTTTTTAAATTTGAATTTTGTTCTGTATTTTTCTCCCGCTTTGTCTGGGACCCTCTGTTGTGATCCCTGTCAGAGCAGTCAGTGGTGGTAACTGGGCACCATCTAGTTGTTCTGGGCTCAGTCTGGTGGAGGTTGTGGTAGCTTTGGTCCATTAGTTCTTTAGGGTAATCTTTCTCTTATGTCTTCCATCTTCTTCATTCTCCTTTGTTCCAGCTGGGATGGGAGCAGTAGATGTATCTTAGATGGCTGCTCGAAGGCTTTTAAGTCCCCAGACACCATAGTTGGATATAGAACATTTTCTTAATCGACTGTGTTATGCCAGTTGAGCCAGATGTCCCTCGAGACCATGGTTCCCAGCCCTCAGTCCAGTAGCTTGGCCTCTCAGGGTGTTCGGATGTGTCTGTGAAGCTTCTGTGATTTGGCCCTGGTCAAGTTGTGCTGCTTTCCCCAGACTGTGTACTGTGTTACCCTTCACCGAAGTTACCACTTATCTACTATAGTTAGTGTTAAAAAGGTAACTTTTGAGCAAAGACGTGACAATAGATCATGAGGCCTTGTAGGTCATGGTATGAGTTTTGGATTTTACCCTGAGTGAGGTGGGAAGCCTTTGAGCGTTTTGACCACAGGCATGTTATGCTCTAACTTGTATTCTCTACATTTAGTTTCCGTGTGGAGAATAGACAAGGAGAGAAGAAACGAGATCAGGTAGAAGACATTTTGCCGTAATAGTCCAGGCAGCAGACAAATGTGACTTGGAATAAGAGTAATATGGCTATCCTTTATTGAATGCATATTATTCACTTTTTGTATATCATCTCTCGTCATGTTCAATTGAATTACGTTATCCTTGTGCAGCAGATGATAGGATTAAAAAGCTCTTGTTAGCTGCGTCTAGTCGGCCCCTGGCTCATAGTGACTCTGTGCAGAATAGCATCGGGCCAATGTGATCCGTAGGGTTTTCATTGGCTGATTTTTTGGAAATAGATGACCAGGACTTTCTTTCTAGCCTGTTTTAGTCTGGAAGCTCTGCAGAAACCTGTTCAGCATCATAGCAACATGCAAGCCTCCACTGAGAGACAAGTGGTGGCTGGAAATTGAACCTGGATCTCCCTCATGGAAAGAGAATCTACCACTGGACCATCACTGCCCCCTAAAAGGTCTTGCTGGTGGTATTGTTGTTGGGTGCCCTCAAGTTGGTTTTGACTCATAGTGACCCTGTGTGACAGAGTAGAACATTCTAGCCCCATAAGGTTTTCTTGGCTATAATCTTTACAGAAGAAGATCACCAGGTCTTCCTCCTGCAGAGCCACTCTTAGATGCTTAGAAATTTGCTTAGGTTACACGATTATGACTACTGGAGCTTTCTACTGAATCTACAATTTTGGCACAGGTCTTTAAAATGAGGGCTGTCATTTTAGGGTGTCCTCCTATATGCTAGATCTGGTCTTAAGTGCCTTGAGTATTTTATCTCTTATCTATAGAACAACTATGACAGATAGTCCCCTGCTATCTCAAAGTTCATCTTATGCCACTTCATTTTTACAAAAGACCTGTATTAAAATAAAAAACACAAACCCACTGCCATTGAGTCAACTCATAACCACCCTATAGAACAGAATAGAACTGTCCCCAGTAGGGTTCCCAGGGAGCAGCTAGTGGATTTGAACTGCTGACCTTTTGGTTAGCAGCCTCAATGCTTAACCACGGTGCTACCAAGGGTCAATACCTGTTTTTGCTAACCAAAAGAAACCCAAAGATGATTTTCGCTTTTACAGAAAAGGTGAAAAGTGAATATAGCATTCCTGTATGTAAAAAGCTGGTTTGGGGGCATGCACCCTCCTCCTCGCTGTCGATGGGCTCAGTAGGTGAAAACCAGGTCAGAGCTTCAAGACAGGTACCAGTCCCCCACAATCATCTTGGTAATCTCAGGGATGCAGTGGTCTGGGAACTCGAAGTGCAATGTGGTCTAAGGGGACGGCAGATCCGGATGCTGCAGTCCAGGCCCCTGGGGCCCGGTGGAGCCTGGTTAGAAAGCCCAGCAGCTCTTCCCCCTATGCCACTGTCTTCTCGGCCTTTCTCCAGTGCCGCCCCCTCTCCTGAAGGTCCCTGGGTGCACCCCACCATCCCTGGGTGGCCTACCTTGCCAGGACCATCCTCTGCAGTTCCCTCGCGGGTTTTTTGTATTATTTGGTGAGATTGGCAGGTTATTTTTTGGGTCTGGGAATGCTCAGAAATTTTTCCGATATAAATTAATGGTGATTGCTTCTTCACTAAATGCCACTTCAGCTTACCAAAGGTAAGCTACTGTTGGATAGCGCTGGAAACCCATATTCCCACTTGTAGATGAGGAATCCAAGGCTCAGAAAAGTCGTGACAAAGAACGGCAACAAGGTTATATATTTAGTTAGTGGCAGAGCTGGGCGTTGAAGCCCTGAGGCTCATCTGGTTTTAAAGCCCATGTTTCCCACCATACCTTGATACATTCCAGAATTCCTGTTCTGGCATGAAGAATTCTTTCTGTAGGCCTCCTACTGAATTATGGTAAGGCAAAGAATTTACCAAAATTGTGAAAAAATTTTATGTTTCTTTGCCTTTCCGTCTTCCTCCTTGTCTTTGATTGCTTTCAGATGATCCGGATCATCCTTTGAAGAGGAAATAGCCTGATAGGTTGCTAGTAGCTTAATATGGCTGCTCATATTTTATCATCCCTCCTGTGTTATTGGCATTTTATAAACCTATCACAGGGTGAAAGACATTGGAGTGAATCTCTAATGGTAGAATTTCAGACATTGTGATACCAGTTTTTGTCTAACAGATCTTCTGACTCGCATCAGATCACATCATAGATTGTATTTTCCGTGGAGAATCAGGAAGGCAGGTGAGAAGATAAGGCCGTCTGTGTCTATTAATCAGCAAAATGGCAATGGTGAACTTTTACTCTGTACTAGGGAAGCAGAAGGCTGGATTTTCGTGTTTAAATTAAAAGCCTGAGATCCAGACAGTATTTCTCTTGAGTAGTATTAGAATTGGGGCCAGGCTGTGTTTCTGTTAGTACAAAAGGTCATTTGGCTTCTTGCATTTCTGTCGTTGTGATGGTCAGAACTGGCTCTAGGAAAAATTTTAGTACACAAAGTTTATCTTTCTTTACCTTTAGGACCCTCAGTGCATTCTCTTTCTTTTCTCAGAAACATTTCTTCAGGAAATAATCTGATGACCTTTAGGACCCTCAGTGCATTCTCTTTCTTTTCTCAGAAACATTTCTTCAGGAAATAATCTGATGACCTTATTCATACTAAAGTTTAAATGATTAATAATACTTAACGTTTTCCACCACAGGATACTTGGTTAGAAATAACAAAATTTAAACTAAAGGAATGAATCTTCATTATTGGAGTTTTGGGCATTAGCATGCAGAGGATGTGAAGGGAGGTGAGGATTTTTTTCAAGCCCTTAAAATTATATGCTTTTTGGTATCATAACTGTAGTCACCAGTACTCTAAGTGCTTTATGTACTTACACTTTATATATAGGGTTTTCATTTTATCTTTTTGCCTTAGAATGAAATGCTATGAAAATGTATTATTTGCTAGGCAGTCATTGTACTAGATGCTTTACATATGCTATTTTGCTTTAATACTGTCTAACACCAAATGAGTTAGGTATGATTTTCTGCATTTAGAGTATAGGCAAGTCAAAGAGGTTAAATAACTTTATTATGGTAGCATGAGCAGTAGATGATGGAGTTGGAGGAAGTGCTGTGGCCTCCTAATTCAGCCTGGTGAAAGCCCTGCCTACTCTTTGTTTCCGTAAAATTGTAAAACTGTGAATTTCTATAGCAGGTGCTTGAACTTTCCTGAGATGCAGTAAAGGTGAATCGTAAAGCTCTTAATAAAGTAATATAATAGCCAATCACCAATGATTTTTATAGAATAGATTTTTGAAGGTGCTTGGGTTCTTTACCTGCTAACTCCCCAACTGGACACAGACAGAAGGCCCAGTTCAGAAGGGGAATGAGACAGGGCACAAGGGAACAGGTATTAGAATATTCTATCCATGTATGTTCCACTGCTATTCATATAAATAAATAAATCCATCTTAGAAGAAGTACAACCAGAATGCTCCTTAGAAGCAAGGATGGCGAGACTGTGTCTTACGTACTTTGGACATGTTGTCAGGAGGGATCAGTCTCTGGAGAAGGACATCATGCTTGGCAAAGTACAGGGCCAGTGGAAAAGAGGAAGACCCTCAACAAGGTGGATTGACACAGTGGCTGCAACAATGGGCTCAAGCCTAACAATGATTGTAAGGATGGCACAGGACTGGGCAGTGTTTTGTTCTGTTATGCATAGGGTTGCTATGAGTCGGAACTGACTCGATGGCACCTAACAACAACAACATCCATGTATGTGTTTTTTTGTTTTTTTTTTTTTTTTTTTTTTTTTTTTTTTATAATAACTTTTATTAAGCTTCAAGTGAACGTTTACAAATCCAATCAGTCTGTCACATATAAGTTTACATACATCTCACTCCCTACTCCCACTTACTCTCCCCGTCTTGAGTCAGCCCTTTCAGTCTCTCCTTTCTTGACAATTTTGCCGGCTTCCCTCTCTCTCTATCCTCCCATCCCCCCTCCAGACAAGAGTTGCCAACACAATCTCAAGTGTACACCTGATATAATTAGCTCACTCTTCATCAGCGTCTCTCTCCCACCCGCTGACCAGTCCCTTTCATGTCTGATGAGTTGTCTTCGGGGATGGTTCCTGTCCTGTGTCAACAGAAGGTCTGGAGAGCATGGCCGCCGGGATTCCTCCAGTCTCAGTCAGACCATTAAGTTTGGTCTTCTTATGAGAATTTGGGGTCTGCATCCCACTGCTCTCCTGCTCCCTCAGGGGTCCTCTGCTGAGCTCCCTGTCAGGGCAGTCATCGATTGTGGCCGGGCACCAACTAGTTCTTCTGGTCTCAGGATGATGTAGGTCTCTTGTTCATGTGGCCCTTTCTGTCTCTTGGGCTCTTAGTTGTCATGTGGGCTTGGTGTTCTTCATTTTCCTTTGCTCCAGGTGGGTTGAGACCAATTGCTGCATCTTAGATGGCTGCTTGTTAGCATTTAAGACCCAGACGCCACATTTCAAAGTGGGATGCAGAATGATTTCATAATAGAATTATTTTGCCAATTGACTTAGAAGTCCCCGCAAACCATGTTCCCCAGACCCCCGCGCTTGCTCCGCTGAGCTTTGAAGCATTCATTTTATCCCGGAAACTTCTTTGCTTTTGGTCCAGTCCAATTGAGCTGACCTTCCATGTATTGAGTGTTGTCTTTCCCTTCACCTAAAGCAGTTCTTATCTACTGATTAATCAATAAAAAAACCCTCTCCCACCCTCCCTCCCTCCCCCCCTCGTAACCACAAAAGTATGTGTTCTTCTCAGGTTTACTATTTCTCAAGATCTTATAATAGTGGTCTTATACAGTATTTGTCCTTTTGCCTCTGACTCATTTCGCTCAGCATAATGCCTTCCAGGTTCCTCCATGTTATGAAATGTTTCAGAGATTCGTCACTGTTCTTTATCGATGCGTAGTATTCCATTGTGTGAATATACCACAATTTATTTACCCATTCATCCGTTGATGGACACCTTGGTTGCTTCCAACTTTTTGCTATTGTAAACAGAGCTGCAATAAACATGGGTGTGCATATATCTGTTTGTATGAAGGCTCTTGTATCTCTAGGGTATATTCCGAGGAGTGGGATTTCTGGGTTGTATGGTAGTTCTATTTCTAACTGTTTAAGATAACGCCAGATAGATTTCCAAAGTGGTTGTACCATTTTACATTCCCACCAGCAGTGTATGAGAGTTCCAATCTCTCCGCAGCCTCTCCAACATTTATTATTTTGTGTTTTTTGGATTAATGCCAGCCTTGCTGGTGTGAGATGGAATCTCATCGTAGTTTTAATTTGCATTTCTCTAATGGCTAATGATCGAGAGCATTTTCTCATGTATCTGTTGGCTGCCTGAATATCTTCTTTAGAGAAATGTGTGTTCATATCCTTTGCCCGCTTCTTGATTGGGTTGTTTGTCTTTTTGTGGTTGAGTTTTGACAGAATCACGTAGATTTTAGAGATCAGGCGCTGGTCGGAGATGTCATAGCTGAAAATTCTTTCCCAGTCTGTAGGTGGTCTTTTTACTCTTTTGGTGAAGTCTTTAGATGAGCATAGGTGTTTGATTTTTAGGAGCTCCCAGTTATCGGGTTTCTCTTCATCATTTTTGGTAATGTTTTGTATTCTGTTTATACCTTGTATTAGGGCTCCTAGGGTTGTCCCAATTTTTTCTTCCATGATCTTTATCGTTTTAGTCTTTATGTTTAGGTCTTTGATCCACTTGGAGTTAGTTTTTGTGCATGGTGTGAGGTATGGGTCCTGTTTCATTTTTTTGCAAATGGATATCCAGTTATGCCAGCACCATTTGTTAAAAAGGCTGTCTTTTCCCCAGTTAATTGACACTGGTCCTTTGTCAAATATCAGCTGCTCATACGTGGATGGATCTATGTCTGGGTTCTCAATTCTGTTCCATTGGTCTATGTGTCTGTTGTTGTACCAATACCAGGCTGTTTTGACTACTGTGGCTGTATAATAGGTTCTGAAGTCAGGTAAGGTGAGGCCTCCCACTTTCTTCTTCTTTTTCAGTAGTGCTTTGCTTATCCGGGGCTTCTTTCCCTTCCATATGAAATTGGTGATTTGTTTCTCTATCCCCTTAAAATATGACATTGGAATTTGGATCGGAAGTGCGTTAAATGTATAGATGGCTTTTGGTAGAATAGACATTTTTACTATGTTAAGTCTTCCTATCCATGAGCAAGGTATGTTTTTCCACTTAAGTATGTCCTTTTGAATTTCTTGTAGTAGAGCTTTGTAGTTTTCTTTGTATAGGTCTTTTACATCCTTGGTAAGATTTATTCCTAAGTATCTTATCTTCTTGGGGGCTACCGTGAATGGTATTGATTTGGTTATTTCCTCTTCGGTGTTCTTTTTGTTGATGTAGAGGAATCCAAGTGATTTTTGTATGTTTATTTTATAACCTGAGACTCTGCCAAACTCTTCTATTAGTTTCAGTAGTTTTCTGGAGGATTCCTTAGGGTTTTCTGTGTATATAATCATGTCATCTGCAAATAGTGATAACTTTACTTCTTCCTTGCCAATCCGGATACCTTTTATTTCTTTGTCTAGCCTGATTGCCCTGGCTAAGACTTCCAACACGATGTTGAATAAGAGCGGTGATAAAGGGCATCCTTGTCTGGTTCCCGTTCTCAAGGGAAATGCTTTCAGGTTCTCTCCATTTAGAGTGATATTGGCTGTTGGCTTTGCATAGATGCCCTTTATTATGTTGAGGAATTTTCCTTCAATTCCTATTTTGGTAAGAGTTTTTATCATAAATGGGTGTTGGACTTTGTCAAATGCCTTTTCTGCATCAATTGATAAGATCATGTGGTTTTTGTCTTTTGTTTTATTTATGTGATGGATTACATTAATGGTTTTTCTGATATTAAACCAGCCTTGCATACCTGGTATAAATCCCACTTGATCAGGGTGAATTATTTTTTTGATGTGTTGTTGGATTCTATTGGCTAGAATTTTGTTGAGGATTTTTGCATCAATGTTCATGAGGGATATAGGTCTATAATTTTCTTTTTTTGTAATGTCTTTACCTGGTTTTGGTATCAGGGAGATGGTGGCTTCATAGAATGAGTTGGGTAGTATTCCGTCATTTTCTATGCTTTGGAATACCTTTAGTAGTAGTGGTGTTAACTCTTCTCTGAAAATTTGGTAGAACTCTGCAGTGAAGCCGTCCGGGCCAGGACTTTTTTTTGTTGGGAGTTTTTTGATTACCGTTTCAATCTCTTTTTTTGTTATGGGTCTATTTAGTTGTTCTGCTTCTGAATGTGTTAGTTTAGGTAGGTAGTGTTTTTCAAGGAATTCATCCATTTCTTCTAGGTTTTCAAATTTGTTAGAGTACAATTTTTCATAATAATCTGAAATGATTCTTTTAATTTCATTTGGTTCTGTTGTGATGTGGTCCTTCTCATTTCTTATTCGGGTTATTTGTTTCCTTTCCTGTATTTCTTTAGTCAGTCTAGCCAATGGTTTATCAATTTTGTTAATTTTTTCAAAGAACCAGCTTTTGGCTTTGTTAATTCTTTCAATTGTTTTTCTGTTCTCTAATTCATTTAGTTCAGCTCTAATTTTTATTATTTGTTTTCTTCTGGTGCCTGATGGATTCTTTTGTTGCTCACTTTCTATTTGTTCAAGTTGTAGGGACAGTTCTCTGATTTTGGCTCTTTCTTCTTTTTGTATGTGTGCATTTATTGATATAAATTGGCCTCTGAGCACTGCTTTTGCTGTGTCCCAGAGGTTTTGATAGGAAGTATTTTCATTCTCGTTGCTTTCTATGAATTTCCTTATTCCCTCCTTGATGTCTTCTATAACCCAGTCTTTTTTCAGGAGGGTATTGTTCATTTTCCAAGTATTTGATTTCTTTTCCCTCGTTCTTCTGTTATTGATCTCTAGTTTTATTGCCTTGTGGTCTGAGAAGATGCTTTGTAATATTTCGATGTTTTGGACTCTGCAAAGGTTTGTTTTATGACCTAATATGTGGTCTATTCTAGAGAATGTTCCATGTGCGCTAGAAAAAAAAGTATATTTTGCAGCAGTTGGGTGGAGAGTTCTGTATAAGTCAATGAGGTCAAGTTGGTTGATTGTTGTAATTAGATCTTCCGTGTCTCTGTTGAGCTTCTTACTGGATGTCCTGTCCTTCTCCGAAAGGGGTGTGTTGAAGTCTCCTACTATAATTGTGGAGGTATCTATCTGGCTTTTCAGTTCTGTTAAAATTTGATTTATATATCTTGCAGCCCTGTCATTGGGTGCGTAAATATTTAATATGGTTATGTCTTCCTGATCAATTGTCCCTTTTATCATTATATAGTGTCCTTCTTTATCCTTTGTGGTGGATTTAAGTCTAAAGTCTATTTTGTCAGAAATTAATATTGCTACTCCTCTTCTTTTTTGCTTATTGTTTGCTTGATATACTTTTTTCCATCCTTTGAGTTTTAGTTTGTTTGTGTCTCTAAGTCTAAGGTGTGTCTCTTGTAGGCAGCATATAGATGGATCGTGTTTCTTTATCCAGTCTGTGACTCTCTGTCTCTTTATTGGTGCATTTAGTCCATTTACATTCAGGGTAATTATAGATAAATAAGTTTTTAGTGCTGTCATTTTGATGCCTTTTTATGTGTGTTGTTGACAATTTCATTTTTCCACATACTTTTTTGTGCTGAGGCGTTTTTCTTAGTAAATTGTGAGATCCTCACTTTCATAGTGTTTGACTTTATGTTAGTTGAGTCGTTACGTTTTTCTTGGTTTTTGTCTTGAGTTATAGAGTTGTTATACCTTTTTGTGGTTACCTCATTATATACCCCTATTTTTCTAAGTAAAAACCTAACTTGTATTGTTCTATATCGCCTTGTATCACTCTCCATATGGCAGTTCAATGCCTCCTGTATTTAGTCCCTCTTTTTGATTATTGTGATCTTTTACCTATTGACTTCCATGATTCCCTGTTATGTGTATTTTTTTTTTTAATTAATCTTAATTTGTTTGTTTTTGTGATTTCCCTATTTGAGTTGATATCAGGACGTTCTGTTTTGTGACCTTGTGTTGTGCTGATATCTGATATTATTGGTTCTCTGACCAAACAATATCCTTTAGTATTTCTTGTAGCTTTGGTTTGGTTTTTGCAAATTCTCTAAACTTGTGTTTGTCTGTAAATATCTTAATTTCGCCTTCATATTTCAGAGAGAGTTTTGCTGGATATATGATCCTTGGTTGGCAGTTCTTCTCCTTCAGTGTTCTGTATATGTCGTCCCATTCCCTTCTTGCCTGCATGGTTTCTGCTGAGTAGTCAGAACATATTCTTATTGATTCTCCCTTGAAGGAAACCTTTCTTTTCTCCCTGGCTGCTTTTAAAATTTTCTGTTTATCTTTGGTTTTGGTGAGTTTGATGATAATATGTCTTGGTGTTTTTCTTTTTGGATCAATCTTAAATGGGGTTCGATGAGCATCTTGGATAGATATCCTTTCGTCTTTCATGATGTCAGGGAAGTTTTCTGTCAGAAGTTCTTCAACTATTTTCTCTGTGTTTTCTGTCCCCCCTCCCTGTTCTGGGACTCCAATCACCCGCAGGTTATCCTTCTTGATAGAGTCCCACATACTTCTTAGGGTTTCTTCATTTTTTTTAATTCTTTTATCTGATTTTTTTTCAGCTATGTTGGTGTTGATTCCCTGGTCCTCCAGATGTCCCAGTCTGCATTCTAATTGCTCGAGTCTGCTCCTCTGACTTCCTAGTGTGTTGTCTAATTCTGTTATTTTATTGTTAATCTTTTGGATTTCTACATGTTGTCTCTCTATGGATTCTTGCAACTTATTAATTTTTCCAGTATGTTCTTGAATAATCTTTTTGAGTTCTTCAACAGTTTTATCAGTGTGTTCCTTGGCTTTTTCTGCAGATATCCTAATTTCATTTGTGATATCATTAAGCATTCTGTAAATTAGTTTTTTATATTCTGTATCTGATAATTCCAAAATTGTATCTTCATTTGGGAAAGATTTTGATTCTTTTGTTTGGGGAGTTGGAGAAGCTGTCACGGTCTGCTTCTTTAAGTGGTTTGATATGGATTGTTGTCTCCGAGCCATCACTGGGAAACTAGTTTTTCCAGAAAATCCGCTAAAAAAAAACTGCAGTCAGATCCCTATCAGAGTTCTCCCTCTGGCTCAGGCTATTCAGATGTTAATGAAGCCGCCTGGGGAGGGTGGGGGAGGGAACAGAGAGATAGGAGAGTAGCACCTCAGAATATAGCCAGAGTTGCTTGTCTTGCTTGGAATGACTCTTATATCTGAGATTCCCGCGGGCGCGTCGCCTATGTGTGCTGTCTGTGTGGAGATTGCCCCCGGGGGGTCTGGCCCGCTGGAGTCACGGTCAGATCCTCCGCTTCCAGCCCCACGCCCAGCGTCAAGGCTCCCCTACTGGGACGGTGCACTCTCGACTCCAAAATCAGTCGCTGCCTCCCGGGGACTTCTCGTCCCTCCAGCCGCGTGGCCGTGCCGCCCCCGTGAACCAGGTGGGCCCCCTCCCGGGGTTAGTTCAGATGGGTGGAGTAGCTCCCCGTGCTTGTGCCGCGACCGAGTGTCCCGGCTGGAACGCTGTTCTCCCCGCTCCAATACCAGTCGCTGCCTCCCGGGGACTTCTCCTACCGGCTGCGTCCCACGCCGCCCGCGCGACCCGGATGGTCACCTTCCCGGGGTTAGTTCAGGGGGTGGAGCAACTCTCCGTGTTTATGGCGTACCTGCGTGCAGTCCAAATCCCTGTGGGACGGTTCCCCGGCTCGGATGCTGCTCTTTCTGCTCCAAGATCAGTCACTGCCTCCCGGGGACTTCTCCTAACGGCTGCGTCCCACGCCGCCCGTGGAACCGGCTAGTCCCCCTCCCGGGGTTAGTTCAGGGGGGTGGAGCAGGTCTCTGTGCTTGTGCCGTACCTGACTGGTATGCTGGCTCCAGGCTCTGGAAACAATCGCTGCTTCCCCGTATTAGTTCGTTCTCCGTCTCTAAATCTGTGTTTGTTGTTCAGGGTTCGTAGATTGTTATGTATGTGATCGATTTACTTGTTTTTCCGTGTCTTTGTTGTAAGAGGGATCCGAGGTAGCGTCTGCCTAGTCCGCCATCTTGGCTCCGCCCCTCTGTTTTTTTTTAATAGAACTCATTCATACAGGTATACCTCGGGAATATTGCGGGTTCAGTTCCAGACCACCCCAATAAAGCGAGGCACACAAATTTTTTAGTTTCCCAGTGCATATGAAAGTTATGTTTACATTATACTCTAGTCTGAAGGAGCCCTGGTGGCACGGTGGGTAAGAGCTGGGCTGCTAACCAAAAGCTTGGCAGTTTGACTCTACCAGCTGTTTCTTGGAAATCCTCTGGGGCCATTCTGCTCTGTCCTGTAGGATGGCTATGAGTCAGAATTGACTTGACAGTGATGGGTTTTTCTGGTAGTCTACGCAATGGGTTTTTTTTTTTTTTTAATTAACTGTGCAGTATCATTATGTCTAAAAAATGTACATACCTTAATTAAAAAATTCTTTATTGCGAAAAAATGCTAACCATCATCTGAACCTTCAGTGAGTGGTAATCTTTTTGCTGGTGGAGGGTCTTGCCTTGATGTTGAGGGCTGCTGATGGATCGAGATGGTAGTTGCTGACAGTTGAGGTGGCCATGGCAATTTCTTAAAATAAGACAACAATGAAGTTTGTTGCATCGATTGACTCTTCCTTTCACGAAAGGGTTCTCTGTAGCATGTGATGCCGTTTGATAGCATTTTACCCACGGTAGAGCTTCTTTCAAAATTGGAGTCCATCCTCTCAAACCCAACCAATGCTTATCAACTAAGTTTATGTAATATTCTAAATCCTTTGCTGTCATTTCAACAGTGTTCATAACATCTTCACCAGGAGTAGATTCTACCTCATGAAACCATTTTCTTTGCTCATCTATAAGAAGCAACTCCTCATCTGTTAAAGTTTTATCATGAGATTGCAGCAATTCAGTTACATCTTTGGGTTCCATTTCTAATTCTGGTTCTCTTACTGTTTCCACCACATCTGCAGGTACTTCCCTCACTGAAATCTTGAACCCCTCAAAGTCATCCTGAGGTTGGGATCAACTTCTTCCAAACTCCTGTTAATGTTGATATTTCGACCTCCTCCCTTGAATCGTTAATGTTCTTAATGGCGTCTAGAATGGTGAATCCTTTCAAGAAGGTTTTCAATTTACTTTGCCAGATCCATCAGAGGAATCACAATCTATGGCAGCTATAAACGTCTTAAGTAATAAGACTTGAAAGTTAAAATTATTCCTTGATCCATGGGCTGCAGAATGGATGTTGTGTTAGCAGGCATAAAACAACATTAATCTCCTTGTACATCTCCATCAGAGCTCTTGGGTGACTAGGTGCATTGTCAATGAGCAGTAATATTTTGAAAGGAATCTTTTTTTTCTGAGCAGTAGGTCTCAACAGTGGGCTTAAAACATTCAGTAAACCATGTTGTAGACAGATGTGCTGTCATCCAGGCTTTGTTGTTCCATGTATAGAGCACAGGCAGAGTAGACTTAGCATAATTCTTAAGGGTCCTAGGATTCTCGGTAAGATAAATGAGCATCAGCTTCAACTTGAAGTCACCAGCTGCATTAGCCCCTAACAAGAGAGTCAGCCTGTCCTTTGAAGCCTTGAAGCCAAGCATTGACTTCTCTCTAGCTATGGAAGTCCTAGATGGCATCTTCTTCCAATATAAGGCTGTTTTGTCTACATTGAAAGTCTGTTGTTTATCATAGCCACCTTCATCAATTATTTTAGCTAGATCTTCTGGATAACTTGGTGCAGCTTGTACATGAGCACTTTGCTGCTTCACCTTGCACTTTGATGTTATAGAGATGGTTTCTTTCCTTAAACCTCATGAACCAACTGTTGGCAGCTTCAAACTTTTCTTCTGCGGCTTCCCCACTTCTCTCAGCCTTCATAGAACTGAAGAGAATTAGGGCCTTGCTCTGGGCTAGGTTTTGGCTTAAGAGAATGTTGTGGCTGGTTTGATCTTCTATCCAGACCACTAAAACTTTCTCCATACCAGCAATAAGGCTGTTCTGATTTCTTATCATTCACGTGTTCACTGGAGTAGCACTTTTAATTACCTAAGAACTTTTCCTTTGCATTCACAACTTGGCTGTTAGGTTCAAGAGGCCTAGCTTTTGGCCTAGCTCAGCTTTTGACAGGCCTTCCTCATTAAGCTTAATCATTTCTAGGTTTTGATTTAAAGTGAGAGACGTGGGACTCTTTGATTTACTTGAACACTTAGAGGCCATTGTAGGGTTATTAACAGGCCTAATTTTAACATTGTTATTTCTTAGAGAATAGGGATGCCCAAGGAGAGGGAGAAAGACGGGGCAAGGGCCAGTTGGTGGAGCAGTCTGAACACATACAGCATATATAAATTAAGTTTGCCATTTTATATGGGCGTAGTTCGTGGAGCCCCAAAACAATTACAATAATAACATCAAAGATCACTGATCACAGATCATTATAACAGATATAATAATAATGAAAAAGTTTGAGATATTGTGAGAATCATCAAAATGTAACACAGAGACATGAAGTGAGCACATGCTGTTTGGAAAAATGGCTCTGATAGACTTGCTTGGCACAAGGTTGCCATGAACCTTCAATTTGTAAAAACTGCAGTATCTGTGAAGTACAATAAAGTGAAGTGCAATAAAGTGAAGTATGCCTGTATTGTTTTCTGGACACAAATATACACTTTAAAAAATTCTTCATGGCGTTATGTTATTGTTGGAGGAAGCTACCAGGCTGTCTGGGAAAGTCCCTGTTGAGAAAGGAAGGGGGAAAAAAAAATTCAGGGTCAGGTGTACAGCCGGGAAGAGGAGGAAGGTCAGGGGATTGGAATTTACAATGTACCATGTGACTGAGGAGGGGAGGGATGGGGCTGCAAAGCCTGAGCACAGGATTATATCTGATAAGAAAGCCCCGAGGTCTTCACTATGAAAGAAGTGGCCACTATGAAAGAAGAATTAACTGTGGTCACTATGAAAGAAGAGGTGGTCACTATGAAAAAAGAATTAACTTACTTTATAAACACAGTGAAAACAGCATACCTATTTGCCTGTTATAGACAATTAGAAGTTGGAAGAAATAGGTTTTTTTTAGAAAAAGGTTTTTAAGTACAGTAATATTTTAGCTTATAGAATGTTAAAAGAAGTGTGTGTAAATGGTATGTCTATTGTAGTCTTCAGTACAACTCCTGTGTGAGAGGGGACAGTGAGCAAGATGGTTTGTAATACTCTTGAGAAAAACGAAAAATGAAGGATTGAGTAACTTAAGGAGTTGTTACTGCCACACTACCATGTCAGCGACTCTTCAGCTGCAGCTTCCCTGAAGGGTAGGTTTCTGTGGGTTATTCACGCTAGCACTGGGAGTAGGGGTTTACTGGGAGGGAAATACAGGCCTCTTGGAGTGTGGTCTGCCTAGCCTTATAGCTTAAACTAGCCTGAGTCACCATGCATTAGGTGACTTATCAAAAAGCTTCAGCATCTTGACCCCTCCTTTTGTGACTTTCCTGGAACCCACCCTTCTCTGGCTCCACTGTTAAAAGTTCTGTTGACTTTTGATCTTTGTCTCACTCCTTTGCGGTAAGCTACCTTAACTTCTTACCCTATCGTTGAGCCTTCCTCTCCCCTTCTCTTTTTCTAGTCTATATATTTCTCAAATCCATCCTCCCCTTTTCATTCATAATACTGGTGATTTAGTTGAGGCTATCATTTTTTTTTTATCATCATTTATCTGCCAAGCGTCTGTCAGTTTCTTGTACTGTGGTGGTTTGTATGTTGCTGTGATGCTAGAAGCTATGCCACCAGTATTTCAAATATCAAGAATTAATGGTGTTGAAGGAAAAGGTTCAAGCTGTACTGAAGGCACTGGTGAAAAACAATGCTCCATGAATTGGCAGAATACCGGTTGAGATGTTTCAACAAGTGGATGCAGCACTGAAAGCGACCACTCATCTATGCCAAGAAATTTGGAAGACAGCTACCTGGCCAACTGACTGGAAGAGATGCATATTTCTACCCATTCCAGGGAAAGGTGATCCAACAGAATGTGGAAATTACTGAACAATATCATTTATATCACATTCTAGTAAAATTTTGCTGAAGATAATTAAAAAACGGTAGTGGGAGTACATCCACAGGAAACTGCCAGAAATTCAAGCCAGATTCAGAAGAGGATGTGAAACAAGGGACATCACTGCTGATGTCAGATGGATCTTGGCTGAAAGAGAGAATACTAGAAAGATATTTACCTGCGTTTTATTGACTATGAAAGGCATTCAACTGTGTGGATCATAAATTATGGATAACATTGTGAAGATTGGGAATTCCGGAACACTTAATTGTGCTCATGAGGAATCTGTACGTAGACCAAGAGGCAGTTGCTGGAAGAGAACAAGGGGATATTGTGTGATTTAAAATCAGGAAGGGTGTGCATCAGGGTTGTATCCTTTCACCATACTTAATCAGTCTGTATCCTAAGTAAATAATCAGAGAAATTGGACTATATGAAGAAGAACAAGGCATCAGAATGGGAGGAAGACTCATTAACAATGTATAATATGCAGATAACACAACCTTGCTTAGTGAAAGTGAAGAGGATTTGAAGCACTTACTGTTGAAGATCAAAGACCGCAGCCTTCAGTATGGATTACACCTCAACATAAAGAAAACAGAAATCCTAGCAATTGGACCAATAAGCAACATCATGATAAATGGTGAAAAGACTGATGTTGTCAAAGATTTCATTTTACATGGATCCACAGTTAAAGCCTATGGAAATAAATAGCAGTCAAGAAATCAAATGACATATGATATCAGGCGCATCTGCTGCAAAATACCTCTTTAAAGTGTTAAAAAGCAAAGATGTGAGTTGGAGGACCAAGGTGCACCTGACCCAAGCCATGGTATTTTCAGCTGCCTTGTATGCATGTCAAAGCTGGGTAGTGAATAAGGAAGACCAAAGAAGAATTGACGCCTTTCATTTATGGTGTTGGTGAAGAGTATTGAATATACCATGGACTGCCAGAAGAACAAACAAATCTGTCTTGGAAGAAGTACAGCCAGAACACTCCTTAGAAGTGAAGATGGCAAGACTTTGTCTCTCTTACTTTGGATAAGTTATCAGGAGGGATCAGTCCCTAGAGAAGGTCATGCTTGTGGTATCTTAGTTATCTAGCGCTGCTATAACAGAAATACCACAAGTGGATGGCTTTAACAAAGAGAAATTTGTTCTTTCACAGTCTAGGAGGCTAGAAGTTTGGATTCAGGGTGTCAGCTCCAGGGGAAGGCTCTCCGTTTGCTCTGGAGGAGGTCCTTGTCATCAATCTTCTCCTGGTCTAGCAGATTCTCAACAAAGGAACCCTGGTTCCTGCTCTGCTCACAGCAGTACTTTCTTGGTGGTATTAGGTCCCCCTGTCTCTCTGCTGGCATCTCTCTTTTATATCTCAAAAGAGATTGACTTAGAACACAACTTAATCTTGTAGGAAGAAGTCCAAGCTGCACTGAAGGAACAGGTGAAAAACAAGCCCCCTGGAGTTGATGGAATATCAATTGAGATGTTTCAACAAATGGATACAGTGCTGGAGGTACTCACTCATCTATGCCAAGAAATTTGGAAAGCAGCTACCTGGCCAGCTGACTGGAAGAGATCTATATTTATATCTATTTCCAAGAAAGGTGATCCTACGAAATGCAGAAATTATCAAACAATATCATTAATATCACACGCAAGTAAAATTTTGCTGAAGATCTTTCAAAAGCAGCTGCAGCAATATATCAACAGGGAACTGCCAGAAATTCAAGCTGGATTCAGAAGAGGACGTGGAACCAGGGATATCATTGCTGATGTCAGATGGATCCTGGCTGCAAGCAGAGAATACCAGAAGGATGTTTACCTGTGTTTTATTGACTATGCAAAGGCATTTGACTGTGTGGATCATAACATATTATGGATAACATTGTGAAGAATGGGAATTCCAGAACACTCAATTGTGCTCACAAGGAACCTGTACATAGGTCAAGAGGCAGTTGTTTGGACAGAACAAGGGGATACTGCATGGTTTAAAGTCAGGAACATGTGTGTCAGGGTTGTATCCTTTCGCCATGCCTGTTCAGTCTGTAAAAAAAACCCACTGCCGTTGAGTCGATTCCGACTCATAGCGACCCTAGCTGAGCAAATAATCAGAGAAGCTGGACTATAGGAAGAGAAATGGGTCATTAGGATTGGAGGAAGACTCATTAATAACCTGCGTTATGTGGATGACACAACTTTGCTTGCTGAAAGTGAAGAGGATTTGAGGCACTTATTGATGAAGATCAAAGACCACAGCCTTCAGTATGGATTATACCTCAATATAAAGAAAATGAAAATCCTCACAAATGGACCAATGAGCAATGTCAATGATAAAAGGGGAAAAGATTGAAGTTGTCAAGGATTTCATTTTCCTTCGATTCACACTCAACACCCATGGAAGCAGCAGTCAGGAAATCAAAAGATGAATAGATTGGGCAAATCCGATACAAAAGACTTCTTTAAAGTGTTGAAAGGCAAAGACATCACCTTGAAGACTAAGATGTGCCTGACCCAAGCCATGGTGTTTTCAGTTGCCTCCTATGCATGTGAAAGCTGGACGATGAATGTGGAAGACCAAAGAATTGACACCTTTGAATTGTGGTGTTGGCGAAGAATATTGAATATACCATGAACTTTCAAAAGAGTGAACAAATCTGTTTTGGAAGAAATACAACCAGAATGCTCCTTAGAAGCAAGAATGGTGAAACTACGTCTCACATACTTTGGACATGTCAGGAGGGATCAGTCCCTGGAGAAGGACATCATGCATGGTAAAGTATAGGGTCAGTGAAAAAGAGGAAGGCCCTCAGTAAGACAAATTGACACAGTGGCTGCAACAATGGGCTCAAGCATAACAACAATTGTGAGGATGGCATAGGACTGGACAGTAATTTGTTGTGTTGTACGTAGGGTTGCTGTGAGTTGGAACTGACTCGATGGCACCTAATAACATCAACAACAATCTTGTAGATTGAGTCTTGCCTCATTAACATAACTGCCACTAATCCTACCTCATTAACATCATAGAGGTAGGATTTACAACACATAGGAAAATCATATCCAATGACAATATGGTGGACAATCATGTAATACTGGAAATCATGGCCTAGCCAAGTTGACACACATTTCTGGGAGACACAATTAAATTCATAACAGTTGGTAAAGTAGAGGGTCAGTGAAAGAGAAAAAACCTTCAATAAGATGGTTTGACACAGTGGCTGCAGCAGTGGGCTCAAGCATAGCCACGATTGTGAGGATGATGCTGGATCGGGCAATATTTCATTCTTTTTTTCTTAGGCTTGTACTTAGGGTTGCAATGAGTTGGAACCAACTTGAGGGCACCTAACAACAACAACATAACAATCATTTATTGCCTGGATTATTACAATCAGGGACAGATTACCTAATAAGCAAAGTGAGCATGTGCTTGGGGCATAACAAAACAGGGATACCAGTTGTCCAAAGCAAAGACCCATAGATGCCAAGCAGACAGGACACAGGAAAAAGCAGTGGAAGGGAACTGGCGGGGCACTAAATGAAACTGATACTAGCTACAGTGCATGAGAATGTGCTGACCAGAAATAAAGTTCACGTAGGGTCATGAGGGCGCCCGTGTGCAGGGTTGTTTAAGGTATGAGGCCCCTACCACTTCAATACATTCATTCACATCCGTCTCCTTTGGTCCCCTCCCATGTAATTGAAACTCCTTATCTCGGAGGGTCTCTTGGGAGTATACTGTTTCTTTCTAATAAACAAGAGGTGGGGTGGGCTGTCAAGTCTAACTCTTAATACATTCACCCAGTATGTAACTGGATCCAGCATGAGTGGTTACTGGGCAAATATGGATTATATTAATAAATAACAGGTCTCTGATCCATTTTGAGAGAACCGTCCTGTACATGCACGTCTGCTGATCCAGCACCTCTACCCAGGAGGGCCAGCAATGCTCCTTGTCATGATACAACACAGGGTATACTCTTGTGCACTTTCTGGTAAACAACTAGTGGGAACTCCAGTCCCAGCTGATGTGCACACGCAATGGAATGCAAAGTTGAGCATTGCAATGAATTCAGTCAAATTACTTTTTAAGAGTATAGCATTTACGTAGAGAGTTATGCTGTAAGTTTTGTAAATAATAATTATAACTTTAACCTTAAATATGTTTGGCATACACGTGGATATAATCTAGCATACATTTAATGTAATACTAAGACGAGTAATAATTTAATATACTAATATAGAAAACATCCAAAAAACACTGGAAATATTTATGTAACATGAAAAGTTTTATGTATTAAGTAAGTTTTGTTTCTTGTTGCTTGCTCAGGACACGGTGCTTGATATTATTGTCTATATGCTAGTAAATGAGGTATTAGACACATTAAGAGGATGCAAAATTCTATATTTACTTGTCATGCAAAGTATGTTTCTGTTTTGCAACAATGAGTGTGTTTCTAAATTCATCTTCCAAGAAAGCAACAAAGGGCGTGGATATACCTGATGAAGAGAGAATGAAGGCATTCAAGAAATTAGTTCAGGCTTATCCCAATGACTTAAATACAAACCTTTATGGAGACATGTGACGATTTCATTCTTTTTTTTTTTTTTTAAATTAATTTTTTTTAAGCTTCAAGTGAACATTTACCATTCCAATCAGTCTGTCACATGTAGGTTTACATACATCTTACTCCCATCTCCCACTTGCTCTCCCCCTATTGAGTCAGCCCTTTCAGTCTCTCGTTTCGTGCCAATTTTGCCATCTTCCCTCTCTCTCTATCTTCCCATCCCCCCTCCAGTCAAGAGTTGCCAACACACTCTCCAGTGTCCAGCTGATTTAATTAGCTCACTCTTCATCAGCATCTCTCTCCCCCCCACTGACCAGTCCTTTTCATGCCTGATGAGTTGTCTTCGGGGATGGTTCCTGTCCTGTGCCATCAGAAGTTCTGGGGAGCATTGTCTCTGGGATTCCTCTAGTCGCAGTCATACCATTAGGTATGGTCTTTTTATGAGAATTTGGGGTCTGTATCCCATTGGTCTCCTGCTCCCTCAGGAGTTGTCTGTTGTGCTCCCTGACAGGGCAGACATCGATTGTGGCCGGGTAGCAACTAGTTCTTCTGGTCTCAGGATAATGTAGGTCTCTGGTTCATGTGGCCCTTTCTGTCTCTGGAGGTCTTAGTTGTTGTGTGACCTTGGTGTTCTTCCTTTGCCTTTGCTCCAGTTGGGTTGAGACCAATTGATGCATCTTAGATGGCCGCTTGTTGGCATTTAGGACCCGAGGTGCCACAATTCAAAGTGGGATGCAGAATGTTTTCATAATAGAATTATTTTGCCCGTTGACTTAGAAGTCCCCTCAAACCAAGTTCCCCAGACCCCAGCCCCTGCTCCGCTGACCTTTGAAGCTTTCATTTTATCCCGGAAACCTCTTTGCTTTTAGTCCAGTCCAATTAGGCTGACCTTCCTTGTATTGAGTGTTGTCTTTCCCTTCACCCAAAGCAGTTCTTATCTACAGATTGATCAATAAAAAGCCCTCTCCCTCCCTCCCTCCGTCCCTCCTTTGTAACCACAAAAGTATGTGTTCTTCTCCGTTTTTTCTATTTCTCAAGATCTTATAATAGTGGTCTTATACAATATTTGTCCTTTTGCCTCTGACTCATTTCGCTCAGCATAATGCCTTCCAGATTCCTCCATGTTATGAAATGTTTCAGAGATTCGTCACTGTTCTTTATCGATGCGTAGTATTCCATTGTGTGAATATACAACAATTTATTTAGCCATTCATCCGTTGACGGACATCTTGGTTGCTTCCAGCTTTTTGCTATTGTAAACAGCGCTGCAATAAACATGGGTGTGCATATATCTGTTTGTGTGAAGGCTCTTGTATCTCTAGGGTATATTCCGAGGAGTGGGATTTCTGGGTTGTATGGTAGTTCTATTTCTAACTGTTTAAGATAATGCCAGATGGATTTCCAAAGTGGTTGTACCATTTTATATTCCCACCAGCAGTGTATGAGAGTTCCAATCTCTCCGCAGCCTCTCCAACATTTATTACTTTGTGTTTTTTGGATTAATGCCAGTCTAGTTGGTATGAGATGGAATCTCATCGTAGTTTTAATTTGCATTTCTGTAATGGCTAATGATCGGGAGCATTTTCTCATGTGTCTGTTAGCTGCCCGAATATCTTCTTTAGTGAAGTGTGTGTTCATATCCTTTGCCCACTTCTTGATTGGGTTGTTTGTCTTTTTGTGGTTGAGTTTTGACAGAATCATATAGATTTTAGAGATCAGGCGCTGGTCTGAGATGTCATAGCTGAAAATTCTTTCCCAGTCTGTAGGTGGTCTTTTTACTCTTTTGGTGAAGTCTTTAGATGAGCATAGGTGTTTGATTTTTAGGAGCTCCCAGTTATCTGGTTTCTCTTCATCATTTTTGGTAATGTTTTGTATTCTGTTTATGCCCTGTATTAGGGCTCCTAGGGTTGATCCTATTTTTTCTTCCATGATCTTTATCGTTTTAGTCTTTATGTTTAGGTCTTTGATCCACTTGGAGTTAGTTTTTGTGCATGGTGTGAGGTATGGGTCCTGTTTCATTCTTTTGCAAGTGGATATCCAGTTATGCCAGCACCATTTGTTAAAAAGACTATCATTTCCCCAACTGACTGACACTGGTCCTTTGTCAAATATCAGCTGCTCATACGTGGATGGATTTATATCTGGGTTCTCAATTCTGTTCCATTGGTCTATGTGCCTGTTGTTGTACCAGTACCAGGCTGTTTTGACTACTGTAGCTGTATAATAGGTTCTGAAATCAGGTAGAGTGAGCCCTCCCACTTTCTTCTTACGATTTCATTCTTAAATGAGAATTAAGTTTACAGATTCAGGAAAGACAAATTTTACTCATGTAGGCATGTATGGTTCCATACTAGAAGATAAAATACAATGCATATTTCCCAATGTTGAAATTGCTTTACACGTATTCCTAAGTTTAATGATCACAAACTGCACAACGGAAATCTCATTTTCTTTCCTAAAGAGACTCAAAACCCCTCACTGTACAACAGTGGTTCAAGAAAAACTCAATTCACCATCCTTATTATGTATGAAGTAGATATTACTGGGCAGCTTAATTGTGATGAAATCATTGGAGAATTTGTAAGAGCAAAGAATTGAAAGAAAGGTTTTTAATTATAACATGTTGGAGATGAAAGACCTATCTAAAAAGAAAATATAGTAATTTGTAGTAATATTTGTTTTCTGATCATAAAATCTTCTTTTATGACATATTTCATTTGTTCATTTATAGTGATAGCATTTTTTATGAAACAAGCATCAAAATTGAAGTATGTGCAAAATTGGTGAAAGGCAATTTTTCATCATGGGAGATCAACAGAATTTTATACTGATTGTTGAAACAACCAACTTCAGTGATTCATTTTCTTTGTTGTAGAATATGTAGAATATTCTTTTTGTAGAAAATGCGGTATATCATAAAAATCTTAGTACTCCGCATCCGCTGAAATTTTATATTCTCATCTCATTCTGCCAAAATGGCATACGCCACTTTTGTGTTCAATCACTAATATTATAGTTGCATTTTAAAAAAGTTACATCACACACACACACACACACACACACACACACACATGCATATATATAACTCATATATCCCATTCAAATGTGTGAGTAAGCAGAGGAGGGAACATCATAGATTATCAGTGTTTAGGGCCCTCACATACCTTGATCTGGCCCTGATTACAATAACTGCCAAGTAATTTTGTCTGATTTTTGCCCACTTCCAGTCCGTTCTCTTCATGGCTTCAAACCCTTCAGCAAGAATCCAGCTTCTACAAGAACAAGCCCACACCCTAGCATGGCATATAAAGTCCCCCATTACCTCCATCACCACTTGCTTCCCCAGCCTCATCTGGTGCTACTTTCCACCTTATGTTTTCTGAGCATCTTATGCTTCTGCTGCTTCTTGCTCTGGGATACTAGTGGATAACTCATAGGTCTCAATATCCTTCTTCCCTGATGTTACCATCTTTTTATTAGTTACATTAAGTCGTTTTTGGAATAAGGTAACAACAATCTAGCAAGCAAACAAACACAGTCCTCTTTTCCCTGGCTTCACAAGATTCAAAGAAGCCTTGAAATGAAAAATGGTGATGGGGGAAGGAAGAGGTAGTTCCCGTTGTGATTCTGGTGGTGGTAGTGGTGTGTGTGTGTGTGACAGAAGAAAGACAGATATTCAGGACATTTTTAGCCCACGTTGGCAGAGTTCTCTCTCTGAATCTCCAGTCATATAGAATCAGCTGCTGAAGCCAGTGAATTCAGTCAGTAGAAATTCCTCAGGGCCCACTTCCAAGAACTGGGATTCTAAAGCAGATAAGAAATAGTCACTGCCTACACAGTGGTTTTGAATCTCAGTCTATAAACTGTTGCAAGATATATCACCTTTTTTTTTAAATCTCATCTTAAGTTCTGACTTCCAGTCCCTTATTATGTGGGGCCAGGTGCTCCTCACGCACTCCATCTTGGAGTTGTGTTATAGGGTTCTGGGGTCTTATAAAGTGTGAAGGTGTCAGGGAATGGGACAATCATTTGTGCCTCCAGATTATGCCCTGTTAATGTCCTATAGGGCTCTTCAGACTGTTTCTGGGTCTTTCCTGGGACACAGGGATCTTTTGAAAGGTTAAGCCTATGGTCCATCCCTCTAGGCATACCAACGGTCTTCTTTTGGGAAGTCCTCTGTTCCAGGACCCACAGATGTTCTCCCCAGCCCAGAGGAACCTGTTTTTAGTCTGGGAAATGTCTTTTTTCCAGAGCTCTCTGCCCCTTTCTGTAACCGTAGCCTCCCAAATAGACTTAACGTTTGCGGAAAATAAAAGCCAGGCCGGTTCTACTTCCTGCCCCGCCAAATACCTTCCATAGGTGGTAGGGCAAGAGACAGGTCCAGATTACCCTCTGAAAGAGAAATGTATTACAGAAACAAAATGAAACCTGGGATACCCTCTTGTGTAGGTGTAGGTGCTTTGAATCATACTCGTGCTGGTTGGACCTCAGCCATTCTAAGACTGGGATGTACAGTAGATCTTAGGGAAAACCCAAATATTAGTTAAGGGCATCTTGACTACACATAACATTTATTCTTCCCCAGATGGTATACTGTGATTGGATGGTTGCCACTGTCCAATATGAAGCATCCCAATTGGGCCAAATTTTTCAGTAAGCCAGCTCAGAGGCAGTAGACCAGAGGCAGTTCTATTCCATTTCCTGGACATTTGAAGTGTTAACTGGGGTTCTTGGGGATGGAGCAGAATGAGATCAGCACTTGGACATCAGTAGGAACATGGCACCACCTATTTCCGTTTGGCATCCATTTCTTGGAAATATTTTGGTACCCTTCTTTTAGTTTTGTTTTATCCCCTTCTCTCCTATTCTTATTTTTTAAAATTCTATCTCTTTTCTGTTGTTACCATTGTCTTTATCTTTCCCCTCCCTCACCTTTCCTTTACTCTCTAAACGGAACGGTGTCATCTATCCCTTAATTTATGCAGGGTCAGGGGCCCCTACTCATATGGCTACAAGGGCCAGGTATCATAAATGAGTAAAGTGGGCCAGGTAAGGACTGTGTCAGACTGGAAGGCACATGTCCTTCCTAAAAAGGGGAAATTGCTACTGTCATATCTGAATTTTCTTGTGGAATTTTCCAATTTTTGGATGTTTGCTGTTAATTAGTCTTTAAAAATGGGTGGGTCAACCATAGTGCATCTACAGAATGACTCTTATTGGTTGACAGTTTTGGGAAGGATGGGGGGCAGTGATGGCTCAAGTGATAGAATTCTTGCTGTCTATACTGGAGACCTGGGTTTGATTCCTGGCCAATGCATTTCATGTGAAGTTACCACACATCTGTCATTGGAGGCTTGCGTGTTGCTGTGATGCTGAACAGGTTTCAATTGAGCTTGCAGACTAAGACTAGGAAGAAAGGCCTGGTGATCTACTTCCAAAAGTCAGCCAGTGAAAACCCTATGGATCACCCGTTGTGCATGGGGTTGCCAAGAGTTGGAAGATGACTCAGTGACAGCTAAGGACAACAGCCTGTGAAGGAGTAAGGGAGGTGGGGGCGCCTGCACCTCCATCTTGGCTTCTAGAAGTTCCAGTGCATCTTCTGACTCAGCCTTTCTCTCCTAATTGAGTTTATACTATGAACCATATTTCTATGTATGTATTTATGTCCTTCCACTGGAAGATATATTTTTGAGCCCAATACATAAAGATGATATTTAATTATAAGTTGGCTATTTTGTCATCTTCACTCTCCCAGTTTGATTTTAAGCTCCTCCAAGGCAGATGCCAATGGGTGCTTCAGAAATATTTTTAACTGACTGATATAAGTAAATATCCATTTTAAATATCAGATTAAGTATTCTGTAGTTAAAGGGATGTTTTCATTATTTGAGTTTGTCTTCCTAATGTGTTTCTGTTTTGTGAGGATATTTTCAGACATACGTTTGTTTTTCTTTTAGGCAAATTATTTACCATGTCCTTCCTTTGGAAAAGGCTGTTTGCAGATGCTCAAGTGCAAACTAGTTTTAGATGTCTCTATTTCTACAATTTTAATGATTGGATTAAGGTGTTCTTGCAAAGAAAAGAGATGGGTTTTGTGAAAATTTTGAAAGAATTTTACAATTTTAGTAAAAATTTGGCATTTTGATATTTAACATAATTTTTCTTTTACAAATGTCTCATTGCGGGGAGGATGTATGGAGGTGTGGGAGTACATAGGACCAAAGATTCTTAGAGGTGGAAGAGACCATAAAGTAATCTCATCACTCCACTCAGTGCAGGCCTGGTCCCTTGGAGTAGGAGGCAGCTCACTACCACGAAAAGCAGTCCTTTTCAATTTTAAGTAGTTGTACGTTTTTGGAATTTTGAAATTGTGTACTGACGCTTGTCTCCTGATTATGTCTACTCTTGAAGTCTAGTTCTAAACCCTGGGGCTACCCAAAACAAGTCTAATCCTTTTGGGCTCTCCAAGTACATGATACAATCTTTAAGGGCCATGAATGAGCATGTTATATGTGCCTTCCAGTGCCTAGACACATTTTAGGGTGCTTAGTAACACCTGGAATCCCTGGTAGCATAGTGGTTAAGTGCTAGGGCTGCTAACCAAAAGGTCAGGAGTTCAAATCCACCAGGTGCTCCTTGGAAACCCTATGGGGCAGTTCCACGCTGTCCTGTAGGGTCGCTATGAGTCAGAATCTACTCAACGGCAATGGGTTTTTTTTTTTTTAGTAACACCTGATCAAGAGCACAGGCTTTGGAGTCAAAAGAACTCATTACATCTTCAGAATGGCATAATGACTGTGGAAAAATTACTTAACCTCTCTAAGCATCTGTTTCATCACTGGGCTGCAAAAACCAAATCAAACCAGTTGCCATTGAGTTGATTCCAACTCATAGTGACCCTATTGGACAGAGTAGAACTGCCCCATAGGGTTTCCAAGGAGCGCCTGCTGGATTTGAACTGCTGACCTTTTGGTTAGCAGCCGTAGCTCTTAACCACTATGCCACCATTGGGTTGCAGTGGGTATTACATGAGTGAAAGTACTTGGTAAAGTCCCTGACTTCAGTCACTCAGTAAATGATGTGTCTACTTAGAACATACTGGTTAATTTGAAAGTAAGGAAGTCTTCCAGAATGTCTTAGTACTAAGCCAAGACTTCCCAGAATCTGAAGCCATGCTACTATTGGTAATAAGTCACCTTGTAGAGCCATGCTAGAGGCCACACAGCTAAGGAAAATGATGTGGGACCTTTCCTCCCCATGTCTCACAGTGAGCCCTGCTTCCCAGAAGTACAGTAGCAAGGAACACTCCAATCAGTGCATAATCTTTATACCCTAAAAGGGTTTGTACCCTAAATTCCAGTGTTCTTTTATAGGCTGATGAACTGGCTATCTAGAAAGAAACCTTTGACTTCCTTAAGTCTTTACCTAGAGCCCCCTCCCTTGAGTCAGATCTAAGCAGTAACTTTTTAGCTTCCCCTCCCTGTGACCTTCCCTTCCTCTCCAGCTCTGCCCAGTCTCCCCTGGCTCTCAGAGTTAAGTAAGAGCCAGCAGGAGCCGCATCAAGCCAGAGGCCCTCTTATTTAAAGGTGGTTTCAAGTTGAGAGTTTAGTTAAGAGCTGTTTATTTGATGAGGGAGTACTTGGATTGTTCAACTCATTTTGAAAAGCACATCCTCCCTCAAGTTTACCATAACTTACTTTGTCTTCATGGGGTTAAGCATACTTTCTTACATTTTCCTTAATTGTTTGCTTGTTCATCTGTTTGTGGTGGAGGTTATTTTCCCTGGGATCTCTAAAATCAGATAGTGTGCCTTTTCTTTCTGACTTAATTCCAAATAAAAAAACTAATATATAAGGACAGGCTTACCATGGATTTTTATACAATATATAAGAAGTTAGTATTTGTACTTATCTAATCAAGGGAATTTTCAATTGGATATTTAATTTTTCTAAATTTTGTTGTCTTTTTTTTTATGTAAAATACAAAAAACTGTAATATTGAGCTTGTTTTGTGTTCACTGCACTGCACTGCACTGCACTGCACTGTGTTCACTGGTGGTGTAGTGGTTAAGTGCTGCGGCTGCTAACCAAAGGGCCAGCAGTTCGAATCCACCAGGCGCTCCTTGGAAACTCTATGGGGCAGTTCTACTCTGTCCTGCAGGGTTACTATGAGTTGAAATCGACTCGATGGCACCAGGTTTGGTTTTCGGTTTTGCACTGTATATTAAATGAATAACACAGAGGAATGTCAGTTATATCCTTCCTTCTAAAATTATGCTTAGGACTCAGGCAAGCAGATCATCTTTCACTGGAGAGCTGTTGATTTAGGCCACTGCTTCTGGTGATTCCCTAAATGTTTCTGAAGAAATGCTGTGAGAAATTACATGGATGGATGCTATCACAATGTTCTTGCTACCTAGGGATCTTGTGAGAATACGCCAGGGCTAAGCAGCACTTTTGTTGTTAGGTGCTGTTGAGTCGGTTCTGACTCGTAGAGACCCCACGTACAACAGAACGAAACACTGCCCAGTGCTGTGCTGTCGTCACAATCGTTGCTATGTTTGAGCCCATTGTTGCAGCCACTGTATCAAGCCATCTCCTTGAGGGTCTTCCTCTTTCTTGATGACCCTCTACGTTACCAAGCTTGATGTCCTTCTCCAGGGACTGGTCCCTGCTGACAACCTGTCCAAAGTACGTGAGACAAAGTCTCGACATCCTTGTTTCTAAGGAGCACTCTGGCTGTACTTCTTCCAAGACAGATTTGTTCCGTTCCGGCAAAAAAAACAAAAAACAAAAAACCCGTTGCCATCAAGTGGATTCTGACTCATAGCGACCCTATAGGACAGAGTAGAACCACCCCATAGAGTTTCCAAGGAGTGTCTGGTGGATTTGAACTGCTGACCTTTTGGTTAGCAGCTATAGCACTTAACTATTATGCCACCAGGGTTTCCTCATTCTGGTAGTCCATGGTGTATTCAGTATTCTTCACCAACACCATAATTCAGAGTGATACTTAATGAAACTGAAAAAGGCCTTGCTATGTTTTCACCTTAACTCTTCATTTTGAAAATACTCAAATTTATAGAAAAGTTGAAATAGTAGTACAGTGAATACTTGTTATTAAAGTATTGTCACATTTCACTATTCTCTTTTTTTCAAAACAATTGAAAACAAGTGCAGACATAATGACTTCTTCCTCCTGCATCTTCTAACAACACCTAAGAAAATTAAGAATAATTTCTTAATACCAAAAACCCAAACCAATCCCATTGCTGTCGAGTTGATTCCGACTCATAGTGACTCTGTAGGACATAGTGGAACTGCTCCATGGAATTTCCAAGGAGCTGCTGGTAGATTCAAACTGCTGACGTTTTGGTTAGCACCCATGCTCTTAACCACTGCTCCACCAGGGCTCCAATTTCTTAATATCATCCAATGAACAATCCATGACCCATGCTCAGATTTTTCCAATTGCACCTAAAATATTTTTTTAGTGGGAAAAAAAAATTCGGAATCCAATCAAAGTTTATGAATTTTTGTTAATGTCTTTGGTCTCTTTTAATTTAGAACAGTCCCTACCTTTTGTGTGTGTATGTTTCGGGACGTTAACCTTTTTGAAGAATCCAAGACAGATAGCTTGTAGAAAGCCTCACAATCTGGATTTTGTCATATATTTTTTAAATTTTTTTGTAAATTATTTTGAAGTATAACATACGTACAGAAATGTACATAAATCATAAGTATGTGGGTTTTTGAAAGTTTACTTTCCAGACTCTGGAGTTCTGAAAATCTGACCATTTTACAAACCCTTATCTCTGGTCTTGTTTCTCCATTGCATTCAGAGAATGCCTGGTGCAGAGACAATTTCCTGGCACTTTCCTACAGATCAGGGTGTGAAGGCTGGTCTGCTTCCAATTAAGGTAGTTCCATTGTACTTATCTCAGATCCCCCCACCGGGGTTTCAATTAGAAACGTTATTGTTCACTTCCTCTTCTAAAAATGTTGCATTATGTAGGTATCCTGGCTTTAGGAAATTTTGACTGTTTTTATTCCATGCAGAGGAATTGGCTATTAGCAATTCAGTTAAAAGCTTTTGGTAGTCTAATTCAGTTGTTAAAACTGCTTTAATAACTAGGTTGTATAAGACACTATCTAGGGTTTTTTGGTTGATCACAGCCTAAGGGTTTTTTTGGTTGTAATGATCCAACATCAGTTCAGAAGTGGCTTATGGTCTTTTATAAAGAAGAGGCCAAATGTTAAAAATATATGACCTAGGTCTGCTTTGTCTTCACCACCTTAATTACCGTCTCCCCTCTCTGGCATGGGTACTCCACAGCCCTTTTCCTGTTCCTCCTGTTCTCAACAAGCATGTCAAGTGGGGATGACATATGATGGTGTAAATTGGATTCTTAACCTGGGGTCAGTGGGTCAGTGAACCTTATAAAATTATTTGCAAAATTCGTGTGTATTTGCTTATATGCTTTTTTCTAGAGAGAAGTTTCTATAGGTTTCATCAGCTCCTCAGGGGCGTCCATGAGTCCAAAATGGTTAAAAATACTGGCTTAAATAGTTACTTCTTCATAGGGTCTTTGATATTTTCTCTGACCCTTATTGCATAGTATCTTTTCTTCTTTTCAAATTTTTTTTTTTTTGTGTGTGTATGTTTGTTTTAGATTATAAAATTATAAGGAATAATATTAAATCCATTAATAGTCTTAGTTATCACCCAGAGACCACCGCTATTTATGTTTTATACTGGTAAACATACTAGTAAGTGGTATCTATCTTTATATATAACTCAGTTTTTTTTTTAATTTGCAAAATAGGAATCATTCTACATGACCTCTTTCCATGTTGCTAAATGAGGATCTAGGATGTTTTTGTTTAAATGGGCAGAGCAGCCTAGTGTATGGATATACTCAAATTTATTTAACCAATCCCCTATTGATGGACATAGATATTTGTATTTTAACAGGAATCAAACCTTAGGCAACAAAGTAGAGTAATAGATAAGGAACCTATAGGTTTTGCTGGTCACAGGAATCCTTTTCCTTTGTCCTATCCTTCCAAGCCTCACATCAAAGGTTAGGCTCTAGATTTTGAGTCAGAGAATAGGCTTGCTTTTGCCAAAAGAAAAGAGAGACTGTGCCACATACTCTTCCCCCAGTTCTCGAGATAATAACATGAATTGGCAAGTCAGTTCAAATCAACAAAGAATTATAATAGTCTTATAGGATCGATCCACTTCAAAGCAGCTTCATTTAAATCTATTCTGAATTTTCAGAGTTCAAATGGGCTTAATTTTTTTATGGTTTACCTTATGTTTTAAAAAAGCATCTATGAAAATTTTGTGAAATAAACCTAATATTTTAATTATTGAAACTCTTGAGTTGTATGTCCTGGGAGAGACTTTACCATGTGTAAACATGTCTGATTTCCCTCAGTTTGTATGTGTGTTTATTTTCTTATGATATATTGCTGAAAGAGGTGTTGCTGATTGCCTCTTCTTCCTTTTCTCTCTTATCTGTTTACCAATGACACTACCAGATTAAAGGCTGCACTTGTCAACACCCTTGGGTCTGGGGGTAGTAACTGTTCCCATCTGGCTACGTGTCATTAATGGTGTTTATGTCGTGGCATAAATCACATTTTGTTGTTCAATCAGCTGAGACTCTGGTCATTAAAAAAATTTACTTCAGAAAAATCAATAACCAGTGGTTTTTGGTAAGTAGCAGTTCTTTTTCCAGTTATTCCCTGTCTAGGTCTCTCTATAAAGATAAACAATCAAATTGCTATACTCACTAAAATAGTGCAGGCAACAATAAGAAATAGAATCTCACAGATAAAGGACGACCTTAAGTAAGGACAGGTAGGAAGCCATTTTAAGGAAGATAGAAGGCAACCAAAGAAACCTAATACTCTTTTAAAAGTCTTTAAGAATGTTACTCTTTTCCATGGATCCAGCCAACAACAGAACCTCAAAGAGCTCAAGATAATTTTCAGAGAAGCATGGAAAATAAATTAGGTTGAGAACAGCATATTGTGACTGACTTAATGCCACACACAACTCTCTGTAGACTCTAGCTACAATATGGGAAATCAATTTTATTTATTTGCCTCAAGTTTCTTTAATACATTATTGCCACTAGGAAAACATACAAAATTTAAATAAATTAATTAAAAATTAAAGAGATGAAATATCATGTAAAATAAAATGGAAGACTGCTTTTGAGGGGGAAGAATAGAGTTAAATTTTACACATCTTACTTAGCAGTAAGTATCAAGTGTACATTTAAAATGATGGTGTTGACCCTGTGTAGCAACATGCCTGAACAGACTGAGGTAAGGTCAGTAGTCCTGACTGATTAGAGCTTATTTCATGTGCCTTGGGTGAGTGCTTTGGGATGTTGCTCACACAGCCTGTTTTCGCTACAGTTGTCACTGCTTTTGTGAACAGCCCAGTGTTTTCGCTCAAATTGGAGCATGCCTCACTGATTCCTGCTTCTTAGGGATCCATGGCTGCAAGTTACGTTTCAGGAATTCAGGCTATACCAGATTTGCATCTTCACCGTGAATCTCAGCAGAGCGGAATTCCAAGTGGGAAAGTGAAGATTCCCTTTAAAACTTAATTTTTTATAACCCTGTACCGCAGCACAGATGCAGTCAGCATCCTTGTTTCCTTAGTAAGCCGGTGGCTTTCTAAAATAATGACAAACATAACCCAATGAAGAACGCAAGGCAGGAATACTATCTTGTGCCTTTTCTCTGTATAGAAGCTATAATAACCCTTTTGCAGGAGATGACCCTGCAGATTGGCTTCTGTTGGATGAAGGAAGAAGGAAGGACAAACCTTCCGGCAAAGTGCTTTCTGTGAAAGCATCATGTTTCCCGTTTTGCTGTGTAATGACCAGGAGCTGAGACGGGTTCTGCTTCCTGTCATTGCACCGCATCATTCTCATTTACATTATTGGCAGCTGTTACTTTGTTAGAAGTTTAAATTATCTCAAGAACTGTAAACTGGGTTCAGATGTTTGTTTATTGGCGCTGCCTTCGGCTTTTGAAAACAACCTTTTGTGCTCTCCCAGTCTTAAGAAAAGGCTATTCTCCGAATTAGCCCTTCCTCCCTCCTTGCTCTTTCCTGGGAACCTGCTTCAATTTCATGAAGAAAATTAAATAAAGAGGACAAGGGGATCAAGACTGGTCAGAAAGGAGACTCCAGCGGTGAAGTGACTTCAAGCGGAAGGGAATTGGGGCTCAACATCCTGCATTTGTGCTTTGTTTTTGAAACTTCAAGTTACTTGCATTAATGAATTAACCAGCAGTCTAGTAATGGAAATGTTTCTCCTGTCCTGGTGGGGGAGCCAAATACTATAGATTTGTAACAGGAAGGCTGTTGATTCTGGCTTCATTGTTGGGCCAGTCATTTGTGAGCTGGTGGCCGGACCACAGGCCACACACTTCTTCCGTAAAAATCTTCATGTATTGGAACTACTTGGGTATTGTTTTTACCATCGAAGACTTCGCCAAGAAAAGATGGTGAGCTGTGGGTTTTATTTTTATTTTGTTTATTCCCTCAGCTCTGAGGATGGTTGGGGATGCCAGACCCAGCTGGGAGGGGTGGGGGAGAGGATGTTTAATCGATGAGTGTTTGTGAGTGCTTTGCTGTTAATGCTTTTTTTCTGTGTCATCCTCTATAGAGTTCCGGGAACGCATCCTATCGCTGCTCTATGTCTTCCTCTGCGGATTTTTCCGATGAGGATGATTTCAGCCAGAAATCTGGCTCGGCATCTCCAGCTCCGGGAGACACCTTACCGTGGAATTTACCTAGACATGAGAGATCGAAAAGAAAGATTCACGGGGGCTCCGTGCTGGACCCAGCCGAGAGGGCAGTACTTAGGATAGCAGGTAAGAGCATCCAGGGAGGGGATGGAGTGGGGGATGAGAGTTGCGGAAATTCACCCATCTGCTCTTTAGGGGCCATATCTGGGAGCTGATGCACTGGGCAGAGATTTGTGCTCAAGGTGGGGGAGGAGGATGACTGTGTTTACTTTCTGCCCGGTTTTGTCAATACAGCCGGTTGCCCTGCCTGCTGGTGACTAAGCTGTTTGGCCCTGTTTTCTGGTTGGATGAATCGATACCTTGGAAATGTAAGGAGGTATTTACAGACATCTGCATTAAACTTTCATATTTAAGTGCAGTAGCCACTGTGACGATCTGAAAGTATTAACCCCAGTGATTCGTAGTATATTTGCTGGAAGCTATGAGAAAGCAGCCTTCATTTTCATTTTTGCCCAGAGGCACTGAGCTATGCAAATTTAATTCAGATATTCATGTTTTTTGGTACCCAGGATCGAGAAGTATATTCCAGTAACTTGGATGTCATTTTTTTTCTTAATGTGGTATCTCTGTCAGTATCATGTGGCTGTAGCAGCTTTTTGTCCCTAGTGCTTTTGAGGGTTTAGCGATCTTGCATTTCTTATTAATTAATGTCTGTGAGGTGCCAATGTTTCTGTTCAGCATTACGCGGTGTTCCCTTACACTGGCTTTAAAAGCTAAACCAGAAGTGATGGCTTGTTTTACCCAGCCGAAAGCCGAGAACACCGTGGAAATCAATCCTCTAGCCCTGCAGTGCGTGAGCAGTTTGCGTGTATGTGTTCTGTGCGTGAGAGTTGCTTCCAGGGGTTGTTGTTCCTCCATTCCCTCAATAATTTTTGAAAAGCCAATGGGGCAGGATGGAGTGTCACCGGCGACTCTTTTGCAAAGCCCAAGGGCCAAGTACTTTTCTCCTCTCTCCCCAACTTTCAGCTCCTGGCCGCCTCCCACAACCCCTTTTGCCTCCCACTATAATGCAGGGTTGGTACTTTTCTCTTTTTCCAAGGGGGTAGTGGGGGCCAACCCAGATCCTAGCCACCAAGGCAGCATAGTGGAGTGAGGCTGAGAGTCCCCCTAGTGTCCCCCCAATAGGATTTTTGTGATTATGGAAAAAACAAACAGCGCCTAGCCAGCCATTCTCTAGTCAGGGTTTCTGGGGCAACAGCCTTGAGCTTCTTCTGGCTTCTGTTGTGAGATGCTGGCTGTTCTCACCCAGGCCTTTGAAAAGGAGGGGTGGAATGGGGAAGGGGAGAAGCGGGGAGAATGGAGACTGTTAGGAGCCAAGCGAGAGAGAACAGGGGCACACTTGACTCTCATCTCCCTCCACAAGTACCGAAAAATGTTTAGTCACCGAGGCCTGATTTCTTGTCCTGTCAAGAACCTCCTGCAGGTCTGAGGCACACAGCAGAGGAGGAGGAGTCTGCTGGTTCCAGATGTGTGGCTTATCTGAGAGGGAAAGATAGGGTTAGGGTTAAAGGAGGGTTTGTGTGAGTTCTTGGGCCTCGTGGAAGGCCTGGCGCATAAAAGTGAAGATACCTGTTCTGTGCAATTTTATGCAACATAGAAGGTGCTTCTGGCCTGAGAGTTTTCATAATGGTGGCAGAGATGGGTATTTTGCTTTTGGTGGTGAAGGAAGGTTATGAGAGGAGACCAGGACAGGTGTTGGTCAGGGGTAATGAGATCATATAAAATGGGAAAGACTACTAGGTAGGAAGTCATGAAAACTTGATGGTATTAACTTTAACTAGTAGGTGGGAAAGAAATTGAAGAATTGGGGGTCCTATTGGATACAGTGTACCGTGCAGATGCTGACAGTATTAGTAAACTATAAACTGCTTCAGGGCAGGGATCATGTTTTATTCATTCTAAACCATTCACTGAATGATTTGTGGGGATAGCTATGAAGTTGGTGGCAGGGATGCACTTAAGACCTCAGAGTTAGGCACTTTTAAGGTTTCACTAATTCCTCAAAAACAGAACAAAATGATAAAACAAACACAGTATAAACAGTCCTAGTGTGGAAGTGTACTGTGTTTTAAATAGACATTGGTAAATTGGCTGTTTGCTACACAAATCATAAACAGTAATCATAAATGGAAGATAGACTCAGGGGGCAGTCTACAAATATCTAATTCAATATGGGGCTAAATTATGAGATTCAAATATATTACGTGTTAAGGTGGCCACTGATCACCCAGTATGAGAATAAGGGAACAGGGTAGCTAAGGGAGTATGGTGCTGTGAAAATTTGCAAACATACCATTAAATTTTTGGCTTCTAAGTTTATTAGACATTTTCACACCATCCCTGAAACTTACCTAATCCCTGAAATTCATCCCTTATAAGAGATGGAATGAGATTCAGAAATGATGTGAGGATGTGCTCATTACTTAGAATAAAAAAGCTGGGAATTTAATATTTTTGTTTGTTTTCAAGGTCATAAAAATAGAATTGAATATGGATATGTCTGTGGAGTCAAAGAGACTGCGTGGGCAGTGCGATACCTTAATTCATTTAACTTTAACAAATACTTATTGACCCCCTGCAATAAAATGAATAGCACACAGTTCTGTCATAAAAGAAGTTATAATCTAATGTGATAAATGGATGTGTTGCTAGACAATTACAATATGGTGTGAGGGATTAATTATAAGGACTGTAAACACTTAGTATTAAGAGAACCCATAAAACCCAAAACGTCAAACCAATTTCTGTCCAGTCGATTTAGACTCATGACAACCCATGTGTTCCAGGGTGGAACTGTATTCATAGGGTTTTAGGGGCTGTGACTTTTGGAAGCAGATCAACAGGCCTTTTTTTCTGAGGAAACTCTGGGTGGGTTTGAACTGCCAACCTTTCAGTTAGTTGTTGTTAGATGGCATCAAGTTGGTTCTGACTCATAGCAACCCTGTGTACAAAAAAGTGAAGCACTGCCCAGCCCTGCATCATTCTCACAATCGTTGCTATATTTGTTGTAGCCGCTCTGTCAGTCCATCTCACTGAGGGTCTTCCTCTTTTTTGCTGACCCTCTGCTTTACCAAGCATGATGTCCTTCTCCAGGGACTGATCCCTCCTGATAACATGTCCAAAGTATGTGAGACAATCTCTCACCATCCTCATTTCTAAGGAGCATGGAGCATTC
Organism: Elephas maximus indicus; assembly: GCF_024166365.1. NCBI lineage: Eukaryota > Metazoa > Chordata > Mammalia > Proboscidea > Elephantidae > Elephas > Elephas maximus. Next base: position 122,588,825 of record NC_064819.1, on the reverse strand, counting down.
TGGCTGTATTTCTTCCAAGTCAGATTTGTTCCTTTTTCTGGCAGAACATGGTATATCCAATATTCTTTGCCAACATCATAATTCAAAGGCATCAATTCTTAGGTCTTCCTTACTCATTGTCCAGCTTTTGCATGCATATGAGGCGACGGAAAATACCATGGCTTGCATAAGGCACACCTTAGTGCTCCAAGTGACATCTTTGCTTTTTAACACTTTAAAGAGGTGTTATTGCAGCAGATTTGCCCAGTGCAGTACATCATTTGATTTCTTGACTGCTGCTTCCATGGACATTGATTATAGATCCAAGTAAAATGAAATCCTTGACAGCTTCAATATTTCCTCTGCTTATCATCATGTTGCTTATTGGTCCACTTGTAAGGGTTTTTGTTTTCTTTATGTTGAGATGTAATTCATACCGAAGGCTGTAGGCTTTGATTTTCATCAGTGTTCCAAGTCCTCTTTGCTTTCAGCAAGCAAAGTTGTGTCATCTGCATATTGAAGGTTGTTATTGAGTCTTCCTCCCATCCTGATGCTGCATTCTTTTTCATATAGTCCAGCTTCTCTGATTATTTGCTTGGCATACAGATTGCATACGGTAAAAGGATACAATCCTGACACACACCTTTCCTGATTTTCACCCATGCAGTATTCCCTCATTCTGTTCAAAGGACTGCTTCTTGGTCTATGTACAGGTTCCTCATGAGCACAATTAAGTGTTCTGGAATTCCCATTCTTTGCAATATTATCCATAATTTGTTATTATCCACACAGTCAAATGCCTTTGCATAGTTAACAAAACACAGGTAAACATCTTTCTGGTATTGTCTGCTTTCAGCCAAGATCCATCAGACATCAGCAATGATATCCCTCATTTTATGTCCCCTTCTGAATCCGGCTATTTCAGTTAATAGGAGAGTCTGATTAACTTGGGGAGAGAGGGGAAGGCCAGGTTCACGAAAGGCTTCTGAGAGGAAGTGCCACTGGAGCTGAACCTTAAGAGTTTGATGGAATTAGAGAGAAAGTGAAGGCCATTTTTGAGGAATGGAGCCACAAGAACAAAGGTAGGGAGATGTGTTTAAATGGGAACTCTAAGTAATGTGTGTAGCTAAAACATGGGATTTGGAAGGGCATGGCAGAAACTGTAAGGGTTCTCCATGCAATACTAAGAGGGTTCGACTATTTATGCTGTAAGTGGTGGAGAACCACTGAAAGTTTTTAGAAGTGCAGTGACATAATCAGGTTTCTCTTTAAGAAAATCATTCTGGTGATGGGTCAAGGATGTCTTTCATGTGTCTGACACTTTATATTTTTAAAAGTGCTTTTGCATTTCTTTACGGTCCCTGGGTGGCACAAACTGCTCTCAGCTACTAACCAAAAGCTTGGCAGTGTGAACCCACCCAGCGGCACCATGGAAGAAGGGCCTGGCTATTTGCTTCCATAAAGGTTACAGCCAAGAACTCTATGGAGCAGTTCTACTCTATAATACATCAGGTCAAGATGAGTAAGAGTCAACTCAACAGCAATGGCTTTTTGTTTGTAATTTCTTCTTTTGTAAATCTGGGACCTTAATATATAACCTCCCTGGCTCTCATGGTCAGTGTGAATAAATGACACAATGTAAGGAAAGGGGCTTTGTAACACCCATTGTATAAATGACCTTTATGAAGAACAACACAGATCAGCTGTTTTAAGCTACTGGATACGGTAAGTTGGGTTTTTCAGTCTTGAAGTGCCTGTAAAGATACGTGGTTAGTCAGTAACAATGCTGTTTTAAGATATGGCTTTTTGTCCCATGTGAATTCTTTGAAGTTAGAATTGAAGAATCTAAGCAGAATCAGACGTTGGATTTGGGCAAACTTAGATTTTAATTTTTCCTTTTTTTTACTAAGCACTTGTGTGTCTTTGGACAATTTACTGAACCTCTCTCAGTTTCAGTTTCTTCATCAAAGGGTCATGGTTGAGGTGATTAAATAAAATAAATGACTACAGAACAAATGATAGCTTACAAAACAGCCAGATGCTCTTCTAAGCATTAATACGTTTTCTCATTTAGGCCTCCCAACAGCCCTATGAAGTAGGTGCTATTATTTTGTCCATTTTACAGGCCAGAAATCTGCTGAGATGGAGAGAAAGCTCCCAAGGTCATAGAGCGAGGAGGCAGAACTAAGATCTGAATTCAGGCATTCTTGATTCCAAAGACCAATGTCTTCAGTGCTGTATTTTTGCTGCTTCCTTATGGTGGTGTTGTGTACTGTTAAGTCAATTCCGACTCGTAGCAACCCCACAGGACACAGTAGAACTGCCCCATAGGGTTTCCAAGGAATGGCTGGTGGATTTGAACTGCTGACCTTTTGGTTAGCAGCCTGAAATCTTAACCACTTCACCGCCAGGGCTTCCTTATGAAATACATTATTATTATTAGCAGTAGTAGGTCGAACCATTCCTATCATTGCAAGAGTGCATGGGGCAAAGTCCATCTCTATCCCAAATGCTGTTTCTGCTCATTTTGACTGACTCCTAAATGGATAGTTAAAATCACTAAGTGTCCACTGATTATATTCATAATAATGGGTGCTATTGGGTGTCAGTCTCCAATGAAGATTCAGACTTTGACTTTAGTGACCTTACTCATTGTGAGGAAGTCAAGACAGTTTTGAGAGATCCATATCTATACCTGTGTCATCTGTAAAATGACTCTTAGAGATCTAATTGCTAACTCTTCATTTCAAGAAGCCTCATATGACGTGTTTGTTAATTCATGACCTAACATGCACATAAATGAATATTAAATCGCACAAAATTTCTAGTGATTTTAAAAGCTCACTGAGAGATGGGATCCAACTCAAGTTTATAAGCCCATGATCAGGATAGAAAAGAGATGGGGTTGTGCTTTGGAGTAACAAAAGTAGGCCAAGTGCTGAGGAGGAGTTAAAATTCTCCTATTCTAACACAAGTACAATTTTTTTCAAGAGTATGCTATTTTTTTTTGCAAGAGTAACTCTTATCTCCATCTAAAAGTTAGTGGAAAATGGTCCAGATTTCACAATATAGAAAAAGAAAGGAAAAAAAAAAAATCAGGGCAAAAAGGTCAGTACATATGAAAAGAGGAAAAAAGGGAGGGAAGAAGAGTGGGCAAGATGTAAAGTTGTCATAGAACGGTTGGTCAACAATGAGTTGGTTTATCTAATAATAATAATAGCTAACACATATTTAGTGCTTCCTATGTACCAGGTACTATTCTAAATTCCATTTAATATTACAACAACTTTATGAGGTAGTCGCTTTTATCATCTCCATTTTACTGATGAGGAGAGGCTCCAAGAGGGCAAGTAATTTGCCCATGCCACGGCGCTAGGAAGGAGAAATGATTCCATCCAAAGCAGCCTGACTCCACAGTCAGTATTCTGAAGTACACACTCATTTACATGCCTGGGTACAAGCTAATTCCTCCACTGGACACACCCTCTTAGTATATGATATACCAGATTTAAGAGAATTGTATCCATCCTACTCAAGTTTAATGGATAACAGTGCTATGTGGCATGAAAAAGATTGGGTAGAAGGAAGGAGGTGATGGGGTAGTCAGGGTCTGTTGTCAATTGATAGGGGCTTTGGCCGGCGCCGCAAAGGGCAGCGGCAGAAGCGCAGGCAGGCTCTGGGGGGCGGAAGGGAGGGACCGCGGGCTGGTCCTCCGACCGCCGCGAGGCGGGCGCGCAGGCGCGGCCCGGCTGTCATGCCCTGATGCGCGGGGCCACCTGCAGAGGCCGCCCCGCCCTCGGGTTGTGCCCTGCGTGCGGACCCCGGTGCCCTCCCCATCCCGCGCTGTCACAGAGTGACCCGAGTCCTCTTATACGATGGAGCTGGATTGAAAAAAGTATCTCCCATCCTCCTCCCCGTCACCCCTTCCCTGTCCCCAAGAGGGCCACTGGCTCCTTTGCAGGGGGCTGCGCACGTCGGTGGCCGCGATTTGCGGCTTTGTTTCCCGGGCACCTGTTGTGGGTTCCAAATAGAAACCTCGTCCTTGGGGATCCGGGGACTGGCTGCCAGTGTCCGGGGGTGGGCGTGCTTGGCCGCAAGATCAACCCGGGTGGGCGGGTCAGGGGAGGGGGGCCCGGGGCGCCGCGGCTCTGCCTGGAAGGGAGGGGCAGAGCAGCGCCCGGCCGGAGCCCAGCCAGCCGGGGCGCTGACCTCCGCGCTCGCCCCCTCCCTTCCGCCCTCCGCCCTCCCTCTCCCGGGGCGCGGGCGAGTGTCTGCGGCGCCGCGGCCAGGAAATGCCGCAGATGCGCCGCGCAGCATCCCGGGTGGAGGCGACGCGCCGGTCCTCCCGCACGGACGTCGCGGCCTCGGCCCGGCTCGGAGCAGGGGCCCTGCGCAGGGCCAGCGTGGCGGCCGCACTGGCTGCAGAGGGTCCCGGCGCCCACCGCTCCCCACCCGCCCCCACCTTGCTCCCTGCTCCTCGTGGCGTCGCGCTGCTCGTCGCCGCCCCCAGGCTCGCCGAGATTTGCCGTTGCTGAAACCCGAGAGGGACTCTGGCTCCCCGGGAGCCCGGCGGCCCAGCTCCTGCGGCCCGCCAGGGGGCCTGGGCGTTTCCTCTGCCGGCTCCGGCCCCCGCCGCCCCTGCCCCCTTTCGCCCCCAGCTTTGCGTCTGTGGCTTCAGTGCTCTCCCGTCGCCGGCTGCTGCTTCCCCTTTCCAGTTCCTAAGACTGCGTCGTGCTGACTACGATACTGTACCGGGGTTACGAGGGAGAGAGGGGGAACAGGCCAGTCATTGCCTAGATATACTTGAGCATGGCGGGTTACCTCTCCCCGGCTGCTTACCTGTACGTGGAGGAGCAGGAGTACCTCCAGGCCTACGAGGATGTCCTGGAGAGGTACAAAGGTACGTGGTCCCTCGCGCCGGTGCTGTGGAGCTTGGCGCAGACCATCGGGGCGACCGTTACGTTTCCTTAACCAGGGCCACTGCTTGGGCACAAGTAAACAGGTGTCTGGACCAATCTTGGGGATGGATGAGGTCTTTTTGGATGGAATTCAGTACCCCCAACACAGGCTGGTGGGGTGGGCGACAGTCTGGAGACGCCCTTGAATGGGCGGCGGAGTGGGGGTAAGGGGTTAGGTTTCCAAGAAGCACGTTGCGTTTTCTCTGCCTCGTAAAAGCTCTTAAGCACTATGCATAAACATAATTCTTTCTGGGAGGGTGGATACTGGTTAATTATCCATGGGATTACTAAAGTCTTGCTTTCCCTGCTTGGCATGGGGTATTGGTTAACCATGTAAAGGAGGGTCTTAAGTTCTCAAATACATGGACTTTCCCCACTCAGGGTATCACCAAATCATTTTCCTTAAAATGATCTTATTTGGAAAAGGTTTATAGTTTGTGACTGTGTATATGTATAGCTATTCTGATGTGTCAAAAATGATTTTATAATGTGATGAATGAAAGACTTCAGACAGCAAGCCTATTTAAATTTAAATGTAAAGCCGTATATTTTGAGGTGTTTTTCTGTTTAATATTTATGTTTGGGAAGATCTATGCCAATCTGATAAATATTTATGTCTTAATATTATGTTAACTTTATATCTTAGTATTGTGTTAACTTTATAGTTCAACATAACGTTAGACAAGCTAGAGACTGCATCTTCCCACCTTAGGAGTTTTTTTGTCTCTGGGAGTGTATTTCTAAGTATGTGTAGACTGTCCCCTTACTGTGGTTGGTCAAACACTCCACACCCAAGGGTAGCTCACAGAGCTGTAATATATTAATAGTAATTAGTGGCCTATTTCATAGGTCAGATTCAGATGGCTCTACATCATTTCGAATATTTGTGTTGGGTTTAGCCACTCAGTTTCTGTAAATTGAATGGAGTTTATGGTTAAAAATGCATGCATTAATGGTTTCCTATTGGTGGAAAGCGGGAGTATAAGATCCTGAACTGAATAATAAGACTCTGAATCCAAAAAACTCAAAACCTACCCACAGTTACCTTCTTTTTCTAGGATATATTTGAATTCTGGCATTCTTACAACACATGTAGAATTTTGTAAACAGCGTAGACATTCAGATTTCCTTTGTGCCAAGACTCTATTGTGTATAGTACTGCCACTGAGCAAGTGCAATGATATTTTGGGCTAATAAATGTTTATAGCTTTTATGTGTGCATGTGTGTGTAATATACTCACATTTGCCTTAGTCTTTCCATTTTAAAATAAGGTTCTTAGTGGTCTCCAAAACTTTAAAAATGAGAAATATTACAATGTAGACTAGTAAACCTTACTTGAAGAAAAATATCCGTGCTCCTTAAAGTCAGAAAGAAGAAAGCCTAAAGCATATACATTTCATGCTTTTGAAAAAATAAATCATAGCTTTATGACTTTTTCCCCTATCAAGTTTTACCTCAGTGACAAGTTTTACCTCAGGTGACTTTGAAAACAAAAATAGCTGAAGTGCTGATTTGACTTCTCTTGAGGAAGTGGCCATTTTTTAAAAGCTTGTCTTTATTTGCCTTTGAAAATAAAAGAAAACCAAGCATCTGAAGGCTGTAATTATTCTTACTATCCTTCATTTTAATCATAACCTAATGATCAGTATTGCACTGAAACATATACTTTCTCAGACAAACAGTCCAAAATTTCACTGAAGAAGTATGGTTATTTCCCTACTCCTTTGTGGTTTAAAAATCCTTAGGTCATCAATTTGTACTTGGCTTTATGGATGTTCTGTGTTTTGTTTAGTCTTGGAAAGAAAGGTAAAAGTGTTGGTTAGTTTATTCCATGAAAAGCTAGAGACCTGGAAAACTCATTGTTTCCCCAATATGTTTTTAAGCCAGTTATGATTTTCCATCAGTATCCAGTACGATGACTTCACTACAGTGGTTATTATCCTGATGACTTGCTATGGGGGCTGATGTAATCGGAAAAGAATTGTAGGCTTTGAATTGGGAGTGTCAGTTCACTAAACGTTCAAAGCACAGTTGCTCATTTTCTGAAATCACGCATTGTCCGAAACATTTTATGTTCCCATTTGAACTTAAAGGAGCTTATTTTGATTTTTATTTCTGACAGAGTCTTTGGTTACAGAATGAGTTTGCATTCATCTAGAATATTATCAGGTTGCCAAGTTATCATATGCCCCAGCTGTTGAATAGCGTAAGTGGTGGAGTCAGCTGGAACAAATTCACAACCTATCATTGGAAATGCAGAATTCTAATAATCTATAATGTTAGGAATTATGAGTGTCTGATTTAGAAGTTGAGAGCTTTGTTAGGCCTAGTCCTCACCATGGCCTCAGAAATAAGACTTTAAACCAGGCCCTCTGTGACAGAGAAACAATAGTGGCAAGTGAGTGAGCCCTAATTATTTATGGTGTGGCCTATTCTTGTGTGTTGCTTTGGTCCTTTAGTCTTTAACTTCTGAGTGAAAATGGGCAACTGTTTGCTGAATTAGAATAACACAGAAAGAGCTGTTTGCTACAAAGAAAGGTGCAGTGTTCTAATTCATATCCCAGTCCTGTTACTTATAAAATATGTTCACAGCCAGAATACTGAGGGCCATCTGATTTAAAAATATGACATCACTTCAGCTTTATTCAGTAATAAAAGGATTTATTTATGAAAAAAACATATTTGTTATCATTTATGTTAGAAATTGGCCATGTCAGTGGCTTGCTTTTTATGTCTGCAATGAATTATCTAGTATATTTACTATGTAATACAAAACATTTTTTAATAGCTTGGGATAAAAAATACAGAACAATCTCTCTTGCCTGTCTGGGCAGTATAAGGAGATTAACCTGTGTACCCTTACAATAAATGACTGAATTAATTAGACGTCACTTTAAGAAATTCTTCTGATGGAGTCTGTCATTGGAAGATCTTGTTTTCCTGACACCTTGTTCCTTTTTTTTCATGATATTAAGTGTGAAAATGAGATAATATGAACCTAACAGATCTTTTTTCTATACATTTAAGATTTAATTAGAAAAATATGTTAAATTCTTTTGGTCCAATAAAATGGTTATTTTTTTCCCCATTGATATCTAATGAAGGTGTTGCCTTATTATTCCCAATGAAAGTCAATGGGAGACTTGGTTATTTGTCTATAATATCCCTAAAACAAGCAAATCTCTTTACCTAGAAAAAAAGAAAAAAATTTTTCTCTCCACCTGCTGCTAGTACTTTGAGTAATTGAATCTATGTGCATGGCCACAATAGGAATGGAAAACTATTCCAATTGTAGTTTTCATTTTCAGTTCAGTTTTACGGCATATGTAGGCAGGTGATTGGTAAAATCCCATCTTTTTACTGTGCTAACCGACTCTGGTGCCCAGTTGAATGAGTTGGAATGTAAAGGTTTCAGGGAATTATTCCCTTCCTTCATGTAGTGCAGCCTGTGATGAGCTTGCTTGGCGATTTTCACTTGGCTTCCAGGGTTCTGCAAAAATTTGATTTTAAATTTCATCTGCTCAGCGCGTGTTCTGCTCGTGACTTAACAGTCGGTTGTGTAATAAGTGAACTTTAACTGTGCTGCATCATATGTTATGTTGTAGCTAATGACAGCAGTTAGTAGATCCAGACCTGTGAGAGCTGGAACTCAAGACTGTCTCATTTTTCTGGGTCTCGCAAGCTTTCCGCCTTTGAGACCATGCGGTCTTACCACGCTTCTATTGCTCATTTTAGTGGAAAATATTTGAGTTTTCTTTCTTTGACTGGTTTCCACCTTATACAGGTTCTGGCTTTCGCCAGTTTTGCTGTATTAGTCTGAGTTTTTTTTTTAAAGTGGAACAGGTTTACTCTGGTAATGAGTGTCAGTTAGGATTGTGTTTGGTTGCTTGTAACAGAAAACAGGCTATAATGCTTAACTAAATAGAAATTTTTTTTTCCTCTAGTACTGAGAGACCCAGGATAGGTAGTCCAGAGCTGTAGGGTATCTCCATTTGCCAGTAGGGATCCAGACTTCTATATTTCTGTTTATTCACTTTTAGTTTGTCATATGATTGCTCTGTGATCACAAGATGGCTGCTTCTCCTCCAGCTCTTGTGTCTCAATTCTGGGTGGAAAGAAGGGGAAGGGCAAAGACAAAGGGCAAAAAGTGAGAACCAGTTAAGTCAGCCTTCTTTTAAAGAGCCTTTTTAGAAATTTACTTAGCAATTTTCACTTATATCTCATTGGCCACAGCTATCCCCGAAGTCACCCCTGTCTGCAAGGGAGACTGGAAAGATGTAGATTTTTTAAGCTTGTCCTATTTAGTGCCCTGAACAAAAACTGAAATTTTGTTTGTAAAGAAAAAGGAAAGAATGAATATTAACATTTGCAAGCAGCACTTATGTGCCACAGAGAGGGTAAGTAAAGTTATCTGTGCTGAAATTGGAACTTTGAAGTTTGGGCATGGCAGTTCATGGCAGCAATAAACAACCATATCAATATATTTGTATTTACTGAAACTTTGAGGCAATACCAGAGAGCTCCATTGAAGTCTCTGAGGATTTTCAAAAGGACACAGTTGAATATTTTTACAGTGTTACAACATGGATTTGAGTAGTAATTTCCACCAAATAATTAGGATTTAAATTGGCTAAGTAACTTGCTCATTGCCTCACACCTTAAGGCACATACCAGTTAAGGAGTATTAATAGATATCGTTAGTGATTTCACCTTGAACCCCGAATGTCATACTGACGCTCCTTTTGGTCTGACTTAGCCTTGGGCAGTTATCTCAACACTTAATCCGTCAAGAACTTTAAAAGAAAACTTTATCCTTTTTTTTAACTTTTAGTTTTTTTATATGAGCTTTTGGAGATTCTTTTTTTCTGGCTCAGGGATAGTTTTAGGTAATTAGCGACATGTAAGAAGAGGTGGTGGGGACTATTTATTGTCCTACTGTTCCTCTGTGGCCAAGCAAAGAAGTGTTTGTGTTTCTGTCTTGGGGTCATGGGTGCCTCAGGAGTCTGGCTCTTTGGGGAGCTGGAGTGTTTGACCAGAGCATCTTCATGAAATTGGAGATTATAAAAACATCTGAAGCCACAGAGGTTACAGTAAGATGGAGTATCTAAGCTGTCATGTGTTCATTTCTGTTTTAGTTCCACAGTTGGATATGAAAATGCATAAAATGTACCAAACTCATCTGACTCTGTAAGGCTGATGAACGAATTGAGAAGATGATTTGTAATTTAGGATGTTTATTATTGCATATCAATTAAAAAGAAACTCACGTGCTTTTGTTACATCGGACCTTTCCTTCTATTCATAATGGCCTTTGAAGACAAGACAAGAAAAACTTCTGTGTCCATTTCTCGGCTCTTAGTAATTTAGGGATCATATTCTACCTACTTCTGAAGAGAAGTTTTTGACAGCTAAAAATTTATCTGCTGAGATAGATCATTGTTTCTAAAAAAAAAAAAAGCCATTTTTTTCCCTGTTACTTTGGTGCAATTTTATTTGCTATTATTTTATAACCTACTTTTATCTTTCTCAAAAGAAGAAGAAAATAATTCTGCTTGGGGTGCATGTTGGGAAAGCTTTGTTTTTAGGGTCAACGGGATTTCACCCTGTAAGAAGGTGAAGGCACAAAGGAGGAAAACTCTGAGAAACTAACATGAGTATTCCATTTTGTTAGCATAACCGCAGAATCCATTCTGCATGTTTGGCCAAAGTGCCCAGTATGTTTCAGGGGTGGGATTGCATGGAGGTTATAGGATGGTGGAAATGAATAAATATGGAGGCTTATGTTGGCCCAAGGAGCCCTGGTGGTACAGTGAGTGGTTAAGTGCTCAGCTGCTAACCAAAAGGCCAGTGATTTGAATCCCCACCTGCTCCATGGGAGAAAGATGTGGCAGTCTGCTTATGTAAAGATTACAGCCTTGGAAATCTTACGGGGCAATTCTACTCTGTCCCATAGGGTTGCTATGAGTCAGAATCCACTTGACAGCGATGGGTTTGGTTTTGGGATGTTGGACCAGATTGCAAAGGGCCATGAATGCTCAGCCAGGACCAAGTTTGGGCTTTATCTTGCAGGTCAGAAGGGAATAACCTGATGATCCTCATCAGAAAGTTACCCGTGAGATAGGTTTTAGTGAGGTGACTCTGGTAACAGTGTGGAGGACTGATCAGAAGGGAAGACTCAGGAGGTAGGGACAGGCTAGGAGGCAACGGTAAACTTAGGACGATAGGAACACAAGGCCAATTGAAGAGAAGTTTCAGGAATTAACAAAATGTCCGACTGGTTGGTTTTGTATGTAGGATAGGGGCGTAACAATTTCTTTTGCCGAAGTTGAACGCAAGAAGCTGGGGGTGTTTTATTTTTAATTTGTTTTTTAAAAAATTACAATATGTCATTAAAAAGTTGATTTTGAAATAAATTTTTTATATTCATCATTGCTAGACCTTCCTTGATAGTGAAATGGTCCGAATGTTGTTCACTTGACCTTGGAAATACAGTGAGTATGTAAAAACTGCAAAGTTCCATTTGCTGTAAGACTTCTTAAATACATAAATACCTTACCAGTCTTCTTACTGGGAATCCTCTGAGCTTGTTTAGTAGCAGCTTAGAGTAATCTCTTTTCTATAAGCAAGTAGCATAATTGGTTTCATATGCTTTTTTGAAAATAAGCATAAATTATTTTTTAAAAATCTTTGAGGATGTTTCGGTGATGTTCCCCCCTTAGGTTTTATTTCAAAAAACCTCTTAATTTATTAGTTCTTTTTTTTTTCTCACATAAACTTCAACAAATTGTAGAGTCAGTTTGATTTGATATATATGAGGTTCGGTGGTTATATGATAATTTAAGCTCTGAGCCATCCTGGAATTTATACACTGAACTTTTAGTTTTTAACTTACAGTGGTAAAAATAATAGATACTGTTTACATACCTGTCTACTTACATGTCAGGCATGGTGCTGGGCATTGCAAATGAAATAAACGTGTGTGTGTGTGTGAATGTGTGTGTGTGTATTTGTATCCCCACTCCCCCAATTCACACAATCCTTTATGTTGAGTACAACTACTGCCATTTCACCATAAGGACATTGAAGCACAGAGAAATTAATTTTCCAGACATAATATAAGTTATAAGCGGTAGAAATGGGATTTAAACACCAAATGTACATTTGGCATAAATTATATATTTTGTATTTCATTACATTGATGGGGAAATGTTGCAGAAATAGTTTTACTAGAATATTCTCATTAGGATTATGATTTTGATTAATACTAGAATTTTCTGAGGTTTGTTAAATGGATTCATGAAATAAAAATTAATAGCTTTAAAAATTCACAGAGATTTATTTCAATTCAAGCGTTAAATAGACTTTGGAGCTTGAACTGTTGTATCTTTGCAGGACTGTAAATTCCAATGATTAGATATCTATGAAAGGAAAATAAAATTTTAATATGAGTCTTAAATGCGTTTTTAGATTGAGGAGATTTTGGAAAGAATTAAGTTTTGTAAATGTCACCAATGAATGTGGCTGCTTTGATACATGCCTGAAATGTTTCCTGCAAAGAATTGTCAAAGGGAGTTGACAAAGTCTTGATTTTTCTCTAGTGGGTGAAAATATTTCCCGATAAATCCTAGTACTAAAGACATGGTACAAAGACACTATTGTCCCAGTAAATTAAACACATGCCCCTGTATTCAGTGTTGTAGTTCACTATACTGGGCATGCCAGTGTGACAATTTGTATTCTTGATTTTTAGCATGATTTAATGCTGTTTGGTAACCTATTTTATCCTACCTTATTTGACTCAGACATGGAAGGTCTACTGCACTGGGTTAAAAAAGTGGGATAAAATAAAAACAGTTAAACCATTTGCCAGTCAAGTTGATTCTGACTCACGGTGACCCTACTTGTGTCTGAGTGGAGCTGTGCATTATAGAGTTGGCTGATCAGTGGCTAATTTTTCGTAAGTAGATTGCCATGCCTTCTGAGATGTCTCCGGGTGGACTCTAACCACCAGCCTTTCATATAGCAGCCGAGTGCGTTAACTGTTTGCACCACCCACGGACTGCAGGATGAAATAGGACATACGAAATATTCTGAGCAGTAGAGATCACGTAAGTAGTCAGTGCATAAGATGGACCTAAGAACTCAAGTCCTCTGGCTCCTCTTAGGTCAATAACCTGTTACCTCCTTTTGACACCTTTGAACCATTACATATTACAGACATCATTTAATAAGGGCCTGATTATTTCCTTTCACATGGTTGTGTCCTCTTCTTAAAGAACTGTTTTATTTTGGGTACGTGCATTGCGAATTGTACCTACTTCATAGAATTGTGTGTGGTGGCTCAGAGTTCAGCAATCTGACAGTTTGTTTTAGGAGGTCTGCATACGCTGCTGCTTGGAGTTCAGGTATCCAGTCACTTGGCAGCTATGATGCTTTATAACACTTGAGTCTAAAATTAGTTGAACTGTTCTATTTTAAGAATAGACTGAAATTAGTAGTCCATGTCCTGCAAAACATGTGAAAGTTCAACTCTTAGGGTATCGAATTACTTCTTCTAAAATGTAATCAGAAGTATGGTTGGACTGAAAATTGTTTGTTTTAATTTTTTAGAAAGCTTTGGTTATGGTGATTTTATTATAGCCTGGGTATTACACTCTATGTATATAATACATAAGAACCCATATTTTTACTCAGTTGCTCCTTAAGGCAGTAGTTTTACATAAGTTATCATGCTTGATCTTTAAAACTACATGCGTTAAAAAAAAAAAAAAAAAAAGGCTAAACCAAACCCGTTGCCTTTGAGTCGATTCCAACTCATAGAGACCCTAAAGGACAGAGTAGAACTGCCCCATAGGGTTTCCAAGGAGTAGCTGGTGGATTTGAACTGCTGACTTTGTGGTTAGCAGCTGGAGCTCGTGGCTCTTAACCACTACGCCTCTAGGGTTTCCATGCGTTCAAAGGCAGAGCAGTATTACTTACCTGATTTTTCTTTTTAGCATGTTTTAGAAGTGCCACAGACTGCCAGTATTTATGAATGTTAGAATGATTCATAAATATTCAAAATAATTAATAGCACCTTTGACTGCCTCTGGTGGTAAAAAAGACAGTAACAAAAGGAGTATTTAGCTGTTCGTTTTGTAACCTTTGTGATAACTTTATCTTCGTAACTGAAACTAGGGAATATTGAAAATACGTAGTAGAGCTGACTGAAGTCACAGTTTGATTTTGCATGTAGTGTGAATTTCATCATGACTTTGAGCAAGAATTTATGGTTATCAAGACACTTTGCAGTGTTCTTTGAAGGTTAAAGTAATTTTGCAGAGGGTTCCAGCAATTTCAGAGGCTAAGATAATGTGAATTAGGAGTAATGTAAGAAATTAATACTATATTATTATTTCTGGCAGTTTAGCTATTACATAATTTGGAATCTTTTTCTTTAAAAAATTTTTGCAGAGTCCAAAGAAAGCAAAATGTCAAGGGTACTTTAGCTTTCTTGCAGAAAAACAGATGTATACCTAATTTCTATCCATCTCCATTTAGAAAACTATATAGAAATTTAGATTTGTATTTTAGTCAAAATGATAAACTGAATGAAATACTTGTAATTAGCATTCCTTTGAAAACATTCAAGTAGCATTGTTCCCCACCTTTCTGTATTTCTTGTCAGAAATAAATTGATTGAATGCCTCAAATGAACAAATTACTGTTATGTAACATGCCCCACCCGATCATGTTTTCTATTCAGTATTTCCCTAGAAAAACTGGGAAGAGATGAAGCACTTGGTGCCAGGAAAAATAGATCTTTACCAATTTGGAATACATGCTTTAATTCTAAATACCTGTTGATCCCACACTTAAAACGTGCAGAGTAGCTGGAGCCTACAGGAAGAAGAGGAACACAGGCTAGCAGCCTCTCAAGAGTTTGGTGAGGAAGGTGGACCAGCCCCACTTGTTGTACTACAAGTGAGTGCTACAAAATAGGGGTGACCTGAGCATCCAGGGGCTTCATGGGCAGGGTTGACATTTGAAGGAAGGCAGAATCTTAATGGGTGGGGGGTAGATGGTATAGGCAGAGGGTTTTCTCAGCCTTACCATTTCATTTGGACAACCTAACCTTGCCTTTCGTCCTTTCTTGTAGGAAAATTATTATAATGATATATTACATTATTGTAAACTGGACAAATTTTATTTATAGTCAGTGTTGAGTTGAAAATTTTATCCTCCATTTAAAAGAACATCTGCTGTACCATAAATATATTATCAAATCCCAGGACTTAGTAGGTGAGAAATAACTTTCAGGAGTGGCTCAGTGAATGTGCAGATTGAATGAGACATTCTTAACATGGTATAGGGAACCCTGAATTAGATCGATGATCATAGTAATTCATAGCACCTTACATATTTATCTGAGTTGGAATTGATTCGATGGCAGTGAGTTTGGTTTTTCGAGATTACATATTTATCAGTTTTTTACATATTTAATATAATTTTATTCTTAGAACAACTCTCTGAGATAAGTAGGAACCAATGCCCTTAATTTATAGCCAGGGAAACTAGGTTCTCAGAGGTTAATTCAGTGCCCACAGTTGCATTGACTGTGTTGCAGACGGGGGACTAGACTGTTGCTTGTTATGGATTGAATTGTGTTCCCAAAAAAGGTATGTTGAAATCCTAACCCCTGTTCCTGTCAATGTGACCTTGTTTGGAAATGGAGTTTTTCTTCTGTTACCAGTTAAGTCAGATGAGGTCATACCAGAGTAGGATGGGTTCTAATCCTAATCCCTTCTGAGTTTTATATAAGAGAAGAGATGTGGAAACAGAGTAACACCTGGGGGAAGACAGCACGTGAAAATTCATCTACAAGTCCAGAGAGCTCTCTGCTATAGATAATTGTGGCCTGTCTTTATATGCACTCAAAGTTATTATATATTATTAATTAAGAGCTATAGGTCGGCAGTTTGAATCCACCAGGTGCATCTTGGAAATGCTATGGGGTAGTTCTACTCTGTCCTATAGGGTCTCTGTGAGTCAGAATGGACTCGACAGCAATGGGTTTGGTTTTTTTTTTTTAATGGTTATATCTGTGATGAGAGGTGAATATTCTCAGTTTAAATAAATAGCTGTTAGATATGTTCTGGAATTATTCATAGAGGTCTATATTCAGGAAGAGAGAAGTAAGGTAGACTTTTTGTTTTGGGCTATCCATAATCCATAAACTTCAGTGAAAAATCTATTGTTGGTTTTAGAGGTTTTAGTTATTTGAGGGAAAAACTCCAGTATCCTTATTTCCATTGTTAATTGAAACAGCTCTTAAAATTGTAGGGTTGTACATTTATTCTGTAATCAAGACAGAAAAGCTGTCCCATTGACTAAAGATGTAATTTCTGTAGTATTCAGTGGAAAAGGAGAAATTATGTAAGTAGGGGAGTGGTGGTTCAATGGTAGAATTCTTGGCTTCTTTGTGGGAGACCCAGGTTCGATTCCTGGCCAATGCTCCTCAAGCACAGCCACCACTTGTCTGTTACTGGAGGCTTGTGTGTTGCTATGATAGTGAACGTATTTCAGCAGAGCTTTCAGACTGAGACAGACTAGTAAGAAAGGCCTGGCAATCTACTTCCAAAATTCAGCCAGTGAAAACCATATGAATTATAATGGTATGATCCTGTTCATGGGGTCACCGTGAGTTGGAGGTCAACTGGACAGCAGCTAACAACAATGATGTGAGTATTTGGGGTAACATGGGGAAAAAAACCTATGACACATGCTAACATTTTAGGAAAATAAAGAAATGTACAAAATATAAATTAAAAAAATCTGTAGTTCCATTATCAAATTACAGTAGTTAATTATTCTCACAGGTTTCCTTCTGCTTATTTTTCTTTAATTTATAAAATTGCAGAATTGGATCGCTATGTCTTAAGTTCTTTATCCTGGTTTTTTTTTTTTGGTGAAAATATACACAGCCAAAGATATACCATGTCAACAATTTCTACATGTGCATTTCAGTGACATTGGGACATTCTTCAGGTTGTGCGACCATTCTGGCAATCCTTTACCAAATGATTCCACCACCGTTATCTTAAACTTACTGCCCCCTAAGCTTCCTTCCAACCTTCCAAGTTGCCATTGTCAATTTGATCTCATATAAAGAATTCTTTTTATTTCCTTCTGAATTTTACTTATTTTGTTGTTGAGAATATACTAGCAGAACATATACCAACTCAAGAGTTTCTACATGTACAATTTAGTGACATTGATTACATTCTTCAAGTTGTGCAGCCATTCTCACCGTCCTTTTCTGACATATTCCTCCCTCACTAACATAAACTCACTGCTCCCTAAGGCTCTTATCTAATCTTTTTGTTGCTGTTGTCAGTTTGATCCCATATAGATAGTTCTTAAAAGAACTTAATGCTCAAGTCAGACCTTTTTCACTAGTTAAGCTAAGGTGTTGTTCCTTTTAAGATGACTTCAGGTGATATTTTTGGCTAAGGTTTAAAGATTCTCTCAGGGCAGTAGTTTCAGGAGTTCATCTACCCTCCGTGGCTGCAGAAAGCCTGGAGTCCACAAGAATTTGAAATTCTATTCTGCATTTTCCCCCTTTTGATCAGGACACATTTATGGAATCTTTGATCAAAATGTTCAGTAACAGTAGCTGGGCACCATCCAGTTCTAGTCTCATGGCAAAAGAAGCAGTTGTTCACGGAGGCAACTAACCACACATTTCATATCCTCCTCTTATTCCTGACTCTCCTTCTTCCTCTGTTGTTGCAGGTGAATAGAGACCAATTGTTTTGCCTTGGATGATTGCTTGCAAGCTTTTAAGACCCCAGGCACTACACAACTAACTAGGAAGTAGAACTGAAGCACTAAACACATTATTAGGCCTATTAACTGGGATGTCCCATGAAATCATGACCGTAAACCTCCAAACCAAGAAACCAAATCTCATGAAGTGATTGGTTGTACATAAACAGTCTTAGCAGCTACTCTTTTTTTTTCGTAACTATGTCACAGAACTTTTGCCAGTTCAGTTTTTTACAGGTGTACAGCTTATTGACAGCAAGTACAGTAATTGGCTGTGCGACCGTACCCTTAATCAGTACAATTTTTCCATCACAGTTAACTCCTCTTTTTTCTCCTTTCTCCTGCTCCTGGTAACCACTAATACACTTTATTCTCAATACATTTGCCTTATTTAAAAAATATATATAAGTGAGGTCGTACAATATTTGTCCTTTTGTAATTGGCTTATTTCGCTCAGCATAATGCCTTCATGCTCCATCTATACTGTAGCATGTATCAAGACTTCATTTTTCCTATAGGCTGGGTAGTGTTCCATTGTATGTATGTACCATATTTTGTTCATCCATTCATCTCTTGGTGGACATTTGGGTTGTTCCCACCTTTTGGCTATTGCGAATAGTGCTGCAGTGAACGTTGGTATTCATGTCTGTTTTTGAGTTGTTTTCAAGTCTTTTGGGTATATACATAAGAGTGGAATTGCTGGGTTGTAGGGTTGTTTTATTTCTAGTTTTTCAAGGAACTGTCACACTGTTCTCCACAATGCCTGTTCCATTTTGCATTCCCAGCAGCAGTGGATAACAGTTCCAATTTTCCCACACCCTCGCCAACACTTGTTATTTTTTTTTATCCTGCCCATCCTAAAAAAAAAGTGGGAGTGAAATGGTATCTCATTGTGGTTTAGACTTTCATCTCTCTCTGATGGCTAATGATGTTGAGCGTCTTTTCATGTGTTTGATGACCGTTCAAATGTCTTATTTGGTGAAATGTCTATTTAAATCCTTTACCCATTTTATGATGGAGTTGTGTTTGTTTTTGTTGAAGTTTTATACATATTTTGGTTATTAGATTCTTGTCAGATATATGGTTTCCAAAAATAGTCTTCCAGTCAGTAGCTTGTTTTTTTACTTTTTTGGTAAAGTCTTTTGATGAACAAAAGTTTTTAATTTTTATGAGGTCCCATTTATTTGTTTTGTCTTTTGCTGTTTGTGCCTTTGTTATTATTTCAGATTACCCGTTGTTAAAAGCTGGACCTGACAGCATTGCCCCTGCATTTGCTTCCAAGAATTTTATCGCTTTAGTTTGCACATTTAGGTCCTTAATCCATTTTGAATTTTTGTGTGTGTGTGTGATGTTTATTTCTTTTTCACTCAATCTTAGTGTTTTCTAATGCCATCAAGTATTATTTCAAAATATTTTTCATGACTGATGCATGTATTCTGTTGTGTAGTGGTAATAAACAATGTCATAAAACTCTGGTTAAGCAATTTTTTGTCCTGATATTGTTTTGGTAATATTACTACATTGGTATTTTTTCATCTAGTTAAAAACTTCAGAAATGTGTTTCATGAGAACAATGGTATTGAATGGATTATATAAGCCATTTAGCAATTAACTGTTCATAAGATACTGCCTAATTCATGATTTGAGTAGATTCTGGAGTTAATATAGCCAATTAAAAAATTCTGATCCCTCGGAATTCTAGCAGTTCAACAATGAAGGAAGCAGTGACTAATAATCAGGGGATCTGGTTTCCATTCTTAGCTAACTAGCTAGCCTTGGATGGCCTTGTAAATTAAAATGAATTAAAATGAATGATTATTTAAAATGAATGATTATCAATGTTGCTAATCATCCTATAATACCTGCCTTAATTAATTAGTTAATTAAACATTTATTAGGAAGCATTTATTGGGTGCTTCTTATGTGCCAGCAAGTGTGTTAGATCCTTAGGATGACAGACATAAGAAAGTTAACGGGCTTTTTCGTTTTTTGGTTTATACTGATAGATAGGTTTGGTTATCCTTGACATTGTTTCCTGACACATTTTCCTTTTATTATTGATGGCATCTACCTCGTTTTTTATTTTGGTAATAATCACCATATTTGTGTTTATATTTTTATTTTCAGAAACTATTATTGATTCCTTTTGAAACTTTTTCAAAATACTTTTGAAGCTTTTGATATAGTTTGTAATCATTTATTGCATTTGTATTTTATTACTTGTGCTAGTCTTCAAGACTGTATTATTTATTAATGGTACTGAATTAAAGAGTACTTTGGGGATTTTTTTTTGGGGGGGGGATTAAAAGGAACGCTGGTGGCACAGTGGCTAAAGCACTTGGCTGCCAACAGAAAAGTTGGTGGTTCAAACCCACCAAGCTGCTTCAGTCTACTTCCGTGAAGATTTGCAACCTTGGAAACGCTATGTGGCAGTTCTCCTCTATCCTACAGGATCTCTGAGTTGGAGTCGACTTGATGGCAGTGGGATTTTGGGGGATTAAATTTATTTTAACATCAATTAAAGTAGAAGTTTGGAAGAAATTCACATTAAAAAATTTTCCCACTCTCATTAAATGCATTTATGGTATGTGTAGTTGGTGCCTTCCAGTGTGTGCAAGTGACCTTTTTTGAAGATGTTTTCATTGCTATCTCTCTTATCCTTCTGTGTTGTTCTTTCATGTCTAGGATTGTGTTTTTTTATGTGTTTAGTTGAATGGTTACAGTATATAATCTTGGGAAAAGACCTAATGTCATCTGCTACGCTCCTTCTATCTGTGGTTAAATGAATGATATCTTTTGTGGCACTTTTAATACTTCAGCTCTGAATCTGAACAAGCAATTCCTGATTATTCATCCTTTCACCAAGTTTTTCAAAGTCCTTTGAGTTTGAGGAGGAGTGACAACATCAGGACTGAAGGTCTTCAGCTTTGAGACCGCTTCATTCTGGGGGATTACTGAAGCCAGTCAGATTTGTCCTCTGTACCTTAACAGAACTGTAGGGTGGTTTTGCATCTAATCCTGATTTTCTTTTTCTACCTCCCTGTCCTTTGAGAAGTCCCATTGCATGTAGTTGATGTAGGAAAAAGAAAGATGGAGTGTGTCAGTTTTTAGTTCTTTCATTTTGTGCTTGAAAAAAAAACAAGTCAAGAGAAATGAGGTCAGCAAAGGAAAAAGCAAGGAGTAAGCCCAAAGTCTCCTGATTTCCATTTCTCTGCTTTGTTCAGCCTCCTCTTCTGCCTATTGATAGACTGAGGGGGTGCTTTCATTAGCTATATCTATGTCACTTAATAAAAAGGCCAGGAATTACTAGAGAATTACTGAGGAAAAGAAGATAGAAGAAATGAGTGGAAGAAGTGAAGCAATAGCAGAGACAAAAGTAGTGATGGCAATGTTATTCTGTGTGTGCAACAAGAAGAATGTTGTTTTCAGTGCTGCATTTGGTGTTTATGTATTTCAGGGACCAGAATTTATGTCAGTGACGACAAATTGCATGCAGCAGGATTATCAGTGTTGTGGGACTTTAAGAGATAGATTGTTGTTGTTGTTGTTAGGTGCTATGGAGTAGATTCTAACTCCTTGTGACCCTATGTGACAGAGTAGAACTGCCTCATAGGATTTCTTGGTATCATCTTCATGGAAGCAGATTGCCAGGTCTTCCTTCCCTTGAGCTGCTGAGTGGGTTCGAACTGCCAGCCTTTCATTTAACAGCCGAGCGTTTAACCATTGGTGCCACTAGGACTCCTTAAGAAATAGATCAGGTATAATGTAAATTAGAATTATGCAATTAAAATATTCCCCCACCTTGAAAAGCTGAATGAAAATTTGGCTGCAGTTCTTAGATCATTGTGTGGCTCTCTGGCTGTTTCCTAGTGAATTGTAAGATTCAGGCTCCTGACAAGCAAATCCAGACTGCTGACCCACCACCAAACTTCACCCTTCTCCACAGTCTGCATTCTGAGGATCTGCAGGAGCCTGGAGTTTTCCCTTCTGCTCTAGATCAGAGTGAAGAGAGGAGAATATGATGCTATGTGGCCTCAATTCTAACACACTTAGAGCTCTAGTAGGAGGGACAGTGTA
The DNA here is from genome assembly GCF_024166365.1 of Elephas maximus indicus. NCBI lineage: Eukaryota > Metazoa > Chordata > Mammalia > Proboscidea > Elephantidae > Elephas > Elephas maximus. The sequence continues at coordinate 122,567,003 of NC_064819.1, read as the reverse complement.
TGTGATGGAAAGTTTGGATTTGCTCATACCTCACCTGAGCTTATGGTGTTTTGGGGGGTAATGAAGAAGGGAAGGGCAGGGAAGAAAGGAGAGGGAGCTTATCTCTTGGTACTTCGGGGGAGTTGGAAGGTTGAAGCTTTTAGGTGAATGGTATCCTGACTCCATTCTTCATTTTCTGGATCTCCACACATACATTCTATCCGCCCACCTCCTCCCACCCCAAGTGGGGTTTCTTCTTGCTGTCTCTGTCTTCCTAGCTCTCTCTCTCTCTGATAGCAGCAGGCAGGTATATGGTTGGGAAGGATGTGATTTTGGAAAGTGTGTTTCCAGTAATTACTCTCCTGTTGAGGATACTTTTAAACATTTTTTTTTATGGATCCAGTGTTACATATTTTAATTGTTATTCCAGACTGACCACAAAATGTCTACTATTGTATATTAGTAATTTTTAAAACCATCTTAAAAATTAAAAAAAAAAAAAACACCCTTATATTAGCCTGGATTATTTAACCTTCATTTAAACAGCATTTCTAAGATAAGATGCAAATTACAAGTGAATTGTTTGGAAATTACAAGTGAATTTCTATCGTACAGTCCGTTGGTGAATTAGAAACAGCTGGCAGTTTTTGACAGTGGACAGGTCTATGGAGAAATTGAAAGGATTTTAGAAAAAAGTTAGAAATAGTATTTTTTAAAGTTAGTATCTACTTTTATTTGTATCACCATCTTCCAAAATCATTTATTATAACATCTAGTACTGGCAAGAATGTGGGGGAAACAGTACCCTCATACATTGCTTGTGAGAGTGCAGTGTGACTTGTTGTCATCTTTGGGGAAAGGAAGTTAGTGCTGAAGGAGGTTAATGTTACCATCTTTGGAGAAAGGAGGTTAGTACTCTTGGACCCATGAACATTTCAGAATCGTTCCTACAGATAGAATTTAAGTGCAAGGGCATTAATTGTGACATTGTCCGTAATACCATAATACTGGAAGTTGCCTGAATAACCATCAGTAGGAGATGGTTGAATAAATTTTGATACTTGGAGCGATAAACAACTGATACAAAATATGAGTTAGATCTCTAAGTAGTGGCCTATAACATTTTCCAGATATATTATTAAGGAAAATGAAAAGGTAGAGGACTAATGTGTATAGCATTTTTAATGAAAAAGAAAAAAGAAATCCTATATGTAAACAGAGAGAGGTGTAAAAAGAGAGAGACCAGATTTAATGGTGGTTAACTCCAGGGGTAAGATTTTTTTCCCTCAATCTCTGTCTTTGACTTTTAAAAACAGCAAGTATCTACTGTTTCTGTAATAAATATAAATATCATCACAAATAAAGTAGAAAAGTTTAAAAGAAGAAAATTATTAAATATTGGCATGCCTACGAAAAAGTACTGCTTTTCAATAAAACCTTCCATTATTTGAGCCTGATTAGGATATAATTTATAAGCCACATTGTGGGTATTAAGTGACATTGACTTAATAGACCATCTGGCACTTTCATAAACAATTTACAGACTTAAGGCTTGTGTGGTCTTTTATAGTTCAGGAGGTCCATTATGGCCTCAGCTATTATTTTCAGCATGTGATTTGATCATACACTCACAGGCTGTCTGCTTGGGCAGAGTCCCATGGGGCAAGAAGGCGCTGACTTGGGTAAGTCGAACAAATGCTGTAATGTTCTCTAAGGAGCTCAGTCCTTAGCCAGGGCACCCGTTTGCTTTCTTATCTGAGCTTCATTTATTTAAAAAATTATATATATATAAAAGTTTATTGAGTTCTCAATACACACACACACAAAGATGAAAAACATGATGTTGCTTTCCTTTGGGAGATCTCAGTCCGTTGGGGGAAACTAGCAAGATGAATTATGAAACCATTAAAGTGGGGTACTGCATGTACACCTAAGAATACCCTAAGCATAACTTTCTTATACCCTTTACCTGGTTTGGACATTGTTTCCTGTATCCATTACCTTGTGTCATAAAATTTTAAAGTAGCCCCCCACCCAGATTATACCCCAAAACTAAAACAAACCCATTGCTGTCGAGTCTATTCCAACTCACAGAGACCCTATAAGACAGTAGAACTGCCGACGTTTTGGTTCGCAGCAAAACACTTAACCACTATGCAACCGGGGCTACAAGGAAGTACCTGCTACTGAGAGATGATACGGAAATACATTAGGGAGATTAAGGAAAATCAAATTGCATATTTGTATATAGTAGTTTGCAAATCTAAATTGGAGAGCTATAGGAAATATTTGTATTTTTGATACCGCTAGTGCTTATTATGAGGAGTCCTAGCGGATGTAATGCCTCAGCGCTCAACTGCTAACGAAATGGTCCGAGGATCTGCCCACCCAGGTTCCACAGGAGAAAAGACCTGGTGATATGCTCCCGTAAAGATTACAGCCTAGGAAACCCTATGGGGCAGTGCTGTTCTGTCCTGTAGGGTCTCTATGAGTCGGAATTGATTCGAGGGCACACAACAACAGTGCTTATCATGGTGATTGGCATATTGTAGGTGCTTAATAATTATTTAAAAAAACGATTCAATGAATGAATTTCTACTGAGGCTTTAAGATTTTCTGAATTCGGTTTCTTAACCAAGCTAACTGTGGGTAATAATAAAACCTCTTGCTGTGGAGTCGATTCCGACTCATAGCGACCCTATATGACACAGTAGAACTGCCCCATAGGGTTTCCAAGGAGCTGCTATGGATTCGAACTGCCACCCTTTTGGTCAGCAGCCAAGCTGTTAACTACTGCACCACCAGGGCTCTGTAGGTAATAATAGTTCCAGTTAAATACTTTGTTAGAACTGATTTTTTCCAAACAATTCCAAAACTGCCAAGCGGACGAAGTTTGAAGTAGCTTTTGTAACTTTCAACAAGTATACAGATATCTCACTTCATGGTACATAATTTCCCTACGTAGGAAGATAGGCAAAATGAACTGTTGACGTAGAGAATGGCAGGAGAAATTACAGGGAAAAGATAAGATTCAGTTGAGATAAAAGTAACATAACGCTGCAATTTGTGGAGAAAAACTGAGGTGAAGCTCAGGGATGTGCCTGTAGAGAACAGTGGCAAGGGGACACACTGGTTTACACATTTGTTGGAAGCTCAGAGAATAGTGTTGACCCACAGTGTTACTTGTTTGTGTTCGAGAAATGGTAGCATTTTAAGGCAGCTGTTTACAGTTCTAGAGTCTTTATAAAAGATCTAGAGGTATATTGTTAGGGTCAGCACAATTATGGCAGCTTTAGGTACTAGAAAGCTTAATGCTACTTGTTCTTCCCTTTTAATGTTGTTAGCTGGAAAATTTTTGGTGCTATGAGCTTTTCCTTTTTTCTAAAGTGTTTTGATGTACATCTTAAACTTATAGTCTACTTTCAAGTATTCTATTACTTCATTTATACCTCTTTGTGTATAGATAAAGAGCCTAAAAACAACATATATATATATATATATTTATATATAGTACTGATCATTGTGCTGTTGTCAGACGTTTTACACCTACGTATCTTATAAATCTCATGATAATATTTTTTATTTAAACAATTATCTTTTAAAGAGATTTTAAAAATTAGACAAAGTCATGCATTTTTAGTTATCATTTTTTAAATGATCATTTCTGGTGCTGTATTGTCTCGTGTGGAGGGCAGTGGCGGTTCAGTGGTAGAATTCTCAGCTTCCATGGGGAAGACCTGGGTTTGATTCCCGGCCAGTGTACCTCAGGTACAGCCACCGCTTGTCTGTCAGTGGAGGCTCGTGTGTTGCTGTGATGCTGAACAGGTTCAGTGGAGATTTCAGGCTAAGACAGACTAAGGAGAAATGCCTGGTGATGGACATTCTCTTGTGTAGATTCATATTTTATCTGGTATCATTTTCTTTCTGCCTGAAGGACTTCCTTTAACATTTCTCACAGTACTAGTCTACTGGTGATGAATTCTTTTGGATCATTTTATATATCTGGGAAGTCTTTATTTTGCCTTCACCTTTGAAAAATAATGTCTTTGAGTCTTGAATTCTACTTTAACAGTTTCTTCTCCCCCCACCCCCAGCACGTTTAAGATGTTAGTGTGCTGCCTTCTCTTTCTTCTGGAGCCCTGGTGGTATAGTGGTTAACAGCTCGGCTACTTACCAAAAGATCAACAGTTCAAATCCACCACCTGCTCCTTGGAAACCCTATGGAGTAGTTCTCTGTCTTGTAGGGTCTCTGTGAGTTGGAAATGGCTCAGTGGCAGTGGGTGTGCTGTCTTCTGGCGTGCATTGTTTCCAACAAGAAGTTGGCTGTCATCCTTATATTTCTTCTTTTGAATATAGTATGTTTGTCTTTTTTCTGGCTTCTATTAAGATTTTTCTCTTTATCACTGATTTTAAGCAATTTGATGATGCTGTGTTTTAGAGTAATTATTTTTAAGTTCCTTGTGCTTGAGGTTTCTTGAGCTTCTTAGGTTTGTGGGTTTATTATTTTATCACACTTGAAAAAATTTTGGCTATTATTTCCTCAAAAAAGTTTTTTTGTCCTCTCTTTTTGTGGCTCCAATTACACATTTATTAAATTGATTGAAATTGTCTCATAACTCTCTGATGTTCAGTTTTTTTCAGCTCTCTTTTTTTTCTGTGTTTCATTTTGGATAATTTCTATTTGTCTTCTAGATCACTAATATTTTCTGCTGCAGTGGCTAATCTGCTGTTAAAAGCCATCCAGTGTTTTTTTTTCTATTTGGGTCTTTTTATTTCTTCATTGTTTCTCCTTAACATGCTCATGCTTTCTTCCAACTTTGGGAAACCAAAAACCAAGCCCATTGCCATTGAGTCGATTCCAACTCATAGGGATACTATAGGACAGAGTAGATTTGCCCCGTAGGGTTTCCAGGGAGTGCCTGGTGGATTCGAACTGCTGACCTTTTGGTTAGCAACTGTAGCTCTTAATCAGTAAGCTACCAGGATTATGGCTGTTTTAGTATCTGTGTTTATGTTATTAATCTGTGTCATTTCTAGGTCTGTTCCTTTTTTTTTTTTCCTGACTGTCTTCTTTCCTGCTTCTTTGCATGCCAGACATTGTTAATTTTATTTGGTTGGGTGCTAGATTTTTTGGTGTGTGTTCAAGTGATTTTTTTTTTTTTTTTAAGTTTTGAGTTGTAGTTAAGTACTTAGAATAGATGGATCCTTTTGATGTTTGCTTTTAAGCTTTGTTAAGCAGGATCAGAGCAGCCTTTAGTCTATGGCTAATTTTTCTCTACTCCTGAGGCAATTCCTTTTTTAGTTATGCTTGCTTTTTTCTGGTGGTTCTTTAACTTCGAAGAGCTTTCTTACACATATGCTTACAGGACTCAGATAAAAACTGAAGGGGAACCTCTTGCACATCTCTGGAGTCCTCTCTCTGTGTAACTCTTTCCTGTTTGGTTCTCTGCCCTGCAGATTCTAGTTGTCTTGGCCTCCTCAAATTCCTAACCGTGACTCTGCACCCTGCCTGCATTGTAACCTGGTAACTACTCCAGGCAGTAAGCTGGGGCAATGGTAGGGCTCACCTTTTTTGTTTCCTTTTTCTCAGGCATCGTTGCCACCTGCTCTGCCTGCTGTCTAACGTCCAGAAACTGTTGTTTCATAAATCTTGTCTCTCTTTTTAGTTGTTTAAGGCAGAAGAGTAAATCCAGCCCCTGTTATGCCATCATGTCCAGAAGGGAAAGTCTTCTTTTTTTTCCTTTAAATAAGGTTCATGTTCACAGAAAATTTACTTTAGTTTTCTTTTACTGTAATAAGGTATACTATAGAAATGTTGTAGATTTAAGCAAAGCTCTTAAAGACCTTAGTATACAATTTATCCACACGTATATTAAGTTCTTTCTGTTTGATGGAAGCTCTGGACTCAATTTGGTGGAGGCACAATAGGAAAAAAAAATAGGTTCTTGTTCATGCACTTACCTTTGTGTTAGGATAACCCTAAAAATGTATAAGTTGTTGTGTAGCCGGAGAACTAACATATGACAATAAGATTTCTATATTTTTACATTAATGCGAATATTTCTATTTACGTGATATTTAAATTTGGGTCAGTTTAATAAAACTGTGTTATCATAGTAGGGCAGAGAGGAAAGATTATTTTTTGTAGTGACAGCAGATTTATTCTGAAGAGCAGAATCATAGAGCTGAATGAGGTTATGTAGTTCCTGCATTTTATGTCAAAGAAGAGTTAGGCCCAGAGATATTAAGCCATAATAAAACTAGTTAGATATTAAACTAGTTAGTACTAGAGTTGGAACTGGAGCCTAGAAATCCAAATTTCTAATTTAATGCTTTTTTTTTTTTTTTCATATAACCATGCTGCCCTAAGAAAGTCCTTGTAGTCCGTAAGCACCCAGACACATGGGCTGTAATTCCTCTTTTTCCCCGTCCTGACCAAGTAGGGCAGGTTTTGAGGGCCCAGCCAGTCTCCTTCCTTGCAGTCTTAATACTATGCTGTGTAAACAGTGCTGCACTTTTGGCATTTATCTGGTCTGTTTGAATACATCATTTAGGTATATATTGCATTGCGTCCTAACACACAATCACCAAATGCAATTGGAAGGCAGTTGGAGTATTTGACCATTATTTTGAAAGTTAATATTTGTGATTCAGCTAGAGTTACTGTGGGCCTGTCTGACTTGAGTTGCAAAGTAATATCAGAAGGTCAAAACAATTTTAAGAGATGTGTGGACTATATCTGATAACATTTTGGCACTTAGCTTTTATTTCTTTAAGGTAGCCTTCATATTGAATTACGCAGGTTAACCTTGTTATTTTTAAAGAATACTGAATCTGTCTAGGCTTGGCAGTACAGAAAAGGCAAAGTTCCTGTCTGGTGCAATTAATAGACAAAGTTATTTGGTGCTTTAGGGACACGGATTTGAAAAGGAACCTGAGCTTGGCAGTCAAGTTTGTATACACAGTACCATGTAGGAACAAGAAGTAGACCAGAGATAATAAACATTTTGGTTTGCCACTCTTTATTTTTTCCTGTTTGTATAAGCTTCAATAGTTTATTAGTTGGATGAAAGAAATTAAAGATGATTGCAATAATAATAGGCAGTGTTGTGCTGGTAAATATTTGGCAACCAACTCAACAGAGAAAAAAGCCTTGACTTACAGCATTTGTTCATTTCCTCAGTATGAGTGCTTTCACCATAGCCAATTTCATGCTACCAACGTGACATCTCTATATGCAGAGGTGGAAAGAGATGCACGTAGCACACTGCTATATAGTATTTTCACCATACAGATGCAGTAGATACAAGTAAACTCAAGAGCACAGATACAGTAAAATGCAGTAAAACAATTGGGAAGTGATGAATTTTTAGTATTTCTTATTGTTGTTGTTAGGTGCCGTCGAGTCAGCTCCAGCTCATAGGGACCCTGTGTACAACAGAATGAAACACTGCTGGGTCCTGTGCTATGCCTACAATCGTTGTTATGCTTGAGCTCATCATTGCAGCCACTGTGTCAGTCCATCTCGTTGAGGGTCTTCCCCTTTTACATTGACTCTGTACTTTACCAAGCATGATGTCCTCCAGGGACTGATCTCTCCTGAAAACATGTCCAAAGTATGTAAGACGAGTCTCGCCATCCTTGCTTCTAAGGAGCATTCTGGATGTACTTTTTCCAAAACAGATTTGTTCTTTCTTTTGGCAGTGCATGGTACATTCAGTATCCTTTGCCAACACCATCATTCAAAGGCGTCAGTTCTTATTATGTCTTCCATATTCATCGTCCAGCTTTTGCATGCATATGATGTGATTAAAAATACCATGGCTTGGGTCAGGCACATCTTAGTCTTCGGGGTGACATCTTTGCTTTTCAACACTTTAAAGAGGTCTTTTTCAGCAGATTTCTCAATGCAGTGTGTCTTTGGATTTCTTGACTGCTGCTTCCATGGGTGTTGATTGTAGATCCAAGTAAAATGAAATCCTTGACAACTTCAGTCTTTTCTCCATTTATCTTGATGTTGCTTATTGGTTGAGTTGTGAGGACTTTTGTTTTCTTTATGTTGAGGTATAATCCGTACCGAAGGCTGTGGTCTTTGATTTTCGTTAGTAAGTGCTACAAGGCCTCTTCACTTTCAGCAAGCAAGGTTGTGTCATCTGCATAATGCAGGTTGTTAATGAGTCTTCCTCCAATCCTGATGCCCTGTTCTTCATATAGTCCAGCTTCTGAGATTATTTGCTCAGCATACAGATTGAATAGGTACAGTGAAGGTATACAACTCTGATGCACACCTTTCCTGACTTTAAACCATGCAGTATCCCCTTGTTCTGTCTGAGCAACTGCCTCTTGATCTATGTACAGGTTCCTCATGAGCACAATTAAGTGCCCTGGAAATCCCATTCTTCACAGTGTTACCCATAATTTGTTATGAAGCACACAGTTGAATGCCTTTGCATAGTCAGTAAAACACAGATAAACATTCTTCTGGTATTCTTTGCTTTCAGCCAGGATCCATCTGACATCAGCAGTGATATCCCTGGCTCCACATCCTTTTCTGAATCCAGCCTGAATTTCTGGCAGTTCCTTGTCGCTGTACTGCTGCAGCCACTTTTGAATGATCTTCAGCAAAACTGTGCTTGCATGTGATATTAATGATATTGTTTGATACTTTCAGCATTCAGTTGGGTCACCTTTCTTGGGAATGGGCATAAGTATGGATCTCTTCCAGTTGGTTGACCAGGTAGCTGTCTTCGAAATTTCTTGGCATTGTTGTCGTTGGTTTCATGTAATTTATTTAATTGTAAATATCTTCATGTCATTTGATTTTTCATAAATGCTGTTTAAAGACAAAATTCTGAAAGTTCAGGCAACTCCCCCAAGCTGGTATAAGCTGGCTGTAGCACACCACTGAAAATAGGTAGCATTTACTGAGCATGTAATGTGTGCCAGGCATGGTCTGTCTTGTGGGAATTACATCATCCTCAAAGTAGCCCTGTGAAGTAGGACTTAAATCATCCTCATTTTGTAGTTGATAAAATTGAGGCACATAGAGGTTAAATACCTTGACCAAGGTCACAATTTGGTGGCAGAGTTGGGGTATAAAACCAGGCCATCTGTCTCTAGAGCTTGAGCTCTTAACCTCCTCACCATATTATGTTTTGAGATTAAAGATATTCTTGAATGAGAGGCACTAGTAACTGTGATAAATTTCAAGTAAATTACTCATGCCTCAGAATTCTTATAATTATTCAATAATTAGAGAAAAATAAATTTCTGTTTATTTAGATTTGTATTTGAATTTTTACTTCTAACAAAGTGTTAATATCCTTAATGTGTGAAAAACTTACATAAGTATGCCAGAAAAGCAATGCTTTCTTTAGTAGAAAAACAGAGACTTCAGTAGGCAGTTCATAAGAGAAGAACTAACATTGGCCTGTAAATACCAAGGGCAAACACAATGTTCATTTTGTTCATGGTGGTATTAACACACTCCTTGCAGAGTGTCTGACACCTAGCCTGCAGGTTTCCATGCATGTTATTTTAGTACCTGTTAATTTTTTGCAAGTCTTAATGAAGCATGTATAAAGATTTCTTGTCCTTTTGCTTATATAAAGCCATTTTCTCATGTTGCCTTTAGTTGTTAAATAATTGAATTTTAAAATAAAATATTTCAGATTTTATTGTTAAGTACTTTTTATTATTAAAAAACCTAAATTCAAACAATGATGAAGAGGCCTGTACACTACTTTTTTCCTTAATTATAATTAAGAATCAATATATGATGTTTTATATAATTTCAGTAATTAAAATTGATATTCCTAAATTTAGGAGGCCTAAGAAAAATTTCTGCAATTTATATAACTATTATATATATGTGTATGTATGTGTGTGCATACATGTATATATATATATATGTACATACATATATACCCTCAAGTTTAGCGCATTGAGTTATTTATCTGCAAACCTTTTTGAAGAATGTATCGTGTGCCCTGGAACAGTTAGAGGTTGATGTTTCACTTTGTGGTTTTTCTTGGTTCTCCATCTCTTCCTTCTTTCTGGTAGATATCCTTTTAGCCAGCTCAGAGCTCACATGTATTTCTGATGTATGCTGTGAATTACTTGGAGAAATAGTGAAAGATCAGAACCATGTTTTTGATTCTGACAGTTGAAATTTGGTGATAGGGAATTTGATATTTCTGAATTGTTTCAAAAGAAGTGTTTTAATTATGGTTAAATAGGCTCTTTTTCCTTGGTATAGATAATCAAGAGTTTGCTGCAGTAGCTCCTGAAGACAGAAGGCAGTGAAGAAGAGTGAAAAGAGATGAACATTGAATGCTAACTAGGGGCTAGATCCAGTGCTAAGTGTGTACATGCATTATGATTGAAGTAAAAGCTTTCTTACTCAGGAACTGGGAAAAAGTTCAGGGAGGGAGGGAGTGGGGAACTGGTTCCTTTAGAAAAAAATGCATTTCGCTAAAAGTTAAAATCATATTGCTCTAGGTCATTCGTTCATATCTGAGTACTTGAAATCTTTGAGTAAGAGTCCTTTTCAGTATTCCAAAATACCCCAAATAAAATTGACCAGACGATTTGAAATATTAAGTTCTCCTGTTTTTGCCTCAAATTATAATAACTTAGTCTGAGTTTTATGTTGATCAACATACTTGATTAACAGTGCAGTATGCCTTTTATTAATTAAAAAGCAAATAAGTATTTATTAAATGTAGTTCATTTGGGAGATGACACACTCTTCCAATCATGGGATGCTTGGAGTATGGAGCAGTAGACGGAGTAAAAGGGATGTTTAATATTGAAAAAGTTAATGACTGTTGCTGCCACGGAACAACCCGTTAAGAGATAAAAAGACTATGGTTTACCCATGTAAATCTTTCCTTTGCTGAACCTCCAGGAAGCAGAAACTTTGCTTCCTTTTCTTCCTCTCTGTATACCAATGGTTCTTGTTTTAAAAAACCAACAGTTGTCCCAGAAGAAAATTGTATTATTTTCCTACTGCTGCTGTAACGAATTGCCAGAAACTTAGTGGCTTCAACAATACAAGTTTATTATCTTACAGTTCTGGAGGTCAGAAGTTTTAAGTGGGCCTTATGGGGCTAAGATCAAGGCGTTTGCAAAACTGTGTTCCTTCTGGAGACTCGAGGGAATGATCTGTTCCCTTGCCTTTTCCATTTTCTTAGCCCTATCACTTCGACTTCTGCTTCTGACGTCACTTCTCCTTTTCTCACTTTAACCCTCTTGCCTCTCTCTTAGAAGGACCCTCATGATTACACTGGATAATCTAGGATTATCTCCTCATATCAAAATCCATGATTTAATCACATTTGTCAGGTTCCTCTTGCCACGTAAGGTAATGAATTCACAGGTTCTTGGGATGAGGACTTGAACATCTTTGAAAGGGTCCATTTTCCTCCCATCACAGCAATTTTTAGGATTTTCTGGTAAAATACCAGATAACACACCTCTTCCTATATTAGTTCATGATATTGGAGACCAGAGATGTTTTCCAACAACCTTTAGGAAAAAAATGACTTCCTTTAACATATAAAAATATGACTTAATAAAAAACAAAACATTTATCCCATAGTATCCCACCAAAAATCTTACTTTCCATCTATCCAATTCATATACATTAAAGAGCAGCTTTTTTCTTCATCTGAAAAGGGAAATAAAATCAAATGACCCTCAGATTCTCTGGGAAAGACTATACTATTTCCTGAGTTGATTTAAGTTGATTGCCTTCCAAATGATTTTAATTTTCTTGTTCATCCAAGAAAATGATTTGATGAGTAAAGTTACTTGAAGAGAAACTGACTTTAAAAAAAGGGGTGACTCTACAGTGAGACATGGTAGGTCTTCATTAAATTCCAAGTATTTTTTATTTTTTAGGCTTTTCTTTTTTTTCCCCTAGTCATTTTTTTCAATAACCATTTAATTTCTTGTATTTGGTTTTTGTAAAAGTGTGGAAATTAGAATTGAACTGAGACTACAAAGATCTTTGGCAGGAGAGAATTTTAAAAATAAATATTAACTTTATTGGTTAAAAAAAAAAAAAGCTATAATTCAGATATGGTAGAAAGACCCTGAAAAATATATAAAAAGCAAAAAAAAAAAAAGTCTATTTAAAATACTTTTTTTTTTTTTTACTATCTAGTAGCAAGTTTGATAATAAGGCTTTCTGGTGCTATAAAAATTAAGTATTAGAATATATTTCTGAATATATGAAATTTGAAACTAAAGGAGACATAGACTGATCAGACTGGAAATTTTGGGGCTCGTTGAGTGCTTTCCAACTACTAGCACCTCAGTCCTACTTGTATGGTTATTTTCATAGATAAGACCTATTAATAAATTTCCAGGATGCTTATACTGAGCATTCAGGGAGATTACAATAGAGTGCTGTTGCTATGCAGCTGAACCATATGCCAATAATAATATATTAGGGACAAAGGTAAGTATCCCTCACGTGCCACAGCTCTCTGCTGACCCCCTCTACTTGGCTGAGCAACTATGTGAAGTTGGTGTAGCCTCCTCTGCCTGTAAAGTGGGATATACCAGAGGGGTGGTAGAAACACAGGTCTCATTATTCTCCTGAAGGAGAATTGAACTGCTTTTTGCGTTATTTTGTTTTTACAGGAAGCTAAAAAATTATCAGGTAAGCAGTTCCCTGAGGTTCTTACATTTTTATCAGTTCATTCACACTTACCTCACTCCCTGTGACTTTGGATTCAGCTTGTATTATTGAGCTGAATTTATTCAATAGGTTATAAAACTGGAGCTAAGTCAGCAGGCAGTTTTAGGGAGGAAGGAGTTAGGACTGTGGTATTAATGAGATTGGGGGAGTATGCCTTTTGGGGTGCTTTTTATACCTTAAAGTTGCCGCTTTGATCAAAACTCAGGGCTTCTCTCTACAGACATTTTATTATCAGAACCCCAAATTCTGATGAAAGGTGGAAGGAGAAAGAAAAGCAAAATAAGTTATTCAGTCCTAATTTTTTTCAAAGTTGGGGCATTGAGGCATGAGGCCATAAACTTTTCATCATTTTATTATCAGATACCTAAATGGTATGAAATGTTCATCGTGTTCATGTTTATGTCTATTTAGATGCTAACAAATATTTGTTCATGGTCGATTAAAATACATTTTATATAACAATCTTGCAGTGCTTTTCATTTAAATATAATTGATGGTATTGTTTGAGTCATCACTGGCTAAAATATTTAAATTAGAAATAATGGAGAATCAGATGTTTTACAATATTTTATAATCTACTTTTAGGGTTAGCTGTTCCAGTTCAACCTCATCTGCACTGCTGGTGCCCTGTGAAATGGCCTCAAGCCTTAAACTTTAGGAGAGGCAGAGTTGCTGGGGATTTGGCCTCAGAGGCGTCTTCTATTCCCCTTTGTGGGGATTGTCTTCACGGGGCATGTACACAGCCCTTTCACCCAGATCTAAAAGTGGAGCACTTCTACTGTGCTTTAAAAATTGCCCAAATGGGTAATACTCCGCTTTGGAAAGACATGGCAAACTCATGCTTAATTAATTTGGCCAGTGTAGACATGATATACAGAAGCCATCCTGTCCTGTAAAAACAGAATGGGCGTAATTGCCCAAAGTTGAAATATACCTTGACATGAAGTCCTTGGATGACGTTAACTATTAAGTGCTCCACTACTAACTGAGAGGTTGGCAGTTCAAACACACCCTGAGGTGCTTCAGAAGCCAGGCCTGGTGATCTGTTTCTGAAAGGCCACAGCCTTGAAAACCCTGTGGAGCAGTTTTACTCTGCAGACATGGGGATGCCATGAGTTGGAATTGAGTCAACAACAATGAACACCAACAACATAACTTGGCTTTATTAGTACCTATTTTTTTTGTATGGGTATAATAAAAGTTTTTTACTTTTTTTTTTATGGGTGTAATACAACCAAATTATGTGTGTGTGTGCGCATAGTACATTATTGAGGGCTGTGTGCATTAGCCCTATTTATGGATCCACTTTCTATGCCTAGCCTATTTGTTGTTATTTGCCTCAGCATTCCCCCACCTCCTTTCCTTTTTAGGTTAACATTTTTATAAAATTTACCACTTGCCAGGTACTGTTGTAAGTGCTTTCCATATGTTCATCTAACCCATATAACTACACCTGAGATAGGTATCATCATTCCCATTTTACAGATGAGGAAATGGGTGCACAGGGAAGGTAAGAGACTTGCCCAAAGTCATGCATGGATTACAGTGCGTGGCAGAGCTGGGATTCCAACTGGGTAGCTTGGCTCTGCGGCCTGCCACCACTGCTGACCTACTTCTAATTTATAATGTCTTGTTATATTTTTGTGAGCGATTTCAAATCATTTTGGAACGTAGTGGGAGTACCAATAAACAGATAAAACTCTCCAGCATGTATTTTGCCTCCCGTATTGTTCAGTAATATTCAAACTGATCAGCTAAACATCTAAGATATAAGATATCTTGTCCAAAATGTAGCTCTGGAATCAGCTTCAGAGTCTTCTCATATTCTGACATATGCCTTTAGAATAGAGAATTCATTCTGATTTTTCATTGCCTGCTTTTTATAGTTCAGTTGAGTGGTGCAATTAGGTTTTCCTTCTTGACAGCACAGCTGTAGCTGTTGCTGTGACAAATGCTGGTGGAGGAAACTGCTGCATTTGGAGCAGGACTGAAGAGATGTGCTTCAATTAAGTGTTTTCTTTGGTCTGTCATAGACTTAGTAGGAGGTCAAATCCTGCTCTGAAGGACTGGTAGTGGCAGGTGCTATTTCTGTCACCAGGAAGGTCTCTGCTAAATTTTAATATGGTGACATCCCCAGATAGAAGCATTCTGTTACTCAGTCCTTCCATTTGCAGAAGGATTTTGATTAAGGAGTACTTTTTACCTCTTATTTGTTTAGTGAGACACAGTATCATATTTCATATAAAAATATCTTGCATAGTAACAAAAACAAAATTTAAGCAAATTAGCTTTTCTTTGCTCATTTTCCACATATGTGAATTTCATATTTTAAAAATGAAGTTAATACAGAAGCAGGCATTCCTGTATAAACCTACATTTGTATAATAAATAATAATTGATGAATAATTTAGTGTGTATACTGGGACCATCAAAATTATTGCATTCATATTCTTAGTTATCACATTGGGAGTTAGTTTATTTTTGAGTTAGGAATATGAAAAGAATGTTTAGGCTTAGTAATTTTTTAAATGAGTAACAAAAAGTTCTGATTTTATTTTATTTGTAATGTAGTAAAAGATTGGCTGTTGGGAAAAGAGCTGGAATGTTTTTAGTTTTGATTTGTAGTTCTTTTAGGCAAATAGGAATTTCTTAAGAAAAGCATAAAAATTGAATATATATAGAATAGAATTTTAAGGAGTAAAGTATTTGCTTCGTAAGTGACCATTTCATGTAAATTGAGAGTAGTTGCATCTAGACTTGTCTAAATATACCTGTGACTCCAGTGTAAAGTGAGGTTTTGGATAATAATTGATAATATTCCCACATTTAAAACATTTTTCCACTTTAGCATATTAAAAATTAGTTTCTTAGTAAATGAGTGTCAATTTAGACTTGCCTTTTCAAGTGTTTTGCCACTTATTATAGGACTTGCCTCTGGATTTTTTCTCCTGTGGAATATGGTGTGTTTCAAGTTTTTTTTTTTTTTTTTTTTAGAGAATTTTTTTCCAGAAAAATTTTATGTTAGATTTATGAGTGAATTCGTATTTTAATCAGAAGTAGTTATGATCTAATTACATGTTGCTTTTATTTCTATATTTTTTAAGCAGCAAAAAAATCCATTTGAGTTTATTTTTACAGATTAATTTTATTTTCAGATAAGCGTTAACAAAAAAAGCCTGATATAATATTAAGTGAAATGGCTACAAGATGTGACACACAAATTATATATATAACTGCCGTTAAGTTTTGTTAAAACAAAAAAGGCAAACCTGCTGCCCTCGAGTTGAATCTGACTCATAGTGACCCTGTAGAACAGAGTAGAATTTCCTCATAGGCTTTTCAAGGCTATGACCTTTATGGAAACGGACTGCCACATCTTTTTCCCATGGAGCCACTGGTGGGTTTGAACTGCCAGTCTTTGCAGTTAGCAGGCAAGTACTTAACCATTGTGCTACCAGGGTACCTTTAGATTTGTATAAATTAAAAGCATCATTAAGAAGTGCAGGATATTTGCCGTTTTTTTTACCGAGGAATTCATATGTCTTATTATTATCTGTTGGTAAAGAAATGAATGCTTTCTGCGAAGGTTGGATGTTGATACGTCCGATTCTGGCTTGCTGAAAATGAGGAAGACCTTTGATAGACCACCCGGCAAATGGGAAAATGCTGCAGACATAGCTGCATTGTTAGTTGGTAGCCTGTTTTAGGTTTTTTATTATTTTCCTTTATTGTAAATGAGGGAAAGTCAATCTCCAATTTACAAATAGATTTATTTCAATATTTCTTTTTAAATTAGCTGCTTGGGTCTCAGAGCACGTTTTCCCTCAGAAACCTTGTGGAACTTGTTCTCCTAAGAAATTGAGTTATATTGATGGTATTACAGCATCCTGTGGTTTCTACGGGAAAGTATATTCCTAATTCCATTCAGAAAGTCCAGACCTTCGCTCACCTCAGCCCAGAAGGCTGGCCTTTTTCTGGATGTCTATTTGGTGTCAGCTGAGACTTCCTGCTTGTACCTTTCTCCCCTGCTAAGGTTCCTGAGCTTTCTATTTCAGATTGAGGTGGGGAAGATGCTCCTTGTCCTGTGTCTACTCCAGGGGGCCCCTTTCCCCTTTCTCTGGTGGGTTCAGGAGGAGGGCACCTAGTTAACCTGAGGCCTTCCAGCCTGAGAGGTTCTGTTTAATGTTGTTCTGTTTAATGAAGACATTGTGATGTAAACCAGAGAAAACCAAACCCGTTCCCATAGAGTCGATTTCGACTCATAGCGACCCTGTAGAACAGAGTAGAACTGCCCCATAGAGTTTCCAAGGAGCGCCTGGTGAATTTGAACTGCCGACCTTGTGGTTAGCAGCCATAGCACTTAACCACTATGCTACCAGGGTTTCCAGTGTGATGCAGGGGAGGAATAAAACATGTGGAGTCAGATACCATAAGTTAGCCTGTTGCTGTCATTTCCTCACTGAGACCTTGGGCAAATCAAATAACGTTTTTTTTGGTCCTGGTGGGAGTTAAGGGTGTCTGTTATTTCTCATGTACTTTCTTGCTTTAACATTATATGCAATGATCACATATTTCAGACAGATTTAAAAATGAGTACATTCTAAAGAGATATAAAAATAGAATTTTCCACATAGAATAAACTTTTACTGGTGGTTGAACAAGAAACTTCATGGAATTAGGACATTTATACTTGAGTATATT
The DNA here is from genome assembly GCF_024166365.1 of Elephas maximus indicus. Taxonomy (NCBI): domain Eukaryota; kingdom Metazoa; phylum Chordata; class Mammalia; order Proboscidea; family Elephantidae; genus Elephas; species Elephas maximus. The sequence goes on along the minus strand of NC_064819.1, from coordinate 122,549,614 downwards.
ATGAATAACTGGCATTATAATCTCAGTGTTTATTACTGCTGTCTTTATGCCCAGTAGTGGGTGGTATCATGTTATATATAAATATGCTACCATTCTACCTAAAATGTACTGTTTATTGTAAATACAGATTGACCTTCTGTTTTCTATAGCATATTAAGTGCTATAGCCTAATGCAAGGAAGTAAGGTAATACTGATAAGCAAAAATGGCATATTTAAAATTCCTCAAAATTTGCATATCATAATTTAAATGGCTCATGCCATTTCTTGTGTAAAAATGAAGCAGAAAAAAGATGGTTGAAAGTTACACTCTTAATGATTGAAAATCTATCTAGAATATATATACTGGTCTCATTTTCTCTCTTAGTTCAAGGCGCTAGACATAACTGAAGCTTCTTAAGTATGATTGCCACAGAGTGAGTCATCAATGGGAACATTTTACTCTGATTTTACCAGCTGTCCATATGGAAGGAGGGAGGTTAAAATGAACGTGTGCTGACACCAACTAACAGTTTATGTTTTTATTATTTGTATTTTTCATTGAAGTGGAGCTATAAGGGATAGTATATTGGAGGCTGTAATTTGTTGGGTTTTAATTCATTTTAAAATTAAAATTATGCTACCAACCTAATGGCTAGGTTGTGAAACAAGGTTATGTAATTTTTTAAAAGTGATCTAAGTCAGCACTTGTTAAATATAGTATGAAAAGGTTTGAATACCTTTTTTCAGATTCTAGATGGTACCCCAACAGCCTTACAGCAAAAAGATGTTAGGAGCCATCCTGAAGTTATGCTTCACTCAGGGAGGGGCAGTTGAGGTTTGTTTCCTGATACCAACCCCATTCCTTGAACACTTGTGACTGATGAAACTGACTTGGAGTGGGAGATAGAAGGAATTTGGGGTGGGGTGGTATCATGGAGACTTCAGGAAGAGCCAAAGAAGCAAATCATGGGGACAAAAGTGGGATTAGTGCCTTTCAAGTGAGGGTGGGACAGTTTGGGGCTAATACTTGTAGGTAGTCCTCACACAATCCTGCCTCCCAGCTGTTCCCTTTGCCATTTGATGCTGAGTGATTTGACATTGCAAGCAGCCTCAGAGGGCGATGGGTGACTGGTGAGGCTGTGAGGTACTATGGGATCCACATTGAACAAGTGCGGCATCCAAAATCATGTTATGCCTCATGCAACACATTTGCCAACTAGCTGTTATTTGAAAATTACTGAAATCTTATCATTGCCTAAGAAGCACAGACTACCAGCAGTTGGAAGAAAATGTCCAGTTTCTATTATTAGACTGTGTACCATTTACTAATTATAAAACTACCAGTGGTTCATTTATTTTAACATGTCTATTGAAGGTTACAAAGAAAAACATATTGTGAGATATTTCATATTGGTTGTGGGAAATCAAGTTTAATTTGAATAGCAATTAATATATAGAATTTGTCATGCTGATTCTAAGTAGTTACATCTATAGTTTTTTTAAAATGCTGATTAGACTCAACTGTGTGTATAAATTAATTATTTTAATTTAGGAGATGATCAAAAGGTATTAGATAAGTGGTAGACTGTATTTTCCCTACTTACCTATCCATGATTTTTTTCTTTATAATAATGGGAAGGGTGAATTTTAAGATTTTTTTCCCTATTGTATTGTATTAGATTTTGTTAATTCACGACTATAGTTTTTTTTTTATTTCAAACTATTCATGTCTCTGAGACATTTCTATCCTCAGATTTTCTGCTGGAGCATTTACTAGCAAGCATTAACTATTCCAACAGGCTGAAGTAAAACTTTTTGTACTTTGAAAAAAAAAAAAATGGGAAAGCTCAGTTGATTTTCTGTACAGACTACTGGCTTTAAAAAGTACTGTTTGTTACAATTAAGGGATAGACTTTGCTAGGGGTTGGGTGGGTGGCGTGGTAGCCACTGGTGTATTGCTTGGATGAAGTCATCATAGCCCAGGGTCTGGTTCTTAGCTTTGCTGGTGGAGAAACTGAGTTTTGTTAGTTCACCCCACTCAGAGAGGTTGACCCTTTCTAGGTAAACGAACTTGCAAAGACTGGTGTGTAAACTAGAATGCCAGCTTATTAATATACAGTGAAAAGAATGCAACAGCCAAATGGATTGGACATTCGTGCTGGAAGACTAGTGCACTCTCCCCATCAGAAAAGCTGTATGAGAAGGCATGGCGTACATGGAAGTTGAAGCTACATAGATTTTTATGAAAAGCAAACATTTTTAATTTTGAAGAATCCAGTTTATCAATTTTTTTCTTTGTGGTTCATGCTTTTGATGCTCTATCTTAGAAGTCTTTGCCTAACACAAGTTCATAAAGATTTTCACCTGTAGTTCTGAAAGCTTTCTGGTTTTATCTTTTACATTTAGGGCAGTGATCCATTTTGAATTAATTTTGTATATGGTACCAGGTACACATACCAGGTACATATGAAGGTGCAGCTGTTATAGTACCGTTTGTTGAAAAGACTGTCTTTTCCCCATTGAATTACCTTGACACCTTTGTTGAAAATCAGTTGATTATCTATGGCTGGGTCTACCTGGACCCTATTCAGTTCCATTGACCTATATATTTGTTTTTATGTCATTACTACACCATTTTGGTGATTTTAGCTTTACGTGTTAAAATAAGGTAGTGTGAATCCTACAATTTTGTTCTTTTACAAAATTGATTGTTTTATTGGTTTGTATTTCCATATAGAAATTTTTAATCAGCTTGTCAATTTTTATAAAAAAGTTTGCTGTGATTTTGTTTGTGATTATGTTGAATCTATAAATCAGTTGAGGAGAACTGACCTGTTAACAATATTGAGTCTTCTGATCTGTGAACACAGTTATTTATTTAGGCCTCCTTTAATTTTTTTTTTTTTTTAATTTAGTGGTTGAGTGCTACAGCTGCTAACCAAAAGGTTAGCAGTTTGAATCTGCCAGGTGCTTCTTGGAAACTCTGTGGGGCAGTTCTACTCTGTCCTCTAGGGTCGCTATGAGTCAGAATCGATTTGACGGCACTGGGTTTGGTTTGGTTTTTTGGTTTTAATTTCTCTTAAAAATATGTATATTATTTTAGTGATTATTATTATTTTAATGATTAGTAGAACATAGACCTTGGACTCAGATCCGAGTTCAGAGTATGGCTCTGTCACTACCTAATTGACCTTGGGTAAGTTGCTGAGTTTCTGTCTGCCTCAGTTTAAAAACTATGTATAAAATAGGGATAATACGATAACAACAACAGAAATAGTAGCTACTGAGGCTGCTTATGTACAACTAAACACCTCATGGCATTTGATTCCTTGGTTTGGAGGTATAGTGTTATGGTTTCTTGGGACATCCCAGTTAATTGGCCAGATAATGTGTTTAGTGCTTCTGTTCTACCTCCTAGTTCATTGTGTAGTGCTTGGGGTCTTAAAAGCTTGCAGGCGACCATCCAAGGCACAACAATTGGTCTCTAGTTACTTGGAGCAACAGAGGAGGAAGGAAAGTCATGAATAGGAGGAGGATATGGGATATGTGGCTAATTGCCTCCATGAACAACTGCCTCCTTTCCATAAGACTGGAAGAAATGAATGGTGATTGGCTACCATTACTGAACATTTTGATCAAAGATTCCATAGAAGAATCCTGATCAAAAGGGGAAAATGCAGAACAGAATTTCAAATTCTTTTGGACTTTAGACTTTCTGGAGCTATGGACGGTGGATGAACCCCTGAAACTGTTGCCCTGAGGTAATCTTTAAACCTTAAACCAAAAATATCCCTTGAAATCATCTTAAAATTGAACAGTATTTCAGTTTAACTAGTAAAAAAGGTCTGCCTTGAACGCTGTGCTCTTTTAAGAACTACCTGTATGGGATCAAATCATCAACAGCAACTTGAAAGATTAGATAAGAACCTTAGGGAGCAGTGAGTTTATGTTAATAAGGGAGAAACAAGTCGGAAAAGGAGGGTGGGAATGGTTGCACAACTCAAAGCATGTAATCATTGTTACTAAATTGTATGTGTAAAGACAATTGGATTGATAGATGTTTTGCTGTGTATATTCTCAAAACAGCAAAATAAAATTTAGTAAAAAAATAGAGATAATACCTCATGGGTTTTGTGTGAGGGTTAAATGAACTAATGTATGTAAAGGGCCTAATATTGTACCTGGCAATGAGTTAAGCACGAAATAAAAATTAGTTTTTTATCTTTATCATCATTATTATCACCGTCATCAAGTAGTGGTGGCAGCCTGGTACAGCCATCTCTGCCAAATAATTATCCTTGCCCAGCAACCAGCTGGTTTGTAGCAACTGTTCAGGGCTCCCTTTTTCGTCTACATGGCTAATGAACACTGCCAAACTCTTGCTTTTTGGACGTCTCTTTACTCCACACTGACCGTTCCCCAGCTGTTCATGCAAGATTATGCTATGAGATAGAGCACTCAAAGTTTTAAGGGACTTGGCATTACTGAAGGGGCTGACAAAGCAGTAGGCCAAAACTCCATTTTATTTCTGTTCCTCTTTTTATTTTTTTGTTTAAAATTAACCTCTGTATTGGTTTCACAACTAAACGAAGGAGGGTAGCAAGAATATGATTATGCTTAAGTGAGGAGAAAATGTTTCTCCAGGAAATACATGTTTTGCTTAAGGTTGTTTTTGTTCTCTGAAAGTACATACATAAGATCATGTTTTGCTTAAGATTGTTTGTGCTAAGACTACCCCAGGAAAAAAACCCTACCCAGACGGAAATACCTCTCATAGGTTAAAAAGAAAAAAGCATTTGATGGCCAGGAGCCGGACACCCAAAGCCTGCACAATATTGTCCCCAGCAAATACATGTCTTGGAAAAGATACTCAGTTAAAAGACTAGTTTGAACCGCGCTGGAAGGGACTGTAATTCAGTCCTTCTCACCAACCTATGTACAGCAAAATTAGAAAAGTCAAACCCTGAATCCATCTTTCCCAACTTAAGACCAATGCACCTTCCTAAATTGTTCACCCTACTGAAGGACTTAAGCTAAAATTCAAATTCCCTTATGACCAGAAACAGACACTTGCAGAAGTAAATAACTGATCCCAAGATCACAAATCAGAATTTCATGCAAGTTGCTGAAAATTGTGGACTTTTCTTTGGTAATTGTAGCTATTCTTATGTTAATAGTCTTATTTTATACCTGTAGCCTTATTCCTAGTAATTCTGTTTAACGCGCAAACCTGTTTTAGCCCTTTTTCTTCACAATTTAACCATTTCTTCTGATGCATAAAAAGAAAACACGTTTGTCAAATGATTTGAACATCCTTACTTAAAAGAAGAATTGTACAAAAGAAGAGTTATGAAAGAAATATTGTAATTATTTTTGGACTAATCAAATTTTAAATGAATTGTTTTTCTAACATACGTAATCAAACTATTGTTTCCTGACAATACAAAGAATTATGTATCTTAAAGAAAATTGTCAAAAGATATCTACCTTACTCCTTGAGTTAGCCCTGTTTGAATGCCGAGTTGTTTCTCTTAAATACGGCCTTGCTCATTCACATACCTCATGAAGAAGATCACAGAAGCAGGGTGTCTGAGCTATGGCATAGTGACAACTGGATTGTCTGCAGCTACCACTTTTTAGTAAGTAGCATATGGAATCTTAAAAGCTTGCAAGTGGCAAGTAGCCATCTAAATCTGACACAACAAAGAGCCCATGCAGAAGAAAACCCTCTTAAAATAAGTGATCAAAGATCTCTGTGGAGAGATTCGTGATCAGAATGAGGGAATGAAATACAACACTAAAAGTTTGAATGCACTTGACATTTCTGGGAGCCCTGGTGGCACAGTGGTTAAGAATTCGGCTACAAACCAAAAGGCCAGCAGTTCAAATCCACCAGCTGCTCCTTGTCTGTCCTATACAGTTGCTATGAGTTGGAATTGACTCAGTGGCTGTGGGTTTTGACGTTACTGAAGGGGCTGACAAAAGGAGCAGGCCAAAACTGCATTTTATTTCTCTTCCTCTTTTTATTTCTTTGTTTAAAATTAACCTCTATACTGGTTTCACAAGTAATCGGAACAGGGTAGCAAGAATATGATAATACTTAAGTGAGGAGAAAATGTTGTTCCAGGAAATATATGGTATGTTTTGCTTAAGATTGTTTCTCTTCTCAGAGAGTAGATGATAAAACCATGTCTGGCTTAAAATTGTTTTGTTCTCAGAAAACATGTATGTAAGACCATGTTTTGCTTGAGAATGTTTGTGCCAAGACCACCCCCAAGAAGATGTGTTCATATATGAGTAATCATATGTAAGGGTCTTATAACTGGGACTCGTCATCATTCTGGAACTGTTTTGCATTAATTGTATCCTGTAATTGTTTTCAGAGTGTTAACCAATCCTGTATAAAAGGCACTGTAAAAATCCTGCCCCTGGGGAGCACTGTGGCACAGAGGTTAAGATCTTGGCTGCCAACCAAAGGGTCAGCAATTCAAATCCACCAGCCGCTCCTTGGAAACCCTATGGGGCAGTTCTCTGTGCTGTAGGGTATCTATGAGTAGGAATCGACTTGACAGAAAAGGGTTTTGGTTGGGGAGTACTTAGCAGGGAGTGTTTAGCATCTTGCTCAGTGTTTCCCCCAACTGTGGCTGCTCTATGGCCATGGCTGCTCTTTATCCTCAATAAAAACTCCCTTGCTTTTAATTTTAAACAGACTTTGTGATTTTTAGCTCTTTGGCATATTTGGTGTCTGTCGTGATTGGGAGCTCCACTACAGCTAATACCATTGATTAGGCCACTGCTTTCCTTTGCATTCAGTTTTGTCTTTTTAGATTTTCCAATCCTGCTTTTTCTGTTTTGGCTTGGGAGACTTCGTCCTAAGTGTTCTTTCACTGCCTGAACTTTCCCATTATCTGTTTGTTTCAGAGTTTTAAGGTTGCCTGACAATCACCTCAGGTTTCTTTTGAGAATTCGTAGGTTATACAACAACTTAAGTTCATTAGCATAGCATATTTTAAATGTTTACACAGGTTGATATGTAGTTGTAGATTTTGCCTCCTTCATGGCAAGGTAGGAAAAAAGGTTAAGATTTTATATTAAAAAAAATTTAAAGATGTGAGCTTTATAGTAGAAAATAATTTTACAGTGAAACTGAGAGCCGGGACTCGATGGGACTGCCTTGTTTTTCTGGGTCTTGAAAATTTTCCATGTTTGATGGGGTGCAATCTTACCATTTTCCTTTTGCTCTCTATTTAGTGGAAAATATTTGAGTTTTCCTTCTCTGACAAGTTTCTGTCTTACACAGGCTCCAGCTTTCGCAGGTTTTACTGTGTATTGTCTAAGCTTGGTTTTGTACTGTAGTAGCTCACAGGAAAGCCTTTTGACTCCATGGTGATATTATTTTCAAATTACAGGTAACATCAAGTTCAGTTTTTTTTTTAATAACGTGAAAATTTTATCTTCAAATATTGAATTTGATTTTCCAAAGATCCTTTGTTTTACCTTGTTTCCATATAAATGGACTCAGTCACAAAGAAGATACTTGATTTGCCAACAGCCACATAGGAAATCAAAACTCTTGGCTCCTCGTTTGTTTCCCTAGTCCCAGATGATTCAATTTCCTTAGAAACTACATGATGCACATGATTTTTGAATTATATATTAGGTTAGTGTAAGAACTCTTTCGACTGTTTGGAACTTGTTTAAAGACTTAAATAATCTGAGTAACTTTTCATTAATAAATACTCATTTATAAATAACTGTGTATTTATTTAAACGTTTAAAATTAAAACATAAAATTAAAAAATACGGAGAATATATTTATGTGCCATAAATCCTATACTTTTATACTCCAAAAGAAATTTGATGAATGAGTCTAGAATTCAAAGGGATCAATATAATTTCAGTTTTTGAAAACTAAATTTAAAATCAGTTAAGCAGTTTCAGTTTGAAATGATTGATTAGGCCTACTTAAAATCTTAAAACCACCTAAGAATGTCAGTGAGACATGATGACAGACATTCACTTGGGACTATGGCACTCGGGAAAAAAGGTGATAACAATATGAAATACTGCTGGAAAAAAATTCCACAAGAGGGAAAAAGAATGGGAGCAATAAGGTAGAAATGAAAATTCACTTTTCACCTGCAAAAATATACTAGCAAAAGTTGCTGATTCTACTTTTTATGAACTGCTCACTGGAAAAAAGTAGTCTTACTTGTTAAGGGATTGCTGATAATTACTATCACCAGAATAAAAGGTATGCTCTGACAAGATCTGCTGAGGATCAGAGTTTGGTTTAATACAGTTATGTCCATGTCCTCTGTGAAAATGTATTTAAAGGAGGTGTTTTGTGTGTCATTGGAGCCCTGTCTCTTAAATGCTGTCAAGAAATGTACTACTGCAGTGGAACGTGAAATATAGTGGCATTTTACCTCATCTAATTTTAGTTGTTTACAACAATAAAGAAATTTTATTATCAAACTAGATTAAGATGTATTTAAAAGCCCTGAGAAATTGAGAATGTTCTTGGAGCAAGCAATGTAATGTTTTACATTCCTTTCTCTTTTTTAATTAGTACATCAAAGAGAAATTTCAGTGGTACCAAAACATTTATCTTTGTATTACTAGGGCCACAACTACCTTAAAGGCTCCCTCTTAAAAACTGTTTATTTTTAATTTTACTTAATGTCACCTTTTCCCAGAGCTGTACTTCAAAGTCACTGAAATAACATGGTTTTCAGAATTTGGCAATTGTCCAAATCCTTCTGATTGCAGATTTGCAGGTGATCTGCCTGGTTACAATGCATTCGTTCGATTGTTAAGGTAAAAACCTAATTGTAGTTAGAGCCCTTGGCGTGTTTTCCTACTTACTTATTTAATATATACACAATAGCATAGCCTGTGTATCTTGAGAGCTTGATTTCGTAAAGGAAACCTGTAAGTTAAATGAGATACTCAGATTCATGCAGTAAAGAAAACAGCTGAATTGCCATAATTTGGAAGGCAGAATCTGGTCATGGGTTTCGTATTTAGGACTTGAAGAGTCAGTGAAATGGGGTTGTGACCCTTGACTTTTTGTTCTTTGCCACCATTTATCTGCTGGGGAAACTGCCTTTGTTTTCAGCTCCACAACTCTACTTGAGGAGATTGGTTAAAAAGAAATTGTGCTTGTGCTGTACAGATTCCCCCACAAACCACAGAAATTCCTATGGCTGTGCATCCTAAAGCTTTAACTGAGGAGGAGGAGGTATCTTAGAGTAAACTAAAGGTCCAGGAACAGTGTTTGAGCTCTTGGTCTGTCAGGATAGGAGTTGACTTGCTGGCCAGCTTGGTCTGCCTGTAAGATTCATATTGGAGGGTATGTGAGATGGAACAGCATCTCCTCATAGCATTCTCATTGAAAGGGAGTTCTGCCTGTCAGGGAGGAAAATGGTTGTGTGCAAGTTTAAAGTGTTCAGTGTGAGTTCTTTATTATACTTCATAGTTGCTAAAACAGTTAAGAGATGGAAGGTGTATTTTTTTTTTGTCACTCTTCCATAGATTAAGGCAGGGGAAAAAAACTTTCCTGGAAAGCAAGCAGAGCGTCAAATATGATTGTATCATAAGTTTTAAAAGTGATTTCTGAAGAGATGGGCTGTTTTCAGACACTCAGTTCATGTCTTTGCCCATGATCTAGAGTTAATGGTGTTTTAAGAGCACAGAGGTTTTATAATCCTGGCTCTGCTAGTTACCAGCCCTGTGACCTTGGATAATTCACCTCACTTTCTTCACCTTCAAAGTATGGCTAATAATATCCATTTACAGGGTTTTGTGAAAATCAAACGGGATGAGATCTGTAAAGCATTGAGCTCAGTGATTAACACGTAATAGGCACCCCCTCCCACCCCATGGCAGCTGTTATTGTACAGATTTTCATGTCAGCTACAGTATTTTGAATCATTTGTCAGTATTGTACTCTCTGCTACTGTACAATATTTTTCTGTGTTCTGGACCTTTTTAAGAATAATGATTTTCCTCTTCTCAAATTGAATTTTGACCTTTTCAAAAGTCTGGAATTCACTAAAGACAAGGAATTATCCAACACTTAATGAATGGTGATGTTTATATTGGATTGGCTGGGAGCCAGGTGGCAAACACCATTCTAAAGCTGACATAAATTTTTCCTTTTACTAGAGGCCACATGGTACAGCTTTCCTGCATCAGGGTCCCATGGATATCAATGAGTGTTATGTGCACAGAGCAAGGGAAAGGTCTTGCTACTAAAAAGTAGGGCAATGTGCTATGTGAGATAAATTAGTACGTTCCCATGAGCTCATGTTTTGTCCTAAAAGATGCCTTTGTTGTGAGATCTCGTTAAGAGTCTGGCTAGCAATATTCGTCATTATTTGGTATAACTCTCTGTCGTTGAATCCTACTATGTTCTGTGTTGGTTGAAAAACTAGTAGAATTGAAGCCCAAACAAAAATATTTATTACAATCTTACATGCTACATTTTGTTAAAATGATATTTGCTAAGGAATTTAGCCTTGTTACCAAATTTAAAAGACTGACTTAAATCTTTTCCCCAAGAGATTTAGGGTACGTGAATCTTGAATACATAAAACTAAGAAAAATTTGCTCATTGTCCATGGAAATCAGAAAATATAATTCTCATTATTTGTAGACTTATTTTCTAAATTTTAAATGTATTACTCATTTTGTCATTAATTTTTTTGTATGTGTTATAATACTCAGTTTCTAAACCTGTTTTCTGATTATTTTTTAAATATAAAAGATAGATGAATGAAAGCAGAAATAATCTAGAAGTAGAAATGGAAATAGAAGTTAAGAAATTATAAATCAGTTTTAGTTTCTCTCAATATTTATTATGTAACATGTACTGAAATGATTAGAAATATTTAATACATTTTATATATATACATATTTTTTGGATTTATCATTATGACTTTATTCCTGGAGTTTGTCAAGCATTTTATTATGCGCAAGTCCTGTATGAACATGTCAAGAGTCTTTGGGTTCTCAGTGTAATTATAAAAATGAACTTGTACATTCTGAGGGGAAAAAAAGGTTTTAATTCCCTTTTGCACATTTATAAAATACAGATGTTTTAAACACCTTATAAAGATGTTTCTGATCCTTGGTAAGCTTGTGAATAATACATGTTAAGCAAATATGTACTTCCGGTATGGAAAACAAAGTTGTATAATATAATAACATTTCCAGTTTATGGGGTCTTTTAATATCATTATCTTATTAGATATTCCTAAATCACTTTCTTATTTTTACAGCAGAGATCTGAGTTTTGAAAAGGTTAAAATGATTCGCTTACATTTATACAACTGACAGTGCTTGAACAAGTTTCTCCTGTGTATAAAGGAAAAACAGCCCTTGAGACTGGGGAGCCATGACAACTAAATATATTGTGGTACCCTGGATGGGATCCTGGAACAAAAAGAACACATTAATGACAAAACTGAGGAAATCCAAATAAAGTTGGAGTTTAGTTTAAAAAAAAGTATAAAGATTTTTAAGGGGGCACAAAGGCAAAAAGTTCGAAGGCCTCTGACCAGATGAAAATCTTCTAATTGTAATGTTGCTTTTAATAGACAAATTTTGGGAATAACCTAAATGCCTATCAATATTATAGTGGATAAGTAAATGACTTTATAATTGCCGTTGAGTTCTACACATTGGTTAAATAATGAATTAGAATTGTATCATCGATAGTAGTAACTGTTAAAAATTAATTTCAGTAAGTAGAGCAGTTGTGAAATGAAAGAAAATAAAGCCCCTATTTTCTTCTGAAGAATATTTTTTAAATTTATTTATTTAAACATTATCGTATTTGCACATGGTTTTAAAACATGAAGCAGTACAGAAGGATTTATAATGAAAATGAATGGACTCAGCTGTACTTCTTCCCTTTTCTTGCCCTGTCCCTAAAAGTCATTTTGAATCTTACTTTCTTTTTTCTGATGGTTACTTCCATGTTTCTAAATAAAATGTTTATTTCACCTTTTTTAAGAAAGAAAAAGCCAACTTTAGACATTTTCTGTTATTTTATTGTTATGATAGATGAAGACTTACCCTACTTATATTCTTCCTTCTCTTCCTTTCCTAGTATTGCTGTATTAGTGTAGAATGCTTCTTTTATAATTTCATTTTAATTTTTATCAGAGTTGTTCATGCGTATAGTTAAAAAGTGAAATAGTTCTACAATCTTAGAAAACCCTGTAGCCTGCTCAGTAACCATTCACTTCAGCCACCCTTAATCATTGCTTGCCTCCAGAGACAAGCACTTCCCATTTTTTGACTGTTTTCTTTTGGTATTTAAATCATATCACTAAATATCAGTATTTTTTAGATCTGTTTCTGGATTTTCTGTTTTATGTATTGTCTACTGACTTCCTGCTCTGGAAGGTAAGTATTTAGTCCGCTGTCACTCTTTACCACAGGACACCTCTCCCTCCCTCTCTGTCAGTCTCCCGCGCCCACACATGCCTCTCAATGCCGTTATGTTATTCATTTGTCTAGGTCAGTGTTCTCTGTTCACATTATTGTGACTTAATAAAGGCTATTTACTGCCGAGGCTCCCTGGTGGTGCAGTGGTTAAGCGCTTGGCTGCTAACTGAAAGGTTGGCAGTTTGAACCCACCAGCCGCTCCGTGGGAGAAAGATGTGGCAGTTTGGTTCTGTAAAGATTTCCAGAAACAAAACCAAACCGGTTGCTGTTGAGTCAGTTCCATCTTGGAAACCCTACGTGGCAATTCCACTCTGTCATACAGGGTCACTATGAACCAGAATCAACTCCATGGCAACGGATTTGGCTTTTTGGTTTTTATCCACAGCTGAGGCATGTAATACAAAATGCTGACTTTTCCTTTCTTTTGCAGCTTTTTGTGGTCTCTGGATTTAATAATGGTCTTACTTACTTGCTTCGCTTTCTATGTACTTATCACAAATTTATCCCCAGATTTTTCCCTAGTTGTTAAAATTGTCTCTCGGTACATTCAAACGTTATCAGGTACTTTATCTTTTTGGATGCTGTTGTCACAGAACCTGTGAGCTCCTCCATTCTAGATTGGTTTTTCTTTATCCCTGGAGCACAGGTCACCATCGTTCTGGAGATAACATTTGCCTGTCTTCTGTGTTAGATCCTTGTACGCTGGATCATCTGTCTTCCTCTTTCTTGATTTAAAACCTTGTTTTGGTAAACCACCCTCTCTAGTAGCACCCTGGGGAAGGGTGCATGGAAGATAAATTCTGTGAGACCTCAGGAAAAGTTTTTATTATGCTCTTAGACTTAATTGATAATATCTAGGTTGAAAATAACTTATCCTTCAGGATTTTGAAGATGCTGCTCTATTGATTTTCTGGGCTTCCACCGTTGCTGTTAAGAAATCTCAAAATCATTCTCCCTATTCCTTTTTTTCCTCTCCTTTATTTCTGGGCAGTTTAGGAGAGTAATTCTCGACTCTGGCCACACTTTAGTATCATGTGGAAACTTCAGTCAAATTCTGGTATCAGAGATTTTGAGTAATTGGTCTGGGGGGAGCCCAAACATGGGTATTTCGTAAAAGCTCCTTAGGTAATTCTAATGTGCAGCCAGGGTGGAGAACCAGTGTTTTAGGATCTTTTCTTTATCTCCAGTATGTTTAAATTCTGTGATGATGTGCTGTGATATAGGTTACTTTTCAATTTTCATGCTAGATTGTTTTATTAATCTGAAAATTCATGCCCTTTAATTTGGGGGAGTTTTTGATTTCCTTCCCTTCATTTCCCGTTTTATTATTTGTAGGACCCTTACTTGTCTCATTGCCTATTTTCTGTAACTTTTTCCTTTTGTTCTAGCTTCGAAGTGATTTCCTTAGCTTGATCTTCCAACCATTCAATTCAGTTTTACCTTTCAATTATAGTATTTTTATCCTCCAAGAATTCATTTTTGGTCTTTGATTTTTCTATTTTTATAGCATCCTACATTGCGCTTGGTAGAGGGTCAGCAAAAAAGAGGAAGGCCCTCAACAAGATGGATTGACACAGTGGCTGCAAAAATGGGCTCAAAGATAGCCAATGATTGTGAGGATGGTGCAGGACTGGGCAGCATCTCGTGCTGTTGTACATAAGGTCTCTATGAGTTGTTTCTGACTTGATGGCACCCAACAACAACAACAGTTCTTATTTTATGGATGCAATATTGTCTCTCTTCTCAGAGGGTATTAATAATTTTTTTTGTTAAATTTTCGTCTCTTCTTGACTCTGTTTCTTCTAAATACTTTTTTTTTTCTTTAACCTACCATTAGTTTAAGTCCTCTGGTTTCATTTTAGGGGCTTTCTTTAGATACCTGGTGATCCTTGGCTGCCTGCTCAGGTTTAAAAGCTGATTGTTAAAGCTCTGCCAATGTGGTGGACTTGTCAATGTCATCTTTACTGTAGGATGATCTCACTGGGCTATTGCGCTGGGGGAGCCCCTGGTATCAGTATTTTAAGGTCTTTTCTTTTAGACTTGTCAGATTCTTTCAAGAATACTCTTCTCAGCTCCATCCTGGAGGTAACATGTCTTTCTGGCGATGTTCTGGTTGCTGAGTGGGTGAAAGATGGTTGGAGGAGGTTAATTTTTAGTGTGTCAACTTACACTTAATCACCTCTCTCATCCGTGTCTGTTGTCACGTAGATTAGAGACCCTTGCTCTGTTGCACTCTGCCCAGATAATAAGCCTCCAGCCTTTTGGGGGCTGGGCAGTCACTTAGCTCTGCAGAGTCCGGAAGCGGAATCTGCTTCCTAAACTTTCACCTGGCCCTTCTGTTTTCAGGTCCACTCCACCCCCATCCAAGCTTCCAGAGCTATGTGTTGCTACCAATTTCTGAGCCTTTTGGGAGGGAGTCCAAGGTTGAATCATGTTACTTCTCTCAGCTTTCCTCATTGCTGGGTTAGGATTCAGCTCTTTGTCTTTAAGTCAGTTGTCACTCATTCTTTTGCTTTTCAGGTCCCAAAAGTTGCTCTTATTGATTTCTTTTCCTTTTTCCTTGTTTTTAGGGTGTATCCTAAAAAAAAAAAAAAAAAAATCCCATTACTCTCAGTGTTACTGTCTCAGTTTTCAGGAGACAGTAGAGGTAAATTGTGAATTCAGTTAGAACTAAATAATGTAATTGTGATTAATGAAAAGCAAAGAGATGGTAAAAGGTCTCAGAGTATCATAATGATTGTATTTTGAATGTCAAGCCTGAATTTTAATCAAATTACTTAGTGTATAAAATGTCTGTAGTCTTAGCAGTAGCTAATGTTCGATGTTTTTTCATGGGGATCGTGCCACGTTCAGTTTGACTGAGTTAAATTTGGAAGAGTTATTTAAACTCTTCTGCTGCCATGTAGGCTGACAGCCTGTATTAAAATAAAATGTTTAGTTCAGAAACTGTAAAAACAGTGTTGGTTTCCACTAAAAAAGCTAGAAATTTCTCAATACCAGTCACTGGCTTTGTTAGCATTTTAAACATTTTGTTTTCTCCGTACCATTGACACCTCAACCAGATGTCACAAAGAAAATTTAGAAATTACAACCCATTTCTATTTTTTTATTGTGGGCTTAAAATATAAACTCTATAATGTAGTGTTTCACTTTAGGACCTTTTTCTTCCTCTAGGGAATTGCTAACATAGGATGTTAAAGAATTTTTAAATACTGTTTTTTTGTAAATTAATTGTCATTACTTATATATTAGGGACAGTCTACATTTTTTCACTACATAGTCATTTAAATTTAGAAAGCCAATCCGATATTAGGATTTATTTGCTGGATTAGGAAAGAACTAGGGTTTTCATTTTTATACTAACCAGAAACAACCTTTAAAAAAAAAAATTTTTTTTCCCTCCCCTTCAAAAGCATAGTGTTCTTGGCTATCTCAGGACCTCTTTTGTCATTAAAACTCCGTTGGGTAGTTTTATTTTGAAAAACTTAAAATCTATAGAAAAGTTGAAAGAATAGTAAAATAAACACTGTATATCCATCGCTGTCACTGATTGTTAACATTTCATTGCATTTGTGCTCCTCCCTTCTTCCTTCCATTATTTTCTCCCTCAGACCCTCTGTCTTCTCTGTCCCTCTATCTGTTATTCTATTTATTTACTTATTTTAACTGAACCAGTAGAAATTACAAGTTGAAGACATCATCACACGTTGTACCACATTCCTGACAGTGAGAACTCTGATTCCCAACAACATTAATGCATTTACCTAATTGCTCTCTCCTACACCATATACAAAATAGTGCCTCAGTTACTACAGCTATACCATAATCAGTTTCATTTGGTTTCTAGAAACAGAGATTTCGCTCAGGCTATTGGAAGAGGTGAAAAAAATCTCTGCATAAGGATACACAGTGGCCTGTCTCTACAGCAGCTTTTAGAATCAACTATTCTCATCAACCCTTTCTCTTGACCTTTTGATTGACCCCACTCTCTCATTCCAGGTGTCTCTTCTTCTCATCTGTCACTTGCAGCCTTCCCAAGAGTGGAGGAATTCGTTAGGTTGATTAGGGGGCAGTGGTAGAATTCTCACTTTCCGTGTCTCACCTTCAGCCTTCCAAAGAGTGAGGGATCCGTTAGGTTGATTAGGGGTCAGTGGTAGAATTCTTACCTTCCGTGTAGGAGACCAGGTTGGTTTCTGGCCAGTGCACCTCATGAGCAGCTACCACCTGTCTGTCAGTGGAGGCTTGCATGTTGTCATGATGCTGAACAGGTGTCAGCAGAGCTTGCAGGCTAAGTCAGACTCGGAAGAAAGGCCTGGCAATCTGCTTTCAAAAGTCAGCAAATGAAAACTCTATGGACCACAACAGTCCGATCCGCAAACAGCCATAGGGAGGGTGCAGGACTTGGCAGTGTTGCATTCCGTTGTGCATGGGGTTGCCATGCGTCAGGGGCCAACTTGACTGGCAGGAAACGACAAGAGCAACAACAATATTCACTCTCTAACCAGGAGCATTCCTGGTGGGCAGCTTTGGTCTGATTGATCAAGGGCAGGGCGATGGAATTGCCTTTGTTGAAAGCATCTGGCTGTTGTCTTTTGTTTGGTCAGTATAATTATGAAACATTTGTAGGCTTCATGGACCAGCACAAACTTGGTTTTCATTTTCTCAGTATAGTGGTAGATTCCCCTACCCAGAAATGTGCTTAATCTTGTGTTTTATTTCATGACTAATTTAGAAAATGAAATAGTAATGACATGTTTAGTTCCCAGGTTGCAAATCTGCAAACTGTAGTCTTTTTTATAGTCATTTGTAGTCTGAACAACTGGAAGTGAATACACAGGGCAGATATATTTAGTTATTGATGACATATTCTTAGACTAGGAAAAGGTGGGTCTTCGCTGTAGAGTTCTAATGAAAAGAAGTCAGTGCCCAAAGTGTGTAAACTTGAAGTGCTAGAAGAATAATGCTTTGCATTCAGGGTAGGCATTAGTGACCGAACATTAACAAGAGAGTTTGTAAAATGTAGCGTAACAGTGAAAAGAACACCAGCATTCCCATCTTATAAACTTAAGTTCTAAATTTGGCTTAGCACACTGAAACTTTATAACATTGAACAAATTATTGATCCATTCAGCCTCAGTTTCCTGTTTTGTAAAGGGCATCATAACACCTATGATCTGCTGAAGTAGACAGTAACTATAAGTGAAAAATCATGGAGGGAATGCTCTGGATTACACAATGTTTTTTAAAATTTTGCTTTCTGGCATCTCAGGAATCTTAACTCTGGAAAATTATGGAAACTGTATTTCAATAAATAATTAAGAATTTCCAAATTGGTAGCTATTTTTCATGATGCAGCAAATCAAGGTTCCAAGACAATTGTACTTTGCCTGATGATCAACTTGGATTCTGATTTTCCAGGGAACTAATATCCTTTGTAGTAGACTAAGAATTTCTAATAATCAGGATTCTGTTTGGCCTTTGAAGTTGAGAATGTAGGCTGTATTCTCCAGAATATTCTGACATCCTAGACTCCTCTTGAAGGAGCTCTATTTTCTCAGCTATTTGTGGGTATGGCCGTTGCAATCTGATCCTCTACTGCGTGACTTTGAAAAGGCAGCACATGGCCCACATTCAGGTGGTGAGTGATTTTTCTGTCTCATTGCTGATGGACCCTTAGTACCAGTGCATAGGACTGGGATGCCAGGAGCATGATATGAAGAGAAGAAATAATCAAGAACTAGAGGGCTTGATATAAACACAAATCAGGAAGCAGGTCTTATTTTTGTTGACAGTTATTGATTTGGCCCCCAACTCTTGGTGACTGCATTCTATGCATAGCGGAATGAAGCACTGCGCAGTCCTGAGCCATCCTATAATCTGTTGCTGTTGGACCGTTGTGATCCATAAGATTTTCATTGGCTGATTTTTGGAATTAGATTGCCAGGCTTTTCTTCCTAGTTTCTCTTAAGTCTGGAATCCCTGCCGAAACCTGTTCAGCATCATAGCTGCAAGTAAGCCTCCATTGACAGGTGGTGGCTGCTGATGATGTCATCAGCTGGGAATTGAACCCAGGTCTCCTGCACCGAAGGAGAGAATTTTAACACTGAACTACCACTGCTCTGCTTGAAGGTCTTAGCCTCTAAAAAAAAAGAATCATGAAATTCACCAGGAACTCTGTCTTAGTTATCTAGTGCTGCTATGACAGAAATACCACAAGTGGATGGCTTTAACAAAGAGAAATTTATTCTCTCTCAGTCTAGGAGGCCAGAAGTCTGAATTCAGGGTGCCAGCTCCAGGGGAAGGCTTTCTCTCTGTCGGCTCTGAGGAAAGGTCCTTGTCATCAATCGTTCCTGGTTGAGGTCCTTCTCAGCACAGGAACCCAGGGTCCAAAGTACACGCTACTCTCCTGGCTCTTGTTTCTTGCTGGTGTGAGGTCCCCATGTCTCTCTACTCACTTCTGTTTTTTGTATTTCAAAAGAGATTGATTTAAGACAACCTAAATCTTATAGACTAAGTCCTGCTTCATTACCATAACTGCCAGTAATCCCACCTCATTAACATTATAGAGATAAGATTTACAACACATAGGAAAATCACTTCATATGATAAAATGTTGAACAATCACACAATACTGGGAATCATGAACTAGCCTAGTTGGCACACATTTTTTAGGGGGGGACACAATTCAATCCGTAACAAATTTCAGCATTAGAACAAGTCCAGAGAAGATTAGGGTTAAATCCTTGAGAATTTGGGACTACTGTATGCTAATAAAACAAACACACGTCTGTCAAATGCCAGAGGTCTCTAAGAAATGGGGTGAGCCTAAAAGTTACAGCCTAAAAGTTGTATAAAAGTATATCTTATCACAGTCACATGGGGTTGGGGGAACGGATCATGTCTTGGAAGCAGCTTGCTTTTTAATTTTTGCTTTTTTCACAATTAAATGCGCACACACACACACATATACATGCATATATACACACACGCATTTATTTTAACTCATGGATGACAGGCGCCAAGTTAGAGGATATGATGTACTCGAAGAGTAGACTCTAATACGATGGTAGTGTTGCACAACGATAACATTGACGTATGACTATAAATGCTCCTGTCTTTCGAGTGTAAGGAAACAAGGTTAACAACAAGATCGCAAATAAGGAAAAATTAGCCAGCAGTAGTTCCTGGGAGTTGTAATACTTTTGTTAAATTCTTGCTTTAGTTCTGCACAATTATATTCTGAACCATTTTCTTTCATTTTTATCCTAATTTCATGCTGTTGCTTAGTAGAGACAGAAGATGAACAATAAGTTCCCCTTCTTCAATCTCATCTGTACTGATGACCTAAAAGACGATACTAATAGAAGAACTTTTTGGGGCTTGTCTATTCATAGAATAAATTTGCAACAATGTTGTTACTGAGCCAAGAAGTATGCATTTTTAAATTTGTTAAATATTCTTTTGGATTTTCTAATATTCCTTGTAGCACTTAACATGCTGTAAGTAAGTAAACATTGATGGTTTTACTGTTCTTTTGTAGGGGGAAATGCTTTTTCCCCATTCCTGATGTTCTTCTTCATGTGTCAGAGTCTCCGTAAGTGTACAATTTATGATCTTCTTGTGCCCTTTTAGAGAAAGGAGGAGTGATTTAATCTGATTGGTGAGCTTGAAATGAGAAAGCTGGCATACATGCCCCCTTCGCCTTCCTTCTTAGGAGCAAGTCATCCGTAGGGTAGCCTGTTCCACCAGGCTCTAAGCTTTACAGGGACAGGTCGCTCCATCCACTGGGGCACTATACTGCCTGTGACTGGGAGGTAAACCAAAACAAACCAAATCAAACCTCTTAATGTTTATTTAGTCTGTTCCAACTCATGGTGACCCCACGTCTTTTCAGTTATGGGGTCCAGTATTTGGAAAGCACTTACCTGTCTATAGTTATAAGTAGTGCTCTCCAGTGTGGGTTTTATTGGGATTAAAGATGACATTTTGGTCTTTCATTTGCCGTATTTCTCTTATTCATCTAACTTCTTATCTATTTTATCTCATTTCTCAATTGGTTCAGAGTTTAGGCAGGAAACAGGGCTTCCTAGTTGTTGGATCTCATTAAAGCGTAAATATCTCATATTTCCTTATGTCTCACATTTCTGAGTTTAGTTGTTACATAAAAAACAAAAACAAAAACAAAAAACCAAACCTGTTGCCCTCGAGTCAGTTCCTACTCATAGCGACCCTGTAGGACAGAGTAGAACTGCCCCACAGAGTTTCCAAGGAGCGCCTGGTAGATTTGAACTACTGACGTTTTGGTTAATAGCCGTAGTACTTAACAGCTACGCCACCAGGGTTTCCTAGTTGTTACATGCTACCTATTATTTGCAGAGAGAAACCAGGGTAATTCAAGTAAAGTATCAGAAGCCCCTGCCAAGTAAAGAACAGTCAGCAATAAAAAGCATTTTCATCTCTGCCTGAAGCTGAGTGGCGTTCATTCTTAACTTCTAGCAGATTAATTTGTAAAGCATAATTTTTCTTTTGAGGTACCCAAAGATATTTGCATAAGTATCCACTACTATAATTGTTAAAATTTCAAATGAAGCCATCACAGTGTCTCATTCCCTTTGTGGTATGTAGAAGACTTTCAAGTCTTGAATTTGGTTTGTAAACAGAGAATTTGCTTTTGTAATGCTATTCAAAATAAAATTCCTGAGTGTGATAAAGTAGGTTTAGTGAGCAAGAGATTAAAAAAAAAAAAAAAAAAAGATTAAAAAAAATAAAAATGAATAATTTAGGTGTAGTTTTTTCTTCTTCTTTTTTTTTTTTTTACTGTAACACTGAAGTCCAGGATCCTGTTTTTCACACAGAAAAGTTTTTCAAGTACCTGACCTCCTTTGGGAGCCTTGGTCGCACAGTGGTTAACAGTTCAGCTGCTAAGCAGAAGGTCAGTAGCTGGAATCCACCAATCACTCCTTGGAAACCCTATGTGACAGTTCTAGTCTGTCCTATAGGACCTTTATGAATCAGAATCGACTCGATAGGCAATGGGTTTGGTTTTTGGCTTGGACCCCCTTTTGAAGTTTTTTAAAAAATTTAAATAAATTAAAAAAAAGTTTCAGATTTATAGAAAAATTGCAAAGATAGAGTTCCTGTACACCTTGTATACCGCTTCCTCTATTGTTAAAATCTATTATATATTGTGTGTACATTTGTCACAACTAATGGACCAGCATTGATACATCATGACCTTTAGCTAAACTGTGCATACTTGATTCCAATTTTACTAGTATTTGCCAATGCCTGTTTTCTGTTCCAGGACCCTGTCCAGGATAACACATTAGTTTTCATATCTCTTTTAGTTTCCTTTGGTCTGTAATAGTTTCTCAGACTTTCCTTGTTTTTGATGATCTTGACAGTTTTGAGAAGTGCTGGTTAGGTATTTTGTAGGATGTCCTTTCATTTGTATTTGTGTGATATTTTTCTTATCATTAGATTGGAGTTATGTGTTTTTTGGGAGGAAGACCACAGAGTTTAAGTGCCATTCTTAACGTATCATATCAAGAATACATACTATCAACATGACTTATCCTGCGATGTTAACCTTGATTACCCGGCTCAGGTAGTATTTGCTAGGTTTCTTCCCTCCCCCATCTTTCCATTCTCTTCCTTGGAAGCAGGTCACTAAGTGCAGGCAGCCCCCATGCAAGGGGCCAGGAGTTGAGCTTTACCTCCCTGAGAGGAGAAGCATCTACATAAATTTATTTGAGATTCTTCTGTAAAGGAAATTTGTCTCTTCTCACCCATTTATTTATTCAGATAATCATTTATACCAGTATACTACGTTATTTGTTTTGTGGCTCAAATTTTCCAGGTTTGGTCTCCGAAAGCTCTTTGGGTGGGCTTCTTTGTTCCTTGGACATGCCTCGCCTCCCTTTTTTTGAGCACTAATGACTCTGAGGAGTCAAAATATTTGCTGTAGCAGCCTTTCTGAGGAATCTAGCTTGTAAATGAAAATGTCACTTAAAGGTGCCCTCATAACAAATTTACTTGACTCTAATTGTTGTCCTATTAATTGATCCACTGAGTTGTTTTTTGTGGTTACTAATTGATCCTGACTGTCATTGTTTAGGTTTCTCTTTTACATTTGCTTTTTTTTAAATTGCAGATTAAATTTTTGTTTATTATTACTTCTATTAAATTTATCTATAAGAGTTTTAAGGATTATGTAGTTCATTCCCTTAATTTTATACTTTTGCAAAATTGAGATCCTGAAAGAGAATGACTTGATCGGGGTCACCTGGTTAATCAGTTTTAGTTCCAGAAGTATGTTTCTGCTCTACCATGCAGTCTCCTACCCCATGCTCCTCCAATAGGGAGAGCGTCATTATAGTAGAAACCTCACTTTAAGTAACTTAGTTCTGTGATTCAGCTAATAAATACACTATGTATTTTTTATTCTTATTTTGATATTACCGGATTCCATCACATGAAATGATTCAAATGTTTACTGTTTACTACTTTTATATAAATATTCATACTTACGTTCATAGTCAAATTTGACTGTTATACAAGTGTTTCATTAAAATACTATACGATCAAATTTACAGGTGTGTTTGACATTTGGATTTATCAAGTGATAAAGTGCTTATTGGAAACACTGGTGGTGTAGTGGTTCAGAGCTATGGTACTAACCAAAAGATCAACAATTTGAATCCACCAGGCGCCCCTTGGAAATCGCATGGGGCAGTTCTACTCTGTCCTATAAAGTGCTTATTAACAGAAATCTTCGGGGGGCGGGGGAAAGCCTAAATAGAGACCTACTTTAAAAATTAAGATTTTGAAATGTCAGCTTTCTTGGCATTCCTACTTTCTAATGTCTAAAATATCCTGTACGCCACAGAAACCAAAACCAAACGGGATGCTGTCAAGTCGATTCTGACTCATAGTGACCCTATAGGACAGAGTAGAATTGCCCCATAGGGTTTCCAAGTGGCTGGTGGGTTCGAATTGCAGAACTTTTGGTTAGCAGCCTAACTCTTAACTGCAACACTACCGGGGCTCCAAAGTATATGGAATGCTTCACGAATTCACGTGTCACCTTGCACAGGTTATAACTCTTCCACGCTTCCATTACAATTTCTCTTTTGGAGTGCATTTTATTAACAATTCTGGTATTCTTTTATTTTTTCACTGGGTGTATTAACATTTTATGTATAGGTCACTGTTCCAGTGTCTTACGGGACAGACTACATGTCTAGTGACTCTTTAATGCAGTCTTGTAATGGGATTTTTTTTAAAAGAGTCTCCAGGTTTGAAGTTTTTAAGCTGAGGTTGAAGGAATCAAGCACTCTCAGAATTTGTAGGTAAAATTTTGCCTCTGTACATTTGGAAGAAAGGTCACAGGTTTCATCACATTCTTGAAGGGAGCTGTGATCCAAAAAATATTAATGACTCTTGCTGTTGAATGCAATTTTGTCCTGTACTTGTGAGTGATTTTGCTTTGATATATGTATTGTTGTATTCATGGCAAATAGTGTACAGATATTTCTAAATTTTTTAGATAAGGAAATGGAAGTCTTAGTATTTTGCCCATAAACAGTAACTTTTGTACTTACTTGGCGGTTATTTATGTATTTGGAAGTAGTAGAAATAATCATTTTGCAGTAAAATTTTAATTCTCTAATACATGCAATTATAGTGTCTCCTTAAATGACACCACATTCCTTAACTATTACATTACAGACAGATCCAGAATGTCAGTTGGACAACTGCTCTTTGCAGACAATTTTAGTCACATACCACTGTGAGGATTAGCATTAGCCTAAATTGGGGGCCCTCTGTAAAAGAATCTATGAACTTCTAAAGTAATACCCACTTTTCCAAGGTAATGTTTTTGATTCCATTCCCTTTTAAGAGACTCTCTTATCTCAAAGGAATGTAGTGAAGACACCTCCTAATAATTGTATGATCAGAGTTATTTTAAAAGGTAAGTTATTCTGGGATGTGGTAGCTCTAAGGCTGTGTATATATTGTCTAGAAGAGACATTTTTATAAATAGAGCTCTACTCCTCTTTTTACTCCTCTACTCCTGCCTTAATAATAATGACAATTAAAAAAAAAAAGCCCTTTGCTGTCGAGTTGATTCCGACTCATTTCCGACTCATAGCAACCCTATAGGACAGACTAGAGTTTTCAAGGAGCGCCTAGTGGATTCAAACTGCAGACCTTTTGGTTAGCAGCCATAGCATTTAACCCCTATGCCAGCGGGGTTTCTACTCTTTGGTAATTTAGTTTTATGGCTGGTTATTTCTTTATGTTTTTAAAGGCAGTAGGTTTTGCTGTCAGATATACATTTTAAGAGTACAGCAAAAACTACGTTGGGGAGAATGCATTGGGCCATCTTTTCAAACCCGTATTACATTTTTTTTTTTTTATTACATTGCGCACCCCAGAAAATTGGCTGAACGTGGCAGGATTATGCCCTATCCAGTGGTGAACCTGAGCCCCTCGCTCTGGGTGAACACATGGAATAAAATAAGGCATCCCCACAGTCGCTGGTTTTTAATTTATCGGCTGGTTTTGAAGATAGAAACAATTACGATCTTTTTTGATTAAGCTTCGCTGATTTTCACCTTAACCACTAAGTTACGTTGTTTGAATCACTACCTTTGACAACTCAAAGGTAACATACAGTACAAAGGATGTCATACTTTGTGATGTAATGCAAAGATCATGAGGCCTTGGACTCAAACACACCAGATGTTGAAATCCTCCCTGTGCCACTTTTAAGCTGGGACCTTGTGTGATTTATTTAACTACTCCGTACTTCAGTTTCTTTACCAGATAGATCATTTCTTGATTACTGTTGTATCATTAAACTCCTTTATCTGCTTTCAAGAAGTCTTATGTGGGAGGCAGACATTGATCAAATCATAACCTATAAAATTGTAACTGAAATAAGTAAGCGTATAATGGGCTTTGACTGAGTAGGGGTCAGGGAAGGAAAGGTGATGAGTAACTCTTAGTGTAAGTTTTTGGTGTAGTTGTATTCCTCTTTGTACACGTTTAAAAAATTTTTTTTTTACTTTGTAGTACCCTTTTTTACATGTGTCATCTTACCTCCATTTTGGAACTGGGCAGGGTATGAACAACAAAGTAATGAGTATAAGTTTTTTGAGGGCAAGAATAATTTTTTATGTCTTGGAAATAAGGCCTTGAAAAATACTCTGTGTTGGGAATCTTTTTTTAAATATAGCAGCTATAGTGATCTTTTAAAACATAAATCAGATCCGTTACTCCTCTGAATAAACCTCTCCAAAAACTTCCCATTTTATGGGTCCTTAAAATGGCCTACAAGGTCCTCCATGACCCAGCTTCTCTGTTGCATCTGTGATCTCCCAGATCTTTCTCTTAGATGTCTGCGTGGCTAAGTCCTCTTTCAAGTCTTACTCAAATGCTGCTTTCTCAATAGTTTCACCTTATTTGAAATTCCAGCATGCTTCCCTTCTCTTCCCCAACCCCTACTCTCTGAATTCCTTTTATCCTGCTCTGTTTTTTCCCCATGACCATCATCACTTTTATTATCTTACATACTTATTTATTATTTTTAGTGTTAC
Source organism: Elephas maximus indicus (assembly GCF_024166365.1). Taxonomy (NCBI): domain Eukaryota; kingdom Metazoa; phylum Chordata; class Mammalia; order Proboscidea; family Elephantidae; genus Elephas; species Elephas maximus. The sequence goes on along the minus strand of NC_064819.1, from coordinate 122,523,571 downwards.
TGCTTATTGTCTGTCCCTTTCTGCCAGAATTTACGGTTCACAATGACAGTGTTCTTTGTTTGTATTGTTCACCAGTGTATTCTTAGCGCATAAAGCATAGTAGGTTTTCAATAAATATTAATTTTCAAAAAGGAATGAATGAATGGATAGGTCATTAGTTGTCAGTGTTGGGTGTTGATTCATTTGCTCATATCTGATCCCTAAACCAAGGACCGTAAACCTCACCAAGACAGGGTTTTAAAAAAATCCATTGATTTTTTGACAAGCTGCAAATAGTTGTGGTGGTAATAACAGATTTTCCTTACTGTGTTATTTATAAGTAGCTTATGACCATCAGCCAAGTCAAAATGGAAAAAAAAAAAAAAAAGCTGACTCATATTTTTAAAAGCCTGTTTGAGTTGGATAGGAAATTGCTCACTTGTGTTTCTCAGTTAAGAGAATGGAGGTATCCCTTTCTAACCAGAACTATTAAAGACACTGCAACACTTGCAGATAAAAGCCTTGTATGACTGAGATGAGAGGTTAAAGACTAAAAGCTTTAGAAAGGCAGGATGCTGTCTTCCATCTTCCTAAACAATGTCACAGCCAGGATTTCAAAACCAGATCTGTTTACCCACCTTCATATCCCAGCAGCTAGCCTGGTATTTGGTACGTGGTAAATGCACAATAAATATTCGTGGAGTGAATTTTGTTAGGACAACGGATTGCCAATAAGTCACAGTCACATGCGTGATCTGGTGGACATGTCATGAAACATGGCGGTGGTTATACCCATGTACCTTACCTTTTTAAGAAAATATTTTTCATACTTTATCCTAGAAATTGTATTTTTTAAAAAAAGTAGTCTTTGACTTGAAGTCTCAGGCAAGTAAGCATTCTACAAGATGTGCACCCATGCTTCAATTTATGAATTTTCAGGAAGCAAGGCTCAAGTTTCACAGTTAGCGTGGATGGACTGGATTTTTGATCACATGAAGTTGTAGTGTAAGAATGCTAAGTTGTGTGTGTTTGTAGCTGAGTAGAACAAAAATAGCTTTGTGCATAAAAAATGCATATATTCTCTTTATCCGCATGCCATTCAAATAAATACGGTGCATCCCAAACCAAATTTTGCTAAGCCCTCAGAGGACATGCTATTTAGGTGTTTTTAGAAGTTCAGGATTTAGTTTTTTTTCCCTAGGAGGGAGAGATGCCCTTTTTTTCCCTTAGAAAGGTTGAATAGGAGGCTGCCGTAGCTCTGCTGCTGGCAAGTCTCCTGGTAGTTGTCGGGAATCAATCATTGAAATCTCATTTAAACCCTTGAAAGTTTGTTTCAGGCACTAGTATTTGCTTTAGTATGGGTCTGTTGCTGTCATATTTCATATTCTTCATCCATCCCCTGTATCTCCAGTCTCTAAGCACAGATTGGTTTCTGCTGCCTCTCATTACTTCCGCTTCAAGACTCAGGCCTGAAATCTCTTTTGCATATCTGACTTTTGAACTGTAACCTACCCCTGTATGGTGTCCTGGCATATGTTCCCATGTTTCCTGTATGATTTCTGCCAAATGGTTGATTGGACTCGATTCTCTTTATCAGTAGTTCTAGTTCCTCCTGAACTTCTTGCATGCAGTGACCTCTTATGATAATTCTAGAATATTTATACTTGGAAATTCTAAGTTACTGCTTTCTAGTGTCCTTAGCTATATACCAAACCAAAACTCGTTGCCATCAAGTCAATTCCAACTGATAGCAACCCTGCAGGATGGAGTAGAACTGCCCCATAGGGTTTCAAAGGAGCAGCTGGTGAATTTGAACTGCTGACCTTTTGGTTAGCAGCCAAGCCCTTAACCACTATGCCACCAGGGTGCCGTATATCTGTAGAACTCTAAAAATATTTTGAAACATAAGATTAGGGAAAAATGACATCTGCAGAGAAATAGTAAAGGAGATAGCAGTTTGGCTTTTTGAAAATCTCCTTGAAAAATAGGTGTTTCCTGTGGGGATTTTCACAAGCATAGTAGACATTGATATAAAATAATAATAGGATATTAGAATTTTAGAGGTCAGATAGAATAGAGTTTACTAATCTTACAGACGAGGAAACTGGGCCCAGTAAGTAAGTTATCCCCGCTCAGATAGCTAGCTAGTAGCAAGCAATCATCTTCCAGTTTCTTGGCCCTGAATTTAGTATTCTTTTGCTCTCCTTTATTTTCCTCTCTCCTTTCGAACCTCCTTTTCTAATGTGCTTCCTAACTCCTTCCTTTCCTAATTTTCTTCATTCTTTCCATAAATATTTGAACATCCTCTTTGTGCTAGGCAGAGTGCTTGTTGCTTGGAAACAAAGATAATGGACAAGGTCATTGCTTTCATGCTGTTCAGTGAATAGTGAGGGAGCAGCCTTGTAAACAGACCTAACCGTGCCCCCGGAGAGCCCAGGCTGCAAGTACTGAGGGAGCATAGAAAGCCAGGCAGCCTGCAAATGAGGAATTACAGAATAAGGAAGGTGATTAAAAGAGGTGAAAGAAACAGCCACTGGCCAAGCAGAATAGCAAATGTTACTTGCTATTAAAGTGATTTGACTAGAAACCGTCTGGAAAAATGTGCTTGGTGATTTGCATTTTTCAGGTTAGCCACTTGGGGGAGCAAGAAAATTGGGCAGTGACATGCTCAGAGGCTCCTGTCTGGATAGAAGCAGTCAGGCCAGGGCCCAGGGTCTCTCCCCAAGGCATCTGGGACTCTGTGTGTGTGCTAGAAAAAGTAGAAAAAGGTTATGGCTATGAGGAAGGGTGCTCAGGAACAGTCAGGAACAGGTAGCTGCTAGATTTTGGCTGGAAACGTCTTAGTATTTTTCTTAATGTTGTTAGGTTGAATCGTATATTTAATCTATACATTTATAGTGTTCAAATTTCATTAGATGGAAAATCTCTTTACTGGATAAAAAAAAATTTCCAAACCTTTGACAGTTGTTTACTTGATCTAGCGTGTTTTATTTATTGGTATTCTAGAACAGTAAAAAGCGTAGGTGATATGCCCTGGAGTTCCTTGTAGGATTAGACCAATATTTTTGAGGTAAATAGTAGTTGGCTAGGTGAGCCCTTTAGCTTTCTCTCCTGTCTCTGTCTCTCTAATTCTAATTAATTGATCATACAGAAAAGCCAGAATGTGTTAGACTTGATCCAGGCAGAGAGAAGTATTTTGATATATTGGGTAAATGATCAGGAAGATGAGGCAGGAACTTATGCTTATGTGAACATGTTTGGATTATTAAGGAGAAAATTAGAGCAAATGGCCATAGACGTCTTAAAGGGAGTAATGGCTTTTTGTAGAAGTGCCGAGCTCATAGGTTTGCTCTATCCGTGGTACAGTGCACAGTGGGTGTTAAAAGCAAGTGTTTGTTAAATGTATACAATAAACATGTCAAGAAAAAAATGCCTTTTTGTTTTTCAAAATGCATAAAGAGGTAAAGAAAAAGTAGATAGCAAGTATTTTACAATGTTTTGTCAAACAAATGTTTTTTGGTGACTCTTAAATGAAGCTCTGATAGACACTGAAGGCAGGGGGAATAGAAAGACGTTACAGCAAGGTTCCTTTCTTGAAAGAAGTTTATATTCACAAGAGAAGGACGGAAGTGCAACAAGTAGTCCTGAGGGACGCAGCATACGTGATTGTGAGTGGAGGGAGCCGTATTCAAGGTTTCCAGATGGCCACTGGTGCTGGAATCTGGAGGAGCCTCTTTTAAAGCCCATCTCTGGTGTGTAAATCTTTGCTGGACCTAGGGGAAGCCAAAAAGTCTAAAGCCCATTTTAGCTCTCACATTATGTGAGTCTGTTTTAAATTTTCCATACTATTGCTTAATGTTGACATCTGTGCATTTGTAATGTAGTTTTGGGTTACTTTGCTCAAATTTGATTTGTCTTCGTATCAGTCTGCGAATTTAGAGTACTAACACGACCAGGTGCAAAAGCTGTATTCAGGTTCAAGCTTCTGTATTCAACCATTTGGTAAAGAGTGATTTATGAGATGTTTCTTGATTTGAAGTGTCAGTGAGTGAAAACCTGGTTAATCCTTATCACAGTTCTAAGAAGGAAGTTTAAGCACAGTTGTGAGAGTTCAAGCTTATTTTTCTTACAGGTTCTTAATGTGGGGCTAAAGATTCTAGGACCCCACCCCAGACCTATTTAATCTGAATTTTTGAGGGGAAAACCCAGGCATGTGTATTTTTTTTTTTTTTAAGTTGCACAAATGGTTTTGATGTTCAGCCCGGGACTGAGAACCAGTCTATTAGGCCTGTCCAATTTGCATATCTGGGATTTGGCAATACTTGTGGTATTTAGAAAAATTATAGCTTGGTTAAATGCCTTACTATATGGTATGCATCTATCTGAAGTAGTACAGTGGTCAAGCATGCAGCCTTAGGTACTAAACTGCCTGGGTTTGATCCTGGCCTAGCCACTTCTTGGGTACTTTAGTTACCTGTTTCTGCATAGCAAATTGTCCTCTAAGTTAGCAGCTTAAAATAATAAACATTTATTAACTCTTTCATTGGGCCAGAATTTCAGGAGTGGCTTAAAGTGAATGAGGTTGAAGTCAAGATGTTGGACAGGGCTGCAGCCATTTAAATATTTGACTGAGGCTAGAAGATCTGTTTCCAAGATGGCTCATCCTGGCTTCCAGGATGGCTCCCCTAGCACCTGACTGTTGGCAGGAGGCCTCAGTTTCTTACCACATGGGCCTCTGGTGGGTAGGTGTCTCTCTGGAGTGATTTAAGTGAGAGAATAAGAAGGAAATCACACTGCTTTCTATGACCTAGCCTCTGAAGTTTTAAGCACTATCACTTCAGTTATGTTCTATTCATTAGAGTGCCCACCTGCACGGAATTAGCTTCACCTTTTGAAGGAAGGAAGTTCCAATTTGTGCACATATTTTAACATGACCACATTAGATGTCTGTGCAATTTACTAAACCTTTTATGCCTTAGTTCCCTGATCCATAAAAGGGAGATAATATAACCTACCTCATGTCATTATTGAAGGTTTCAATGACATAATACATGTAAAGTGCTCAGTACACTGCCTAGCATGTAGTAAGTGGTTAGTAAATGCTACCTTTTATTATTTTAGAGATGTGTAATACTATTCATGGTAGTCATTCCTATATATAAAAAATAGTGGTACAGTAATTCAAGAACATATTTTCAGCATAATGTGGCTATTATGTAACTTTGACAATGCATGATTAACACCCTATTTAATGTATCAGGCATACAATGCATTTTATTGTAAATTAGTTTCTAGCTTCTCTTAATCTTGCTTTATTCCCTGTCTGTGCTCCCTGCCAAGATCCATGGTGTAGTAATGCTCAATCTTCCTTTTAATACTCTAACATATAGACCAACTTTCAGACAGTTCTAAATTCAGATCTTTTGGCAGGAATTTGGTTAAGTAAACAGCAATCTGCAGGATTAAGGCACTTGGTACCAGGGTGATTATGAATACAAGTAAGTACTAACAGTATTTCAGTCTGATATTTGAAATCGGCCCCTAGCTCTTGCCTTTAAGGCAGAAGAGATTTAATTCCCTAGACTGGAATACCTACTTCCAGTATATCTTCCGATCAATACCTGACAGCTACATCAGATCTAAATGTGCAGTTGAATTTTCCATTTAGTAATTAGGTAGGAAGAGGTCATTAAAATAGTGTATTGCCATTAAGGATCTTGTGAACTCCCTATCCTCCCTTCCTGCCCCTACCAAGAAAGGTTGTAATTTATGGAAATAGAGTTTTATTGTTTTTGTTATTTCTGTAGTATCATTTTAGGCAGGAGGAGTGGGTTGCTAATATTATGTTGGATAAGGATCTTAACATTTAGACAATGTGGCTGAGGAGTATGTGGGAATTCTTTGTACTATTTTTGCAGCTTCTTTGTAAGTATAGAATTATTTCAAAATAAAAAGTTAAAAATCAAAATTGTGATTGTAGTATCTATAAAAAGATTTGTGATATACAGTGATTGTGCATCTTCATGGATTATCATGAGTTTTACTTAGAGAATGTTGCTGTCCCTGTGTCTTAAAGATGAGATCCTGTCACTTTTTCTGTATAAGAAATTAAGACTGAGCTTGCTTTTCTATATGAACTGAATTCATCAATTAAGTCCATTTTCTCTAGTCTCATTTGGAATTGTCATCTTTCTACAGTCAAATCACATTTTAAGCATAAATTGTTTCCGTATCTTAATTCTGTTAGGAACATGTATTTATAGAGCAGAACCATAAAGCAGATGGTTGTGATGAGTACTCTGCTGTAGCAATTAGATATGAATGTTTTAGAGTTCTCTTAAGCCTGTCTGTCTCCCCCTGTATTCATTCTGTCAGCCAGAATAGTTTAAGGGTTATCTGTCTACCCCTACTTATTTTTTTGTAACAGCTTTATTGAAATATAATTCACATACCATACAATTCACCCATTTAAGATATATAATCCAGTGGTTTTTAGTATATTCATAGAGTGGTGCAACCAACCATCATTACAATCTATTGTAGAATATTTTTATTGCCCCCAAAAGAAACTCCATGCCATTTAGCAGTCACTCTTCATTCTCCCCATCTACCTCAGCCCTAGGCAACCACTAATCTACTTTCTGTCTCTGTAGAATTGCCTATACTGGATATTTGATAATAAATGGAATCACACAATGTGTTTTTTTATGACTGGCTTCTTTTACTTCCTAGTTCTTCCTACCTTTATTTTCTATGGGAAAGGGCAGAATGGTCCTCAGGCTCCTACTGTTGCCATGGTGGCTTCTAGGAGGGTTGGTCCTTCAATTTAAGACGATTATTATGGCAGAAAGGCCAGTGATTCATGTGGGTGTATGATTTAAAGACAACAATTGATATGATTTTTCAAAGATGCAGGAGAGGCATCATTTGATTTCATTGCTTATCTTGGCATAATTATAATTATTTGATTCTTTTTCTCTTAGAAAAGCAGTCATGGTTTTCAGTATGCTGATATTTATTTACCTGATAGATACATTGCTTTAAATAAATAGAAGCATAAATACAGATTAATCTATATGTGAATTCTGTTTCCATGGGCTGTGTTTGCATTTGAGATATTTATTGGTATGTTTTCATTTTCAGTGTTCATACGTGAAGGCTTAGAATTAATATTCGCTTGATTGTTGTGTTAGAGTAAGGTTCTTTTCAAATCCATTCTGCACGCCTGAGAGGAATATCTCAAGGCTGTGTGTGGTCTTTATCCGTGTTTTGCCTTCTCCTGGATACTGAGCTATGTGAGTGGCTAGGGCCAGTATAACCTCCCTTACAACCACAATATTTGGTATCTGGCTTACTTATTATCTTTTTCTTTAACCTTCTCTAACCCCTTCAATGAATGAAAGGCAGTGATGGTGGCTTTCTGGTTGAGCCATTCAGGTAAATAGCCATGTATCGCTGTATTTCTTAAAACCAAGCAAACAACTTACCTAAATACCAAAAAACTTTGGTAATTTAAGGACATTATGATAATATTTGAGAAAGGAAATGGCAGAATTACAAAGTTATGGTGTATACTTTTTGGTATATATGGCCTGTTGTCTTCCTAGAAAGAGAGTTCTTCCTTTAAGGTCTTCCTGTTGTGCAAAATGAGAGAGGTATCGGCTTATCAGTTATTCTCATCCTGCCCTTTGTGAAGGAATTTTTCTAGCCTTTTGTCACTTCTCAGTAATTATTCCATCAGCAGTGCCCAAAAAATGGTGCCATGGGTGGTCTTTCAGTATTTTGTGTAGGTGTAAAGGAATTCCCCATCATTCTTGGTCCCTGAAAATTATTTAACTTATATATCAAACCTATTGTCATCGAGTCAGTTCTGACTCATAGTGACCCTACAGGAGGGGCAGAACTGCCCCATAGGGTTTCCAGAGAGCGACTGGTGGATTCAAACTGCCGACCTTTTGAACCCCTGTACCACCAACTTATATGCAGTAGCTGTCAAGTACCACCTTTCCAGTCATGAAAGCAACAAATCTGTTGCAACAAGCAGACCAATCCAAAGTCAATTATTTCCCTCTGTTCTAATTTTTGTACCCTAACTAGTATTTAAATTTATTGTATATTTGTCCAAACTTTTCTCTATGTTCATAAAACATATATAACCACATATTCACTTTTCACCACGTGTTTTTTTTTTTGTTTTTTGAGAAGTAGGTCCATACTGTTTCTACAAAGTATTTTTTTTTTTAACTTAACCAGAAAAAAAAAAAAAACAACACAATATTTCCTGAAAGGCTCAAAAACTTCTTAGTTTTCTTTTAGCATGTAGCATCTGGTTTACCAGAAAAATTTCTTAACTATAAGCCAAAGGAAGCCCTAGTGGTGCAGCTCAGGCTGTTAACCAAATGGTTGGCAGTTCAAATCTACCAGCTGCTCTTTGGAAACCCTGTGGGGCAGCTCTACTCTGTCCTATAGGGTTACTATGAGTCGGAATTGACTTGATGGCAATAGGTTTGGTTTTTTTGGTTCATAAAATGAAGAACTCATACCAGAACCAAAAAGTAAAAATATAAAACAAATTTAGACTAATATATTCGACTATGCTTGGTAAAATAGAGCATCAGCAAAAAAAAAGGAAGGCCCTCAACAAGATGGATTGACACAGTGGCTGCAACAACAGGCTCAAACATAGCGACCATTGTGAGGGCGGTACAGGACTGGGCAGTGTTTTGTTTGGTTGTACACAGAGTCGCTATGGGTCAGAACCATCTCAGTGGTACCTAACAACAACCTCATATTCAACTGCCTGACTTGCTGTGTCCAGAATTGAGCACCCTCTTCCCTATTAAACGTGCCTCTCCTTTTGTCTCTAACTCAAAACATGGCTCATCCAAAGCTAGAAACAAGATATAAAGCTTATGCCCCCCACCCAATTTGTCTAGCCAGCTACCTAGTTCTGAAAGATGCGAGGAAACCAACTCATTATTTTGAAAACTTGTAAAGGAAAAGAATCTAGCATTTATCTGTACGAACTGCACCTCAGAGTCACCAAATATTTGATGAAAGGGAAATTCTCTTTCCAGAAATAATTTTTAAATAAAAAAGGAATAATAGAGCTAAAATGTCAGGATTTTGAAACACCTAATGCAGTGTAAGCAGTGGTCATTACCTGTAGCTGTTGAGTTGATTCAGACTCATAATGACCCTGTAGGACAGAGTGGAACTGCCCCATAGGGTTTCCAAGGCTGTAATCCTTATGGAAGCAGACTGCCATGTCCTTCTACCAGAGAGCACCTGGTGGGTTTGAACTGCAGACCTTTTGGCTAGCAGCAGAGCTCTTTAGCCACTGCACCAGCAGGGCTAGTAATCATTAAGTGCCTGCTAATATATATTAAAAAAAGACAACCAGATTTTATGTGCGTCAGTCTGATCAACTAGATCTAACTTCTTGTGTATAGGAAATACAGAAATTTCTAAATGTCACCATGGGGACGTGATCCCAAAATTTAAACTCTGGGAAAACATAGGACAAAGAACCCACTACTTCAGCAAATATATTACAGGGGGAAAAGAGAGAAAGAAAGAAAGAGAGAGAAGGAGGCTAAGGAGACACGTCAATCACTGCAATGTATTGACCTCATGGGATCCTGAATTAAACTAACCCACTGCTGTCGAGTCGATTCCGTAGGAAACTAAAAAAAAAATTATCAGATTATTGGGGGAAATTTGAACACTTTTATTCATGATATTAAGGACATTTTTACCTTTTAGAGATATGTACTTAAATATTCATGGATGAAATTGTAGGCTGTCTGGAATTTACTTCCAAGTAGTTCATGATGGGAAAGAGTAAGTAGGTGGGGATATAGATGGACATGATTGTGAGTTGATTGTTGATGCTAGATGATGGACATGTGGCAGTTCTGTCTCAACATTTTTCTTTGAATTTTTCCATATTAAAAAGTTTTTTTGTTTTTTTAAAGTAATCTTCAGACCTTTCTTAGGCATTTTGCTGATGAATCCATTGGTGTCGAGTCAATTCCGACTCATAGCAACCCTATAGGACAGAGTAGAACTGCCCCATAGGGTCTCCAAGGAGTGGCTGGTAGATTCAAACCGCAGACCTTTTGGTTAGCAGCCGAGCTATTAGCCATTGTGCCACCAGGGCTCCATGAGGTCTCCTCAGATTAGGAGTAGATGTAGTTTCTCAAACCACAAACACAACTCTTAATCCTGATTGCTAAATGCAGTTGGACTGGTGAGAAAGATAAAACCACAGAGCACTATTGGAAAAAAGACTACTGGCATTACATGACCACCACACTGTCAGTGGCCCAGTGTTATAATATCATCGGCATAGACCGTCCTGGAGCCCATGAAGGCAAAGTCCATGCCATTCTGCTGATGACACAGCATTCTGTGATTCCAGGTCGTGGCTGCGATTTCTGCATAAAGACAGCAAAGAGAAAACAAAACTGTGAGCCTTCTTGGGGGTATATTCTGTGCCATCCAGCAGCAGCCACTCATGAAATGGGCGAATGAAAGTGCCTTTCTCTCGAAGAGAATCTGTGGTTCTTCCGTTTAAGTAAATATTGCCTGTGTTCTTTGTTAAAACTCCGATAACTCAGTTTTTCACAACTTTTTGAAAGTGAGATTGGATATTTTGTGATCTGTAGAGAGATTAGATGGTATGCAGCAGTCATTTAGTGAGTTGTTAGCCCTTGAACGGAAGAGGAACTAACGTTCAGCGAATACCTGCTCTGTGCCAGGTACTGCACTAGATACCGTGCATACGTGATCTTATTTAAGTCACGTGGCATTTCTTGGCGGTTGGTTCCGCTTTATAGACCTGTGTGAACTAAGTCTCTGGGAGAGTAAGTAACTTCCCTAAGGTTACTCAGCTGCTTAGTTGTGCAACTTGGGTTTTAACTTATTCCATCTCAAAAGCTCTTAGTTTTTGGAATTCTATCTTTGTAGATTTTGCTGTTATTGTCATACAGGTATATATTTTGAAATTAGATATGTGGTTTTGAATATATTTTGAAATGTTCAGGCTTTCACAAATCTTTATTAAATTTGTGTGCTCTCAAAGTTTTTTTTTTTTTTTTTTTTAGTTTATTTGGGAGGGAACATGGAGGAACAAATAGGAGGTAGAAATTCTATTGTCCATTAATTGAAAAATAAATGGATAATGGTATTTCCACATGCTGGTGAGCAGTGCATACTAAATGATTAGAATGTGAGACGATCTACGAAGCTGTTCTTCAGGGATTCAGTTAGCTTTTAAATAGATGACAAAAAGGGCAGGTGGGAATGAACGCTTTACCTTACCTAAATTAGTGTCTTTGTGGGGAATAGCTTTGGTACAAGAGGCTCTAGGGCACGGGCAGTCAGATCCACACAGCACATTCGGAACTGTTTGTTTTTCAGACTGCTGTTCCTGGGCTATGTCAGCGTTTTTATTGTCTGGGCTTTGAAACCCCTTGGAGTGTTCAGCCAGGATGGGAAATTGCAGTGTGCATGTGATTGACAAAGGGATTCTGTTGCATTAGGGGTTTCTGATATTCAGTAATTATTTCAAAGTGAAAGAAAATATACCAATAACTGAATAATATAAAACAGACTACATCTACAGGGTCATTTTAGCAATTATAAAATGAGTTTATTGAGATAGACATTGTTGCTAATTGTGTTTGATAACTTATTTTAAATCTTGGGGTACATAGTATTTTTAAAAATTTGTTAACAGACTGCACTAACAGTGGCTTAGCACTTATTTCTGATTTGTGTACAAGTCCAGAGGTGGGGAGTCCAGGATGGTATGCAGCTCAGCTCCGTGAGGTTGGCCAGGGCTGGTACGATGCCTAGGGTCAGGGACTGTGATGGTTTTAAAACATATGTGCAATTTCTTTGATGCTTTTCCTATTGAGAGGTGGAGTCTTTGTCTCCTCCCACCTCCCCTTGTGTTGTTGGGCACCTGGCTGGGTTGTAACCAGTAGAATGTGGGCTGCCTGATTTTTGAAGTTAGGACAGGAAATGGGGTGCAGCTTCTGCCTTGTTCTTTGGGGCACTTGCCTTCAGAGCCCTGAATCACTGTGTAAGAAGTTTGACTACCTGAGGCTAGCTACTGTCCTATGAGGAAGTCAGGCCCCATGTACAGGCTACATGAGGCTGTTGAGGTCCCGTTGATAGCTAGCATCAACCACTAGACATATGAGTGAAGACCCCTCCAGATAATTCCAGCCCCTAGCTGTCAAGCCATCCCAGCAGTTGAGTGTTATCAGCTGAGGTCCTAGACGTACAGAACAGAAACAAACTGTCCCTTTTGTGCCTTCTTTGAATTTCTGACCCACAGAACTCGTGAGCATAATAAAATGGTTGTTTCACATCTTGAACTTTTGGGATGGGTTGTTACACAGCAATAGTAACTGGAACAGGGACCCAGGTTCCTTCTGTTAATTGCCTTACCATCCCTAAGTCGTTATCCTTCACATGGTCCTTAGATGTTTCATTACTACATCTCCATTCCAGCCACCATTGAGGAAGGACATGCCCCAGAAGGAGCTCGGTCACTTCTGCTCACATCTCATTGACCAGAACTTAGCCAGGACAGGGCCACATCTAGCTCAAAGAAGACAGGGGAATGTGTGTTTATTCCTGGTGGCCTTGCACCTACCTAAAAATTAGATCTGTTTGAGAGAGATGGGCACATGGATATGAGGAGACTTTGTACTTCCTGCTATAAATGTATCAGCTTGATTATACTAAATTGTTTACTTTATGCCCTATAAATGGTAGCTGTTTATTTCTTTCCTAGGTAATTCTTCATTTGGGCAGTTCTACTCTGTCCTATAGGGTCGCTACGAGTCGTAATCGACTCGATGGCACTGGGTTTACTGGGTTTTTCTCAGTGGTAAGTTTCCTGGAAAACACTGTATTTTGATTATGGTTTTCTATTTCCAGTTACTGCCAAGTCCATTCTGACTCATGGAGATCCCATGCGTGTCAGAGTAGAACTGTACCCATAGGATTTTCAGTGGCTGATTTTTCCCAAGTAGGTGGCAAGGACTCTGAGGCACCTCTGGGTGGATTTGAACTGCCAACCTTTTGGTTAGTAGCTGAGTGCTTAACTATTTTCGACACCCAGGTACTCCTTGTTTAGGATTAGAATCTACTAATAATAATCCTGTTTTGCAAATTAAAACAAAACAATAGTGGCTTCAAGTTTACTACTTCTTTCCCATGTAAAGAAATCCAGCAGGAGGCTGTCCAGGGCTGGCATGGTTAATAGCACAATCAGCAGTGACCCAGGCTCCTTTTGTCTTGTTCCAGCAGCCTTTGTGTGCTGCCTTGTAGTGCAAGGTGGCTGCTTGGGCTTTATCAACCAGGCCTGGATTCCAGCTAGTTGGAAGGAAGAAAGAGAAAAGAAGGGTCAAGGGTGGCTTCCAGGTGTATTTTAAAGAAAACTCCTAGAAGTTGCCATATGACCTGCTGCTTTCATTTTTTTGGCCAGGCCTTGCTGAAGGTAAGGCTGGGAAGTGTAGTTTTTATTTCAATCAACCATGTGCCTCCACCAAAATCAGGATTTCTAAGGAATATAGGGTGAGTTACCAGCAGGCTCTGCTACATGCTGTCAATTTGAAAAGAATTATTTGGTTTGCTAGAACTTGTGTGTTCTAACGAATTTGTGGGATGCTAAGTCAGTTGATATGCAGAAGGAAGGAGTCAGGGAGACCACGCAAAGAAGCAGGATTTATTATACTCACAGTTCCCAGAGACAAGGAGGCACAACACAGCATGACGTATGACCATACAAGGTTGCACCAGGACAAGGTAACAACAAGTTGGACTTTTAGGAGGGAGCTATATGTGGCAAACAGGATGAGATTAACTAGGTTTTGTGGCTTTTAGACAGTTGGGCATTTGGAATAATTCTTTAGGCTCAGGAGTCACAGGGGCAGTCTCCAGTTGTTGGGTACCTGGCCCTGGAGGGATTAGGATGGGCAAATACTAGCCAGAGTGTGAGAACCTGATAAGGGGAGTAGAGTGGACTTAATTAACCAGCTGCTCAGGAGAGAGAACAGCTTGCAGACAGAACCTCAGAACTGTGTCAAGACAGCATAAAAGAAAACGGTATTATACTGGGCCATCTTATGCATTGCTGTGTAGACAGAAAGTAATTAAAAAATGCACAGTAAGTTTATTTTAAGAATTTGTGATTTACATTTGTGTTCATATATGACTCTCAGCTGTTCCTTCCCCATCATTGTAAGCACTTGGTTTGGAGGGACGTCTGATGTTTACTGGCAGACTACAAGCTGCTGTGTACAGGCTGTCACTGCTGTAGCCTCAACCCTCAAAAGCCTTTCCTGAAAAAGAACAATTCCATGCCTAGTATGTACATAATGGGGCCGTCTGTCACCATTTCTCTGTACTCCAAAGTTGCATTGTTTGAGGGTCTGCTTTTCTAAAAGTGTACTTTTCTTTCCCTTCCCTGGAAGGATTTTTTTCCCCCTTTGCTTTAGAATTGAAATAGTCTGAATGAATATTTTACTCCATTCTGGTGCAAGACTGAGCTAGTTTTGAGGCATTGATTCATCCCCTTGCGTCACATACAGTAGGGCTTTTGTCTTGCTAATACCTCCCTTGAGAAAATGCCCTGACTCTTTGTTGTTCTCCATAGAAAAACCAACCTTTCTGCCCTGTGCAGTAGGGTTGAAAATTTTAATTCACAATTAAACTTGAATATATGGGAAAAATATTTTCTTTCATTTTGTAGTTCATCTGGTCGCCATCATGAGCTCCACCTTCTGATCAGTAGACAAAATGTGCTAAAATTGAATTTATTTGAAAGCTTAGTCTGATAAGGTAATTTGAAAGTCTCTGGTTGTCATTCTGTCTCTTGGATAAAAATGCTTAGTTACCTCCCCTCCCTCTCTTTCTTTATAGCTGTCTAGGCAGAGAGGTATGCCTGCTGTGACCTCACCTTTTTGGGCAAAACATAGTGGTTATAGCTACCAGTGTCTTTGTTCTGTTCTCTAGCACCTCTGCCTCCTGGGTGATACCCCATTTCCAGAGCCCTGGGTGCCTAGTACCCTGCTGGCTACCTATTCTAAGTCAGTAACTAGTGAACTTGGGGCCCATTCTTGTGACTCAGGTTATGTCCTTCATTGCCTTGATTTTACCTGTGCTCCTGCTGGTGCTATATCAGTCTGAGTTCCGGCTTGCATGCTCAGTTGTTCCTGGTCCATATGGTATGTTCTGTAGTTCTTGCTAGAGTCCCCTCTCCATGCTACAGCTACTTCTGCGTCTGTTCTGTACCAAGCAGGAACTGAGGATGGCAACCTTCCCTGGGTCCCACAAGTCTGTCATGAGTACTCAGAATTACACATATAATCTTCTCATTCTACATATAGTCAGTAGATTCCCCATGTTGTATCTATTTTTTTTATTTCCTCAATTAGATTAGAAGTGTCTTGATGGCAAAAGCAATATTTTATATATTTTTGGTATTTTCTGTATTCCTGGGGTGTATGTTAGAGCTGAAAAAAAGTAAGCATTGCTTGATATTACCATAAACCAGTGAAATGGAGAGGATAATTCCCTTTTATTTATATTATAATCTTATTTCCTATCTGATTCTACAGGAAACCTAATCTCTGAGTACCTTACAACTAACTAAATTATTCAGGGTTTATGATGTAAAGAATATATATTTTAATTTAATAAATCAGAGTTCATGGTTTAAATACTTTATCCATATCTAGGGTTTTTTTTTTTTTTTAGTTTTAATTGTTTGAAAATATGTTTAGGTTTTAGAAATTCATCTTGGAACTGTGAAGTCTTTCTTTTATCACACTGAAAAGCTTGTTAATTTTTTTCATTTGGTTGGCTTGAGTCCAGATCCAATCTGTGTTATGTTGTGATTTTACTACTCATGTGTACATAGCTCTTGAATTTTCTCATAGGCTACATTTTTCACTGTTGTAATTAAGCCATCTCATATTTCCTGTATCTTATGCTAACACATATACTTGAGGCTGCCAGGAGGACAAAACTACTGATAAAGGGGGATTTAGGAATGGTCTGGTCTAGGAGCCCCTGGGTGGTGTTCACTAACAGCCAAAAGGTTGGTGCCTTGAACCCACACAGATGTGCTTCTAGACAGGCCGGGATCGGCTTCTGAAAGGCCACAGCCTTGAGGACTCTGTGGAGCAGTTCTGCTCTGCATGTGTTGGGTTGCCATGAGTTGGAATAGACTAAACAGCACCATCACCAACAAGAACGGTCTTTATTCAGAATCAGTTGAACTTGTTTAGCCCCAAGGCCATGTAGTAGATGACGTGCTAAAGTAACTAAGTTTAGGTCTTTCAGTTAAGAGCACAGGGTGAGTCATGCGGATCTACTCCATTTGCAGAAGTTTTATAGAAAAATTGTTCAAAATCAAACAAAAGCTTAGCTTCACAGTGAATGCCAATGTAAGTATTTTATTGTAGCAGAAGTTCTTGTTTAAGGTCAGCATCTACAAATAAACTATGCATTTCTTCTGTTGTGTTATTATTGTTATTTAGCTGCAGCCAAGTCTGCCCCTGACTCATGGTGACCCCATGCACAGCAGAACAAAACACTGCCTGCTCCTGCACCATTCTTGTGATCAGTTGCAGATCATACCATTGTGATCCATAGAGTTCTCTTTGGCTGATTTTCAGAAGTAGATTGCTAGGCCCTTCTTCCTAATCCTTCTTAGTCTGGAAGCTCCTCTGAACTCTGTTGAGCGTCATAGCAACATGCAAGCCTCCTCTGATAGAAGGTGGGACTTCTACCACTGAAACACCACTACCTCTCATTAACTTCATTGCCGTCAAGTCAGTTCCGACTCAGAGTAGAACTGCCCCATAGAGTTTCCAAGGAACAGCTGATAGATTCAAACTGCTGACCTTTTGGTTAGCAGCCATAGCTCTTAAACACTTGCCACCAGGGTTCCACTTCTCATTAGTAATTTTTTTCCAAAGTTTTACTTCAGAAATAAGTTACTATCAGAAATTACTTGTAGTAGCGTATATCACTATGTAATAATTTAGTTTCATTCTAATTTCTGTTGTTAAACAAAGTTTCATTTTTATAATTGAAGTTTTCATTATCATAATACTAAATGAATTTCTGGAATGATTCATGTAAACTAAAAGTTCTGTTTTAAAAAGTATTACTGTGTTCTTTGTTCCAGGCTGTCTTTTGGAAGTATGAAAATTTAACTGGCTCCACTAGTACTGTAACTGGACAGTCAGACTTCTCTTTTTTATATTTTATTTTTAGGGTAGCAATAACTATGAAGAAGTGTCAGGGTGATGGATGTGTAGCCATAATACATGTCCTGTTGCTACTTCCAAACCTCATTTTGTTAATATGGGTTCACTGTTTTCATATCTCCTTAAAAACCTTTTCCAGAGATGGTTTAACATAATTAGAAGTAGGCTACTAAGAAGCCTCATTGATAAATCTGTAGTATTGAAGTAGTGTGAGATTAGCGGAATCCATCAAGGATGCTTCTGCCATTGCCATTGTTTAGATTCCAGGAAATGATTGAGATGAGTGCATTTAAACCCATCGCATGGCATTAAGAGGAGCCGCTGTTTCATGCCAAGCACTCTCCTAGGTGCATTACATCCATTATTTCTTTTCAGCCTTTCTGCAGGTCTTCGAGATGCATGGTATTATCTCTGTATTACAAATGAAGAAAATAAAGCTCAGGGAGTTTTACTAACTCGCTGTAGCCCACAGAGTTAGTTAGCAACAGACTGGCAATTTGAAGCCAGGTCTTTCTGCCTGCAAAGTTGATGCTTTTTTAACTGCCTCACTGAGCTTGTAAAGAAAATGCTCCCATGTCAGTGTTTGTACGTTTTGTTCACCTTTCTCTTTGCCTTCCTGATACAGTCTCAACTCCTTAGCATGGTATATCTTTATAGGCTTTTTATTCTAGCCTAACGATCCATGCATGGCTCTTCTGTCTTCAGCGCATACGCTATCTATATGCTATCCATGTCTAACCATTTTCAATTCTGTCAGGATTATGCCTTCTCCCATGTCTATTTTCTTTGCAGGTACTATTTGTTTCTGCCTTATACACTCCACTGTCCCTGCCCTTACATTAAAAAAACTCACAAATACAAATCAAAAGAAATGAAACAAAACAGGCTAAGCTCAGACATTCGTAATAGCACTGTCGTGTGCTGTTGAGTCGATTCCGATTCGTAACAACCCCATACGGTTTTCTAGACTGTAATCTTTATGGGAGCAGATTGCCAGGTCTTTTCTCTTGAGACTAGTTGGTTCGAACTGCTGGCCTTTCAGTTAGAATTTGAGTGCTTAACCATTTTGCCTCAGGGTCTCTTATAATAGCACTAACTACTGCTATAATGGAAACTGCTCAAATATCCATCAGCAGGTGAATGAATAACCAAACTGGTATATCCATACATTGGCATACCTCTCAGTAATCACATGGATCAAATTACTGATACACACAATGAGAATTAATCTCAAAAACATTATGCTGGATGAAAGAAGTTAGACCCAAAGTTAGACGGTATGCTTCCATTTATGTGAAGTGTTAGAACCAGCAAAACTAATTTATAGTGGTAGAAATCAGGTTGTCTGTGGGAGGGGGGTGGGAATATGCTGAGAAGAGGCATTAGGACTTTCTTGGGGGGATGGAATTGTCTTACATGTAGCTTTTGATGCTAGTTACAAGGATGTATGCAATTACCAAGACTTGGAACTTAACACTTAAAATTTACTTGTCTTATTTTATGTTAATTACACCTCCACTGAAATAAAATATAATCAGGTTCAGATATAGCTCTTGCACAGAAGCTCTCCCTGAAAGCCTCTCCATCTCCCAGGCTCTGGTTGGGCTCTCCTGGGTGCTACCGAAGCATAGTTCTGTCAGAGCACTTACTATGCAGAAAAAAGAAAAAGGAAAAAAAAAAAAAGACATGCTTGCTGAATGAATAGAATGTTATGTAGTGAAAAAAGGCTGGCCTACTTTAAAAAATAAAAAAAAGGAAAGGACAAGTTTGGCACTAGTTGGGGCCCACTGGGGTTTTTAAACTGATCTTTAGGGGCATGTAAATCTAAGCTTCATAGGGTTTGCAATTCAAGCCAATTATTTGGTTGTAGACATGTGTATACAAAAAATGTAGACTGGGTTTGAGTATTTTTAGTTGTTTGTTTTGAGCTTTTTAGTCACTAGGTGTCAGATGATGCTTGCAATTTAAAATTCTGTTATTTCTCCACCTTCTTTCCTCACACTTTTTTTTTTTGGAACAGGTTTGGGCTGGAGCAGATCCCTAAATCACTCCTCTGGATTTTGGAGCCTTGAAAACACTTCATTATTTAAATACATTTTAGCTTACAAATTCATTTTAGTAGCCAGGCAGAAGTTGCTGAGTGCTCCGTTCTATAGCTAATGGGCCAGGTGTGCTATTCTCTGAGGGAACCCAGTGGCAAATCTGATGGGAGAAATTCCTTAGCATTTTAAATGGCCACCTGAGACTGGTACTTCACATATTTGAGATGATACCAGCAGTAGCCAGGGAGAAACAAGATTTTTTTAAAGTATTGAACAAATTGAGAGGTTCTCAAAACAAACATCTCACAAGAATGCCTCTTGTGCACCCCTCTGCAATTGTAAAAAATAATGTATATTTCTTGAAGAAAAATTGGAAGAAATAAAGATCACTTAGATTTAGTAATTACTGATATCATGTTGGCATATTTCTTCATAATTTTTTCTAAGCATTTTGAAGTATTTCTATTGAATTACAGTAGGCATTGTCCATGTCAATAAAACTCTTTGTCAATATCTATGTAATGAATGCATAATTTTTTTTGGTGGCTCTGGTGGCACAGTGGTTAAGTGCTGTGGCTGCTAACCAAAAGGTTGGCAGTTTGAATCCACCAGCCACTCCTTGGAAACCCTATGGGGCAGTTCTACTCTGTCTTGTAGGGTCGCTATGAGTCGGAAAAGTCTGGGTGGCAGTGGGTTTTGTTTTTATATCATAACTGACTTGACTGTTTTTCTTTCCTTTGATATTTGAATTATTTCACATTTTCTGTTGTTAGGTGCTGTTGAGTCGGTTTCAACTCATTGCGACCCTGTGTACAATAGAACGAAACACTACTTGGTCCTGCAACATCCTCACAATAATTGTTATGCGTGTGCCCATTGTTGCGTGTGCCACTGTGTCAACCATCTTGTTGAGGGTCTTCCTCTTTTTCACTGACCCTGTACTTTACCAAGGATGATGTCTTTCTCCAGGGACTGATCCCTCCTGATAACATGTCCAAAGTATGTGAGATGTAGTGTTGCCATCCTTGCTTCTAAGGAGCATTCTGGTTATGCTTCTTCCAAGACAAATTTGAGTCCTGGTGGTGCAGTGGATAAGAGCTCAGCCGCCAGCCAAAAGGTTGGCAGTTCGAATCCACCAGCTGCTCCTTGGAAACCTTATGGGGCAGTTCTCTGTCTTACAGGGTCACTATGAGTTGGAATAGACTCAACTGGCAGTGGATTTTTTTGGTTTGGGTATATATATGTGTGTACAAGATATATGTGTGTGTGTGTGTATGGGTTTGGTATTGTCATGAAATAATTGTATTTAATGTTGAAATGAGCCTTTTACAAAATTTGGACTCTTTTCCAGACACAGTATCATATTCAGGGTTAACTGCATGGATTCTGGGACTGGACTGCCTGGGTTTGAATTCCGGGTTCTCCACTTACCAATGTTCTGGTCTTGAACAAATTGTTTAACATCTTAGTGCTGCAGTATTCTGTTGTGTAAAATAGGAATAATAATAGTCTTCCATTGTGAAGATGTGAAATGTGCAGGACATGCGAGGCAGTGTGCTTACGCTATCAGAACACAGGAATACTATGAACATTTTAAAACCTTTTGATCAGCACTGCCAAAGTGCTGAAGGAATATACTAGTCTCGCATCAACCCTGTCTCAGTGCCTATTTTTTTTTTCAATTTATTTATTGTGCTTTAGGTGAAAGTTTACAAACCAAGTCAGCCTCTCATACAAAAAGCCATACACCCCGCCGTGCACTCCCAGGTGCTCTTCCCTTAATGAGACAGCACGTTCCTCCTCTCCACCCTGTATTTGCCGTGTCCATTCAACCAGCTCCTGTACTCCTCTTCCTTCTCATCTCACCACCAGACAGGAGTCGCCCGCATAGTTGATGTGTCTACTTGAGCCATGAAATGCACTCCTCTCCAATGTCATTGTCTATCTTATAGTCCAGGCCAATCCCTGTCTGTAGAGTTGGTTTTGGGAATGATTCCAATCTTGGGTTATCAAAGAGTCTGGGGACCATGACCTTCAGGGTCCCTCCAGTCTTAGTCCGAATTTAAGATCTGAATCCCACTGTTCTCCTTCTCCATCAGGGATTCTTAGTTATGTTCCCTGTTGGGGCAGTCATCGGTGGTAGCCAGGAACCATCTAGTTCTTCGGGTCTCAGGCTGATGGAGTCTCTGGTTTATGTGGCCCTTTCTGTCTCAGAGTGCCTATTTTACCACACAGAGTTAGCTATTAGCATCTGTCCTTATTGGCACATCGTTGTTCAGTCTCTCTTATTTGCTCTGCTAGCCCTCATTTTTGTTGAATAATTTATCTGTTCATTAATAAAAACGTGGGAACAAAAAAAAGTATTGACTGTTCTTTTTTTAAATATATCTTTTCTTCTTTATTTTTTCCTTAGGGGCTGTTGTTAGTTGCCATTGAGTCAGTTCTGACTTGTGGCAACCCCATGTTTTCAGAGTAGAACTACTCCTTAGGATTTTCAAGGCTGTGACCTTTCAAAAGCAGATCACCAGTGCTGTCTTTCGAGGGGCCTCTGGGTGGGCTCGAACCACCAACCTTTCAGTTAGTTTTCAGGTGCTTAACAGTTTGTGCCACACAGGAACTCTGTATTACTTTCTCTTGGAGATAGGTAGGATAAGTCATGGGATTTGAAAGCTTGAGACCACCACTCTGTAGCAGGCAGTAAGGATGCATACAGTATTTTAAAAACTTTTGGAAGGTTGTCTGAGAAGAGTATCCACTTCAAAATTTGCCTTTGGTTTCCAAGAAAAGCAAGTAGATAAAGTAAGAGTTGTATAGAAAGGTATGGAAATGATCAACCGAAGGTAATGTCCTTTAGTGGGTATACTTAGGTGGGAGTTCTTCTCCCCTCAGACCTCCATCAGAGGTATTCCATCTCCATCTGTTTCATGTATTGATATTTTTATATAAAATTTGGCTTGGAGAATGAGTCTCTTGCTAAAACAAGTTTTAAAATCTTTTCCCCAAGAGGAATTAAGCCTCAGGGAGAAGTCTCCTGGCACCCTAGACACTTAGTATGTGTGCCTTTCCTTTTACTCATCTGTGCTCATGGGTGTGGTTGTGGTGGAGATGGGTGTGGGTTGGACTGAGTCCCCTAGAGATCATGTTATCTCATGGGGTATGTGGCTTGTGAAGCCCACTGGGGCATGCATGCATGGTGATCCTATAACTAAGCAGGTCTGTACACCAGCTGTAAACTACATTTGAACAAAAAACTTTGGATAGGAGGCAGTCTTATTGTGAAACAAGCTGAGGCTGAAATTTTTTTCCAGTGCTTCAGAGTAGTTGTCTTTGGCCTTCCCCACCCTTTTGCCCCTGCTGCTGACTCACTCTGGGACTGGGCTTGCTGTATTGCAGGAGTGAAATATGATGTGTAGGGAATAGCACCTATAATTTCCATTGATTTGCGAAGGTGTGGACTCACAACCTGAAAAAATACTCTGAAACCCTTGGCCAGAATGAAGAAGACCACAGCTGTATGCAGAGGGTTGCTGAGAATGCAACCAGGTCACTCTGTTTCATGAAAAATAAATTTCTTAGATGAGTTTTAGACTATGTATAAAGGTATATTTGGCTTTATCTTAGGCCACTGCAGCAAATTCATGGCATCAGTCCACACATATCAAGACTCTGATTATATTCAGGGTAAACAGAATTAGAGCTTTTCACTGTGCAATACCTACAGAGAGAGACGAGAGCTTCCAAGTTTTGATTTACACTATCATTTTGAGCAGAATGGTGGATTTCCCTGTACCCTGTATCTGTGTTATAGAGGAATGCTATACAATGTATTTAGTGAAGGGTTATTTTCCTCCATAACTAAGGACATTTTATTTTGTTATTTTTCTAGAATTGGTATTATAAGCAATTAAAATATTTATCTTACATCCCTTTCTAGGTTCTTTGATATTGGAGATTATATGGGTGTGATTCACTCTTGTGTCTTGTTCTTGAATAGTGGAAAGGGCATTAGAAAATTGGGTCAGATCTCAACTTTCCTGCTGTTTTCCTTAGAGAAATCTTGGGCTAGATTATTTAAGTTCTTTTAAACTGTAAATTTTAATCTTTAGGTTTTTTTCAACAGTAAAATGAGGGTGATGATTCATAAATCCAGTAAGAGAATTGTTGCTAGATAACATGAAATCCTACAGTGGGCAGCATAGAAACTTTGATACTGCAGCTGCTCAATATTTGCTGATTGAATTAAAGTGATTAAGAAGCTTGTAGTATTTGTTGAGAGCTCCTGAGTGGTGCAAACGGTTAACCTGTAGACTTTTAGCCAAAAGGTGGAAGGTTAGAGTTTCAAGTTCACCCGGAGGATCATCCGTTGAAACCCAATGGGACAGAGTTCTACTCTGACACACAAGGGGTTGGAAATTGATTGGATGGCAACTGGTTTTAGCATTTGTGGAGTACCTACTATGTCATTTTATTTATGCTGTCGTTTTATTTAATCTTATGATAATCCTAGGTATCCGAGGGTGACTCAGTTTTACAAATGAGGAAGCTTGAGTTTGGCAGAAGTAAATCGTTTTCCCAAGTTCACACTAACTAGCTTATGTTGATGCCAGGATTTGGATCCAAGTTTGTGTAGATCATCAGCCATGTTCTTTAGCCCCACCGCGGCTGCCTTGAATGGCCTACCAGTGGAGCCATGTAGATCGTGAACCACGTAGAGGAGAAATCCCTTTATATTTTGAAGTCTAAAAGCACCTAATAACTTAACTTAAGCAGGCATTTGTTGTCTAGATTGGATGAGACTGAAAATAGCATAATGGTAAGAGGAAATACGATTTTTTTCAGAAACCAACAGTTACAGAATTGTTAAGAAATCTGAAAAACCATATGCACTCACCATTATTTGTTTATATTTTTATCTGAGTTATTGGAGGTCATACGTCAGTAATTTTCAAGGGCATCTTGTATTAATTTAGATTTTAAAGTGAACTATAGTTACAACCGTGACTACATAGAGCAGTTATAAAATTTTTCAAAACTCAAAACTTTAAAACCCCAAATTGTCTAAGGCTCTCATAATGGATTTGTCTTATATGTAAATAACGTGGAAATGATTATTTAACGTATTTGTATCAATTTAATAATATCTTTGTCCTGTAGGCCATATGCTTAATCAGGCCTCTCAATTCGCTAAAGAAAGACTAAGATTGAAAACTTAAAAAGAAGTCTAATTTTTTTTCAGTACGATACAGATAAAGAATTGCAGAAATTTTTCCGTCCTTAACATTAACTCAGAATGGCAGAAGCTAGATTATATACGATACTTGATTGTTCTAGCAGTGTAAATGTAATTATAAGGTTCTTTATGCTCCTAAGTTTTTAGGATGCTTGGGTAGGAGAAAGAAGAGTAAAAGCAGATCCTAGGACTTTTATATTTAATACTTGGTGAACTGTGAGAGCAGATACCAGTACATTCCACTTCAGAGCAGAACCCAATACCTCTTTGTTCCCAGCCACCAGTACTGTTGATCCTCAGCCTGGCTGCTGCAGTGATGGGAGAACACGGGATCTTATTGATGGGGAGGGTGGCAGGGGAGGGGATATACAAAAAAGCGTTTGTGCCCAGAGATTTATGGCTTCCATTGTTCTACATCATTTATGCCTCAGCTTACTTAGCACATTCTACTCTTGTCCTGTTTCTGGATTCATGACAAATCAGGGCAAAACTATACTGGATTTTGTTCTGTGGCAGTTAGACTTCAAACAAGAATACTCTCCAAGCCGATAATTTCTGAATATATTCTCAGTTACTGATACTCTTTTCAGTGGCTTTCTATAGCCTAATCACTTTGTATCCCAGCCTGGCAACCATCCTATTGAAAAAGTGTCACCAGCTGCTGCTTCCACCTCTGCTCTCCCCTCCCCTCTTCCTCTCTTTCTGCAGCCATCAGCCCAAGAGCAAACCCAACCATACCTGAAGTTTTTACCTCTGTCTTTAGATGTCAGTGGGGAGCTCTGGCCTGTCTCAGTCTTTTTTCTGTATCTCCCATAGAGTCTACCAGAATATTCAAGACATAAATGAATAAATGAGCTTGAAACATTTTCCCTCTCCGTTATTTTTAATGAGCAACAGACAAATACAATCTCTCTGTGAAAGATGGATTGTTTAAAATTGATCTAAAAATACATAGAATGAAATATGAAAGATTCGTTGTCAGTCCCCTTTTCCACAGCTGCTATACTCTTTTCCTGATGAAATTGCTCTTTCACGATGTGATATGCATCCTTGGTATGCATTTATTGTTTTGCATGTTTTCACTTAAGTGTATACCTTTGAACTCTTTTTCATATCACCATATGTAAAATATTAATGCTCTGTTTGATGGGTGAACCATTACTCATTTTTTTAGTCTGTTGACTGACAGGAACCCTGGTGGTGCAGTGGTTAAGCACTTGGCTGCTAATGGAAAGTTTGGCGGATCCCACCCACCAGCAGCTCCTTGGCAGAAATATGTGGCAGTCAGCTTCCTTAAAGATTTACAGCCTTAGAAACCCAATGGGTAGTTCCACTTCATCCTATAGGGTCAGTGTGAGTTGGAATCGACTCAGTGGCAATGAGTTTTTGGTCTTATTGACTGACATTTAAATAGCTTCAAATATTTTGCTACAGCGCACATCCTTGTATGCTAATCCTATATATTCAAGTATTTCTTTAGTCTTTCCTAGAAGTGGAATTGTTGATTCAGAAAGCACATGGATTCTAATTTATGATGTATACTGCCAAATTGCTCTTGAAAAAGTCTTTGCCATTTTACCCTTTCACCAATATTATATAGGATTAGTTGTTACTCTACATTAGGTATTATTGTTCTTAAAAATGTATACCAATATGAAATAATTATTTTTTTAATTTGCATTTCCTGATTAGAAGGGAGGTTGAATGTTTTCTCATATCCTTATATTGGCCATTTGCATTCCTTTAGTGAACTGGATGCTCTCATTATTTGTCATCTATTTTGGGGGAAGCGTTGTCTCTTTCACACTAATTAATAGTTTTTAATCTATTTTGGTGTAATATATCTAGTGGATATTTCCTTGGAGTTAGTCATTTTTTCAAACTTTGTTTTTAGTGTCTGCTATCATATATTTCTAGTGCTTCAAATTTTTATTTAGTCAAATTTGTCAACCTTTCTATCTTCAGTTTCTTTTGGGTTTTATAGCTTGTTTTGAAATACTCTTCCTACCCAGCTGCTTTAAAAATACTTTCCCATATATTCTTCTCATAGCTTTATTTATTTTTAAATTTTTATTTGCCTTTACATTAACATGTTTTTTTGTATGGTATAAAGTAGAGGCCTAACTTTTCCCCCTCAGATGGCTAGCTTATTGTCACAGCACCATTTATTTAACCATCTATTCTGTCTCTGCTGATTTTGAAATGTCACTTTTATCATAGTTTTTGTTCAGTTGATTCTCTTGGAGTTTCTAGCTAGATAATCTGTCATTTCAAATAGTTGTACTTTTTCATTTCCAGCATTTATAAGTTTTACTTATTTTTGTGTCTTAGAGGATTGACTATGAACTCCAGGACATAGGAATAATGATAGCAGGCATTCTTATCTTATTTCTGACTTCACTGAAAATGTTTCTGATGTTTAATAATTAATGATGTTTGTTGTAGATTTTTCTGCATCTCTAACTTCTTGTTTTAAAATAAGTTTAATCAAATGCTAGCTTTGAATTTTGTTATATACCCTTTGGGCATCTGTTGAAATTATTTTATATTTCTTATTAAATCTATTAAATAATGAATTATGTGAATGAATTTGTAATATTGAACCATTATTTCATTTCTGGGATAATACTGCTTGATGAAGTTGTACTATTCTTTTGCTGTTGGACTAGATTAAGATTTTATATAGGATTTTTGCATCTATTCTCCCAAACAAGATTAATCTACAGGTGTTTTGTTTTAACATTACATCCTCAGATGCTTTGGTACCTGGGCTATGCATTGGGAAGCTTTCCTTATTTTTCTGTGCTATGGAAATTTTTTTTTTTTTTTTTAATGACATGGGATTAAATGGCCTTTGAAGAATTCGGTGGAATTTGCCTATAAAATCACATGATCCTAATGCCTTTTAGAGGTTAGTCTTTGTCTAACTTTTCTGCTTATTCTGTGATTTTAGTATGTAAGATTTCCTACCAGCCCTTTAAACCTTTAGTCACTTTTATTTAGAGTCCTTTCTATATCTGTGATTATTTACTCATTCACATTTCTGATATTATATAATGATCTCTTCATGTGCTGCAGATAATAAAAACCTGAAGATTTTGCTGTAGCCACGTTTGATGCCTTGTCAGTTCCATGCTTATCTTGAAATATGTCCTTTGTAAACTGTCTTAGGTTTCTTGGCATAAGGATTAAGGGTGTTTGAAATGTAAAGAGCTTCTTTATGAAGACTATAATTTGGATATGCTCACAACTCCCTCTTAAATGTGTCTTATAACTAATACTTAATATTTAGCACAGAAGTTGTGCATTGATTATACCCTAATCAAGTAGGGACTGCCACAGAAATCAATGTCAATTTTATTTAGATTCAAATTCTAGCAAATAATGGTTATAAAAAAAAAAAAGCTAGAATATCATCGATGTTCAAAATTTAAATTGTTAAAGCCAATAATGAGAAAGAGTTATAGAACTTTTTTGTGCTGTCAATTTTTGCAGAAGAGGAAAAGTTAAAGTCATGAGGTATTAAATCTCGAAATGTGTAAGAAGAAAGCCTCTCTCAATTAAAGTCTTAAAATATTTCTGTACAGCATGTAACAACATGAGAATCTGCTGTTGCCAAAAGTAGTCACAGCACAGACAAACTACTCATTCTTGTGAGATCAGCTATAGATTTGGTGTACATGGGACTTTACAGTAGTGACTAAGCAAAGAAATTTTTGAGAAGAGCACTGGTATTCCTTTACATATGGAATCCTAAAATACTTTGAAAACATGTTTAATGGCAAAAAGTTTAATGTTATAATATTGTTAGAGGCTCCGAGATGTCATGTAGCTTCCTCTCTAGGTCTGTAGTGCCATAGAGGTAGGTCACACTTGATGATTACCCTCTCACACCAGTGGGGGAAAGTTGACTTAAACCAACTGAATGTCAGTTGTAGCACTATGTTAATTTAAATAAACCAGAACAATGTTTTTTGATGGAACTGTTATAAGACTTTTTAACTACAGCAGGAGCAGGAACTCTCTTCTGCTTAGCTTTTTCATCTGCCAAGCAGCCACAATGTCCAGTCATAAGTGATGTTGGCTGAGACCTAGGTTCTAGGGTATGTCAGGTGGGGAGGGGAGGGGTTACAGGGATGAGGGCAGGGCTGCTAGGTGATGACTGAATGAGGGTTGCTAGCTCATGGGTGGCCTGAGGTGGGACTGGGCAGAGGGAGGGGCAGTGATGAGCAGCAGACCTTCTGTGTTCTCACCAGCTCCCTAGTTACCATCTGTGTTGTCCATCCATTTCAGGAGCCAAGTCTACTCCGGCCAGTTTTCTTCTATAATGCCAAAAATCGTACAGCTTTTCCCTTACCAGTCTTACCGTATTGTATTATGTTGTAGGCAATGGTGGGGAAACTGACTAGATTTTCTCCCCCCTATCTTTTTTCCAGACAACTCCAACACTTAATATTTTCCTTTTTTTGGAAATAGAGCCTTTAGCAAAGTGTTTCTCGACCTTTTAAAATTCATCCCTGATCCTTATTGATAAACACAAAATTGTTATCCCTGCCCTGAATTCTGATGTAATTAGTAGTGAAACGTTGTGGTTCCCTGGCTGCCGCTAATGAGAGCCACTAATCTGCAGAAGGTAAATTCCATTTTCCGTGTATCCCCACCACTGCAGATTTGGCCAAGCGTCTTTGCTTTTTACTTTGGTTGTTTAACTTATTTTTTTTTAAGTTAGCATTTTGTTTTGTAAGTAAAAAATTATAATATTGAGTATGCTTTTACCAACTACATCCCCTCCTCACCACCTGGCCTTAATAGCCGTTTGATATTGGGCAATTCATTTAGCCTCTAAGTTTTTTCATCTGTACTTGGGGAGTAATATCACAGGGTTATTAGGATAATAGGCAATATATGTGTGTATATATGTGCATGTGTAACTGAGAACAATATGTGGTAGACACTAAGTGCGCTCTGAATGTTTGATATTATTATCATCCTCTTTTCAGTGCTTTAGGTAGGCTCAGGCTTCTTTCTAGGGGAGGCAGGGGCTCTGGAACAAATAAGGGCAACTGGAAAGGGAAAGAGGAAGTGAAGGGGGATTCCTACTAAGCAGGTAACTTCGAACTTCTCAACAGCAGCCATATATTCATTTATAGTGTATTTAGAATGGCATTAGAAATCATATAAGGATGTTTCAAAGCATGTTAATGAGTATTAATTAATGAAGCAGAGTTGTGGTATCTTCCTTGGTCTGATCAGATTTGCTGGCTTCCTGTTGCTGAAAATATTAAGTTTTGTTTGTTGTTTTGGAGTTACTGTTTGTATAGTTGCTATTCAGATGGGTCCATTTGTCTAATGCTTCAGACATGAGAGTGCTGAAGATGGTCTGTTGCTTGTTTAGAACAAGGGTTCACATTTCTTAACATTAATTCATTCAGTTCATGCTCAGAAGTGAAGTTCTCATGGATTGAGGATTCCTTGTTATTTCTGTATTGTTAAATTAAGGATTCTGTTGTTTGAAGACATAGAAAAGAAGTGGGTTTTGAAATCAGACTGGGGTTTGAATTCTAGTTCAGTCACTTAGGCTGTGGAATCCTAGACTAATTTAATCTCTCCAAACCTTGGTTTTCATTTCTTTAGAACGGGGTCCATACCAGTCAACTCAAATAATTGTTGTGAGGTTCGAGTAAAAATGTATCTGTGAAGTGTACATAAAATAGTTGGTAGTGGGATTACCCTGAAGGATATGTGTCTAGCCTGGAAAGTTGAGGTCCCCAAACGTTAGTAGCAAATGTATCTGGAATAATTTAAACAAATTAGGCTGGATGTTGTTTTTTATTCCACCGAAATTCTGCCGGGGGAGTTAGAAGAGAGAGAATGTGATTAGCTTGTTCTGCAGTGAAATCTAACAGCCTATGGGCTTGTCTCAGAGCAAAAACAGTTAGGGAATCAAAACTCTCTTTTCAATGAACAAACTGAAGACTAGAAAGAAAAATAGTCAATTTTTTGTAATAGTTGTATGTGTCCCCTGCGGAGTAGTGCAGGAGGCTGGATTTGCTAATGTTTGCTTAAAAGGGGGAGTTAACTACGTTTGTTTCAGCTTGTAAGTAGGAGTGTCTAGTCAGTGTTTTCATTTCTACATAGAAAGTTAACAGGACTCTGACATAGAAGTTTGTACGGAAAGCTTTAGCGATCTATATTGAACAGCTTTCCCGAAGAATGATGGGACAGCTCATGAAAAATGATCAAAACTGGAATGCAAAGCTGGTGGGACTGATGTGCTGTATGGGTTAGTAGTATGACCTGTAATATCACCGTCATGTGTTTGGAAATGGGAAAGGAAGTTGCACTACCTGCATTGGTTTGCACCGTGGGAATTTAGCAGACTGTGGGGCACCTTTCAGAAATCTGGATGGGCTCAAACTACAACTTCTGAGGCTACCTAGAGAAAAATTTCCCCTCTCTTGTTGTGCATAGGATGTGTGTTTATATAATCTTGATATTTATTATGTGTGTAATACTCTGTTTAACTCTGAGTTTTACTGAAAACAAGTCACTGTAAGTTGTAATAATTGGTGCTCTTTGCACATTTTTTCCAAATTCTTTTATGCTTTTCTTTGCATATTGTGTCATTGAGTAATTTGAGCCACGTTGTATTTTATGAGGGGAACATAAATGTATGTTTTTATTTAAAAAAATAGCTTTCAAATAGAGGAACGTTGTGAAACGTCATTCTGAAAAATATCCAGATGGACTGTAAAACCAATGGAGATGGTTAAAATCACAGGAATAAGGTCTTTCTTATTGTTGTCATTGCAACATTGCCCAGCTAAATATAAATTTCAATCTTAGACATCCCTGACTAAGGTGACATAAAGAACTATTATGAGTCTGGTAGTTGGAAAATTAGATGGTGTAATCTAGAACACTCCCTTTTGAAATAATACGTATAAAAAGGTTGTAAATCACAAAGTCTCCCCAGGCTTAAATTACTTTCTGATTTCAAGTTGTCTCTTGAAAAGACTCGGGGCCTTTAAAGTCCACATTAATGCTTAACTTATTTTTGTAGCCTTATGGTGGGAACAGTTGAGTATTTAAGAAAACTTTCCTTGCTGCTTGAATGAGACTCATCTAGATTTGTCGTGGTTTAAAAGAAAACGTTTAGGTTGTTACTGTTAGAAAACAATATCAGAATTGATGAATTATGTGGATGTTATTTAGTTAACTTTAGTTTTTGTACCTTACTCATGTACTTTAGTTGTGGGTCATAATTCCCAGATACTACCTCAGTATTACATGCCAAATATTTAGCACCTGCCTTACATTTTCAACAGTGCTTTTTAGCTTTTGGCAACAACCACAACAAAACCTCAGTGATCAAAATAACCTTTTTAGAGTTGTGTTAATTTAAGTGAATCTCTCCTCTATACTTGAAGGTAAATTATTTGGTTAAATCAGCTTTCTTGATACACCACTTGGGCAAGAAATTAATAAGTGATTGGTCTTAGAATCTGTGTTCTATTTCTTCATATTCATTAAAATACAAACTCGTTGCAATCAAGTCGATTCTGACTCATAGCAATCCTATAAAAAAAAAAACAACTCAGGATAGAGAATTGCCCCAAAGAGCGGCTGGTAGATTTGAACTGCTGACCTTTTGTTAGCAGCCAAACTCTTAGGACCAGTTTTATTAATTTAGAAAATAATAAATAAATCTATTTTGTCAACTTTTATGTACCAAGAAAAGAATTTATATAATACACATGATATATTAAATTTAAGGGAATTAAAAAGTTTGTAAGAGTTTATATTATTATGTGAAAATTACATAAATTAATAAAATTTTGGAGGATAGTTACAGGAGTACCACAGTCTTGTATTTTGAAACTTGATGTGGAAGTTGTTAATTCTTGAACTATAGAGTTTTAATTAATAATACATCTTAATGGTTTTTTTTTTTTTTTTTGAGGATTTAACATCAGGGTCCCAGGTTGTTAATTGGATGGGAATAATATCCAACATCTAGGAAGTAATTTTCATTTTTTTGCTGTGTTTCGTTTTTGCTGGAGGCTTAGAAAAGCACTGCTGAAAATGTGATGTGGGTGTTACACTTTGGTGGAGAGGTTCCATTGTTTGCCTTAACTTGTCCAAAGTTCACAGCACACAGCAGAGCCAAATTTCCCAGCACCCTGCCTATGATTGAAATGTTTCCAGTGCTTCCATTTGAAAGACGATAGTCTCTTGAGGAAATGGAAGGAACTCTGGGGGTGATCACAGTTCTCGGGTTCTAACTATGAATGGAAACCCTGGTGGCTTAGTGTTAAGAATTGCCTCTGCTAATAGAAAGGTCGGCAGTTCAAATCCACCAGGTGCTCCTTGGAAACTCTATGGGGCAGTTCTACCCCTATTCTGTCCTATAGGGTCGCTATGAGTTGGAATTGACTTGATGGCAGTGAGTTTTTTGGTTTTAACCATGGATGTTTTAATGTTAAATTATTAAACCAGGGTTTCTTTTTGCTGAAGAACACTCCATGTCTAGCTCCTGTCTTGCGACCCTACTTCCCAGGGCCAGGTTCTTCTCTCCTTCATGCTTACTTACATGATGAGTGCCACAGACTTTTCTTAGTTGGAGTGCTTATCACACTGCCTGCGTGTCAGGTGCTCTCTCTAGATGATGAGCTCCAGAGGGCAAGGATCGGTACTCTATTTATCCTGGTTCCCAGACTTGCCATGGTACTAGGCTCATCGTAGGAGCCCAGTAGATCCTAGAGTGAGTAAATGAGGGAAGTATATAATCTGTTTTATCAGGGAGGAGGACTAGTATTTTGCTTCTTTTTCTTTGTTCTTGTCTTATATGCTAATTAGTAGTTTAATGAACTCTTTAGGAATAACAATTTTGAAGACATTTAGATACGGTTGTTGCTCTAAGAGAGATAGTAGTATATACTACTATGTATAATAAGTAGATATACACTGGTTTCCTGAGTTGGGTCCTTATTGACACATAATTAATTCACATCATGGGCATTTATTTATTAAGTGCATAAAAGTATTGTGACATCTAACATGGGGTGGACAAAGATGAGTGAGGTATAGATGATGCTGCTAAAGGATCAACACACTAGCCTAAGAGGATTAATAAATATTTTGTGGATGATCATGTTAACAATTATTAGTATCATTGTTCTTAGCAGGTTAGTTATAAGCAAAGTACCTGGGGATTTTACATTCAGAATCAGGCACATTTTTGCTAATTTTAGCATAAATTGTGAGCATTTGTACTCAGATCTAGCAAACTGCTACCTTCTGGGTCTGCTTTCTGCAACCACTTTTCCAATTTTTTGATATCTGATGTTAAGGCAAGAAGGAGACTAGAAGTTTGGGGGTGCTGAACAGTTATTGTTACGGGCAGAATCAAATGATAGGCTGTAGCAAGGTACCTTTTTGTTTCTCTCTGGCTGATTGTGATAGGAAGTGGAAAGGGTTTCAAGAAAGTACTTGAGAAAGAAATACTTGGGAAATACAAACTAGATTATATGGTTTACCCCACCCCTTGATGTTGGCATTACTCTGTAGGAGAGGTCTGAGTCATATGTCATCATTGAATAGCTTTGCAAAGAATTGAATCTGAACAACGATTGAATTGCTTTATTAAAATTTCTTCAACCATTTATTATTTGACATTTAGGCCTTGCTCAAAACTTTTATTTTGCTATGGTAAATATTCAGCTTTGTCTTCTCATAGATACATTTTGTGCAAAACCACAATTATAACTTTAGGGTACATTCTAGAAATAAAATTGCTAGAAAGAGTATATACATTTTTAAGACTTTTGATGATATTTAACCAGTACGTTAGCCACTAAGCCACATGAGACTGTTTAGCACTTGAAATGTGACTAATACAACCAAGGAAATGAATTATTAATTTTCATTAATTTGGTTTAAACTTAAGTAGCTATATGTGACTACTTGCTATTGTATTAAACAACATAGTGCTAAAAGATTTAAACCAAATTACATTTCCACTAAGAATATGCAAGTCTGTCTGTTCCCCTGTGTCCTTGTCAATGTGAGTGTTTTTTTTCCCTCCACAAAATATTGGCAATTTATTAGGTTAAAATGCTTTATCTATGTTATTTTGTATTATTATTTGCTAGTGAGATTGAACACCTGTGGGCATTAATTTTTTTCTTTAAGAATTAACTATCTGCTTTTGTCCACTTATCTATTAAGGTGTTCGCCTTTTTTATTTCTCAGTTTTTTTTAATCAGTATTACTAACCCTTTGTCTCATATGTTGCATGTTTTTCTCCCAGTTGATTTATCTTTTATTTTTGTTTATGTTTACGTTATTGTAGAAGGCATAAATAGTTTTTTGCAGAGAGCTTGAATACCTTTAATAAGTAGGACAAGCATTTTCAAAGAAACCTAGTTTCATTATAATAGTTTAAGAGGGTGCAGGGATGAAGAATGAGAGAAAAAGATGAAGAAAAGAAGCGAAGTGTATCATTCCCAGAGAAAGGTTGGAGAAAGTTTGGATTGTGATGGGAGAGGGAAGAGGATTACCAGGAAAGGAGAGATATGTATCCTCAGAGGGAGGAAGGAAACAACAAGTAGGGAATTGCTGCCTAGACACAGGGAGGAAGGAGTTATATTTTTTTTTTGGATGTTAGCTTTAGGTGCTAGAAGATTGTTTCTCCTTTGAAGTAATAACTTGTTAAACTAGAACAATCCAATTACTCTTTCTCCTTAAGCCACGAGGGAGTTTCCCTTAGCCTTCTCTGTGCTGCGTCTGTAGTAATGAGAGCAGTATATGCTCTATAGCGAGGGTCTAGTTGGGGTGTTTTCTTTCTTACCGGACAATTCAAAACAGAGAACCTAGGAGAGAAGCGGCATGGATAGTAATTGAACTAGAGTTTGACCTCAGGCCCGAAGACCTGAATTTAGGTTCTGCCTTTTATCACAACTCTAAACTATTTGCTGGATAATTGTGGGCAAGTTTCCTCTTCTGTAAAATGGGAGCAACACTACATGTGGTTGTGAAGTGCACACGTGGCGTGATGCGTATTAATGTGTCCTGGGTAGTTCCAGTGCAAGGACTCACCGGAATCTAGTAAGGTTAGACCGGACAATTTCGTAAGGTGTGGTTATGTGACAGAATGGCAGAGTGCATTTATTTAATGGAATAATGTTGGCAAATACAACCAATCTGACAAATAGACCTTTAACACTTTCTTACAGATAACTTAAAGCTGCCAGAATTTAAGAAGAAAATTCAGATATACCGAACAGCATCTTTTGAATAACTTATTTTTGTTGATATGCCTAATCACAAAGTAGTCTACTTGTGGGTTTTATCAACCTTATTTTATATCTTTTTTTCAGATGAACGGGACAAAGTTCAAAAGAAAACATTTACCAAATGGATAAATCAACATCTCATGAAGGTCAGTTTACATTTCTTTCACCTCTTGGAATTCTTTTGCATGCCTAAATTTATTGAGGAGCAATTGACTGTATAGCTCTGAAGCACAGATTTTGAATATCACTTGAAAGTTTAAATTCTAGAGCATTTCACATGCAGTTTGGGCATCTGTAATTATTTGGTGGGTAATGACAGAGGTGGGAAGATAAGTACCCAGTGATTACAGTATATTCTGTGACATTAGTAAAACCTATCATTGGACTTTAAAAAGTCTCAGCAACTTAAGAAATCTGTAAATATTTACATGTTAGGGCGTGGAAAAGCGGCATTGCTCAGTAAGATGTTTTTTCTCAAAGTCAACCCAAATTCTCCCATCAGATTTCTGTGGATGGGAGAGGGTTAAATAAGAATAAAAATGATTATATAGACAGAGTTCTCCACTAATTTTACTTATTGTACTTATTATGACTCAGGGATTGATTCTTATTCTGTATTTCCTTTTCTTTAAAGCAATTAATAGTTGTAGGTCTTAAGTTAATATTTGTGTTCCATGGGTCCCTTTAAGAATATAATATAAGCTCTCCAAAAATGTACACAACATTTGCATATAATTTCATGGAGTTATTGGACCCCGCTGGAGCTCTTCTGTAAATCTCAGGTGAAGAACCCTTAGGATGTCACCAGTAAATATTAGTCACTTTTTTGTTCATTTGTGGACATTCCCAGAGTTGGAAACAGGGAATGTTTTAAGTCTGTTGTTTGGTTTTGGAAAAATTTTCTCACATAAAAACATTATTTTGAATGTGGTTGATTCTTAAGAAAATCCTGTTTGAGCCATAATGTAGCAGAGGGAGCGGTACCAGTAATATAACACATCTAATCACCTTGTATAAAAGTGATTCTTACTTCAGAGGGCATATCAGAATTACCTGGGAGGCTTTTCAGCTCCCCCTTTCTCACCATCCATTGCAAAAAACTTTTTCCCAAATTCTGATATAGCCCGCATCAGCTACTTTCCAGTTGAGAATCACTTCTGTGGGAAGTTTCTGCCAGAAGCTGAATCCTAGCTCTCCCACGTGTTGAGAAGAGGTAAAAGGTTGAGACACTCTGCTTTATGATGTTTTTGTGAGCAAGTATATTCTGAATTATAATGAAGGATGCCAGTAGTTCACCTGCCGCTTTCCACGCTTCTCCTTTGTTTTGCAGTTACCATGTACATAGTGGGAGAGGGACTCTTTTCCACAGGCTAGGGTAGGAAATGGTCTGGGGTGTGGAATTTTGGAGTTGAAGGCTCTAAGAGGGTTTTCTCATCTCTGAGGTGGCTCCAGGGGAAGCAAGGTTTTTGATGAAGAGGTACCCCTGTGGGACTGCTGGCACAGCGGCCCTTCTAGCCTTGGCATCTGGGAGGTGGGCTATGAGGGGCTCAGAGGGTTGTGCCATGTCTTCTGGAGCATCACTGCCATGGTTCCAGCTTGGTAATCAAGTCAGAAATGCCAGCAGTAGACACCAGAGAAAAAGTGGAAGCACAAGTGAGGACAACTGTAGCACTGACAGTAGACACATATTTTGGGGGACCAACTGTGTGCCAGGCATGTTGGACTGGGCCATTCATGATGTAAGTGGCTCTTAAGGTAGATGATTGAGTATAAGGAGATTACTTATGCTAAAAATTTCAAAACACTAGTTGAGCTGTTTGAGGACAGAGGTTGTGTTATTCATTCCTAGGGCCCATCATAGGAATGAGGATATTCTCACCATGTATTGCATACATTACACCATTTAATCCTTCTAACAACCCTCCAAGGTGGTTTAATTCAATGGCTAAGCACATATAGCCTAGAGTCAGACAGAAGGGGCTCAAATCCTGATTTACCTGGAATGTGTTACCTCTTTTTTTCCTAATAAAATGGCAAATCTCAAAGATTTAATTCTGCTGCAACAGAGCAAGAAGTAAGAAAATAAATATTTTGGGCACAACAGCCAGTAGGTAGTTGCCTGTCTAACTGGTTAGAGTTGTAATCAAATTAGCTTATTTCTTTCTAAAGTCTGTTGTAGGCCAGAATTTAAAATTTACTCTTATTTAAATGAAGAACCACTTTAGGGAGAAGGAAAGCTGAACAATAGTCTTAGCTAACTCCCACTGTCAGTTAGCTACCTACAGTCTTTTCCTGTTTTGTTTTGGTATCAGCGCAAAGTAGCCTTTTTTATAATCATTTAAATTGTGCAGTAAAAGCTCCGATACAAAACTAAGATGTGTCAGAACATAGCTTTTTGTCTTCCATTCTTTTATGCTAGAAGTTATCAGCATTAACTATAATTACTTGAACTATTTCTTCAAGTGAAGAAAAATAGTTAAATGTCCCAAAATATTTTGGGGCATCAGGCTGTTAAGGTTTGCGTTGCTACTTAGTTAATTGGAGAAAGTTCAACCTTCATGTGGTCTTTCCCATGTTTGACCCGAGTGATGATAAAAGGAATGTTGCACTAGGCATCTCATTTTGTCTCAGTGAAAGAATTTTTGGACAGTTTTGTAGGTGGCCATTTGGTTATACTACAACCAGTGTGAAATATAAGTATATAAAATATGGATTAAAAAATCTTAAGGTAACATTTATTCTGTATTGACTTTTAAAAAATATCATCGTTTACTTGAAATGTTGAACATATTCAGGGAGAAACAGATTAAGGAAAGCAATAGGCCTCATATCTTTCTTGCTTTAAAAAAAACCAAAACCAAACCCATTGCTGTTGAGTCGATTCTAAGTAGAACAGAGTAGAACTGCCCCATAGAGTTTCCAAGAAGCAGTTGGTGGATTTGAACTGCCAACCTTTTTGGTCAGCAGCAAAGTTCTTAACCACTGCACCACCAGAGCTCCCTTCCTTGCTTTACCATATTACTTTTCAATTAATGAAAAGTTTGCTATTTGAAGAGTTTTTAAGAAAATGGGATAACCCAAACCCACTGCCGTCAAGTCAATTCCAATTCATAGTGACCCTACAGGACAGAGTAGAACTGCCCCATAGAGCTTCCAAAGAGTGCCTGGCGAATTCGAACTGCCGACTTCTTGGTTAGCAGCTGCAGCACTTAACCACTACGCCACCAGGGTTTCCAAGAAAATGGGATAGTGTTATATAAATGTTAAGGAGAAGGGTGACCATGAGAAAGAAGTTGATAAAAGAATACTTAAGTGATAAACCTGGGAAGCAAAAAAGTGGAAATAAAATCATTCAGATAAAATCAGAATATTTTGTGTGAATTCTGTTTTTTCAGATTATGTAGTCACAAGTAGCCCTTTAGCCATTATAAAGGGAGTGGAATAAAGGGAGGTAAGAGGGGCAAAGGAGGAGACTAAAGGGAGAAAAAGGAGGAGACAATGGCTGGCTTAG
The DNA here is from genome assembly GCF_024166365.1 of Elephas maximus indicus. Lineage (NCBI taxonomy): Eukaryota > Metazoa > Chordata > Mammalia > Proboscidea > Elephantidae > Elephas > Elephas maximus. The sequence goes on along the minus strand of NC_064819.1, from coordinate 122,484,212 downwards.
ACACCAGGGAGCAGGGGTGCTCCCTCTCAGCCCTGAAGTTGTATGTTGGGACAGCTCTAAGGGGACAAGGGTCTGGCGACTCCTTGCCCTTGGCTTTGTATATTGCTATTAGCTGCCTGGGAGTGCTGACTCAGGCTTGGGATGTGTTAAACACGTCATCTTTTCAAATAATTCTTAAAATTGTTTTCTTTTTCTAAATTACTTTATTTACTTATTACAGTTTACTATTATTCTAGTTATTTTACCCAGATCTTTTCACCCTAATTATAATGCCAAGGGGAACTGTTCTGGAGAATCCTGCTCCTTTGGACAGTGAGGTAGTTGAGGATTAAACTCAGAATAGACCTTTGCCAACTGGCTCCCCCCCCCCCCCATTTAAAATAGTATATTCTGCTAAGTTAGAGAAAATTGTTTTTTGGGGGGAAAAAAATACCTCCTATGAAGTTTACCAGTTTGTAACATGTAAGCCAAAAATGGCAGACTGCAAGAGGAGTAGGCAGAACAGGGATTTGTGCTCAGGCTTTATACTTATTTATGTGGTCTTAGGAAACCCTGGTGGTGTAGTGGTTAAGTGCTACGGGTGCTAACCAAAGGGTTGGCAGTTCAAATCCACCAGGCATTCTTTGGAAACTCTATGGGGCAGTTCTACTCTGTCCTATAGGGTTGCTATGAGTCAGAATTGACTCGGCGGCACTGGGTTTGGTTTTTTGGTTTTTAACTTTCTTATGCCCTCATCTGTAAAATGGTGGTAATGACAGCTTGGTATGAACATTTACAGGAGATAATTCATCTGAGTCTAAAGCACAGTACCTGACATATTGTAAACAATAAATGAGAGTTTAAGGTATAGAAGAGTAACTTGATTTGGATGACTAAAGACAAAATTGCTAAGTAGTTTCCTTTGGTGCTCTTAAACCTCCTTTGTTGATGCCCCCCCCTTTTTTTTTTTTTTTTGCTTCAAGTACTTTCTCTTTTAGTGTATTAGGAAGAGCTGAGATTTTAAGTTTGGAATCTTTTGAGGAGATAAATTGGCCCGTTGTCTCCTTGCCTTAGAGTCTGGCTGAGACACTGAATAATTACTTGAGGTATTAGCTGCTGTCCCTTCACCCCCATGTTTCAATAATTGACCTGGGAGCCAAAGTCCTTTTTTAATCCCTCTTTCCTCTTCTCGCAGAAAAGAAGTCAGTGAAGACTCATTCTATTTTTGAAAGGTTGGCAGCTTTTGGTCCTCAGTCATATTTTCACTTAGAATCAGGCTTGGAGGGTGTCTCTCAAGTCATAAAGTTTGGTTCCCTTATTTAACAGAAGGGGAGACTTGCCCCAGCTATTTACTGGTAGAACTACCCTGGAGTCCTGAAATGAAAACATGAATTAGAATGAGGGGTTGTGCCCCACATTTGATTTGTTCTGAGTGCTGTGAAATGTTCTAGACCTGGGGGCAGGTTCTCCTTGGCTGTGAGGTTGTGTTTACTTTTCTCTACCTAATAGTTTAAACTGTTTACTGATTAATCCCCATGACTTAGAAAGTCATGATTATGCAACTATAAAGTAGCATATACCGAGTACCCATGAAATAGTTCTGGGCACGGTCAATTTTTAAAAGTTTATATGTCTGAAAAAAGTAAATATTGTGGAGCTTTTTAATTAATGCTGAAGTTACTGTTAAGTTCGTATGTGCAGACATTTTTTCCTTAACACATTTGTTTTCTTATCCAGAAAAAAAAAATATTAGCCTTATTTATATTTATAAGAGTTAAAATTATATTCATTTAAAAATAAATAGAAAAGAATAAATAGATTGGTTAATTAAAATCTATATTTGTTGGGGAGTAGAAGTTTCTGGCTTTTTTTCAAATGTATTTAAATCGTAGTGTTCTGTATTTCATTGGTATGGTTAAGCTTGTCCTTAAACTAATTGTTCTGGTACGATTATTCTCCTTTTGATTCATCATTCTTCAGAACGCTCTTAAAAATAAAGTTTAGTTAATATGTTCATGTCTGCTGCCTCTACACGTCTCTTTACCACTGAATAGATCCGATTGTTCACCTTGTAAATTATGGGTTCTAGGTAAACTAGCCAAAATCATTTATGTATTATTCTTAGCATATTTTTAAATATAGCACTAAAACATGAGTTGGCTGTTATTAAAAGTACCTCTGACTTGACTTAGCTTGATTTTACCCATCAAATTAATCTGAAATACAAAACTGATGATATTCTTTTATTATTTACAGCGTTTATTTATGTCTGTTTTACCTATGGTACTAGATGCTACCTCTGTATAAGTTAGAGGGTCTTATAAAACTATTTAGTTGCTGTTATTATTAATCACACGCAACTCTGTCTTGCTGTCTAGAAATTTGTAGGGTAATAATAAAAGAAATGGCACCTAAGGCTTAAGTACCTATGGTTTAGTTCTTGCTTTGCTCTAGGGCGAAACAAGAAAGAATGAGGTGTTTTTGTTTCTGAAGTACTTTAACAGATATCAAAGATTACCTATTCCTTTTTAAATTGTTACTTAATGGTCCAGAATTAGAACTTGAGCCATCACCTAGAAGCTGTTTTCAAGAGGAATAATCTAAGGGAATGAACAATTTTTAGGAGAAGATAGGAGTCTGGAGAAGTCCATACAGTATACTTGCCTCATGTAGATTCTGTCTAACTGGAAAATTATAGTGGCAATATACACTTCTGCACTGATTAGCTGTAATGTAAATTTATCCCTTAACATCATATAATAGGATATAATGTACTGATACAGAAATGCATTTGGAGAAGAAAAAGTCGTGGATTCCCATATTAGACCACACTCTGTTTGTTAGTAACCTGGTGGTTACCACATGCGAGACACTCAAACTATCAAATTTTTATCTTTGTCCCATCATGTCTTTGGAAAGCTTAATTTACTCATGGCACAGAAATGCTTTGCCCACACTGTAAAGTCATCGACTTCATGGCTCCACTGAATCGATCACGCTATTCTTTATTTTCTGATTTGGTGGCTGGAAGGAAACGTAAATCCCCAAGCTGAGAACACAGTGATAACTTTTTGGGAATAGAAGAAAAACTCAGTTTGCTCCATGTTCTTGGTCATCGCATAGGTCTTGAATAATTTTACTCTGTGGGCACACAGATGAGGTAGAATTTTTGAAGCATAGACTTTATAAAGGAGTGATGAAAAATACCTATTACAAAAGTATAATGCAGTGCTTTTGGTTCTTAAAATTTGCTAATAAGTTGTCATTTTTCTCCACCTTAGATTTATACCAGTAATTCTTAAACTTCAGCTGCATCAGATTCACTTGGAAGGCTTATTAAAACATATTGCTGGGCCCCATGCACATAACTTCTGATTCAGTAGGTCTGGGGCAGAGCCCAAGAATTTATATTTCTAACCAGTTCCAAGATTTTGTATTTCTAGCTAACTGCTGACTGCTGATCTTGGGATGCGCTTTGAGAACCCCTACCATAGGCAAGGAAACCCTGGTGGCGTAGTGATTAAGAACTATGGCTGCTAACCAAAAGGTCAGCAGTTCAAATCCACCAGGCACTCCTTGGAAACCGTATGGGGCAGTTTTACTCTGTCCTATAGGGTTGCTATGAGTGAGAATCAAATCGACGACAACAGGTTGGTTGGTTTACCATAGGCAAATAGATGAATGTTGTAATAATCATCAGTTCCATTTGGTTCAACCAATAAAATCCAGTATGGTTTATAAGATAATGGTAGCTATCTTTTATTGAACATTTTAATGGACTCTCATGAAATGAGACCATGAATTAGAATGGGGGGCTGTGTCCCACATTTGATTTTTTTGAGCACTGTGAAATGTTCCAGACCTGGTAGCAAATTCTCCTTGGCTGTGAGATTGTGTTCACTTTTCTCTCTACCTAATAGTTTAAACTATTTACTGATTAATCCTCATGATTTAGGAAGTCACGATTATGCAACTAAAATAGCATATACCCAGTACTCATGAGTGATTATGGGCATGGTTGATTTTTAAAATACCAATATTAATAGTAATAATAGCTGCTAATATTGATTGAGAGTTTACCTCATTCCAGAGTCTGTTACTTTCCTGTCTTAATATATTCTTACAACAATCTTATGGGCAGGTAGGTACTGACTGTTATCCTTGTGTTACAGATGATGAAACAGGGGTTTCGGTAATTTCCCAGGGTCATACAGCTAGTAATTCTCAGGATTTGTGTGGAGCATGAGGGTAAGAGAGAGGAGTTAACTTCGCATTGGTTGGGCTGCAATCTAAAGAGGAAGTGAAGATCACATCCCAGTCTGCCTGACCCCAGGACCGTTGCTTTCTCTACTGTGCTTTCTTTTTGGCTTAATATGGTTTTTAAAAATTCTTTATTGTGCTTTAGGTGAAAGTTTACACAGCAAAGTGGGTTCCCACTTAACAATTTTTATACAAATAGATCAAATTTTCACTGTGTGTCAGTATTATCATTATTTCTACTCTGTTAATTCTGTTTCCATTGATTAGCTTGCCTTCCCCTCCTTGCCTTCTCATCTTTGCTTTTGGGTGAATGTTGACCATTTGGTCTTATATAGTTGATTGTTTAAGGGAGCACATTATTTGTTATTATAAAATAATAAGTTATATTGTTTGTTTTATAAGCCAGTCTATTATTTGGCTAGAAGGTGACCTCCAGGAGTAGCTTCAGTTCCAAGTTCAAAGGGTGTTTTAGGGTAATAGTCTCGAAGTTCCTCTAATCTCTATCATTCCAGTAAGTCTGGCCTTCAATAGGAATTTGAGTTTTGCTGTACATTTTTCTCCCTTTCTGTCTGGGACTTCCTCTTGTGTCCCTGGTCAGAACAATAGGTGGTGGTAGCCAGACACCATCTAGTTTCTTTGGTCTTAGAAGAGGCTGTGGTTCATGGGCACTATTTGTCCTGTGGATTAGTTTCTTCTCTGAGTCTTTGCTTTCCTTCATTCTCTTTTGTTCCAGACGAGTAGAGACCAATGGTTGTATCTTAGATGGCCGATCGCAAGCTTTAAGACCTCAGACACTACTCACCACGCTAGTATGTAGAACATTACCTTTATGAACTATTGTGCTAACTTCTTGAGGATTAATTTAGTGTTGAGCAGTTAAAGTGAAAAAGGGGAAACTGAGCTGGACATTCAGATATTGGTCTGATTTCTTTACAATCTAATGTTTGAGTTGTTTCTGCTGTGATATAAGACATAACAGTTGTATATAGTAGGGGAGGGATTGAAAGCTTTTTGGGAAATGTCTGGTTAGAGGCCTGAAGTGTACAATCTTGAAAATCAGGTTTTTATAAATGAGGAAAAAATAGGTGATTTGGTAAGCTTGACATTTTCAAACTTGTAAGAGATACATGGAAGGATATCAGATGGCTCTATGAAGATAAAGTGGTAGCTTGGGACTAAGGAAATGATTCTGAATGTCTTTTTCATGAAGAATAATGATTTCTTGATGATAAATTCCTCATCGATTAAAAATAAGTCAAGGATAACACTATGGTTACTTTCTACAGGAGCCCAGGTGGCGCAATGGTTAAGAGCTTGACTGCTAACCAAAAGGTTTGCAGTTTGCATCCACCAGCCACTCCTTGGAAACCCTATGGGGCAGTTCTCTCTTGTCCTGTAACGTCACTATGAGTCAGAATCGACTTGACAGCATATAACAACAACTTTCAACAAGGCTGTATTGCGCTTCTAGTATGTTCAGGATTGTATTTGGAGTATAGTTGAGGAAGGTCTCTGTTTTCACACAGCCTACCATTTCGTTGGGAATATTAAATATACATGTGTGAAACTGATAAATAATGATTCAGGATGGCATATGACAGTGTGCCAGAATGAGTGCATAAACAATACGGGTTTTAATAGGTCAGAGCCAGGGGCTTGTGTTGACTCTGAGTAAGTGGAAGGATAAAAATCCTACTGCTAAACTATAAGGATCAATTCATTTGAATTCAGTTCTGTTCCACTTCTGTTTTGACACCAGCTGCACATGCAGCACTTCTTCCTCTCACCCTAGCCACCTGGAGCTAAAACAGACCTCACAAGTTAAAAGACACAGCCCTCCAGACTGCCAAGTCTGCCAAGACTTCAGACACCAGCCGCAAGCTTGGGAGTCCCCGTGACACCTGCACTTCTGGACTCTTGGCTACAAATTTGGGGTTTCCCCACTGTCCCTTCCAAATGCCAGCTGTAAGCATGGGAGTCCTCAGGGACCCCTCACTTCTGACCTGCCGGCTACAAACTTGGCGATTCTCTGTATCCCCTCAGGATACCAGCCATAGGTTCGGGTGTCTTCAGCCCCCTCACTTCTGACCTCTTGGCTCCTGCTATTCCTTCAGGTTCAATAATTCGCTAGAATGATTCACAGTACTCAGGGAAAGCACTATACTTACGGTTACAGTTTTATTATAGAAAAAAGGATACAATGAAGAGACCCATAGGGCAAGATCTTGGTGGGTACCCAATGCGAAGCTTCCATGTCCCAAAAACGGTTGTGCTACCTCCCACATGTATCAATGTCTCTCACCAACCAGGAGGACCATGGAGCTTTCATGTCCAGAGCCTTTATTGGAGCCTCTTTATATAGGCAGGATTGATTGAATCAGTTTCAGAGGTCAGCTGATATCACAAGGTGGGCTTTCTGGCCTGGCTAGTCTCTACCTGAGTCAGCTCGTTAGCATACCTCAGGTATGAGGTGTCATCAAATACACTTGAATCACTGGGGAAATTCCATGGTTTTAGAGATTTTCTTTCAGGAACCAAGGACAAAGACCAAATTCTTTAGATAAAGGGAATGTAAATCCCAAACTGTGTAATTAGAGACTGTGTCAGGTAAGAGAAGGTGACTTAAGCTGGGTGCAGAGGAAGAAGTGGGATGGGGAGGTGGGTAACAACAGTTAGCCTGATGTGCCCAACTGCTAACATTTGTCTGGAAGCAGATTGTATAACACAGAAAGAGGTGAGGCCAGATAAGAAACGGATATGATCTGTTAGCCAAGGATGCTGTTGGAAAATTTTGAGGACAAGAATGATGCAATAGAGCTGACATTAGGAAGAACCCTGAATTTCATACGCAGGTATTAAGTAAGTGTAGGTATATTATGAATTCCATGTGGTGACTTTGTATTCACATAATTGGAGCTCGGTAAGTGCTTGCTGAATGAGTGAACCTAGAGAGGGAGGCATGTATAGGATTACTCTATTGGGCTGTCTTTTGGATCTGCCTTCTGCTTTGTAGCATATACTTGAATGAAGACAGAGAAGGCCCACTTATCAGATATACAGATGGGAGGGATTTGCAGTGTAATATATCAATTTTGAAAGTTTGAGTCCTAGTCTCAATCAAAAAAACAAAATTCAACAGTGAAAAATGTAAAGTTCTGCTCCAAGATTGAAATATTCACCTGTATGGTAAGAAAGTCTAGCATAGCAGTAATTCATGTGATAAGACCTGGGAGTTTTGTCGCCCTCAGATTTACAGCAATGTGGCACGGGAATGCAGCCTCAGTCTGTCTTAATAGAGCCCAGGGTCCGTAACTCTCTATACTGTTTCCTGTTAGGCCACATCCTGAGTATTTTGTTAAGTTTGTGACGATGCTTCTTAAGGGAAAGTTAAAAGGAATGTGTCTAGAAGTAGGCATCCAGGATGATGAGAGTTTGGAAACCATCTTGGTTGAGGAATGCTGGAAACAGGTGAGAAGTTGACCTTGATATTGACAGAGAGGTCATGTTAGAGAGAGTGCAGTTCTGGGTTTATTTAATCTGAACAGAAGATTGCTAGGTAATTTTAGGGTTGAAGATTTAGACTCAGTATAAAAAGAAATAAATAAAAATACCTCACCCCCTCAGGGACCAGCATAGCTCCTGGTACATAATAAACACTCAACGTGTGTGTGTATTTTTTTTTAATTTTTATTATGCTTTAAGTGAAAGTCTACAAATCAAGTTAGTCTCCCACACAAAAATTCACTTACACCTTGCCATATACTCCCAGCCATTCTCCCCTCAATGAGACTGCACACTCCTTCCCTCCACTCTCTCTTTTCGTGTCCATTCGGCCAGCTTCTGACCCCCCCGCCCTCCTATTTCTTCTCCAGACAGGAGCCGCCCACACAGACTATGTGTTCACTTGATCCAAGAAACTCACTCCTCACGAGCATCATTCTCTATCCCATAGTCCAGTCCAATCCAATCCATCTGAAGAGTTGGCCTTGGGAATGGCTCCCGTCCTGGGCCAACAGAAAGTCCAGGGACCACGACCTCTGGAGTCCCTCTAGTCCCAGCCAGACTATCAAGTCTGGTCTTTCTGCGAGAACTTGGGGTCTGCATCCTACTTCTCTACTGCTCCCTCAGGGGTTCTCTGTTGCTTCCCTGTCGTGGCAGTCATAGGTTGTAACCGGCCACCATCTAGTTTTTCTGGTCTCAGGCTAATGTAGTCTCTGGTTTATGTGGCCCTTTCTGTTTCTTGGGTTCATAATTACCTTGTGTGTATGTATTTTTAATCTAAGACTATATTATTAGTTCCCTAGAGGGTCAGTGAAAAAGAGGGAGAACCTCAACAAGATGGATTGAAACAATGGGCTCAAGCATAGCGACAATTGTGAGGATGGTGTAGGACCAGGCAGTATTTCATTCTTTTGTGCATAGGGTTGTTATGAGTCAGAGCTGACTCGAAGGCACCTAACAACAACAACAACATAGTTACTATAACAAACTTCGATGCTTAAAACAACAGAAATTTGTTCTCTCACAGATCTGGAAGCCGGAAGTCCAAAATCGGTATCATTGAGCAAATAATCAGGATGTCACCAGAGCTGTGTTCCCTCCAGATGCTTCAGGGGAAAATCTATTCCTGGGTTCTTGCAGCTTCTCCTGGCTTTTGGCATTCCTTGACTTATGGCCACATCATTCCCATGTCTGCCTGTGTAATCACATTGCCTCCTCCTTTTTCTGTGTGTGTCTCATATCCTTTGCCTCTCTCTTAAGGATACTTGTGGTTAGATTTAGGTACCACTATAATAATTTCTCTGTCCGAAGACCCTAAGACCTATCACGTCTGCAAAGACCCTTTTTCCAAATAAAGTAACATTCATAGGCTCCAGGGATTAGGACTTGATATCTTTAGAATCACCGTTCATCCTACAGGGCCCCTGGGTGGCACAAAAGGTTGGTGGTTCAAGCCCACTCAACAGCACTACAGAAGAAAATCCTGGCGATCTGCTTTAGTAAAGATTACAGCCAAGAAAACCCTGTGGAGCACAGTTCTACTCTGTAGCATATGGAGTTCCCATGAGTTGAAATCAACTCGATGGCAATGGGTTTGTTTTTTTTTGTTTTTTATTTAGCCTAGAATAGGTATGAACAGTTAAAACTGCCAGATATGAAAACCATGGCTTCATGGGACAGGGCCCCCCCAGCTGTCACAGGATGTATTCTTGCGGAGATTTAGTTACAGAATAGAAATGATTGGTGTATTGAGTAAGAGGGTAAACTAGGCGATGTCTAAGGTCCTTTTCAAGACCAAGGTTACATAATTCAGTGACTCTTTTAGATGACAAGATGTGTGAAATACTAATTAACAAGGTGAGACCAGAGATTTATTTTTATAATTTTAAACATTTTCTTTGGAATAACTTTAAACCTTAAAAATTTACAAAAATAAAAATAGTACAAGGACTACTGGTATACTCTTTATTCAGACTGATTATATGTGTATATATAGGTGTGTGTTGTGTGTATGTGTATACACACACACACATATATGTATATGTATATTTCCTTGGTGGTGCAATGATTAAGTGCTTGGCTGCTAACTGAAAAGTCGATTGTTTGAACTCACCAGTGGCTCTGGGTGAGCAAAGACCTGGTGATCAGCTCCCATAAAGATGACAGCCTAGGAAACCCTATGGGGGCAGTTCTTCTCAGTCATACAGGGTTGCTATGAATCAGAATTGACTTGACAGCACACAACAAAAATATACGTGTGTATGTGTGTGTGCGTGTATGTATACACACATAATTTTTTATCTGAACCATTTGAGGGTAAGTTACATACACCATGGGCCTTTACCCCTGAATACTTAAGTCCGTTTTTCCTAAGAATAGGTGTATTCTCTTTGACAACTGTAGTATAGTTATCAGCTTCATAAATTTACATTGGTAAAATAATCTGTTGTCCATACTCCAATTTTGTTGGTTGATATTAAAATGTCCTTCATGGCATTCCCCTTCCCCCGCGCCAAGGGCAGTATCCAGTTCAGGTTCAGGTATTTCATTTAGTTGTCATGTCTCTTTAACTTACTTTAATCAGGAACATTTATACAGCCTTATTTTGACTTTTGTGACATTGACGTTTTTGAAGAACGTAGGACAAGGCCTTATTTAAATAGAATGAAAAGTGAATTAGCAGTAAAAGTTTTGAACTTAAGTTACTTTGTGACAAAAAGTTAAACTATTTTTCCTATGGGGAGGTCATTTAAGCAACGTATAAGTGATTTTAGTGTTTGTTGATAAAATACTGAGCTATCTTTTCAAATTAAGGTCACCAAAATAAATTTTACTCAGTCATTTCATCAAATACTTGAGTCCCATCTTGTAGTTAATTATAATTTTTCTCATTTTTCCTTCTGAAGTCATCATTATTATTAAACTGCCACCGTTGCTACCATTTATTAAATGCTTACTATGTGCCAGACCCTGGAATAGGTACATTACATGCAGTATTTGATTTAATCCTCACTTTAGTGAGAAATGGAGGCTCAAAGAGGATGAGTTACCTGCCCAGCGTGATGTAGCTAGAATGTGGCAGAGATAAGATTTAATCCTAGGTCCCCCCTGGTGCCAGAGAAGAACTACGTCAAACCACCACAGAGTTAAGAAGTGATCAAGGAGAAGTGAAGACAGAGGAGTAAAAACTTAAAAAGAAAAAAATTAAAGAAGCAATATGCTATTACACATTTCTGCTTTACTCAGTCCTGATTTCTCTCAATATTTCCCTACATATTCCTGAGTCTTTGCTGGTAGGCCGTGGCCTTTCTACTTGGCCATAAATTGCGTTCTTCTCTAATCAATGGAAGAATTTAGAGAGACGGAAGTATGTGAAAAACCAAAGCAGCATTCCTGAAGGTCCTTGTTTAACTGGAAAAGCGTACTGAGTAAGGCAGTTTCAAAAAATAAAAAATTACACTTTGATCAGTGGTGCTAAACAAAACAAAAAAAAACCAAACCTATTGCTGTTGAGTCAACTCTGACTTATAGCGACCCTATAGAACAGAGTAGAACGGCCCCACAGGGTTTCCAAGGAGTGCCTGGTGGATTTGAACTGCCAGCCTTTTGGTTAGCAGCCGTAGCACTTAGCCACTATACCACCAGGGTTTCCCCGTGTTGCTAACATGTCTTAAATCATGTTGTATGGGCCTCAGCATGGGAAGCAGTGTCTGTATTCTGTAGTAGGTAGATTAAAGCCGAAGACTTGGTTTGTTATTTAATGTTAGACTCTTAGTTGCATGAGGACAGGGACTGAGTCTTTTTAAGTAATACATTCCCGGCACCTAGCCTAGTGTCTGATGCTCTTTTCCGCAGACTAAACTAAGGGATTTATTGTTTAATGAATGAATGTGAAACCAAATAAACCATTCTTTTCCTAGCTACAGTATAGAACTATAAATACCATGATGGGGAAGTAAAAGAATTGATTTGGTTAAAAAAAAAAAAAGTCTGGAGAAAAATAAATTTATGGTAACTTCCTTCTTTTAAAGCTGAAAGGACCTGTTTTGTTATAGGTACAGAAACTGAGGCCCCAGGACAAAGAGGTTATGATTAGAAGGGCCAGACTAGTCTTCTCACCCCGTATTCATATTCTTTTCATTGCATAATTCAATTTTCCCACTTGTGGTGCGGGAGTAGGAAGTTGACTCATATTTATAGATGAGATTAGTTTATTTGTCTCAGGTGACTAACTTTGCCGTACTAACCCCTGTTACTTTCATCAATTCAAAATTTGGAGGAATATTAGCTAGAGCTAGGTTCTTCACACTTGAAAATTCTCCAACGATGGATTGATAGATTTTCTGCAATCTCATTGCAGATGTAGTTAGATTTCTTTGAAGGTCAAAGATGTCTCTTTCTGTAGAAATAATAGAAAAGCCTGTTTCCAGGCCCTAGTCAGGGTTTTCTATACTAAAACTGAGGGAAAATTCAGAAACTAGTGAGAGGCTGACACAAGAAGATAAGTAACAAAGGAGACCAAAAAAATCATAGAGGTAGGAAAAGGCCACGTTTACCAGTGAGAGAATTTGATGATGAAAGTGGTTAGGGTGTCAAGGGTAGCAAGAGTCAAGTTGGACTTGCTTAGGAGTTTGGAAACTGCCCATATAGAGTTATTTGATCTCAGTTATGGAAGAAATTTCTGTGTTATGAAAAAAGAGAAAAGGAGCTGGCTTCAAAGGGAGGCTGTTGAAGCTGAAAAAAGAATTGCATACTTCTAAAAATGTTGAAAGTCATGCCTGATGTTACCCTGCAGCGCCAGCATTTCCTGACACTGATGTTTGCTTAAAGAATTTTTATCACAATTGTTGAAGTACTCTCATTCAGGTTTTTTTTTTTTTTTTCTAATTCCCTTAGAAATATGCTACTAGTTTTCAAATAAAATTTAAGGAGACCATAAAAAGAAAACAAAACAAAACTTTTGCCGTAGAGTCGATTCCAACTCATAGTGACCCTATAGGACAAATAGAACTGTCCCCTAGGGTGTTCAGAGAGCGGCTGATGGATTCGAACTGCTGACCGTTTGGTTAGCAGCCAAGTTATTAACTACTGCGCCACCAGGGCTCCAAGGAGACCATTGTACTCATTATAAGGTTAGTTTTGCTGCCACATAAAAAGAGTTCTAAACATATGAATGGAAACTTTTGTATGATATTTTTGAGGCCTCAGATTGAATTTCCCTGTATGGGTGAAATATAATGTTGATCTTATTCTCAGGCTAGCTCATTAGGTCTTATTTAATACATACCATATTTTATAAATCTTAAGAGCCTAAGTCCTGAAATGAAGGACTAGAGGAGAAAGAGTGTGTTCCCTTTCCCCTGTCCCTAATAGGTTTAAATGTGAAACCTTCTCACTTCCATTTCTGCACCTGTTCCTTAGAATCTCCCTTTCCCCCAGGAATCCAGTGCACGTGTGTGTCCCCCTGAGGCACTCTCTGTTCCAGAGTGTTCGTATTCCGTCTTGTACTCCCAGAGCAGCTGGTCTCAGCTAGGTGTCAGGAGGAAAGCCATCTGACTGGTGGGGGGGACCTAATTCACTGCAGTCCCTGATGGCAGAGCACTCTGGCCATGCTGCTGGAAAATGAATCTCTGGTGGAATTTCAGGCAGATTCAAGATGAAAAGTCAGCTGCGGGTAGCAAGGCCAGCCTGGGAGTTAGCTAGTCATGCCTAGAGTGTGCCCTGGAGATTAGTTTTTTTTTAAGCTATTCATACTTTTTGTAGTATCTTCCCTTGCTCTGCTTTGCAACCTAGGGAAGGTAGTATAGTGTGGAGGTTAAGAGCGCAGTCTCTGAACTGAGCTGCTTGAACTCACATCTCTCCTTGAATGCTCTCTAAGGGTGTAACCTTGAACCTTTGTAAGCCTTAGTTTTCTCATCTTTAAAACAGAGATAAGAATAAACCCAAAACAAACTGCCCCATAGGGTTTCCAAGGCTGTAAATCTTTACAGAAGCAGGCTACTACATCTTTCTTCCTGGTGTGGCTGGTGAGTTCAAACTGCCGACCTTTTGCTTAGCATCCGAGCTCTTAACCACTGCACCACCAGAACTCCTTAGAGATAATAAAAACCCAGTGCCGTGGAGTTGAGATAAGAATAGTGCCCTCTTTATAGGGTTATGACAAATATTAAATGAAATGCTACGAATAATACATTGAATATAGTGCCTGTTCCATAGTGTGTATGTGTATATGTGTAAAACAGGATGTTATATATCTTTATACCTATAAACCTTTAATATCCTCTGAAAGCCTCACATATGTCCTCTTCTATGTCACTATCAGTTGTGGTCCTGATTTGCATTTTTATGGATTTAGGTTCTAATAGTGACCACAATGCACAACTGCGGTGATTTTATAATGATATTACAGTAATGAATGCCAGTTAAATGGTGAATTCCAAATAAGGAATGTGTTTCTCATGGCCTGACCAAGGCCTATGCCAACACCTTTTTTTCCTCCTGCGTGGGTATGACAGTTGAGGTGAGATGCCGTGAGCGAATGGCAGCCAACTGTTTGGATTATTTGTGAGCCATCATATCACGGCTGGCTTGAGTTTAGCCTAGATAAGGTAATTCACAGAGCAATAGCCCAGCGTAGCCACAACCACAACATAGCATTTCAACCTCCTGCCTGCAGAGAACTCTGGCATTTGTGGTGTCTACAAGAGCAAATATTAACTCTTCCAGTGTTTAAAAAAAAAAAAAAAACCTACCTCCCCCCACCAAAAAAAAAAAAATTGGATACTTTAAGCCTCTAAAGAACAGTATTACCTATTGAATTCTTGGAGAAGAATGTGAAAATGCCGTTTCTTAGATTTAAGCATAGTTATGCCAGAAGGTTGTAACATAGATATCCCTACAAGTTCTCACAGTAGGAATGTGTGCTTTAGATAGGTTGTCTGAGTTCATGTTTAATGTTGTTCTTTCTTTTGCCATGCAATTTGTGTAAACTTTTATTTTGTGTAACCCAAAACCCAGTGCCGCTGAATCGATTCCGACTCATAGTGACCCCATAGGACAGAGTAGAACTGCCCCATAGAGTTTCCACGGAGCGCCTGGTGGATTCGAACTGCTGATGTTCAAAATTTAAGAAACCATATTTGCAAACGTTTTGATATTTCCGAGCGTTTTATATGATGTGAAGGAGCCTGGGTGGTGCAGCTGTTAAGAGCTTAGCTGCTAACTGAAAGGTTTGAACCCAACTAGCTACTCCATGGGAGAAAAATGTGGCAGTCTGCCCCTGTAAAGATTAGCCAAAAAAACCTATTGCCCTTGAGTCAATTGAGACTCATAGTGATCCTATAGGACAGAATAGAACTTCCTGTGAGCAGGGGTGGATTAACTAGTAAACATGGTTCGCATCGAGCAAGGTATGCACGGGTTTAACTGTATTTATTTGCAAATCTGTGGTGAGCAGCTTCTCATGGTTTTCACCACATCTGATGTGGTGGGGGATAGGTGAAACCGTGCAATGCAGATTGGTTCGGAAGGCACTGTTGGGCCCGTGTGTACCTTGCTTATTTGGTAATCCGGGCCTGCCAGGGTTTCCAAGGCTATAATCTTGATGGAAGCAGACTGCCACATCTTTTCCCTCAGAGCAACTGATCACAGCGTTGGAAACCCTCTGGGGCAGTTCTTCTGTGTCCTGTAGGGTAGCAAGGAGTCAATCAACTTGATGGCAGTGGGTTTGGTGTTTTTTTTTTTTTTTGGTATATAATGTAGCAATTTAAAAGTTTCTTCCAGGTTGTTAAATCGAATTCCAAGCTTTTGTACTGTAAATTGATTTAATTTCTGGTTAATACTTTCTTAATGAATTGTTTTATTCATTTTCTAGAGTTGACAAGAACAAATATATATATATATATTTTTTTTTTCTTTGCAGAGTAGCATTATTTCCCAAATCAGCTTTCCAGAAACACCAGTGTTGTGAGATGACTTGAAGAGAGAGAGAGGAAAAAAAAAAGGGCTTTCTACTGCCAAAAGAATTTGGAGAACAGCCTTTCCATATCAAAGAGACTTACAATGCATATTAGCACATTAAAGACTCTGAGAAATTCTGTTATAAAGAACCTCATTTAATCCAGTGTTTTGCAAATTCATTTGGTCATAGAATCCTTTTTATCAAATGACATCCCTTTGGGAAAGTTTTAAGGCAAGAGAGTTTTAAAGTGACTGATTTTAAGCAAATTTAGTTATTTTTGTATTAATTAGAATTAAAGATTAGAGGGGATCTAGTTAATTTAGTGGTTATTGCAGGAATGTTTTCTCACAGCCTTTCTTATGGGCCATTGATTTTCTGATTTATGGGCAGCTTAAATTTCTTGCTCATTTGAGTTGTAACTGAGTTTTTTTTTAATTGTATAAAATTTGTGTATTCTAACTTCCAGCCACTTATCTTGGGCCAGCCTCTTGGAATGACATAAGACACACGGAATAACTCTTTAAATATCCAAAGAAACTATTTTCTCTTTTTGAACTTTTCTTGTCAAAGCCAGATAGTTTCATTTTCTTCATCGCATCTTTATGCAAGATTTCTATGTTACAGTTTTCGTTTTCTAACATACTCTTTTTCAGTTTTATTTCTCCTTCATTTTTGAACTGTAGTTTGACTGGGTATAGAATTCTGTTGTTATTATTAGGTGTCACCAAGTTGGTTCCGATTCCTAGTTACTCTACAACAGAATGAGATACTCTCTGGTTCTGCACCATCCTCACAGTCATTGCTATGTTTGAGCCCATTGTTGCAGCCGCTGTGCCAATCCATCTCATTTAGGGTCTTCTTCTTTCTCAGTGACCTTCTACTTTACCAAACATGATGTCCTTCCCAAGGGACTGGTCCCTCCTGTTAACATGTCCAAAGTATGTGAGATGAAGTCTCGCCATCCTTGCTGCTAAGGAGCATTCTGGCTGTACTTGTTCAAAGAAAAATTTGTTCTTCTGACAGTACATGGTGTATTCAGCATTCTTCACCAACACCGTAATTCAGTGGTCTTCTTTATTCATTATCCAGCTAGAATTCTAGGATGATTTTTTTTCCCCCCAACACTAAATATTGCACTCCACTCTCTTCTTGGTTGCATGGTTTCTGAAGAGAAGCCCCATGTAATTCTTATCCTTGTTCCTTTATGTCTGGGAAGTACCTGACTATACCCCCTATATGCTTTATTATATACAGTCTACTTTCTATCTAAATAGGTTTGCCTTTTCAAGACATTTTGTGAAAATACAATCATATAGTGTGTTCCTTTGTGTCTGTCTTCTTCACTTAGCGTAACATTTTCGAAGTTGTCTTAGCGTGTGTCAGTATTTCATTCCTTTTTATTGTCAGATAGTATTCCATTGTAGGATAATATAGCATTTTGTTTATTGAATCAACAGATGATGTTCATTTGGGTTGTTTCCACTTTTTGGCTATTATGAACAATGCTGCTGTAAACATAAATGTGCAAGTCTTTGTGGACATATGCTTTCATTTCTCTTGGATATTTACATAGGAGTAGAATTGTTGGATTATATGATAAATCTAGTTTAACATTTTAAGAAACTGCCCAAATGTTTTTAAAAGTGGTTACACCATTTTATATTTCTTCTAGCAGTGTATGAGGGTCCCAATTCTCTACATTTTTACCAAAACTTGTTAGTCTGCCTTTTTTGTTCTTGTCATCCTAGTGGATTTGAAATGGTATCTCATTGTGGTTTTGATTTGTATTTCTATAATGACTAATGTTGCTGAGTATCTTTTCCTGTGTTTATCAGCCATTTATATATATCTTCTTAGGTGAAGCATCTGTTCAAATCTATTGTCCATTTTTTGAGTGGGTTATACATCCTGTTGCGTTATAAGAGTTCCTTGCATGTCTTTTATATATCAAAGTCCCTTCTGGCATTTTTTCTTCTAGTCTGTGGCTTAGTCTTTTCACATCTAAATGATGTCTTTTGAAATGCAAATGTTTTTAATTTTCATGATGTTCAGTTTATTAATTTTTTCCTTTTTATCTTAGAATTTTGGTGTCATAAAAAAATCTTTGCCTAACTCACAGTCACGAAGATTTACTCTTATGTTTTAAGAGTTGTGTAATTTTAATTCTTAGTCTAGATCCATTTTGAGGAAAAGGTCTGAATGTATCTTTTGCATGTGAATATTCAGTTTCCCGGCACCTTTTGTTGACAAGACTATCCTTTCTCTTCTGAACTGCCACTGCTCTTTGAAAAAGAACAGTTGTCCATATATATGTGAATCTAGCTTTGAACTAATTCTTTTGCATTGGTCTATATAGCTATTCTAATTAAAAACATTTTAAGATTTATTAAGTCTTAAGAAATTTGATTCATCTAAAAACCTTCTTGTCGGTCATTTATCTACCTAAACACTTAACTAGGTTTTGCATGCAGAAATGAACATTTTGCCTCAATGTGTTAGTCATTCAGCAGCATTTATTTAGCTACAACTGTGTGATCCCACTGCCATCAAGGCGATTCCAACTCATGGTGACCCTATAGGACAGAATACAATTGCCTCATAGGGTTTCCAAGGCTGTAAGTCTTTAAGGAAGTAGACTGCCACATCTTTCTCCTGAAGATGGGTTCCAACTGCTGACCTTTCAGTTAGCAACCAAGCACTAAACCACCGTGTCACCAGGGATCCTTCAACTGTGTGATTCCGTTGCTGTCAATCCCGACTCATAGCAACCCTATAGAATAGAGTAGAACTGCCCCATAGGGATTCCAAGGAGCAGCTGGTGGATTCAAACTGCTGACTTTTTGGTGAGCAGCCAAGGTCTTCACCACTGCACCACCAGGGCACCAACTGTGTGATACCAAACCCATTGCCATTGAGTCGATTCCGACCCATAGCGACCCTATAGGAAAGAGTAGAACTGCCCTATTGAGTTTCCAAGGAGTGCCTGGTGGATTCAAACTGCTAATCTTTTGATTAGCAGCCGTGGCACTTAACTGCTATGCCACTGATTGCACCAGGCACTCCTTGGAAACTATGGGGCAGTTCTGCTCTATCCTATAGTGTTTCTATGGGTCAGAATTGACTCGACGGCAGTGAGTTTGGGTTTAATGTTAATAGGGAGCCCCTGAGTGGCAGATACGATTAAGCCCAGGACTAGTTAGCCAAAAGGTTGGCAGTTTGAAGGTACCAAGAGATGCCTCAGAAGACAGGCCTGCCTGGCTATCTGCTTCTAAAAGTTTGCAGCCTTCAACACCCTGTGGAGCAGTTCTACTCTGCACTTATGGGGTCTCCATGAGTGGAAGTCAATCCAGCGGAAGCTACCATGATGTACCCTGGAGGCAGAGAATTCTCCTGCTAGAAAGCAGCTGATGGAGCTCATAAATGCATTTCCTGAATTTCTCTTGTTTCCCCATGACTTGGCAGGCACTGGATCTACAGCTTTGGGCATCGCTAAAGTCATAGGTGAAGTACTGGTGACTAATCTTTTATTCACAGAACAAACATTCTTTGAATATCTGCTATATGAAGGGTACTGGACAAAGCATGAAGCATTTAGAATACAAGGTGAACCTCAGACAGGCCCCGTCCTTTTATAGGCCTTATATTTATGAGTCAGAATTGACTCGATGGCAATGTTTTTTTTTTTTTTTTTTAATGTATATTGTGCATATAAAACTATTCTGTGAGGGCGACTGGTGTCCTGGTGTAAACCAAGGAATATGGGAGTGCAAAAGAGGGAAGTCTTCACAGCCTGGATGACATTTGAGCTTGACCTTGAAAGAAAAGTGAGATTTCAATAGCCGGAAGAGAGAGGGAACAGGGTAGCATTTTGCATAGAAGAAATGCCATGAATGCAAGCAGAGAAATATGACAGTGGAGTTTTGAGAATGTGACCTGAGCTATTCAGCTGATGTTCTTTGCAAATTCTGCTATCCTTTGGGATTGGAAGTGAAGCTCTAGTGTTAGCACGCCGGAACCTAAATATCTCGCAGCAGACCCACGACTATGTCCAGTGGCTCACTTTTGGAAATGTGGCCTCTGATTTGGTAGGTGGGATCTGGCTCAAGCCGACCCTTGATGAATCTTGTCATCTTAAATGGAAGGTGGTCAGAATGGGACTGGAGAGAAAATAACTTCCACATAGATTTTAGGCCATCGTATGAGACATAAATTTGGCATCTCCTCTTTTTGTTTTTGTCTGTGACTCTGGTAGTTTACAATTGGGAAGACTAGCTGCTGGGCAGTTGTGGTCCCCACATATCTCTGTGGATTATGCTAGAATCTGGAAATTTGACAAAATTGTAATTTCTTTTAGGAAGTAATCACTTTGAAGAAATTGATGGCATCTTGAAATTTTAATCCTATCGAAAATGTTTCTATTGTAGAGATAAATTAAAACAAAAGTTTATGTAACACCTGCTAGTTTTTTTTTTTCATTAAGTCATTAACAGAATTCCCCTGTATTTATAATTTTATTCCAAACATCAGTTCCTCAGATACATTTTGCTATGGTTTTATCTTGGAAAATGTAAATTGTGATACGGAGGACCTGGATTAGTATATGGATTTAGGGAAAAATGTTTTTGACAGGGAAGAGGTGTTAAGCATTAGAATGGATGGTAGCAGAGGCAGTGGAATCTCATCATCTGGGGGTGTCTTTAAAAATAGTTTCAGTGTCCATTTCCCTGTGACAGTTGTCTTGATCGTAGTCCTGGATTATTTCAAAGCTTTGACGAAGAGGATGCAACCAGTTGTTCCCAGTTGTTTACTTGTAAGGTCTTGAGGAAATGGGTTTATGTTTAGAGAGGAGTTAATTTGTTTGCATATAAAGTGTCAAGGCCTTAAAAGTATGAAATATGCTACTGGAAGAGCCTGTAGATTTTCCAGTCCTGAGGCTTAAAAAAGGAGATGAGGTAACTACTTGTGTCTCCTGTGGTAGTTAGTCTCTCCCCCTGGCAAATAATGCTCTGAAAGTGACACCAGGAAGTGCCCATGATGGTGTGGCCAGAGGATATCCGCACTTGCCAGCCCTACCTCTTCTGGAGCCTTATCCATCAGTAGGTTTTATTACTCGCCCAGCACTTGCCTCTCTCTATGAGCACTTGGCTTCCTTCTGAGCCTAGAGCCTGACTCATAACCATTACCACAAAACTGACAGAGCCATGTCGGACATCATCCATGAAGTAGGTGAAGTCACTTTATGAGGGTACAAGGTGGTTTGATTTTTTTTTTTTTTGCATGTGTGCCCTGAGGTTGTAACTAAGGAGCCCTGGTGCTGCAGTGGCTAAGCACTTGGCTGCTAAACGAAAGTTGGTGGTTCAAACTTACCAGCTGCTCCGTGGGAGAAAGATGTGACAGTCTGCTTCCGTAAAGATTTCAGCCTTGGAAACCCTAAAGGGCAGTTCTGCTCTGTCCTATAGGATTGCTATGAGTCGTTATTGACTTGATGGCAATAAGTGTGCTTTTTTTTTTTTTGAAGTTGTAACTGTTTTTTCTATAAACAACTGTGTTGGAATGAACTGTCATTTTCAATGGTGCCAGGAGGAGAGAAAACAAATCTTCTTTGGGGGCAAGTGTCCGTTTAATTGTTGAATCACTGTGTAACAGGTCCTAAATGTGTAACAGGTGTAAACGCGCTAAAGCAGCACATTGACAAAGGCCCCAAAGAGATGATTCAGTTCAGAAGTATTCAGGGCAGTTGCCACAACCAGTACTTTAATCAGAATTGCAAAGTAGTTGAAATTTTTTTTCATTTACTGCTTCCCTATATTTCTTTCCTATGCCGTTCTCTTCCTACTCACCAGCTGCTTCAGGACCCTCATGCTGCCTTCTCAGTGTTAAAAGCTTTTACTCTGGAATCAAACCATGCATACTCTACACTGCAGTGCCACCCCCTCCAATACTCCAAAATTATTCCACCTTATCCCCCAAAGCAATTAAGGTTTTTTTTTTTTTAAATGGAAGCTGGTAATGTTGTTAGCTGCCATCACTAGGTATGAAGAAAACCAGTCTGAAAAAGGGAACTGGCATTAAGGGGCAAATGAGCAAAAAGTTGTTGTATCTCAGTTGTCATCTTTATTTCCAAAGAGCAACCTAGTGGACCTACCTGAACACAGCTCCAATTAGTGGACTGAATGGGCGATGTTTTAGAATATAGTATTTGTTTACATTTTCATTTCTCAGTTCCCTATATATATAACAACATGAAATTAAAAGATTTGTATAGCATTCTTATAAAGCATTTTTCTATATATTGTTTCATTCAATGTCAGTAATTTTATGAAGTATGTAGTAGTATTGTGCCCACCCCCATTTTGCAGATGAGAAAACTGAGGTTCATCTGTATTAAATGACTTGCCCAATATCAGTACCACAAGTGGGTGGCTTTTAAGGTTTATTTCTCACAGTTCTGGAAGCTAAAAGTCCAAATCGGGTTCTGAGCCATGTAGATTTCTTCCTTGTAGGTAGCCCAGCATTCCTCGGTTATTTGGTGATCCCCACATGGCACCTGTCTTCATTAGTTTGTGCGTGCATCTGCGTCTAATCTGCTCTTTTTATAACTCATAAGTGATTAGGTTTAAGACACACCCTATATGTGTATGTAGACTCATTATCACAACAAAGAAAACCCTGTTTCAGCACAGGACCACACCCACAGGTATAGGGTTTAGGATTCCATAACACCTCGCATTTGACCTTCAAATGTCTGCCTGTCAGTCATAAAAGAGCAAAGCCTATTTACAGTCTTCTGTGTCTAGAACCTAATTCTTTTGACAGTTAAACCCAAAGTATTTTCTGCATGATTTTAAAATACACTGAATTTTAAATAATGAAACCACTGTGTAAATCAAGGGAAGATTGTAGTGTTTTGTTCAGAATATTATCAAGAAAGAGTTCACCATTTTGGAAAATCATGGCACTGGTGGCATTAATGCTGGGGTTATGAAATTACCAGTACAGCACCACCTGGACCTGCCTGTATTTGTGGGCGTTGCTATCACAGTGATTCCAGTATACATTCAATTTGACTAAATTGTGTCTTTTACTGAATACATTTGCGTATAGCACTATTTCGTAAATTGTATTTCTACTTTATTACTGGTTTTTAAATATGTAAGTGCAGAACTACTATAAAAACCCAAACCAAACCCACTGCCGCTGAGTCGATTCCGACTCACAGTGACCCTATAGAACAGAGTAGAACTGCCCCATAGAGTTTCCAAGGAGCGCCGGGTGGATTTGAACTGCTGAACACTTGGTTAGCAGCCATAGCACTTAACCACTACACCATCAGTTTCCAGAGCTACTATAGAGAAGATTATATTATGAATTTTTCTGAATTTTACTTTAGAATAATAAAGCAAATGTTATATTTGTTATATAAAGGAATGAATGTGATTAAGACTGAGAACTATTGGACTAGATAGTAGAATTATGATGGTAACTTAAATCTACATAATACTTGCCAGTTTCTAAAGCACCCTGACATAAACGTTCTTATTTGTACTTCTAACTACCCAAATAAAGAAAATTTGGTTGAGGATATAGCAAGATTCTCAAATATGTTGTCACATATAAGGTCAGACAGCTATTAATTGTTAGGGTCAAGGTTTTAATCTTTGTTTCCTGGTCCCTGTTTCAGGAAAGCAGAGTACTATAGAACACTGTATATAATTTATATAACTTTTGTTAACTCAGAAGGCAGTGCTTCAGTGATATAAATTTAAACAATAGTTTTGTTGTATCATGACTGTATTTTTTCTAGAGATTTTAGATGAGAGAATCCCTACCAAGAAGAAATGTGTTTGGATTAGCTGTGTTTGGCCTATGGGTCCACCTATTTAAATTTATTAAGAGAAAATTGTGTTGAGGGATAGTATACCATTACAGGTAGTAAGAAATATGAGTGGATAGGTAGGGTCGCTATAGAATCGAAGTCGACTCGAGAGCAAGGGATTTTTTTAAGGTGAGTAGACAGGAATGGGGGAAACTGATACAGTGGTAACATGAGGCAAGAAGAGTTAAGAGACTGTATGGATTGTTTGGGCACTTTGAATTTATAATAATTTGAACCTGATTCATGAAGTTGATGTGATTAGTCATTAAGTGGGGATTTATTGAAGAGATACACGCTTTGAACTAGTTGTGAATTTTGATCATGGCTATAATTTAAATAAAATTAATTTAACATTAAAAAAATTTTATTGAAAAGTATAACTTTGTTTTAAAATAATTTCAGTAAAAGGTAGAATTTCAAAATGATATAGAATCTGTTTAAAATGCTGGTGATAAAGGATAGGGTTATGAAGCTGTCGTTATAGACAACCTATATTAAATAAGTCTTTGTTTCATGTCTAGTTGTATTTTTTAGGACTCGATACATATGAACCCATGTAACACTTAGCTATTTTAATAATATTTTACTGTAGTTGTCTTTATTGGTCTTGTTATATTACTACGCTGTTGCTTCGAGTTGGTTCCGACTCATAGCGACCCTATGGGACAGTATAACTGCTCCATAGGGTTTCCAAGGAGTGGCTGGTGGATTTGAACTGCCAGCCTTTTGGTTAGCAGCCATAGTTCTTAATCACTTCACCACCAGGGCTCAGTTTTATTATTATAGTCATATATATTTCCATTTATATAAAAATTTAGTCTTTTTCAGTAGCTTATTAATTACTCATGAGAACTGGTAAGGAGCCTTGGTGGCACAGTGGTTAAGCGCTCAGCTGCTAAGCAAAAGGTCGGTGGTGTGAACCCACTAGCTGCTCCTAGGGAGAAAGATGTGGCAGGCTGATTCTGTAAAGATTATAGGGTTGGAAACCCTATGGGGCAGTACTGCTCTGCCCTACAGAGTTGCTATGAGTTGGAATCAACTTGGTGGCAAGGGTTTCAGGTTTTTGAGAAGTGTGAAAGTAATTCTTCAGTTTTTACCAACTTTTTATTTCTATTGCCCAAATTGTGGGGTGGCCGGAGGAAGGGAAAGAGGTGAGCCTAAAAATTCATGAGATTGGCTCCACCTCATCTCCTTATGCTATTACTGGAAAAAGCTGTTGATATAGCAGTTACCATTGACTTCATGAAGTGATAAATAGCTTAAAGAAAGATTTGTATAAATAATGAGCTAGGAAGATACTTGAAAAACTTAAAAAATACGAGGCCCATATTCTCCTCCCAAACATCACTGGGTTTTACCCTCAGAGACAGAAATCTGGACAGAAACATCCTTTAGTCTTACTTAAAAAATTTTTTTTTTTTAAGAATACATTTAGCTGTTTTTCTACCACAGTGGAATGAATACTTTGCTGTCTGTACAAACCAGTGCTCATTTGCTTGACAATGTATGATAATTGTATAAAACATATCTTAATAAAAATAAACCTGAAAAAATAGTGGGTAGTATGATTTTTTTTTTAATGATACCATGAAATATTATTTATTTGAAGGACTAGAGAAACTTATTTCTAAAATTTTGTTTCAGAAAATTATTTATAATTGCTCAGCACCAAGATCTGTACAGCTATGCAAAAGATGAAAAGTCTGTAGGCTAAGGAGAAAAACACAAACAAAAATAGATTTTTCTCTGCTTTCTTGTTGACAAAAGGGAAGAGCTGGAAGGAAAGGCAGGAGACCCCAAAACCCAACCCAAACCAAACTAGAACCAACCAACCAAAACCTCAGACAAAGAAACATACTAACAAACAGAAAAGAACATTAGAAAACTGTTATAGAAAAGTGGAGAATATACCCATACTTAAAAAAAAAATTGGAATAGCATTCTTAAAAGGTTTCTAACTCTGGTGAAACTATAGGAAAGAAAATATAAAAAATGCCTGTTCTTAGTTTGCAGTCAGATGCTTTTATTTTATTTGACTCTCTATAGTTCCACCTGGTGGTGAAAGATAAAGACTGTTTTGTTTTGTTTTTCTTTTGATTGATTGTAGATTTGTGAACCTGAAAGATTAAAAGAGAAACCTTTTTTTGCAATGAACTAATCAGGCCTAATATAAAGTAGACAGATGGTTTGTACTGCCCAGTGCCAGCACTGGTTTATTGAAAACTTTTTATTCTTTAATACGTTAAGAAGTATGACAAGTATTTTATAGTTACCAAAAGGCAAGGAGATTAATCAGGTATGACTTTAATGCTTTGAGTCGGAATTGA
This sequence comes from Elephas maximus indicus, assembly GCF_024166365.1. Lineage (NCBI taxonomy): Eukaryota > Metazoa > Chordata > Mammalia > Proboscidea > Elephantidae > Elephas > Elephas maximus. Next base: position 122,458,309 of record NC_064819.1, on the reverse strand, counting down.
CTCGAGGGCACTGGGTGTTTTTTTTAATGCTTACTTTTCATATTGCCTATAAAAAAAGCATGGCAACCTTTTTATTACATCAAATAAGGATATTTCTCATTGTATTTAACTGTACTAATTTAGAATTTATAGTAATTTAGGTAGAGTCTGGGTTGTAGTTTTATTCTTTCACAGCTCCTTATGAAATAGTATTGAAATAGGTTGGTAATAAATAAAACTGTTCAGATAAGGCAACTGCCTAAGAGAGCATACTGTTTTTAAGCATTTCTGTGTATTTTAAAAGCATCAATTTACTTATCAGTAATTGATAATATTTTAATGTACATTTTTATTTAATAACTGAATTAAGACTTTTAAGAACCTCTCCTGGGAGAACTTAATAGCTTATTTTGCATGAATATATTTGTTTGATCTTTAAAAAAAAAAAAAACCTACATGGAAAACACTTTAATTCTTAGTTTTTACTACAGCTGACTGCCTAGTCTTCACCCGGTTAGTACAAGGCCATGAGGCGATCTCATTTGGGACAAGCCTTCTTTCATTATTTATGTTCCTTTCTAAAGACAGCCGATTGTTTTCCAGAATACTGTGTCTTTTAGATGTGAACTTTAAGAGAGGGCTGAATTCTTAGTGTGGCTGATACTGTGTTCTCTGCTGCTATGTTGGATGCTTAGTTTTTACCCAGACTTCATTGATTGAATCTCCTTTTTAATTTGCTTTTTCTTGCTGTACAGATTGGGCCCTTGGTTTTACTTGTAATTTGGGTAGTGTAAGATGATAAAACACTTACAAGGAGCCTTTGTATTGGTCAGAGATAACTGTGTCCTTGTCCCGCTTAAAAACCTTCAGAAGTTCTCTCGCTTAGGAAAACCAAGCTTCTTAACGGGGCATATACAGCCTGTGATATCTCCTGGCCTACTTTCCTGACTCATCTTCCACCTCACACTTCAGAATTCCACAGACTGCATCTCTTCCTTGGAACTCACCATACAGTTCATGCATCCCTGCCTTTTTCCATTGTTCTTCCTCTTCCCTGCACGGGAAACATTCCCATCTTCTTTTCTAGCAGGATCTCTAAGACCCAGACTCCGTTAAAGCTCCTCCATAGCTTTCTCCAGGAGATGTGACTATGTTTACTTTATGCCAAAATTTCTAAGTTTTTATCATCACAGTTAGACTGCAGCCTTCAAGAGGTAGTACTCTTATTCATCTTTATACCATTGGAAATTAATACTCTGGCATAGAATGGAATCCTGGTGGCAGAGTAGTTAAGAGCTTGGCTGCTAACCAAAAGGTAAGCAGTTCAAATCCACAAGCCACTCCTTGGAAACCCTATCGGGTAGTTCTCCTTTGTCCTGTAGGGTCACTATAAGTCAGAATAAATTCGGTGGCAATGGAGTTAGTTTCATTTTTTCATAGAATGGATGCAGAAGAAATGTTCAGTGACCTGAATTGAACTGTGGGTACGTGGTAGCAATCTGTTTAAATGTGGAAAGTAAAATTTCTGTGGGATTTATTCAGATTAACATCAACCACTACAAAGTTAGACTTTTGACAGAGTGACACATTTTAAACATTAAATAAGCAGCTATATGATAAACCTCTTTTCTTCAGATTAGAATTTATTTACCTCATGTAACACTAAACAATTATAGGCTAAGAATACAATTTTTTGAACTAGTGTTTTTGGAGTAGTATTTTGATGATACAGAGCTGGCATAATCCACTCTGTTCTTTCTCCACAATGAGTTTGAAGTATTGTTTATTCAACATCAGCATCTTGTTTAGGATTTTTTTCCCATAGAATATTTTCTAGTCTATTTATGTGCCTTCCTTAGAATATTCCCTAAAGTAAGAGATTAGTGCCCTCTAGGGGTGAACTGCTGGTGCAGTTTTAAAAAGCAGGGTTAAATTATGGGAGAATTGTGTGAAATAAAGTGGTGCCACACCCTTATTATGTAATTGAAGTTATATAATTTAATCCCAGAGTGTCTCATAGTGCTTTAACTTTGCTCATCACTTCCCCTAACACTATTTATCCAGATAGTTCTTTGTCCCACAGGGAGAAAATATCCAAAAAGAGAAGAAAGAATGTTTTATTAAACATTGAAAATGGAAAGTTAAGACTATTGGCTGTAGTATAGTCATCTATGAAGGAAAGTTACCAGACCAAATGTCCATGACTCAGACGTAGGACAAAATAAAAAGCTTTTCTCTGTCAGCTTAACTTTAATTTTCCTTCTCATCATCTTTTCTTTCCCTTAAATTGCTCACCTGATGAAAAATTTCTCTAGAACCCTAGTTTTTTTTCCCTCAGGTCATTCACACCACCCCTTTCCCATAGTATTGATTTTTAAGACATTCTTTTTGTCCCATTTGTTTGTTTTTGGGACGATGAGCCAATGTTTACAAAACGTTCAACACCAGGTCAGGTACCTAGTAATAACTCAACATGTATATATTTTTGTTTATTATTGCCAGTAGTGACATGCGCTTTTCATAGAATGAGGAAGATAGATGGTAGTAATAATATCATGTTTGCATAGCATTTTAAAATGTATATTACTTTTGTACATTATCTCTGTATAATATTTCTGTACATTAGTCTGTGGGCCCTCAGAATAATCACCTGAGCTAGGAAAAACAGGCAGTATTATATTTCAGGATTTTTCAGCCGTTATGGAAGTTAAATTAGTCTATTTCTGTATTTTCTTTTAAAAATCTTAAGAAATTAAACCATAAAATTTAAGAGTAGATTTCCACTTTATATGTTTTTCTTTTAAGTTGATAGAGCATAGATGAAAAAAAAATAGCTTTGTTTGCAGATCACAGAAATTTTGTTCTGTAGTTTAAGCAAGAAGCCATCTGCTTCCAAGCCTTTATTTTGCAAATGAGGAAACTGAGGCATACAGAGTTTGGGGAGCGGGTGCAAGTTCATGAGGCCAGTTGCAGAAGCTGGATGGAAATGCAAGAGAAAATTCTTTTTCTCTTATGGTGTTTTCTCTTTTCCTAATTTGTTTTTGCATGGCAGATTATTACTCTTCTTCTCAAAATAGGTCTAATTTTATTTCTGTTGACTGTTGCATAAGGATGATGGTGAAAAATGATAATCGTGTTCGGGGAGTTTCCCTGATGGTGGGGGTTTAGTTTATTCTGGCAAGGCAAGTTATCAAATTGCCTTCCTATGAAGTAAGTGTTCAGAATCACACACCATCCTGGAGTGAGAAAGACACAGGAAATAGAATATGGAGTGAAATGTGACTCTGGCAGGGTGTGAGTACAGTGGACCAGGAGAGAATGAAATTTCCACTGTTGGGCTAGTTACTGCCATGCGAGGCCTTATCCTGATTGTGTGCTTGTATTCCACTGAAGCATAGAGGGGTGATCGAATAGTAGATTCTGTGACTTAGGCAAAGATTCCCAAAATATTAGGTGTAGGAGCTGGTGATTTTGACATGAAACTCCTAAGGGAATTTTTTCTTCATCAGTCAAAAATATTTTCTGACACTAATAAAAGACATTGCAAAACATGCGTATAGGTAGTCAAATAAGATAATAAAGTTTGATGACATTTAAACTACTTTTTTTTTGGAGACAAGTGTCATAAAGGTTTCCTTCCAGCTTACAGTAGGCCTTTTCTTCTCTGTTATTGTATAGTCAGATGTTTTTGGTTATATTCTTTTTATTACTTTGTGCTGGGTACTCACTTGACATTTTGGAAGTGCAAAGAAATTTGACACATACCTAAACCTTCAGAGTTGACTTCAAAAGATAGCAAGTATATACTGCTTGAGCCAAATGTGAAGTAGGTTGGATTCTAGCCCTGCCTCTTTCTGGACCAGTTGTTTGGTTCTTTTAATGGAAGCTATTTATTTTTTTTTTATGCCAAAGTAAGAATGGGAATTCCAGAACACTTAATTGTGCTCATGAGGAACCTTTACATGGATCGAGAGGCAGTTGTTTGGACAGAACAAGGGGATACTGATCAGTTTAAAGTCAGGAAAGGTGTGCATCAGGGTTGTATTCTTTCACCATACCTATTTAATCTGTATGCTGAACAAATAATACAAGAAGCTGGACTATACGAAGAAGAACGGGGCATCAGGATTGGAGGAAGACTCATTAACAACCTGCGTTATGCAGATGACACAACCTTGCTTGCTGAAAGTGAAGAGGATTTGAAGCACTTACTGATGAAGATCAAAGACCACAGCCTTCAGTATGGATTACACCTCAACATAAAGAAAAAAAAAGTCTTCCCAACTGGACCGACGAGCAACATCATGATAAACGGAGAAAAGATTGAAGTTGTCAAGGATTTCATTTTATTTGGATCCGCAATCAACAGCCATGGAAGCAGTAGTCAAGAAATCAAAAGACGCATTGCTTTGGGCAAATCTGCTGCAAAGGATTTCTTCAAAGTGTCCAAGAGCAAAGATGTTACTCTGAGGACTAAGGTGCGTCTGACCCAAGCCATGGTATTTTCAATCGCCATCATATGCAAGTGAAAGCTGGACAATGAATAAGGAAGACCGAAGAAGGGTTGACGCCTTTGAATTGTGGTGTTGGTGAAGAATATTGAATATACCATGGACTGCCAAAAGAATGAACAAATCTGTCTTGGAAGAAGTGCGGCCAGGATGCTCCTTAAAGGCAAGGATGGTGAGACTGTGTCTTACCATACTTTGGACATGTTGTCAGGAGGGATGAGTCCCTGGAGAAGGACATCATGCTTGGCAGAGTACAGGGTCAGCAGAAAAGAGGAAGACCCTCAACGAGGTGGATTGACACAGTGGCTGCAACAATGAGCTCAAGCATAACAACGATCTTGAGGATGGTGCAGGACCGGGCAGTGTTTCCTTCTGTTGTGCATAGGGTCACTATGAGTTGGAACCGACTCGACGGCATCTAACAACAACAACAACATGCCAAAGTAATGCAGCTCAGAAAGACTAAAAACGGAGAAAATGTAAATGTACCAGCTTACTGTGAAACAGCCATCTTCATAGGTTGCTTTGATATTTGTCTCTCTAGCACAAACCTTGCAGAAGGCCAAGTAGTTACAGACTGAAGCTTGACCTTTAGGAGACTGAACAAAGCTTTTGTGGGGCATTTTTGGTGGGTTGAGCTCTAAAATCACAGGCTTAAATCAGTTCTCTGGAATAGGGGAAGCTGTTGTAGCTTGAGTGTTAATTTTATGCTAGGGTTATGTGGTTCTGAAAGCTTTCTGCCACAAGATTTCTGTTGTGCAGCGGAAGGTTTGGAAAGGGTCCTTTTAACCTGACATGTATGGATTAAAAAAAAAAAAAATTTTTTTTTTTTTTTTAGTTTGAAGTGATTATAGACTCACAGGAAGTTGCAAAAATAGTACACAGAGTTTCAGGTATCACTCAACTTATGTCTATGGATTTTTAAAAATATGCAGTGTGTGCCTCTGGCATCCTTGGTTCTTTTGTGGCTAGATAGTAGGAAGACTGCCTGGGGGATAAAAACCTGACCTTCTTGTTAAGGTACCTTTGGTTGCTGTATCAGGATTCGTGGATAAGTTCAAAGCATTGGCTATATTTTTTAAAATATGACTCCACGTGATTGCCCTGGCTTGTATTTATTCTAGTGTGTTAGAAATGTAAGAATTCTACTTGTTTTTATGAGTTACTCATCTGAAATTTACTTTTGGGTTTTTAACTAATGAGAAAGTAAAAAAAAAAAAAAAAAAAAGATAACCATATAAATACCATACAATGAATGCTTTATGCTTCTCCCCTTTCTTGTTTAAGAGTATTATTAGATGATCATAGAGTCTAGAACCAAATGTCTGAAGTTGCTTTTTTTCTGTGTAGGTTCGAAAACATGTGAATGACCTCTATGAAGACTTAAGGGATGGACACAATTTGATCTCTCTTTTAGAAGTTCTTTCAGGAGATACCTTGGTAAGTTTTAAATTTCCCAATTTGTTTTAAAGCGCATGTTAATACTCTCCGTCTAGGACCAGTGTGTTTTCAGCACAGATGGTTCAGATTTTTGCAACATTCAGTTTTTCAGCGGTGATTTCTGCCTGGAGAAAAGAGATCTGGGTAGATTCCTAAGCATTTTCAGACTTCGAATGATGCGAATTTGAGAGAGTGAAGCATTTTGATGACTTCAGTTATATAATCATCTCTATAATTAAAATACTATTTTTGCTTTTGCTTCTTTTTTTATCGTTCGGTTTTGCTTAGCAGAAGTTGGATGCATATGTGACCACGTATTAAAAGACTCACAGATAGCAAGGAAATAAGCATAGCTTTCTGAGAAATGGTCTAACCCATTCCGCCGGTGTCACTCCCTTTTTTTGTGACCATACCTCCCTTCTTGGTTACCTGTCCCCCTTCATTATGTTCTGTTCACGCTCTTCTCTTCATTTCTGGTCTGTCCTGTGTCTTCGCTGTCCTGTCTACCTTCTGTCTGTTGTGTTCATTAGCCAAGGGAGCGGGATTTTTTGAAGACCTTGCGATTGGTGAGTGCGACAGAAGCATGCGAATATGAACAGCATGAGGATGTGGAGGATGAGGATAAGGGGGTAGGTGTCGGCCCCCATAACTCTACTAACCTAGCCATTCCGGTGCGGTGAGCGCTAACGTGGGAGAGAAATAACCCACGGGTTCGGGTTCCTTTTTAGAAAAGTGTAGAAAGGACCACAACCCAGAGTGAGGTGGATGTGTGTGTGTGCGCGTACTGAAAAGTTGGACCAAGGAAATATTTTCTCTTTAAGTTTATCTTCAGAGAGCTAAAACGATTAAATTATTTACACGTTACTGCGCACTGCATGGTAAATGAACGTGTTTGCATAAATCACACGGTGGCATTTTAGCTAAATAATTTTACGTAAATACTCAAATCTTATACCTCCCTTCACAATTTTCTGGAAATGCGTTCCACTCCTGAAATCGAAATTTTAAACATGGTAACTATAGGTTGCTTTTTTTGAAGGGATTTATGGAAATTCTACATATTATTTAAATTTCTGCTTTAAAATCGTATCTTTTTGGCTATAGGTGTTTGATGGACATCCTTTACATGTATTTCTCATACTGTAAATTTGAAAATCCAGAGTCCTGATAGTGCCCACAGAGCTGTTTAATCTCCATAATGTTTAGTTGATTTGAACCCACTTGTGCAAGATGATAAGCATCCCTAGTGCCACCCCCTCCCCCCCTCCCCCAATTTCATTGGAGATTGTCCTTTTCTTGGATCCAGTGAGTGAACTAACTACCACATCATCTCTACCTGTTATACAGAACTTATTTTTCCTTTCTGTGCTCTGCTGTCTGTTTTATTATGCTGCCTTTGGCTTCAGCAACATATTCATATTTGAGCAGCTAAGCTGTCAGTTTTCTTTTTTTTCCCCCCTTTGAAAGATTTTATGTGGTGAATTTCAACTCAGTTATTTGTATTTTTGTTAAACATTTTCTCAGCTCTGTTTCCTTCTGTTTTCCTTCTGCTTGTAACTTTTTTAAGGGAAACGGCATCAAGGAAAAGAATCATGGTTTGTCAGTTTTCCTGAGACTGAGAAAATATATATGTTCATTCCCATGTTCTTATAGATTGTTATAGAGTCCAACTAATTTTATGAGAAAGCTAAAATAAAGAGGAAATATAAGACTTTAATTGCTTTTTTCTCTTCCTCTATTATGGTTAAGCCTCCTCTGTCTTTCTACTTCTTGTGTTTTTTATATTAACTGCATGCTACTTTACCTCATTTTCATTAACATGCCATACGTATGTAATTATAAAAACCCTCTTGTTAGAAATTAGCGTTTATTTAGAAGGTAAAATGGGGAATTGTATTTAATTCATTTTTGCATCCATAGCTAATAAATCTAGGCTGAAATTGTACTATTAGCAAATAGAAAAAGTTTGTATGTTCTGTAGCATTTTTTTTTTCCTTTTGTTTGAATAAAATATTTGGAATAAAGCATGTTTAAATAAAACGTATTGGGAATAAGCTCTAGTGGTTTAAATTCAAGCCCTGATAATGCAAAGAAATTAAAAGTTTCTCTTAAAAATTTTGTGGATTTACCTAAAGAGTAAATACTGTTTTGACATACTAAGATGAGCGAAAATACATTTAATTTAGCATGGGCAGCGGTATCCGAAATTACAGTGTTTCTTATACCCTGCGTTTTTCTATTCTTAGCCCAGAGAGAAAGGTCGGATGCGTTTTCACAGACTACAGAATGTACAAATTGCACTTGACTATTTGAAAAGACACCAGGTATGATGTTTCTCAAAGATTGTAATCACTTAAACGTGTGTGAGTTAAGTAACTCTGCACAGAAGCATGTCAGGGAATGAAAAAGGTTAAATTTGCCTGGGAATTGTAATCATTAAGCTTGCCCTTTGATAAGGCAAATATTTTAAAATGTTTTTAAACATTTGATGCAAAGCAAAGGAAGTTAATAGTAGCTGTAAGCCCAGAAGAATTTATAAGTGGTTACTTTTCCATCTGAGTAATAGCTACTGATTTTCCCCCTGTTTGATTTAGAGTGCATTTACCTAGGGAGTTAATGACGTTTTAGTAGCACTAGGATGTTCAGAATGCTTATTAGTAGTGGAGACGCAATACTTTATTTTTTAAAAAGCATCTTCTTATACTTAATAAAAAAGAATATAAAAATATTATTTCAGAATTTTATCAGCCTTAGTATAAGCATTTTTAATACTTAATAGTGATGAGGCAATATTTTATTTTTTATAAGTAGATAATATTTGGTAATTTATGACTAGTTAAAAATAAACCATTTCTGAACAGTCCCCAACTAGTTTGAAGTTTCAGGAGAAATCATAGACAGGAATGAGCACCATATTGGGTATGATCTTGATTTTGTGGCAGTGTGAATTACAGTGGGCCAAAGTTTTAGTGATTTTTAGATTAGTAGAAAAGCGGGAGGAAAAGAAATGCAGGAGAATTGAAAATGACTGAAAACAATGAGAAGTCAGAGGTGGCAGCGATTTTGTTTTTTAATGGAGCAGGAAAAAGGAAAGGAGGGAGAAAAAGGGAGCGGGAAACACTAACTTCTATTTTTCTCTCATTTCATTTATTATAAATATTAAAATGCTCATAGTTACTCAGTGCTAGTAAATGCTCAGTGCTTAAATATCTTAAATGTTATTAGTGTTTGCTTTGTTATTTTTTAGCCTGGCAAAAGTTTCCATAAAGATTAATGGGTGATTATATCTCCTTGTCCAAAATGTTTTTGGCAGTGTTTTGTCCAGGAAAGAAAATGTTAGATGTTATTACTACATTTATTTACCTAAACACACAGTTTGACAGTTGATAAGTTTTAAGCCTCAGTATTATTTTTTTGTATTTGAACATTCTTGCAAATGTCTAGTGACTTACTTGCTTATTTGTCTATGGTACCAGTTTAAGATAGGTAAATAGAAAAATATTGCTACTTTTTTTAACCTTTGTGACAGAAGTATGAGAAAGTGGTTAAAATTATTTGATAATTCAGAGTAGTTTTGTACTTAACAATAAGAACAAAAGAAAGCTTAATTTCAAAAGACAAAATTATTTCTAATTATTTAGACTTTTCACTTGAGTCATTTGTTTTTAAATGTGAGTGCTTCTAGTACTTGCCCTAGAAGTCAAAACCAAAATAATACCCTTTACTTTTGTGGTTACTCTATAATTTTCAATCTGAAATGATTGAAGATGGGAGATAATACAGTATTTTGAGGAGTTCTGGTATTTAAATCACTCATTTCTTTCTTTGTATAATCTGGAATGCTTTTAGGTAGGTAAAGATAATACACGTGCTGATTTGAAAAACACTGCTTTATCTCTTCTTCACATATAAAACAGGTGAAATTAGTGAATATTAGAAATGATGACATAACAGATGGAAATCCCAAGTTGACACTGGGACTAATATGGACAATAATCTTGCACTTTCAGGTAAGCCCCATTTTCCTTAATTGCTACTTCCTTTAACCTCTCATTGCTAGTTTTCAAGTGGCTCGTGTAAAAAGTGAATTGTGCTCTCATGTCCTATGAAAGAAAAATAAATTCCAGGCTTCTTTTCTTAAGCGATATATTGTTCCTTTCAAATAACCTGCTGCTTGTGAACCTGGCAACTCCTCTGTTGTCGATCAACTTAAATGTAGTTTTAAGGACAGTGCTTGTAGTCTCAAGTTTTAAGACAAAGATTTTATTTTATTCAATACAGGCACATAACGTTCGTTCATTGGACAGTGTTACATGTTTTAGATACTGGGATGGGGAGCGAGTTTAGATATGTAAGGATTTTATGATTCAGTCTTTATTTAGAATGCTTTTTATTGATGTTATAGTTTTCAACTATGGTAAACACTAGATGGCAGTATAATTATCCTAAAGAGATGTGAATTAGAAGAGTTTGTTTTATGTAGAGATGTGCTTTGAGGAGAGCAAATGCAAATTAATTTAGTTATGAATTTTAAGCCAATAAACCTGTACAAATTGAGGGCTAATTTTGATTTTTAGTTTTGTAAAATGATGTGTTTAAAACAATCACCTTCATTTGGTTTAAGGCGAGTCCTATCTTTGGAACTTATTTTAGTGTTTTTAACCACTTGCCTGATCACGTGACGTCCCATGCACGGCACAGGGCCTGATCCACAGTAGGTTCACAGCACATCTTATTGATTTGGCTATTGTGAAGCTGAGTCTTCAAGAAAGAAGAGACAACTTGCCAGCTTCAGAAAGGAACTGGAGTTTTAAACCAAATCTTGAGAGGAATAAACCTTTTTTTTTTTTTTTTCTATTTGACTGGCAAATAGGGTTTGTAGAGGAATGGTTGAAAACAGTGTACCTGGAGTTCATTTGGGAACAGGATAGATGTGATAGTAGGTGGAAAGTTATAGAAACTTTGGTCTAAATAGAGTAGACGAACCTGAGCGAAGTACACAGCCAGACCCTTGTTATCAGAATTGGGTAAAGTCTAAATAGAACTAGCTAAAAGGCTGATTTCATATGGAGTTTCTTAGCAGTTTTCTTAGGAATTCTGTTAGTCCTAGGTGGATTGGGGCCCAGAATTTATCCGTTTCAAGACCCAATTATTTTTTCCTTTAATTCGATGTTGATACTGTGTGTTTTCAGTAATGGAGGGAATGCTGAATCATGGAGCGTGTTTGAATGTTTGGTAGGTAATATGGTTTTTGTTTTATGCCCCGTTGCACAAATTGTACCCTTGGAATCCAGAGGTACAAATGTGTACCCCTTATCATCCCAAATTCTACCCCTAGAGTCCAGAGGTACATATGTGTACAAAATAAAATTTTAAAAATTTGTGTTTTTCCTACCAAAAAGTCTGTGAATCAGCACCACCTCATACAATACCCGGTAAAAACAGTAATTTGCGACACATGCCCATCTATTCTGTTTCAAACTGTTACATAGGCCCTGCCTGGCGGCAGCATGTACTATCAGTGGTATGCTAGCTCCCCAGTAAACTCCAGGGGCAGAAAAAGCAGGGGGTAGCTATATCCACCACAGGTGACAAAAAGGTTATAGTAGGACTGAAATAGCAAGAACCCTAGTTGGGAAGGTCAGAGGAGCAGGGAGCAATCGTATCATTCCTGACTGGGCTGGTGAGGCAGGCCGTGTCTAGATTTTGAATGCCGGACTCAGGAGCACTATAGGGCAGGGGAAAGCACCCAACCTTTGGGGGAGGCAGAGCTAAGTTTCATTCTTGGCTCTTCTACCTACAGTGGTGATGGTTTTGGGTAAGTCACTTAACTGCTCTGCATTTGAAAAGTACTGTTTTAGGAAACTGAATTTATCAATTCTCTGTAAAATTAAAATATATATATATATATATTTTTTTTTTTCCTGTAAAATAGATTGAAATGATCAGAGTTGGTAGTCAAGATGCTAAACTAAGAAGCTAAGGCGATGATCTCAGAGCAGAGTGATAAAGGCCAGAACTTGGGGATGAAAAATTAAATTCCAGGGGTAACATTTTGAAGAAAGAAAGGAAGGGGCTTGGTGAGAGGAAATAGGTTTAGCTGAAGACAACTTTAAACTTTTTAGCCTGGGAGATTAAAAACAAAACAAAAATACAAACAAACAAAGCAGGAGACCGCTGAGAGAAATGGGTGATGGTGAGGGGAAAACTAGTGATTTCCTGGGTGGGTTTGACAGTATGATAGGTTTGATGGGATTCTGTGTATCTGTCTGAGCAATTGGAGATAGGTGAGCAGATCAGAGGTGAGAAGTCAAAGGTACATGTAATAAACCTGGTAGTTAATCAGTGTATGAGAGAGAAAGGTCCTGTGGGGAGGGGTCCAAGAGAAGAACATATGTGGAAAAGAGCAGAGAGCCAAAAAGAGACTTGGAGAAGGCCTCTGATTAGGCGTAAAGGAGGAAGAAGATCCGGCTGAGAAAACAGAGTAAGAATAGTAAGATGTAATATTGAGGAGCAATGGGAAGAAAATTTCTAGTAGAAAGGATGGTCATCATGATGAAATGCCATTAGAGAATGTTAGAGAATTAAGACTGAGTACAGGTTAATAGTTTAGTCTACAGGGAAGACAGTGGAACCTTGGAGAAAATTCTCCAGTAGAAGATTCTCCAGAGGTACTGGGAGCAGAATCTAGATAATAATGGACCAAATGTTAGTAAAAGGTTGGGAATTAGACTGCAGCATGTCTAAACCCTAAGTCTGAGGAAATTTAAGGCAAAAGGTCAGTAGTAGATAGAACAAATTTATCTCATTCATGTTTGTATGCTGAAGAGAGCTCTGGTAGAGGAGAGATTAAGGGTGTTTGATAGAGAGGAGGTGATTACAGGTGCTATTACAGATGTTGCAGAAAGGAATGAAATAAGGCATACATTGGAGAGGCTGCTACTGGAGAAGAAAAGGGGTGATGCCTCTTCTGAAATTCTTACTGGGTTTCACGCTAAGAAGTGGAAGGGTCTAGCATTACTGCTACTTTGATTATTGGTCGTTGTTGTGTGTCCTTGAGTCAATTCCAACTCATAGTGATCGTATGTGACAGAGTAGAACTGCCCCCATGGGGTTTCCTAGGCTGTAATCTTTACGGGAGCATAATAATCGCCAGGTCTTTTTCTCCCGTGAGCCACAGGTGGGTTCGAAACACCAATCTTTTTGGTTAGCAGCTGAATGCTTAACCATTGTGCCACCAGGGCTCCTTGCTGGTTTGGCTATGTCCAATATAATCATGAGTCCTTCTGTGTTCTTGCTCTGCTGTGCCCTCCTCTAACACTTTTCATTACAGTGAGTAATAAGATATTAAGAAAGCCCTTTCGGGTTCAGGTGTCTTTGGAGTAGAGAGGAGGACCTGTCATAGAATTACCAAAAGAGCTTTGACTTCTGATATCCTATGGCATGCTATTACAGAATCCAGTATACTTTAGGACCCAAATTACAAGGTATTGTGACTGTTAAATTATCAGTATTTTTAAATTAGAACCATTTAAAATGGAACACATCTATGTTTTGGTAAAATCAAAATATTCCTTCTTGTTTAAGTGAAGTAATTTTTTTCAGTGCTGTGATAACCGAAGATTAGTATTTTACCAATTATGCCAAGGTATGAGGCTGTTTAAAATACCTGGTCATCATTCTTATACAGAGTGACTGGGCTTTATTTTTCCTATTCTTTACTTAAATAAGGGAAAGTAGTTTTTGAAGACCAATTTATTTATTTATTTTTAATATGTGTTGTATCACAAATTAAATCTATTTTCCAGCCAGGCTATCTGCAGGTAAACATAGTCACCCTCACTGTAGTCGAGTGTGGTGGGTCTATTAGCAATATAAGTAAAAATAAGAATGTAGAAAGAAGAGAGGTTGCTGTGGTAAGGTTGGAAGGGTATTAGAGAATGAGAGGAATTTCTCATAAGTATTAGAGGTAGGTTTTGCAAGATAAATGCCAGCTTCCAGTCAGAGAGTCAAGATGGGTCATCTCTGGGTTGGGGAGCAGTGTGCATGTCCTGAAAACACACAGTTGTTTAGGTTGGTGGGACTAGAGGAAGGGTAGGGAGAGTGAAAATCACTGGTTGCTCTCTCTGTTGTGTGAGTACAGATAACCAGCTGTTTTATTTTTAAATTATCTTGTATACTGTTCCATTGCCTTTCAGGAGATTGATAATGAAATTAAAAACCAGCCAACCAACCCAAGGATTTACTTTTGCCAGCTTGTCTTCTAGAATACTTAGATTTTGCACTCGAGAATGTTTAATTTCCTCTTTAAATAACTAAGGAAATCTCATACTGCAAGGAGTGGTGCTGACAAGCATCAGGACCCTCATTGCAAATGTGACCATTTAATTGAATATTCTTATTTAGTAATTTAAAATGAGTTCAGTCTTTTGATCATTAGAAGACCTAGAGAAAGGCAATCATCAGTTACTTTTTTACTAGTCATATGATTTCAGCTTATGTGTAAGTTCCTTTTTATATTCTCTGACGTAGTGTAAGAAACATGCACACCTTAGCTGACCAGGTTCCATACTGATTTATTATTTATACAAGAAAGCTCTAGTAAAATTGCGTAATATTTAACTAGAGTCCAATTTTAAAAGTTACATATAAAGTTTAACTGCCTTAATTAATGTATAAGAATGCACAGGTGTTTCCTGTGGCCAAGTGTTCCATGCTTTAACTCATAAAATTTACGTAATTTGCTCATATGAAAATCCTATAGATTTATAAGATATGATACTAGCTATTTGTCAGGCAATGGAGATGGTTTGGAAATTTAAATTACTTGATAAAATACTGAAAACTATATTAAAAGATTGATTTTAGGAATAATTTTATTAGCATATTTTGGGCATTTATCATTTATTATCTCTTGAGCTGTTGAATTATCCTATTATTTTTATGGCTGCTGTTCTGAATTTAGAGTGTGAATATATTTTACTGAGATTCTCAAAGTTTTTTTTTTTTTTGGCAACTACCGGAATTAGTTGGGTATGTGTGTGTTTTACATTATATGTTATAGAGACTCTGGAACTAAATTTGAAGGGCACTTTAAAACTAAATTTGAAAGGCACTTTGCTAAGTCTCTCTTGTGTTTGCTTTCTGTTTGCTCTCAGATTAGTTGAGTCACCAGTAGTTTCAAAGGTTAATGCAAACTTTGGTAGTATATCTACATTTCTGAAAACTGAAAGTTAAAGCGAGGGTCAGAATCTTCTCCTGCAGTAAAGCTAAGGGTTTGCCTTGAAAGCTCGTCAGCGTTGTAATTTGACAGTGAGCAGTAATGTTTGTCTAAGAGGATTGGTGGCCAGAAATAAGCCACAGTGTCTAATGAGACACAGGGGCCTGGCTGGGCAAGATGCCACGGCATTTCTCTCGTGTGTGTTTCTCATAAGCAAAATGGCCTCATACTGAAGAGGATGGTCACGACGTCTGTGAGGACTTCTAATTCAGAGTGGAGTTTTTGAACTTAATGGAGAAGATTTAAGTAAGCCCTGGAGTTTGAAATGAGTGAATCCGTGCAGCTGTGATTTCCTACAAATCAAATGGGGAATGTCTGTGGATGTGTAAGAGCTGAGAAAGAAGAACAGTATTTAGATCCTGCCAAAACTCCTTTGAGGCCTGAAGAATATTCTCCTGGGAGAAAATATCTCAGAAGAAAACCAACCAAGAAAATTGTAGGTGACACCAAGTCAGAGCCAAACAGCGAAAATGGTGGCAATAAGAGTGACGTTCAGCTTTCAGAAGAACAGCCAGCTCTTTTATCCAGGATCCTGGTACGGGAGGAATGTGTTAACCCTAACACAGCACTGGAAGATGGTATTCAGGAAGAAAAGACAGAAGTTGTAGTTGACGGTGTTAAACAGAAACTTCTGCTGAGTGCTGCAAGCAGTTGGTCTTACCAGGCGAACATTTCTCCTGCTAAAGTCAGTGAAACAGAAGTTGAAGTTAGTGAACTGGATGAACGGATTTCAGAAAGAGACAGCACTTCATATTGCTCAGAAAGGAAGAAACATTTAGATGATGTGAACACAGCAAAAATAACATTCCAGAGAAAAACTGATGCTTTTTCTTTTCGAAAGGCAGCCAGCTTAAGTTCCATTCACTGTGACACAGAGAGATCATTTGAAAAAAGTCAGTTTACTGAAAACCCATCAAAAAGTGATAGCAGTATTCCAGCAAGGCAAAACACTGAGGACTTATGCCCTCATGGAACACTCCATTTTCAGTTTGAAAAAAAGAGATGTCATTCCCTCTGTACCAGTGTGCCCTTTGCTTCCAAGGACACAAACGGAAATGAGGTAAGTGAAACGTGGAGTCTGAGAGTTTAAGGTTAACCAGGTTTAAGTAGTTTAATGTATTCCAAGTACTGAACATTTGACTGAGTTTCTATAATTTGTCTTTTTTAAGTTATTTTCATATTTATGTGAAAGCTGTAGAGTTCTTGGTGCAATTTATTCTTAGCCTTAAAAAAACCAAACCCACTGCCATCGAGTCGATTGAGTCATAGCGACCCTATATTCTTAGCCTTAGATTTGATTAATTACAATTTTTTTTTTTTTTTGTGCTAGCCACATTCTCTAAACACACTTTAATTTTAAACCTTACATATTTTGTTATGTTGGAAGACTTAGAAAATCATTGTTTTAAGAGAGTGCATATCTTTTGAATTTTTCTAGTTCAGATTTCTTGACTTTTCTGTAGAATAAATCTGTGGAAACTTAACTGTACTATAAGTAAGAGTTAAATTAGAAAGCGGTCATGATATGGCAGTAAAGCCATCAGAACCAAACCAACTGTGTCGATTCAGACTCATAGAGACCCTATAGGACAGAGCCAGACTGTCCCATAGGTTTTCCAAGGCTGTAATCTTTACGGACATAGACTGCCACATCTTTCTCCCGTAGAGTGGCTGGCGGATTTGAACGGCTAACCTTTTGATTAGCAGCCAAGCACTTAACGATTGCATCCCCAGGGCTTGTTGATATGGCAAAAGCTTTATGAAAATGTAGGGAAGATAGAGCCATCAGTACCGACTTGCTGATTCATAAGTTTGAAAAGCTAGCTTCCAGTTCTTCATCACTTTTCATGCATAGAAACACTCGTATAATTGCTTTAAATTTTATGTGTATGTGGGGTGGATGAGAGGTAGGATGGTGGGGCCAGATGAAATTGCCCAAATCTATTCTGCCTCTTTGTTATGTGAGTTATTCCCTGGCCCCAGTATAAAACCATAAATCATTTGGGCAGCATGTCATAGGAATTTGAGTATGACTCAAACTGCCAAGAAATTGAGATCTTAGTTCCTAACTCTGATATTTAGCTTTAAACAAGTTACTTATCTGGGGTTTTTTACTCACTTGTGAAATGTAAGTGAATCTTGATTTATTTGCCTGCCTGAGAAGTCCATTACCTAAACAACTCCTACATGTTACTTACTAGATGGAAGTTGATGGCTTTGTCTTTAAGGTATTCATAACTTTGTCCTTTAACAAAAAATCTAGACATAAGTGGCATTCATTGATGTTAAACATTCTTGACAGGGCCATTGTGTCATTGGGCAGAGATTATTTGCACAGTGATAGACTATGTTTTGTTAGGTTTACTGTGCACAATCATCACTGACCTTGGCAGCTGAGTTCTCCTGAAGGCGTCCTTTTTTATATATACCACCACACCTTGCCAGTATATGTCATCTGTTCTGTTTACATTTTACAGTAGTAACATTTTAAAAAGAAAGCACCCAGTCTGTGTCATTTCCTATGTAGGTCTAGCATAAAGGTCAGTTCAAAAGGAAAAACTACATGGCTACTATGTGTTTATGAATGTAAAGTGTTCGCTTTACCCTCACACAAGTTCTCCAGCTGGCTTTGCGTAATTTGGTTTCAAGTAAGCCTGAGGTTTTTTGATTGATGGAAATATTTAAAATCTGTTTCCTAAGTAGTACATAAGCTCTGTGTGTGTGTGTTATCCTCATGTCAAAGATTTTACCTGTCTTTCAAATTCATGTATCTGATGACTTTTGAAACTTAGATTTGAAAATAAGTCATAAATCTGCCAAGAAGATTTGTTAAATAATTGTGACCTGGAGGCACATAGCGAAGTCTGATATCTTCTAAGTCAAAGCTGAATGGGACAGTTATTCTTTTATCTGAGGAGTTTGATGCCTTATTTTCCTATAGTCTAGATAAAGACTTTTTATTCTGTCACATACAAGGAGTCAGAGCAAACAGCGTAGCTATTCTTCTTAGGACATTCCTCCTGTTACCCTGGAGATGTTTGATTCTGTTTGCTTAATTATCTTGGGTCAGAACTGTCCACAAAACTCTTTATCTTGCGTTGGATTCTACATTTTTGATTGGAAAATAGATAGAATGGTAGCTCCCAGCCCCTTTATGAACATTTCATCTCCAAACGGGCCTGTTAGCCAACAATCCCTTTATTTGTTCCTTGAGGTTCTTTTCCATATCTTCCCTGTTTGATCCAGTCTTTTTCTCAGACAGTTGGATGAAGCTTTAGATTTGATGAATTTTTTAAATTAACCTCCAAGCAGAATAGTGTGTGGTTCTTTGAGCTTTATCTTAACCTTAGATTCAGTTTAGGCCTCTAACTTGAACTTCCCCTGACCCTGTGAAATTTGTCATTCTAGTACAGGTGACAAGCCTGCCTCCTCTTTAAATCCTTGCTGTGATATGCTGGTCTAGAGTGGCCTTCCAAGATCAGGGGTTCTGTGGAGGCAGCTTAGCCAACTTCTCAAATGCCCACTGAATAAATCTCATAAACATTAGGATAAAGAGATAAAAAAAAAAAAAAAAAGCAATATCTTGGATTTGTATATTGCTTTGGAATTGGAAAAATGCTGTCAGACACATTGTGTCTTTTGATCATTCCAACAACTGTGTATGAAATAGGCAAAAAAAGACGATTGTTTTACAGAACTAAGCAACGGAGCCTCAAGAGTTTAAGTAATATCCTCAAGGCAACATTAGTAAATGGGAGTAGCTGAGTGAACCTAAAACCCGAGATTACTATTTAAGTATGTAATATAGGACACAACAACCTACCTGGTTGCCGAAGAAGTACTGAAGGGAATTGCTGTGAGTTCAGAGCAGGGGTTGATGGTCATAGGATCATCTGTGAATGGTGAGTGCTAAACACAGAGGTGGTAAAGGACAGGTTATATTTGGTGACAGGGAGTAATGAACTCATTGTCTGCAAAGGTGATCCTGCTTTTGTTAGACTCATGCTTCCTGTACCTTGTGACAAGGTCTTCTACCTTTGCCCTTCGGCTTTTGCCACAAAACATTCTTCTTTCTTCAGTTTCATAAATCCCACCTCTTCCCAGGCTTGTTATGCTGATCTCAGCAAAGATAGTTTTTTTTTTTTTCCTGTTTATAGAGTATTGATTCTTTAACCTAACTGCGCACAGGAGTCGCCTGAGGGTTTTTTTTTTTTTTAATACAGAAGTCTGGGTGTCACTCCCAGTGATGCTAATGTCATCGATCAGAGTGGGGCTCCCCAGGTGGTTCTAATGGTCAGGCCTGTGAACAGGGAACTTGTTACACTTATTCTACAGGTGTGCTTCTCAAAGTGTGGCCCGAGGACACTGTATCAGAATCATTCGAGATGTTTATTGAAAATGCCTTACTCCAGAATTAATCAGAATATCTCCTGGTGGGGATGAGAGAATGTTATGTATTTTTAAGGCACCCTTTCACGTATTTCCTAAAGACACACTGGATTTTGAGAACCAGCATCACTATAGTTTAGCATTTGCCATCTCACTCCATTCTTGGATAAGCAGTGTGGAGTATGGGAGAGAAAGTGGGCCTGGAAGCTAGGAGGCCTGAGTTCTAGTAAGGCTTTGCCTATTAGAGAGCTGCGTGACTTCGGCAGTCTTGTTCATTTCTCTAGGTCTTAGATTCCTTTTCCGAAAACAAAGATATTGGACTAGATCAAGATACCAATAAAATAAAAACAGTATTTGTTGAGTGCCCACTAATATACCAGCTACTCCATCATTACATTTTTTAATCTTCAGTGCAAAACCGATGAATTTGTTCTATTATTAGCCCCATTTTACAGATGTGGAAACTGAGGCTCAGGGGTAAATAACTTGCCCAAGTCACTTAAGCAGTAGTGGTAGAGCTTGGTTGGATATGACCCAACATTGTCTAAAAAGTCAAACTTTTTATTCATCTCCTTTTCCCAGATACTTCTTTTCCAGTTTTAAATTTCTGTGAAATCCATGTGTATTTTCTGTTTGTTAAGTGTTTTTACCCCTCCTTCCTTCCTTTCCTTTCTTTTTCCTCTATCAAATATCATGAACCTGTTATGTATTGAACCCAAAGTAGGAACTCTGAGAGCAGTAAAGCATAGCACTTTTGTGCATATATTATATCCCATTGTTTGTTCATAACAGATGACCATGGCTATAAACTTGAGTCACTGAAAATAAAGCTTCTGGAATGATGACCATGAATAATTTAAATTTTCCCACCAAACCCTGTGATTATATTAATAAAAATTGAACTACTTTTTTTTTTCCTATTCATCTTTTGATGAGTTGCTAATGAATAGAGTAGTGTTCTAAAGGAAAGAATCCAAAGACAGGAGGATGAGGAATATGTGTGGATATTTATACAGATTATATGATCAGTCTCTGAATGATGAAGAGTTGAATATTTTTATTACATTGGCTTTATATTAAAAAAAACTTAAAAACATAGAACTCTCAAAATCTGTGAGGAATGCATGAATGTTCAGTCTCCCTGAAATATAATATTTATTTTTTTTCCCCTTAACTGAGTTTTTATGATGCTTAGGCTACAGAATTCATACTTAGAATTCAAGGAATAGGATAAACTCTAAATGTGTTTTTTCTTTCATGTAATAGCTTTGCTCCACATGTCTTGAAAACAAAAGTCATTCAGTTTATTGTTGGCTAATTAACTCATTTCTTTCTGAACTATTTTGCCTTTCTTTTTTAAAGATGAAAATACATTTACTGATTCTTTGACTACTTCTAGTTATTACTTGGATTTCAAACCAAGTTTTGAAAATTTAGTCATAAAATTGCTGTATAGAATTTGTATCTTACCAGCACTTTAATGGCTCTCTTTTTTCAGTTGAATCAAGGACATGAAAAACTTTAAAATCCTTTTCTCTACACAAAAAAAGTAGTTATGTTTATGTTAGTTTTCTCTCCTATGTGAATAAGAAATAGATGAGCATTTGCTAAAGGTAGCCGTCAATTTAGAGCATTAGAATTTGAGCTTTATTAACTTTTAATTGCTTTTATGTTCTATTTAACTCTTCCTTTTAGATAGGCAGTTTATAACAAGATAGAATTTTCAAAGTGTTTCTGCCGTCTTTACAGTTAAAAATATTTTGTGGAGCATTTTCACACTTTTTTGTGTGTGTATTAGATGAAGGTTTACAGAGCAAATCGGTTTCTCATTAAACGTATTGTTTTGTGACATTGGTTGCCAACCCCAAGACATGTCAGCACTCTCCTCTTCTCGACCTTGGGTTCCCCATTTTCATTCATCCAGATTTGCTGTCCCCTCCTGGCTTTTCAGCCTTGCCTCTGGACTGGCTGGTATGCCGATTTAGTCTCACATGCACAGTTCAGTTACATGTATTTTTGTTTGTTTTAAAGGTCTCTCTAATCTTTGGCTGAAGGGTGAACCTCAGGGGTGACTTCAGTACTGAGTTAAAAGAGTGTTCAGGGGCCGTACTCTCGGGGTCAGATCAGTAAGTCTGGTCTTTTTTTGTGAGTTAAAATTTTGTTCTACACTTTTCTCTAGCTCTTTCTGGGACCCTCTATTGTGATCCCTGTCAAAGCAGTTGGTGGTGGTAGCTGGGCACCATCTAGTTGTGCTGGACTCAGTCTAGCGGAGGCTGTGGTAGTTGTGGTCCATTAGTCCTTTGGCCTTGTGTCTTTGAATTTCTTCATTCTCCCTTGCCCCAGATGGGGCAGGACCAGTAGACACATCTTAGGTGGATGCTCACAGGCTTTTATTGAGAATTTTTGCATCTATATTCATGAGAGATACTGGTCTATAATTTTTGTGTGTGTGTGTGTGGTGTCTTTGCCTGGTTTTCATATCAGGGTTATGCTGGCTTCAGAGAATGAATTTGGAAGTATCCCTTTCTTTTCTGTGTTCTGAAATAGCATAAGTAATACCAGTGCGAGTTCTTCTCTGAATGTTTGGTAGAATTCTCCAGTCAAGCCATCTGGGCCAGGGCTTTTGTTGTTCTTGTTGGGAGTTTTTTTTATTACCTTTTCAATCTCTTCTTTTGTTTATGGGTCGCTTCAGATTTTCTGTTAGTTTAGGTAGGTAGTGTGGTTCTAGAAATTTGTTGATTTCCTCCAGGTTTTCAAATTTGTTGGAGTATAGTTTTTCATAGTACTTGGTTATGACCCTTTTTATTTTGGTTAGGTCTGTTGTGATGCCCCCCATTTCATGTCTTATTTGCTTCCTCTCCTGTTTTTTTTTTGTCAGTTTGGCCAGTGATTTGTTGATTTTGTTGATCCTTTCAACTTTTGGCTTTGTTCATTCTTTCCATTGCTCTCCTATTTTCTATTTCATTTATTTCTGCTCTGATCTTTATTATTTCCTTTCTACTGGTGGTTGTGGGCTTCTTTTGCCATTTTCTGTTTCTTGAAATTGTATAGCTAAAGTTTTGATTTTGTCCCTTTCTTCTTTTTTGATGTGTGCATCTATTGCTATAAATTGACCTCTGAGCACTGCCTTTGCTGTGTCCCAAAGGTTTTGATTCCATCTCTGCTTTCTTCTATTACCATGTGCTTTTTATGCAAGGTGTTATTCAGTTTCCACATATTTGATCTTTTTTCCTTGCTCTTCCTGTGACTAATTTCTACTTTTGTGGCAATTGTGATCAGAGAAGATGCTTTGTATTATCTCAGTGTTTTGAATTTTGTTGAGGGTTGCTTTGTGTCATAAGATGTGGTTTAGTCTAGAGAACATTCCATTTGCATGCAAAGGAATGTATAATTTGCTGCTGTTGGGTGGAGTGTTCTTTATATGTCTGTGAGGTCAAGTTGGTTGGTTGTGGCCTTTAGTTCTTCTGTATCTTTGTTGAGTTTCCTTCTAGATGTTCTGTCTTTTACTGACAGTGGTGTTTTGAAATCTCCTACTGTTTTTAATCTTTAGTGATGCTGTAACAGAAATACCGTAAGTGGATGGCCTTAACAAAGAGAATTTTTTTCTCTCTCTAGTAGGCTAGGAGTCTAAATTCAGGGTGTCAGCTCCAGGGGAAGGCTTTGTTTCTC
Source organism: Elephas maximus indicus (assembly GCF_024166365.1). Lineage (NCBI taxonomy): Eukaryota > Metazoa > Chordata > Mammalia > Proboscidea > Elephantidae > Elephas > Elephas maximus. Next base: position 122,435,041 of record NC_064819.1, on the reverse strand, counting down.
TGTTGTCGCTGGAGGAAGGTCCTTGTCATTAATCTTCCCTTGGTCTAGGGCCTTCTCTGAGCAGGAACCTCAGGTCCAAAGGATGCACTCTGCTCCTAGTGCTGCTTTCTTGGTGGTACAAGGTCACCATGTTTCTCCGCTTGCTTCTCTCTTTTATATCTTGAAAGAGATTGGCTCAAAACACAATCCAGCCTTGTAGATTGAGCCCTGCCTCATGAACATTGCTGCCGCTAATCTCATCAGCAGCATAGAGATAGGATTTACAACACCTAGAAAAATCACATCAGATGACAAAACGGTGAACAATCACTCAATACTAGAAATCATGGCTTAGCCAATTTGACACACATTTTTGGAGGGCACAGTTCAATTTATAACACCTACAATTTGGAGCTGTCAGTTTCCCTTTTCAGTGCTGTAAGAGTTTGTTTTATGTACTTGGAGCCCTGCCATTGGGTGTGTAGATACTTATTATGGTTTTGTCCTCATGGTGGATTGTCCCTTTAATCATTACATAATGCCCTGCCCTGTCTTTTAGGGTGAATTTTTTTTAAAGTCTGATTTATCTGAGATTAATATTGCCACTCCTGCTCTTTTTTGGTGGCTGTTTACTTGACATGTTTTTTTTGCACACGTTGGTTTTTAATATATTTATGTCTTTGTTTCTACGGTATGTTTCTTGTAGACAGGATATTGATGACCCTATTTTTTTTTTCCATTTTCTCACTCTTTGCCTCTTTACGGGTGCATTTAAGCCATTTACATTCAGTGTGATTGTTGATAGGTGTGAGTTTATTACTGTTATTTTGTAGTGCTTTTTTTGTGGAATGTGTTCCTCTTACTCTCCTGTGCTGAATTCCTTTTGTTTGTGGGTATCTTTTGTTTTTGTAGATTTTCTGTTTACTGAGAGTTTATATTTTTCTTCTTTATTTTGATGAGTAGTTTGGTAACTATCTTTGTGGTTACTTTGAATATTACCACTGTCTTCATAAGTTTAAACCAATCTTTTTAAACTTGGTATTGCCTTGACTGTCTCTCCATTTGAAAGTTCTGTACCTGTACTGTTTATTCCCACTTTTATTATTCTGATGTTGTTATCATTTACAGATTGATGCCTCTGGTTCCCTGTTATAAATCTTTTAGTTTTGTTTTAATACTTGAGAGTTCATTACCAATGTTGATATCTGGCTGATGCTGTCCTGTGTCCCAGATTCAGGTTGTCTGATGATGTTGGTTCTGTAACTGAAAGACTCCCTTTAATAATTCTTGTGAATTTGGCGTGGATTTTACATATTCCCTTAATTTCTGTTTATCTGGAAATGTTCAAATTTTGCCGTAATATTTGCATCAGAATTTTGCACGATATATTATGCTAAGTTGGCAATTTTTTTCTTTCAAGGTTTTATATATGTCGCCTCATTGCCTTCTTGCCTGCATGGTTTCTGTCGAGTAATCAGAGCTTAGTCTTACTGTTTCCCCTTTCTATATGACTTTTCATTTTTCTCAAGATTCTTTCTTTGTCTCTGGTTTTGGCGATAAGATATGTCTTGGTGACTTTCTTTTGGGATCTGTTCTATATGGGGTTCGTTCAGCTTCTTAGTTGGCCAGCTTTTCATCTTTCATGATATTAGGGAAGTTCTGTCAGCAGTTTTTCAATGATCCTCTCTGCGTTTCGTTCTTCTCCCTGTTCTAGAACTCCAGTCACACGAACATTTTTGCTCTGGATTGCATCCCATGTCGTTATCAAGTTTTCTTCATTCTTTTCTCTGATTTTTCTTCAAAGAATGTAGTATCCAAGGAAGGATTTTTCTTCAATTTTGCTGATCCTATCTTCCATTGTTTCAAACTTGCTCCTAAAACCTTCTATTGCACTGCTCATTTGTGAAATCTTGTTCACCTTTTGGATTTCTAATTGCTGTTTTTGTATGATTTCTAGTTATTTATTTATTTTGACATTTTGTTCCTGTATTATTTTCCTGAATTCTTCCATTGCTTTGTCTGTGTCTTCCCTGATTGCGTCTGTATTTTCCATGATTCATCTGTTTTTTCCTTATTTTTATCTGTGTTTCTGTTCATCTCTTTCATAATGTCTTGGAGAGCTCTGATTATTAGAGTTTCGAATTCCCTATTAGTGCCTTTTCTTCTGCCAGAACGTCATCTGGTATTTTATTTTGGTTGTTTTTTAAAACCATCCTGTCCTGTTTTTTTTTAGATATGTTTGATATTGCCTGTTGTCTCCAAGACATTCAGGAATTATTTTCTTAGTTTGTTGATTGTAGATTTGTTTGTTTCATTCTGCTTTTTTGTTTTACTTGATTTTGTCTGGGCAGGTGGGCTGGGCATGTTCTGTTGTTGGCTTGTTTGTGGGCATGGTACTTCTTACCAGCTTGTCCAGGTGGCAGGGCCATTTGCTTAGCTATGGTACAGCAGGGAATGTTTGCGGGGGCAGGAGGGGTAGGGATGGGTCGTTTGAGGCATGAACTGGAGTCATTGGGCAGGGCCAGGGGGCCATACGGGGCAGGGTTTGGGGGCCTAGGGGGTGCTGTGCTTGCACTCTGGGTAGATAGGTATGAGGGAAGGGAGAGGATGTGATGTGTGGAGTGGGTGCTCTGCCTCCTCTTGGGAGCTCCGTGAAGTTGCCTTCCTGTACTCCTTGTTCTCAAACATCCTCACAACTGGACCAATGAGCAACATCATGATAAATGGAGAAAAGATTGAAATTGTCAAGGATTTCATTTTACTTGGATCCACAATCAACAGCCACGGAAGCAGCAGTCAAGAAGTCAAAAGACGCATGGCATTGGGCAAATCTGCTGCAAAGGACCTCTTCAAAGTGTTGAAGAGCAAAGATGTCACCCTGAAGACTAAGGTGCACCTAACCCAAGCCGTGGTATTTTCAGTCACATCATATCCATGTGTAAGTTGGACAATGAATAAGGAAGACCGAAGAAGAGTTGACGCCTTTGAATTGTGGTGTTGGCGAAGCATATTGAATATACCATGGACTGTCAAAAGAACAAACAAATCTGTCTTGGAAAAAGTGCAGCCAGAATGCTCCTTAGAGGCAAGGATGGCAAGACTGTGTCTTACATACTTTGGACATGTTGTCAGCAGGGATTAGTCCCTGGAGAAGGACATCATGCTTGGCAGAGTACAGGGTCAGCAGAAAAGAGGAAGACCCTCAACAAGGTGGATTCACACAGTGGCTGCAACAACGAGCTCAAGCATAACTACGATTGTAAGGGTGGCGCAGGACCGGGCAATGTTTCGTTCCATTGTATATAGGGTTGCTATGAGTCGGAACCGACTCGACGGCACCTAACAACAGCAATAACTACTTGTTCGCAGTCCTTGGTGGCCATAGTCCAAGATGGTGAATCTGTGCTGTGTTAGCGGGTAGGGGGCCTCTACTCTATAGCTCTCCTCATCCTCTGTTCTCTGCCAGTTTCTTATTCCATTCGATGCTTGATTGAGTTCTTTATGCCTTCATCTGATGCTTAGGGTTCAAGGATTGTCATTTTTATCTATTTTATTTAATTTTTGGGGTCTTTGCTGCAGCAAGACGGCATGACGCTTCTGTCTATAGTGCCATGTTGGCTCCTGCATTTTCACACATTTTTGAAACTTGGAAGGAGACACTAAAAAATGTGTTGATTACATTTCTTTCTGCCAAAATAGTTAAAACATTTTTTGAGGAAATTGTCTTTGGAAGCAAACATGTTGATTTGGAAATACTTGCCTGTGTTGACAAGTTCAATATGGAATTGAGTTTTGCCTGACAACAAGTCAAGTAAGTGAATAAAAGGGTTTAAGCAATAATAGTCACCCTCATATGCCATTACCTTCACTTATCTCTGGCACTGTTGAGTCCTATTGTCTTAGTCTCTTGTCATCTCTATGGGGAGACACTATTGCTGTCCTCATTTTATATGAGAGGAAGCTGAAGCCCAGAGAAGTCACAGAGCTAGTAAGTGATGGAGTCAGGAATTAAATGAAAGTTGCCATGCTCCACAGTTCTGTATCAGTCTTCCTCCCAGTGTTAAACTTTCTGTCTTGTTAAGAGGCTGTGTTAAGGAGAGGAATCTTGAGATCTACTTCTTCTTCCCTGCTGCTTTCATTCTTATTAATACCTAAACTTTCTCAAATAGAGTATAATCTGTATTTTTAATCTTAGTATGATCATATGAAAGAATCAAATTAGCTTTTGTTAACATTTTTACGTCTAACTCTTTGAGCTGATAGGGATTTTGTGTTCTGATGGAACATTGGAATAGCTATCATTTCTCATCCACTTGTGTGTCCCATACTCAGTTTTTGCTTCTATAAAATGAGATAGTTTGTTAACAGATAGTGTTCCTTCTGGGATAAATATTGTAGGGAGTCCCTGTAGATTTGGTCGTATAGAGGAAAGAGAACCTACAGTATCTTGAGGCAGAAGACCTACATTTGAGACTCATCTTGGGTCTCAGTTTCCTTCTGTGTAACATAGGTAGCTTCTTTTGTTTGTTTGTTTGGTAGTTTTGAGGATTAAATGAGGTAATAGATGTGAAAAAGCCTTGGTAAACTGTAGAGTACTTTAAAAACATAGTTATAACTTGTATTACTGTCTTCTGCTCATGTAGAAGAAGGAAATATCTTGTAATCATGTCCCAAATAGAAGATCTTTATATGTCTTCAATACTTTCAACAGGAAACCCCTTTCGCTACTTTGCACATCAAGCTTTCTACATAAGCTGAGTAGGCTGCCTCGTTTTGTCCCCCTGAAAGCCTACCTCCATTCATCCTTTTATTCATTACTTCAGCAAATGTTTATTAAACACCTATTATGTGTCAGGCAATATACTGACTATATGCCCATAATTCCATAGGTAGTTTACAATTTTGTCAACCTGTTGGAATAGAAATACCCCTTGGAGGAATCAATTCTAAAAGCTCCTATTTGTTATTTACACCTTAGTATGGATACATTTCATAGGAATTACTGAGAGTCTCTCTGATATGAGAGAGAAAGAACATGTCAGAGGCAAATCTGATACTCTGTGGGGGAAAAGGCTGCCAGTGAAGGTGTGTCTAGTGTAATGCGGGGAGATCCTGGGTGGCACAAATGGTTAAATACTCAGCTATTATTATGGACTGAACTGTGTACCCCCAAAATAATGTGTGTAGCTTGACTAGGCCATGATTCCCAGTATTGTGTGATTGTCTACCATTTTGTCATCTATTGTGATTTTCTTATATGTTGTAAATCCTACCTCTGTGTTGTTAATGAGGCAGAATTTGTGGCAGTTGTCAATGAGGCAGGGCCCAATCTACAAGATTAGGTTGTGTTTTAAGTTCATCTCTTGAGATATAAAAGAGAGAATTAAGCAGAGAGATGTAGGGAACCTCATACCACCAAGGAAGAAGTACTGGAGGCATAACGCCTGCTTTGGATCCAAGGTCCCTGCGCCAGGAAGTTCCTCAACCAGGAGAAAATTGTTGACCAGGACCTTCCTGCAGAGCTGACAGAAAGCCTTCCCTGGAGCTGGCACCCTGAATTTGGACTTTCAGCCTACTAGATTGTAAGAGCATAAACTTCTGTTCTTTGAAGCCATCACTTGTGGTATTTCTGTTTTAGCAGCACTAGTTAACTAAGACAGCTACTAACTGGAACAGTGGCTGCAACAATGGGCTCAAACATATCAGTGATTGCGAGGATGGCACAGGACCTGGTAGTGTTTTCTTCTGTTGTACATAGGGTTGCTGTGAGTGGAAACTGACTCGATGGCACCTAACAACAACAACAACACTAACTGAAAGGATGGTGGTTTAAACCCACCCAGAGGCACCTTGGAAGAAAGGTCTGGTGATCTGCTTCCAAAAGGTCACAGCCTTGAAAACCCTATGGAGTGTAGTTCTACTCTGATACACCTGGGATCACCATGAGCCAAAATGGACTGGACAGCAGTTGGTTTGGCTTGGTTTTTAGTCTAGTAGGGGAAATTTTTATGAATGCAGTTCATTTAGAGGATCGATGTTTTTATCTTTTTCTGGACATGTGTAGTTTTCTGTGTATCAGCTGCTCTGCCATTAGAGAGGCTGAGAAAGTCCAGTGAAAAGGATTTGGATGTTAATATTGAGGTAAAGCTAGGGATACCCTTTCATAGCTTATATCTGTGTAGTCATTTTTCCGGCAGTGGGCTCACAAAAAGGAAGCCATGCTACTGGCATCAACTGTGACTGCCGACACAAAGGAACAATTAGTCCAAGTTGTAAGAATATTTGTTTTATGAATGAGAAGGAGAAATTTTGCTCTGTCAGTTCTTCATTGGGAGTTAAGAGACCAGGGTTCATGTCTAGGCCTCCTACTAGCATGCTCTTAGAACTTGGGCAAGTCGTGTCACCTCTTTAGTCTCAGCATTTTTACCAGTGAAATGAGTGAGTCTGACAAAAGGACTTGCTTTCTTTCAACTTGAGTTTCCATGATCCCTTAGCTCTTCACTATTCTATACTTCTTTAAGCTAAATATCTTAGTTCTCTTATTTTCAGAGACATTGCCTTTTCCAGTGTTACATATAAATGTTTTATTTAATGAATAGTAAATTTGATAAAAATTTAAAATTTTTCTCATAAATTATGATAATTTAAATTTTTTTTTTTTTAACAAAAGTTGCATTATTTGCCTTGTAGAGAATAATGAGATATTTATGTTTTTAAAAACATGAATAAGCTTTTAGGGAGTATCTGCCTCACATTTGGAGTTGGCTATTCTTGTGTACTCAGTGCATGCCAGAACCATGACAACATCTGTAAAAATAGGGTGTTCCTGCTGCCCAGTTGTCTGGTGGCATTGACTTTGCTCACAGGACTTCCCATTTACAGCGTCAGGTGACCAACTCAGTGAGGCTGTTGCAATTCATTTAGTAGTAAGTTGGTCATTTAGCAATAAGGTGTGAATGAAATCAGAGTGTACATAAGATGAGATATATTGGCTTGTTTTCTTTTATTGAAAACACATTTGAAGGCTGTATACTTATGTCAAGTTTAAGAATTCTTTTAGAAAAATGATTCAGAGTAAGCTTATTTTCATTACTTGACATTGGGTTCTCATTGATGGATTTGTGTTCACTGCTGTCCACTCATGTGGTGGGCAGGGTGTTTTGCTATTATTGGAATGGAAGGTCAATTGGAAATCTTTTAAGTTTCTAAAATGGCAAGGTCTTACATGACAGGTTAATACTTGTTCATCCCAAAACCAAAAAACACCCACTGCCGTCGAGTCAATTCTAACTCAAGCGACTCTATAGACAGTGGAACAGGCCCATAGGGTTTCCAAGGATGTAAATCTTTACAGAAGCAGACTGCCACAGCTTTCTCTCGCTGAGTGGCTGGTGGGTTTGAACCGCTGACCTTTTGGTTAGCAGCTGAGTGCTTTAACCATTGTATCACCAGGACTCTTGTTTCTGATCTTTGACACTTTTTTTTTTAAATTATTATTCCTTTCACTCTTTCTCCCCTTTCTTACTCAACAAATAGTTATTGAGCACCTAATATTTTTCAGGTTGGGCCGAGTATTGGAAGAATGTTCCAAAGAGAGGAAGGGGACCCTAGGAGAGGGAGGGAGGACATGATTCATATGGTTTGAAGTTCATGTAGTTTGATAATAGAATACAAGAGGAATAATGGAGAGGTCAGCCAAGACTGGACTGGATTATTGTGGCTGCAGAGTGAAGAACACACTGAACTAGGAAGTGGGAGTAGGGCAAGACTTGGCAGGGAGCTTAGTCATAGGTGGCTGTTACTAATCCAGACAGTGAAGCTTTGTTCCAGAAGACTCTCTGGTGAGCCCAGCATTATCTGGGCCTATCATGATTTTGACATAAAAGATGTCATTGGGATTGGCATTGGAGACTAGAGAAAATACTTGCCCCAACTCAAGTATTGACAATGGGAAGGGGCATAAAAGGCCACCCCCCCCCCCAAAAAAAAAGTCTTGGAGCAGCTAATATATCCATGTTATAGGTACTTGTCTCTTCTCTATTGATGTGAGAAACTAGCAGGTGAGTGAGTGAGTGAGTGAGTGGGAGGATGAGTCAGCACACATGAAAGAATCCCAAAGAGTTAAATTTACTCATCCTTAAATGCTTTGAGAATTTCTAATACTGGTTTCTTGGACTCTTAGCTTGTAGAAGCAAAACATTCTGCTTGTTCTCAGTGTTTATTGTGACCTCTTGCTTGATTGCCTGACCATACTCTTGATCAGATGCTTGATCAGACCTGCACAATAAAATAAGACTAATATTTTACATCCCCAAGTAAACATGAGTAGCCATATGTCTGGTTTCTCCACAGATGGACCTACATGAATTGAAATTAAGCTTTATTCCTTGTGTTTGAACTCTCCCTCTCCACCCCTTCCCTAGAATCTCTCCCAGAGCCTCCTACCCCTTCTTCTTTTAGTTCCAATTATTGGGGTTCCAATCATTGGATGTTGTCCCAGCTCTGCCAAGAGGGTAATGGAAAAATATATGGAGTAAAAGATCAGTGTTGTGTGTGAGTGTAGGGGTAACGTAGGAAAAAGATAGGTGAATGTAGCAGACAGTATGAGGGATTTTGTTATTGGTGTTTTTCTACTTATTTACATATGTATGTACTTATTTATTTATTCATTCAAGTCTGATATTTTCTGTATTTTTATTTGTTTTTGAGCTTGCTTATATGGAGGGCACTGGGTTATATGGAGTGAAAAGGTAAAACAGAAGCGGTGACTTTTTTATTTTCAAGGCACAGAATCCTGAATTATGAAAATGACTATGTACTGGGTATCTGAATTTTTTTGTCCCCTGAAGAGCTCAAAATAATTTTTCTAAAAATATAGCTACCAGCCAAATTTCTAAGTCAGATGGGCTTGAGGGCCTGCCATCCAAATGGTTAGATTTTCTGAGGATTTGTTTTTATTACCAGTAGGAACAATACTTTTAGAATCTATATTTGGAGAACTTACTTTCTTAACGTGACCAGGCAGTTTTTGAGATTACATTTTGTTGAGTATACTTAATAGTATTTTTATAGACCAGAACTGTTCCCTGCAAGCCAGCTTTTGTCAGGGCTCTGGAAAATACTTGTACTTGACACAAAATCTTGAGCTGGAAGAATCTTTTTCCTAATTTGGGTTTGAAATATCTTAGAAAAGGAATGTATATAAATAGAGTTGTGGTAAAAGGCGGGTTACCCTTTCTTGCTCCTTCTGTACTGTGGTACCACTACATTCTAAGTTTGAATGCATGGGTAAGAAATAAAATTGGCCCTGTAACTGAAGTGAAAGGAGCCCTGGTGGCACAGTAGTTAAGCACTTGGCTGCTAACTGAAAGGTTGGTGGTTCAAACCCACCAGCTTGTCTGTGGGAGAAAAGACCTAGCTATCTGCTCTGGTAAAAAGTACAGCCTAGGAAACCCTGTGAGGCAGTTCTACTCTGTCTTGCAGAGTCACTATGAGTCAGAATCAACTCAGTGGCACAGAATAGTAACAACAAAGTGAAATGAAGATTGGTCACATTTACTGTATGTCTGTACAGCAAAAAATATATCATTATTGGGACTTTTTTGTTAATTTGTGTTAAAATCAGCACAGTATCATTTTCACGTGGGAGTTGAATTAAGTTATATCTCATACTAATAAAAATAAGTTTAAACAGCATCTCTGATAAAATATTTACTCGAATTTCAAGTTTGAAACAGATAAACCAGAAAAAAAGGTCAGTGAAGTTGCTTGATTAGTTGAAAAACTGAAGAAAGTAAGCCAAAAGAATGAAATTTTTCATTCTAAGTAAAATAGAAAACTCGTGAGAGGCAGACCAAGACATGACCGTTCATACTCTCAGATTTCCTTCAGCAGTGAGGCTCAGTTTCGGAAGAAGGTGGAAGCTTTGCTGAGCCCGATACCATTTTAGGCCTATCATGATTCTATCTGAAAGGATGCCCTGGGATCAACATTAGAGTTTACTTGGATTCATGACGTAAAGACATTTTAATTCAATTGTGTTGACTTACTTCCATCACACTGTCTTGAACATGGAGGACATACAGTAGATTTTGGTTGTATTTACATAGTGCCAAAATAAATGTATTGGAAAATATTTTTAGATGTATTATTTGCATTGTATAAATAAAAAACAGACAAAACATGTTTGGTTGAATGCCGCTTTTATGGGAGTTCAGATTTGTTGGTCGGGGTTGCAAGCCTACTATAGGTAATAAAGGTACTCCCTGTAGAAGTGTTAAAAGGTAGCCTGGTTGCCTGAATGAATTAATGTAGATTCCAGAGGTGTCAAACTCAATTACAAAGTCATTTGTTCACTGGGCATTTATTGAATATCTATTATGTGTCAAGCATGTAATATGTGCCAGGCACTGCAACACTATGGTGATTAAGACATTGCCCTTCCACATACATTGCTGTCAGGTTAGAGGGGGCGAAGACATACACATCAACAGACAGTAACGATACACAGCATGCACTGCTATCATTGCAGTATGCATGGAGTGCTGTGGAAGCAGAGGACAGTGGGGCACCTCACACCGTGTTTGGAGGTGGAATAAGCTGGATTTTTGAGAAGAATGAAGGGTACAAGTGGGATGGGGGCTGGCGGGGGCATTCTACAGTTAGGGAGTGGCACTTACAAATGCATAGTGTCCTATGAATACTGGTTATTGTTCAGGAAATGAGAAGTAATTCGATATGGCTGGAGCATGAGGAGATTTTGCGGGGGGGTGGTCGTTAGAGGGGAGGGAGGGAAGATGAGGCTGTCTAAAACAGCGTGGTCAATTGGATGTGGGTAGAGAGGGAGAAAAAGGGATCAAGGATGACTTCTGGATATTTGACTTCGGGGCGGTTGGGTGAATGATGGGGCCATTCTCTGAGCTAGGAATGCAGAAGGAAGAGCAGGACAGATAAAGAAGTTCAGTTTTAGATACTTTAAGTTTGAAGAAGTTGTGAGATACAGTACAGTGGTTGAGAGTAGCCACTTTAGAGCCAGATAAGACTCAAGTCTTTGAGTTCAAAATTTACTTCTACCTTTTAGTTTGTGTAAACTTGAATAAGTCATGTAACTACTTTGTACCTCTTTATCATTTATAAAATGAGATTGTATTTTGTAAAGATTACAAGAGGTAATTGTGTAAAGTGCATGAGCATAGTGTCTGGCTCATTTGAGTGCTCAGTATGTGGATAGTTTTACTATTTAAACAGAGAAGTTCATTAGAGAGTTGAATGTACAGGTCTTGAGTTCAGGAGTGACATTTGGGCAGATTGTAGGGATTTAGGAATCATCAGTGTGAAATGGGCAGTTGAAGCCATTGTAGTAGGTGAAATTATCCAGGGAGAATGAGAAGAGAGAAGGACTGAGGACTGAGCCTTGGGGAACTGTATTAAAGGATGGGTAGCAGAGGATTCTCTAGTGAAGACTGAGAAGTGATGGCCAGAGAGGCAGGAGGAAAACCAAGAAGGAGTAAAATTATGGAAGCCAGGCAAGAAAGATTGCCGGTGACAAATGCCTCAGAGAGATCTGGATTGGAAAATGGAAGGACTGGAAAATAACCATTGAGCTCTTCTCCATGTTGTTTTTCTGTCATTGGACTGTAAGCTCCATGAGGACGGCAGTATCTGTGCTAGTTATGGTTGCATAACCAGTGACTATTAATGGTTTACAAGTGTTGAATAGTAAGTGAGACTGTGAAAGAGGAAGCGATAGATGATCCTTCAATATATTTCAACTCCTTGGCATTCCTCGAAAGCTCCCTACCAATCACTTCTTCCATTAGGTTTAACAAAGAATCTAATTTCCTTATTTACTGGGAGAATAGAGGCATAAGCAAGAATGCTCTCACTTTCTTGTCTGATCACCCCCACTCAGTTTTAGTGGTGTGATGGGAGTGGGAGCTAGATCACAACAGGTTCAGGAGTGTGATAATAAAGGGAAAAAAAATGCAGAATCCTTTTGATGTAACTTTATTGAGACAAGAAAGGCACGTGGCAAGTAAAGAAGAAATCGAGTTTATGAAGGTTATTTATTTTTACTTATTTTAGGATGGAAGAGAGTGGGTGTTTTAGTGTTGAGAGAGGAAAGATCCAGGTAAGAGGTGATAATTTAGAGAATTAGGCCCTTAGGAGGCAGGAGGTGAAGGGATTCGCAGCACAGGGGGAAGAGAGAGAACATGGAAGCAAAGTTGGTGAGTAACAGGGCAGGAAAGTGAGAGAGTTCTTACTCAAGTCTCTATTTTCTAAGTTAATAAGGAGATGAAGTGATTGCTGAGCATAAAAGAAAAGGTAGAAGTGTGTAGGGAGTTTTAGGGAAATGGTGAAGAATTGAAAAGGATATTATAAGGGATGGAAGTATTGGCTAACTGGACACCAAGAAGAATTCTCAGGCTTCTTTGAGGGCCTCTTGAAGATTGCAGACCTGGGCTTTGTGGTGGCAGGAGTCCACACTGGTAATGTGATACAGTATCTACCTTTATGTGTGAACTATGGTTCTCTCTAGTAGAGCTTTATAGCATAGGGTAGAGTGGAGAAGACACACAGCTGGATTGATCAGGATTGGAGTTTGGCTGAGTGGTTGCAGGGTAAGGACAAGGGTGTGAGAGAGTTTAGGGTATTGGGAAAACACTGGTTGAAGTGACAGATCATGTGGTACAGGCCAGATGGAAAAGTTAAAAGATAGGACAAGAATCATAGATTGGGATAAAAATGGGTGAGTCAAGGAAAGTGAAATGTTGATAAGGCCCAAAAATTGTTTCAGCTTGTGTTAGGGGTTAAAGTGCTGGAAGAAGAGGAAATTGCTCTCAGAAGTTAAATATCTGAGGGGGACCAATTCCAGTTCAAGATGATGAGATCCTGAATATAGCAATAGATGTGTGAATGACTGAAGTGGAGAGGAGACAAAGGACAAGGGAGGTTGGGGTGCTGGATGGAAATGGGGTTTAGGTTCAGGCCCATGAGCACATAGTCAGGTGCCAAGTCTTGGGGGATACTAGTATCATTTTTGAGGAGAGGAAGAAGGTGGTAGAGCAAGAGTAGTCCACAGTGTAAAAAATGAGGTCTTTCTGCCCAAGGGTAGTGGTTTGAAAGCATCATCAGGGGAGTTAGAATACACCTGCCCTGCTCTGGGCCTAACGGTGTCTGGGGTTTTTCTAAACTTGAATAAGCGCGGTGGGAGAAACCTGACGTTTTTAGTAAGAAGGGAGAAGCAGGGTACACTATTGCAGCTGTAAGGGACTTTGACATGGAATGGATATTTCTGGAAAGCTAGGAAATGCTGGCAAGCTGGGTCAGGAGAGATGAAGCACAGATGAAGTATGGGCATGAGAGCTCAGTAACGGAAGAACCTGATTTTGAGTGATAGCCAGTAATGACCTGGTTGTGAGGCATGAGGGCTTCAAGTTTCCAAAAAGGAACTCTGGTATATTTTGTTTTTGATGCTAGCTGACAAATTGCTGGTGAGAAGTTTTAAGCAGCAAATACTACTAATAAAATTGTGATGGGAGAAGCTAACATAGAGTGTTTTCTTCGTGCCTAGGCACTGTGCTAAGCACTTAACATATATTTTTAGAACAACCCAAAGAGGTAGGCAATATTGTGTTGTCATTTAAGTTTTATTGATGAGGAAAGTGAATTTTAGAGAGATTATATGAATAGCCTTGGGTGTGTTAATATATTAGTAGTCTTTGATACCTTTAAGTTTGGTTCATAACATTTGAATATGCATTTTAAAATTATTGCTTCTTAAATAGTATGTGTATGAGTAAGAATCTGAATAGTATCTACTGGAAGCTTATTTAATAAGACTATATTATTTTCTCTTGGTTGATATTTAAAACATTTTCAGACTTCTAAACTCTTTCTCTAATATTTTTCCCTTCCCTGAGGTAAAATGCTGAGGAGCATTGGTACCTTGTAGCTGAAATTCACTGACATCCTTTGTTCATGGTACTTCTGTGACTAGACTGACATGGAATGTCCCTGAAACAGCAGAGTATAGCCTCCCTCTTCCCCCAGCCGTCTCTCTTTTCTTTATATGGCTATAAATAACACCCAGGCAGCTCCTGTGTGGTAAAGGTTCCCCAGAGCACATGATTTTATAATTTATAAAGGTGAAAAGGGACCTGTTGTGAAATTTTACCTAGAGGCTCAACTTTTTCATTTACATAGCTTCCTAGCTTAGTTTCTGTGAACCCTTGCTTTCATTGGTTTGAGGCAGCAAGTTTAACAAATTTATCTTTTACTTCTCCATACAGGTAGAGAATTGGAAGAATAACAAAGCCAAGTTTTTGTTTCTCCCTTTGTCAATACAAATAATAATAACCACAACAATAAAATAGCTAACCTACACTGAGAATGTACTTACTATGTGCTAACCATTATACTGTGCTAATGTTGCTTAATTGTCATAACACAATGTAATCATAATTATCATCATTTTACAAGTGAGGAAACAGTCCTAACAGAGCAGTTAAGTAACTTGAGCATGTAGGAAGTGAAGATGAGATTTAAATTCATGGAATATGGCAGAAATGCTTTTAATCATAATTTTACATGAGAATATCAGTTGGAAGTTGAGTGGAAGACTATTTGGTGATGTTTCTACTGTTTATTCTCCACTTGAAAAGAAAAGAAAAAAAAAGTCCTTTATATATATATATACCTTATAATGTGTTCATGCACAGTTCTTTTCAAACTACAGAGACTAGCATAGATTTCTAGGAAAAATAATTCAAATGGAGTCACCTTGCTTTGCTTTCAAATCCTGGCATTGGTTGTGGGGGTGTCTCAGGCCGTGGCTGAGAGTGTAGCTCTGCAGAGGATGGCTGCCTCTGCTGGTACTGGAGAAAGGGTGTATGAGGTTCCTGCCGTGCTCTCCAACAAGTGGTGTTATTAGGGAATGCCAAGCTTGGCACAGGTTTAAGTGCTGAACCATTCCTACCCCAGGCCCTGGGTTAGCCAGGCTGCTGACTCTTGTGGCAGCTGGAAGGCATAAAGGGCTTCCTGTTTGAGCTGGGCATGGCCACATGTAAAAGGCTTTCTTTAGTCTGGGTGTTTTTTTTTTTTTTTTTTAATTCTCCATTTCAGTTGCCTTGCTCTGCCCATTTTGACCTCTGACTCCTGTGTTGAATTTACAGTCTCTTGGTTAAGAGCTCGGCTGATGATGGAAAGGTCGGTAGTTTGAACCCACCAGCAGCTGCATGGGAAGAAGATGTGGCAGTCTGCCTCCATACAGATTTACAGCCTTGAAAACCCTATGGGGCAGTTCTGTTCTGTCCTATAGCGTTGCTATGGGTCGGAATTAACTCAACGGCAGTGGGCTAGGAAGACCTTTAGGACTGAAAAGGGCCTTAAGTTTTACCTATGTTTGTTTCTGTTGTTGTTGGGTACCTTTGGGCTCCTATCTGTTTCTACCTCCTCATTTTATAGATGAGGAAGTCAACTCAAAGACATGAAAGGAATTATCCAAAGCTATGAGGCTAAAAAAAAAAAAAAATTTTTTTTTTTTTTTATGAGGTTAGTAGGGAGCCCTGGTGGTACAATAGCTAAGTGCTCTGCTGCTCCGCCAGAGAAAGATGTGACAGTCTGCTTCTGTAAAGATTTTATAGCCTTGGAAGCCCTACGGGGCAGTTCTGCTCTGTCCTATAGGGTCACTATGAGTTGGAATCGACTTGATGGAAGTGGGTTTTGGTATGGTGCTAGTGGGCTAGGACTAGAAACCTATCTCATGACTCTAGTCTAGTAACCTTTTTTCTGTTACAAAATGGTTTGTCCCTCCTTCTGTCTTCTTCCAGTCTCTTGCTCATCCTGATCCTGGTTTGCTACCTGTCTTCTTGGTCTCTTGGCTTTGCGTCCTGCACTGATTGAGGGAACAGTTGTTTGTTGGTGTTAATCCTAGCTTTGGAATTATTGTGTAACCCTTGGTCAAGGCGCTTTGTGCTTTAGTATTATCATTAGCAGATTAATGAGGACTCTTACCAAAGAGGCTCTCCTGGGAAAATGTAAATCATGTAAACTGGTGACCCGTTTTACTACTATTGAATGGAAGAGCTTCAGAAAACCTAGTAAAAACAAACAAAGTGTAGGAGGGGAAATCAGTTGATAAAGGTTTCATGTTGAGGAAGCTGAGAAAGGACTCACGAGAAATTAGAGACTTCAGTCCAAAGTGTTATGTAATATAGTTAATAGGAGGGGGTACTTTTTGTTGTTGTTGTTGTTCTTTATACAGAATACTTCTTGGATCAAATTCTACTCTGCAGGTGGTAGTGTGGATTAGTTTATAGGCTTACTTTTGATTGATTTAAGCTTGGGTAAAACATTTACTCAAGTTGTTTTATGAGATCTGATTAGCAAAGAGAAATGTGGAACTTTTAATACTATGAAGGTTTGGTATAGTGAAAAAAATTAAGAAGTTTTTCAGTTGGACACAAATAGGTTAAATCTAACTTTTTCAACCTGTTAATTAACCTCTTTAAGAGTAAATTTTCCTGTATGTAAGATGGGGAGATGTACTTAGCTTACAAGTGAGGGTTTATGAGGATTCAGTAAAATAGTAGTTGTCCAGTGCTTGGCACATAGTAGGTTCTTAATTTGAGTTTGCTTCCTTCCTTCCTAATGGTTTAACACTCTCCGTTATGTTTAGATATCCGATATCCATGTTACGGGAGAGTCAGAGGATATGTCTGCAAAAGAGAGACTGCTGCTATGGACACAGCAGGCAACAGAGGGTTATGCTGGAATACGGTGTGAAAATTTCACTACCTGCTGGAGAGATGGAAAACTATTTAATGCCATCATTCACAAATACAGGTATGGAATTCGTGGGTCTTTTTCCTTAGGCAAACACAAAATGTGTGTCTTTCCTTTCAAATTTTTAAAATAACCTTTTATTAGCATAAAAGCAATGCATGTGCATGGCAAAGAATATGAAAATACAGACAAGTAAAAGCAAAAACATCACGTTCCCACCGCTCAGAAGTCATCATTCTAAACTTTAGTGCACATGCACAGACATACATACATAGCTATAAAATGTCTTTGGCTTTTGCCAGCAACATAGCAGATAGTAAGCCCTGATACATAGAATCTTCAGGTAAATGACCAACACTGTGTTTATAGGGAACTGCTGATTAGTGAGGTAAGGGTTTACTTCAGATTATAGCTCAACAGCTTCAAAATCATAGTTCTTTAGACTAGTCACTCTGGTGAGAAACTGAGTTTAACAATGCCATTTGGGGATGGTAAAGAGTTTCCTGGTAAGAATTATTAACGACAACAACTAAATCGACATTATACTTACAGAATACTTAATAAGTGCTGGTTTTTTTAGGCACTGTTCTAAGCAGTTTACATATATTAATTCATTTAATCCTCACGACAATTTAAGGTGATGTTGTCATTCCCAGTCAACAGAAACTGAGACACGGGGTAGATACTTGCTTAAATACTTGGAGTTGGGATTCATACCCAGGTCGTCCAGCTCTTAAGTCCGTGATCTTATTGACTAAGAAGCTAATTCCCCAGAAAATATTTATTGGATATTGCGTATTTCTTGAGCTCAATAATTTTTCTTAGTTTTGCAGAGATTCCGCCATGTTGTTCAGGAACGGAATGCCTTCCTAAATAAACTTAGCCTAAACTATAAACTCATTAAACTGACCAACTTACCTGATTACATCAAAATAGTTATATAAGAATAGTTAATATTTTGATAACTTTCTTTATGAGAGACACTGTATTAGGTGTTTTACATATATTATCTCACTCAAATCTCCCAACAGCCTCATAAAGCAGGAACTGTTAATATCCCAATTTTACAGATGAGGAAGATGAAGTTTACCCAGTGTCACACTGCAAATAAGTTACAGAGCTGGAATTCAAACCAAGGCCTGTTCAGCTTGAAACCTCTGTCTCCCCTTCCCCTTCTTCTTTCTCTTTCTTCCTTTCCTTTCTTTCCCCTTTCTTCCTTTCTTCTCCTCTCTTCCCCTTTTCTTTTTGGGAGTTTCAGCATATACAAACCTATAGTAAATCCCCCACAGTCCCTATTTCTAAACTAAAATAGTTGCTAAATTAAAAAAGAAATGAGGACCAACTTGCCTGTACACTTGTCCAGAATAAAGTACTACATCTTCTTAAGTAACAGAGTACCCAGACGGTTCAGTAGGTAAAACATTGCCATCATCACGGTGCACACATGAGCCATTGGAAGCTCTGTTGCTGGGCGTGTTCTTTACCTGGTATCAAAAAATCTTCTTGGCCTTTGAGTAAAAATATTTGGATTGTTATACCTAAGGGATTTATATCATGACACACCTTTTAGGGTGTGTTCTGCTGTCTTCTTTGAAGATATTTAGCTAAAAGCAAAACATTTAGAAGCCAGTTATTCTGCTAGAATAATCTGTTTTTAAGAACAGTGTCTCTTGGCATTGTCTCCTCAGCACTCGTGAAGAATCATAAGTACAGAATGGTATACGCATGCTGTGCATTTTTCTCTTAAATCCTTAATAAGTCACCATATATGTAAAAGATCCTAAAATTTCTTGGGGAAGCTTAATGTGATAGATTATGTTGTTTTAGGAGAGAATTTGGACCTTGTGAATGTTACTTGTTTTGCATTTGCTTTGAGCTTTTATTTTGGCAGAGTAGTCTTTTTAGAATGTTGTTTAGCTTTAACTTTGCACTTCTGTTTTCCTAGTTAGTTTTGTTTCCTTTGTTGGAATTCATGGTAAAAATACTGTATAAAAAAAACCAAACCCAGTGCCATCAAGTTGATTCCGACTCATAGTGACCCTACAGGACAGAGTAGAACTGCCCCATAGAGTTTCCAAGGAGCACCTGGTGGATTCGAACTGCTGGCCTCTTGGTTAGCAGCCGTAGCACTTAACCACTAAGCCACCAGGGTTTCCAAATACTGTATATCAGGTTTAAATGCCTACAAGATTTCTTTGTTGCCGAAGTTTTGTTATATTATTCCATGCTTCATAAAACCTTACTGTGATTCCTTTCATTATAAGAAACCTTTCAACTGTATTTTTAGTTACAGTCCCCAGGCCTTTCTTTTAAAAAGTAATTGAGTACTTTTCTTCTCAGGGCTATAAGAATTAAAAATATCCATTTGAAGTACATGTATTTACCACTGTTGACTGTCTTCATTTACTGTGAAAACTAAAGAGACAGCTATAAACAATTGAAAAATCATCAAAAGTAGATTTTTGGTTATTGAATAATAATAATCACATTTAGGCAGTATTATCTTACTGAACGAGAGTCCCTGAATGGTGCCAATAGGTAACATGCTCAGATGCTAACCAAAAAGTTGGGGGTTTGAATCTACCTATAGGCACCTTGGAAGAAAGGCCTGACAGTCTACCTCTGAAAAATGAGCCAACACTATGGAGCACACCTCTGCTCTGACACACGTGGGGTCTCCATAGTTGGAATTGACTTGGCAACAACTAGTTTTTGGTTCGATCTTAACAGTTGTTTTTTCTTAGTTATGTATTTGTAGGAATGTGTTGTGTATTTGGACTTGCTGTGAAAGCAATCCATTTAATTAGGCATTGTCTTTATATTCATTTAGATAAAAAGCTGACAATGGATTTTATTTGGCTTCTGTAATAAAAATTTTCTGAGGTGGCACACGAATTTGGTTTTTACTGAAATATCAACTATAACCATATGGAATCTTCGGAGGAAGTGAGGGCTTAGCAGGACACAGCCTTGTGATTCCTGCAGTGGGTGAGGGAAAGGATTCGACGACACATAGGCAGCTGGTCTGCATACCCTGCGTAGAATAGGAAATATTCCCCTGGAGATTAAAAAGAAATTATGTAACATTTGTAATTTAAATGTGAACCATTATTATTGATAGTAATTAATTTAGCAAGATTTTTTTATATTTACCTTCTAAAGATTTAGAAATATTGATCTGAAGTAGGAACAAAGTGGTAGTATCCTTTAGATTTTGTATTATGTAAATTATAATGTCCAAAGTTATTCATGGAGTACATTTATACTTTTTCCTAGCACATTTTCATTAGCATTCTCACATAGAATATGATTTTTGAAAATGAGTTTGTTGACCCCAAGAAGCAATATTTTGCTAAAAATTCAGTATGCTAAAATTTTTCGTAGAAAACGGAATTTTAAAAATTTTTTATGCTTCTTGAAAGAACTGTTTTATGACCTAAAATGGAGAGAAATTTGTATAATGAGGCCAATTTCTAGATAAGATGCAATAAAAATTGATCTATTAAGTTGAAAAGAAAGTACCTGGTACAAAATAGGTACACAAAAAATATATCAGAATGTTGATTGTGTATCGGTCCTGTTCTTGGTGTGTTGTTATATATGATAGCTTTCAAAATTACCACAGTACTCTGAAATAGGTGGTACTATTTCCATATTTATCCTTAAAGAAACCAAGGCCCAAAGAGTAACAAACAAGTGTGGTGTCACCTACTTTTTAAGTAATGGAGGTGATTACTTTGGATTTCAAGCCTTCATATACGTCTGTGTAACTACTTACATAGTTGCCTGTAGACAAACAAAATATCAAGAAGTGGAATCGTTGACTGGAACAATGGTGGTACTTCTACTTTGAAGACTGATGATATCTAACAAATAGATATGAAAAATATTGACGAACTTAAGAAATGACCAAATGAATAATACCATATATCACTGCCATTAAGGTCTTGTCCTTTTGTAAGAAATTATTGAGGAAGAAGATGATTAATTGCTTAGAGTTAGCCATCTATGGAAATAGCATCAGCAGCAACACAGAATATGGTGAGAAGGATTATAATAATAAAAGAACATTAAAACCCTTAGCCTAAATAGGAATAGGAAGCCCTGGTGGCCTAGTGGTTAAATGCTACAGCTGCTAACCAAAAGGTCAGCAGTTCAAATCCACCAGGTTCTCTGGGGCAGTTTTACTCCATCCTATAGGGTCACTGTGAGTCGGAATCAGCAACGGGTTTGGTTTTGGTTTTAAGTAGGAACAAGATCTGTAGTTTGAGTATGTTATATTATCATAAAGAGGATGAAGAGCCTGGATTATGTCTGGATTATGACAAAGTAATAAATTTAGTGAGAGATTATAAGGTTCTATTGAAACAGGTCACTGAAGAATGCATTATGTTTTTCCATAAACTCTGAGTTAGGAAACTTGTTCTTAATTCTTTCTAGGAACTTTTATTTGTCATGTTCAGCTTTCAATGGAAAAGATTCAAAAATTAAAATAACCATGTATCTGTACTAGTTTCTGCTTGCTCTGTTTGTATAGTTTAAATTTTCTTTAAAGCATATTAAAATCTTGTCACTGAAAACCACACTTGGTAAGAGCTCTTAGCAAAATAAGCTTCATTCAGTATTGCTCCAACCTTAATTTTCATTCAAAAGGATAACAAGGTTTGATTGACTTAGATTGAAAGGATGTCACAAAAGCATTTGAAAAGTAAGTAGTTTAAAGGCAAGAGAAGGATAAAGTAGAATTAACTGAGAGCCAGCAATCAAGGAATTCTAGGACTATCCCCTAAACACCAGTGGATTAAGAAACCAAGAATTAGGGTAGATACAGTGGAGTAAAATTCCTGACACTAGTACACATTCTTCAGAGGTAGGTGTATTACAAGCAGAGCGTACAACTGATAGTTCTCTGCCCTTATTGAAGGGTGTGCTCAGGCATCACAATAAACTGGATTTGTTTCCTTCTGAGAAACATAAAGCTCTGACTTCCAGCTTGAAGTTCAGCCCCTGATTTGTCTAGCTTTATCCACATGGATACCTGCCCTAGTACATTTGATGAAAGCCAAGATCTAAAACAGCAGTGCCCAGCATCGCCCAACATGAAAACATGTCTGCCTGAGCAGGCAGGGACATGAATGTATGCCCGCAAGCCAGAAAGAACAGTGCAAAATGTGCAGTAGGGCTGTGTGAACCTAAGCTGGTGATATGGAAGGGCACTAAGTGTGTCAAGACTGTCATGCTGGGGAGGAGGGGGAGTGTTTTGAAGGGGCATTATTTCTGCTTACTAGTTTCTTCTTGTTCTACTCTTGTTTTTAGTTTATCTCACTTATTTATTTAAATCTTCTTTTAAGGCCCCAGGTATTCTTTTCATAAACCCCCAAAAAAAAACGAAACCCATTGCCGTCGAGTCAGCTCCTACTTGTAGTGACCCTATAGGACAGAGTAGAATTGCCCCACAGGGTTTCCAAGGAGCAGCTGGTGTATTTGAACTGCCAACCTTTAGGTTAGCAGCTGACCTTTTGGTTAGCAGCTGTAGCTCTTAACCATTACGTCACCAGGGCTCCTATTCTTTTCATTAAAAACAAAAACAAAAACCAAACTCCTTGCCATCTGGTCGATTCCAAGTCATAGCGACCCTATAGGACAGAGTAGAACTGCCCCATATGGTTTCCAAGGAGTGCCTGAACTGCTGACCTCTTGGTTAGCAGCCATAGCTCTTAACCGCTATGCCACCAGGGTTTCCATTCTTTTCATAAAAACATAAGCAAGTTTAAATATATCACCCAAGTAAGACGCAGAACTTTCAGTGTAGGCTGTATTCAGGGGCATGTCATTTAAGTATTTTCTAGTTAAGCAACCAGAATCTTTCAGGTCTAGGTGTGTAGTTGAGTAGCAACCATTTTGTTCATTGTTTGCGTTTTGAGTTAGAATTTAATAAGGCTGTAATATTTCATTATATTAAATGTTTAAAGAAGCTGTAATTGGGAAGATTAAACTGTAAGGCTGTGGTCAGAGTCATCTTGTTTAATAGGATGACCTGCAGGCATGTGATTCAGTCACACTTAGTAAGCCAAACTGGATCAGTCTGGTTTAGTACTGAGCAGCAGGCCCTTCAGGGTTTGAAATGTTCCCACAGGAAGCTGGATTAGTGTTGACTAGGTGTTCTTTTCCCTTAGACCTGGTTCTGCCCTCAGACTGCAGAACCCAGAGGTTTGAGGGTGTGAATGTCTGTGTACGCACACACAGGGACAGCTCTGAGTGTGTGGCCACAAGCCAGACACAGACACAGGTTCTTAATTTTAAAAAGTAATACCAGGAGTATTTCAGTTTGTGAGGCAGTGTCTTATTGCTTATTTTACCAAATGTACTTAAAATGGGTAGACTCTGAGAGCAGGCATGCATGACTCCTAACCACTGTCACATTTCTGAGTCCTTGAAGAGCTCACATACACTGCATCCGAGCGAGGGATATGAGTTAGTGACCACCCCAGTGACTGGTTTTAGTATATGTATCATATATATATGCCGTTCGGGGACTGTAACTTGACACAAATATTTAGAGGAAAATACCTACTTATCGTTTTTCTTGCCCTCTTGCCCAGGTTAATTTACAGAAATTCTCTGTAGCAATAAGCTTCCCATTATAGTGTAAAATACGTCCTTATAGATACAAAGTAAGTCCCTAGTTGCATTTTATGGGGCAAGAAACTAAGAAAGTAACACAGACCTAATAGGAAGATGGCTTATCTAGCTGTCCTCATCATGAAGCCTTTTAAGCCCTGTAGTGGTTTCTACAGTAAGCAATCCTTGCCACGGCTCTACTTTTTCTTGTGTTTGTGATTTAAAAAAAAAAAAGGTGACACATTAACACAATGGATCATTCAGATAGAACAATGGGCTGTATATTGAATTTGTGGTCTTCTTTCCTTTGATTCCTCATCCCTTTCCTTGGAGGCACAGTCATTGTTAAATGTTTCTCATATTCTTCAGAAATTTTCTGTGTGCATGCAAATACCTGTGTTTTTGGACGGGGCAGCTTTATTGAGGTCTAATATATATATTTTTTTAATGTACATAAACACCTAATCTTGACCATGCATATAATCTTTTCTTAAAACAAATGGAAGCGTAGTACATATGTTATTCTGCATCATTTTTTTTCCACTTAATGTATTTTTAAAATCTTTCCATATCAGCACAGATAAAATCTGCCTTGTTCTTTGTTTTATGTTTCTTTTTATTGTTGTGAAAAAATATATAGCACATTTGCTAATGTAATGTTTTTTACCTTGTTTTTAATGACTGCATGGTATTCTATTGTATGGAAGTAACAATTTATTTATAGTATCTTATTGATGGACCTTATGTTGTTTTTTGCTATTAGAGAGTGTTGCACCGAACAACAGCTTTTTATGTGTCTTCATGCATATGCAAATATGTCTCTAGGATAAGGTCCTATAAGTGAAATCATAGATCAAAGTATATACATTTTAAATTTTAAGACATATTTATGAATTTTCTGCCAGAAGAATTGTACTTATTTATACCCCTTCTGTATTGTTTCTCCTCCATGATGCTTTAGAGAAAAAAAATTTTCATAACTTTATTGTTAATTACATTCTAGCAAGTCTAAATTCCTTTTTTTTCTTCTATTCTTTGTTCATTTACTGTGGTCTTTTACTCATATAATTGTGTATCTCTCCCAGCTTTTTAAGTATGTGCTAAAGTTGAAACTGCAGGCCCATGTTTCCCTGTTTGGTGTGCAAATTGTTAGTCTAAACACGTATGTGTTAAAGAGTTTAGGGGAAAAATGACCAAATATGTCCGCAGATTTCAGAGTGATGTGATCATTTAAAAAGTTAGAATGCCAGCAGTGTATATTCTATATAACATATGAAAGAGTGCCTAGTACAGTGCAACGGATTTAGAAAGTATGCGATAATGTTTATTTCCCTCCCTCTCTATATGATGCTACTGCTGATCCACTAACAATAGGGCGTGTGACTAAAGCTCAAGAGAAGGCGATGGGCTTTGACTAAAGTCTCCTTACTTTGAACCTGATATAGCCACATTTCCGTTCAACTGTCTTACCTTTCTCTTACATTAAGATTTCCTTCATGTTGTAAGAGTAGCCAGCATGTGTTCTTTCCATCTATTATTCTTTGATAGGCCCATCTGTTTTGTTCAACACTTTGACTTGTTCATAGATTTATACCTTCATCTTATTCTGTGATACGAAGTAGTTTAATATTATCTTTTTTTAACTGGAGTGAAAATAAGTTGCCAGTCCTCTTTTGGAGGGCAGTTTATCCCATAGGGCCCCTGGGGAGTGCAAACGGTTAAGTGATACGCTGCTGACAGATTGGAGTTCAAGTCCACCCAGAGGCACCTTGGAAGAAACACCTGGTGATCTTTTTCCAAAAAATCAGGCCCTGAAACCCTATGGAGCACAGTTTCACTCTAACGTGTGGGGTTGCCGTGAGTCAGAGCTGGCTTGACAGAAACTGGTTAACTGATCATTTACCCTTTAGTCACTAAGGTTTACTTAAAATTTACCCTCATCTGTTCACTAAAAAATAACTTTAGATACTGAAGGAGTTAGTTCTCCATCAAAGTCAGTCCTGTTCTCTGTGTTTATTAGTGTCTGTGAGGCTGTAATGAGGTTGAAGTTCTGTGTAAAGTGAGAGTCATAATTCATTAGGTTTTTTGTTTTTAATTTCGAGGTCATTAGATTGTAATCTTGAAATAATAAAAACAATTTGCTATCAATTATAAGATTTATATTCTTTGCTCTTACCCTTGTTGGTAGAGAGACACTTTGTAGAAAAAAAAAAAGGGAGAATATTTGAAGTAAACTCAGGCATCTAGTTTCGAGAGCAAGAGAAAATTACCTTCATTGCTTGTTGCCCCCTAGGGGTTCTTGGCTTTGTTTCTTTCAACAATACGTGCCCAAATATGAGCATAAAGGAATGCCTACACCCAATTACGTAACTGCGGGTGAATCTTCTACATGTTCATGTTTATTTGCTGGGGGGTGGGGTGGGGAGAAGAAGCACATGTTAGAGAGCTTTTTTTTTTTTTTTTTTGGTAGGGGGAGGAGATG
Organism: Elephas maximus indicus; assembly: GCF_024166365.1. Classification (NCBI taxonomy): domain Eukaryota; kingdom Metazoa; phylum Chordata; class Mammalia; order Proboscidea; family Elephantidae; genus Elephas; species Elephas maximus. The sequence goes on along the minus strand of NC_064819.1, from coordinate 122,409,174 downwards.
CTTTTTGCACCAATAAGAACAGTAAGAATATGCTAAATCTGAACATGATTTAATCCATAAACAGTTGGAACAGTCATCTTGAGGGATTTGTTACTGTTACGGTAACTGCTCTGCTGTCGCAGCACAAGTGAGGCACACTTAATACATACTCTAGTCGTGTGCTTTATTGAAGCGCAGATGCATCTGTGGATGGGTTATGTTCTGGAGTAGAGAGGTTGTTCTGAGACCGCTGAGTGAAGTGTCTAGTTTTTGTTTTTTACTTCCATGGAGTCCAAGCTGCTGAGCACATATTATTTTCAGCAAAGCCCGACTCTGCACAAACTCAGCCATTTGTCTTGTCTGTGCATGTACCCAAGCAGTAAAGCACATCAGAGCAAGTCACACTTTGGGGGTAGGATGGTTCCAGTATAGCTTCATGATCACCAGCCACAAATGGGCTCTCAGGCCTTTTCTACCCGGTTATTCACTCCTTCTCTTCTTCCTCAGACCCAGTTTTCCTACTACCTTTTCCCCACTCTTGGCAGATGATCTTGACCCCTGTTCCTAGAGAAATTGAAGCCAGAGGTGGGAAATCTTTCTTTTTGCTACCGAAGATATAAGGCTACCTTCATCTCCATCCATCCTAGCCATCTTTGCTCTGTTCGACAGCGGAATCCTCCCTCCAGTTATCTAAAGCCTGTCTCTTCCTTCTATGCTCTGCATTCCATCCCAGCCATTGCCTCAGAAACCTTCTTTCTTGCACGTATTCAGCTTTTGCCTCCCAACCAGATCCTTCTCTTCGGATTTCATGTATGCTGAAGTCTTTTCCATTAATGAAACAACCAAACCAAAACCAAACCTGTTGCCTTCGAGTTGATTCCAACTCATGGTGACCCTATAAGACAGAGTAGAACTGCCCCATAGAGTTTCCAAGGAGTGCCTGGTGGATCTGAACTGCCAGCCTTTAGATTAGCAGCTGTAGCACTTAACCACTACACCACCAAGGTTTCCCATAAAACAACAAACAACAAAAATTTCCCCCTTAACTCCATGTTTTTTGCAGCTGCTTCTTTATTTCATTTCTCTCCTTCAAGGCCAAACTTAATTTCTTCACTCCCCGTTTACTTCCCAACCCACTCTAATCTGGTGTATGGCTCTGTACTCCATCAAAACGCATCTCCTGGGGTCATGAGAACTTCCATGTGGCTAAATCCATGGGACATTTGTCAGGCCTTATCTTATTCTCAGTATTTGACCCTATTGACCTTTTCCTCTTGAAATATTCTTTTCCCTTAGTCTCTATGGTATTATACTCCCTCATGTTTTCTCCTATTTCATGTGCTATTCCTGCCCAGTTCCCTTTGCACTCAGCCTCCTTTAACAACACCAGCGAATGCTGGAGTTTTTCAAAGTTGCGTGTTCAGTATTCTTTTTTCTCATCCATGCTTATATCCCTAATGACTGTAACCATTGTTACAAAACTAAGTTCTGTGGATTTGACCTTCTAAATAGCTCCTGACCTTGTCCATTTCTCTTACCACTGCTACATTCTTTTGCAAGTCACCATGGCATTCTGCCTGTATTCTGTGGGAGTACTTTTGCCCCTTTAAATTTTCTTCTTCATCTCACCCATCTCATAATTTAATCCCTTACAATCCTCCTTATTAATGTACATTAATGGTGTTCCATAGTTCTTAGAAAAAAACCCAAAATCCTTTAAGAAGGCCACGAGATTCTACATCATCTTGACCCCTGCCCTCTATCTAGCTTCATTTCTTGTCACGTTCCTCTTTGCTGCTGGATCCTCACCCACCGACAGTGGTCGTCTTGTAGCAATGCTCCCTCCAACCACAGAGCACATGCATGCTTTTCCCTCTACCCAGATACTCTTTCACTACTTTTTCTTCTGAGCTCCCTTTGAAGCTCTGTGTTCTCCCTACACCTCAGTGGGGAAACCTTACCTGATTAAGTCGCAGCTTCGAGGCCCATACCCTTCACCTTTATAGCATTTAACACAGTTGCAGTTATGTTTATTTCTGTGATTATTTAGCTGCCTTCCATATCTTTATCCTTTGTTGCTTTAATGCAGTTGCAGATATATTTATTGTGTTTATTTAGATGTCTTCACTTGTAAGTTTTAGTAGTGTGAGATCTATTATATTCTCAGGGCCTATTTAACACATTTCCTGGCACATGGTAGATGCTTTTTAAATATAGAGCAAATGAAGGAGCTTGCTAGTTTGTTGACGGGGAAGAATTATTTTCTAATTATTATACCAAAGCACCAAATTATGCCTTCTCTGATTATATTCTCATTACATTGTTTATATGCCAATAGATACTTCTTGATAACCTTGTATACATTGCTCTTATTCCTAGTTTCAAAAGTACTTTCACATAAATCTGCTCTTGAGATTTTGGGCAAGTCCATTGGGCTTTTCAAACCTTATGCCAATAACATCTCTATATACTTCTCCTGCCCCTCACTCCCACACACACATTTCCAGGTGCTCTTCAGGGATAACTGGGATTCTAGCAGATTCTAGTTCTCAATTTTTGTCATCACTGATTTTCATTTTTCATGGAAGGGAACTGAGAGTATGTATCCAAAGCCATATATAGATAGATAATGAGTTAGGAATAATATATCGTGGAACACCTGATTAGGTGTTTTTTTTTTTTCACCTCAGTATAGTCTTTTCCCTCAAATATGTAAAGGTTGTCTTTTTTTTTTTTTTTTTTTTAATCAAAGTAAACTGTTGTCCAGTTTCCTTTCAGGTGATCAGGTATCTCAAATCACAAAGGTTACTTAAGTGATTTTTTTTTTTTTTTTTTTGCTTTAATGAAAAAAAAAAAAAAATCTGTGAAATCCTTTTTCAGATTTCTTCATTATACAGTCCATTCTAGAGTTAGTACAACACTAAATGTCATCCCTGACCAACACTAAGTTTGATATAAACAATAAAAATAAAGACTGGAAAAGAGTTGAAAGATTCACTGTCTTCTGCTGAGGGCATAAGGCAGTAGGCATGTTTGTGTTTGCATGTGCTTTGTGTTTGTCTTATAACTATCTGATAGTAGTGTAGTTTTTTTTTTTTACCAATTAGAAACTATAATTTTGTGAGAAAAAGACCAAAGAAATGTAAGAGACGAGAGATACTCTAGGATGGTTTCGTTTATAACCTTGCCTCGTAAGAAGCACCTGTGTGGGGGAAGGTACTTGTTAAAATACAGGCCACCAGTCTTTTCCCTTATTCAGTAAGTCTGGGTTAGGGTCTTAAAACCATTCTAAGTGTATATTTCCCATAAGCTTGTGAAATACTGGGATTGTGGATATTGACGAGTACCGTTGTAACAATAATCTGGAAGTTTATTTTTCTTATTTCTTTTAATTTATTTTTTGGGGTATGTAAATACATACGTACACACTTCCTTGTGTTTCTTTATGGTAATACCATCATCATTTTCATTTCCCCTAGTAGCTGAATCATCACTTCTTCTTTATTTTATCTTGATATTGTATGTTACTATTTAAATAGTCCTCAGCTTATAATGCCAGGAGAGTATAGCAAAAAGCTTAGGCTATGTACTCAGACAGACCTGGGTTGAAATCCTGACTCTAACACTTTTCAGATTTGTGCGCTTTGCAAGGTTATGTAACCTACTTAAGCTTCAGTTTTTTTTTCTTTTCCTCTGTAAGTTGAGGATAATAACGCAACCCACCATTACTGTTGCTGAGAGGATGAAATAATAACGTTTAAAACCCTAAATGTCTTGTCTGCCACGTAGTAGGCATCAATCCTGTTGTTGTTTTGTGATTTTTATGATTTTATAAAGCATCCCAAGTAGCAGCTTTGCCAGAAGCTGAAGTTGAGAAGATGAGAAGTGAGGGGAATGTAGAAGAAGCTATATATGCTTTTTGAAACTTTATAATTTATCCCTCATTTGTTGTTTTCCACTCCATGCCTGTTTTCCAAATTGTTTTCAGCAGAGTGAAGCCTTTAGGAAACCTCAAAAGGGTGTGTGCTTGCTTTAACTTATGAAGAATCTATAACTTAGTTGAAACTAGGATTTGAAGCCTTGTTGGAAGCCATAGATTATGGCTTTGTCTGTAGAAATTAGTGAAAGAAAAGAAAAGGAACAAACCTAGGATGGAATATGTCTCCAGGAGTTTTAATTATTAGGATCTTCCAGTCCCAACAGCTCATTCATTGTTTTATTCATTCATTCTTTAGACGTTCATGTGCTAGGCATTGTGCTAGATGTCAGGGGTATAAACATGGGTAAAACACAGTCCCTGCCTTCAGGAACCACAGTGTAATGTGAGACAGACATATACATAAAATGCGGCAAACACAGAAACAGAGATAACACCCAGCCTTTGGGACCAGGAAGAAGTGCTTCCTGGAGGAGATGACAGTAGAATTGAGTCTTGCAGGAAGAATGTGAGTTGGCCAGGTAGTGTCATTTATGTGGATGAGGCAGGCTGTGGAGGTTATTTGAACAAAGGAAAGAGGCAAGAAAAATCTGATGTGTTTTGTTTCTGTAGTGGGAAATGGGCTCTGTCCATCTCTGGCCCCTAAGACTCATAGAAGGGAAATTGCTCAAGTATAAGAAGAAGGTTCAGATGATGGCAGCTAAAAGCCAACGGTCCACATCCATTCAGTAAATAGTTATTGCATGCCAACAAAATCGTAACAAAATTTAGGAGTTTAAATCACTTAAATTTGTCATCCTTTGAAAAAAATCTCCAAATTTGGGCTTTGACTATGCATTGATACTTCTTAAATCTGCCTCTTCAGGTGTTGTCAACTGTTTGGTTCAGGATTTGGTTATCTTATATCTGCACTGATGTACTTGTCTCTTAGCTAACGTTTGTCAGTGCGCTCTCTAACGTGTTCCAGTGGCAAGTTCTCATTACTTTTTCCCCAGGTATTTTGACTTCATTTCACGCTCCTTGTAGCTCAGCACAATCAGTGTTGGACATGACATAATATGGAAGCCTTAGTCTCTTGTGCTAATCTTCAGACATTGATAACTCAGTATCAAGTCACATTTTCCTACAGAATCCTGTCTAATTCTTATGTAAGCTAATTTATTAGTAAAGTGCCTGAGGACTGGAAATTTATTTGGTTGTGTCTGTATTACAAAAGTCTCTTATGCAATTTTAATGTTCAGCCGGCTTTGGCTGTTTGTTAGGGTAGCAATATCTTTATATTACATATATCTGTATAAAAAAACCAAACCAAACCAGTTGTTATGGAGTCAGTTCTGACTCATGGCAACCCCATGTATTTCAGAACAGAACTGTGCTCCACAGGGTTTTTATGGCTGTGACCTTTTGGAAGTAGATGCCAGGCCTTTCTTCTGAGGCACCTCTGGGTGGGTTCAAACTGCTAACCTTCCAGTTATTAGCCCAGCACTTAACCATTCGTGCCGCTCAGGGTCTCCGTATTTCCATACATATACCTATATATACATATGTGACCACTTACATGTTTATGTATAAATACCTGTTTTGTCTGGGTAGAATGCTCTGTTAAAATGGGTATTGTATAAGAGGTAAACATTACTTTTATCTGAAATTATTTTGCATATGACATTAACCATTTTGTTTGATACTTTTTTGCCCTATTATTTTTGGAACAAATTATGGCCGCGAAACGTGCATGTAAGTGGCTTATATGTTTTGGCCTCATTTTCAACTTCATCTTATACTGTTGTCTTCTTGTATTTTCATTTCTTTGTAAGCTGTTGATAAACGTTTCTGGAAAAAAGTGTGATATAAATATATGTTTTTAAAAATTGCCATCCACAATGATGGAGTCATTTAGAAAAGAGAGCGTTATCATAGAATAATAAAACAAGTAAGAATTAAAATGGTCCTTTTTCTATAAAAAGACTAGTGTAAGTTATTTTAGGGGCAGAGGATTACATTATGATTTTGGAAGGTTTCCATAGAACAGGGAAATTAGATCAGTTAATGCTCAGCTGTCAAAAATACAGGAACTTGGTTGTGGCCTACTGCATGCTTGCAGTGTAGTCTAACGTTCTTGGGTGAGTCAAACTTAAGATGGAAATGAAACTTCCTGTTAACGTTCTGCCAAAGGAGATGTTACAGTGAAACCTTCAGAACAAAAAGATAAATCTTCCGTATGCTGAAAATAGCTGAAATTATTAAAGGTTATATTATTCCAGCGAGACTAAAGAAAGGCAGACATTTGCCTCTTCTGGATGCTCTCCTTCACTAGATACATAGAGAAAGGGCAGATTGAAAGACTGTGAAAATGACCAAACTCTTAGATGAGCTAGAAGAGGGATAGATGTGAAGATTTTTAGGCTCTTACTTTTTCATAGTGATTTTTAAAGCTTCCCTTCTTTTCCTCCTTGTTTTAACCAGTTTTCTTTTTTGACTGCAGTCTTTTATGGAGGGAAACCATTTCAGTTTTTGTTCCATTAAAATGTTAAATGTCAGGATAAAAGAGGTGACTTATCCGAACTCAATGTATTACACAGCTGCTTTTCTGCTGAAATGACTATGTCATTCTGAAGGAAGTTTTATGTTTTATTCTCTTACTCGAAAACCTGATTCTTCCATGACTTTATTCATTTTCTCTGGGATTACTCACTGTTTGCTTTCTTTGCTAATGGCAGGGTTCACATAATGACATGCTGTTTCTTGTTCTGAGATTTGGCAAACTCAAAAAGGCTGTTTATTATTTCTTGAAAATGTGTGCACTTTATGGAAACAAAACATAGTTTTAATGGAAGAATTTTGGATATTTGTTTTTGTCTAAACTGTGATATACACCTGTTTAGTAATCTTAAAGTTGGCACACTCTTCAGCATACCTCTATGTGAAAAAGAAATGTTATTTCTAGAGGTATGGCACTTCCCCCATTGTTTTCAGTAGATTTGTTGTTCCTATAATAAATGTAGGATCACTTTTGAGTGATCATATTGGTGGTATGTGATAACATTAAAGAGTTTCCTAATAACGTCCTAAGATTCAAGTGGGCAGGTAATGGTGGCTACATATCAAGGTTATGACCATTGCAAAGTGCTATAAAACTTCAAGGAGATTGTTTTGGAAGCCTCCTTTCTCATCAGGTAAAAATAGGAGTACAAATTGCTCTTCACCTTTCTAAGATTAATGATATATTTTCAAAGAATTTCTCATGTAAACAACCTTCCAAATAGTATTCAAAATAATTTGCATTTCATTCCTCCTGCTCTACCTCTGAGCCCTCTCACTCGCTCTGTGGTTCCCCAAATGATTATTTTGAGCAGAATAGAATGCCTTTGGCGGTTGTAGAGGGCTTTTGCTTATAAACTGATAAACAGGTTCTTACTCAGTGATTTTGGGGTGGGTGAAACCCTTTTGAAGGCTTTAGTGTTTCCACATTTGTTTCTGTATTCTTTTTTGTTTTTAATTGTGCTTTAGGTGAAAGTTTATAGAGCAAATTAATTTCTTATTAAACATTATACATATTGTTTTGTGACATTGTTTGCCAACCCTGTGACACGTCAACACTCACCCCTTCTCTGCCTTGGGTTCCCCATTTCTACTTATCCAGCTTTCGTGTCCCCTCCTTGCCCCTGGACTGGTGTCCCCATTTAAGTTACGTATATTATTGTTTGTTTTATAGGCCTGTCTAATCTTTGGCTGAAAAGTAAACCTCAGGAGTGATTTCAGTACTAAGTTAAAAAGGCGTCTGGGGGCCATACTCTCGGGGATTCCTCCAGTCTCTGTCAGACCAGTAAGTCTGGTCTTTTTTTGTGAGTTTGAGTTTTGTTCTACATTTTTTTCCAATTCTGTCTGGAACCCTCTATTGTAATCCCTGTCAGAGCAGTTGCTGGTTGTAGCCAGGTACCATCTAGTTGTACTGAACTCCGTCTGGTGGAGGCTGTGGTAGCTCTGGTCCATTAGTCCTTTGGACTAATCCTTACCTTGTGTCTTTGGTTTTCATCATTCTCTCTTGGTCCAGATGGGGTGGGACCAGTGAAATATCTTAGATGGCCACTCACAAGCTTTTAAGGGCCCAAACGCTACTCACCAAATAAAGATGTAGAACATTTTTTTTTTATAAACTATATTATGCCAGTTGAGCTAGATGTTCCCTGAGACCATGTAACTCCATCCCTCAGGGAGTTTGGATGTGTCTGCAAAGCTTCTATGACTTTGCCTTGGTCAAGCTGTGCTGACTTCCCCAGTATTGTGTACTGTCTTAACCCTTCGCCAAAGTTACTGCTTATCTGTTGTCTGGTTAGTGTTTTTCCCTCCCCACTGCTTCATAATCATCAGAGATTGTCTCTTTCTGTGTGTAAGCCTTTTCATGAGTTTTTATAATAGTGCACTGATACAGTATTTGTCCTTTTGTGATTGACTTATTTCATCTAGCATGATGTTTCTGTATTTTAATGCTTTGTTTGTGAGATTTCTGACTGGCTTCTGGTCTTGAGTTAAGCTTCCAACTACTGCATTTTGGCACTTCTATACAAGGAGCGTTTGGAAAATCTTTTCTCGTCTCATATAGATAGAACTAGCTTCAAAGTATACCCATGGCTTAGAATTACATGTAAGCCTCACAAATTAGAAAGAGATGAAGTTGTATGTGTGTGTGTGTGTAAAAACTAGTACTTATATCAGCATCCATGTATAATTCAAATTACTAAATGATCAAGCTTCTACCAACTTATTAGCAGTTATTTATTATCTATGTACATATCACTGTGCATGCCAGCAGAATAATAAAATTCAAAAGTTTATTAATACATGGTTCTTGCTGCATTGGAATTGACTGGTTGGAACACGATTTGGATGTACGTGAAAATATGGCAGTGAAGTACATGATTATCCTAAGTGCCAAATGGAGTGTCATAAAAACAAACAAACAAAAAAACCAAACCCAGTGCAGTCGAGTCAGTTCCGACTCATAACGACCCTATAGGACAGAGTAGAACTGCCCCATAGAGTTTCCAAGGAGCGCCTGGCGGATTTGAACTGCTGACCGTTTGGTTAGGAGCCGTAGCACTTAACCACTATGCCACCAGGGTTTCTGAGTGTCATAGGCCAGGACTATATGGAGGCCGGAGAACAGAGAGAGCAAGAAGGACTGAGAAAATTACAGTCCACAAGGAGGTAGGGCTTGATGTTTACCCTGAAGGATGCATAGGATTAAAGAAGACAGCAGCAGCAGGAAAGGGTACCCCAGACAGTGGATGACACGGGCAGGCACTGAACTAAGCATTAGCTTTTTGTGTTTGTGTTTGTTGGATTAGAAGGATGCTATTGGGGAAGTAGAGCTTAAACAGGTTGAATGGGGAAGATCTTCATATATATTCTAAGACTGTAAAGAATTTGTAGTATTTGTTGAAAGTTGTGTAAGTTCAAATTTTTATATTTTCTTTGTTCCATTTGCTTTTGGCACATACAAGTTTCCAAGAGAAGTAAGCAATGTGAAATGTTTGATGAAAATCTCTGTATTTTACGCAGTCTTAGTATTAATATTTGCAGAAGTTGTATAAATAGATGCAAATGTAAATATAATCTTGAATTGGCACATTAGAAACTTTTAACTAAAACAGTGAATTTTTTCCTAGGCCGGACCTGATAGACATGAATACTGTTGCTGTTCAAAGCAACATTGCAAATTTAGAGCACGCTTTTTATGTAGCAGAAAAAATTGGTGTTATAAGGCTTCTGGATCCTGAAGGTGAGTTGTTGTCTTTACCATCTGTGGACCACCATGAAGTCTGATCAAAAATAATCTGTCAGCATGGTTAAATAATCAATTTATGTTGCTGCGTTTAGATGTTGATGTCTCCTCACCTGATGAAAAATCAGTAATAACTTATGTGTCATCTCTCTATGATGCATTTCCTAAAGTCCCTGAAGGTGGTGAAGGCATCAGTGCAAACGTGAGTATTGATTTTCCCATGTTAAGTGCTATTGATTCAGTAATGACCAGATGAGTGAATTCTTTGGTAGTGCTTTTTACAGTTTTTCAATTTCATATTTTTTTTAATAATTTGAGTTAATATGCTCTGTAATAAACTGATACCCTATGCATTTTATGATACTATTCCACCATTAAAATTAGAATGTATCTCAAAATAATATTTGTTCAGTGTTGTAACTAGACCATTCAGAATTACATTTCATTTTATAAATAAAAGCTGTGAACCACTAAAATTTGGAGATTTTAGCTTGCCTCTGTTTTACCAGTACTCTTTTTGCTATCCTTTTATATATATAGAATAGCTGACTTTTGAAAACACTTTTCAGTTTATTAGCTCAGATGATCCCTTGAGATAAATTGGCCAGGTATCGTTTTTCTGATTTAACAGTCCCAGAGGAAGGTTATGTAATTTGGCCAAATTCACAGAACTGTTGAGTAAGCGGGGCAAGATCTCTGACACACAGCTTTGGACTCCTTATTAGTAATTCAGTTCAATCATACATATTGTAGTGGTCATGCTAGCAAGTATTCGTACATTTCTGGAAGAGAACAGGAAATCCTGGACATATTATACATTTGGGAACAATCCCCTCTCACCCTGGCTCCTCCTCTCCTCCCTGCAGATAACTTTTTTTTTCCTACTTTATCCTGAAGGTTTAGGAGCTCATCTTGGTGAGCTCCCTTTTCCACTCTGTTAGTTTACCTCAGTGTGCTGTTGTTTCTAGACCTATTTCCTTTCCCTTCCCTACTTCCCTTCTCTCTTTCCAAAGGCTTATCCTCTTATGATCCCTGAGTAACTTGGTCCCATGCTCATCCTCCCCTCTAATGCCTGCCAACGAGTTAATCATTTTTCCCCCTGTATTTTTTTTTTTTTTTTTAAATTCAGCTGTGCTCAGGTCTCCCTCTTGGGGGTGTGGTGTGGGCAGGAAGTTCTGTTCTGAACCTACTGTCTCTGTCTCCTTTAGCGGCTATATTATTGCTCACTCCTCTTCCCCACCCCCACTCCATTCTTAAGTAGGTGGTCTGTGCTGTGTAGCTTTTGTCCCATTTTTCTACTAAAAGGAGTCTCTGAGAAGTCAGCAATTCAAATTTTTGCATCGTTACTTTTTCTTATAGTTATAACATTTATCATAGGATGGGCTAGAAGTTAAGAATACATGGACCATGGTCCAAATCTGACCTCAAAAAAGGTTTTCGTATGACCTTATCAGGATTCTTAAAATTATTTATCAATGAATAATGTATTGCCTTAATGTGACAATTAAAAGAGATTACATTTAATGTATATTTATTCACATACACAGTGTCTCACATAGGGCTCTACACTTAGTAGGTGCTAAAGTGGTCCATACCTAGTGTGTTCAAAGATCATTTATTTTTATCTCTTTTTTTTTTTTTTTTTGCGTTTGAGGCTCCACTTACCTGGCTTTTGCCTCTCTGAATACTACTTCCTTCCCCCTCCTGATTCCGTTTTCTCTTCAGACTTTCTAATCTGTCTTTGACCTTCTTTGCTTTGAGTCTCTGAGTTATTATTACTTATTGTTGTTGTTCTTTTCTTGCCTAAAGAAGGCCTGACATATTTACTGAATGAAAAAATACTAAATCTTTCTATCCCAGATGTCTTGTGTAAACTCTCACTCCAAATGTGAAGTCATCTGCTGGTTTATTTCATTTGGCTGTTCTACCATCATTTGAAATTCTTTGTATTTCCAAACATTTTCATCTTCTTTCCACTAAACTGGCTTGCTTCCTCCCGTTCTTCCCCCTGCCCCCTTCCGTTAGTGCTCTCACTCCTTGTCCATTTACTTGGGCTCAAACCATTTGGGTCATCTTTGATTCTGCCTTTCCTTTACAATTAACAACCAATCATCTACCAATCATTGTTCCTTTCAGAATGTTTCTTGTGGCCAGTCCTTGCTTTCTCTTCTCACTACCTATTCCTGGTCCCTTCACACTAGAACTGGAAACCCTGGTGGCGTAGTAGTTCAGTGTAATGGCTGCTAACCAAAAGGTTGTCAGTTCAAATCCACTAGGCGCTCCATGGAAGCTCTGTGGGGCAGTTCTACTCTGTCTGATTGGGTTGCTATGAGTTGGAATCGACTCGACAGCAACAGGCTTGGTTTTTTTTTTTCTTTCCCCCACACTAGAACTATGATGGTAGCTTTCTTATGGGTTTTCCACCTCTAGTTTTTTCCTGTCCGAGTCAACTCTGCACTCTGTTGACAAATTAAACTTTTCTAAAATTTGATGCCTTTAGCTTGAAAACTTTCAGTGGCTTCATGTGGTTTGTAAGATTAAATCCAATCTAGACATTCTGGTATTTAAAAGTCTGTATATCCTTATCATCTTTTCCTACCTTTTTAGCTACTGTGTCTCAACATGAATTGGTTACTGGCAGCCAGGGCATTTTGATTTTCGTGCCCTCACTCATTTGGACACCCTGTCTTTTTATTCATCCCCTCCTCCCAATTATTTATGCTCATTTCAGAACTGCCCAGGAACATCCTCTCCCATAATCCTTTAGTGACAATTTAGGGGCACATATATCCTTACCTGGTTTTTATCTCTACTTCTAGTATGTGGTACCTGCTTAAGTTGTTTTGACGCTCAATTAAATACTGCTTCATTTTGCTTAACTGTTTAAATTATGTGCGTCTCTTTTCTCCCCATCTAAGCAGTAACTCCTTGACAATTGGTATTATGTCTTAAACTGTTATTTTTTGATTACTTATAACACTTAGCATCGTGTTTTGAACTTAAAAAGCACTTATCAAATACTTAATTGGACAAAGCAGTTGCTAACTTTCCAGTTTCCTCCATTAAAAAAAAAATTGCTTAATGAGTAATTGAATTATCCCACCATATTCATTTGATATTTTTTTTTCTATCCAGTTTCCTATATTGTGTAACTCTTTTGAGTTTTAGATATTTAGTGGACTTGATCTAAGAATGATTGACAGAGATTACAACTAATCTGTTTTATGCACCCTTTTACTTGCCCTTTTTGAGTACCTGACAAACATTTGAAATTGATCACAGCATTTTTTTCTGCTGTGTTTGGGAGCAGCCTTAGGGGCCTTCTCAACACAGTACCCAGGCAGGCACTATCTTTGGATCAGAATTGGGACTTAGTTTGCTAGTGCATGGAGCCCTTGTGGCACAGTGGTTAAGTACTTCGGTGCTAACCAAAAGGATGGCAATTCAAATCCACCAGCTGCTCCTTGGAAACCCTGTGAGACAGTTCTATTCTGTCCTATAGGGTGCTCTGAGTCGGAGTCAACTTGACGGCAGTGGGTAGTGGTCAGATGGTGATAGCATGTTTTAAAGCTATATATGTTGAAAAGCTTGGGACTATGTAGAAAGTAAGAAAATGTTTAACCAGCTTTCTTTTTCAGGCTTAAATCCACCCAAAACCACTGCCATTGAGTCAGTTCTGACTCACAGTGACCCTGTAGGGTTTCTGAGGCTATAAATCTCTATGGAAGGAGACTACCACATCTTTCTCCCACGGAGCCACTGGTGGTTTCGAATCCCCGACCTTTCGGTTAGCAGTCACTCACTCTAATCACTGTGCCACTGGGCTCCTTGTCAGGTTTAAAGAAATGTGAATTCATAGGGTGGCATCTGACTAGATTGTGTAAGATGAGAATGTCATTATCTGCAGGCTTGGACTTTGTCTGCCATTTTACTGTTCTAGGATGTTGAAGTTAAATGGATTGAATACCAGAATATGGTGAACTACCTCATCCAGTGGATTAGACACCATGTGGCCACAATGTCTGACAGAACATTTCCTAATAATCCTGTGGAACTAAAGGTCAGTGTCACTAGAGAAGTTAAATGGGATTCATTTGATTATTAAACTGTTAAAGAATGCTGTAATAATTCCATTTAGTTCAAGAAAAATTGGCAGCCACTAGAGAGTAAGCAAAAGTTTTATTTGCTTATCCCTCTATTATACAAAGCAAAAAGAGGTAAACAATAATACTTAGAACATAATAACTACAACAGCTTAAAGAAATTTACAGCCTCTTAGCTTCAAAGCTAAGAGAGTTTAGAATTTGAAAGAATCTCTGGAACTGACATTCCCGGACTTTTTTTTGGTGCATGGAAAACCCCTAGGAGCCTACCAGATGGCTGGGGGAGGAGGGACTCTGGGAAGCTCACAGAAGTGTGACTGTGGTTGGGAGTGTGTCTGTCACCATATCCTGTTTAAAACACTGCCTCAGAGGCTGTTTTTGTATAACAATAGGTACGTACTGTATTTCACCACAAATTCAAGAGTAACTATCTAACTTCCAATATAAATGAATTAATGGCATAACAAAACATTTGCTGATACCTAAAAACTTAGGTCGAACTCTTTGAGGGAAAAATGTTATGGAAATATAAATGAGGATGCATATTGGAGAGGAAGTTGCATCATTTTGAACATTTGGATTATGTGAATATTAACTACAAAATGTAATTTCTTGGTTTTGTAGGCTTTGTTTTCATGATCAAACTGGAATTGCAAAAACTGTAATAATCCAGGGTGGGCCTCCTTAAAGTTGCTCATTGTGTTGATATATCCTTATGGAACATCTCAGAACAGCTCTTCACGTTGCCATGAGGAGTTTGTCCTTGGCATGAAGTTACTTGGCATCTGTTGATAAGATGCTTTTTCACTGTTCTAAAGCTGTTTGTGCTATGTCTCCCTATGTGGAGGTAAACCTTTCCAGAGTAGGAAAGCCTTTTTACCTCTGTCACCACGTGGTGCCATGGTCAGTGTTCAGCACTTAGTAGCATTCGGTGCTTACTGGCTGACTGGAGCCCTGAAACATTCCATTTTGAGTTCTAAGCAATATTCAAATTTCCTGTTCAAATATACTTATTTCCAGATGGTTTCCTATTGTCCAGAAACTTGTGCTATCTTCTGACTAATGAAGTTCCTTTAAGTTATAGGAGAAGCTTAAGCGACCACACAGATTACTTACTGGATATGCCATAATACAGGAAAGTAAATATATCATGGAGAAGTATCTACTAATAGCGAACGAAACCCTTCAGAAATATGTCTGCCTAAAGATTTATAGAGACTGGTTTTATGTCAACATGAATTAGTGTGAAATGATCAGCATACACTTATTAAATGTGGAGACATTTTACCCAGATAATTTTTATGAAGGTCCTTTATAAAAGTACAGTAAATACATCCTATTTATGAGGTTCCCAAATTAATATCTACAACTAGATAATAATTATAAGATTGAAACTTCTTTAATAATAGCACCAGCAACTTTGGTTTATCTCAAAATCTGTTTAACTTGGCGAATGGGACATTGAAACCAAATCTTAGTCCTACCTATCTGATAAGAATTCTGTTTTTAAGGATACAGTCTTGAAATAGGAGAGACAGGGTCCCCCCCTCCCCCCTTTTCCCTTTATGGGAAACTACACCAGGTTATTTTTCTAAAAACTAAAAGCTAAAGTGCAACATACTGTAAAGTACATATTTAAAGGATATGTTTTCTTATTTGGATGATGATTTTCAGTAGAGCCATAGTTAGTAATCACTGTCAACGGTTTATTATTATCCAGATGCCTGTGTGGCCCTGTTGAATCATGGCTCACATCAATAATTGTACCTGCCTCAAATCTTAACATAACCCAGGTCACCAACTGGCTGGGAATCAGTACTGCCCTGGAGTGTCGAATTTATAAGAGGAATTCCACTGAATCCATAGACACAGGATGTGGCGTTTGAAGCAGTGACATTATGAGATAATGAAAACAGAGCTTTGAGGTTTGGCCCTTAATTATTTTCCCTTTTATTTCAGGCACTTTATAATCAGTATTTACAGTTTAAAGAAACAGAAATTCCACCAAAGGAGACAGAAAAATCAAAAATTAAACGCCTGTATAAACTCTTAGAGGTAAGCAAAAATTTCTTTCTGTATTCTTTTGTATTGTGAAAAACAATCTTTGTTATACTTTGCATCTTTGCTTCACATGAAACATTTTGCTTTTCCAAGATTTGGATAGAATTTGGACGCATCAAACTCCTTCAAGGTTATCATCCAAATGACATAGAAAAAGAGTGGGGGAAACTCATTATTGCCATGCTTGAGAGGGAGAAAGCACTTCGCCCGGAAGTAGAAAGGTAGGCAGGGGTGGGAGGGTGGAGACGGGGAAAGTCTCTTTGTTCCTGTGGAAAATGCTTAAATTTCAGAGCCAGATAGACAGACTTAGGATCAAAATTTATCTTTTCTACTTACTGGCTGTGTGAGTTTAGATAAGTCACTTACTCTTTCTGATTTTCCATTTCCTTACTGTCTTAATCATCTAGTGCTGCCGTAACAGAAATACTACAAGGAGATGGCTTCAACAAAGAGAAGTTTATTTCCTCACAGTAAAGTAGGCTAAAAGTCCAAATTCAGGGTGTCAGCTGCAAGGGAAGGCTTTCTCTCTCTGTCAGCCTTCTTATCAATCTTCTCCTGGACTAGGAGTTTCTCTGTGCAGGGATCCTGGGTCCAAAGGACGTGTTCTGCTCCTGGGTTCAAAGGACGCGCCCTGCTTTCTCGGTGATATGAGGTCCTCAACTCTGCTTGCTTCCCTTTCCTTTTGTATCTTGTAAGGTAAAAGTTGGTGCAGGCCATACTCCAAGGAAACTCCCTTTACATTGGATCAGGGATTTGACCTTAGTAAGGGTGTTACAATCCCACCCTAATCTTCTTTAACATAAAATTACAATCACAAAATGGAGGATAACCATGCAATACCTGGAATCATGGCCCAGCCAAATTATTTGACACATTTTTGGGGGACATAATTCAATCCATGCCACTCTTACCTATAAACTCTTCCAAGAGAATTGAGGGGTAAATCAGTGAGGTTATGTACATAAAATGCCTGGCAGACCTGGTTGGTGTGTGAAGTCTAATATTATAGAATGTTGGTAGTTTTAAAGCCAATAAAAATTGAGAATTTTGAAAATTGGCCTTAAATCAACAGGGCCTGGGTCTGGAAGCTCATAAGTCAAGAATTAGGTTATTTTGTTTCTTGTTATATTTTTGGCTTTGACTTTCTTTCAACGGGTCAGTGGAAACCAAGGTCTAGTATGATTCCATTTAAAGGGTAGTGGAATGGCATCTAGAAAACACTCAGTAAATGTCCATTTGAGTTCCCTTTCTGCCACACTTCTACAAATGGATTTATCCTACAATGCCATCACTGGTTCTTTATCATTCTTTCTCTTCCACAACACCCAGTTGCCCAGGAACGTACCACTTAGCCCTTAGGAAACATTTGATGGATGAACTTGTCTCTGTTTTAGTCCTTACCCCACTGTCTGACTTGTGGTGTGTGGGAATTGCGATCTGTGTTCTCATTTGCTGAGGACTCCGTAGGGGTGGGGGCTGGGCCTTTCAACCTCCCCAGCCTGGTCTCACACCACACCGTCTTTGTTGTCTGCAGTGTAGCCACACTGGCTGTCTCTCACAAGGGCTCTGATATGCCAAGGTTCTGCCTTCCCATTACACAGGATCTTTGCACAGTCTGTTCCTTTGGCAGAAAAGTCTGTTTCATCCTTACATCGCAGCTCCAGTGTTACTTCCTCAAGAAAGTTTCCATAATCTCCCAGAGTAGTTCGAATTTCTAGGTTATATATGCTCGTACTTACATGTATTGTTCCTTCATAACACTTACCTCAGTTATAATATTGTTTATTTTTGTGATCATTTGGTTAATTGCTGCCTCTTCCGCAGATAAAAGCTCCAAACTCTTGTTTTTGTGGCTCATTGTGTTACCAGTCCAGTGCTTAACACAGTGTATACAATATAGATGCTCAGTATATTCATGTCCTTTGTGCCCCACACAGTGCCTTAAATGTTGTGGGAATATGAAATAATGTGTTGAAGATATGAGAAAGCAAGCCTAACTTGTCAGTCCTGTTAATGATTAAGTTATTGGTTCTACTTTTAAGAATAGTATTTTATCTTCATAGCTGGATCATTGGAGTCCCTGGGTAGTGCAAATGGTTAAAGCACTCAGCTGCGAGCTGAAAGGTTGGAGGTTCAGGTCCACCCAGAGGTGCCTTGGAGGAAAGGCCTGGCAGTCTACTTCCAAAAAAATCACCCATTGAAAACCCTATGCAGTACAGTTCTACTGTGACACATACAGGGTCGTCATGAGTTGAAATCGATTCAGTAGTAACTGGTTTTGATTTAGTCGGATCATTAGAACCAAAACAAGCTTCAGACACTCAGGCCGGAGCTTCCATGGAGGAGGTAATTCTGGATGATGAAAATGAGATACTCTAAGCTGATCATCTGAAGTAACGAGAATGTATATCAGAGAAAGTAGGTAGATTTTTAGTCATCAGAATAGTAGCTGGATTTTAATAAATGTTAATAAAAGAATGCAGTGGCTAAGATTTCAGGGCCCAGGAACCAGCACAGCTTGCATTAAGATTATTAGTCGCTCAGTTTGCTAGCTGTGAATCTTAGACAAGGTCTTTAATCTCGCGGAGCCTCAGTTTTCTCATTTGTAAAGAAGATGTAATAGTACCCACCACATTTGGTGGTTATGAGTATGAGATGAACTAATGTATGTGAAGTGATTAATCTCCACTGTATAATAATTGTTTGATAAATGTTAGGTGCTACTACTATTAATTTAAGCTTTTCTGTTTGCTAGTTATATTTCACATGCACTCTCAAATTTCCCCTTTCTTGCCTTCTGAAAAGAAAAACGTCCGCCCTTACAGAGTAGCAAAGCAACAGTTTGGCTTTGTACTGTTGGGGATGGGAAAATATTTAGGAGCTTGGCTGGGTAAATGCTTCATTTTTCTTGATGCAACAAGTTTTTTGGCATTAACTGTGCATTGCAAATATTACCTGTGTGGCATGGGAGTTTGGAAAAGACAAATGGGAAAGAGCCCGTGTTGTTACGCCATGTAATAACCTTATTTCACAGAGTTAATATTCGGTTCTTTTAAAACACGGGATTCTGAAAGATTAGAATCAGGGCTGCAGTTCCAGAATGAAGCAGAAATTGCTGGATATATATTTGAACGTGAGAAACTTTTATGCCAGCATGTAATTGATGTACAGATTGTTATTGATGGGATATTACCAGGCAGATGAGAAAGAAAAAACAAGTACAGACAAATTAATTTTACAAGATCGCAACAATATTCTACTTAACACTTTGGATTTAAAAAATACAAGTAACTATGGTATGGTTAGAAATAAGGTTACTGAGAGCAGATCTTGTAAAGAAAGGTAAATGGATACTTTTCCAGTTAATTTAACCTAATAAGTAATAAATGTGCTTTGTTTCTCTTCGGAGTCTGATTATAAGCACTTGATATGCCAGCTTTTAGCTTCACGTTATTCTGTACAGATCTGGCAGTTTCCAGTAGTCAGGGTATGGTTGAATATTTGGGTTCTTTTTAGCTGATGATTGGTATTACCAGAATAATCTTTTCTAAAAGCATCTGGCCTCTGTGAGGCATCTGAGTTGTTTTTTAGGTGGTTGCAATTGGATGACTCTTGGTGAAAATATTTGGCATGTCTTCTTCAGTGACGCCCCAATCAGGCACTTTGTCCATACTTGCAGGGTTTTAATGCAAGCTACAAAAGGCAAACCTCAGCTAGCAAACCTGTGGCTTTAGGCGAGATTCTTTTCAATAGTTATCAGCATATTATTTGCTGTGTGTTGAATATGCATGTTGAAGCGTATTTAAGGAGCCATTACAGCTGTAACATTCAGCCGCCACCTATCACCGTTAGAAGTTGTGCCTTTTGTAGACTTTCTGCTTTTTAGTCTACATTCAATGGTCGAAGAAAGAACATCGTTTCAGGAGTAAAAATGCACACTAGTAGTTACAGTTACCACAGCAGTGATTCTGTGTTTAGTAACACTACTAGCACTCGAACCAGTCTTGATTCAAATGAAAATTTTCTCTCTGTTCATTGTGGTCCAACGCTGATCAACTCCTGCATTAGCTTTGGCAATGAATCCCTTGATGGACACAGGTATTGAGTTGATTGTGTTTTTCTTTTGGTAGGCAGTATTTTACAG
The DNA here is from genome assembly GCF_024166365.1 of Elephas maximus indicus. Classification (NCBI taxonomy): domain Eukaryota; kingdom Metazoa; phylum Chordata; class Mammalia; order Proboscidea; family Elephantidae; genus Elephas; species Elephas maximus. Next base: position 122,389,168 of record NC_064819.1, on the reverse strand, counting down.
GGTTGGTGAACTCTGCAGCTTCAAAGGGAGAGGCATTCTTTTATCTTGTCCCTTCTTTTAGGTTGGAAATGTTGCAGCAGATTGCCAGCCGAGTTCAGAGGGACAGTGTCGCCTGTGAAGACAAACTGATACTTGCCCGAAATGCTCTCCAGTCTGTAAGTTAATTTTAGGAGCTGTTGAGATTGGGGTAGAGGGATCAGTGTGCATTTGGATGAACTAAAATTTTTGTATAACGTTTGGTTGATTCTTAGTATATCTTCTCTTCTGAAATTTAAATTTTGTTAAAGATTGTGATTGCTGTTTGTTCCCTGGAAGAACAGTGAGCAAAGGGAAAACAAAGAAACCTCAGCAGGGTTTCTGTTCCAGTATTTGGAGTTTTATATTTGAGGCTAGTTTTGCAGCTTCTTTCACAGAATTAATATTCTTCTTCTTTTTTTTTTAAATACAGGATTCTAAAAGATTAGAATCGGGGCTACAGTTTCAGAATGAAGCAGAAATTGCCGGATATATACTTGAATGTGAGAACCTTTTACGCCAGCATGTAATTGATGTACAGATTCTTATTGATGGAAAATATTACCAGTCAGATCAGTTAGTACAGAGGTAAGAGTGCTACTTATTCATACCCGTGCTTTAGTATAACCTCTTCATGGGCGCTAATAATAGGAATAGGAGTCCTTAGGAGGCCCAAATGCTTAAACGCACCACTACTTGCCGAAAGGCATCTCGGTTCAAGCCTACCCAGAGGCACCTGGGAAGACAGGCCTGGTGATCTTCTTCTGAAAGGTCGTAGCCTTGAAAATCCTATGGAGCAGTTCTACTCTGCACACATGGGGTCACCATAAGTCGGAATCAACTCTTTTCAGTCGAAAATGTATGGCATGTTAATTCTGGTATATTTTGGTGTGTAAAGTGGGTATTTCTTATTTAGAGATCAGTAATAGAAAAAATGATGTTTTATGATACATATAATGTATAATACTGTAATAAACAATATACTTGCACTTAAGATGTTTATGTGTGACATTTGAAAAAGAGAAAATATAAGAAACGTGCCTTTTATATTATACGTTAATCCCTTTTAATTTTATTTTCAGGGTAGCAAAACTCCGTGATGAAATTATGGCCTTAAGGAATGAATGTTCTTCAGTGTATAGTAAAGGACACCTGCTGACGACAGAACAGACGAAGCTTATGATATCAGGAATCACTCAAAGTTTAAACTCAGGATTTGCACAGACCTTAACCCCCAGTCTGACCTCAGGGCTGACCCAGAGTTTAACGCCTTCCCTGACGTCTTCTAGTGTGACTTCAGGCCTGTCCTCAGGCCTGACTTCCCGTCTGACTCCAGCCATCACTCCGGCTTATACACCTGGTTTCCCATCAGGGTTAGCTCCAAATTTGAGCTCAGGAGTAGAGACAAATTCATTGCAAACTCTCAAGTTGATGCAGATCCGAAAACCCCTTCTAAAGTCTTCTTTGCTGGATCAGAATTTAACAGAAGAGGAAGTCAACATGAAATTTGTTCAGGACCTTTTGAATTGGGTGGATGAGATGCAGGTAAAAGATATTTACTTTGCCTGATAGTTGCAGTCTTTATTGCCATCTATGTCTTTTTGAAGCCAGTATTTTGCTGTTTAAAGGTGCAGCTGGACCGTACTGAATGGGGATCAGATTTGCCAAGTGTTGAAAGCCATTTAGAAAACCATAAAAATGTTCACCGAGCTATTGAAGAATTTGAATCTAGCCTTAAAGAAGCTAAACTCAGTGAGGTATGTGAGTTTAAAATCTGCATACATTTTATTTTAGCTTACTATTGTTTTGCTTTGTAAACATCCTGTAACTCAACATTAGATACGTTAAGTGTGACTCAGAATTCCTTACAATTCTTAACCTTGTGGTCTTTTTACCCCATATTTTTTATAGATCCAAATGACAGCACCTCTTAAACTAACTTATGCAGAGAAGTTGCACAAATTAGAGAGTCAGTATGCAAAACTCCTGGTAAGTTTTTTAACCTTCTGTTTCCCTTATCTCTACTTGGCAAAGACATGATTCTTATAGTGATTTTCCTTATAAAGAATACATCCAGAAATCAAGAACGACACCTTGATACCCTCCATAATTTTGTAACTCGGGCAACTAATGAACTTATTTGGTTGAATGAAAAAGAAGAGGAGGAAGTTGCTTATGACTGGAGTGAAAGAAATACTAACATACCTCGGAAAAAAGATTACCATGCTGTAAGTACAGCCTTTGTAATTTGAATACTAAAGTTGTATTTCAGGTTTCGATCTTTTTCTCAGACGCTTCTTTTTTTCTTTCTTAAATTAGGAATTAATGAGAGAACTTGATCAAAAGGAAGAAAACATTAAGTCAGTTCAGGACATAGCAGAGCAGCTACTTCTGGAAAATCACCCAGCCCGGTTAACTATTGAGGTAAGTCAGAAAGTTTCCCAGTTGTGACTCTATATTGACATTTGATTATTACCCCTCAGATTTTTTTTATTGCTGATAAATAGAAAAATATGAACTGTGAAAGTTCTAGTATAATCTGGCTAATTTAAAAAGTAATATTTTTGGCAAATCATACTGATCGTTGCCTTCGGTTTTATTGCTTTCTAGTATGTCACCCATCACTTGGGATAAAGTTACCTTTGTCAGCTCCTGTGGTCGAGCAGTAGATATGTTATTGTAAAGAAAGAGGACAATGCTTTTACAAGCTTTGACATTTTACTTATTCCTGACTTTGTGACTTTTGGCAAATGAGATTATCTCACTAAACCTCATTTTTCTACCGAAAGTGGGGAAAATTGCTTCTAACCAATAGGGTTGTGGTGACAATGAAAAAAAAAAAAAACAATGCATGCCTACTACTTAATACGGTGCTTGGTACATAATATGCTCTTAAGAAGTATTAGTTGTTACTATTTTACTTAATAATTTTATTTATAACCTATTTAGTAGGTGTGTTGGGATAGTGCTCTGACAAAGCCTCATAGTGCAAAGTGCATATTTGAAATTTAAAAAAACCCCAAAAGCCAAACGTGTTGCCGTTGAATTGATACTGTCTCATGGTGACCCCATGTGTTACAGAGTAAAACTGCTCCATAGGGTTGATAGATTGCCAGAGGGAAAAATTAATCTCCGCTTGAAAGGTGACATGCTTTAAACTTATCACTTAGAGTTGAGGAAAGGGATCTGATAGTCTTTGTTCATGGGAGTCATCATGACACAAAAGATTAATAAAATTCTAGGCCTTACAAGGAAGAGTTTTGGGAATATTATGTTTGACCTTGTTTTGTATAACATATGGCTTTACATCATTATAAAATGCCACAAGCAAGTGTTAAAGACACACAAGAGTAAGGGAAGCACCAGGGAGAGAAAATTAGAATAATCAAGATCTGGAAAGACAAAAAAGAGAATATTTCTCAGGGTAGAGAGAGGAGAGCTTTAAGGAAATATGATTACAGGTTAAGAATTTTGATGGGAATGGAAAATTCAAATGTGAACCTGATTACTTTTATGTAGAAATGTTAGTAATTATAATTAAAAGCTTCCTGAGGGATAAAATTAAACCTTACTCATCTTTGTGATCGCCTTGGGCCTACCCAATATCTTGTGTGGATAAATGGATAATATTTAGTTAATTATCAATACTATTTCATATTTTATAACGAAAAAAGAAGCTAATCTAACAACACACAATAATACATCTTTTATTGCCAATTTACTCTAAGTAGCTTAATTTGAGAGAGCAGGTAATGTGAGCATGGTATGTTGCCAGATTTCCAGTGCCACGTTTTACATTCCATCCAGAAGGCCTGCCTGAACATAACACAACAGGAAGGAGTTTTTCCAAACCAAGGAGAAAATTTACAGGTCTCATTATGATAGTCATTGAAGCATATGAAACGCCCCCTGCTGGAAACCATTGAATTCCCATTAAATGTAAAATGGTGTTTTACATGTTTTTCTAATTTTTACAATATTTTGTGTACTCATGAATGATAAAGCTTTGTATTAAATAAAAATTCAAGCAAACAAATATTTTTGTAACAGAAATACATAGTAGATACCCAGAGTTACACTGATAGGGGAACATACACTCTCTTCTCTTACTCCCCCCATCCAGCAAAAACAACAAAATAAATAAATGTCTTTTCCTTCCTTGAAGGGCTTCTGGCCTAATTTTAGAATTAGAAACAAAGAGGAAAACTACACGATTATATATCTTTGTGTCAGAAGGTGTATTTTATGACATAGTAATATAAAAATGCAGAGAAAGGAAAGATGAAGGGAAGGTCTCATGAAGGAAAGTGTATTTGAGGATTCCACAAAGTAAGTGTAAGGGTTGGGATGGAATGGATTAAAGAGTTGGTTTTGTAAATGGGAGGGATTGCTTGCAGCCATTTCAAACTTTAAGTACATTCATTATGTGAAACTAGCCAGAGTTCGTGTATTTTAAGAAGAAATTTCAAGAAACTAGAAAATTAAAAAAAAATTGAAAGTCAAGCAAACTACTTTAAAAATTCATGTTTAAACTTTAAGACTGGCTTTGTGCAAGTGAGAATTCTTAGATTTCTGCTCTCATTTTCAAGTCTTATCCTTATGTTAAAACAGCTTTATCATCTTTTCTTTAAAAGCGCCAAGAGTATGGTTGTATGCATACCTCATGATTTCCCAGCCAGCTCTGATGGCTGTGTTTTATCTTTAAGGCCTACAGAGCGGCAATGCAGACGCAGTGGAGCTGGATCTTACAGCTATGCCAGTGTGTGGAGCAGCACATAAAAGAGAACACGGCGTATTTCGAGGTGTGTGAATCAAATTGCAACTTCAGTAGGTTATTTTGTGATGCCGAATGTCTTGCAGAGAATGTGTTCGTGGTTTAGTATTAAAATACAGAAACAAAATGTAATGTGGATATGAGATAAAACTGAAATGTTTTCTTTGTAGGATATGAGGGCTATTTCATGTTCCATAGGATACACTCACTGAAGCACTCAATTAAGGAAGACATACTCTAAAAACCCCTTAAAATGGCAGAAAATCTTTGCAGATGTGTTTGTTTTAAGGATATGTTTTCATATAGATAAGTCAGTCAACCAAATAAGCTCTTTTTTTGGTATTCTTCAGAAGTATTCTTAGAAGCTCATCTCTATTTAAAAATCATTTGTACCCTAAAGTAAAATAGGCCTTCAACGAAACACAGTATAGACATAAGCTTTGGACACTTAGTCCTAATTCATAATCACCCAGAGTTCAGGAGTCGCTGCTTGGTTCCGGGAAGGATGCGATTATTGTGTTATCTTGTCGTGCTTTTGCTCTGCTCTCACTTAGGAGGAACACACATGATGCCATAACACTTGAACTTGACAATGCTGTGCTTTACTGACATTTGAAGTACTTTAACCGCCAGGTTTTGTCTTTCCCTAGTTTTTCAGTGATGCCAAAGAAGCTACTGATTACTTACGAAATCTAAAAGATGCCATTCAGCGAAAGTACAGTTGTGATAGATCAAGCAGCATTCACAAGCTCGAAGACCTTGTTCAGGAATCCATGGTACTTGTACAGAAACCTGACATTTCATCAGTGAGGTGTACTAGTGATTAGACTAGTCTTTAACTACATTTGTATGTATACAGGACTTTATTCGTCCCTTTGCTATTTCCACTTCATTCAATCAAGCATTTAAATACTCAGTTTTTGTATTTTTGGTAACAAATACAACAAAAAATGTTTACATTTCCCTTGATGTTTTAAGTGGTCTTCTATTTTTTATGTTCATTGATTCATTCTTCAAATACTTGTTAAGCCCTTTCTATATGCCAGGTACTGTTTTAGGTGTTGGAGATATAGAACAAAACAGACAAGAATTCCTGTCCTTGTGGTGCTTACATGCTAGAAGGAGAAATAGACAATAAACATGATAAATAAGTAAAAAATGTATAGTATGTTAGATAGTTGTAGATGCTAAAGAGAAAACACGGGAAGAGGGAAGCGTGAGAGGCAAGTGGGGAGAAGTTAAAAGTTCAGACCGGTTAGTCAGGGAAGGCTTCTCTGACAAAATTCCGTTTGTATAAAGCCCTGAGGGAATGAAGGGTACAGGTCTTGTATGTTTTAAAATCCATCTTCTTTATTTCACAGGAAGAGAAAGAAGAACTTTTGCAGTATAAAAGCACAGTAGCAAGCCTGATGGGAAGAGCAAAAACAATAATTCAACTGAAGCCAAGGAATCCTGACTGTCCTCTCAAAACTTCTATTCCAATCAAAGCTATCTGTGACTACAGACAAATTGAGGTACCTGTAGCTCCTAGAAACAAACCAGTTTCTATCATTATTCGTGTATATATATATATATACACACACAGATTTAAATGGGATCATACTGTTTATTAGTGGTGAAAAGTTTTTCCACCTCAGAAAATAAAACACACGCACAGAAAATCCCAAGATTAGGTATGGAAAAAGATTAGTTAACAGTGACTTCATTTGGTTCTTCTGTTCTTCATTTGAAACCAGATAACTATTTTCAAAGATGACGAATGTGTTTTGGCAAATAACTCTCATCGCGCTAAATGGAAGGTCATTAGTCCTACTGGGAATGAGGCTATGGTCCCATCTGTGTGCTTCACAGTTCCTCCACCGAACAAAGAAGCAGTTGACTTTGCAAACAGGTTTGTATGCAGTAGCTAAAAGGATAAAGCTGGTTTTGGGTGGCTTTTTTAAGTGCTTGGCTACCAAGGTGATTCGGATGCACCCAGAGGTACATTGGAAGAAAGGCTTCGTGATCTACTTCTGAAAGATTGTAGCCATTGAAAACCCTACAGTTCTACTCAGACACAAATGGAGTCACCATGAGTCAGAGTTGACTTGATGGCAACTGGTTTTTAAGGTTAAAGAAACAATAAATACTTTGTCAAAGACCCACAGGACAAATATGATACATTGCAACATGTTTTTAGAGGGAGCGAAAATGCTTAATCTGTGTTTTCTTTTACATATTACAGAATTGAGCAACAGTATCAAAATGTCCTGACTCTCTGGCATGAGTCCCACATAAACATGAAGAGTGTAGTGTCCTGGCATTATCTCATCAATGAAATTGATAGAATTCGAGCTAGCAATGTGGCTTCAGTAAGTATGTGGCTACCTATCAACCCACTAGGGCACCTTGTTATGAGTGGATGTCTCACGGAGTTTGTGTCTGCTCTAGAAGAGGATGGAGCCCAGTAGATCCATGCAAATATTCATTCATTCAGTACATTTTTGTTATATGCCTACCGTATACAAGGCACTTGGTGAGAACTGAGGAAATCGTAGATCATGGATTTTATTCAGTGCTTACGTTCTGATAGGGAGACAAGATGTAGTATTTGATGTGCAGAGGTACAGTATGGTTTGGTTTCATCTATTGAATTTTATACACTTGATTTTCCTTGTCTTTTGAAGCCTAAAATTATTAATGTAAAAGAAAATTAATTTCCAATGATTCTTCTATTCATGATTTTTAGTATAAACTAATATATGCCATGAGACCAAATTGAGATCTGTCCCATGTAAACGTAAGCCTTAGTGACTGCAGTCACTTAACTACCTGGAACTTTGGTCTTCTGTAGATAAAGACAATGTTACCTGGTGAACATCAGCAAGTTCTGAGTAATCTCCAGTCTCGTTTTGAAGATTTCCTGGAAGATAGCCAGGAATCCCAAGTATTTTCAGGCTCAGATATAACACAACTGGAAAAGGAAGTTAATGTATGCAAGCAGTATTATCAAGAACTTCTTAAATCTGCCGAAAGAGGTAATGCTTGGGAATCCCTGTCTGTTTCTTCCCTTAGGTGTTTAGTACAGGCTACTTTGTACTGTGAGTGGGAACCTCAGCCTTAGGTTTCTTATGTCCCTTAGCCTGTGATACATAGACACAATTGCTGGAACATTAAATGCATGTTTGAGGTGGGAACATGCAAGGAAGGATTCTTCATTCCAAAATGATGAATTGATGAAAAGGTGTGCCATCGAATATCATGACATATAATGAATTCTTGCTGCATCTACATTTTCATCATTTTTGCTGTTTTGCAGTATAATGTTCAGCATGATGGTTCTTGGGTTTCATAAAACACTTAGTTATTTTCTGATGTATTAAACTTGAATTTTATACAGGGTTAAACAAAAGGTTTATCTAGTTACCTTTCATTAAATGTAAGTGTTTTTTTCTGAACTCTATTGATATTACTTAGAGACCAAAATTTTATTAACAATATTCTGTTTTTTAAAATCTTAAACATTAACACATTCTTGATCTACCTTTGATTTTTAAGGATTTCATATTTGATTTTTACAATTAATCAGCAACTAATAATGTTTACATCATTGGGAACACAAAGTAGAGCCATGCATAACTCTTTTTATATATCATAAATCAGAAATTAGTACTTTAAATGGCATTAGAGACATTTATTAACACTTCCTTAAATTGTAATATCCTTGATTTTAAGATTTATGTCATTAGGATGAATTTGCGATGATAATAGCTAAGGTAAATTTAGCTAACTATGTCTCCGTCGTAGAACTACCATATTAACCACGTGACCAAGAGCATCCAAAAGATAGAAAAGAAGATATTTTCTAGACATTATGTTTACTTTCACAGAGGAGCAAGAGGAATCAGTTTATAATCTCTACATCTCTGAAGTTCGGAACATTAGACTCAGATTAGAGAGCTGCGAAGATCGACTGATTGGACAGATCCGAACTCCGCTGGAAAGAGATGATTTGCACGAAAGCGTGTTCAGGATTACAGAGCAGGAGGTGAGGTTTATAAATGTGCTGGGAAAAAAATTAAGATAAATTGCTGTGTTAAAGATCTTAGGGGGTTCCCTGGGTGGCACCAATGCTTAGGCACTTGGCTACTAACCAAAGGGTTGATGGTTAGAGTCCACCCAGAGTTGCCTCAGAAGAAAGGCCTTTCAATATTCCAAAATATTACAGCCATTGAAAGCCCTATGGAGCACAGCTCTATTCTGAAACATGAGATCACTGTGAGATGGAATTGATTCAGTGGCAACTGGTTTGCCATTGTCAACTCCCATGACTTATTACATGTTCAGCTTTGCACAGTGGTCACTCTGGGAGGTCTGATTGTTTTTTGCCGATTCTAAGCAATGATTCTGTAATTCAGGTGTCTGCCTCTGACTCAGGTAAACACAGGAACTTGTACCCTCACACCTATTGTGATGGAGGCTATAATGGTTTCTCACAGTGGAAGTCATTATATGTTGATAACCAGCACTATTAGATATTTGGTTTTAAGGAGATGAATGGGCAGTTGAGGGAATTATTGATTAGAAAACTTAAACCCCATGCTTTGATAAAGAAAAGGCAAGAATATGTAGATTTTTATGTCAGTGATCATAATGTAAAATGTGTGTCTTTAAACTGTTTCAAGAAAGAGGCTCCATCTGGCATGTTAGCCTAATGTCTATGTTTTTCTTCATTTTATAGAAACTAAAGAAGGAGTTGGAGCGACTTAAAGATGATCTGGGAACAATCACAAACAAATGTGAGGAATTTTTCACTCAAGCGGCAACCTCTCCGTCAGTTCCCACCTTACGATCTGAGCTCAGTGTGGTCATTCAGAACATGAACCAAGTCTACTCCATGTCTTCCACCTACATAGATAAGTATGTAACTGCTGTTAACTTTTCAAAGACTCATTCTTACTAATATAAGCATTAAATTTTATTTTGCCTTGATAAGAAATATGCAAAGTGTTTGTATGGATTTATGATGCTTCTCAGTGCTGAAAGGGAATGTGCCTCAGACATTACGGCACAATGTGTTACTTTCCTACGCTTCACTTGTAGTTTTGGTAGGTCAGATGTTACAGCCTACAGAATTTTCCACTTAAGCGTGGACTAAACATAGTTTAAAAGAAGGCCATCTTATGTTAAAATCCTTTGCTAAATTCTGCTTGTGGGCAGAGTGTGGGTGGGGGGACATGTCTATTAAGAAGAGAGTGTTCCAAAATGAAGAACATGCTAATGTCATGTGACATAACGGTGATTTAGATGTAAGTGAATTATAGGAAAATAATAAATTTTACCTAATATGAGGCTATTGTTTAATCCCCTTTTTTCAGGTTGAAAACTGTTAATTTGGTGTTAAAAAAGACTCAAGCTGCCGAAGCCCTTGTAAAATTCTATGAAACTAAGCTGTGTGAAGAAGAAGCAGTTATAGCTGACAAGAATAATATTGAGAATCTAATAAGTACTTTAAAGGTTTGAGTCTTACTTTTGGTTATTTTTCAAGATCATATTGTAAAAGTGTTTTTCTAGCATGCAGCTCAGATCTTCAAATGTCAGGCATTAAATAGCTTACTTTCAGTGTGTTTATGTTTATTCTATTTCATATCTCTGTAATATCACAGTTTTTTGTAAGTATGTTTATGGAGAGTTCATTTTGAAGTTTGTACCTTTTGATGGTAGCTGTTTATAGTCAGTTGGTGTTGGCAGCAATAGGAGTTGAAGCGAACATTAAATTCATTTTAACAGATCCACTTACTAAAAGAGGTAGTTGTGTTAAGAAATCAAGACAGCAAGTAGAGGAGTTAATCTAAGAAAAGATAAAGGTAGGAAATTGTACTTGTCTATATTTATATTTCTACGCATAATGCACTGAGTAAAACTGTTGACTGCAAACCATTTGGGAATTCTCTCAGTGTTTCTTAGTGCATGTATTCATTTTTTTTAACAATGGGGTTTAGTAAATTAAAAAAAAATACTTTGCTTGACAAGGTAACATCACTTATAGAATCTATTTTATTTATTCTGAGGATATGCAAATTCTAGTAGGCCAAACTTTATAAAAAAGTCTTTTTCTAGATCAAAGTACAGTCAAATGTTAGTAATTTCATAAGATACAACTCAGTGTAATATTTTTATGAGAGATATTCTTTCCTTTATGTGAATTTTATACCAGCTATTTGGAAATAAGTGGTAAGCTTAGGTAAATAATGGGCTTAGCCAGTGATTGGTTGACATTTTTGTAACTTTTACCAATGACTGTATTTTAGCAATGGAGATCTGAAGTAGATGAAAAGAGAGAGGTATTCCATGCATTAGAGGATGAGTTGCAGAAAGCTAAAACCATCAGTGATGAAATGTTTAAAACATACAAAGAACGAGACCTTGATTTTGACTGGCACAAAGAAAAAGCAGATCAATTAGTGGAAAGATGGCAAAACGTTCATGTTCAGATTGACAACAGGTTAGTATACTTTTCGTGCAGTTTGAGCACAGATTCAATCTCTGTCTGTGTATACAGGGTAAAAGCTGATTTTTTGTTTTTACTTCCATAGTTAATTGTGTTAATTTTAAGAGCTCTACCTAATTATATTTCTTTCTCACATGGTGGTCTTCAGCAAGACATTCAACTTCAAAATGCATATTTTTCAATTCTGTGTTAGTAAAACTATGGATCTATTCTAGCATTTGTATAGTTAGACTATTTGCTTTTTTGGAAGGAAAAATAATGTAATTAATTATTACTAACTTAATATTCAGATAACTGTGAGTAAGATCACAGGTCATGCATTTATAGGGCTGTCTGTAACAATCTATACTATACATGAGAAATACAAAGAAATTGATGTTCATTTTAATTGAAAATGAAAGAAAGTAAAAATTATCCACCCAGAGATTAAAACAAAAAGTGAAAAAGAAATGGGGTAGTTTTAGGGCTCATCTGAAAAGAAGTAGAATAATGTTCTTTCTCATTTTCATGTTTATGTTAATAAAAATAGGAGCCCTGGTGACACAGTGGTTAAAGTGCTTGGCTGCTAACCACAAGGTCAGCAGTTTGAACCTACCAGCCACTCCGTGGGAGGACAATGTAGCAGCCTGCTTCCATAAATACTTACAGCCTTGGAAACCCTATGGGGTGGTTCTACTCTGTCCTATAGGGTCACTACGAGTCAGAATTGACTCAGTGGCAGTGGTGGGTGGGTTAATAAAAATAAAATTCTCTGATATTGTGCCATTTTTGAGAAGTAAAATTAAGTTTAAATATATATTTTCTCATCTTTGTAAAATACATGATAAATAAGTTTAATCTGTCAGTTTTAAAATCATAGAAACTGAGGTATTCAACCACAGCTCATGAGTTCACTGAACTACTTTGTCATTATTTCTAGTTGAACTTTGATTTGATGCAAGCCTTGGCTATTCAGGACATGTTGACTAGTAATAATTAAGGTTAAGTTTCCAGTTTTCCTGCTTTTTAGCTTTAGGCTCTTAAACTTGTCCCTAGAATAATCAATACCACTAACTTGCACAACTTGGATCCAAGGCAAAATGTTTATATTCAACCCATTGTCAATATGGAACAACTTTGAATTCTTTATACATACTCCTCTTGCTGTGATTGTTGCATTGTAGTACAGTTGTTTTGTCTCTTCTTTCTTCTCTTTACTTTCCACCCTCCTATTGGCTATTGTTGGAAATAATGATTATTCTTTTATTATTCTCTTAGGTTACGAGACTTAGAAGGCATTGGCAAATCTCTGAAGTACTACAGAGATACCTATCACCCTTTAGATGACTGGATCCAGCATGTTGAAACTACTCAGAGAAAGATTCAGGAAAATCAGCCTGAGAACAGTAAAGCCCTGGCCACACAGCTCAATCAACAGAAGGTAGGTAACAACAGTTCCTTGTATAACGTTGTATCTGCACTTGGTCAGTCATGAGCCCTAGATTTGTTAATGATTCCTTTCCTGTGTTAAGAGAAGGAGTCCACAATTACGTGGATAAAGATGGGGCTTAAATCACAAATATTAAAATCCCACAACCCAAATCTACATAATCACTTACTTTGATTTCTTAGAAGTTATTTTTGAAAGCATAAGGAATAAGGAACAATTTTCAAATTCCTAACGATCATTTAATCATAAGTATGAAAATCTCTTTGATACTTTACTGTCTATAATAGTTTTGTGGGACCCTAAATAAATAAAAATGGATAGTAGTAGACAATTAGACAGCCACATCTGGCAGAGCCGAATGCCTCGAGATTCGTATTCCACCTTTAGGGGCCAGGAAGTTCTAGCCCTGTTTTGATCAGGAGTTGATGGAGGGCCAAGGACTTCAAGTCTGCTTTTGGATAATTACTATGGAGTGTGATAATTTCTGCTTTGGAAGCCCCGTGAGACTAGCTTAATCTGGAAGTTTGTCATTCACCAGTAAGGCAAATAAAATAATAAGTTCACAGGACCAAGAAGCTGTACTATTAAATGATGTGGATATTTCTTAGCTCCTTAGCATCTCAAGTAGGTAGTAGAATAGCATAGAATTCTGTGTCCTTTTTCTTCTAAACTGTGTATATTTATAGATGCTGGTGTCTGAAATAGAAATGAAACAGAGCAAAATGGATGAGTGTCAAAAATACGCAGAACAGTACTCATCTACAGTGAAGGTAAGAAGATTGGAGCATTGTATTAAATTTAACATTCAGGTATTTGGTTCTACAGTATACTTTTAAAGCATTTACAAGTCTTCTTATCTCTGTGATCAGAAGTAAAAAGAGAGAATCCTCATTTGAACCTTCTTTGATATTTAATCTATAATTCTATGTCAAATCTGAGTCATGTGGCAGCCCTTGGTTCATTCATTGATTCACCCTCTCCTTATTCTCCCTACTCATACCCTCACTGTCCAGAATAAATACATAGTTCTGAAATTGATCTCCATTCATTTTTTTTCCTTCTTAACATTGCTAGAATATTCCCTGGAAGAACTTCTGATTTCTAACTTACGGAACATTTCTCGTGCTCTTTACACTCATTGTTAATGACTTCTCAGCTTTAGCCACAGTCCCATTGTCTAGCTAGGGGGAAGGGGAAAGGGAGGCTGACTATAATTAGGAAGTTGTAAGAAAATGTTTCCATGAACTTCCAAATAGACTTGGAAACTTTTCTGACCACTCTCAACATTTCTGATTTTATCACCACCTTGGAAACATCTCCAGGTTGGGGTAGATTCCTAAAATGTAGTTTTGTAATATTTTCTGTATATAAAGTTTTTCAGTGAAATTCGGCTAAGCTTTAATTCTCTGCATTGAATCACTATATAGAACCAAATTTTAGCACTTTGCTTGAATTAATTTAATCTTATTGACTGCTTTATACAGGACTATGAATTACAAACAATGACCTACCGAGCCATGGTAGATTCACAACAAAAGTCTCCAGTGAAGCGCCGAAGAATGCAGAGCTCAGCAGATCTCATTATTCAAGAGGTAATAAAAGTATGAGAGAGAGAGAGATAGGGAGAAGAGGAGGGGATGGAGATGGAAAGAGGGGGATAAGGAGGGAAAAAACCCTTTTACAATTTTTATTCAAAATCAGGTATTAATCGCAGAGCAAAATCTGTGTACTTTCTGATTAAACTTAGAAGATATTTGTCATTTAATGTGGTTTGCACAACGGTAATAAACTCATTCCTCTCCAGTTACCATTTGTAATTGGAGAGTTGTGTGCTTTACTGTCTCAAAGCCTAGTTAATATTGTAATTATTACTCAAAATTCATTTAACTCATTGAGACAACTAGAAATTATGTTTTTATTATCATTTTTTTTGCTTGTAGTTCATGGACCTAAGGACCCGGTACACTGCTCTGGTTACCCTCATGACACAATATATTAAATTTGCTGGTGATTCATTGAAGAGGCTGGAAGAGGAGGAGGTAACCATTAACTATGAACAGCTAACTAAAAAAGGAACTAAATAGAAGCAGAAACTACAGTATGGCTTGGGAAATTAAAAAAAAAAATGTCATGCTAAATTTACATTACTGATAGGCAAACAGAAACCCTGGTGCATAGTGGTTAAGGCCTATGGCTGTTAACCAAAAAGGTCGGCAGTTTGAATCCACCAGGCACTCCTTGGGAACCGTATGGGGCAGTTCTACTCTGTCCTGTAGGGTCGCTATGAGTCGCAATCGACTGGACGGCAGTGGGTTCAGGATATGCAAATGATTCTTAATTATAAAATTACAATGAGAAAAGAATGGAATCCAGGTTGTTGTTATTTTATTTTTAGGATTCTCTCAAAAAGAAAAAATTCATTTTAACTTTAGCACTCTAATATGCTAGATAGGGCTAATGTCTTAATTAAATGATTTTATTTAAATCATAGAATGTTGGCAGAACTTATTAAAACTTTCGGTGTTTTTGAAGCATAAGTTATAGTGAATGCTATCGCAGTGTCTCCAGAAATATTACAAAAGACATGTGTTTTATGCATTTTTAAATTCATTGACATCTTCGAAGAACTGAAGCATAAAGCAATTGATTTAGAAGTAGCAGGTGTTTGTATAGAACAATGCTACTTTTTGAGAATTATGGAATAGTATCTTTTTTGGGGATTAGTTTTTATTTTTGCCAAAAAGATATCGTGTGTAAGATGAAATCCCCCTTAGTGACCATTCTAATTTGGAGAACTTCCACTGCCTTAGTTTTGCATTTTAAAATTATACTGTGAAATAGGAATAGTTAGGAGTTACTTATAAAAATACATTGTCATCAAAGGCTAGTGTATTTAATCTTAAAGGTATTATACTATGCTTTTCCCTTGAAATCCTTTCTACCCCCTAACCTCACAACAGACAAAAATAGTACGCTGAATTCTAAAGTAAGTAAATGATGGGGCATTAGCCATTTTAAGTTGGAATATTGTTGAAGTTGTGAAGGTGATTATACTTATTATACTCCACTTATATAGTGAACGAACCAAAACAGTAGCAAATTTTTAATACATCTTACTTTCCTAGTTTCTAAAAATGTGACTGCTTTGGCAAACTATTTTTGTCTGTTCAGAGTTAACATTTTCCTGCAACTAAGCACTAACATAGCTAATTGCGGGACTTTATAATCAGCTTCCTTTGTGCTCATAAAGGAAGAGAACCAGACTATTTGTGGCTGTTCTAATAATTGGCATGCTTCTTGCTTATGAAGGAACACTTTTTTTTTTTTAACATTTTTTATATTTAGTGATTGATGTAAAATGTGTTAATTTAAATCTCTTCCCTTTGGTTATAGTATGTATATGATTGTACATATATGAGCCCCTTTGCTCAATTTATCTGATGAGGCCAAATACCAAAAGTTGATAGAACCAAAAGATATTTCAGGAGACCTAAGACATATATAAATTATGATTTTCTTTCTTTTAAATGTCAAAAATTTATAGTGAATTAAAAATCATGGAAGTGTAGTTTTTGAAAGGACATGCAAAGAAATAACAAACCCACTGCCATCGAGTCGATTCCGACTCATAGCAACCCTATAGGACAGAGTAGAACTGCCCCATAGAGTTTCTAAGGAGCGCCTGGTAGATTTGAACTGTTGACCTCTATGGTTAGCAGCTGTAGGATTTAACCACTATGCCCCCAGGGTTTCCATGCAAAGAAATAGATTTTTAAAATTAGATTAAAAAATAGATCAAGAAATAAAATAAGAAAACATTCCAGATTAAAAATTTACCACTTAAGGATCAAATGAATGGAATGTCTTATAAAAGATATGTAGGTCAGCCTTCTGACTTAGAAGAGTAGTTTTTCTGGTACTGAATCTGGGCAGATGCTCTGTGAGAAACCTTGGATGGAAAGCAGAATTTTCATAATAAACATGAGAAATCACAGAAAGATACAAGTTAAATTCAAAAGGTAAAACCAAATTGGTTTAGAGAAATGTTAGTAGAGAATGTTAATTGATGTTAGAAGTAATAAAGAGATTCTCTAGTCTATACTGAGAATAAAATGTATTAAATATTAATTGCAGAGATTAAAGGGGACAGTATGTTTCTTTGGGGAACATTTAGAGAGAACGTGGAGAAGTTGCTCCTATGTGAATAAGTTTGAGATCTACAGGAAAGCAAATCAAGCAGCAGGACTAAATTATTTCCAATATTTCTTGTAGTATTTTCTAAAAAATTCAAAGTTATCCAGACAATGTACAATTATTAATAAATCACTAAAATAACTCTGAGTAGCTGAGGATTCAAAAAGAGAAAGTTGTCTCTGTGGAATATGTATATATATTTAACCTCAGAACATGACCAGGAAAAAATAAAGGTTCAAAACTTCTAAAGAAAGCTAAGTTTTAATGGAGCCTTGATAAGGAACTGAGATATAAGACCCTCTTAGAAATCATCTACTTGTAGAATATTTAAAACTTGATATTCAAACAGGTAAAATGCTTCAGTGTCACTCAGAGTTGTTCCTGCTAATAAAATAAATAGGGATTGTGATGAGATTTGTTTCTGTATGAATTCTTGGTAAAAAACCATATTTAGGTTAGCAAAGAGAACAGCTGAAATTCTTATAAAACTTACTGGAGATCAAGCAGTTAGAGGAAGCTAAAGAAGATGTCCGATCTATAATATAAATTAAGTTCTTAAAATTCTACAAATCTTCTCAATGAAAAAAATCTACTTTCTAGAATAATTTCTCTACTTCCATTTAAATTGTTTTTAATTGTAATGATTTGGAGTTGATCACATAAAACTAACAACATTATGATATTAATAAAGAAAAATTAAATTATGATTAAAAACTAACCATGATCACCTAGTTCTGTAGCCAAGGTAATGTATATTCCTCCCAGCTGACACTGATTCTCTATCATCAATAGAGTAAAAAAACATTTTCTTTATTTCGTTCTGTACACTGGGGCTGAGTCCCTAAGTATATTTAATTAAGCATTTCTATTTAACACATATCTTTATTTATGGAGTATCTAAAGGCACTTGTCAAGGTGGATTCATAGGAGGCATGTGATTAACAACAACAACAACAAAATCTGTGAGTATATGCAAGAAGCACATCTTTTCTAAAACACCAGGGACTGAGCTGCCTTTGCATTAGCAATTCTGGTTATTAAAATTGTCGTGATATGGCAACTACAAGCAAGTAAGGAAGTTGACTTTAGAAGTACAAGTTTTCACACAAATTTTCTTCTATGTTAAGTATTATTCTCTGATTTGGCTCCCTGTTCCAAAGTTCTGTATTTTGTTTCTATAACCATAAAACCAACCCATTGCCTTTGAGTCAATTCTAACTCACAGTGACCCTAAAGGACAGAGTAGAACTGCCCCATAGGGTTTCCATGGAGCGTCTGGTGGATTCAAACTGTTGACCTTTTGGTTAGCAGCCGTAGCTCTTAACCACTATGCAACCAACCATAAAACAGTGGAGCATAAATATCATCCGGAATTTCATTGGGCCAGATACTGAAAACTAAATTCTTTAGTGTCACGTGGTTCCTGTATGTCGTATAATCTTCTTGGCTTGTAGAGCTAAGTGGCGCATGAGAGTAGAAAGAGCAACATTGTGAGAGTTTTACTTCCTGCTTTTTCACTAACTCATTGCATGAGTTTGCACCTCAATTTTTTCATCTGTAAAAGGCAGGGGTCATGCTACATATTTGGTAAGGCCTCTTCTTGCTGTAGAATCCTCAGCTTGCTAATTTTTTAAATAAAATTATTCCCAAGAGACAGAAAAAGATTCTTCAGCTCCAAAAGCCTGTCTTGAAGCGTTTTTTGTCTTCTACTGCTGACTTTCTGAAGCTTCCTCTCAGAAGAAGGTGGTGGTGTCGGTGTTGGTGCTAGTGCTTGTTCTGCATTTGGGTTCACTTGGTTTTATAAGTACTGTTGTGAACATTGCATCAGATTTTGTAAGATGAATTTGAATAGAACAGGTTTGACACTTTCAAAACATCTCTTGTAGATTAAAAGGTGTAAGGAGTCTTCTGAACACGGGGCATACTCAGATCTGCTTCAGCGTCAGAAGGCAACAATGGTTGAGAATAGCAAACTTACAGGAAAGATCAGTGAATTGGAAAAAATGATAGCTGAACTAAAGAAACAAAAGTCCCGAGTAGAGGAAGAACTCCCGAAGGTCAAGGAGGCTGCAGAAAATGAATTGAGAAAGCAGCAGAGGAATGTAGAAGATATTGCTCTGCAGAAAATGAGAGCTGAAAGCGAAGCCAAGAAGTATCGCAGGGAACTTGAGACCATCGTGAGAGAGAAGGAGGCTGCAGAACGGGAGCTGGAGCGGGTGAGGCAGCTCACATTAGAGGCCGAGGTCAAAAGAGCGGCTGTGGAAGAAAACCTCCTTAATTTCCGAAATCAGTTACAGGAAAACAGTTATACAAGGAGAACCCTGGAAGATCATCTTAAAAGGAAAGACTCAAGCCTCAATGACTTGGAGCAACAAAAAAATAAGTTAATAGATGAATTAAAAAGAAAGAAAGACAACGAGGAAGAACTCCTGAAGCTGATAAAGCAGATGGAAAAAGACCTTGCATTTCAAAAACAGATAGCAGAGAAACAGTTGAAAGAAAAGCAGAAAATTGAATTGGAAGCAAGAAGAAAAATAACTGAAATCCAGTATTCACGTAGAGAAAATGCACTGCCACCTTGCGCAGGTCTTCAGACAGAACATGACAAACATAAAGCAGAACTCAGACTGCAGGTAGATGAACTAATGGTCGCCAACAGAAAGGCTGAAAAAGACGTACGAGAACTGAAGTATGAACTTAATGCCCTCCAGCTTGAGAAGACGTCATCTGAGGAACAGGCTCGTTTGCTAAAAGAAAAACTGGATGAAACCAATAATACACTAAAGTGCCTTAAATTGGAGTTGGAAAGGAAGGATCAGGTAGAGCAGGGGTATTCGCAGCAGCTCAGAGAACTTGGTAGACAGTTGAATCAAACCACAGATAAAGCTGAAGAGGTCCTGCAAGAAGCTAATGATCTTAAGAAAATAAAGCACAATTATCAGGTCGAATTAGAGTCTCTCCATAAGGAAAAAGGTAAACTAGAAAGAGAAGTAGACAGAATCACTAGGACACATGCCATCGCTGAGAGGAATATTCAGCATTTAAATTCACAAATCAGTTCTTTCCAGAATGAGAAGGAATTTCCTAATGAAAGAGCACGATTCTGCCGGAGAAAATCGGATCACCTAAAAGAACAGTTTGAGAAAAGCCATGAGCAGTTGCTTCAGAATATTAAAGCTGAAAAAGAAAACAGTGATAAAATCCAAAAGCTTAATGAAGAATTGGAGAAAAGCAATGAGTGTGCAGAAATGCTGAAACAAAAAGTGGACGAGCTGACTAGGCAGAATAATGAAACCAAATTAATGATGCAGAGAATTCAGGCTGAATCAGAGAATGTGGTTTTAGAGAAGCAAGCTATCCAGCAAAGATGTGAAACGCTGAAAATTCAGGCAGATGGTTTTAAACAGCAGCTACGCAACACAAATGAACACTTGCATAAACAGACAAAAACAGAGCAGGATTTCCATAGGAAAATTAAGTGCCTAGAAGATGACCTGGCCAAAAGTCAAAATTTAGTTAGTGAATTTAAGCAAAAGTGTGACCAGCAGAACATTATCATCCAGAATACTGAGAAAGAGGTTAGGAATCTGAATGCCGAGCTGAATGCTTCCAAAGAGGAAAAGCGGCTGGGAGAGCAGAAGGTACAGTTACAGGAAGCTCAGGTGCTAGAGTTAAATAACAGGCTGAAAAGGGTACAAAACGAGCTGCACCTGAAGACCATCGAGGAGCAGATGACACACAGAAAGATGGTTATGTTTCAGGAAGAAGCTGGTAAATTCAAACACTCAGCAGAGGAGTTCCGGAAAAAGATGGAAAAATTAATGGACTCCAAGGTTATCACTGAAAATGACATTTCAGGCATTAAACTTGACTTCGTGTCTCTTCAGCAGGAAAACTGCAGAGCTCAAGAGAATGCTAAGGTTTGTGAAACAAATATTAAAGAACTTGAAAGACAACTTCAACAGTATCGTGAGCAAATACCAAAAGGGCAGAACGTGGAAGCAAATCATTACCAAAAATGTCAGAAACTTGAGGGTGAGCTGATAGCTCAGAAACATGAAGTTGAAAACCTGAAGCAAAAAATGGATCAACAGATAAAGGAGCACGAACATCAGTTGGTTTTACTCCAGTGTGAAATTCAAAAAAAGAACACAGCCAAAGACTGTAGCTTCAAACCAGAGTCTGAGATGACAGTGAAGGAGTGCCAACACTCTGGAGAGCTCCCCTCTAGGAACACGGGGCAACTTCATGCAGGGGCCAGATCGCCTCTGTTGAGATGGACTCAAGAACCACAGCAATTGGAAGAAAAATGGCAACATCGGGTAGTTGAACAAATACCAAAAGAAGTCCAGAAAAACCAGCAGCAGTGTTACTCTGAGTATTTTTCTCAAATAAGCACCGAATTACAGATAACTTTTGATGAGACAAATCCTATTACAAGACTGTCAGAAATAGAGACGATAAGAGATCAAGCCCTGCACGATTCCAGAGCACCTGTTAGGTATCAAGATGACAAATGTGAAATGGAATTGGTGAAGCTTTTGACACCCTTAGAGGTATACTATGTGTTCCGAGACCTTATCAGCTACTTCATGTCAAGTTTCTTCTTTTCTTTCCTAGAGTAATTCTTTTTTTTTTTTTTAATCTGTCTTGAGGGTGTCTGGCTATAATTCTGACAAGAAAAGAAAACTGTAATTTCTTTCAGCATCTGGAATCTTTATTATAAATTATTATTCTTTAACTTTTAAATGTTTGAGATTAAACGCACAGATGTAATAGATGTTCTTTTATACCCGTTGGAATTTATATTTATAAAAACATGACCATAAAAATAGCTAGAAGAACCAAGCAGTTAACTTTAATTTCTAATATGTTCTGTGGCTAAATTTCATCTCAGCCTTTTTAAAATACACCATTTTAATACTTATGTTACCTAAAGTAAACTGCAGACTCTCAAATCGTATTACTTATTTCTAAACTCTCCTAGGTTTGAATTTTTTCTTCTCTTATATCATCTCTGTTATTATAGGGATTATGCTTGAATTGAGAATGTGTAAAGTGACAGTGTTCTTTAGGTGACTTTTAATGTCTTATAAATTCCCATTACAGATAGCTAAGAACAAGCAGTATGATATGCATGCGGAAGTCACAACATTAAAACAAGAAAAAAAACCAGTTCTCAGTGCTGAAGAATGGATGCTTGATGAGTCCAGAGCATCTGGTGGAGTCAAGAGAGATTTTCTTAAGAAAAGCTTAGAACCAGAGACTTTCCAGAACTTTGATGGAGATCATGCATGTTCAGTTAGGGATGATGAATTTAAATTTCAAGGGCTCCGGTGCACCGTGACTGCCAGGCAGTTGGTTGAAGCTAAGCTTTTGGACATGAGAACGATTGAGCAGTTGCGACTTGGTCTTAAGACTGTTGAAGAAGTTCAGAAAACTCTTAGCAAGTTTTTGATGAAAGCCACCTCAATTGCAGGGCTTTACCTAGAATCCACCAAAGAAAAGGTTTCATTTACCTCAGCAGCCAAGAAATTCATAATAGACAAAATGATGGCATTAGCATTTTTAGAAGCTCAGGCTGCAACAGGTTTTATAATTGACCCCGTTTCAGGTCAGACATACTCTGTTGAAGATGCAGTCCTTAAAGGAATTGTTGACCCTGAATTCAAAATTAGACTCCTTGAGGCAGAGAAAGCAGTCCTGGGATATTCATATTCTTCTAAGACACTGTCAGTGTTTCAAGCTATGGAAAATAGAATGCTTGACAGACAAAAAGGTAAACATATCTTGGAGGCCCAGATTGCCAGTGGGGGCATCATTGACCCTGTGAGAGGCATCCGCGTTCCTCCAGAAATCGCTCTGCAGCAAGGCTTGTTAAACAATGCCATTTTACAATTTTTACACGAGCCATCGAGCAATACAAGAGTGTTTCCTAATCCTAATAACAAGCAAGCTCTGTATTACTCAGAATTACTGCGAATGTGTGTATTTGATGTAGATTGCCAGTGCTTTCTGTTGCCATTTGGGGAGAGGAACATTTCCAATCTCAGTGTACAGAAAACACACAAAATTTCTGTAGTAGACATTAAAACAGGAGCAGAACTTACCGCATATGAGGCTTTCCAGAGAAACCTAATAGAAAAGAGTACATACCTTGAGCTTTCAGGGCAGCAATATCAGTGGAAGGAAGCCACATTTTTTGAGTCCTATGGGCATCCCTCTCATATGCTGACTGATTCTAAAACAGGATTACAGTTCAATATTAATGAGGCTATAGAGCAGGGAACAGTTGACAAAGCCGTGGTCAAAAAGTATCAGGAAGGCCTCATCACACTTACAGAACTTGCTGATTCTTTGATGAGCCGGTTAGTTCCCAAGAAGGATTTGCACAGTCCTATTGCAGGGTATTGGCTGACTGCTAGTGGGGAGAGGATCTCTGTACTAAAGGCCTCCCGTAGAAATTTGGTGGACCGGATTACTGCTCTCAGATGCCTTGAAGCCCAAGTCAGTACAGGGGGAATAATTGATCCTCTTACTGGCAAAAAATATCGGGTGGCCGAAGCTTTGCATAAAGGCCTGGTTGATGAGGGGTTTGCCCAGCAGCTGCGACAGTGTGAATTAGTAATCACAGGGATTGGCCATCCAGTCACTAACAAAGTGATGTCCGTGGTGGAAGCTGTGAATGCAAATATCATAAGCAAGGATATGGGAATCCGATGTTTGGAATTTCAGTACTTGACGGGCGGTTTGATAGAGCCACAGGTTCACTCCCGGTTGTCAATTGAAGAGGCTCTCCAAATAGGTATTATAGATGTCCTCATTGCTATGCAACTCAAAGATCAAAAGTCATATGCCAGAAATATAATATGTCCTCAAACAAAGAGAAAATTGACCTATAAAGAAGCCTTAGAGAAAGCTGATTTTGATTTCCACACAGGGCTTAAACTGTTAGAAGTGTCTGAACCCTTGATGACAGGAATTTCTAGCCTCTACTATTCTTCATAATAGGACAGCTATCCTACTGTTCAAACAACTTTGTGCAGGGGCGATGTTGTCTAGTTATGCAGCCTGTCCAAAGTATGATTGTGTTGATTAACTGCGTGTTCTAGTCATTGTGTAACATCCTAGAAATACTATTTCTTTCTTGAGGGTAGGAAATCACTGACTGCTACAAAGAGAAATAATTTTTTAATTAAAAATGGCAAAGATTACTCTAAAAATGGTTCTATTTAGCTTTGAGATTAGTTTTTTAATGCTGTCTACACTAGAAGGCTTTACCTGGAGTATGGAATAAGATTGATGAGCTCTACCAAATTCACTGCATCATTTTTTGAGAATTCTGTCCATCCCTGAGTAGATCCAGCCTGATATTAAAACAAACAAACAAAAAACCCATTGCTGTTCAGTTGATTCCGACTCATAGTGACCCTATAGGACAGAGTAGAACTGTCCCATAGGGTTTCCAAGGAGCGGCTGGTGGATTTGAACTGCTGACCTTTTTCTTAGCAGCCCAGCTCTTAACCACTGCACCTTCAAATGCTACATTGTTCACACTGAAAGAGGATTTCGAAAACACTGTGGAATCAAAGAGAAAGATCTCAGTTTGTTCCCACCTTCATAAGTCTATGGTGTTTCAGATTGCCTTGAAAAATGGAAAAGTTTTGAGTCTTTCTGTATATAGTGAACCTCTTTACGTATTAAAATGTGTACTCTCATTTCTCATTTCTACTTAAGACTTTGAAATTAAAAGCTAACACTATGAATGTATTGTGTGCTGGAGGAGGGGGAAGGATTTTTTTTTCCACTCTATGTAATTTGTATATGTGTGTAGACATTCTTTATTCCTTCAGCTATGCATTGATAATTTTTTCAAGACAATCATGATTGTAATGCTAATGCAAAGGCAGCAATTCACAGATCTTCTCGTGCTTCATGAATAAAGTTGAGTTTTTTTTACTGGTCGTATTGATGGAACAGCTGGGAGGTTAGACTGATCATTAAGGAATGTCACAGCTTTCTTTGCCAACACAAACATTTTGGAAGTACATCTGCTATGTGACGTGATACACATGGTTAAGTGAATGAATAAAATGTCTCAGTAACCTGCGTGATGAAAAGAACATGTTTACATTCTTGTTTTCGCTGGAGAAATCAGTTTACTATTTGGTCATTTACTGGAATATATCTTTTTTACCACTTGCACCTGTTAGAAGTCACTGGAAGAAGAAAAGAAAGAGCATGTTGAAAAAGCCAAAGAATTGCAGAAATGGGTATCAAATATCAGCAAGACTTTGAGAGATGGAGAGAAGGCTGGAAAATCTCTCTTCTCTAAGCAAAAGGTATTCACTGAGGTCCTGGCTTAGTAATAACACTTAAGATTTACTGAGTTGATAGAACCCACCTGGCACAATATTTAGTTTTTTATGTTCATTTCCCCCATTTTATAGGCAATTATGACGAGGTTCACAGAGATTAAGTAGCTTGCCCAAGGGAGCAGAGCTGGTATGTGGCACAATAATGTATTTGATTCCAAAGCCTCAACTCTAAAGTAGATTAATATGTGTACTGTTTCTTCTAATAGATCTGTTTCCTGATTATTATGATGAGAATTGCCAAAGAGCTGAGTCATCCTGTTTTGTGCCCTGAGTAAATCCATAGTCTCTCATACCACAAAGATACACAGTACCATTCTCACAGATGTAAATATAAAAAGTTTTAAGCACCATGCAAATAAAAATTAGGAAATCAACATTTTTGAGCAGGAGCTTAGCTGTGTTTTTCTGGATCTTTGCTATTTCGTGAAGAGGTTTTCTACAGTTAATCACTGGAATTTCTAGATTGTTTCCTTACCTAAGTCAATTCTTTCTTCCCGTGGGCCATATTCTGTACCCAACCATTTGGCATTAGTTGGATGGCTGCAACTCGTCAGATGTTAGTGCTCCATGGAGTCTATTGAACTGCACCACTTGAAGTTCTTAATGAGTTGGTAGTTCAGGTATAAATTCCAGTGTTGCTGCTGCTGGTGGTAGCACTGGAATTGCTGTCCTATTTAAAAAAATAAATTTCCACTAAGATGGGCAGCGTTTTTCTCAAAAAAATACGTTCCCTACACTGTCCTCTTTTGCCCTGCCAGATATTTGAAGATTTTAGGCACTTTCGTCTCAGTATATAGCTTTCTTTTCTAGCTATGCATCTGATTAGAACTAACTCACTTATAATCAGTTAAAACACACATTGTTAAACTGATTAAATAGGGAAAAACTTCAGTGTCTTATCTGATTTTGCCTATGATATGAGACAGATACACCCTGGAGAGATTTATAGACCTAAGTATATATTTGAAACATTATTCAATGAAAATAAAGCTGAATTAGCTCATACTCTTACACATTGTATTTTATATAGCGTGTTAGAAATATAAAGTTGGAAATCAATGAC
This sequence comes from Elephas maximus indicus, assembly GCF_024166365.1. Lineage (NCBI taxonomy): Eukaryota > Metazoa > Chordata > Mammalia > Proboscidea > Elephantidae > Elephas > Elephas maximus. The sequence goes on along the minus strand of NC_064819.1, from coordinate 122,362,825 downwards.
ATTTTAATTAAATTAAAAACTAAACATCCTTCAAAGTACTTTGCTGCAAACACTTAGTTGAAAATACCACACCCCACCCCCACTGAAGAACACCTTCTGAGAAACATGGATCATGAGCCCTTCGGTGTTTTCCTTTCTCTAGGTGTAAATTCTACAAAACATTACTAGATTAGTTTTGGGCCTCCTAGACATAAATTTTTTTAAAAAAATGTATGTCATGGTCTAAACTTTGAATATCTAAGAACACTTTATTGTTTTCTCAGTTAAAGAAAATTTAAAATAATTTGATGTGAACAATAAATCAGTATGGCCTCATGATTACGTATCCAAACCAACCCATTGCTATTCTGTCCTGTAGAGTTGCTACAAGTGGATATTGACTCGCAGCAACTCTATAGGACAGAATACAACTGCCCTATTAGGGTTTCCAAGGCTGGAACCTTTATGGAAGCTGACTGCCACAGCTTTTTCCCATGGAGCGGCTGGTGGGTTAGTGGCTCAGCACTTAACTACTGATCCACCAGGGCTCCTAAAAAACTGATTGCTATCAAGGTGGTTTTGACTCATAGTAACCCTTACAGGACAGAGTAGAACTGCGCCATAGAATTTCTTAGGCTGTAATCTTTATGGAAGCAGACTGTTAACAGCTTTCTCCTGCGGAACCACTGGTGGGTTTGAACCCCCAACCTTTCTGTTTTTAGTTATCTGCCCAGTGCTTAATCACTGTAGCACCAGGGCTCCTTATGATTACCTGTAATCATGAAAAATAGACTTTAAATAGAATACACAGGGGGAAATAAACCTTTTCGTTGGTCCATCCTTTTCACGCATTTCTGCTCACTTAACAGCAATTAATATCCAAAATAGATATTCATAAGTGTTAGGAGAAAGTGCTACAACCTCTTGCTTTTCCCAAAACAAATCAGTTTTAGTCCTTCGACCATCACAGGTGACTTTTGCAAATGTGAGTCTTAGCAATAGAAATGATTTAGTCTTGATTTGCAGACTTACAGATAAGTATTTCCACAACCTTTTTGTTTGTTTGTTTCAAAAGGAGCATTGTAGCTAGGAGCTAGGGAGAAGGAGGATACTCTTTTGAGGTAGTGTTCCACATTCATGTGTCATTTTGAGCGCTAAGATGTACACGGATGACATTAGACTAATGCTGAACCACTGACTGCCTGGGCTGTTAAGGCAACCTTTGTTCACAGTTGGGCTAGGACAAATGCAAGAACCATGTAATATTATTTCCTTATGAAAATAATGGTGTTATGGATAGATAGGTTTTCTGTAATCATGCATCTAAATACTCTTCTTATCCAGCCCTGTACAGTGATATTGCAGTGGTTATTGACTTGAGTCACCCAGAAAGTAGACCTTTTACTTGATTAGTTTAAAAAAAAAATTGCTGTTTAGTCTTGTGAAGGGAAAGTTTGATGTATTGTCTTTACCTTGTAGCTTTCCAGTGAGGAAATAACAACCAAGAAGGAACAATTGTCAGAAGCACTTCAAACCATGCAACTGTTTTTGGCTAAACATGGTGACAGGTATGTTGGTTTTCATTAGCTTTTGTATTCAAGGCAGGGACGTGGTCTTAAAAACATTCAGCAAAGCAGAAGATGGTAAATTTTAATTGAGATTTTTTTAATTGGACTCAATTGAATGTAATCACCGTTTAGTTATTAATGTAATAGCATAAACAATTTAATTATCATTTTTAGTCTTTACTACAACCCTGATATGGAAACAGATTCAGAGAGGTTACAACCCTGATATGGAAGCAGATTCAGAGAGGTTACAACCCTGATATGGAAGCAGATTCAGAGAGGTTAAGGATCAATAGCTAGTCATTGGTGGAGTTAAGACTTCAAGTCAAGTCTTAATTCTAAGTAGTGTTCTCTGAGACTTAACTTTTGTAAAAATATGTGTACATATGTTCATTTTTTCAGATGAGACCTATGGCAACATGATTTCTTATATGCTAAGCTTACATTTTGCAACAATGCACTTCATGTATTTTAGCCAATAACTCGGGCAGGGAAGGAATCAACCCTTTTCAAAAACCATTTGTGGACATCCTCTTTGTGATTCCTCCAGAATGACTTTGTATTGTGCCTTAGAGATTCTCTCGTGGATTTCCTCTTTGTTCATCCTTCAGATTAAACAGATTTCATCTAGAGTAATGGTGCCTTACTGTTTCTTTTCCACATTGGAAATAACAGTTGGCTCTTTCCCTCTGTCAGATAAGAATTTTTTTTTTTTTGGAAATTTGTATATGCTGTAGGGTTACTATGAGTTGGAATCGACTCAATGGCAATGGGTTAGAGAGGTGCTAATGTATCAGTTTACACCCTTTCATCCAGTCCCTTTCTCAGGCAGGGAAAGGATTCTTAGGTGTTTTTTGGATCATCCTTAATTTTTATATATAATCATTCTAAGACCAGAGCAATCTGTGTGAGAGGTCAAGTTTTACTTTATGCCTGTGTACTTTACAAAGTCAGAGCCTAATATATCATCTTTGCCACTTGAAGACTTGCATCATTGTTCATACTTTCTGGTTATTTTAGAATGACAGATGAAGAAAGAAATGAACTGGAAAAACAAGTGAAAGCTCTTCAAGAAGATTATAATTTATTATCCAGTGAATCTCTGAAACAACTGCAAGAAGCAAAAACCCCAGAGGATATAAAGGTAGAAGAGAAGGTAATATTTATTTAAAGCGAGGAATCTTAAAGGTTCTTGGTTTTATTGCATGGTCGTGGAAATACACGTAAAGAACTGACCTTGGGTTTTGTACATGGGAAAAATGCTTGGAGATTTCAGTGTTTATTAAATGCAGTCTTACACATGCCGGTCATCAGTTTCCGTGACATCTTAATAATCTCTGCTTGCATGGTAAACAAAAGAATCATCCATTTTTCTAACTCTTCTCTTTAAAAGCCATTCTTCTGCTATATGAGGTATTTTGTTATATAAGTATGAAGTTATAAAACAGTCTATTGGTCATCTCTAAATGTAGCATTTGAGTTTTTAGAATTGGTTTGATTTACAGAGATGCCCATGAGGCCTATTTGATTAACACGAGACCACATGTTATAGTGAAGTGACCATAGAAGCTTCTTAGAATACAACAGAAATCACTTAAAATTTGGCTTGAACTTAAGCTTTTTAAATGTGACAATACATGTCAGTATGCCCAAAACAATATTTGATATTCAAAAAGTTATGTTTACATTTAATTCCTTTACTCCCGGAAGTACTTTCGATTTAATTTTGTTGTAGTTTGGGGGTATGTAATAATTTTTCTGGTTCCTTAGTTTTTGTCTGTCTTAAAAAAAAAAAAAAAAAAGCCTGTATGCTGTAAACATGAGTAGCATGGGGTTGATACTCTCTTTCATGTCAGTAGACTCTAATCTCACCCAATTGCAGGAAGCATGATGTGCCTTCTAGGTACGTGCTCTGTTTTCTCACTCTCATCGTCTACTCTGTTGTGTCCTCACTAACCTTGTTAAAGTACACAGTATTAAGTTTTCAATTCACAGATGCATGTTGTTTTCAAAGCTTTTATCACATCCTGTGCTGTTGAATAGATCACTGACATAGATCACTTGCGCATTTGAGCTGCCTAACATTCACAGCATTGCTGCGCCCTGGTAAGTAGAGGATTTTTATGTCAAAGTGTATTATTTATTTATGAAAACACAAAATAAGTTTCATGAAACTCTCCCCCGCCCTTGTATAACGGACTGACCTGAAATTTTTGCATTTCCCTTTCAGCTGGATAAAGTGATTGCAGGTACCATTGATCAGACAACGGGAGAAGTCCTTTCAGTCTTTCAGGCAGTTTTAAGAGGCCTCATTGACTATGAAACTGGAATCAGGTTGCTTGAGACACAGCTACTGATTTCTGGTCTAATTTCACCAGAATTAAGAAAGTGCTTTGATCTCAAAGATGCTGAAAGTCATGGCCTTATTGATGGACAAATTCTGTGCCAACTGCAAGAAGTAAATAAAGCTAAGGAAATTATTTCTGCCATGTCATCTACCACAGTTCCACTGCTGGATGCTCTGGCTCAAGGTGTGATATCAGAATCTATGGCCATCAGAGTTCTAGAGATACTACTTTCCACAGGCTTTCTGGTTATTCCAGCCACAGGAGAACAGCTGACCCTACAGAAAGCTTTCCAACAGAACTTGATTTCCTCAGCATTGTTTTCTAAAGTCCTAGAAAGGCAGAATATGTGCAAAGATCTAATTGACCCCTGCACTTCTGAGAAGGTGTCTTTAATAGATATGGTACAAAGAAGTGTTCTACAGGAAAATACTGGGATGCGGCTTCTACCTGTGCGACCACAAGAAGGTGGCAAAATAACATTAAAATGTGGAAGAAACATAAGCATTTTAAGGGCATCTCATGAAGGTCTCATAGACCGTGAAACCATGTTTAGGTTATTAGGTGCACAGCTTCTTTCTGGAGGTCTCATTGATTGTAGCTCTGGTCAAAGAATGACCATTGAAGAAGCTACGGTAGAAGGAGTGATTGACAGAGACACAGCCAACAGTATTCTTACATACCAGGTTCAAACAGGTGGAATCATTCACTCAAACCCTGCCAAACGTTTAACTGTAGATGAAGCAGTCCAGTGTGATTTAATAACTTCTAGCAGTGCTCTTTTGATACTAGAGGCTCAACGAGCCTACGTTGGACTCATCTGGCCCCACTCTGGTGAAATATTTCCCACATCTTCCTCCTTGCAGCAAGAATTGATTACAAATGAATTGGCATACAAAATCCTGAATGGCAGGCAGAAAATAGCTGCTCTTTATATTCCAGAAACTTCTCAAGTCATTGGTTTGGATGTTGCTAAAGACCTAGGAATTATAGATAATAACACAGCATCGATTTTAAAAAGTATAATACTGCCTGATAAAATGCCAGATTTGCAAGATTTAGAAGCTTCTTGTAAAAATGCTAAGAGATGGCTCTCCTTTTGTAAATTCCAACCATCTACAGCCCATGATTACAGCCAGGAAGAGGATGTTTTTGACAGAGAAGAGCCAGTGGCAACTCAGAGCTCAGAACAAACTAAAAAATTATTCCTGTCTTATTTGATGATAAATAGCTATATGGATGCAAACACAGGGCAAAGGCTTTTGCTGTATGATGGAGACTTGGATGAAGCTATTAGTATGTTATTGGAAGGCTGTAGTGCAGAATTTGATGAGGACACACCCACAAAAGAAGATTTAAGACCCTCTAGTGCCTTACTTGATAATGCTTCAAGTAAAGAAAATGATGAAAGTACAGCTTCACCAAGTAGTTTTGATGAATGTTATTGTAGTGAATCTGAACTTGAAGAAACTACTCAAAACAAAAAACATGTCATTGATGAAGAGCTTCATGAACTGGGAAATAATGTTACCAATAGTGAATTTTATCAGTCAGAAAGCCTGGAAAATGTAGTAGCAATTGATCATAAAATTAACAGCTCATCCAGTATGTGTGTTCCGAATGCCATATCATATTTAACACAGCCGGAATGTGAAGTTACCATGCTTAGACATGACTCTGGAAACATACTTAAAAACTGTGAAAATCAAAGTCAAATTGAAATGAATGAACATGCAGATGAATGTAGTTATTCTGAAAACACTCAGAATTTTGCAAGCGATTTGATAACAAATTCTAGTGTGAAATCAAACACTAGCAGATTCTGTGATCTGAATGAAACAAAGGATGAAGATTGTATAAACAAAGAGTCATTCCTCTTTGACTATTCACCTAGACTAAGTGCTCTCTTAAGTCATGATAAATTGAGAAATGATCAGGAAAGTTTTAATGATGTTTGTATCCCAAAGAGCAATGGAAATAAATGTGGAGCCTCTGAATTGCCATACAGTGACCAAACCATGTTACTAGGTCAAAAAGTGGGAGAAAAATTTCAAGATCAGTTTCTGGGAATTGCAGCTATTAACATTAGTTTACAAGGAGAACACCCTGGACAAGAATCTGTAAATAATGACGGTAGTAATCCTCCGGTACAACAACTGAGTGATAAACACATTTCAGATACTTATGGTGAGGATGAAAAAATGCATGTTGCTTTTCAGCAGAAACCTGAAGACAAACAAAATGAGTCCAAAATGAAAGAATACTCTTGTGCCATGACTCCAAGGGGTGATGCTGATAAGGCCAGTGCATCTCATATTGGTGATACACCACTGTTTGAAGAAACTGCCAGTGCTGGTGACTATGAAACATCACTCCTGGATGATCAGGGGAGTGACACAGAAACAGACACTGATGGCGATGAGGATTTTTATGATACTCCCTTGTTTCAAGATGATGACCATGATTCTCTGCTTCTAGAAGGTGACGATTGTGATTGTCTGAAACCTGAAGACTGTGACACACTGCAAGAGGAAAATGATGGGGCTGCCCCTCTTGGAGATGTTTTTTATGATGTCTCAAAGGAGAATGAAAATCCCATGTTTATACAACAAGGAGTAGTTGGTAGCTTACGTGTGAGGGAAAAAGCACAGCCTCTTCAGGATTTTTCCATAGGTATTGAGAAAGCTGAATTGGATTCTGGGGAGAGAATATATTTAAATTCAGTTGGCTCAGACAAAGTAAATGGACAGTTGCTGGAACCCGTATCAAAAAGCACAAATAGCCTTCAAGGTGATGAGTCTGACTCATTGATTGATTATGAAAGTGTAGAACGAAAAGAAGGCTTCAGTGCTTCATTAAAATTTGATGACACTAGCAGCTGGAGAGGAAGAAAAGAAGAAGGTGACAGTGGAAAAGAATATAAATCTGATATTGATCATTTAGATTCTATGCAAAGTGAAGAAAGTTGTGGGGATCACATATGTGACAGTAATGATCAGGATGACAACTATGAGAATGACGATGATGACAGTGATGGTGATGATGGTGATGTAAAAGAAGGAGGAATTGGAGATGAGTACAGAAATCCTCTATGCCAAGATGAAAGCATGGATATCCAGTTGTGTGCCACCACGAATGAAAAGGAAAACAGTGATGAAAATCAAAGTATTAATAAAATCATCTGCCTGGATAAAATGAACAATTACAGTTCTTTAGAAAAACAGCCAAGTGTAAATGTTTTACAGGTAGATTCAACTAGTAAAAGTAGCTTAGTTACTGAAAGAGGCACCCATCCAGAATATGCACCTGAGGTTGTTAGAAACAGCAAAGGAAATTTGTTAAATCATGAGATGACACGTAAGGATATATTGCTGCCTATCATTAAAGGTACTGAGTCAGGGAAAACCTTTAGCCCTGTGGACACACTACATAATACTAATATCACTTCAGCTTCTGATTTAGATAATGATTCAATGAACACAAAGTTTGAGTTCATTCAAGGACCAGAATCTATAGACCCTGTAAAAGGTGGAGATCAATATTTTGATAATGTGACACCTAAAGTTGACCCATCTTTTGATAAAATTACTTATTCTGAGCTTGATTTAATAGGAAAACCTGCTGAGGAAAGCCATTTGTCATCTGTAGCACCTATAACTGACAAAGATCATCAAAGAAATGGAAGAGACGAAAATGAAACACCAGTTCAGAAAATGTGCTCAGCTAAAGGAGAAGAGCTTATGGAAAGTGTAGTAGAAGAAGATAATAAATCTCTCAAACTTTCATCTAATACAGGTTCAACAGAGAGCCTTGATTTAGCTAATAGTCAGTTTCCATCCCCACAAATCACAAGCGATGAAGAACATAAGAAAGGAGACCTTAAAAAAGTGACTGTAACTCTTGAAGATGAACCAAAGAATCTGCAAACACTGGTCAGTAAAAGTCCTGTTCAGTCTGAGAATCTTGAAGACATATTTGACACATCAGTTTCCAAAGTGGTCAGTGACTCTACTGTTCTGTCTGAAGGGAATACAAGTATTAAGAATGATTCATTCACTGATGAACGCGATAAAGAACCTGACCTATTTACTTATTTAAAACATTGTGCTAAAAGTATAAAAACAAAAGATACACTGAAACCAAATGCAGACATTTGTCATTGTCCTGGTAAAAAAACAGACACAGAAGATGGGCAAGATGTCACTCAACAAACTGGATTGAATTCAGATATCCCTAGGTGTGTTTTAGTAGCTGCTTCTCCCATGAAAGGACACTTACAGTTAGGAACTAATAATGCAAAAGAAAAGACAACTCTTACCCAAGAAGACTCTCCCATGAATGAGATGGTCCAAAGTAATGACCTTCGAACTAAAGAAGCTGCCTCAGAAGGAGAAACAGAAATCCCTCGGTTCACGCCAGAAAGTAATGAAACTATACATTCAATCTTATCTCTTAGAAATGTGGAAGACCCGGGGGGAGATACGGATTTTGTGCAGGCAGAACTCTGTACAAATGGAGTGAAAAATAACTCCAGTAACACGTTAGACACTGACTACTCATTCTTAGAAATTAAAAGTACGAAAGAAATAATTGAGCAACAGCCAATGAAAGAACAAGACTTGTCTCCAGGACCCCAAGAAAAGGAGGTTCAGGTACCTGAATTACCTCAAGTATTGGTTGAGGATATAAAGGAGGTCTTAAAAAGCAGATTGAAAGATGGTCATATAAATCCTCCAGAGGTTGGAGAACCTTCAGCCTATGTAGATACTAAAGTTTTAATTCAAAACTTACTTAAAAAGGTTAGCACATCACAGTTGGTAAATGAAGCATCTAATATGTCCAGTGACTCTAAAATCAGTGATTATCCTGGAGTTTCCCCCAGGAATAATGTACCAGAACTAAAAGCGGAAGGTAGAGATGATCCTCTCTGTATTGCACATCTAAAGTCTGAACTTCTCTTTGATATACTAAAGCAAAATCAATATAGTCAAGAAATTACAGGAGCATTTGAATTGATGAAAGAATTAACTCAGATGGAGTACGATCTAGAGAAAGGAGATATTACATCCAAAGTACTTCCACTGCAGCTTGAAAATATTTTCTGCAAACTGCTTGCTGATGGATATTCACAGAAATTAGAAGAGTTTGGAGATGTAAATAAAAAATCATCTACTACTTCTGAGACAGTAGATGAAAAGCCACCAATACTTGGTGATCTTAAAAGCAAAGAAGGAAACCACTGTTCTCTTAAATTAGAAAATATAAAAGAAATTGGACTAGAAAACTCTACAGCATGTGCATCAGCATTGCCAAGAGAAGAGAAGCTTGAGGAGCGACGCAATGATTCCCCAGACAATTTGGAATGTATTTCAGGGCCAAAAGAGAGGACTTTTGGAGACAACTCAGTGGAACAAGTAAGTTGACGTTTTATATGCAAGTGGCTGCATGAAACAATTGAGAATAAACCTATACATTTTATTTGCTTTAAAAATCTGCATAAAGGCTATTCACTTAAAATGTCCAAATTTATTTTTAGTTTTCCAATGAGTTACAGCAGTGCTTACGGCACACTGAAAAAATGCATGAGTATTTGGCTTTGCTTCAAGATATGGAGCCTCCCTTATTCAACCAGGAGTCTCTGGATAACAATCTAGAAGCTTTGAAAAACCAAATAAAACAGTTAGAGGTAAGAATTATCTGCTGCCTCTGTGTGGGAGGTGGTTGACTGATGTTTGATTTGGAAAAATAAACAGAGCTCTTTGTTTTTATCTTTTGAATATTAGTTATATCTGTGCTTTTCACTAAAGAGTAAATGGGTCTGGGATCTGTTTCTTTGCAGACATTTGAATTGGGATTGGCTCCAATTGCTGTTATTTTAAGAAAAGATATGAAGTTGGCAGAAGAGTTCCTGAAGTCTCTTCCTGGTGGCTTTCCCAGAGGACATCTTGAGGAACTGAGTGTCAGCCACAGAAGTTTGCAGACTGCCTTCTCTTCTCTCAGTGATGTGTCTTCAGAAAGGATGAAACAGATCATGCTTGCAATTGACTCTGAAATGGTAGGCATAAAAATGTTTCACACCAAGTCAGAGTTGATTTTTGAAGATTATTTGATTATTTAGTCAGAAGATGAAGTATTTTATTTTCACAGTTAAATGCTTAAAACAGAACCATTGTTTGTAGGAATATGACATTCTGGGGACTGACAGAAATGAACACAATTTTATTTTCTAGTCTAAACTAGCAGTTTCCCATGAAGAATTTCTGCATACACTTAAGTCGTTTTCAGACTGGATATCAGAGAAGAGCAAATCTGTGAAGGATATTGAGATAATGAATGTTGGAGATACAGAAAATGTAAAGAAAAGTTTGGAGTTTCTCAAGGCAAGTATCAAAATAAATATGACAGAGTACATATAAAAACCTATGTATTTAATATAAATGTTTTGAAAAAATACAACTTTGCTAAGGCAATAAAAGATTTTTTCTTCCTTTGTCTCTAAGAGATGTTTGTTCATAAAATAATCACCACTTTATGGATGCCATTTTAGGGCTGTCCCAACTGCATTACCAAACTTGCATTACTCTTGACATCCTGAGATTTGTGTTTATGTTGACATGAGTCACCTTTAGAATGCTATTTTTTTTCAGAGTTCTTAATTTGAACAGCATGCCTCATGAATGATGGTTATACTCCTAGCCTAAAAAAAAAAAAAAAAAAAGCCTAGGGGTCCGAAAACTGAAATTCTGAATAGCCCACTTAATTCATGTTTCAGATTCCTCACAATCTCATTTTTGTGCTATCAGAGTTACATGATAGTATAAATACTAACAAGTAATGTTTTAAAGCTATTGTTTGTCTTCAGTGTGCTGAATGTACGTAAGTTGAACTTTTACCTTTCGTCAGAGTTATATTTTAATTTGTGATGCGGCAGGCAAGGTTCAGATTTCATTGGGGGGGTGTTTATCTTTTTACATATTAATTGCCAGAGTGTTTAAATAATTTCATCGTTACCATCTATTACTTAGATGGTAAGTAGATTTTTGACTAAGTAAATAACGAAAAAATACCAATAAAACGTTGAGTCCCTGATGTAAGGGGCACATTTTTAAAATAAATATTATTGTTAAACTTTATCGTGGCTTAACTCTCTGTTGGTAACTTGTACTGCTTTGTTCACAGAATGTGTTAAGAGACCTTGGACATACCAAAATGCAGTTGGAGACTACTGCCTTTGAAGTGCAGTTCTTCATTTCCGAATATGCACAAGATCTGTCTCCCAACCAAAGCAGACAACTGTTGAGGCTCTTAAATACAACTCAGAAGTGTTTTCTTGATGTACAGGAATCAGTAACTACCAAGGTGGAACGTTTAGAGACTCAGTTACAGCTTGAACAAGATCTTGATGATCAGAAGGTTTGCCTTTCTTTGTAGAGTTGGAATTCTTGGTTTTTAGTTCTTAATGTAGATACCCAGGGGTTATGGCAAGATAGGAACGGTTTTCTAGAAGAACAATTAATAAACAGGTACAATGTAGGGATGGTAAAATAGAGAACAATGTTGTTTTTCGTAGTGATGGTATCATTTCATTAATTTTAGTTTTCATGACTCCCTAAAAGTAGTCTTTTCAGGGGAGAGTCTTGATTTTTTTCTAGGAGTAGAAAAAAATACGGATGCACTTAGAAATTTTAGGGGTTATGTTGATGAAGATACAGCTAAAGAGATGAAGGGTATTTCTCTCCTCGGGAGGCAGTATTGCACAATAGTTCAGGTCATGGGCTCTGGAGCCAATCTGCTGATTTTAGATCCCAGCTGTACCAGTCACTGGTTCTGTGACCTCGGGCAAGTCACTTCACCTCAGTTTTTTTCTTATTTGTAAGATAGAAACAATAGTGCATACCCCGGGTAGTGTTGTGAGCATTTGATAAAAGAGTGCATATAAAGCACTTAATACCTTGACTGGCATGTATTAAGCTCTTAGTAAACATTATCTACGGCTAGAAGATGTATAACCAGTGTGTATGTCACAGGAAAAGGAAAGCTGCATGTAATCTGTACTGACTTAGTAAATTAAAGAATCTCTTAGAAAGAGATAATGCATGTTATAAGAGTGCTGCATCTAATGACAGTAATGAGCCATAGGGTGGGAATGATTAGCTGTAGAACTGGACACAGAGACTAAGTGAAAATACAGCGAGCTGCAGTGCTTTCATTATTTCTTGAAGCACCCAGGCATTGCCTCTAGCATGATAACCTATATACACACATCAAATACGTTAATAGGCAAGTCACGACTAACTTCTGTTTTGATATCCTTTTGCAGAATTAATTGTGTGTGTCGCAGGTTTCAAGAGCTTAAGAAAATGGGATGTTTTCTTCCTGTCGGTCAGAAGTTCCATCTCTCACACATACGCATCGCCAGTATTCTGTTGAGCAGTTGCATCCAAACATGATCTTTTTCCTTGTATATGGGACGTGCTATTACTTTTCTCTCTCACCTTGCTGTATTTGTACCCCACTGCTATCATGTTTACAGCATACTTGTAAAAGCTTGTTTAGAGGAAATTTGCAGAATGTATTCTAATAAGAAGCTGTCACAGTAGCCATTTGACCACCACCTGTTTAAAGATGCTTTGGCTTTGCCCCACTTTAGATTGTGGCAGAGCATCAGCAGGAGTTCAGAGACAAACTCCAGGGCATATGCGACCTCCTCACCCAGACTGAAAACCGCCTGATTGGCCAGCAGGAATCCTTCGTGATTGGAGATGGCACGGTTGAATTAAAGAAGTACCAGTCTAAGCAAGAGGTAGAGTTTGGTTTTGTATCAGCAGCTTTATGTTGTTGTTAGCTTTTATTATTATGGCTTGGAAATCAGTTAGGATTCTCAGCTGAAAAATATCAATCATTTTAGCACTTCAGAGGTAAGGCATACCTAGCTACCCTCAAGCCTGACAGTAACAGTCAAATTTTCAACTTCTAGCAGCCCAGGTCATTTTCTTGACTACTTTTTGATGTGATATTAAGTGGAGCAGGTATGAAGGAGCTATGATAATGGAAATATTTTGTTTGGTGAATTAAAATTTGGATCCATTTTCAGGCCAGCCTACTAACAAGCCAATCAGGGGAAATAATCAGAAATTCAAATTCTTTCTCAGCTGCTTTTTTTTCCTTCTGTCTCTGCATTTTATCCCTATTCATTAAAGGAAAGTGAAAAAAAAATATGACAGAAAAGGATATCTTTATTTTGGTGGCAAGAGAAAGAACATTCTCATTGAAACTAGGTAGTTCTTGGTTCAAATCCCAGATTCTACGCATTGTTAGCTTTATAACTTAATCTCTCTGAGCCTCAGTTTTTTGTTTTTTTCGTTAGTCATGCTTCCATTATCATAAGAGTTAAGTAAACATTGTGTGTTAAGTGACTAACATAGTTCATGTCACATAGTAATGGCTCAATAAATAATATCTCTTTCAAGTCAAATACTTTTCAGGAAAATTGGAGGAGCCTGAAAATAAATTCATGGAGAAAAAGAGTATTAATGGTCAAACATAGTAATATATTAAGATAGAAAACACATAGTAAAGGATGAAAGGAAGAAGAAAAATTATATAATGAAATCTAGACTGAGGAAAGCTGTAACTAGAGATCTTAATCTTGAGCTTCCTAATAGCCGGGGCAAAGAAATAAACGTTACATATTATGGAGTTCTAGTTGTTCAGAAGAAAAAAGTATCTTAGTTTACTGGGAAAACTTTTTTTTTTTATCCTGAGCCGTAAATATACTAAAAAAATAAATGTTTAGAAATAGACTAAATAAGATTGCCATGTAAAAGCTTTTGTAAATGTACACATATATATATATGTATGTATATGAAAACCCTGGTGGCACAGTGGTTAAGAGCTATGGCTGCTAACCAAAAGGTCAGCAGTTTGAATCCACCAGGTGATCCTTGGAAACCCTGTGGGGCAGTTCTACCCTGTCCTATAGGGTCACTAGGAGCCGGAATCGACTCGATGGCAACAGGTTTGGTTTATATATATATATATGTTTTTTAATCTGGTGTATACGAATTTGTTTAGATTATATACTGAGTACTTCAGTGTTTTCCATGTTTTAAAATCGACATCCATTTGCAACATGAAAATGAAACGCAACATGAAAACCTTGGGCCTTTCTGTAATGTGTTTGAGATTTCAAATTATGTAAATATTGTGATTGAAATATACCAACTCAAATTAACATTTTGAATGTGCTTTTTCAAACGACGTATGCTAGACTCTTCTGCTCACCCCCTCTTTTAGAATTACAGCTCTGGAAGAAGTAAATAGGTAATAATTTAATCAAATATTTTTTCTTTTGTTGTAAGGAATTACAGAAAGATATTCAAGGAAGTGCACAGGCATTGGCAGAAATAGTGAAAAACACAGAGAACTTCTTGAAGGAGAGCGGGGATAAGCTGTCACAAGATGATAAGGCTTTGATTGAGCAGAAACTTAATGAAGCTAAAATCAAGTGTGAACAACTTAACGTTAAGGCAGAACAGTCGAAAAAGGAGCTAGATAAAGTTGTGAAGACAGCAATCAAGGAGGAAACAGAAAAGGTCTGTAATCAAGTATGTGGAACACTATTGCTTTGTTGAAAATGACTAGTACAATGGCTGCTTGATTGATTAAGTGGTGTCATTAACACTAAGGACTAGAACTCTGGATTTCCAGATTGACCAAATACTACAAAAAGTTTGAAGAGTTAACTTTGTTAAACTTTTTCCTTAAAATTGTTTAAAGTGGGATTGTGAGACTGGTGAAATGTGTGTGACTCATTATCAGTTATAGTTACAATTTTGGGATTATTTTTAAGAACAGTGAGAAATTCAAAGTACCTGCCTGTTGCTCTGAAATGTAATTTCAGTATGTTCCTTGGTCAGTTTTTAGTGTACCAGTATCCCACACTTGTTTAAAATGATCTACTTATTTAGTTTCATTATATCTTAAAACTAGTGACTGCACATGTTCAGAATGTGAACTTCCCCTGCCCAGGTTGCAGCTGTGAAGCAGCTGGAAGAGAGCAAAACCAAAATAGAAAACCTTTTGGACTGGTTGTCAAATGTTGACAAAGAGTCAGAAAGGGCAGGCACAAAACACAAAGAAGTAATTGAACAGAATGGGACCCATTTTCAAGAAAGTGATGGCAAGTCAGTGATTGGAGATGAGGATGAAGTTAATGGTAACCTGTTGGAAACTGATGTTGATGGGCAAGTTGGAACCACTGAGGAGAACCTGAACCAGCAATACCAGAAAGTCAAGGTGTGTTGTTTTAAACATAATGAATATTGTTAAATGCTACTTCCAGATAAGTAAAGATGGCATCTGAGGTATATTTTCAAAGTTTAATGACCAAAGAGTAATGCAAAGTCCTGTTATCCAGGGGCATCCTTATGTCAAATAGAAATTACTATTATGAGAGTTTTAAGCAAGTCAAAAAACAATGAGAAGTAAAACAGAAGATGTGAAGCGGACTCACTAGAAATAAAAATAAGAGTTAATATTTATAGAGCAATTGCCGGGCCCTCTTCTAAGCTCTCATCTTCTATTAACTCATGTAGTCCTCTCGGCTACTCTATGGGGTAACCTGTTCTCATTTTACAGATGAGGAAACTGAGACCTATAGAGGCAAAGTAACTTGCCCAGAGTTACACATATAGTAAGTGATGGAGCTTGGATTTAAAACCAGGTGGTGTTCTCAGTCATTCTACTAAGTTCTAATCCGTGTTCATTGACTAATATGCTGTGCGATCTTGAGCTCATGTAAGTCCTCTCTGAGCTCCACTTACCTATACAGTGAAGTCTGTTATTGAAAAGAGATACGAAAGCTCTTCTAAAAATCCTGTACATTATGGAAATTAAAGGTAGCAGCAGTGCTACTATAGGAGCAAAGATAACTTTTGGAAAAACATTTTAAAGTGTCACACAGGTGATTATTGTGTTTCCAAGTTTGACTTTTAGTAGTCGGATGACTGAACTTTAGGAACTTTTGAGGTTCTGTTCTGTGAGGTTCTTACATTACAGGTAATACAAATTAAGCCAGAAGAAGAGTGGAAGCATTTAGTATGTCACAGTTTCAGGGAGGTGTTTTTGTAGTTGTCTCAAAAATGAAACATCTAATGAATTCCTAAAAGAACTTAATCAATCAGTTACACAGAAGCTAGGAAAGGTTAATAACTTGACCAAAGTAGTGGATTTAAATATAGGGATGCCTGACACAAAAACCCTACAACAAAAATTGTAGCCACAACATAACATTTTTGTTTTGATCTTTTCACTTCTAAGAATATAGGGATCTGAAAGTACTGCAGAAATTCCTAGTCTGATAGAGTGGAGAGATGGCCAGAGTCCTTGCGTCGGGGATTGCTTCCAGCTCTCTCTAGTTGTGCCACATGTCCTGGGCCCAGCCACTTCTCCATTAGTTTCCATTTCCTAGTTTGTAAAAGGAAGGGGATGAATTAGATAATTTATAAGGTTTCTATATTTCTATCCAACCTAATTGAGTGCCTACTATGTGCAAAGACCTACTTGAGGCTAATGCCTGAATGTAATTAAAATACCAAGGACACGGTCTGTTGGAGAAAAGTTATTTATTAAAAAATATTGATCATGTTTCCACAATTTGGCAGGCATTGTTGTAGACAATGAGGATACAAATATTAATGAGTCTGTTTTCAGCTGACTATTTGGGATCAGACTTGTAAGTGAACAGTTGTCTCACAGCAGTGTTTCTCAACCATTTTCCCTTACTCAGTACCTGTGTGCCAGCACTGTTCTAGGTTCTTGGGATTCCCCAGTGAGCAGAAAAATCCCTGTCCTATTGCTGCTTGTATGTTAGGGGGTGAGGATGGTATGGCAGACAGTAAATAACTAGGTTATATGGTATGTTAGAATGTGGCAAGTGCTATGGGAAAAAGAAAAGGAGTTGAACAAAGATGGTTGAATGCCTGGTGGTAGGAGGGACAGTGTTAAATAGGATAATCAGAGTAGGCCGCATTGAAAAGATGAGATTTATGCAAAGACTTAAAGGAAATGGGGGATTAACCAGGAAGATATTTGAGGGAAGGGCTTTCTGGAGAAAATGCCATGAGGTACCTAACAAGCTCGATGTGGGGGTGGGAACGGGCAATCGGCCGGAGTCCCTGAATTGACATGGGAGCAGGTGCAGGAAGTAGAAAGATCTTTGAGGTAACAGGACAGCCTCCGTGTAAGCCATTATAAGAAATGTAAAAAACTGTCCCAAAGGATAGTACGTATGGCGTATTAGGGTAAATGAAAAAAGCTGCTTATGACTGGAGGGAAAGGGACTCCAGCCATTCAAGGCCCACCGGCTGCCCTGAAGGTTAAGGTGATCAATCAGCAGCTTGCCTTCTGAGAAGGTTCCTTAAGGCCTTCAGAGTGGAGGTTCTGCAGGCTCCGTGCTAAGTGTTCTGTGTATCTGATCTCATGTACTTCTTATGGCAAACCTATGATGTGTAAGAGTTATTGTCTCCAGTTTCTGTGTGTGGGAAACTGAGGCCCAGTGAAGCTAAGTGGTGCCAGTGTTCTCTTGTATTATATCTGTTCCTTTTAACCTCCCTTGGGCTCCTCTGAATGTATATTGTTCTTGCATAAATATTGTTGCCATATTTTTAATAGGTTTAAAACTACATATTCTTTTTTCCTATTTAAATGTCTTTTCAGGATCGTATACTAACAATAATATTCTACTTATTTGCTCAATAACTAGGTAAAGACATTAGTAAGTCCTTTGGGATGGCTGTAAGGAAGCAGTGAATAAAATGAAGTTGGATTATAGATGTTTTAGAGTTGGAGTAAACATTTGTCATATTTTTTCCAAACTTTTTAGTAATGGCACTTGTCATATGTGATTACCTAGGAACTTTCTAGAAAAGGTTGGAAATTCCCTTAAAAATAAGATTAGAGTGCTAAAAAAGCTTTTTCTATTCTGAAATTCACCAATAAAATGGAGCTATTGTACAGCTTGAAAAGAGTAATGAAAAGCAAATTATAGGCCTCTGGGTCATTTAAGTCTGTTGATCCTGAGGTAATGGGGAGCTCCCAACAGCCTCAGTATAACGCTGTGTCCAGACATGGACCAGTAACATGAAGTTTGCCTCCAAAAATGGAGGGTGCTGAGAGACTGAAGAAAGAGGCAGGCAACTCCACTGTGGCCGTGAAGGAGTTTTATTAGGAAGACTTACTTCTGAGGCAGTCTTGGGTGGCAGCAGGACCAAAGCAGATCTCTGCACCCTGCATTATTAGCAAGGCAGAGGTCTTATAGTGGTGGTGAACAATAGTGGCTCCATGCCAAGCGCTTACATAAGAATGCAAACTGTAGTGAACTAGTGCACCACATGGGAGTGCCCATGTTCGGTTTTACAAAGCCTGATTCTCCTTCGGTCCACCCTTTGAGGCTGGCCCTTACAATCTGGCATGTTCCCCTTCTTGTAATGTGTGTAGTATGAGAGACCCCATTCCCTCCCCGCCAGGAACAGATATGGAAGTGGGATTGTCCAGGAGCTGTGTGGCGCCCGCATGGCAGGAGAAAGAAGGCGACCCAATTCCCATCTGCCCTATCAGAGAATTTTCTGGACTCAAGGCCTTTACTTAGGCAGCCTGGGTGGGAGGCACAGAAGCAGACAATTTCCCCAACGCCCTGTCACTGCTTTAAAGTTATGATCACTTTGTTTCCACACAGGCGCAACATGAGAAGATCATCTCTCAGCACCAAGCAGTCATCATAGCCACTCAGTCTGCACAAGCCTTGCTTGAGAAACAGGGTCACTATCTCTCTCCTGAAGAAAAAGAGAAACTACAAAAAAACATGAAAGAACTGAAAGCACATTACGAAACTGTACTGGCTGAGTCGGAGAAGAAAATGAAGCTAACACGTACTCTGCAGGAAGAATTAGAAAAGTTCGATGCGGATTATAGTGAGTTTGAACACTGGCTGCAGCAGTCAGAA
Source organism: Elephas maximus indicus (assembly GCF_024166365.1). NCBI lineage: Eukaryota > Metazoa > Chordata > Mammalia > Proboscidea > Elephantidae > Elephas > Elephas maximus. Next base: position 122,343,929 of record NC_064819.1, on the reverse strand, counting down.
CAAGAACTTGAAAACCTAGAGGCAGGGGCAGATGACTTCAGCGGCTTAATGACCAAATTGAAGAGGCAGAAAAGTTTCTCAGAAGACGTTATTTCTCACAAAGGTGACTTGAGGTACATCACTATTTCTGGAAACAGAGTGTTAGAAGCTGCCAAATCTTGCAGTAAGAGAGATGATGGCAGCAAGGTTGACAAGGAGAGTATTGATACTTCTGCAACCCACAAAGAGGTACAGAGCAAACTGGATCATGCTACCGATCGCTTCAGATCTCTCTACTCCAAGGTGATTTTATATTTATTTTTAAAGGGGAAGATCAGTCTGTGATTATAATTTTCACTCTGTCCTCTTACCATTTGTTTTGGAATTAGAAGCAAGAAACCTAAAAACTGAAGCAGGAAAAAAAATGGTGGTTTCAGCCTGCATCCATTAGTCTTGTTTGTCTGCTTTGCTTCTGAAAAATGTGTTTAAAATTTAGGAATGTAAAGTTATTTAGTTAAATAACTTTAAAGTTATTTAGAATAATTCCCAGTTAGCTTTAGCTCTGAAATTCTCTAATAACAGTGTCCAATTTGACCGCTAGATGGCGTTTGTGTGTTAGAGCAAAGCAAAGTGGCTTGCTAATTTGCAGCATCTCAAGTTTGGGAATTTGACATTTCGTCTCAGATAATTCTCTTCACAAATGCTGCAAATGTTTGTTTTACAGATACATTTCATCAGTGTGTTATTTTAATACTTAATAGTGGATGGTTTCAGCTCCTGTTATTCCTACAGACATTAAGAGTTTATTTTAAAAACAACAACAGAAAACCCTAAGAAAAACAATTCCCTGTTGGTCATAAGGAAACCCTGGTGGGGTAGTGGTCAAGTGCTACGGCTGCTAACCAAAGGGTTGGCAGTTCAGATCCACTAGGTGCTCCTTGGAAACTCTATGGGGCAGTTCTACTCTGTCCTATAGGGTTGCTATGAGTTGGAATCAACTCGACAGCACTGGGTTTGGTTTGGTTTTGGTTGGTGATAATCCAATAAAACCTGTAAGGGCTGGAACTTGATGGGACTGCCTTGTTTTTCTCAGTCTTGCAAGTTTTCTGCCTTAAATAGGGTGCAGTCTTACCACTTTTCTCTTGTTCCTTTTTGTGGAAAATATTTGAGTTTCCTTCTCTGACAGGTTTCCACCTTACACAGGTTCTGGTTTTCGCAGGTTTTACTGTGTAGGTTGAACAAGAACAGACCAAGTTGTATGAGAGATTTGAAGAGCCTCTTGGGCTCTCAGTCTTTGCTTCATTCTCATCTAGACTATTTGCCCTTCGGTGTTAACCCCATTAAACATACAAAAAAAGCAAAAACCAACCTATTGCTGTTGAGTTGATTCTGACTTACAGCACTCCTGTATAGGACAAAATAGAACTGCCCTATAGGGTTTCCAGTCTTGATGCAAGCAGATTGCCACGTCTTTCTCCCACAGAGCAGCTGGTGGGTTCAAACTGCTGACCTTTTGGTTAGCAGCTGAGCACTTAACCACTGTCCCACCAAGGCTCCCTTATGAAACACAGACATGACTTATTAAGCACCTTGAAAGCCTTCACATTAAATACATATCAATGGACAAAGGTGTGTAAAACCCAGTGAGAAAATGCCCTGATAGATGCACCTCCTCTGGTGATTGATCTCTTAATCCTTTCTGAGTTAAGATTCACTCATTGTAAATATGTTTTTGAATTGGTATAAATCTAGAACTATCATTTCTATGCATACTTTTTGTTTTCTTAGAGGATGAGTCTTCACATAAAGAAGAAAATCTTACGCCTACAGAGTTTTCACTGACCTTGGCTGAAGTCTGGTCTTTTCTGAGTTACATAACTAGAAGGTCCTAAGGTTATTTTGACAGATATAAAATAGTGAGTTGTAATCACACCCCTTTCTCTTTTGATTATTTAGTGCAACATCCTGGGGAATAATCTTAAAGACCTGGTGGATAAATATCAACACTATGAAGATACTTCGTGTGGACTTCTTTCCGGGCTCCAGGCCTGTGAGGCCACAGCGAGCAAACACTTATCTGAACCCATTGCTGTGGACCCCAAAAATCTGCAGAGACAGTTAGAAGAGACCAAGGTGAGTGAGTGAGTGAGAGAGAGAGAGAGATCTTCAATGGTCTTGTTGAAAGGCTTCTACTTTCCAGTGCTCTTTTGATAGTTCCACTTAGTGTAGGGGGCAAATGGAGCAGTATACTTCACCCTAGCTAGAGTGAGTTATGACTCTGTTTCTCCCCAGTCCATTCATTTCTCTTTCTAATGAGATAGTTTTACCCACAGTTGTTTACCTGGTTTTACCTTGCTGTTATGGCTCCTTGCCTACACCCTCTCACCCCCAAACAAAATCCAATATGGTGGTCTAGGTCCCATTCTTGAGAAGGATTTGGTGATTGGGATAGAATATTACTCCTAAAAATATACTTACGCATCAAAGCAGCAGAGAGTTTCATAATTTACTGTTAAGGGAAAGTTGTTGAAAGTTGAGCTTCCTGTGTTTGTGGGGGAGGTGTAAGCAAATTTGTGAAGCATGCATTTTTCTCTCACTTTTATCAACCTTCATGTGGGCCTTGCCTATTCCCCTTCTCTGCTCTGTTTATTCTCTTCAGCACCTAATACCATATAACATGATACTTACTGATCTTGTTCATTGTCTTTATCCTCCATTGGAATTAAGCTCCACGAGGGCAGGTATTTTTGTCTGTTTTGCTTACGGCAATATCCCCAGGCACCTAGAAGAGTACATGGTCGAAAGTAGATACTCAATAAATATTTTTTAAGGACGGACAGGTAGAAACAAAGAGGAGCTATCACTGCCACATTTGGGGATTCTGAGGATGCAGACATTGGTATTATCAAGCACTGTTCTCAGGAAGTCTTCCAGCTGCTCCAGAGATACTGGCTTGATGTGGGAATTGTGTAACTGGGAGGGTCTCAGCCTTACTCACGATGACAGGGGAAGTCTATTCTATTTTCTTAAATTGAAAGCATATTTAAAAATTCTAATATAAGGGAAGATACTTTTCGAAACAGTTTACTCAACATGAGCAATAATTTTTTTAGTTTGGAAGTTTCATTTCATAACTCTATTCTTGTTAGCAGGTGGGTGTAACAGCTTATTGATGCCATAGCTAGAAAGTAAACACAGCCTTGCCAGTTAAACAGCTGCCTTGAAGAATTTAGTTGCATCCGTTACAGAATCATAAACCGTTTTTGTGCTATTAACAAGGAAACTTCATCTATATATATTGTCCCAGAGTCTCTGGGTGGCACAGACAGTTAATGTGCCAACTGAAAGGTTGGAGGTTCGAATCTACCCAGAGGCACTTTGGGAGAAATGCCTGGTGATCTACTTTAAAAAAATTAGCTATTAAAAACCCTATGGGCCACTGTTCTGCTCTAACACACGTGGGGTTGCCATGAGTCGGCCTTGACTCAACAGCGACTGGAAAAAAAAAAAATATGTGACTGGTCCAGGTAAGGAGACCAAGGTTATAATCTGCAGTATTCCCTGCCACAGACACTTTTTTCATGTTTTAATTTCATTGACATTATTCAAAAACAATATGAGAGAAACATTTGAGTACTTTAATTTGAAATTTTGTTCCAAGGTAGTACTATAAACCACCACCATGGTGGTGCAGTAGTTAAGAGCTTGGCTGCTAACCAAAAGCTGGGCAGTTCGAATCCACCAGCTGCTCCTTGGAAACCCTATGGGACAGTTCTGCTCTGTCCAGTAGGGTTGCTATAAGTCAGAATCGACTTGATAGCAGTGTTTTTTTTTTTTTAATAGTTAAATCATAACTTAATACATGTTAAAAAACTATAAACTCTCTTGATTTAATTATGGAGACATTTTGAAGAGGTGAAGAAGAGATGTTTCTTCTGTAGTTTATTTCTCAGCTTTAGGATGATAGGCAGGACCATCCTTGGTACTGAAAGTTTTTATAGGACCATAGTACTCATTCAGTAAATATTTATGTGTTAGGCCCATTACTAGGTTCTCTGAGAATGCAAAAATGTTGTATCCTCTGTCTTTGCCTTTGGAGAGCTCACAGTCTTAAAAAAAAAAAACAGAGAAGCGTTCTTAATCTTACTCCATCTTCTAATAACCATGTGAGGTAGGTAAGCTGTCCCTGTGGCCTAGTTTTCAGCCTGGTTGTAGGTGAAGTTCTGGTCCTAAAGAATTTCTTACACTTTCTGTAACTAAACTTATGGGACATTTTCCCACAGAGATCTGCTCTGATGTGGATTATTTGGCCTGTTTTAACAGGTGTAGGATCTCGTATTCAGATGACACTTCGCTAGTTGGCTGTAGTCGGTGGGCCTTTTGACATATGCATGGGCTGCCTGCGTGTCATCCCAATGTCTTAAATAATGAAAATGAGATGAGATTTTTACCATTAGTTTTAGATATTCATTTTAATTTGAAATCAAGACTGAAATAGAAGAGGATTTTTACAGCTTATGTCTTCAGTTATTTATTTATTCCAGAAACCTTTATTGGGGCCTACTGGGTCCTAAGGGGAGACCCTAGTGGTGTAGTGGTTAAGAACTACAGCTGGTAACCAAAAGGTTAGCAGTTTGAATCCACCAGGTGCTCCTTGGAAACCATAAAGGGGCAGTTCTGCTGTGTCCTATAGGGTCGCTATGAGTCAGAATCGACTTGATGGCAACAGGTTTGTTTTTTGTTTTTTTTTTTAATGTGCTACGGGAGCCCTGGTGGCACAGTGGTTAAGAACTACTGTGAGCTATGAGTGCTGACCAAAAGGTCAGCAGTTTGAATCCACCAGGCGCTCCTTGGAAACCGTGTGGGGCAGTTTTACTCTGTCTTCTAGGGTCGCTATGAGTTGGAATTGACTCAACAGCGCCGGGGGAAGCACTTACTCAACAGGGGTGAGAAGAGAGGCAAGGCTTCCAAGCTGAATATTAAAGCGTGAATCAGAGCCAGGTTCAGGATGATGGTGGGAGGTGGATGGTATGTAGAGGTGGGTTAAAGCATTGGATCTAATATGAGCAAAGTCAGTGAGTTGAGAAATAACTGTGTTGTTGGGTATCTGGAAGAGGAAGTGGAAAAACTTTTATAGCATGCTCAAGTCTTAGCCTTTAATTTGAAGGTAATGGGAAGCTACCGAAAAATTTAAAAAGAGTGACACGGTTAGATAAGTGTTTTAGAGAGAACACATTGGGAGCCGTATCAGGAAAGAGGTTGGAGGCAGAGAAGACAGGAGTCTTTTTCGATAATCCTAGTGAGATATTATCCTGCAGTGATTCATAAATACAGAGCAGAGGTCTGATGAAAGAAATACTTAGCAGAAAAAAACTATCCGGGCTTGGTGTTTGATTTACATGTGTAAAGGGCAGCTGAGAGAGTAAATGGAGTCTAGGTGGAGCTTCACGTTTCCAACTTACTTAATAAGCCTGCAGCCTCAGGAGGGAGTACAGGTGTAGGGTATGAGGTGATGAGTTTAGATTTCAGCTTGATGAATTTGAGATGATCATGGTGGTGTAGTGGTTAAGAGATTGGCTGCTAATCAAAAGGTCGGCAGTTTGAATCCACCAGCTGTGCCTTGGAAACTCTATGGGGCAGTTCTGTTCTGCTTATAGAGTTGCTATGTTCTTATGTACCACCCAGATGGAAACTTGAAGAGGCAGTTGGAAACCTCGGCCTATGGCCAAGAATGAGTTCATCTACAGTTGGGCATGCGGGAGTTTGAATTTGAAACCCAAATGTGAATCTAGAAGAGGAGCTCAAGTACCTGAGGTGAAATCAAAGCCAAGCTTAGGGCCTGCATCATCAGCCTGTCCACTAGGGTAGAGATCTGTTAGAGGGGTTAGGAATACAGGGCCACCTTTCTGGAAGACTTATGTATGGTTCCTGCCTCTACTTCCTTTTTCCTCCATCCTGCTGCTCTTCTACATCTGATCACTCGAAGATCTGCGGGGACCTCTATTCAGCAAATTCAGGGGCCAGTTGGTGGTTTTTTGTTGTGCTTTTTATCTGAAGCAACTGACACTTTACGTTTTCCACTTTCATTTCTTCCTTTAAGCTTCAGTGAGAGAATTACCCTGGTCTCTTTTCTACCTCCCTGATCACATCTATTCTCTTTTTCCTCTCCCCATCATCTAAATATAAGTGTTCTCAATGATCCTTAATGGTCCCTTCTCTGGTGTTCCTGTGCTTTTGATTTTAGCTGTCTCATTGCATATCTTGACTTCCAGTTCTTTATATGTAGTTCCAACTTGTGGGACATGTAGAACTTCCTCCATTTCCAGCTTTGCTGTTTCTATATGAAGAGCCTAAAAGCACTTTGAAGTCATAAATTTTATATACTCCTAAGCTTGCCCCACTTTTGTTTACAAATTCTGTTAATTACCTAGGCTCAAAGATTTTGGAGACTTGTCTCCTTATGTCCTTTCTTCCTGTTCTCTTGAGCAGCACTGTCCAATAGAACATTATATGATAATAATAATCTGTAATCTGCCTGTCCAATATGGTAGCCACTAAACCACATGTAGCTGTTTAGAACTTGAGGTTGTGGCTACTGCAGCTGTGGAATTTAATGTTTAATTTTATTTAATTTTAATCTATTTAAGTTGAAAAAGGTACGTATGGCTAGTGGCTACCATATTGGGCAGCACAACTTGAGATAATCAGTTACCAAGCCCTAGGGAATCTCCTTAAGTGTTCTCTCCTGTGCATACTACTCTACTTCCCTAGCCAGACAGGCTCTTGCTTCATTGTTACTATTGAAACTGCCCCCTCTCTGGCATCACTGTTTCATTTCTTTCCCATTCAATTAATTCCACACAGTACTACAAATTTAACTTTCGTATAGGGCATCTCCTAACTCAGAAGCCTTGGAAAGCTCCCCGTTGCTGCAGGATAAAATGCAAACTCCTTAGCTTGACATTTGAAGCCTGGCATTCCAACATCTGGCTCTCACCTACCTTTCCAGCCTTATTTCTGTTTATTCACCCATACTTACCTTCCAGCTGAATAGGATTGTCCCCTTTCTTATGTGATTTTTCTGCCCTATATTTTGTTCCTTGTATTTTTTTCCTGCAGGAAATCCTCTCCATTTCTACATACCCAAATTCACATTGTCTTCAGGGCTCACCTCAGAGGCACCACCACCACTGAGGTGGCCTTCATTTCTCTCCCCAGTTATTCTGCTTCACAACATCCAGTGGTACTTTTTCTTCCTCATCTTTGGCACTTATCACTCCCTGCCTTAAAATAAGATCCCTGTGGGTAAGCTTCGTGTCTGTCCTATTTTTGTGTTCTCACAGAGTGTAGCAAGGTATTTTGAATTTATAAGATGGTCAGTAACTTTTGTTAAATGAACAGGAATAAATATGACTCAGTATGTGTCAGGGCCTAATGAAATGGAAGTCTTTAATTATCTTCTTACCTGGAGTCAGAATTGGTCCCAAAGACTTTTTGTTTTTTGTTACTGTTTATTTTGTTTGTTTGCTTTTTGTTGTTTGGTGGTAGTGATGGTGGTATTGTATAAAGCTCAGAAGTGGGGTTAAGGAGGAAACTCACGCTAAGGTGAGATGGTTGCAGACTCAGAGAATCAGGCAAATTATTAGGAACATTTGCTTGAGGGTTTATTTCAGGAGTGAATTCATATTATCCTGACTGGCTGATGCTTTTGCTAGCAATGTTTTCATAACTGTCCTTATTCTAAGAATTCTAGAGTAGGGCTATAAGGACGAACAGTTTACTCTGTCTAATTTTATTTTATCTTATTGTAAGCCGTATTTTTTCATATGGAAATCTGTTATTTAGTTGTATGAGTATAATTGAAAACATTTAATCCTACAGGCACTGCAAGGGCAGATATCAAGTCAGCAGGTTGCTGTCGAGAAACTGAAAAAAACTGCTGAAGTACTTTTAGATGCCAGGGGATCTTTATTGCCAGCCAAGAATGATATTCAGAAAACACTGGGTAAGATGCTCCTTTTCTTGTTTCCAGTCTCACAGATGAATTCTAAATGAAGGTATTCTAACAGATGTGCAGGTAATGTCCACTAGGGTATATCTGTTGTTTCTTCTTTCCCTGTGAAATGATGAATCTCAATCTGGGAAAAGGCATGCCTTCTTTGGTAGGTATAGTAGTATCTTAGGGGTGGAGCTGTGTAGTTTGAAAAGATTCACATTTTAATTTAATATTCAGGAAATGTAACAAAAACTCCGTATTTTGTGTACCACAAAAAGTAGAGCTGTACAAAAGTCTCCTGATTTATGGAAGAGGTTGAGAGACCCTGATTTAAGACAATGTCCCCACTTGTCCAGTCTCTAGAAGTGGTCTTTGTGTGGCCTCATGGGGTTCCAGTTACCCCAGTTCTTCAGTTACACTAAAAACTCATACAGTTATAATGGTGGTTTTGTGTCCTCTCACATCAGTTTGATGCATTTCTTGGGAGAAGAGCTATTGTGTATTATTCCTTGTATCTACCCACAGTGTTTAGTTTATACTGAATCCACAGTAGATTATCAATAAATGTTGTTTACTGTCTTCTTATATGTATTTTTTGCTTTGACTTTGTTACTTTTCATAATATTTAATGTGTGGCTTGTGGTTACTATATACTTCTATGTGTGAAATAAAAACCTGCACAGAAGATGATTAAACCTATGTTTTACCCCAAACAGAACATGAGTTAAACTCTGAGCAGCAATTTTAGGTGAAGGGATGAGAAACTTTGCTTTTCTAAAACTACTATGTGGAAGGAAAACCCTTTATTATTATTACATAATTCCAACTTTTTAAAATCAAGCAACTCTAGTGGTAAATAATATTTTAGCATGTACCCCTGTGTAAGCACCAGTATTTATAAACTACATGTATTACTATATTATCTTAGTATATGTTTTATAATTTATAAAACACAAACATAAAAATTTTTTAAAGTATATGATAAAAATACAAGCAGAAGTTCTAACATTTTGTTCCCATATCGCAGTGAACCATCTGTACATCCCACCTTGAAGACCACTGCCTTAACGTTTTGGGTATAGGAATTTAGGGGAGAAAGAAAGAGACTACCTTTTATGTATTTCTGTTGTTCAATGAGGCAATTTGACATTTTTCCCATTGTTGAGTGTATGTAATTTCATTTTTATTTGCATAAAATTCATATATCACATTATTTTAAGACTTTGGAAGCTATCTCTGCCATAATTTTGTAGGAATAGGTAAAAATATATTTAAGGTATAGGGGAATTAGCTCTCTAAGATCTGTTTGATTTCTGAGAAAACATCAACCGCTTAAAAATTCTTACAGTGGGTTTTGTTTCAGTACCATTTTATGAAAGTTTTTAAATCACTGAAATCAAGAATGTACTTCAATGACAGCATTTTATCACTGAGAAGTACAGAAACGAATGGTAACGTTCAAAATACATGAATTGATTGAAACATAGGTGACCTTGCTTGGGAAATCACTCGCCATAGCTGAACAGATTGCTGAAGTTACTGACCCTGCTGATACACAGAGGTGCCCGACTGAGAAGCAGCTCACCTGCCAGTGAGAGCATCTGCAGTGCAAAGCATCTGCTGTGACTTTCAAATTACAGCTCATATTTGAACTTGCTGCTTGTTTTCTTTGCTTATGGCATCTTACCTCATAAAAAATTCATTGCCATCAAGTCAATTCCGACCCATAGAGAACCTATAGGACAGAGTAGAAGTGCCCCATAGGGTTTCCAAGGGGTGCCTGGTGGATTCAAACTGCTGACCTTTGGTTAGCGGCTGTAGCTCTTAACCACTGTGCCACCAGGGTTTCCTATGGCATCTTGGTGCATTTTAAATCTTGCCCCTCTCCCCTGTCAGCATTCTCACGGTCCTCATTGTATCTTAGTGACAGGAACACTATTGTCGCTTTAGATCATCTAAATTTACTGTCTTAATTCAGGGAACATTTGTCAAGCAGTTTTCTCATGATGTCATATTAGAGCAATCAAAGAGAAATGCTGCCTTATTTATACGAATTACAACCCATGAGTCAAGCATAATAAGCATGTTTAAGATATTTCTTTTATGTAGAGATGTTTCAGATCAAAACTTTGTTCTACTGAGCATTTTACAGTGTAGTGGACTAAAGCATTCAGAAATAATTAAAATACTTTTGAAATCCTTGGACAGTAAGTGATAAATTCATAATTAAAAACAGATTGTTTTCCATACAGAGAGATGATGAATACTTTAAAAAAGACATTGTTCTTCGACCTTGACATTACCCTGAAATAGAGAATGTAAGAATGTTAAAATGTAGAGCTTTACATCCAAGTGAAAACTAGGCCAGAAAGGTTTTTTCTTTTTCTTTTTTTAATCATCTTAACTCTTTAAAATTGAAAGCACTTTATCTCATGTGAGATGGGTTAACCTGTTAACCTTTTTTTTCTTTTTTGTCTGCTATTAAGCTTTTCAAATAAATACTATTTATGTGTATTTTAGAAACGTTATCTCAACCTCCTGTTTTCAGTGAATTTTCATTGTTAGTTTTCTAAATACATTCGCATCTGCCAGTTTCTATGCATAGTGAAAGATGCCAAAAGCCTAGCTTATAGGTGTGTGTGTGTGAGAGAGAGACTGAGTGAGACAATTTTTGTATGTAAAGGCTAATTCTTGATAAAATCTTTATAAAGTGTGCATTGTTTCTTGAGAATAGCTATTTTACTCGTACCTTTTTTCAGACAGTTATCAGTAAGTATGGCTAATTTGAAATGACAAATTAACCAGTTATTATCCTAAAGATTTCCTCCTATGTTTATGCATCTAAAAATCTCTTTTCAAATACAGATGTATTTATTAACTACTCTTAAAAGATTTCAGATTTTTATTTCCCACTAGGATCTTTTCCCTTAATGGCTGTAGGTGGTGCTCTGATTTGCATTATAAGAGTTATTATATTTTCTCTTTCTAATTTTGGTGTGGAACTTTTGTGATTCAATTTAGTGTATTTTTGAAAATTATAGGGCAAAGACAACTTTGTGGTTAACATTTCCTGATCTGTTTGGACTAGATGACATTGTTGGGAGATACGATGACCTGTCCAAGTCTATTAATGAACGAAATGAAAAACTGCAGATAACCCTGACCCGCTCGCTGAGTGTGCAGGACGGCTTGGATGAAATGCTGAACTGGATGGGAAGTGTGGAAAGTTCTCTGAAAGAACAAGGTCAAGTGCCCTTAAACTCTGCTGCTCTTCAGGATATCATCAGTAAAAATATTGTAAGTGACATTTTAAAAAGAAAAAAAAAAAAAAAATCCCCCTCCAGATGAAAGAAACGGTTATATAATTCCAGGAGTAAATAGATTTAAGATAAATTTAAAGATACAGAAGAAGTGGTGTTTCCTGAATATAGGAGTGTGGAAAGTGGTGCTTGCAAAAAGACAAATGTGCAAAACAATTTTTCTATGAAGTATAGAAAGAGCTTTGTGTACTTTTCTCATGAATATTATTTGTCGGAGAGGGCCTATACATACATTGTATCCTATCGTGTTTATCATTGCTTCAGCTAGCTGCACATGAGGTTAATCAGATCACTCTTGTTATTGTCTAGCCTTTTAAAAATTAGGACCATGGATAATCCGTAGGCTCCATTAGATCCCAGGGGTTGCTGAGTAGCAGCAGCCTCCTCCTGCCTCTCTGAAGCAACTAGCCAGCTGTTCTCCACTTCCCTTGAAGAGATTTGGGATGGGATTCCTCATGGGACAGATCAGACTTGTCATTCAGTCCCAACTGTTAACTTTCATTAGTCACAGGTTGTTCAAGTTTATGTCGTTATGAATAGTAATTAAAAAAAAAAAAACCCTGATATTATTTGTAAACATCATTCTAAAAATACATGTAATATTTGATTCATTTCAGATGTTGGAACAGGATATTGCAGGTCGCCAGAGCAGTATAAATGCTATGGATGAAAAAGTAAAGAAATTTATGGAAACGACGGACCCATCCACTGCGTCCTCACTGCAAGCCAAAATGAAGGACTTAACTGTTCGGTTTTCAGAAGCAAGTCATAAACATAAAGAAAAGCTTGTCAAAATGGAGGAGCTAAAAACCAAAGTAGAACTGTTTGAGAACCTCTCAGAGAAGCTCCAAATGTTTTTAGACACAAAATCCCAGGGTCTTACTGAGGCAGACGTGCCAGGAAAAGATGTTACTGAACTGTCTCAGTATATGCAGGTGTGTCTTCCTCAGCACACATGAGGCTGATCAAGTATATTAATATTCAGACAAGCTCATATGTTTATTGGCAGAATTATACTCAACTATTATAATTTTAACTGCTTGTGAATTACTAAAGATCTATGCTTTCTTTTGAAAATCTTACCGAATCTCCTCCTTGAAGCCTTTGCTCATTGATTAGAAATGAACACCATTTACCCCACAGTTGCTGTTGATTCTGACTCATGATGACCTCATGTATATCAGAGTAGAACTATGCTCCATAGGATTTTCAATGGCTGATTTTTTGGAAGGAGATTTCCAGGCCTTTCTTTCAATGTGCCTCTGGGTAAACTCGAACTTCCAACCTCTAGGTTAGCAGCTGAGCACATTAACGATTTGTACCATCCAGAGACTTCTATTTATCACACATACAGTTTTCAGATATCATAGTACTGGTAGTGTAAGTATCTTTCATGGCAGAACCCACAAACAGACAAAATATAAAGTATGCATTTTTAAATTAAATAGTGTATACTGTGTTCTGTCTTAAATCGCCTATTAGCTGCATGTTTATTTATATTTAGAGCACTGATCATAGAGAGCATTATTCTTCTATGAAAATCCGAATAGAGCCATTATGGTCCCATACATAACTTCTGAATGAAATTTCATTTGAAGGTCTAGCAACATCTATATTGACTAAATATCTAAATACTTGTAGGAATCAACTTCTGAAGTCTTAGAACACAGAAAAGATCTTGAAGTTTTGCAGAGTCTTCTGAAAGAGATATCAAGTCATGGCTTACCAGGGGATAAAGCTCTGGTTTTTGAAAAAACAAATAATTTGTCAAAGAAGTTCAAGGAAATGGAGGATACCATCAAAGAAAAGTAAGCATCACTTTAAAAAATCGGATTTTATTCTACTTGATACTAACTAGATTGAATTACTTTTATTTGCTTATATAAATAGGTGAAGCAGTTTTTGAAAACTTGAGAATAAGCATAAGGCAAATTTTTAATGCTTCTATATTTTGGTAATTTTTTTCATGCTAAAATATTGACTAGGAAATTCAATACTCCTTACATAAAAGCAGTATGTAAGAAAAATGGTAGTGGTAGTATATTACTGAAAGTAGCCTGAACTTGCTGTAGTCTCTGAAGTCTTTGGCTAATATCACAGAGAAATAACCTTGAAAGACAGCTCATGGTTCATTGCTTTCTGGGCTCAATTCAGAAGCTATGTGCAATTTCAATATAGTTCTTAATGGCCTCTTTTGTATAATAATTTGCTTTTTAAAGAGTCTTAGATAAGAAACAATTCCATGAAAAAAAAAAAAACAAGAAATGAGAGAATGAGCCTAAGTTGAGCTAAAAAGCTGTGCAAGGATAAACCTTGTGACTGAACTTTTACATATCTGATCTCATATTGGTTTCAAATATACATCTGGTTTTGCTAAAGTTTATACAAAAGAGCTCAAAAAGATAGAAAATAGCTATTTCTTGTTTAGCTATTCTTTCTTTTTTGATAATTCTCTATTTAAAGCTTTGGAGTATTGTCTGTATTACTCAAAGAACTATATTTCCCACTTTGTAACATAATATTCAGTTCACATTGCACAGAAGAAAGGTCCTGGATTTTCTTAGGTAATCTATTTCTTCTTTCCAGTGGGTCCATTTTAAAAGCCTTGTAGTCATCAGTAATTAGTCCAGCTGCAACAGGTTCTTACGTGCCAGTGTTCTACACACTGGCACATGTGCACATGACATCCATGTGCCAAATGTAACTGTCACCACAGTTGTTCTTGTGCTGAATATGCGTGCCCCTGTGCAGTGCTGAATACATAGAGAGCTATAGGAGTTCCCTGTGGAGCGTCCTGAGGATCTATGGGAGAGGCACAAATTACAACTCTTCCGTCACAAGGTTGCACCTCAGTTTTGCGGATTTAACCTGTACGCTCTAAAACACCCAGTTTATTCATTTAACATGACTGTCTTCCAGTGTACAAACCACTAGGTGGCGCTGTGTTTTCCCTCATTTCAGTGATTTGTAAGTTTCTCTCTGGTTCTGTGCCTGCTGGCATTAAGCATCATATAAAGTGGACAGATCAAAGCTCATTGAATCTAAATAATGTTAAAACTGTTTATTTAGTGTTAGAGTTTATGTAGCATTATGGAGTGCCATTGCATGTAGGTTACAGATTTCTTAACTGCTCCTATCTTTCTTGAAGGCCCTTGCCTGAGGAGTAGACAAGTGGTTATTTAGCTTGATTTCGCTTGCCAACTATGAAACCTTTCCTTCTGTGTGCACAGGGGTATGGTGTGGGTGCAGGGGTTGTTTTTATTAACATTAAGCCTGATTTAGGAATACTAATTTATTAGTAATGAGACCTTTGCAACATCTCCTTTCTTTAGCTTAAATTTTTGTATGCTCTTTGTTATCTAGAAAAGAAGCTGTGTCTTCTTGTCAAGAACAGATGGAAACTTTCCAAGTCCTTGTCAAATCATTAAAGTCATGGATAAAAGAAACAACAGAAGAAGTTTCCATTCTGCAGCCTTCTTTTGGTGCAGATGACTTAAGAAAATCTTTGGAAGAAACTAAGGTGAATCATTGTATATAATACTAACTTCTCATTTGCCTGTGTCAGTAATGAGAAGTTAAAAGACTAATGTTTGATTTTTTTTTACCCACGTCTTATAGGTACTGTATGTTTAGGTGATGTTTGGAAATTATGACATGGGGTTAACTGATCCTTTTGAGGAAGAACACAAACTTACAGTTAATCCATGCTTTGGGAAAAAAAAAAAAAAAAGATGTATTACTGAGTTGCTGACTTCTCTACCAAATCTCTGCAGAAGCCCAGTTACTTTTTTATGCCATTTTTCATGATGTTGTGTCTTCCTCTTTATTCACTATCTTACTCTAACTTAGAGATACCACTATACTCAGTACTTTAAAACGAAAATTGAGTCTCCAGCATAAATACTGCACATGTCTTTTGTCCTTAAACTCAAGTCCATAAAAGTTTTGGCCAGTTACAGCAGTTTATTTTTTACTCCAAATTTGTAGAGGTGTGTGTTTTTTTAAAAAAGATATTGAAAGTTTGATGACTAAAGCTCACTGTTACATGGAATTCTGAATTCCCATTTATTTATTTTTATTGTCTCTAGTACATTTTCTCAAGTAGTTTGGCTGTTACCTAGTACAGCTTTTTCAGACTTACAGTTGACAGTTACTTTGGAATCCATGGCAGCTAGGAGTAGCCTGACTCCCACTGTGCCTAGGAGCAGAATGCAGGATGGGCCAAGCCCCACTTGTCGTTGCTAACAGTGTTAACAGTCACCCAGCCTGTTGGAGCAAATAGAGATGGTGCCTCTTCTTCCCGTCCACTCCTCTGCAAATCAGGGCCCACAAAGATCGTTGCTGTAATATATGTTTAAGAAATTGAATTATAACGTGCAACTTTGAAAATATTACAAAGGCTGAAAAATAATGTGTTTTTATATCTCAAGAAATTACAAGAAAAGTGGAATTTAAAAACACCAGAGATTCGGAAAGTAAGCAACAGTGGGAACTCACTATGTAACTTAATAAGTGCTGTGACTACTCCTGCGAAAGCAATAGCAGCGGTTAAATCAGGTATGTGCTTGCCTTTTATGGCAAAAAGTGGGAATTGAGTCCCCCCCTTTTTTTTTTATGTTATGTTAGGAGCCCTAGCGGCTCAGGGATTGAGAGCATGGCTGCTAACCAAAAGGTCAGTAGTTCGAATCCACCAGCTACTCCTTGGAAATCTTTTGGGACAGTTCTACTCTGTCCTGTAGGGTCACTATGAGTCAGAATTGACAGCAGTTTTTTTTTGGTGGTATGTTACGTTTATTTGTGTGTTATTATTTTTTTTTTAATTAATGCAGAAGTAATCTCAGAAACACAAAGAGTGTGGTAAGAAAGATGGCACCTATAAACAGACTAAAGGTGCCATGGAAAAGTATCTATATAATAACATTTCAAATACTTTATAGGTTTAATTTAATTGAAGACTACATTTAAAATGTAGCCAAATTAATATGTAAGGAATAAAGAGTGTTAATTTGGAGAGGGGGCAGGTCAGATTCCAATTTATTTTTTTTTTACCTTACATAAAAGAAGCTATTGAAATTCTATTTGAAATCTTTGTATTCACATTATAATATTTGATGAAGAAATGAATCTGGTCTCCTGGAGAAAGAGAAGTGAGGCTCTTTTCTGTAGCATGGACATCTCTTATTTTATTACAACCTACTTTATTCTGTCTAGTATTCCCAAAGAAAACAATTATTTAGTGTGTTGGCCATCATATCTAAGTCATAATCTGAATCATGGTAGAGCCATTGTTCTCAACAAAAGGACAGAGTCATGAATATACATTGATTCTAAAATTAATTTAAGTAATTTGTAAATGCAGTTTTAAATGAAAATATATTTATATTGTAATAAATATTAGGTTTTTTGTTTATTTTTAAAGATCCAGGAATAAACAGAAGGCAGGCCTCATATCCTTATTGTGAGAGTTTCTTAGTATCCTGTGTGGTTTATCTGGCCTGTCCAGCCCCCCAGCTGTCCTATTGTGACACTGATGTTCCAGCCGGGTCTCTCTCAACCAACCGTTTATTCTCCTCTATTAATCCCATTTCAGGGACTGCTCATGTTATACATGGTGTGATGATCTCTCCTAATTGGATTTTCTAAAATAGGTTTTTCTTAAGAGAAATACTATTGCATGTTGTTTATTTTAGTTTTTTTTTTATGTGCACTTTATATTTGCAAATAAATAAAAAGTAATATTCTTTTTGTACTCTTGGTAACTACTAATCATGGTAGGAATTAATCTTTACTATCTGTATTTTCACTCACATCTGAAATGTCATTGCGTGTGATTTTTTCTAAAAGAGGCAAAACCTAGAATAAAGTCCAGATATTTAAATGTTTTTATTTGTTTGGATTTTTTTTTTTTTTTTTTTTAATGTGGTTGATTTTGGGAAATGTCTTTGTGTTTTGAATAGATAGCCAGGGGATACTAGCATGACAAAGGCTAACTAAGTTTTTAATATTCTGATTATAAAAATATGCTAATGATAGATTTTACTTAATAAAAGAGAAATACTAGTTCCTGTTCCTAGGTAATGGGTTAACTCCCTTTAATTCTCACATTGGTCTTATAAGCCAAATATTATTATTACCATCAGTTTGGTGGATAATTAATTTGTCCAGTTACTCAGCCAGTAATTAGTGGGGCTGAGATTTAAGTTCAGATGAGCCGTACACCAAAGCCTGGGCATGCCTAACCACTGTGCTATCCTGTCTCTGTGCTGGCATAATGTTGGTTTACAATAAGTGTGTGTTTATTTTTGTTTTTTCTTTTACTTTTTTTCATGTCTCTTATGCATCATTCTTCCTTTATTTAAGCCTGTGATCATACTGTGTAACTCCTTGTTGAACAGTACTAGACAATTTATTAAGTAAGGCAGTCATTGTTTTAACAATTATACTTCATTCAACACACTTATATAATGAGGACCTTCTGAGCTTCAGGGTCTTCATCACTAAAGTAACTTTAGCAACAAAACAACTTTATCACAAGATTTTTTTATAAATATTTAATGATTGATTTATATAATACAAACTTACTGAAACTCCAAGACAGTTGTGCTACTATTTTAAAAATAAATTTTATGTAGAAGAGAGGACGTTTTTCAATCTAAAGTCTGGGATCTTCATATGACTTTGAAATTGAATCAATATTTTACATTTTCAAAAAGTAATAACAGTTTTAAATATCACTATATATGGGGTTTGATTTAAAGTAATGTATAGAAATGCTGTAGAATTTTATAACTGATTCAATGCTAATATTTTTGCAGGTAGTGCAATATTAAATGGTGAAGGAACAGCCACAGATACTCAGGAATTTCTGGCAAATAAAGGTGACTAATAATTTTAGATGGTTATTGATTAAAGTAGTTTGGTTGGTTTTTGTCTTGTTTCAGAGAAAATCTAGAGTTTGACAGTAGCTTTGTAGAAATATCAAAATTGAATTAAAATGGTATTATTTTAATATTCACACTCTTTGTAAATATATTTTAGATAAAACCAATCAGTTCATTCATCTGAAATGAGTAAAATCTAGTAATTCAGTTTAGCACTTAGATTTGTTTTATTCTTTTTGATAATTTGAAATATTTTGTCACTTGAGTTAACATTGTTTGAGTAATGTTTTTGTCACCTCAGGAGTTGAGTTTGTCACCTCAGGAGTTAACTAAGTAACATTCCATGGTTTTAGTTTTTTATTCTATTTAAACTACCCATTTCATGTCACTTGTATTATAAAATGTTCCTAAATTATTTCTCATTAAATAGCATCATAAGATCTAACCTTTTCTAAAAATTCTATGACTTTATCATAGTAGGTTTAATACTGACAAAATAGAAGGGAATATCATGTAAAACTTAAACTTTCATTTTTAGAGCACTGTCTTCCAGAGCCCTGAAAATGCCTTTCTCTCTTCCTAGAATTAACATCTGTTAAAAAAGATATGACTGACATAAGTCATGGTTACGAAGATCTTGGCCTCTTACTCAAGGACAAAATAGCTGAGTTGAATACTAAGCTTTCCAAATTGCAAAAGGCTCAGGAAGAATCAAGTGCAATGATGCAGTGGCTACAGAAAATGAACAAAACAGCAAAAAAATGGCACCAGACACCTACGCCTACAGATAGCGAAGCTGTGAAGACTCAAGTTGAACAAAATAAGGTATATTTTATGGATACATTTACTGAGGACATGAAAGAGAACAGATTACCATTCAGATCTGAGCCCTGGTGGTCAGGGGCCCTATCTCTGATTTCTAGTTCTATATAACTTTCATCAAACAATTTGCCAGTTAATTTAATGTGCCTTTCTATAGAAAGTGATGATAATAGCTAACCTTTCTTTTTGCACGTGAACATTATAAAGATGAGTGAACTTTGGGTGTAAGCTTTTTGCCACCTTTAAATCAGTTTAAGTCTGAGATATTAACAGGTCAACCACTGCAAAAGATTTATCTAAGGGCTTAAGTGTGTTAGGGATCTGCTCTGTCTAGCATAAAATAGGGTAACTAATGCCTGCCTCTTTCTTTAATGGATGGTATTTCTTTCTGCATCCGTCAAGGTTGGGAAAATGGTTCTACATGGTAGCAATGATGGTGAAAATACCCTACAAATTACTTACGCGTATTTGAACTCTGTAATGTATTGTCAAAAACGGTGCTAACTCACTAGTAGATTCTCAGATTCTGGCAGCCTTTATCAAGGCTGAGTTTCTTTTTAATTACAATCTTACAGACTGTCATCTTCTTTTTTTCCAGAGGGGTTTGAGAATAGTATAAAATTCTTCCTCTGTATTAGGGACTAGAGTCATGATCTCTCTGGCTATAGTGTTCCTTCTTTGTGAGATTCCTTCATCAGACGGTTGAAGACTAGCAAAGAAGAAGAATGTTAAATAATTAATTTCTGAATTCAGGTCCTCACCCACTTCAGCATTTCACGGTGGATTTTTTTCCTCTTTTGGTCATGCTAGAGAAAAACATGCTCTGTCATAATTGTGTTTTTGTCTTTTGATTTCTACGTACTTTAATGTAGTTACTGTATTGTTTTTCCCTTATTAGTCATTTGAGGCAGAGCTGAAGCAAAATGTAAATAAAGTGCAGGAGTTGAAAGACAAATTGACAGAGCTGTTGGAGGAGAACCCAGATGCTCCTGAGGCCCCCAAATGGAAACAGATGTTGGCAGAAATAGGTATGTTGTTGTTACTTATGCCACAATCTACGAACAGAAGCACAATCATTTCCATTTTTATCATAATCTTTCCCTGAAAACATTTTTCAACAACCTCTCTTAATTTTGGATTTGCTTTAATGTTTCAGAATGTTTTTACACATTTAACAGTATCATTTCAGATCTATTGTGCAAAGAATTGACATATCTTGGTTTTTCTTGCTAAAATAGGAACTAAATTTATTTTTATGGAGGAGGTTGATACTGTAGTAAAAGGTGCATTGAGTATTTCATATTGTTCATTTCCTGTTGGCTAGCTTTTCGGTGCTTCTATTTCTTTTATGTGTTACTGCATTTTCATTTAAATATTCCTTTCCTTTGTTTGTCTGGAAATGACAACTCCTTTTTCTTTCACAGATCTACTTTTAGGGCACCTACAGCCTCATACATTATGTTCTTATTCCTTCTTCTAACAAGTATTAAAAAGTAGCTCTCCACAATAGTCTGAGGGTTTTGATTCTGTAGCCAAAGTTCTCCTTCACCTGGTGCTATGCTGTCCCTGTATAAACTGTTCCTCATAGTTACAATTTCCTTCACAAGCCCTCTCATCTTACCTCACCCCTTTTCATTATTGTAATGATATGGAGCATGAGTGTAAGTCAGAGATAATAACCTCCTCTACTTCATGCTATTGTTTGGAGAATTCAATGAGTTAATATGTGACTAGCTCAGATAAACAGTACCTGGCACATAATAAGCACTATGCAAGTGTTTACTATGATTATAAGGAGAATAATTATTTTCAGTCATTCTATTGTGTTCACCTAAATATTGTCCTTCCTTTAGAGTTAGGTATGCTATAATAAATATAGAAATCTTTTTCTAACAAGGTTTGATTTTGAAAAAGTTTATTCCAAGTGTTCTTAACGTTCAAAAGCCATATTTAATCCAACTGTACAGACTCCTGTTGCACCGCAGGTAATTTCCCCCTAATTCGGTGCTCTGACCTACGAGTGTTGGAATTCCAGAATTACTTGGGAGGAGTGTTATCAATACACATTGGAGTGGAGCGGGAGTGACGAATGTGTACTTTGAAAAAGCTTCCTGATCATTTTGATATTTCTCCTTCCCAAGTTACTGCTTTGATTGCATTATTTTGTTTTTAGATTGTGTTTGAGAACATGCCATAGAGAATGGTATCATTAGACAAGGTTTTAGGGATTGAATTCTGTTCAAATCAGCCCTGTAGTACTTTAGTCTGGGTGAAAAAAGTATGTCAGATCAACTATTCAGAGTCACTAATGAATGTTTATTGAGCATCTAATGTGTTCAAAGCACTGGACTAAGTGCGTAGGTCATTAACCCTTGGCTTTAGGGAGTATGCCGTCTTAAGTGTAGACAGAGCAGGAAAGACTTCATAGAGAGGAAAAGACCCAATGGAATTGTGAAGGAGAGTAAGATTGAGATACGTGGCAAGGAGGGGTAGGCCATGGCAGGCGTGGGCTCTGCCTGAGCAAAAACCTGTTTGCATGATAATGCTAAGATCAGCAGGGCTGGATTGGAGAACTGACCTTGAAGAGCAAACCCTCTAAGATTAGTAGACTAGGGCCAGATTGTGGGAGGCCCTGCCAGTCAGGCAGAAGTCTTTAGTCTTTAGATTGTATTAAGGTGGCGAGGGGTTAGTTATTAAAGGAGTTGAGCAGGGAAAGTGACCATTTAAAGTGGTTTTTTAGCAAAATTATTTTAGAACGAAATAGATTACAGCTGAGAAAGGCTACTAGCCAGGAGACCAATTAGGAAGCCCCAGTAGCCTCCATCTGTAGTTCTCAAAATGTGCTCCTGGGGACAGCAGCATCAGCATCACCTGGGGACTTGTTAGAAATGCAAAATTTCAGCCTCCACTCCAGACATATTGAATCAGAAACTCTGCGGTCAGAGGTCAGAAATCTGTTTTAACAAGTCTTTCAGTTGATTCTAATGCAGCTAAAGTTTGGAGGACCTAGTGGATTCGAACTGTCGACCACTTAACCACTGACCACTTAACCACTATGCGGCCAGGGTTTGCAGAGAACCACTAGTCTATGCAAAAGATGGTAAAGGCCGAAATAAAGTTATGGCATTGGTTTAAGGCTTTATGATTAAGGGTATAGGAGAGCCAAAGAGTTAGGACATTCTGAATTATTGCATCTCAGTGACATAGAGGAGGTGAAAACAGTGATTCAAAGAAATAAAAAAAGTCAGGAAAAGTTACCAGCTTTGAGAGGGATACAGTGAATTTTGTTTTATAATGTTGAGTTTAAAAGGTTGGTGAGACATCCAAATGTAACTTTCCAGCAGCTAGTTATTGATGTCTCATTTGCAGAGGAGAAGATGATTGAGGGGTAGATAAATTTGGGAGCCATTTGCCTAGAACTGATACTTGGAGATTTGATATTAAAGGATTAATGTTCATTGTTCAGATAGGCCAGTAATGGCTGAATAAAAAGACTACAAAGGACTTGTAGAAAGGTTGACGGGGAATCTCAGAATCCTGTTTGCTTTAAGGAATATTCCACATTCTACAAGATCTTTAAAATCAGATTCAGATTTATTTTTTTCTTATACTTTAGCTTTCATGCAGCCACCAGGACTATAAAATCCTTACCATTAAATGCAATTAGGGTAGACCTTTAATCAACGATTAAAGGAGCTATTGAGTTGTAATAATAGTCATTACATTTCATTTTTAGTCAGTTATATAGTCTTCACAGATGCAGTCATGTCAAATGCATAGAAAGCAAACACCAATTTCATCCTTTATCTTTTTTTTTTTCAGATTCTAAATGGCAAGAACTCAATCAATTAACAGTTGATAGACAACAAAAACTGGAAGAGTCTTCGAATAAGCTAATCCAATTCCAGACAGTAGAGGCCCAGTTAAAACAGTGGCTAGTGGAAAAAGAACTGATGGTTAGTGTTCTTGGGCCCTTATCAATTGACCCAAATATGCTAAACACACAACGGCAGCAGGTGCAGGTGAGTGTTACCTAATAACCTATCTCGTGTGCAGCAACTTTTTCTACCAAGACAAATGTTCTCATGATAAATACGTTAGCTTTGGACAGTGTGTGCTTTAACTGTCTTGGGAGATATTCGTAATGTTTCAGAGACTCATAAGAAACCACCCTGAGGTTAGTGGGAAACCCTCAGAGAAGTAAAGCTGTGAGGCACAGATTCTAGACTCTGTTTGACCTTATGAGTGTGTCAAGTCCCTAATAATTTTAGTCATGTTGTGGTTTGTGCAGACCCTATTATAAAAGAGCCTTCTTTGAAGTATTAATGTGATTGTATAAGTGATAATAACATTTTTATGAGGAGCTAGTATATACTTTTTACTGTTTAAAAGTTACTCCTTTGAGATTTTATTCATTTTGATTGTGGTAGTAGATAATGAAACTTCTAAAAGTCATACAGTACAGCTTTGAGGGGGAGAGACAGGATAAGAAAAGGAGAAAGGAGTAAGGGAGGCAGAGAGGGAAACTTGAAACCCAGTGGCTTACTTAGGCTACACTAATTATAAAGCAGGTAAATCCACAAGGGGAAAAATGTCCATAAAATTTAAATCAGACGTAATACCAGAAGCTCCGTTGTGGTTTCAGTTAGATTTCTTCCTGTATGAGTGCTTTAGAGCAGTGACATTGATCCTATAACCTGAAAATATAATTCAGTCTTGGTAGTTTAGAGAGTTTAGTTCATATGTATTCTTAATCTGAAGAAAATGGAAACAATTAAAAGATCAAAATAAATATTTTGGGGAAATAATTGTCTCTAGTCTTGGTAGACTCCCAGAGATAAACCCGTTACAACTGAAAGAAGGAGACTTTTGGGTCATTCATTTTATAATGAGAAAGAATCATGTGGAGCCCATTCATTCTGAGCAATGTGATTTATTGGCTAAAATCTTCATAATAAAGACTGTAAATGTCAATAAATCTTACATTATTATGTTAAAAAAAAACCCTTTGTAAGTCAATGCACCATGAGTTAATGTATTCTAACTTTATTATCACTGTGCATTTCCTTTGGAATACTGCTGTGGGGTTTTTCAAAAAGCCTACAAAGAGAAAAATGAGTAAGAAAAAAAACAATAAGATGTTAGTGCGATATGAACTTGTCCGATAGTAGCGTTTCCCTTCGTACATTAATTTTTGTACATGAATTTGTTATTTTGCCCAGACTACAAAAATATTTATTCTGTTCCTTTTCCCCTTTAGGGGATGTTGTTTTAGACACAATTTTATCTCTGCGAAGCCTCATTGCTCTTTGGGTTAGTTTAAGATAATTGCACTGCCCTTGAAATAAAAACTTGGAAAGCGGTAACTAAAAAAGCAAAAACCAGATAAATAGCGTTCCTGTCTGCTTAGAAACTTAGAGCTGTTTTTTTGTAACTAATTAACCATTTATTTGTGTGTTTATTTACTCTCATTACCTCAGATCCTGTTGCAAGAATTTGATACGCGGAAACCTCAATATGAACAGCTTACAGCAGTTGGTCAGGGCATTCTTAGCAGACCCGGTGAACACGCTTCTTTGCACGGGATTGTGAAAGAGCAACTGGCAACTGTGACCCACAAATGGGATAGCCTAACAGGACAATTGAGTGACAGGTGTGACTGGATTGACCAAGCCATTGTTAAAAGCACACAGTACCAAAGCCTGCTGAGAAGCCTTTCCAATAAACTGAGTGACTTGGACAGTAAACTCAGCACCACTCTGGCTGTGAGCACACACCCTGATGCTATGAGCCAGCAGTTGGAAACAGCCCAAAAAATGAAGCAGGAAATAGAGCAAGAGGGGAAGCAGATAAAGGAGGCCCAGGCACTCTGTGAGGATTTATCAGCTCTGATTAAAGAAGAGTACTTGAAAGCAGAACTTAGTAGGCAACTAGAAGGCATCTTAAAATCATTTAAGGATATTGAACAAAAAGCAGGTTTGTCTCTCTTTTTAGTAGGTATGTCTCCTGGTTAGAAATAGATATCTTGTATTGCCTGGGTGGTACAAATGGTTGACACTTTCCGCTGCTAACCAAAATGTTGGAAGTTCATGTTCACTCACAGGTACCTTGGAAGAAAGGCCTGGCAATCTGCTTCTGAAAAATCAGCCAATGAAAACCCCATGGAGCACAGTTCTACTGTGACACACATGGGGTCGCCATGAGTCAGAGTTGACTCATGGCAACTGGTTAACTGGTTAAGGAGAACCCGTCCCCATTGAAAGCATAAATGAAGAGGAGTGTGATCATCCATGAACAAGTAGTTCCATGTTTTTATGAGCACACAGTGCTAGGATAATTGTACACAGATAACGGAGAGACAGTTTGCAAAACTCCATTTATGAGAGCCCATTAAAATTTTAAATATTCCAAATTGGGGTTTTGAAATATAGTTGTAAAACATTTTCACTGAGTGAACAGTTTTATTTCACCAGAAAAATAGATGAATACAGTTATTAAAAATAGACTTTGTGGCATTATCTTAATATGCTGCTACTTTGTATGATTTCTGTTATAGAAAACTTTTTCTAGAGAAATGTGTCAAAGAGAAGCATGTGGCACTGTTTTCCTTTCTCACCTATTGTGGCCATAATTCTGCCAGTATTTGTCAGAGGCAGCAGTAGTGAGTTAATGGACTTTAGAAAGGCCTGCCAAAGGAGAGCACATTTGCTACCACGTTGTTTTGTTTGAAAAGTAATACAGTGCCTTGCACATAGTGAATAATTCAATTCAGGTTTTTTAATTGTTTAGATTTCTTTATTGATCATAGTAACCATTTCAAACTTACTCCTTTATTCTGGCATAATATTAATAATAATAAATGCTAGCTATGATTATTGTTAGGAGCTCTGGTGGCGCAAAAGTTAAGCACTTGGCTGCTAACTGAAAGGTTGGCATTTTGAGCTCACCCAGCTGCTCCACAGGAGAAAGACCTGGCGATCTGCTCCCATAAAGATTACAGTTTAGAAGACCTTATGGGACAGTTCTACTCTGACACATGGGGTCACTGAGTCGAAAATTGACTCAGTGGCACCTAACAACAACAACAGTATTATTGTTATTATTACTACTGTTGTTCACATTTTTATGAGACAGCGTTAAGCTAAGGACTTTACGTGGGCTATTATTTAATCCCCACCACAGCTCTATGCATTACTTACTGCTGATATTTCCATTTTCCGTTTGGGGAAATGAGACTTAGTGGTTTCATCATTTTCCCAGCATCTCACAGCTCTTAAGAGGCTGAGCCAACATCCAAATCCATGTAGTTTCTAAGTGCTACATTATATTTTCTCCATGAAATATAGCATTTATAGAAGTGAAAAAGTGATCTTTGATAAGAAATGAATTATTTATCAACACAGCCTAGAACTCTAAACAGTGGTCCTTTCCCCATGCTTGGAGAGGGCTTTAGCTCAGAAGGTGGTGTGTGGTGTGACTACCCCCTTCCACCAAGCACCTTTATGCATTTTTACTTATTTCCCTGATCTGTTTTTCCCCTCCCGTCTGTCTCCTGCTTCTTCCTTTGAGTTTCTCTTTTATTTTGTTGTTCCTGCCTCATGCTCCTTTTCCCCCTTTCATCAGTAACTTAAACTCCCTTGTAGTTCTAATAGTCACTGCTATAAGCCCTTGATTTTATAGTTCTGTCCATTCAGTGATTTCCTCTTGGCTTTTCGTAGATTAAATCAACACATTGGTGTAAAATAAACATATCTGTCATTTCATTTTTAGAGAATCATGTCCAGCACCTTCAGTCAGCCTATGCAAGCTCTCATCAATTTCAGCAGATGTCTAAAGATTTTCACGCTTGGCTGGATACAAAGAAAGAAGAGCAGAATAAGTCTCACCCAATATCTGCCAAACTCAACGTCCTAGAGTTATTAATTAAGGAACAGAAAGACTTTAGTAAAACTTTAACTTTGCAGTCTAATATTTATGAAAAAACCATCACAGAAGGTGAAAATCTGTTATTAAAAACTCAAGGATCTGAGAAAGCAGCCTTACAGTTACAGCTTAACACTATTAAAGCTGATTGGGATGGCTTTAACAAGCAGGTGAAAGAAAGAGAAGAGAAATTAAAGGATTCATTGGAAAAAGCCCTCAAGTATAAAGAGCATGTAGAGACTCTCCGGCCATGGGTAGAAAAATGCCAAAACAACCTGGAGGAAATAAAGTTTTCCTTGGATCCTGCTCAAACGGAGGATTCTATTGGCAAATTAAAATCTCTACAGAAAGAAATGGACCAACACTTTGGGATGGTAGAATTACTAAACAATGCAGCCAATAGCTTGCTCAATGTCTGTGAGATAGATAAAGAGGCTGTTACAGATGAGAATAAATTGCTGATCCAGAAAGTAGACACGGTCACTGAACAACTTCACAGTAAGAAATTGTCTCTGGAGAACATGGCCCAGAAGTTTAAAGAATTTCAAGAAGTTTCCAGAGAAGCTAAAAGGCAGCTTCGGTGTGCAAAGGAACAGCTAGATGTCCATGATTCTCTAGGACCTCAGGCTTACAGTAACAAATACCTAACGATGTTGCAGACTCAGCAGAAATCACTTCACACCTTGAAGCAGCAGGTAGATTTGGCCAAAAGACTTGCACAGGACCTTGTGGTAGAAGCCTCAGACTCAGAGGGTACTTCTGATGTCTTATTACAAGCAGAATCTTTAGCTCAAGAACATAATGCACTAAGCCAACAGGTTGATGAAAAGTGTTCATTCTTAGAAACCAAGCTTCAGGGCATTGGGCATTTCCAGAATACCATCCGAGAAATGTTTTCGCAATTTGCGGAGTTTGATGATGAACTAGATAGTATGGCTCCAGTGGGAAGAGATGCAGAAACATTGCAAAAGCAAAAGGAGGCTATTAAAGCCTTTCTGAAGAAACTAGAAGCCCTCATAATAAGCAATGACAATGCCAATAAAACCTGCAAGATGATGCTGGCCACAGAGGAAACCTCTCCTGACCTTGTTGGAATCAAGAGGGACTTGGAGGCTTTAAGCAAACAGTGCAACAAGTTACTAGACCGAGCACAAGCCAGAGAAGAGCAGGTTGAAGGGACTATCGAACGTCTTGAAGAATTCTACAGAAAATTGAAAGAATTTTCTATTCTGCTTCAGAAAGCTGAAGAACATGAAGAGTCACAGGGCCCCGTTGGTATGGAAACTGAGATGATTAACCAACAGCTTAATGTATTCAAGGTATGGAATTCTTCACTTTTACTAATTTTTATTATTAAAAGAAATTTCTAATTGGTGTAGAAGAGAGATTGCCCATTTTGTAGAACCTTCCCATATGGCTTTTACACAGTATTTGACCCTGAGTAAGCATATATGGAGCCCTGGTGGTACAGTGGTTAAGAACTATGGCTTCTCACCAAAAGGCCAGCTGTTTGAACTCACCAGCTGCTCCATGGAAACCCTATGGGGAAGTTCTACTCTGTCCTATAGGGTCGCGATGAATCAGAATCAACTCGCCAGCAATGAGGAATGGGGGGAAGAATAAATGGGGCCAATGCCCAGGGGCATGCGGCAGTTCCAAGATTACTGGGGTTTGGGCCCTCATGGAATAAGGCCTGAGATAACATTAAGAGGTCAAAGGGGTGCTTGAAAAAGTTCCAGGTAAGCCTAAAACTGACATCAAGGACTCTGTGTCAGTGTCATTCAGAACTGATTTCTAAAGTGACAGGAGCCATGTTTTGAACTCTGCTGCAGAGGCCAGTCCATAACCTAATGAGCTTGTTCACTTGATGTTTGTCTCCCAGCAATTTCTTTAATGGTGAATTACAGCCTTTTCCTGCTCCTCCCCTTTTTGTAGTCTTCTCATCCTTCTTAGTTTCATTTCTGCTGTAAACTTCTTTCTTACTTCCCAAAGTTCATATTTTTAAAGACATAGGCAAGTTCCATGTTTTAATCTTGGCTTTATTGAAACAAAGACCTTGGACTCATGCCACAGGAGATTAGGAGTAAATTATTTCCAATTGGACTATAAGCTCCTCAGTGCAAAGAAATATCTGCCGCTTGATAGTGTTCAAGGCATGCTTAATGAATAGAACATTAGATAAAAATGGTGGGCTGGCTTCGGTGTCATTGGATTTGCCCTCATTTGAGATAGAGCAGAAGTCCTGTCTCCACAGACATAGGCTCAGCTGTGGACAGGGAGCATCTGAAATATCAAACATTTGCCACACGGGACTAGTATGAAGCTTTGCAATTGTCATGGATCCTGTTCTATGTGTTTTA
Source organism: Elephas maximus indicus (assembly GCF_024166365.1). Taxonomy (NCBI): domain Eukaryota; kingdom Metazoa; phylum Chordata; class Mammalia; order Proboscidea; family Elephantidae; genus Elephas; species Elephas maximus. The sequence goes on along the minus strand of NC_064819.1, from coordinate 122,314,648 downwards.
CTTTCTGATAAAGACTGGTGAAGGTATGTTGCACCATCAGTGCACGGGGGATAAAATAAGATCAAATAAAAACAGAATTTACAAAACTACAATTTATTTCCCATGAGAAATGAATATAAAACATATGACTTCAAAATTCTGTACTGTTATATTTGACATAGTGTTCCCTCTGTTCCTCATTATTTAGGCCACTAAATTTTGAAAAATAACAACTACTACTACTTCTCCTCCTCCTCATTGTTACTGTTGTTGTTATTTATAAAGTTCCTTTGAAGCCTGGTTCCTTCAAAGCTTGTAAGAATCTGTGATTCTGCTTTTAGATCTTGTTTCCTAAAGGTGAAGGAAATTACCTTACTGTTCACTATACTTTCTCCATTACTCTGTCAAATTTTCATGTTTCTGGTTTGGAAAATAAAGGTATCGCATGAGAGAATTTTGTACTAGAAAAGCAAAGCTCTGTGGTAATCCCTGCTTCAAAAGCTAGGGGCGAGCTTGAGGAGCTTGAGCTTCCTCAGACAGAAAATTTTGGAATTTTCTATAGAACCCTCAACAAAAGTTTAAAGCAGTTGCATTATTAGTCCTTTTACCAGTAAAATTTAACTATACCCTCTGTCTTCATGAAACATTGTCATTTCTTCAGGTTTTCTGTGAACTTGGTAGAGGAAAGAGTAGGCCTTCATTTCTTTCTCTTCACTGCTTCAGCTACTTTTAAGAAAATGAGCAAAAGCAATAATACTGACGCTGCTGTTTACAGAAGCCTCCCTCCTTGTGCTCCCAGCATGAGTACAGGGATAATGTGGCTCCCAATGTGGAGAATTCTTTTGAAAGTAAGAAAAAGCAAGAGGCAGGAATTACTCAAGCACCATTGCTTTGAAAGTGTTTTACAAACTACAAAGCACTAAATAAACATTCATTACCATTAATAGGATTGTCTTATTTGATTGTGAAGAAAAATAGCGTGGTCATTTCTCCTGAAATAGACCACTTGGCCTGCTGTGTTTGTCTGTTTTCTGACTGCTTTGAAAGGAGTTGATTGATTTTAATGAAATTCAGTACATTATAAAGAACATCATCACATACTTTCAGTGTCTTGAAAACCAGTGTTATGGTTATGAAAACTGTGTCCCCCAAAAGTATGTATTGAAGTACCATGTACCTATGGGTGTCATCCTGTTTGGAAATAGGGTTTTCCTTTTGTTACGTTTATGCGGTCATACCAGAATGGGGTGGGTCCTAAGCATAATGACTTCTGAGATATAAAAAGCAGGATAGACACAAAGACATAGAGGAAGAGATGTGATGTGAGGACCAATAAGCAAAGAAATGTCAAGGATTGCCAGCGGCCACCAGAAACTAGGAGAGAGGAACACAGAAAGAAGTGACATGACTGAGACCCTGATTTGGATTTTTAGCCTCTAGAACTGTGAGAAAATGAATTTTGAAAGGCACCTATTTGTGGTATTTCTGTTAGACAGCACTAGGTAACTAAGACAACTAGTGACTCAAAACAAGTTTTAATTGGACAAATCATCTGCATTTACTATATTTCAGTGCCTTTGGTAAAAAGAACAACTTCATGGTAAACAAAGATGATAGCTTACACCATCATTAATTCCATTTATTTTGGTGTGCGTAGTTAAAAATTGTTATAACAACCTTTATCGTGAGCTTACTACATGTAAGGCTCTCTACCTTCAATCTTGTTAACAGTCAGGAGCGAGAGATGCTTTATTATTTTAATCTCTTGAGAAAGAAACACAACAAAGGAGGTTAAGCAACTTGCCCAAGGTCACACAGGTAGTGTCTGTCAGAGCTTGGATGTTTTGATGAAAATAATGCAGCATTTTGTGTCAACTTTATTTATCATGGTTCACATCTAATATTTTCTCTGGGAGATTTTCAGACCATCTTTGCTGTACCCTAATGTGGACAGCCTGAATAACCAGCCATTGTTTATTTTAACCCAGAACCTCATGAACATCCCACCAACTTAATGAAAGTGTTCTAAGAAACTGTCTATTATGAGAAACAAATGAGATAAGTGTGTATGAAGTTGTCTTAGAAAGTAACGTTATTTAGATGCTTGTGGTGATGATGATGCTTCTGGTCACTATTACTGCTATTATTGAGGTGAAAGGCGCTCTGGTGGCGCAGCAGTTTGGACCCACCAGCAGCACCTGCTGATCTGCTCCCATGAAGATGACAGCTGAGGAAATTCTGTGGGGCGGTTCTGCCCTGTCCTGTAGGGTCAGCCATGAGTCAGAACCCACCTGATGCCACACAACAACAACTAGTAAGATGGAACCAAACACTGTCTTAGTAATTTTATCTTCTTGATTAAGGTAGTAAACTGATGTGTTTACAATTCAGATCTTTAGTTTTTTGTTGGGCATTAGGCTTTTGTTGAACATTAGTTTTAACACAAAATTTTAAGAAAAGTTTTTAAGTGGAATGATTCTTGTTGAATGAAAAACTAATAGTTTATAAAAATAACAAACTACTAGTTATTATAATTTCTTAAAAATGAAACAGAACCACTGAAGGTCTAGGTCTCTTTATTATAGACTTTGAAATATCACCTAATTTTGAGATTATCTGGTAGCTTTAGTAAAACCTAATGTCACAGATAAGTCCTATAGTAATTTTTTCTTAATATGAAGTACTTTCAAAGAAAGACTGAAATTGAATAATAGCTCAATAAGATCCATTGCCATTAAGTCGATTTCAACTCATGGTGACCCCATGTGTCATAGAGTAGAACGGCTTCATAGGGTTTTCTTGGCTGTAATCTTTACCGAAGCATATCAGTCATTGGGCCTTTATTCCGTGGAACCACTAGGAGGGTTTGAACTGCCAACCTTCAGGTTAAGAGTTGCATATGCAAACTCTGTTCCCCCCAGTGACTTCAGTTACTCAATAGGTGTGCCTTATGTTTACTGGGATTATAATGGCTATTTAAACCAGGTAAGACAGATTTCCTGCTTCCATTTTTTTTTTTTCCTAAAACTTTTAACCTTAGAAATAATATTAATATTTACCTTAGGTTTCTATGAAAGGACAAAGCTGATTCATGTTTAAGATACCAAACTAAATATAATGATAAAAAACAAACGCTGTTCTAATTTACTGTCAGTCTGTGAAAGCTATTCAGAGTGTTTGAACATAAATTGGCATTGCCATTTGTGTTTAATGTTTTGAGACTATATTGATTGTGTTAAGTTTTATTTTTCATCTCTGTTCTGCAACTTCTTAAAGAAGAGCAAGGTGTTTTCTATTACTGTTGATAAGTCGAAGTACCATTTTTCTACTTATACTTCTCTACTATTACAATTAAATTCCATGCACACTATCATAAATTGGTAGCACGAATAGCAGAATAGATTCTCTATATCTTTAGGACATTGATTCTTGCCAGAAAGAAAGCCCTTTTTGTATGCCCCCATCCCCATCTCCTGTTTGAAGACTCCAAGCGCAAATTATCTTCAAATCTAAACTACATTAATGGTTCCACATTTTTATTTATCAAAGGCTTATGTAACTGACTAACCAAAATCCATTGCCGTCAAGTCGCTTCTGACTCATAGCGACCGTATAGAACAGAGTAGAACTGCTCCTTAGGGTTTTCCAAGGATGTAATCTTTATGAAAATAAAAACTACCACATCTTTCATGGAGTGGCTGGTGGGCTTGAACTGTCTACCTTTTTGGTTAGCAGCTGAGCACTTTAATCATTGCACCCCCAGAGTTCCTTCATATAACTGACTACACACACAAAAACATTTCCTAATAATTCCTATGATGCCGTCAACAACCAATCACGTTTTTAATCTGAACTTTTAGAAGTTATATATAGATATTTTGCATCCATATAGGCATCAAACCTAGCGTTTTATTAGCATTAGTGTAAAAATGGCATGTGGGCGGCATCTGACCTCCTTTAACTTCACAAAAGGAGAATCAAGATCAACAGCCAAAGGCTGATTCCTATGAGGTGGAGGTCAGACATGTCTCCACTCTCTGCCATCTTTACCAGTTCTGACATCAACCATCCCTCCCACGGCACTCTCTACTTCCCTGCTGGGCTTGATAATTTAATTGCAGTGGCCATAGAGAACTCACAGACAATACTCATGATTATGGGGTTTATTAGAGAAGTAAAAAAAACCAGTGCCGTTGAGTCGATTCTGACTCATAGCAATTCACGTTCAGGAGTGCTCAGGATACGGTTCTTCCATCAGGACAGCCACTTCCCAGCCGTGCTCACAGGCATGCCACTCTCTGGCCCTCAGCCTCTGCCCTTCTCAGACAAGTGTTACAAAGCTCTTTTATCTCTGCCAGTAAGTGCCCAGAGGCACCCCACTCCGCCAGTAAGCCTCAGCCCAAAGGCACTCAGCTTTCTCGCTCTGTGGGCCGGGAAGACCACTATGCCTGCCACCGCTTCTTGCTGTCTTCAGTGTTATAGCTCTCTCTCTCGGTCTCCTGGTTCCAGGAGCTTCTCAGCACAGGGTCCCAGGTCCAAAGGACACGTTCCCCTCCTGACCGTTCTTCCTTGGTGGTGGCGGGCTTTTCCCTCTCTTGCCTCCAGGGTGAGTCATTTCAAGCCTAGCACGATGACAAAACTGACCATACCCTTGTTAGGGTTCTAATACCCTATTAGCATGGTCCCACCCCATCATTTGGTGGAAGTCACAAGACCGTGGTGAGAAAGTCCACACAAAACAATCCATCCTACCACAGGCCACCCCCTGGCTTTTCTAGCAGTGGTTCTTTCCTACTTGGAGGATAATTTCCTCTCCCAATCATTTTACCACTCCAAAACAGTCATTAACAATTAGCCTTTCAATAGGACAAAGAGTGCTCAGGTATCAGCCATTCAGGTCTGCTGCAGCTGTCCATTTGATCTGATCAAGATTTCCAAAAGTCATCTCAGCTTCACCCTTTCTGGTGTCTGATAAAATTTAACTGAGAAGAGATTATTCCCTTGCTCTAAGCATCACAAGGTATCAGCATAGCAAAACCTTTAAGGGACTTTCAGTTCTCAGGTCTAGCAGTGCCTCCCCTTAGTCTACTCTTTCTACAGTTACAACTTCTAACTACAGTTTTTACAATCACAGTTAACCTTGTTAGCAACACAACTGAATGGTATAATCCTGTCAGCATCTCCTACGCCCTCCTTCCCCAGACCCATCAGGAAAAGAGGACTCTCTTCATTGAGGATCCTCCCTTGTTTCTCTTATGAGTGTAAGCACACCCACAAAGGCATGTAAACCAGACGCTACATGCCTTTATTTGGTTGGGTTTTAGTCAGCTCATCCCTAGCCATCCAAGCTAGGTTATAATGGGTAGCAGCGTTAGGCTCGAGAGTTCACACGTACCTCCCAGCACTTCAGACAGCCCCTTCACATTCTCTCATCCCTAGCCCCTTTGGGCTAGGTCAGTGAGTTCCACCAGTAAATTCAGGAGTCCACTGAATTCCCTTTCCTTCTGACCAGCCAACCCTTCCTATCACTCTCTCAACCCTAGGTCAGTGGGGGCCAGTGGACCATGTCCAAACTTACCCTGTCTCTTCACTGGTGCATTTCCCCACGTCTACTCATGAGTGGACCCAGGTGATTACTTTGATTGTTGTTACCTGTAATGGCTGAGAGGAAAGTTAAGCTGCAACTGGAGTGGCCTGGGGCAAAAGCCAGGCCAGATAAACAGAATGAGCTAGAGGCACAAGGCCATATGCATATGAATGGCAATGTAATTAAGGTGTGGAGGGGAAAAGCTGAAACTGGAATGTTTTTAGAAGGGTTATGTGTTTAGGTGAATGTACTAAAGATAGCGAATGTTTCTCCTACCTAGTGTTGTAAAGCAAACCTAAACATATGATAGAAGTGAATATTAGGTATTAAAGGCTACAGAGAGGGTGTAACTCCACCTTCGAACTTGATTGGATATACTAAAAGGGGAACTAGAATTTGCCTGAGGGAATCACAGGTTGATAGGATGCGGTAGCCCTGTGTATAGAGCAAGGGCTTAGGTCTAAAACCTGAGCCCCACCCAGAATTTACGTTTGAAAAACACCTAGAACTGCTGAGAGAACCAAAGATTTGCATTTGAAGGACCTGCAGAAAAAATAAAAAGTGACTGTTTTGCCATTTGAATTTGAGCAAATGGTTAGCCTTTGGATGCTTGGAGGCAGGAAAAGTATTGTGCTGCTTTGTACTCTCTCCCATGCCAGTTTTAAACTAGGTATAATGGATATTTCCTACATCACACAAGGAATAGACCCTACTGCTCTGAAAGGGCTGCAAAGAGGGCATTTGGCTATGTGGGTTCTCTTCTCGGTTTTGCTGCTAACTAATGCTTTGATCCTTTATGTCACATAACTTCTCTTGCCTTCTGTTGCTTCAGATAGTTGTATAAGATTAAGGAATTAAAGTAACTTGTTATGGGGGTGGTTCCAGACAGAGATTTTATAACATAAGATTTTGATTTGGTTTTATTTCCTTTGTGTTGTTGTTAGTTCAGATTTAAAAAACAAAACCTCGATCACCATTTTAAAGTGATCTATAAAGAGAGACAAACTGTAGCATCTACTATTACCATGAGCCTCCCTTAGTTAAAAGGAGATCTATGTAACTTATTTACTAATACAGAAAATTACTTAAAGGTATGTGTGTGAGAGAGAGAGAGAGAGAGAGAGAGAGAATTTGCTTTGTTATTACAGAATTACACATTGGATTCTTGGTAAGAAAATTTGACTAGTAAGTGGTTTTTAAATATGTAAGCCTCATTTATTTTCTTTTTAGTCTATTATTAGGTTAATGCTGTGATTATAAATTGAGAAGCTTTTACAGTTGTTCAAGAACCAGGATACCTTAAGAAAACGTCATATCCTGTTCTCAAGTATCTTTGACGTTCTTAATTTCAAGATTACTTTGTCTCTTTTGTCAGTATTTCAATATGAAAGTGTTTTCAGGTTTTGGGTTTCTTGTTTCTCTGACAGAAATTGAGGTCACTAACACATTTTGGTTTTACTTGGTAGATGGCTTTTTTTTAAATCCGAACTTCTAGAAATTATAGATATGTATGTTTTAATTAATAAAGGTTTCTGTTACGTAGGATGTTTTATATCTGTTGTCACCTGAAAACCTCATCAAAGATGTACGAAAAGTATAGGTTTAGTATTATAGTAATTTACAGGAAAAATAAGCAAGTGTTTATTAAAGATATTACTTAAAATCCCTTCAAGATAAGCTTATTATTTTGGATTTCAGACAACAAACCTATTGTTTCTAAATTTATTTACTTTCATGGTGGGATCTGGGTTAGTATTTCATTATCTTTTAAACATAAACTGTTTTCCACTGAAATAGATAGCAGTTGCATATTTACTCTGATGCATACCCTGAAAACCCTTTAGCCATGTATGTGAAGAAGTTTATTATTTTGAAAACTGAAAATATAGCAAGCTTTTGGTTTTATTCACCAAATGGCTCATCTATTTTAGAAGAAACAATAGAAATTGCTGCTCACGAGGCCTCTTTTTGTACTCGGAGCCCAAAACACATATCTCTTGTTTGGTTTGTAATCCAGACTTTAGGAACTATTGGGCCAGGAGGATACTTTGATCAGTTTTCATGGGTAATACTGCATTTAGGTACATTGAGTTTTCCCCTCATAGTGTGTGTTGAATTTCATAGTATCTCCAAGTGATCTTTCAGCTCTAAAAACTCCATGTTTCTCTTAGTAAAATTAGTCCTCCAACTTTTCTATGAAGTGGATGACTGCATTTAGTCGTAAAATTTTTCTGGAACTTTCTTTTCTAAAGATTTCATTTAACTTTAGAAGTATGAAATGACAAAGTATTACTATTTTAATTGTATTTTTCCAAAATCACCTGCCTTTAGGAGATAATTTAAGTGGATTACATTTAATAGGCTTTAAGCAAAATAACATTTTTGAGAACTTTAATGTGATTTTGGTATGTATTAAGTAATAGTGTTGAGTGTATTTCAGCAAAGCTTCTATTTCTCTCATTATGAAAATGTGAGAGATCTAGATGTCGTGATTAATATGTAATACAGTTTAATAAATCTTGATTTTATTAGCTGTAGAGACTATTACATTTAAAGTAGCTGTATAAACCGAAGTAGGAGGAAAAGATAAACTATAAGAGTTCTATTATGTTATCCAGATATGTCATTGGAATGTAGTTTTAAGTAACAAAGGTATATATAAGTTATTGTCATAAATATCACTGTAACATTAATAGCAGAAATTTTAATTTGAATTAGGATGTAACAATTAGTTGAAGTAGGTTTAATAAAATAGGAATTCAGTTATTAAACGTAGCTTGTATTTGAACATAATCAACTGGAGGACATTTTCCCATAGCACTCCCTACCTCCAAATTGTACTGTGCCCTTTTTCCCATCCATATTCCCCAGGCAATTGTGAGTTGTGTAAGGGCAGGAGCAACTGCATTTCTTTTGTGCACCATCATTTCTCTGGTGCTTACCTTCATGTTTGGCACATAGAGAGCACAGCACAGTTTGCTGAATGATTGAATTTATTAATGAATTATCCACGTAGTTTTAAAAACATACTGTCAACTTCAAATGTAAGGTTACATGTTACTCAGCTTCATGTAATGGTAGAATAATCTGTGAATTATTTAAAAGTTACAGTTTAAAGTGGACTGAATTGGTGACACTTCTTTCTTATGAAGTTTAGAGAATGGTACTTATTGAGATCTCATGGAAACTTTATTGTTAATATTGCTGTAAATAAGTAGCCTTCCAGGCTTGCATATCAAGATAGTGGCAGTTGGGAATAAAATACTTGATCTCTACTAATTCTCAGTCCGGTACCCAAACCACTGTTCAAACATGGCAGCTATGTGCATGTTTTTCTTTCTGTTATCAGCACCTCAGAACAGCCTGTGTACTTAACATCAGGATTGGGTGCTTGTTGACTGAAAAATTGGGTACTTCCTGACTGAAGAATGGGTGTTGATACTGTGGTGTTGATAGGCATTTACGTATCTTTTTTTTGTTTCTAATTGGCTATATGTATAATTTCAACATAATGATGGCCACATACTGAATTACATCTCAATTCTTGAAAGGCCAAGTTACCTATTATAAGGTTTGGTTATGAATAGATTTTTTTAAAGAGTCAGCTTTTAGGTTTATAAAAATAATTTTGAAATAATATTTTATCATTAGAGGTTAAAAAAAAATCCCTCCCAGAGTCTCTGCTATTAAATTATCAGAGAAAGTACAAAGTTGTTTTTCCTAGAACTTCCTGCTTCACTTGTTGTCAGCCCAGTTTTGTTCACATTCAAATGATTATTTTTTGAGTTTAAAAAAAAAGGCAGTCTGCCTTAATGTGTAACTTTATCTGCTGCACTGGCAATGTTGTTTATTTTGTAAAACAATGAATGGAAGACTTTAAGCGAAACTTTAATTATTCCCACAAAACGTAAGGTTTAGTTTGCTGAATTTATTTTCCAATTATGTTTTAAAACGTTTTAAACAAAACGTTGTTTGTTGAAGAAGTAAAAATCTGTAGATGTGTGTATACAAGTATCTAGCGTGCCGTACTGCCCCTTGATCTTTGCCTCCGTGTTGCATTAACCTCAAGAGAACTGTATGGCTATTAAAAAAAAAAATTAGTAATACTAATATTCATGTCAGCAGCACTCAGAGCACTGTGCCCATAGACTAATTTACCCACAGGAACAGATTTCTTGAACTTGGGCTTTAAAAGGGAATGACAAAAAATTCAACTTCAAAGGGGTCTGCAGGTCACATAGCAGACACTACTTGAGTAATAGAGATCCTTCATTGTGTGACAGTTTGGTTTCTACTGAAGGATGGGCAGTTGGTTAGTCCTCTTTTGTCATTTAATATTCAAATGAGCGTGGTCTCTGAGTTCACAGAATTATTTCTTCGAGGAGCTCCTGGTGCCAGGCTCTGCCTCTGCAAGGGTATCTATCTCTTCCTATGTAGAATTAATTGGTGGGGTTTCAGCTTTCTCTGAACCCAGGCTGCCCCTCTCCGCAGTTCCAGGACTCTGATTTGTGCTGATGTCACCACCAGGCTGTTGCATTGCAGCCTCACAGCCTCTAGGTACCTCCCCCTGAAACAGCTTGCCGGCTCCCAGACAAGGCAAGGAGTAAAAGAAAAGATGACTGCGAAGTTAAGTCACGGGAGGGCGTAGCACCGCGGTGATAGAGAGCTGGGAGCATTGTGGGCAAAGGGACAAGGAGATGTTGCCCAAAGAAAGAGTGCATTGCTGCAAGTGCCCCGGCTCGGGAGGATGTCTGCCCGGGACCGTGCTGCTCTGAGGAGTCGGGGACAGCGCAGGAGGTCCCTGCTGGAGTTCTGTTCTGCCTCCTCCACCGCCACCTCCTTCTCTCTTCAGCTGTAGCTAAAATGAAGGCAAAACTGCGGCCACAGTTGGACAGTTTCAAAGGATAAGAGTAGTCTCTTGATTTTCAACTGAATGTGAATTACGTACGCAGCCTGTGCCTTTGAGGAAACCGCCGCCAAGCTCTTTGCTGCAATTGCCTCAGGTGGAATAAGCCTTCTTAAAGGGGACCGGATAAGAATCTTTGGAAATGACTTTCTTTTTCTTTTTTTTTTTTTTAAAGGGGAGTTTGTAATACACCATGCCTTCTGTTTACTTAAAATGGTTGCTGGATTGTACTGGCCTGGCTGTCCAAAATTCTGATTTTTTTTTCCTTTGGTTAGTTCTGAATCTTCTCGAAGAAGCTTAATATGGGACGAAAAACTGCCTTTTGAATCAAGATTATTTATAGCTACTCTCCCGAAAATTAAAGGAAAATCATAACTCTCTTAGAAGTTATAAGACGTAACTTATTTTGCCCTGAGGATTTGTGCTGTGCCTTGATCTGAACAATACGTGGTCCCCGTGCCTGTCTTTTAAGTTTCAGAAGCATGATTTATTTATAAAGGAGATGGGGTTTTGCAAACTGTCCTTAAATGGATTACAGTTAACTAGAGGTCTGCTGAAATTAACCTTCAGCCTGCTGGAATGCTTGTTCTTTTGGAAGTTTTAATCTGGATCTCTTACATGCAAAATTAGATTTAAAAGGGAAATGGGCTGACAAAGGAATGTTTTGAGTGTTTGAGCCACTGTTAAATGTGTGTGTGTTTGTTTTTCTGTGTTTTAGAGTTTGTGAAAGGGAACTGGGGATTTGGGGGAGGCAGAGGAAGGAGATTTCTGTTCTCTGTTCTTAATGCACTTTATTTTTTTAAGAATCATTCTAAAAACATCCAGGTAAAAGAATGGTTGCATTTATACTGACGCACTGATGATGACCTAAACACCTCATGTATTATGACAGATATTTTATGAACATGTGTCTTGATGCTAAGGACACTTTGTAGTAGTTCTGAAGTATACTTTCTTAAAAAATGCTTTGCCTTAATTCTTATTTTCTGTGTCAAGAGCTGCAATTTTTGTTTTAACTATCTACAAAATGGGGAAGCCACTCAGCAGGCCGGACTGTTTACGTCAGAATCCCCCATGTGTAGGGAAGGGTGAAGAAGAGGAGGACCTAAACATTGAAGACTGTTACGTGCCACAGCGGTCAATCTATGATACTGTTAGACTAAATGAACAGATAGACTCTGGTTCAAAAGGTAGCCTGTCTTCCAGGCATTTTACAGATCGGACTTTACCCTACAGTCACAGAACACTGGATGTTAGTTCTCTATGCTCTAACGGTGCCCTTACTTCTTCCAGTGTATTTGAGCTGAGAGGTCGTGAAGCTAACAAACTAGATGAAAAGATGATTTTTGATGCACTCAAGCTAAACAGTGATATCATTCGAACCACAGGATTACCCAAAGCCAAATCTCATGCAGAAAAGAAAGAGCATAGAAGGTCATGGCGAATGTTTGTTCCGGCCAATTTTATGGATTATGCAAACAAAAGTGAAAGCTCATTTGTTGAACCTACTGATGTGGCAGATGCTGTTACCAAGGCCAGCAAGTACAGATGGGGTACTAATTCTCTGACTTCCGAGGAGGATGACTCTGGTTTATGCAGTCCTCCAGCAGAGAGGGAGGACAAACAGGGCATTTTAACTGGAGACCAGTCACGAATTAGAAGCTTGTCTTCTGCTGAAGATATTCATATAGCAGAGCAATATAGACCCTTTTTTTCTGTTAATTCCATTAGTGAACAGAAAATCCCATTGCTTTCATATAGAAGTGCCCATCCTGATGAAAACTTCAAAATGATTCTACGTGATGCTTCTCCACTAGAGGAAGCAAAACGTGTAATTGGTCAAAGGAAACTCCATGGTGAAAACAGTTGCCTGCAGGATGATTTGAAAGAGAGCACTGGAGAGTGTGACCCATTAATTATGCTAAGAGATGGAGAAAATGAGCACATTTTTGAACCTGGAGAAGAGAAGTCATATGGACCAGGAGAATCTAAAATCACAGTACAGAACAGGCAACTTGAGAATGATTCTCCTCAGGATTTAGGTCTCTGTCATACAGATCTGGGGAAGAATGACGTAGACTATGGTAGCACAAGTTTAATAGAAAATGTGACGTTGACATTGTATGATTCAGAAGAATCCAACATAGCATCTAAAGAGGAAGTGGAGGCTCCACTTTCTGCCCAGGATATGGAGGTGATCCATAGGAAGTACTCCCCGAAATTCATTCCAGTAAGAAAGAAAGCAGCTCCTAAAAAAACAAGGGCTCAGGCAGAAATATTGGACACAGTCTTTAATGACTTTCAGTCAGTCCAGGTAATTAATGGAAACGGGAAACTCTGAAATGCCAAAAGTTTGTGGTTCTGTTAGCAAAGTGGCCTCTGGCGTTTCTTATAATGATCGAATTCAGTCTTCTATTTTAGAGGTTTGGCTAGTACCCTGTGAGATGCCAGATATTGATTGATAAGTTGGTCGTTATAACAAGCTGATTAGAGGCCATTGTTTAGAAGATTGATTATTCCCAGCTGTTTAGGGTCCTGCTGTTTATTGTGCAGACGGTAGCAGTTCTCCCTGGTTTAAAATGCCTCCACTGTGAATTTATGTTAACGTTGGGCTTTTACACAAATTGTGGTTTAAGACACTGCCATTTAAGGGCAGTTATATTATACTAGATTTAGGAGGCTTGACAGACTTATTCATGAAGGTACAAACCAAGTGTTATATTGTTGTGGTCTGCAAAGTACCCAAATTAAGGACTTTTTAAATGTGCTGAAATTTTTCTCTCAATAGCTCTTCACGTGGAAGTAGAGAAGTTATTGTGCTGTATTTTGCAGTCATTATAGTTCTTAACTTTTTGTGAGTGGTGAATGAGGTAAGAAACTAAAGGGTACAGCCTTGTAATAAGTAGAGGTCGTTTGTCAAGCCTGTAATTTTTTTCTTCCCACTCAGATTGAAGTTCAGCTATTTTAGTACTTATACTAAACTCTTCTGGTAAACTTTGCCTCAGAGGTAATTTTATTTTATTTTAAGCTTCTCTTTATGCGCTTATGGGTTAGGTTAGGGTGAAGAAGGTATTTTGTTACAACTGAGAGATAAGGAATCTAAACAGTATTAGAAAAATGCTTCTTCTTAGTCTGAGAAATAATTGCTATAGTCAACGATGACTTTTCCTTGAGTATGCGTTACAAGCTTAATTAACAGAGTACTTTTTTTTCTGTAAAGGACTTTGCAGTTTATTTGTAGAAAACGGAAACCCAGGTGGCGTAGTGGTTAAGAGCTACAGCTGCTAACCAAAAAGCAACAGTTTGAATCCACCAGGTGCTCCTTGGAAACTCTATGGGAAAGTTCTACTCTGTCCTGTAGGATAGGTATGAGTTGGAATCGACTCAATAGCAATGAGTTTGGTTTTTTTGGTTTTGTAGAAAGTAATTAAACTCTTAGGAGTATATAGACTCCCTAATAGTTATTTTTAATCCTCAGTATATTTTTTTGGAGCACTTTAGAAAATTACCATAGACTCACTGTCTTAGACCTGCTTTGATACATAACCTAAAATTGATTCCTTTTTAAAACCAAGATCAGAGGTTAAGGCAGTTTATGAGGATATTAGATTAATTTTTATCCTGAAAACTATATGAGAGGGAGAGTAAAACTTTACTTACCCTGAATCTTTCTATACCATACAGCATCAGGGAATTAAGAATTTGGCAGTTTTCTAAAATACGCCCCCTCCTTTTTTTGGGGGGGAAGTAGTAAAACAGCTACAACCATTAGTTCCAAGAAGTAGTAACTAAAAGGTAGTATAGAAAAGAAATGGAATCAAATTCTATCCTCACCACCTTGCAGCAACTTTCTGTTGACTTTTTAGGTAAATTATAACTTTTTAAAAAATTATAAACACTTCTTATGACTTTTCTCAATAATTCAGGGAATTCTCATTATTTATCTGATTACGTATAACTGATTTTCATATATATTTAGTTTTGTTATGCAGAAACAATTAACCAGTGTGGAAGTTGTCTATGTGGGTTATCAGTGCAAGCAGCGGCTTAGGCTTTTAGTTAGGAAGAGATTTATAGAGGAAATGATTATTTGTTTGCTGTGGCTTCATTCATTCATTTAATGACACAGGAGTATCCTGTGTGTTAGGCCTTGAGCCAGAGTCTGGACAGTTTGTTGCTTTGCAGTCTCTACATCTTTCAGAATTATTTTCCATAATGTGCCTGTAATTTTTGCTTAGGAGCTATTTTAATGTTTACCTTTATTATGTTTTCACATATTCTGTTTTACTGCCCATTCACCTGGACTATTGATTATATTTATATAGTGTCCTTCAGTATAATAACATAGAACCCCAAACTTATTATCTATCTGAAACTTTCCTTCCTTGGTAAAAATAATCGATTTTCCTCGTATTAAAAACATTTGTATTTATGTATTAAGGAGGTGATACCATCTATCCCCAGCATTTTCTGCTAAGAAGTTGACGTCATCCACCCCTGAGATATAAATATAGTTTTCTGTATTGATGTTCATTCAGCAGATAATTGCTGGGTACCTATTACATGTTAGGTTCTGTTCTAGCCCTAGGATATAGAACTACTCTAAGGAAATCAGACAGAACTTTCTGCTTTTAGGAAATTACATTTTAATCTAACATATTAAATCTTTTGCCCATCACAGGCAACTGGGGAGCCATATATTGGATAGGTGGAGAGAGGGGGAGAGATGGGTTAGAAACCTATACTGGCAGTGTAGGCATAGGCAGCAGTCATCAAAGAGTAACCAGAGTTATTGTACTGGTGATGTGCATGAGCAGGCCCATGGAGTGAGGACTCCTAGCTTCTTAGAAGCCCATTGGCACCTTGATTGGCATGTAGGGGTCTAGATGTGTTGGGGTCCATATTATTGCAGTGCATGCTTATATCTTATCTCCTTTCCCATTCATGTTTTTTGGCTCACAATATATTTGGCCTCTTGGCTTACCTCCTCTCCCTGGCAATGATTCTACATTTCCACTTTGAGCCTCAGCCTTCAGTTGGCAACAAGCAGCAGCTATCCTTGTAGAGCCTGTAAGGATTCCTTGCCCAGTAGATGCATCTTCGGCCCATCTTATCATTTTGCTCTTTAGCATTTTCCATAAACCTTTTGCTAGAGTTAAGTTGGGACGATAGGGAATTTTTAGTGCTATAATAATGAAGCAGCACACTTAGAATTACATGTATTGAGAATATCTTTAATATTTCTGAATTGTTCTGACAATACCCTGAATTTATATTTAGTCTGCTCTTGCTGTTACTCATATGGTGGCTATGAATAGGTAGCAGAAATTATCTTTACTGCTGGACTAATTGATAGTTTCCAATACCTGATGACTGAAAAATTGTTTATTTTATATTTGGTGGTTGTTAGAAACTGGAATTCCAATAATTATTGTTGTTCTAACTGCAGGTATTCCAGAAAGAAGAGATTGAACCCTTGCAGGTTAAACAGCAAGATGTAAACTGGTTAGGTCAAGGCCTTATTCAGAGTGCTGCTAAAGGCACCAGCACTCAGGGGTTGGAGCATGACCTTGATGATGTCAACACCCGCTGGAAGACCCTCAACAAGAAGGTAGTTTTCGCACACCCTTGTTGTTTTTATTGATTATTATTCATAGCATTTATTGTGACCATTAATCATATTTATACTAGCTGAACTTCTCTAAACGTGTCTACCTTTTTTTTTTTTTTATGTGGAGGCCCCAAACTCAGGTGCCAACAAGAGGTAGGTAGGGAGCTTAAGTGAAAGAAGTGAGCTGGGTGAAACAGGTCACTTCTAGACTTTTGATAGAGCATGATGGCAGATGGGCTATGACCATGGCCCTGTGCTGAGAGAGCACACATACCTCTAAGGATACAGTAGCTACCTGGCTCTAGCAAATCATTGCCACATAGGGATGTAGGCTCACTCTTGCCAAATATCCCACTTTCAAAAGTACCTAGAAATCTCATTTTTTATGTGAAAAATTCCAATTTTCAAGTGCTGGCAACTAATATTACATTGTATAATAGGTCAATACTGTACAAGCCAAAGGTACTCTATTAGCCCTGGATTTAAGAGTTTGCAACCCCCACTATGACCTTTAACTCTAAATATTATTTTTCTTTTAAGAAGTAGATCCTACCTATCTCTGAGTTTCCAGGAGAGAAAATACTGGAAAAAATGCTCTGTTATCTTAAGGAAATAACTCTGAGACATAGTGACAGGTTTTCATATAAATTACCAGAATATTGTTATGTGATGGCACTGTTGATCTGTTATTGATATTCTCTCTGTGTTGAAATCTGAAGCAGTTTCCAGATCTTAAAACTACATTTATCATTCTTTAAAATCCATTTCATATTGTTGTGCTCCTTAAACACAATTAGAATGCAGAGTCAGGTGTAAATATATTCCATAGTGCTTAAATATCTTGCCAACTACTTTTTCAGTCCAAAAGGAAAAGATCTTTGAGAAGGGCAATAGGATATCTCTATGTGGGGCATGGAGACTCCATTTACTAGAAGACAAAGGACCTGGTTTGTTGAAAAAGGACTCTAGAGCTTGGAACAAGCGGAATTTAATCAAATACTTGATAGTAATTTTGCCTAGTAGAAGGTAATAATTCTGATTCTCCCTACTATAATAGATTTTTTTTTTTAATTTTGGTCTTCATTATTTCTGATATTTATGAGTAGGAAATAAAATGGACACCAGGGATAATGATAAAAATGACTAATACATTGCGTTTTGCAGTAACCTGGAAATATTTTAATCCTTCATTGCTAATCATAAACTTATCAGACATTTCCAAAATCTTAAAGATTCAGTCTTCTACATTGACTGGGATGGTAACCTTATTTTCATGGTTTAGATGCTACAGTTTGATTCACTTACCAATACTTTGGATAAGTTTTAAATGAAAAGGAAAGGAAAATTTGTGACAAAGTGGGAAAATGAGCACAAAAAGTGGCATCCATTGGGCATATTTCATTATCTTACGAAACAACTAAATAAGTTGGGGCAATGGGCACTTTGCAGGTGGCTCAACGAGCGGCCCAGCTGCAGGAGGCCCTGCTGCACTGTGGGAGGTTCCAGGATGCCCTGGAGTCCCTGCTTAGCTGGATGGTGGACACCGAGGAGCTTGTGGCCAATCAGAAACCCCCATCGGCCGAGTTCAAAGTGGTGAAAGCCCAGATACAAGAGCAAAAGGTAAGTTAAGTGGTGCTTGTGTTGTGTTTCATATTAAATTTCAATAATGAGAGCATAAATTTACCTGGTGACTCTTTATATTAATAGGATATCCTGGTTAACTGGGCGTTGCTGCTCTAGATGTTATTCTGTTAATCATTCAACAACTATTTATTGGACTGATACTGGGGTTCAGGCACTGTTCCAGGTGCTGGGAATACTTCAATAAATAAAAAGGATAAAAGCTCCTTATGTCTAGTGGGAAGGGAAACACAGATGGAGAGAGAGAGAGACAATAAAGAAAGTAAATAAGAAAATTATGATAAGGTAGAAAGTGATAAAGCAGGAATGGGGGATTGAAATTAGGAAGCGACAGAGCAGGGATTGGGGGACAGGAAGTGCTAGAGTGGAGGGAAAGGTGGTATGCTATTTAAAATAAGGAAGTCAAGGAAGGCCTCCCTGAAAAGATGTCATTTGGACATTGTTCCCTTATATGTTAGGTTGATCCATATGAAGATTGTCTTCTCTTTAGGTCAAATATCCACAGTTTCTTATGGTTCAATCTATATTAAAGAGGTAAATATTTGAGTCATCTATAGTAAGGAATGCACTGTTGTGTTTTTTGACACTACTAAAAAGGACCAAGTTGGGAAGACCTACTCTTTAGAGGGATGACAACTACTTCTTGTGACCATGATGTCTTGGTGGTGGTCAGTTATGAGGCCTTTACCGATATTATCCATACTGTTTGTCAGCCATGACTTGAAATGACATAAGGGAGGGGCCTAACACACAGCAAGAGTGGTAAATCTGTTTCTCCTGGGTGAGAACTTTAAAAAGAAGGGAGTGTAGTAAAAGGCTTGATATAATTATTACAGTCAGTACTATCTCTCTGAAAATTCTTCGTTGGAAACTCCAGCGTATTGGGAAATTATATTTACTACAAATAGATTTAGAGGTAAAGATTAAAGAAACATAAGTGGAAACATATTGTATTCATATAATTTTTAAATAATATAACTTACCATTTGCAATTTAATTTAAACCTCTGTTATTCTTTCAGAGTTGATGAACTGTTTAGCCAACAAAACCTGTTTGTTGATTTTGCTTTCTTAATTGCTAGAGGCCTTGCTATGAGAGTTTGTCAAAAGCGATCCACTTAATTGCTTCTCTGCTGCACAAACCATCTGTTGTTTTACTTTGATTATATAATGACTCTAACCATTGTCACGAGTGTTTGTTTCTTACCCTTCTTTTGAAACATGTTCCTTTTACCTCTTGCTTTGGGTGTTTTGATCTCAAAATGAAAATGAGAGAAGACTCTTTTAGTTTGTTGCTTCTGGGTAACTGTCTAATCTCTTATCCTTTAACTATCAGGACTAGATTGAGGAAGTAACAGAGTGTTTAGTGTCGTATACTCACGTGCCTTCTTCATTGTTGTTAATACAGTGCCTGTGTTCAGCACTTATTCACGAAATATTTGTTTTAATTAGATTACAGCAGGGTAATCCTGAGTCCTGGCTGGCTCTGTCAAATATTCCATTCTAGGCTTCTTGAAATGCTTAATTAAAATTAAATTGAATTTTGTTTTGCTGCCAAATCCTGAAATATTAGTCTCAATTAGGTAGCTTTGGAGATTTCTGACATGCTCCGCCCTTTATTCCTTTTGGAAACAATATTTAAAGGCTCATTTTTAGTTTTCATCCTCATAAAGGATTTTAGGAGGTAGCCCCACCTAGTAAAAGGAGCCAAGAAACAGAAGACTTGGCCACTAATTTTAGCCTCACTAACAAAAATCTGGGCAAGTTGTTTACCTCTCAAAACCTCAACTTCCTTGTTTATAACGCGTTATTTAACATGAGAAAAGGCTTTAAAAACGATAATGATTCATAATAGTTGTTTTTATCTTGACAAGGGCAGATATTCTTTGAATGGTTAAGCATCTCCAGTTCATTATAATACTGGAGATTTTGCACTTTCCCTGAGGTCAGTGGAGTTAGCCTAAAAAATACCTTCTACCCTAGTGTTTTATACTCAGAAATTAATAATGAAGAGATTAGTGGTCTTATCAGTATTAGTTTTGTCTACTCTGAAAAGTACCACAGTGTCTGACATATTAATGAATCTGAATTTATTAAAGGAAATTAGTTATTTTTTAAATCCCACTTCTCAGATACTTTTAGATGTGTATCTTTGCAAAATATACATTTTTGTCATACATCAAAAGTACTTGGAATATGGTGTCCTTTATGTTGATACAATTACTCCTTTTCCTTTGTTGGCATTTAATGTTTTGTCTCAAGCTTCTTCAAAGATTGTTGGATGACCGCAAATCTACTGTGGAGGCAATCAAACGAGAGGGAGAAAAAATTGCTACAACAGCAGAACCTGCAGATAAAGTGAAGATTTTGAAACAGCTGAGTCTCTTGGATAGTAGATGGGAGGCATTGCTTAATAAAGCCGAAACGAGGTAACCGAAATACTTCCCAGTTCTTTTGAATGAGTAGCAGTGACCTTAATACTGGTTTTGTATTTCGGTAATGCTTTTCTTCAAATTGTTATTGTCCTGTGTTTTTTATGTTTATCAGGTATGTGAACATAGGTGGCAAGGGCTGTGGTGGTTACCTCACGTTCCTTCATTCCTCTGATGGTGATTGATGGCTTGTAGTCACCAGATACACCCCAACTCTGTGTCTTGAGAAACCCATATACCTCAGGGAAAATATATTCATTTATTCATAGTGATTGTATGCCTACCATGCATCAGCCACAGAACCAGGCCTTGGTTTATGGGAGGTGACCTGAACAGATCATTCCCGCCCCCAGCTAGGGTACAGTCTGGTAGGGTGTATAGCCGTTGAAAAGTAACGAAAAATGTGAAGAGTGTTTCAGTGCAAAAGTACAGGGTGCTGTGGGCACATATAATAGGAAGAACCTGTTTTGGGGGCAGGGAAGTGACAGCTAGGATATATTCTAAAGAAGGGTAAGGAGTTAGCTAGGAAACAAGGCAGGTGGAAATTCCTCTAAAATTTAGGAAGGGCAGGAAGCCAAGAGCAGGGCTCCACTGGGCTTTTGCTCTCAGCATTATTTTTATTACAGAATCTCAACCAGCATTTCTTTATTTTCTGCATCGGCACCGTTTTGCTCAGTGTTACGTAGTAGCTGTATTGAAGTATAGCCACTTAGGCTGGTTGGGTTGAAAATAGATGAACCATGAACAGAATGAGTGTGTTCCATAAATCCCTACCTTCTTTGGAACAGGAATGGTGACAAGAAGGATTTGTATAATCTCAAATTATGGAGTAGAGTTAACTCGAATTTTAGAACCACAGAGTGAGGTGCTTTTGAGGAAGCCAAAAATCTCACATTGTCCTTTAATATGTGTTAGCACATCTTTAGTAATTCTTCTCTGTAATGCCCCAGTACGTTATGCTTCAGCTGCTGTGGAAGATACTCTCAGTGTTTTTTTAAATTTTAATAAACAAGTGTTTAAATCTCTTTGCTTTGTTACTATTTCTGGTTTTCTTTGCCTAGAACATTCCTCACAATGGTATTAATGGAGGGTTGTAGGTCATATGATTTGCGTGCAAATTTACTACTTACAGTTTAAATCGTAATAAATTATATGTTAATCACAAAATAGTTATTTCCACTTATTCTGATGATTGAATATTTTAATTTAGAAAAAAGAGTCATAGACAGTGATGATCCAGAAGTTAAGAACAAGATAGTAATTTTATTCATGTTCTTTTCATAATCAAATGTATTTCAATTGAAAGTTCCTTTTAAGTATGTGCACATGTATATAGTATATGATATAATGGTACAGAAAATTATATTCAATAGCATGTGCCAATTTTCTACAATTCTCTTTGTCCTCATAGACAGCTAATTTGTCAAATCATAATTCCCTAAGAATTAAACATGATGAGAAATTAAGACAAAAACAACTCTTGGTCTCAGTAGGAATGATTTTCAGGCTTTGCTAATGAGTCAAGTACTGTATATACAGACCAGCAAAATCACTTGCCCTAGAAAAAAACCGAGGACAGTGGAAGCAGGTTTTTACTTATATGGATACCTCTGCAACTGAGGAAACCATGTGATTTCGAAAAACATTTCAATCTACACTAGAAATACAAGTTTAAGAAGTCTTTTGCTCTATTCAAAATTTTTTAATCCATGAAAGATTGTTGAGTATTATTACTTCTGGGAAACATACCTTTATATATTTATATATACTTTTTTTAAAGTAGGAATCACAATTAATTCTATTGGAGGGAAAAGCTATGTACGTTCCAAAAACTTGAATCCAGTTATGACCGTTTGGCCAAACTATCTCAGTAACTGGTACTCTGATTCAGTTAGTCAACACAGAAGCACTTAAAACAGCCTAGTTCTGAGCAAGTGCTCAATAAATATTACCTACTGTTACCACTATTATTGTTGTTATTAGAGCAGTATTGTTACTATTATTGTTGGCATTATTATTATTGTTATTACAATTTTATTATCAAAGATTACTTGAGACTTTCATGAGCCTTAGGTCATTGAAGTTGTTCTGTTCAAGTTTAATTTTATTTAATAGAAGAACTAATTTATTTTAACCTTAGATTTAGATGATTTCTATTAAAAAAAAAATGTTTAGAAGAGAATGCAAGAGCATGACTAAAGGTTTTTGTTGAATATTTCACACATTCTTCATCCCTAAATGACCTCTATCTTGGCACGTTTATAGGAATCGTCAGTTGGAAGGTATCTCAGTGGTAGCCCAGCAATTTCATGAAACCTTAGAACCACTGAATGAATGGCTTACAACCATAGAAAAAAGGCTTGCGAATTGTGAACCCATAGGAACCCAAGCATCTAAACTTGAGGAACAAATTGCACAGCACAAAGTAAGATATAAATCACATGTTAGCAAGATTCAACTTTCCATTTAATTTGTGGTTTTGTGACATAAATTTCAGTTATGTACTATTGTTGTGTTATGCATCATTACAAATTAAATTCATTTCAAATGTCATTCTTCAGTTCCATTTATGTTTTCATTTTTATTTGTCCATTCTTTCTGTTTTTCTTCTTTTTTAACTTTATTTAGGCCTTAGAAGATGACATCATCAATCACAGTAAACATTTACACCAGGCTGTTAGCATTGGCCAATCCTTAAAGGTTTTGAGCTCCAGGGAGGATAAAGATATGGTACAGAATAAATTAGACTCTTCTCAAGTGTGGTACATTGAGATTCAAGAGAAAAGTCACAGCAGGTCTGAGCTCCTCCAGCAGGCCTTATGTAATGCTAAGATTTTTGGGGAAGATGAAGTTGAGCTGATGAACTGGCTGAATGAAGTACATGACAAGCTAAGCAAGCTGTCAGTCCAGGATTACAGCACTGAGGGGCTATGGAAGCAGCAGTCTGAACTTCTGGTATTTTGATTTATTTTATTTTATTTTTTACTTCTGTTGTCATTATTTTCTCAGTCTTCCTTATTTCTGTGTTATTTTATGTTCACTGTGATTTAGGTGAATCTATATGCTCTCTCTCTATATACGTATATACACATATATGCATATATGTACACCAAAATATATCTATGGACCCAAAGAAAAGGAGCCCTGGTAACACAGTGGCTAAAGCATTCAGCTGGTAACTGAAAGGTTGACAGTTTGGACCTACCAGCCGCTCTGTGGGAGAAAGATGTGGCAGTCTGCTTCCATAAAGATACAGAGCCTTGGAAACTCTATGGGGCAGTTCTACTTTATCCTATAGGATTGCTATGAGTCAGAATTGATTTAACGGAAGTTGATTTTGTTTTGTTTTGTTTTTTTTGGATGTACCCAAAAAGACTTTGGCTGCATATATAGATTATTATAAGTGAAATCACTTTAAAAAAGAGATTGAATTTCTTCAATTAGCTAGATTTTTTTCACTTTTAATTTTGTTGTTTTATTGTTATATGCAAAGCTGTGTAATTAACCAGTACTCTGTAGTATCTCCACATAGCCCGTTTTCATAGAGTCCTAGTACATTCTGAAAAGGAGGGTTTTGTGAATTGTGATAAACTTGGGCTGTGGGTCACGATGGTGAACAGAGGAGGGGTAAAATGGAACACTAATGAATATTTGAAAATCTGAGATGACTGCTCCAGTAGATCTCTATGAAGCTTAAGGCAAGTTTTCTCAGATAAACTGATGTTCATGCTAATCTAAAAAAACTTCTTTTTCCTCACATAAAAATGGTGCCTGTGTTTCTAGGTTCTGCAAGAGGACATCCTACTCAGGAAACAAAATGTAGATCAGGCATTACTAAATGGTTTAGAACTCCTTAAACAAACAACAGGTGAGCGATCTTTCACGTCAAATAATCATGCAGTCAGCATTCTGCATTGCTTTCAAAATGTTTTAGGGATTGGGGGAAAAATTTAAAATTTTAGGGCCGCTCTAAGCCTTCATTCTACAGAATCCTTTCAATACCAATCAAGGGAAGTTTCAGAATATGCTTTCACTTCTTATGATCTCACTTGGATTCTTAATGGAAGTTTGTGTATTACTCATAGCATAAAGCACTTTGGCACAGGAGGTGGTCAGAGAAGCCCATGAGGGAGTTACATTAGTTTTCCACTTGTTGAAGGCAGTTGTTCAAGATGAGCACATAGGTTAGAGACCTTTTTCTTTTTTTAGGTAGATTGCATTGTACTGACACACACGTGGCTATATCCATGTTTCCTTTCTCTGTATTTGAACTCACTCAGAAAACAAATAAATTTGGTCTAAAAGCTATATGAGGAGACCTTAGAACAACTGAAACAGACTAATTTATTTTAGTGATTCTTTTGGCCGTAGGAAAGTCTTACCAAACCTCTGTCCAGTTTAGCATGTATGTCTGTGGGTGGGGGTAAGCACCGTTCATCATGAGTTGGAGAAATTCAATAAAGTATCTAAAGCTTTGAACTATGATTCTGAAGCCCAGGGCACAATTTGTGTGTGTGTAAGTGCAAGTGATGAGACACTGGAATAATGAGGACCAGTTTATTATTTTTGACATTTATCTGCACACACCTGTATATATATGTAACACATATATACATACACAGACATGTGAATACACATATACACATATGCATATATACGTACACACATATGCCAGGCATTGTTCTAAACACTTACCAAATATAAACTCATTGAATCCTTGTAACAACCATATGAGGTAGTTCTCTCCCTATCCCTATGTAATGATGATATGTATGTATCTGTTATGTAAGTATGTGTGTGTACACGTAGCCCTTTAAAATAACACATATATCCCTATGTAATAATCTCTATTTAATGGCTCAGAGAGGTTCAGTATCTTGCCAAGATGAATCAGCTTTTAAGCCACAAAGTCAGTATTTGAACTCGTGCAGTTTTTAACACATAAACTTTGAAAACTGGAAGCATCATATGGATAGATGCAAAGGTGCTGTTTCCCACATAATTAAAGACACTGTCGCTTTTTCCAGTTTTGATGTTTGTATTTTTAGAGCTGTTCAGATTTGCCAGAAATCCTGGGAAGGATTAAAACCTAGAAAAGGACTTCTAGGTTAGATCATCTTCAGAAAAACTTCTCTTTTTCTTTCCCCCAGAAAGTTCCATTAGCGTACAATGATGTCTAAGGAGACCTTCCAATCCCTTTTGTTCTTTTTATGAGAAATAACGTATCTTTGAAATTTTAGGTGATGAAGTTTTAATAATTCAAGATAAATTGGAAGCCATTAAAGCAAGGTACAAAGACATTACCAAATTGAGCACCGACGTAGCCAAGACTCTGGAACAGGCTCTACAGCTGGCGAGGAGACTGCACTCCACACACGAAGAGCTTCGCACATGGCTGGACAGAGTGGAGGTGGAATTACTTTCATTTGAGACTCAGGTTCTGAAGGGAGAAGCAGTAAGCCAAGCACAAGCAAGACAAAAAGTATGTTCTGATTTAAACATTTTGGATCAGTTTGTTATCACTTAGGGAGCCTTATTCACATAGGAATTTAATGATATTTGTCTCTCGGCATTACTAACAGGCTGACGGATGCCTTGGTGGGCAGGGACCCAACAGAAATTGGCAGTATGTCAGCTGTTTAAACTTTTAGGAGCCCAGAGATGAAAACAGTGTGTTAAAATGATGAAAAGAGAAAAACAAAGAGGAAAATGGTTATTGTTTCAGAGTTAACATGTAATTTAGTTGGAATAACAATATTTGTTTATAAGGTAGAAGGGTAGCATGAGGTGAGTTTTCTAATTATATCGCAAAAATAGTACACTAACATGCTAATAGGAGCCCTGGTAGCGTAATGGTTAAAGCTCTCAGCTACCAACCAAAAGGTCAACAGTTTGAACCCACCAGCCATTCCACAGGAGAAAGATGTGGCAGTCTGCTTCTGTAAAGATTTACAGTCTTGGAAACCCTATGAGGCAGTTCCACTCTGTCCTATAGGGTTGCTCTGAGTTTGAATCGACTCATCAGGCAGTGGATTTGGTTTTAGGGCCATGCTAATAATCATTCTTATTTTCAAAGATATCAGCCTCCATTTTTATCATCCCTGAAGTATGATCACGTGTGAGTGAAAGGGAGTCAGCACAGTTAGACTCGATGGCTCATAATATTCAGCTGGAATGGTTTAAAGCCAGTATGTCCTCATTTTGAGGGTCACTTAATTCCCACTTCGACTTTCTTCTTGTTTTTAATTTTTTTCTGTTATCTGGTTACCAGCAAGCAAAGAATAATACATGTTAACTTGCTTGGTTTTGTTTTGTAAATTTTCAATATTTATATTACACTTCAGTGATAAAAGCTTAAGTGATAACAAATGACTACATTTAAATAGTTCTTTGGAATTTCTTAGGAAACACTTGCCTTTTGCAAAATAGCTTTAAATAACAAATATTTCTATAACTTAACTGAAACTGATGGTTAGTATTGGCCTACAAAGGGGCTTAGCCCCAAGAACAGTTAAAAGGAAAGCCTAAGCAAGATTTTATCCAAGTATGTGTATATTTTCCTAATTCCATTTTCAGGAACTAAAGAAGGAAGCTAAGAACAACAAAGCCTTATTGGACTCCCTTAACGAAGTGAGCAGTGCTTTACTGGAACTGGTACCATGGAGGGCCAGGGAAGGACTGGAAAAGATGGTGGCCGAGGACAATGACCGCTACCGATTAGTGAGCGACACCATCACTCAGAAGGTTGAGGAGATTGATGCCGCCATTCTGAGATCACAGCAGGTAGGGACACGTGAGTTGTTTTCTAGGCAGTACCTTTTCTCCATTTGTTTCCAAAGCCTTTATCTGAACAAAGGTATCTCTTAATAGTGTTTCCATTCATTTGTTATGCTTCAAAAATGAAAGGGTGGATTGGAAAAGAATTTGACTGGGCTCCTTTTACATCAGAGTGGCAGGGCACAGCTAATCTCTATATTGTAAGCAGCCATCTGCCTCATTGTTTTGTAAATTTATCCTTACCAGATCAGACCTTCTAAGCAGAATCCTTTTTGTCTATATGTATTCATATTGCTAACATTAACTTTATTCCTTGGCTTCCTCTGAACCTAATCTGAATGTGAGTAAATATTTTGAGTTATCATGTAAGTCAGGATTAACTGTTCATTTACATGTAACTATGGCAATGAGAGATTGTATTCTTTCTTAAAAGGAAACAATTTTGTTGGTAAGATGAAGTTTTTGCCAAAGATGACTGCAGGGGAAAACTATAGTATCTGACCTATCTGCGGGAATCCTGGTGGTACAGTGGTTAAGTATTCAGCTGCTAACCAAAAGGTCAGCAGTTGGAATCCTATGGGACAGTTCTACTCTATTCTGTGGGGTTGCTATGAGTTGGAATTGACTGCATGACAATGGGTTTGGGTTTTTGGGGGGCAATTAGGGGGCACTAGGCAGTGTTTCGTTCTGTTGTACATAGGATCGCTATGAGTCAAAACTGACTCAACAACATCTAACAAAAACAACATCTTGGACCGATGGCACAATGGTTAAGAGCTACTGCGAGCTATGGCTGCTAACCAAAAGATTGGCGGTTTAATTCCACTGGCTCTCCTTAGGAACTCTATGGAGCAGTTCTCCTCTATCCTATAGCGTCCACTATGAGTCAGAATCAACTTGACGGCAACAGGTTTTATCTGGGCCTCACACAAAGTTTAGAGTTCCAGAGAATTTTATAGGCACCTAAACTTTAGCCACAGTTCCTCAGAGAATTGTGGGCAATGAGCAAAGTCCTAGAAATAGAAGTTTATAGTACATGTTTTGATTTGCTTTTACAGCAATCTCTATGAGTATTTATATTATGTCACCAGACTCCTATTACAGGCTTTCTGTGTGGGGGTCAGTGTGATATTGCAGTGTACTTTAGAGCAGAGCTTGGGAACGTATATGACTCAGCTTTTACTAATACAAGCCAAAAGCAAGAAACACAAATCAAACAGATTCTGTAGATGCATCCAAAATTAATTTTCTAAAGTTGCCATAAAAGTGTAATTTATGTAGTTCTAAAGCATAATGCTCCACTTCTCATTTTAGTGCTGTGTTCAGGAATCACAAAAGCTGATGAAATACACTGATAGCAGCAGCCCTGCCTAAGACAGTTCTGTGAGGGAGGGCATTCATGCCTGAGGAATGTATTTGCACGGCCCTGTTTAGAGTTTGGCGGAATTTGTTGATTTTTTTCATGATAAAATTTTTCCTTATAGAAAATGTTGAGATTTTCTTAAAAACATACCAAAACACTTATGGAAGAAAAGTAGGCGAACGATTTAGTATATATCCTTTCGGTCTGCCTTTTAGGAGAAAGAGAGACTGGATGAATGTGAATGAGACAGAGGGAGAGAGAAAGTGTGTGTAATAAAAGTGTCTTACTACCAATAGGTTGTATAGCAATACTGATGCCATCAGTATCTTAGAGTTGTTCATGTGTGTATTTATATCTGCATACCTGTGAAATACTTGCAAGGCTGTCCAGTGAAATACCTCCAGTAAAGCTCAGCAGACACACAGATGTTTAGAGCTGGGTGAGCATATGCAGTATGTGGTGGGTTAAGTGACTTGCCTGTGGTTCCACGGCTAGTTAGGTGGCAGAGTTGTAACTAGAATTTAATCCAGATCTTCTTCTGCCTAACTATAGTGCCTCCGGAAACCCTGGTGGCCACCACTGCTACCCAAAATGTCAGCAGTTTGAATCCACCAGGCAGGCACTCCTTTCCCTGGAAACTCCATAAGGCAGTTCTACTCTGTCCTCTAGGGTCACTATGAGTCTGTATCAACTCGATGAAACAGGTCTGGTTTGGGTTTTTATAGTGGCTCCTGTAAACTGTTGAGGGAGGAAAAATCCAGAGAGGTGATCCATATTTCTAACTTTCTTCAGTAATCTGAAGGAAGATGTTCTGGATCATTGTTTAAAGGGAAGTATGTAGGAGAATGTTTCTAACTGCAAGGACTGTGAGACATGAGAATGCAACACTAAGAGGATCGTGAAATACCACTACTTTCTAGGGAAGTTTAAGGGTAGAGGTAGGTATTTATCTTTCAGGTTTGGCAGAAATTTAGTTTTATACTCAAAAGTATAGTTTCTAAAATCATAATTTCAAGTTTTTAAGGGAGCTAATATAACACTGAAATTATTTTATAAGCTTGTCCATTTATAGATGTTTAGAATTAGGACCAGAGTATAGTTTAGTCTTAAAATGTTTGTTTTCTGTTTATCCAATGAAAATTCATCTATGAAATTTAAAAAGAATGGTGCAGAAATTTATCTTAGGACCTGTATGTTAGTCACATATTTTATACTGTCTGTTTTATGGTGTAGAAATAAATCATCTACCATTCTGTACCTCTTCTTCATCTGGAATATGGATGGAATCTGACCTCAGTCCACCTTTTTAGACACACGTTTAGCACATACAATTTATTTTATCTACCAATTCTCCTCCAAAGAAACCTCCTTCCAACATCCTTCTCCACCTACCCCTCAAAAAAATAAAAATAAAAACCACACAAGTGACAGGGTGAGGATGTGTGCCTTGAGCATTACTTGGTAGTTTTTCGAATTTGTAGATTTAATGCTTTGTCCTTGAATGACCAGGTTAACTTAAACTGAACTTTAAATAGCTAGCTGCTCTGTCTTCCAAACAGATTTCTCTTACGATCCTTTGCATTTTGCCTGGTAGTATGGTTGTCTGTGCACAGGTCTGTCGCCATTATAATGTTAGTACTTGCCTGATAGCTGTCCTTTGAAATTCTACAAATGCATGGGGATTTTGTGAACTCTTAGGCCACTAACGCAGAGGTATGACTTCTAACCATCAACGTGAACGAAGATGCCCAGAAAAACATGGGAAAGAATTAACATTTGAGAGAAGAAGAGAAAGGAGCATACAGATATCTTGTAATTGGCATATTGTTTATTCCCATCCTGTATAAAGTTTTAAAAAAAAAGTTCTGATTTGATATGGTTAGATTTTCATGTTAATCCTACATTCCCAGTAACAGCTTTGAAAAGATGTGCAATTGAATTTTGCATCCACAGGGACAAGGGCCCTATATAAATTTGAGTGATGACTTTTATTTTGGGGGAAATAGTTGAACAGCCTCAGTTATGGACAACTGAGTGAACACTGTATGCATGTGGCATTACTACTCAACAAGCCCTCAGATCCGACTACAGATTTGCAGATGTTGATATTCTAAAGAGGATATTCTTTTTAAAAAAGAATGGAGCCTATTCATTACTTTTGGGAAAAACTGAGTGGAACAAGGCAGCTTAGTAAATAAAGAGTGATGGGGAGCTTTAAAAAAACAAACAAACAACTGCCTTCTTTCTCACAGTACATGCCGTTATCTGAGTTAGAAGCTGCACATATTTTTGCATTGTAAACCTACATAGAGTGTAGCATATTTTTGTTGTTTCCTTTCTTTAATTGCAAATTGAACCACATGAGCCATGTGGAAATGAAAAAAGGCGCTTTTGCTTAGAAAATGTACAGACTTGTAGCTGGACTTCAGACCACCTTGATTGTTTATGCCCAGAGCAGTTAATTGTCCCCTGCTTCTTAAAAAAAAAAAAAATCTTAGAAATGTACAATTGTCAGAAGTTGCTAAAATGCATGTAACTTACTGGGCTCGGGAATCACAGGCACTCTTCTGCAAGGCTAATTACTTGGCTTATTTAAGTGGGCCCCATAGTAACCCTGATATAAAGGCCCATGGGTTTGTGGTTTTGGGTGCAATTAAAATTGAGTCATTAGAAGTGAGCCTTGGAGAAAAATAACACCTGTTTACTTCTTTTAAAGAACCAGAAGGAAACATCTCCTAAGGAAGTAAGATTTGTTTAGCCTCTCCAGGTGTTTAGGGTGGGAAAATATGGGTTGTGTTATGAATAATGAGAAGCAAAATGGAAGGAAATGCTAATCAAAAGAAAGTGGTAAGATCCCCAGCCAGGGGAAGGGAGTAAAAGGATGTCCTTGAGGTCAAGGTTTGCTTATCACTGTGTGTTTCTTCAACTTGTATTTCTACTTCAGAGACCTTTTGGATAAATGCGAAAGCAGTGGTCAGAGATTGGTGAAAACTTTAAATATTAAGTTAAAACGTAGTATTTGTTAAGTGCTGTGGTATTTGAGGCACGTGAATATTTTGAATACATGAAACCCAAGCCATACACAAGAACAAGCATTATGACATGGCTGGTAAGAGTGCGGTCTCTGGGGTTCTGGTCTCAGGTTCAATGTTCGCTAGCTGGGTAATCTTTGGTAAATTAGTTAATTTTTCTCTCTGCCTCAGTTTCCTGGACCGTAAATGGAGTCAAACATAATACCCATATTTTACAATTGTTGCAAGGCTTAAAGGAGATATTGCATGCTAAATACTTAGAACAGTGAGTTCAGTAGAATGCTGGCCATTATTGTCTTAGTGTTTTCTTCAGGAATGTATAGAGGTAACCACTTAAAATGTCTTTCACTAACTTAGGAAATTTCTGAAATGCTTGTTGTTGAGTCTCTTAACAGGAGTTATAGTAACTAAAGTTAATGATTAGGGTTCACTGATACTACTTATACAATATTCCCCAAATGAAATTATGGATGCTGAGATTATCTACAATTTATTTGAACTTAACTTTTGCTGTTTGTATGAGCAGTAAATTATTAAAATTTTGTCTTGTAATATTGCAAACGATGCTGCTCACATATAAATGAGCCACTTTTTTTTTTTTTTTTGGATGTGTCAAGGTTGCATAAGGAGCAACATTTATTTTTTTGTAACTATTTTCTTTGTTTAACTATACATTTTGTGTATTTTCAGTGTAAGGGTATGGAAACGTATACAGTTTCTTTTTTTTATGGTTGCATATTATTTTAGGCTAATAATACTTTAAAGCTTATTCAACCAGTCTTTCTCGATTGATAATTTCTTTATTTTTCTCCCTGTTATCAACTATAAAAATACTGTAAAACATTTTACTTTCTTTTTTATTTTACATCTTTTCTAAGTAGTACAGTTATCCCCTTGGGATAAATTTTTTTTTTATTCGTGCTTTAGGTGAAAGTTTACAGCTCAAGTTAATTTCTCATTCAAAAATTTATACACGTATTGTTTTGTGACATTGGTTGCAATCCTCACAATGTGACAGCACACTCCCCTTTTCCACTCTGGGTTCACCATGCCCATTCTTTCAGTTCCTGACCCTTCCGGCCTTCTCATCCTGCTTTTAGACAGGAGTTGCCCATTTGGTCTCATATACTTGATTAAACTAAGAAGCACATTCTTCACGTGTATTATTTTTTGTTTCACAGGCCTGTTTAATCTTTGTCTGAAGAGCGGGCTTCAGGAATGGTTTCAGTTCTGGGTTAACTAAGCATCCAAGGGCCGTAGTTTTGGGGGTTCCTCCAGGTCTCTGTCAGACCATTAAGTCTAATCTTTTTATGTGAATTTGAATTCTGCTCTACATTTTTCTCCTGCTCTGTTGGGGACTCTCTTGTGTTCCCTGTCAGGGCAGTCATTGGTAGTAGCCAAGCAGCTTCTAGTTCTTCTGGTCTCAGACTGGTGGAGTCTCTTTCTGGTCCATATGGTCCTTCAGTTGTTTTGAGCCACTTTTTAGGTCCATTAAAAATACACGTGCTAACAAGTCATTTGAGTGAGTCATATACCTAAAGTACCTTGGTTTACTATAAATTGCTTAATGTAGACCCAGTGGGTATTCCATTTGTTGCTTAACAATAAATATTTGCTAATTTAATTTAATTCCTCAGAAGGTACAAAGGAAATTTCTGCTTGAACTCTTGCTTTCTTTTAGTAAAGAAAATATTTGCCTTGGTTAAAGAAACACTGTTTGAGTTTCAGCTTTCTGTTTGGGCAGCTTTGGTAGTATCATCATGCTGATTTTTGGCTGGACACTTTTCTTTAAAGGAGGAGACACAGTGTTAAACTAATATTAACACTAACAGCCTGACTTTTTTTTGTTACTGTCATATAAATACTAAAAATAGCCTGAACATGAACAAGAGGGTGGTGTCACTTTATTATTTCAGGGACTAATAGAAAAAAATCCGTGGTTATTAATTTTTTTTCAGATATCTTGTACTATTTGGAAACCCTGGTGGCAGTAGTGGTTAAGTGCTATTGCTGCTAACCAAAGGGTCAGCAGTTTGGATCCGCCAGGCGCTCCTTGGAAACTCTATGGGGCAGTCCTACTCTGTCCTGTAGGGTCGCTATGAGTCAGAATCGACTTGACGGCACTGGGTTTGGTTTGGTTTTGGATCTTGTACTATTTACACTTGGGGAAAAGGCCTATCCTGTTTTTTTGTCTTACACTCTTTACATGAGTCCACGTAGTGAGGTTCTGCCTGCAGCTTCAATATATATGGCTCGAAGCTCATAATCGATGCATAGAAGACTCTTCTACTTCTTTTTCACGAGGATTTCTTTTTCTACACCAAAACTTCTAAATTCATCAATGACAGTTTTTTCTTTTTCTCTTTCATATTGATCAATAACTGCTAATGAGTAGCTCCATTTGAAGCCAAGTAACATCACAAAAATTATTGAACCAGATTTAGATTTTTTTCAAATTATTTATCAGGATTCCTTCTGGAGTCCACATTGTTCTGATTTGTTGCAATCAACAAAATTATTTAACACCACCGTGTGCAAACCATTAGGCCCTTTGCTAAGTTTTTTTTTTTAGATGTGGCTTCACGCTAAAATGATATATAATGTGATTAGAAATGTAGGAGACGCAAATAGTTCTGCTTAAGTATATATAAATATACACAGGGTCATTTTAGAAGTGTTGCCCTTTTATTGGAGCTGATTTACTCTAATGGCCAAAGCTCTGATTTTCTGTCCATAAAAACTTTAGCGTGTCAGTGATCCTCTTAAAAGTGTGGCACTCAAAGGAGAGAGCCCAGTGTCACAGATGTGTTCTAATCACAGATGACAGTGGGACAGCTGCTCAGACACTACCTTGTCTTAAAGGAGTCTGACTTTGCATCGTTTCATGATAGGTGTTAGTTTATATTCAGATTTAGGGGAAGACGCACTTCTAGGAATTGTTCTGTAGAGCTATGTTAAGTCATGTCTTCCCTGCCCTATCCTTATACAGTTGAGTTTTTTAAGGTAAATGTAAATTTATTATTTTTACTCCTATTATATTTCTGGCTTGGGCCTGTTATTTAGATGATTCTTATTAAAATTTTTTTTTTCTATCTCACTATTGACTAAAAAAAAAATGGCCTGCAAGTATCTGAGATTTTTTTTATTTATTCACTCAGTCATTCATTTATTAATTATTTGGTAAAGATGAAATCAAGTGGGTTCATGATACATAGGAAAAATTTTAAATAATAATTTAATGATATTATTATATATTTTCTTCCACTTCCATCTGTTTTTTTTGGATTGTAGCCATAGCAATACTCTTAATCAGTGTTGTTAATGTTTCTGTCAGGTTATTGTTGGCAGGTTATTTCCTTTGAACTAAAAAAGTCCATGTATGAAACTGACAAGTATTATTAAAAAATAAATTATATCCCATGTTGATGAGGGTGTAGCAAAACTCAGCTACAGAAATGAAGCAGTAAATTAGCACAGCCTATCTTAAGGGCAATATGTATCTAAAAAATGAAAATGCTAGTAGGAACTTACAGGTGAGAGGTAACCTGCACAGTGTTTTTTTTAATTAAACTTTCAAGATAATTATAGATTTACGTGCAGTTATAAGAAATAATACAGAGCAATCCCATTGTACTCTATCCATTTTCCCCAATGGTAATATCTCATGAAATTATAATACAGAATCTCAGGCAGAATCTTGACATCTGTGTAGTCAGGATGCAAAGCATTTCCATCACTACAAGGACCCCTGGTGTGGAAATAGAGCCACACCTACTTCTGTCTCACCTTCATCCCCTCTTTAGCCCCTGGCAGCCATTAATCTGTTCTCCATTTTTATAATATCATTTCAACAGTGTTATATAAATGGAAACATACTTTATGTACCTGGTGGGATCAGAATATTTTGCTCAGTGTAATTCCCTGGAGACCTGTGCAAGTTGTTACATGTATCAATACTTCATTCCTTTTTATGCTGAGTAGTATTGCACACAGTTTGTTTAACCATTCACCCATTGAGGACATACAGGTTGTTTCCAGTTTGGCACTATTGCAAAAAAAGCTGCTGTAAACATTCATGTATAGGTTTTTGTGTGAACTTAAGTCATCATTTCTCTGGGATAAATGCCCAGGCGTGCAAATGCTGGGTCACATGGTAGTTGTATGTTTAGTTTTCAGAGAAACTGCTAAAGTGTTTTTGAGATTGGCTATTTCATTTTATGGGAACCCTGGTAGTACAGTGGTTAAGAGCTGGGCTGCTAACCAAAAGATAGGCAGTTTGAATCCACCAGCCGCTCCTTGGAAACCTACTTCATCCTACAGGGTCGCTATGAGTCGGAATCGACTCGATGGCAGTAGGTTTTTATGCCATTTTATATTTCCACCAGCAAAATCTGAGTAATCTAGCTTCTGTACCTCCTTGTCAGCATTTGGTGGTGGTTTCACTATTTTGGTTATTGTGTTACGAGACTTGGAGGTAGAAGTCCATGTTCCCCACTCAGTGACATCACCCCGGTAGGGTGTTGGAGTACCTTGTTATAGCTTTATGAGGGCAGAACTCTAAGTTCTGTACTTAGCCTTTGTTGGCATGGTTATGACTAGGGCCACAGTTTTTCTGTAGTGTTTCTTGGAGTAGAGCTGTTACCGCCTAAAAGTTTTCTGTTTCACTAAGTTGTCACTTACCTGGTATTTTGGCTAAAACAGAGCAGGCTTTTATTGGAGTGTTTTGTTTGCATGTTTTGTTTTGTTTTTTGCTTGTAGCTGTGGGTGTTTCCTGGATGCTGTCTTTCCCAATATCCAGGCTGGTATTTATGAGGCAAAAACAAAAATCAAGGAACTCACCACCATGTTGTTACTCTAGTCCCAATATCTGTAGTCGTTCTGCCTTCTCCACCTTTCAGAATCTTTTTTTTTTTTTTTTTTTAATAATTTTTATCGTGCTTTAAGTAGAAGTTCAGGATCTTTTTCTAATGTTTATTTTATATATAACATGGAGTCTTTTTAGGTACGCTTATAACAAAAACAGGGAAAAGTACGTCTACTACATCTTCCCCGTAAGTCCACATAGTGTTGCATAATGTTTTAAAAGGAAGAATTATTCGGCAATCTCATTTGTTATCGCCACCCTTCTTTTCTCCTCCTTATTGCCCCACACCCCACATCCCTCATTTAGATTTCCAGGTTCTCTTAAAAAATAGAAGATCTGGTAACACTCGCATCAGATACCTACAATGTCCATTCCTCATTAAATCTCCCAACTGAGGCTACTGTTCAGTTACCATCTATCATTAGTGCATGGCCCTGGAAGACAGTGGGGTTTATCTGATCCAAAGTCTTGAAAATGTTCATACCATTTGATTTCGAAGCCATCTTCTAGGATTCTACCCTAAGGAACTAATTAGAGATGTCAGCAGAGATTTATGCTCAGGGATGTTTATTACAGGGTTGTTTATGTAATAATAGCAAAAATATGCAGAGTGTCTAAATGAAAATATCCAGGTATGCTAGAATACAATCATGTTATTTAAAAATCATGATTAAAAGAATATGAAATGAAAAAAAAAAAAACAGGATATGACACGTTTTTTACACTACTATCTCAGACCTTAACAAATCTTTGTCTTTCAACTTCTGGAAGAAAATTCACTGAAATACCAACAGAGTTAACTCCAAGTGGGAAAATTATGAGGAATCTTAATTTTCTTCTATATATTTTTATGTATTTTATGAATTTCTACCATTCTCATGAATTACTGTTATGATCAGGAAAATAAAATGTTTTAAAATATGTAAGAATGCTCTTGAAAATGTTTTCTGCCATTATTAAATAAGATGTTTGAAAATTACCCGAGTCACTTGGAAATATATTCTGCATATTTAGAGACACATATGCACACATACACTTATACACACATTTAGTATGTGTATGTATAAATACATGGGAATATTTCATTATTTGCTAGGAATCATATGCTTTGATAGCTGAATACTATCTGCATATCATATGATTTAAGGTGATGGATGAAATGATAGAAAGACTGAGCCTAGACTCCAGCTGTTTACTTTTATCACTGATAGAATTGGATAGTATTCCCAAGGAGAAAATTCTTAAGAATACTAGAAAAGAAGGTTAGGGATTCAACATGTTGTAAGGTCTTAATGTTTATTCTATGGAGAGTTCTTTTTTTGTAACTTCAGTCATTATCACGAATTATTTCTGGATGCTATGAAGAGATAGGCTCAGATTTTCCACTTGTGTAATAAGGATATTTAAAAGAAATGTCGATAGATATTTTTCTGGCACCACTTACAGGAACTTGCTGACCTAATTATTTATCTTTTGTTTAGTTTGACCAAGCGGCTGATGCCGAGTTATCCTGGATAACTGAAACAGAAAAGAAATTGATGTCTTTGGGTGATATCAGGCTTGAGCAAGACCAGACCTCTGCTCAGCTGCAGGTTCAAAAGGTGAAGAAATACATTTCCAGTTGCCATCTAAATTATTTGATAGTATGTGCTAAGTCTTGAAAATGTACTTTCGTGATTTACTTTTCAAGACTCCTTAACTGCTTTATATAATTGTTTTCATTTTAGTCACAAGATCCTTCTCTCTTTTTTTTTTTAAACTTTATTTTGGTAAATCACAGACATTCACCATGGAGATTTTGAGACACAAGGATATTATTGATGAACTTGTTAAATCTGGGGATAAAATCATGACCACATGCAGTGAAGAGGAAAAGCAATCAATGAAGGTATAATCTTGTCTGTGTGAATAAACAGCATGGGTTGAGCTTTTAGAAAATCCTAAAAAGCACTTTCCCATTCTCCACAGCTGCCATTTAAGTAGCTAAATCATTAGTTTTAAATAAGTCATTTTTCAAGCTTACCAGAATAGCAGTGAGAGGAATATTCCTTAGGGAAACACCATGAGAACAATCTTTCTTAATCGGTATAAAAGCTATTAAGGTTTGAGTCACTGGGTAACTGGAACAGAATAAGCATTTGATTAATGTTAGCTGTGTTATTACCATTACTATCAGTATAAAATGTTATTATCGTATCTGTCAACTGTTGTTCATATGCTTCGGGAACATTTGGGCCTCTTAAGCTGAAACAAAATTAAGATCTATGTGGCTCCCTCTAATGCTGAAATCGATTCCGTATGAAGTCACAGTAAGCTACACAGGAAAACTATGAGCTGAATAAATAAGGAAACCTCCGGTTTGTGTAATTTTAACAATCCTTTAAATTGTTGGAAAACAAGCCACAAATAAAAACGTCTGATCTCAATTCATATTCAGACATCAGAGCAGCTTAAAGAAATTAATGTGCATTTGTGTTCTTGATAGGAAAATGTTCTGTGGCAAGAAAATTGTACAAATATCTATTCCTAAGATCACATTTTAAAGGGCATATATTGCTTTCAAGGTACACCATAGATAATATCTTAGAATGTACACCATATATTATTACTTTTCTTATATTTACACTCCATAATGGTAATTCACTTGTTTATAATTGAATCTTTGCTTCATTATTTTTGCAAAGATTCAGACACCAAAAAATATATCAAATTTCTGAGAGACTCTAAGCCTGATTCCCTGGGTTTGAAACCTTGGCCCCGCCACACTAGCTGTGTGATCTTGGGCAATTTATGTTATACCTAATTTTCATCATCTATAAAATAGGCATAAAATAGTAATAACTTATCTCATGGGGTTGTTGTAAAATTATGTTATTACACATAAAACGTGTGTGACTGTCTGACATTTATTAATGCTCAGGAATATTAATATTAAGAATATGCTCAGTAAATGTTAACTAGTATCATCATAATAAGAAACTTCTCTGTTCTCTTTGTGTAACTTCGTCAGTTTTCCCTGTTTGTAGGAATATGATTATAAAAGGCTTTCTAAACAAAGTATTTTCTGAAGAAAATATTTCTTATTTTTCTAAATATTATTGAACCCAGATTTAAAATTGGTTTTTACCACTCAAAGGTTTGTCTGTGTCTTACTTGTGCCTCACAGACCCTGAACAGCTTCATATGGGTACTACGTTTTCTGTAGGTTGATCTGAATTGATCTTTAGTATTCACTCAAGTCAGTGATTTTTTTTTAAGGCAAGAATTGAGTGTGCTTCTTCCAGAGAAAACTAAAATGCACTGGGAAACGTTGTATCCATGCCCTTCAGATCACTATGAAATCACTTCTGTCATTCTGTGGTTTGTGGAGATTCTGTTGGGCTTCTCTCCTGCTGTTAGTTTATGATGTAAATTTATACCATAATCTAGATCATTGTGTCTGCTTAGGCATCAATGCATATCATAATGTTCTACTTTGATTCTAATATATGTAAATAATTTTGTTGACTAGCAGTTCCTCTTAAAATTTTATTTACAAAAGGCAGCCCTTATTTCTTTCCAGAAAGCTATATAAGTGTTGCCAGAATCCTATGAAATTTGTTTTTTTGGCCTAGAAGTAGAAGACATTGTAAGCATGGCTGGAAAAGTTTGCCTTACTATGTTTGGAGAGCTCATTGTTTTATCCATAAAAACGTGAGGCCTTTCTTTAATTTAAACTGAACTTTTATACGTAAAAACAAAGTCTAGATCATACTGATTGATTGATTGAACATACATTTGTTGCACCCCTACTCCGTGCCAGGCATACAGTACTGGACAAAGCATTCTGGAAAATGTGTGCTGCTTGGCCTACCATTAAATACATTTCATCTTATTTTCTAGAAAAAACTAGACAAAATATTGAAGAACTATGATGCCATCTGCCAGATAAACTCGGAGAGGTATCTGCAGCTAGAGCGGGCACAGTCCCTGGTTAACCAGTTCTGGGAAACGTATGAAGAACTTTGGCCATGGCTGACAGAAACACAAAGAATCGTCTCTCAGCTTCCTGCACCAGCTCTGGAATATGAAACTCTAAGACAGCAACAGGAAGAACATCGGGTAAGCTAGTGTAATACAGAATGTTGTATTCCCCATTTAATGATGTTCTATAGTGCTGTTGGACACCTTACATGATTAGAACATTTTTGTAATACTGTATTTTGGCCTGCATGATTTGCTTACCTTATAGTTAGTTGCTTGACTGTTGTCATTGTTACAGTGAGAAGACTTATATGGGTAGACTACATCATGTGTGTCATTGATTACATCTCCATTTCTTTGGAATAGTATCAGTTTAAAAACCAAGGGGTAGAAAAACAAAATTCTCATTTTAAAATTTTAGAGAATTAAGCTTTTGAAGTGCTTTCAACTTACACATGTTGACTGAGTTTTGCACCTTATATGTAGTGGTTAGAGCCATCTACAATGTAAGTGAGGAGTAGAAATACATGAAGAGACATCATGCAGATAAGACTATTGAACTTAGAGAAAATGTACTATATAGTCGATATGTCAAAATAGCAATATCATGAAAGCCAGCTCTGTGAAAAGGAAAACTACTGAAGTGTAAAGACAAATTGTTTTCCTTTCCCCTCCCCACCCATAAACGTACAACTCTTTCTGAAGTCATTTGTTCCTGCAACGGTAGATGAGTAAACTAAGTGCAGCTTACATCTGCAAATGTGTCATGTTTTAAACATATACAAAATGGCATCATGAAGCCCTTGTTTCAGTAGTCACTTAGATTTTAAAATGACTTAAAATTTTGCAAGGGTTTGGGTAAGAGAGGGTCAAGACTGTCAGAAAAAAAATCTAGAGTTCTTGATATTTATGGACTTGCAAACCTAGTTGCTTTCCCAGATCTGTACAAGATGTACTCTGAGACTAATCAGTGTATGTGTGTGTGTGTATATAAAGTTTAACTCAGGTTATATTACATCATTGTTTGAAATATGTGGCTTAGTCATCTTGTTTGTTTACTTTTTTAAATGTACTGCCATTGTTATTGAAGAATACGTATCTCTAAATGAAGTATTTGTTTAGAAGAGAGCTTTAGAGGGCACTTTAATTAATGCAAAATAGAAATTTTCTAGAGTCCTATCTAAATCATTCAGCAGGAGAAAGACAAAGTATGTAGAACTGGATTTAATTTTAGTATAAAGATTTATTTGTGGCAGAAATATTCATCTACCCACTTAATAATTTTTAATGTAAAACACTGCATGGATTTCTTTTGCTCTGGGGTAATGTTGAATGACTTTGTTCTTTCTAGCATAACATCAGATAGTATAGTGAGGCCTATTAGTGAACTGAAAATTGCCAAATTGAGTTCCTTTTCCTTTTTTTTGAGTAATCTTGAAGTTCTCAAAACAAATTTATGATTGTTCATACTAAAAGATTCTCTGTTTGAGAATATTTGCAGTCTTCTAGAACAACATTTCTTCTTACACTCTTTAGCATCCTTTCCTGCTGTTTTTAGGAAGATCTTGTAGTTTCTGGGGCCAGGAATTAAAAATGGCTCCAAAAAGTATGTTACTAAGTGACAGATATTTTATGTTCATACTAAGTGTATCTAGCCTGACTGGACTCCTGTGTTAGTATGTCACCAGGAATCGTTTTGTCACATATGAGGCAAAAGGCGTCTCCTCTTGGGCCCCTTCCCCATGCACACGCATGCCCCAGTAGGTATCAAGTAAGTGTTCTCTTGTCTGTCATGGAATGGCCTAAAAAAAAAACTAATCTCCCTACTCTCCAAGGTAAGGTGTCTCATAGTGTGCTGCACAGCTGATATCTACTGGTATTCCAGACAACTTAAGACATCTCAGTAGAGATCTTTCCTTTCATTTGAGAGTCTCCTGATAACTCAAAGTATAAGCTCATTTTCCAAGGATGTCTTACAGAATACTGAAACTAGAATATGTGTAACATCTATAAGCTCTCTTTTTCCATGAGATCATATTATTAGCTGATATTACCACTACTACTTCATTTTGTAAAGCAGCAGAAAGATATGAGCTAATTATATGAAACAAACAAACAAAAAACAACAACAAAATAACACTTCAGCCTGGAACACACAGGAGCTAAACTGCAGACACGACCATACCACATCCTTGTGTGTAGAATGTTGGGTT
Source organism: Elephas maximus indicus (assembly GCF_024166365.1). NCBI lineage: Eukaryota > Metazoa > Chordata > Mammalia > Proboscidea > Elephantidae > Elephas > Elephas maximus. Next base: position 122,272,281 of record NC_064819.1, on the reverse strand, counting down.
GGACCCGCCCCCTCCGCCTTTTTTAAATTAAATTTGCTTTTATTTAACCCTTTTCCAAAAGGGGTTTGAGGCAACCTTCAGGAAATCTTCAAAAATAGTTTATGACATAGGGGATAGTTAATGACATAATGTACACAATTTTAAGAACACAATTTCTCAAAATAATTTATGTGACTGATTTTAGCGGTCACCTCCAGTAAAAATCTAGGCATGTGGCCTTCCTGGTGATTCTTACTGATGAATGATAGAAACAAAATATTTATAGGAAAAGATTAATAGCATGTCCCTAGACTATCTTTTCTGAATGTAATTTCTCTCAGAGAAGTTTTGTTATGGGCTAGATGGCAAACAAAGAGCCCTGGTGGTGTAACAGTTAAGTGCTTGGCTGCTAACCAAAAGGTTGGCAGTAGGAACCCAACCAGCCACTCCATGGGAGAAAGACCTGGCAATCTGCTTCTGTAAAGATTTAAACCAAGAAAGCCAAACCCATTGCCATTGAGTCAATTCCAGCTCACAGCAGCCCTCTAGGACAGAGTAGAACTGCCCCATAAGGTTTCCAAGGCTGTAAATCTTTATGGAAGCAGACTGCCACATCTTTCTCCCTTTCCATCAGCAGCTGAGTGCTTAACCACTGCACCATCAGGGCTTCTTCCATAAAGATTACCGTCTAGAAAACCCTATGGGGGCAGTTCTGCTCTGTCACATGGGGTCGCTGTGAGTCAAAATTGACTCGATGGCACCTAATAGCAACATAAAACAGTTTGGAGACACACTTTCTGGTGAGGACAAGGACCTGCTGATTAGGGAGCCTAATCAATTATCTAGTACAGGTGGAAGGCTCCTCAATGCACAGAGGCCAGCCTCAGAGAAACCTGCAGGAAAGACAGGCCTTTCCCTGAGAGTGATGTTGGATTTAGTCCATTAGAAATTGCTCGGTAGAGGCCCTAGAATACCTGGAATGTAGATATTTCAGTTTTATTCAGGGTTCTGGTCATTGATTAGAAGGAGAGGGGTTCCACTTAGATTACACACTGAGCCATTAGTGTAAATATTGTATCTCTTCATTAGATGACAAAATTAGACAAACTATTCATATGTTGCACATTTTTCCTTAAATACACCTTATAAATAACACTCGATATGTATCTGTGTGTTTCATTGATATATTACCGTTGTAGCCTTTAATATTTTAAAGTAACTAGAAATTCATTCATCTATATGCATATATGTAATATCATATATACATAGAATATACATAAAATACATAAATGCATAAAATGGATTCATGTAATATATATGCATACATGCTATGGTAGTTCACATGTATAAATACAATGTCTTGTAGGCCTATGTCACACTACCTTCCCTTTATAGATTTTTTCTCTCAGCATTGTGTCTGCCTTCTACTGAGCTCCCCTTCCTCCCTCTCTTCTTTCTTTATAATGTTTTTATACATATGATGAGTGTGCAGAAAGGGACACCAAGAGTTTTAGCTTGGTCTCTGTAGAGTGGGGACATAATGAGTTTTGAATCCTTTTATGTGTTATGACCCTTCGCTCATACTCTTGTCAAAATGTTCTGCTCTTGGTATGAAATGCGTAATGAACTGTGATTCATTGTTTCACTCTACCAGCATTTTTGTATATGCCCTTAAAGAGGCTTTTACATGACCAGACTGTTGTTTACTCTTTATGTCAGAGCCATCTCCTTCTGGCGAAGAGTTGCAAGAGCCATCATTTGTTAAATGCCTGTGATGGGGAGAGTGTTTGTTTAGAGTTTCTTGCCAGCTGGATGCATTGGGGGTGTAGACAGCTGTAATATGGAAGTGTGAGCCTGAGATACTGAGAAACTGTTTGGTTTGTTATAGCAACTACGAGAGTTGATAGCCGAGCACAAGCCTCATATAGATAAGATGAACAAAACTGGGCCACAGTTACTGGAACTGAGCCCGGGGGAAGGCTTTTCTATCCAAGAGAAGTATGTGGCAGCCGACACCCTTTACTGTCAAATTAAAGAAGATGTCAAAAAGCGTGCTGTGGCACTGGATGAAGCCATTTCTCAGTCCACTCAGGTAATCATTTACATCAGAAATGTAATTGGGCTTCTCTGAACAAGAGCATGGGAAGATGTTTTCCTGGATCTCTCTATTAAATTTCAGTTAGAATTATTTATTACATTAACTCTGAGTATTGATGTCTTTGTCTGGAAGGTGGTGTTTTCTTCTATCCAGACCTCATATTTCTCTGCCTGCTTATAGGTACAACAAAAAATAATTTTAAATGAGTTAAGACACATACAGTTGTCATCATTATCCAAATATTGAATGTTCATCTTGAGTGGAATGCAGTATTTACCATTAGGAGAGATAAAAGAAAGTGTAGTTATCATTAAAAATAAAACACTTCCAAGAAGGAAGACTGAATGATAGGTTGAATAAAAAGGAAAAAAAAAATCATATATAGTTGGAAATTGATTTTTTTTAATATATTTTTTCAATAACTTTAATTTTGAAGTTACGTACAGATTTCCAATTTTCAGTGTTTGTTTTTTTATCAATAGATAAATGCAGGCATTAGGGTGGTCCATTTTCTGTAATCCCACTCAGTGTTTTTCTAAAGTTTGAGGGTAGTATAGAATCTGTGATTGAACAAGTTTTTATAGCTTTGTGTAATTGTGGTACCTTTGCAAACAAAATCTAAAAATTCTTTCATGCATCTGATTATGTTTTTGGCCATGAATTAAATACAAATTTCTGATCCAGCATTGGAGAAGTTTTTGTTTTGTTTACTTTTTTAAACTTTTTGCAGTTCAGAGAATGTATAACTTAAGGAGCCCCTTTGATCTAATCAGAACTGTCCTCGATTTTACATTTAATAAGTAACCTTTCAGGATTTCAAAATAATCAGTGAAAAATAAATAAAACAGTCAAAAACTTTTGATAGCCAAGTAGCCAGTTTACTGAACTTAATTTTTAAAGTTAATTTGAATTATGATAAGATGAAACAACAGGTAAGATGCTGTAAGATGCTGCTGCCAGATGGCACAATTATATATTAATGCATACCCTTTCTTACTGAGTACACTCAGTTATCTGTAAGAAACTAAGCCTGGTCTGTATAAGCAGTGTGAAGCAGAGAGATGCATACAAGTCATGATTTTAGCAAATGTCTTCAAACATCAGCTGGATGTGTCTTTGGATGAATATGTTGCTCAAGAGAGAGAGATCTTAGTGCGAGGATTAAATGCTTGATTGTGGCATTTAGTAGATGATTTTTTTCATTTAAATTTCACATTGGGCATTACAAATAATTTTTCTTGTAAACAGTCCCTCTGTTTTACTCCTAGTTCCATGACAAGATAGACCAGATCATTGAGAGTCTGGAACGCATCGTGGAGCGTTTGAGGCAGCCACCGTCTATCTCTGCCGAGGTCGAGAAGATTAAGGAACAGATCAGTGAAAATAAGAATGTGTCAGTAGACATGGAGAAGCTACAACCATTGTATGAAACTCTTAAACAGAGAGGAGAGGAAATGATTGCTCGGTCTGGGGGCACTGATAAAGACTTATCTGCCAAAGGTAATATTTTTAGAATATGGAAACAGTGAAACTTTACTTTTGAAACAATTCCAAAATTTCATGCTGTTTACTGACAGTCCAGTTGCATAAAAAAAAGCCAGCTCCTAGAAAAGGTGTTACAAATACGATGTGTTTGTGATTGAAGGACCGTGTACATAAATACCTTGTTAATGTCTTCCTTTGCTTGTGAAATCAATCAGTTAAATACAAAGTGTTCCATTATACAAAAATTGTGTTATCCAGGCCTCTTAGACTAGTTGGTTAAAGGATGATGCTAATAAGACTACATCTAGAGGTTTTTGTTGCTATTACAGACTGTACTACCTTACATAAAATGTATTCCACCTTTCATCCCGTAACCGCTGTAATGGCAACCATGACTGCAGTGAGCCACCTTAGAGATGTGAGCTGAGGGCCAAAAGGGGGAAGCATGTGCAGAGTTTAAAGGAAATTTGTGGTAAGGGTACTGTAGAAACAAGGCTAAAATACATAACCTACAATGTTAAATTCTTAGACCTGAACAGACAACTTTATCTTGATTTGGAAGTATAATTAAAGAATAAACTTCTTTAGGTAGTTATTTCACTTCCTTTGGGATTAAGGCCAGCTTTGGTTAACTTGAAAACCTTGTGAGTCTATTCTGAGCTCACCTAGCTTTGAGCATCCACTTTTGTCAGAAAGAGCCTTGGTTCAGGAGGATGAGGAGACCCTTAGATCTTTCATTGTCTGAGATAGGCTCTTGGGCCCAATGACACCCACTAGACTGGAGTCAACCAAAATTTGGCCCAATTTTAGGTACTTAACAAATTAAATTAACGCTTTTTATGTGAATTAAAACAGTCTGCTCTTATTGCTCAGGTAAGGCTGACGTACAGATTTGTTGACACTGTTTTGTTCCATAGCTGTTCAAGATAAGCTTGACCGAATGGTTTTCATCTGGGAGAACATACACACACTGGTGGAAGAAAGGGAAGCTAAACTACTGGATGTAATGGAACTAGCAGAAAAGTTCTGGTGTGATCACATGTCACTGGTAGTCACCACTAAAGATACTCAAGATTTCATCCGAGACCTGGAGGATCCTGGAATTGATCCCTCAGTAGTAAAACAGCAACAGGAAGCAGCAGAGGTAAACAAAAAATCTCATTCCAAGTTAAATAATAAGTTGTGGCATAGTGAAACTGGATTGCTTTGGTTAACCGTAGGAATTACTCTTAAATTCCTTAAAATGGAATGTCCAATGATAATGGCATGAGGTAGGGAACATGCATAGATTTCACTTGGAGAGTGTACATTTTAAATTTTTCTCTCCGTCTCCACTGCTTGTGTGTTGTTTCAGGGCCTTGTTATGTCTTCCTTTGGCTTCCAAGGTAATTCATGGTAGTGTCCCTGCCTGCCATGTCTCTACCCTTGCCACACTTCTAACCTTACTGACAGTTGTCTCTTTAGATCAGCTCTTACTGAGTCACTGCTTAAAACCCCTTAGAGGCATTCAGCACCTACTGGATAAAGTCAGAGCTCCCTAGAACAAAGCATATGGCCTTTTACATCCTACCCTAGCCTGTGCCTATGTTTTCAAAACCATTTTTCTACTGTTTGTTCAGCGAGCTCTGTCTCTTCCATTGTAATTAGATAATGACTTTTCCCAAAACTGCTCTGCTATTTTTACCATCTGTACTTCTGCACGTTTTATTTTCTTATCCTAGAATGTTCTTCCTACCATGCTTCTGGAAAATCCCGTTCAAGCTTTAAGGTTCAGATGGATTGTTACCTCCCCTGTAAAATCTCTCATGTACTTGGCAGAGTTAGTCCATCTGTTTTCCCGTAACACTTTCTTCTTGGAAAGGACCCTACACATAGTGTGACTTATTGTTGCTTACACCTCTTTTTCCTAATGGACTGTGAGCTTCTTGAGGGAAATAACCACGTCTATTTTCCTTTTTCTCCCCAGTGCATAGTTTAGGGTTTGGTTCATGCTTATTAAATGTTTGAGGGAAGAATAAATATATTTAACCAAGGAGATCAAAATATAAAGATAGAATACTGCATTTCTATTGTAAGTTTTTATCCTATACAGACCCTACGGTAATGGCATAAAATGTAAATCCCAGAATAGATTACCCTAAATCTACTAACAAATATCCTAATTTTTATAAAGTCTTTGAATTCCTGTTTTACTTGTATGTATTTTAAACATATATTGCCAAATTAGTTGGTTTGAAAAACAAAATGTCTTCCTATGCTTTTCAGTATTGTTATTTTAAAAGAAATTTGTCTTTTATATTTATTACGTGGAATTATTTATTAAATGTTGTCTTTATAATAAACATTTGGCATTTGTTACTCAACTCAGGGGTGCTTATTTTTATTTAAAAAAATTTTTTTTCTGTTGTGTTTTCTTGTTGAAAAACATTTATTGCAGTAACTTAGAAAACAGAAAGGAGAAAATGAAAACTGACCATAATTCCACTCCTAGAACTACCATTAATATATTTTGTGCACGTCTTTTTAATTTTAGTGTAGTTTTGCTGAAAATTCCAAGGCTGTCATTTTCTTTTTCTAGTCCGTAAGGGAAGAAATAGAAGGATTGCAGGAAGAGCTGGATATAGTTATTAACCTGGGTTCTGAGCTCATCTCCGCGTGTGGTGAACCCGACAAACCCATTGTCAAGAAGAGCATAGATGAGGTACAACTGGCATACTTTCTACTTTTAGGAGAATGCTTTTTTTTATTTCGTTGACTAAAACATATTTTTTAACTAAAATATATTTAATAGAAGTAGTTGAAAATTTAACGTATGAACTAGAACTAAAAGAGTTCTAATGTTTACATTGTAGTTAAATTCAGCATGGGATTCTCTAAATAAAGCTTGGAAGGACCGGGTTGATAAGCTTGATGACGCAATGCAGGCTGCCGTTCAGTACCAGGATGGACTGCAGGTAAGGGTGCTACAGTGTGGCCTCTGGTCTTAGCTGGAAGGTGGAATTGTCCTAATCGATGTCTATAAATTCGCACACTGGCACCGCTCCAACACTGTGTGTGTGTATGCAATGGTTAACAGATCCATTCCTGCAATTGTCTTGGCTACTTCAGTTTATTAGAAATATTAGATTATATTTGTGAAGTTAAATGTGTATGGACTTATATATACATCTGTATACATCAAGTGAAATTTACTTTGAAAATAAATAATGCTTTTTTTTTTTTTAAATGAAAGTAAATGTTCCTACATGATATTATTCATAAAGGGCTCAGCACCAGACAGTGAAATGGAACTGAATCTGAGTTCCATTCAAAAATTGAGTGGAATAAGATGAAAGGGGTAAACACTATCTAAAAATATCACCAAGTTTAACTAAAGTCAGAAGTAAAGAAATTTGATTTGAAGGCAGTGTTCTCTGTGTACTAAAATAGATTTCTATTTTATTAGATCATAATCTGGTATGTAAAAAGTGTTTTCTTCTTTTCTACATATATAATTCCTTTTAATAGTTTTTCATATCTCTTAAGGGTCCTGATTCAGTTCTTTAACTTTTTTTTTAATATGTAAAAAATTCTCTTGTCAGCTGAGGTCAATTCAGGGATGTTTCTCTCCCTACCTTCCTTTGTTCCATTTCCTAAGAGGCTGGCAAAAGTTTAATCTGCCATCCTTCCTACCATATGGAAAAAGCCTTTCTAAATATTTCCATAACACCAAGTGAATATTATTTTTAAAGTTCAGATGGGAACAACTTTCCTTTTTGATTATGTACTCCATTTCTATATTTATAAAAATAAATATCACAAACCAGGCTTAATGCCAGCTGGAACATGTTTTAAACTGTGGAAGTATATGAAAAAATCCACTGCAAATAAAATCTTACCATAACTCCCCACCCCACCCCACTCCACCCCACTCCCTTTTTTTTAAAACCAAAATGATAATTTACTGGTTATGTATCAATGAATGCAATGGCCAGTAACTAAAATGTGTTCCAGCCCTCTGTCTGTGAGGCCGGGTCAGGGTTTTCCCTTACCTGTGGTGAGATACTTAGTTGTGCTCTCTCCCATGGCTAGAGATGGCACTACCACCATGTACAGTCATTTGACCTAAGGAGCTGTTAGCCACAGAAGGCCACAGGCAGGACACCATGGATTATATAATCACTTTCTGCTACTTGAAAAACAAGGCAAGCCATAGGTCCTGTTGGTCATCTTTAGTAGCAACGTCTGTTTAGTAACTATAGCTACATGTCAAAGACTCCAGATAGAAGGGAGGTTTCAGGGTTTAATTGCAAAGTAAAATAAATTTTATTTCCTCGGTTTCTGCTTCAGTTCCTAGTCAGAGTTCATTGATGATAACTTCAAAATACTAGGTTTTTTCCATGATATATATTTTTTCTTCTGCGTATTCTAGCCACTTTACTTTTTGTTTAAGCTGTGAAATGATTTTGTATTGTATTCAGTACCTGAAAAAATGTGAATTGAACCTTTTTTTGAATGTTTGTGTTACCTAAAAAGAATAAGAAAAACAGGACATTATGAGGTCTGTGTTACAATTCAGACTGATGGTCTTAATACTAATCATTCATCTGTTATTTATATATTAAAAGGGTTATTTATACATTAAAAGGGTTTCATTGAGCCAAATATTTTGCTCAATGCTAAACAATAACATTCTTGCTTATTTTAATAAATAGATGGGGTTGAATCTTTTTCTTTCAATGTACATTACACAGGCTGCCTTTTAGGCAGATGTAAGAGAGCACAGAGAATTTTATTTTGAGTGATTGAATTTATAAAATCTTTTTAAATGGACTTGTGTTTGAAAGTTCTTAATATTCTAAGATTCTATCAGGAAAGAATTTCCTTTGCAAACTTGGATGCAAAATGGGAAGCTAACATCTATTTCACGTTTGGGACAACTGTTTCACCATATTGGTGTACTTAAATTTAAGTTAAACACCCTAATTTCCTGTAAAATAGGCTCATTCCATAATGTCTTTGTAGATATATAACTGTACTTGTCTTAACACTTGAAGTATAAAAATCTCAAATGTACTGTTAAGTAACACATATACTAATCTGTTTTTCAGGCAATATTTGACTGGGTAGATATTGCTGGTAGTAAGTTAGCTTCAATGTCACCAATCGGAACAGATCTTGAAACTGTGAAGCAGCAGATTGAAGAGCTAAAGGTATGGATCAGGGGTAACTAATTTATCGAGTTCCTTGCATTTTTAATTTCTTGATTTAGGGGATTCTTTATACTTTCTTCTTTACGTAATTTAAGTGTTACATTTTGATTCTGAAACTTGTATAATATTTGTAAAGCACTTAGAATGCTGTCTGTCAAATAGTAAGCAATATGTAAGTGCTTATTGAATAAGTGAAATAAAGTGCTAGTTGTTTTTATTAAGTTAATGCCTGTCCATTGTAGAAAAATCAGAAAATACAAATAACCAAAAAGAAATAAGGAAATGCCATTTTAATGTCTTAATTAAAAATAAATAAATAAATAAATAAAGCCACCCAAAGTGCTGTGCATCCAGAGGCAAACACTCATAAGATTTCAAGTCTCCTCATGTTGGGACAGATGAGACACTTTATATAAATATATGTATGAGACACTTTATGTAAAATACTGTAAGGATTTTTACAACTTTTTATTCAATAGTGTAGTATTGTCATCAATACACATACAGTAAAATTTTCATATTCAGTATTTTCTGAGTAATTCATATTGTCTAATGGTTAAAGACACATTTATGGTATGACAATGATTTGCAGAATGATTTTTTTTAATGTATTTTGTTTTCTCATCTGCTTCTGTAATTTTTGCTTTGTGGCTCTTGATCTCCAGCTGTGAAAATGGCTGGACTATTTCCTCTTTAAATTCCTCTGTACCGATGATCATTTATTTATCAAATTGGTATCAGCTGTTTCCTTCCTAATTTTAAGTCCCCTTTTTTTCTTCACAGAGACAGCACATCTTTTTCAATGACCTCAACTCAATTTTTATATAAAATTATCTGCCTTTAAAATTATAGTCTTTTTATCTGTAAATATGACATAGAACATTTCCTTTGGATATATATACACCTTGTTTTTATTTTTGAGATTTTTACTGCTACTTTATCTGTTCATGTGTAAACACATGGTATACTTATGTGCGATTACAGGTGTGGAGGAGTTTATTTTGTATATTTAATATATATCTGTGGTTTTCATATAGCAGACTGGTAGGAGTGCTCACTCTTGATATCAGGCTGCCTGAGTTTAGATCCTAACTCATCCATTTACTAGCCAAACGACCCTGGGCAAGTTGTCCAACTGGTCTCACTTTTGTGACCTTAGCTTAAATTGAGGATAAAATTATTTCCCTTATAACTTTGTTGAGGGCCCAAAAAAAAAAAACTCAGTACCATTGAGGGTACCTTGTACATAACAAAGCAAGTGCTCAATACACTTAAGTTATTTTTTTTTTAAATTACTATTTTCAAATGTTTGAAAGAAACTTAAGGGATGGCTCACCATTATTTATAATTGAAGATTAAAATCAATAGGATATTATATGAAGGGACAATTTCCTATTACTAGCAACCATTTGCTAACCTATTACTTGGCAAAGCCAAGATTAAATATACATCAGAAATTTAGGAGACATCAGAAGAGAGAATAATGTTATTTTATATCAGGAGCAGTGAGACATAGGATATAACTAAATATTAATGAACACAGCACAGCTACAGAAGATACAGAATTAACAGGGATGCAAGATATATGTATGTTTTAGAGCAGGAAATGTTAATTTGCATTTTTTAGAGACAGTTTTTTTTTCTAGGTTTATTCTAAAATTTACCTACTGAATATATATAATTGGAAACTGAAAAAAGTTCAGCTTTGAAATTTGTTAATTCTTCATTGTAGAGAACAAAAATGAAATTATCAAAGTTATGAATAGAAACATCTTTCTGTCAGAAAATATTGAAGAGAAAAATTCCCCTTAGATCTTTTAAAAATTCTTTTATTAATAAAGACTGTGTTAGATTTTTATTCCTCTTCATTTCCCTTCCCCGTGTGAGGTGTTAATTAGAATACAGGTCTAATGCATGTAAGTTTTTTGTTTAAAGTTACTGGTTTATGACAAGTTTCCCATGTTTATCTCTTTTAAAAAAAAAAAAATAGCAATTTAAGTCAGAGGCCTATCAACAACAAATAGAAATGGAAAGACTGAACCATCAAGCAGAGCTTTTGCTGAAGAAAGTAACAGAAGATGGCGATAAACATACTGTTCAAGACCCATTAATGGAACTCAAATTGATATGGGATAGCTTGGATGAGAGAATTATCAACAGACAGGTAAATACTAAGACTTTCATTAAGAAGTTATAAATTTTCAATTTCATATGTTAATATAAAATAATTATTAAAAAATAAGATTAGGCAATTATGTGCATAAACTTTTGAAGACCCCAAATTCTGATTTCATTAGAACTCTTCCTGCCTTTCCAGTGCCTTTTTAAAAAAAAAACTACAAAGTAAGAGATTCAAACGTAAATTGTAGCAAGTATATGGTGACTAGACCTCACTGGATATGCTTATGGACATATGCAGTATGAAACAAGTGATTTTTTGCCCCTGTTTTATAAGTGCATGTCATTCGTAATATCAAATTCATTAATGGATTTTCTTCTTTTCTACTTCTTCTGTAGCATAAGCTGGAGGGTGCTCTCTTAGCCCTGGGGCAGTTCCAGCATGCCCTGGATGAGTTATTGGCATGGTTGACACATACCGAGGGCTTGCTAGGTGAACAGAAACCTGTTGGAGGAGACCCAAAAGCCATTGAAATTGAACTTGCCAAGCATCATGTATGTATTTGTTATTGCTTATTATGTTTCTTCTCTATGCATAGAGTTTATCCTGACATTCAACAGTCTTTTGTAGGTTTTAACATTCAAATTATAGTGCTAACTTCAAAGTCCCAAATCCTAATCTTAAATTGTTCTTGATTATCACATAGAAAGTGTCTGATTATGTACTTGTTTGTTATCATTTTTTAAATAAAGAGGAGGTTTTTAGCACTTTTAAGATATTATTATGTAGTTTTTGACTGTTCTTGCTGTAGTCTCTCTTTCATACTTCCCCCACAGTAATATTTCCTCTAATTTAAGTTATTCTTCCTCTTTTACCTCCTGTCTACGTTTATAGTCATTGCTGAACCATGTCTGATGTAGCAAGTGAAATTTATTTTATATTATTAATGTTTAGCTGGAAACCTGCTTTGTTATTTAATGTCTACATTACAGCTTTTCTAAAAGCAATAAAGACTTGTCAGACTGACTCTGCATAAAAACAAAATATATTCGTTCTCAGAGTGTGAATTTAGAGATGCATTTACTTTTTCACACTTAGTAATTGTCTTAAAAGTAACACACATCAGTGATGGGAACTTTTTATAGTGTAGTAGAAATGGAAGAAGGAGGTCCCCTGTTGCAGTGATTTTGGCAGGGTATGGGTGGAAACCCTTTAATTCTGTTTATCTTTGAGCAGTTAGAAATGGCTCCTTTTCTCTTTTCCTTCTGCTTCCCAGAGATCAAAAGTTAGAGGACTTAGAATTTTTAGCACAGTTGCCAGAGGAGTGGAGGGAATGTTTCCACCTCTTCCCTTCTTTCCCCTCTTCCTGCTCCTGAACACTGGCTTATGTAGCGGGACACAGATGATTTGGAAGAATAAATTTTATAGAATTATCTTTTATTGAGCTTTTACATTTTAAAAGTGATTCCTGTGGTTAACATATCAGAGTCCGTGCTTTCTATAAAGATAAGCTCTTGCTCACTTGGTTTTATAGTCTTTGAAAACCACCCCCCTGCCAGATGCCTCAGAAAATCCATGAATACGGTCAGAGAAACGGTGATCTCAGATAGACACAGTGATCTCAGATGGTTGCTGCTCTCCCCTGGAAATCCTCTCTGGTCTGGATTTGCCTCCAGATGTGTGATGTCTTACATAGGACCAAGAGATGACGTGCCTTTTCTTTACTGCTGGTTGCCAACCCTGAGTCAGTGAGTGTACCGTAGGATTATGATCGACTCTTAGTAAGATTAGGGGCAAGAAGCTCCTTTTGGTTTCCAAGAACGCAACCATAGTCTTCTTGAAAGGAAACTATTACCAAGGCTATATTTATTCTATAAAGTGTAATTCTTTTTCAGTGTAAGAAGTTAATCTTTAAGCCTTGGGGTTGCTTTCTGTGCCTACGACTCTGGGCCCAGTGGAGTATATTTAAGTAATATTAATCTGTTCTTGTATTTCTACTGTATAAAAGAAAAACATTGTTTATTGGGTTTATAGTAAGCATTTTATATGTATATTTTCTAGCAAAAGAACAGCTAACATTGGAATTCTAGGCTTGCTTGAGTATCCTTGATATATAGTGAAATCTCTTTTCCTTGAGTGTTGGGGCCCCCCAGGATTCCTGTCAATTTAGAAGTGAATCCTAGCACTCTTCCAACAAGAGAAGATAAAAGAATATTCAGTGGATATTATTTTTTCCCTTTCAGAATCGTAATTATAAAATATGGTACTCTACATCTTAGAAGTATAATAATTTCATATTTGAAAATGAATATATAAGAGTCAAAATAAACTGTCTTTTGAATTAATTATTTAAGACATGAGAATTAAGTTAAATTAAAATGAACTTGGATCAAATGAAAACTATTAAAGCCTTTTAATTATCTCTATGTACTTAGTGTTACCAATCTCAAGATTATTCTAATGGGAAGAACTGGCAAAGTATTCTCACATAATCATTTTAAGGAATGTTGGTAGACTAATGTTACACCCAGGAAAGCTGCAAAGTTAAGGCAAAAAAAAAAAACTCCCTCATTTTAAAATTTTATTAGTATTAAAATTCTGTGCATATGGTATTTTTGTTTCAGCATGTTTCATAACCAGAAAACTGAGTAATTGCATTAAAAGTGATGCTAACATGTTACAAACTCTAAGCATGGTGCTATCTTAATAATTTCAGGTGCTTCAAAATGATGTATTAGCCCATCAGTCCACAGTGGAAGCCGTTAATAAAGCAGGAAATGATCTAATTGAATCAAGTGCAGGAGAAGAAGCAAGCAACCTTCAGAACAAGCTAGAGATTTTAAATCAACGCTGGAAAAATGTTTTGGAAAAAACAGAACAAAGGAAGCAGCAGCTGGATGGTGCCTTACGCCAGGTGAATAAGAGAATAAATTCTGAAACTTTCCATAGCATTCAAGACCAAAACAGCCCGGAATTTCTTCGTTAGTATACAGATATCCTTGTTTAATTTTTTTTATACTTCAAGGAAAGAGGCAAAATCAAGTGGGATGAAGAATAGAGCAGACCAGAATGCAGCTCTGTAGTTCTTAGCATAATGCTGTCATCTACTAGAGTTCCTGTGATGAATAAACGAAAATGCAAAAAAAACCAAACCCAGTGCCGTCGAGTCGATTCCGACTCATAGCGATCCTATAGGACAGAGTAGAACTGCCCCATAGAGTTTCCAAGGAGCACCTGGTGGATTGGAACTGCAACCCTTTGGTTAGCAGCCGTAGCACTTAACCACTACGCCACCAGGGTTTCTGTGATGAATAAAGGCAAGGCAAATCACCTGGCTATTCTTAAGTATGTATACAGAGGCTTAGCAGGCAGGGATTGTTCAACCTTGTCTTCTGCTTGAAAGAGACAATGTTAATGGCCCAAATTTAAAACTCTCAATCACTTCAGGCCAAAGGGTTCCATGGTGAAATTGAGGATCTGCAGCAGTGGCTGACTGACACAGAGCGTCATCTGTTGGCATCCAAACCTCTAGGAGGTTTACCAGAAACAGCCAGAGAACAGCTTAATGCCCATTTGGTAAGTACGTTACTTCCTACAGTTCTAGCCTCAGATTAAGAAACTGTCAGACCATGTTGTATGGGCCCTTATTAAAAACAAACAAACAAACAAGCCCATTGTGGGCCCTTAATAATAAATAAATCAGGAAAAAGTTTTAAAAGATGTACAGCTTTATAGTATTAAAAATAACATCATTCACGGATTAAATTTTTCAAGCCAACCTTTTTTTTATTTCAAAGATTGGTGCGTCAAGATACGAAGAGAGATTTTAGAAACTCAGATATTTTGTAGAAACAAACCTTCCCCCTTAAGGAATAAGAAGCTTGTCTGGGTACTGATATAACATTGTGTAAATTATAAACTGTTACACCTCGAATGGAAAGAAATATCCCCAAAGTAATCAGGATTGGCTTTACAATTATTGTTGTAAGCATTTGACAATCCCACCTGGTTTCATAGAATGCTAGAAAATGAATTCTTGTTCTGTTAAATTAAAGTTACTTGTTTGTATGTTTTAAGGGTGATAGGGCTTTGTCTTCAACTTAAACACCTACACCAGATATGGACAAGGGGCGCCTTCTTTGTGGAGTATTGGTCCTGTAGGTTGTTCCCATCCACACTGTGTCGCATTGTCAACTCTTAAGAATGAGGGGAGGCAGTATATGAAACTTGAGATTCTGACTTTGTTCCATATAAATAGGGACTGACAAATTTATACTCCCTTTGATTTACTGACATTTTCGTTTCATTTCCCATTATAATTCAGCTCTTATGGTTCTATAAGAAAACAGTCTGTCTCGGATTTTGAAAACTGTTCTCTAATTTTTACACTTAGGAATTTGCATCAGAAAGGTTTTTTTTAAATATTCAAATAATAGCAATTAATATATTTAGAAATTTAAGTAGAAATACTTAGGGATTTGGCAAAAGAAATGGACCAATGCATATTAAAATTCTGTACTGTCTAGTAGATGTCTAATGTTACAAATCTTAAACTGCAGTTTTTTGGAAATAATTTTGTATTTCTTGATGGAAAGGAGGTAACCATCTTATAGATGTTGTGAAAAAATAAAACAGACATAGGGTATGATACAATATTTATTTTAAAAGTGCAATGAACAGTTAAAATAAATTGTACTAATTCAGTAAAGAATTTTTATAGAAATCTTGAAGATACAGTCATTGTTTCAGAAAATTATTGTGTGGTACTTTTTTTTGGTGGGGGGACTGCCACAAGAGCCCATTTGTTTCACATAAAAAGTAATTGACTAGATAATAACTTGGGAATGCCGGTCTTTCTTCTTCATAAAGGCTGACTGACTTCCAGGTAGCTCCTTGCTTTCCTGGAAGTACCTGCATAACTGTTAAAAAACAAACAAACAAACTTGTTGCTGTCGATTTGATTCTGAATCATGGCAACCCTATAGGACAGAGTAGAACTGCCCCATAGGGTTTCCAGAGAGCTGCTGGTGAATTCGAACCGATGACCTTCCGATTAACAACTGTTCTCTTAACCACTGTGCCACTAAACAGTGCACGTTAATTATAAGTTTAATGAATTCTTGAATAGATGCTTGCAATTATTTTCTAATAGCATAAAAATTAAAAAGCGTTAGTTTAGAAGAATGTAAGTAAGAACTTGGAAAGCAAAGAGCTTATCTTTAGAGTGCTTTACTTTTAAGAAAACATTGCATATCAATTTATTCATTCTTGGTCGGGTATTTAAAATGAATTTACCATAACGTGATATAATTTACCAGGTTACAGAAATTCATCGATTTAAAGAATTCTATTTTTTTTTATAGAGGTATTGGTATTTCTAATACCATCTCAATAATGTTCTCTTAATTCAGTTATGTTACAAGCTAAGAAAGTTAAAGAGCCAGAACTATTACTTTTCCTGAGTTTTTACCTATTATTTAAAATGTTTTATTTAGGATTAAAAGCTTTTAGTACATGAGTAATTGTAAAAATGTTTAGAAAGAGGTTACTTTTTAAAATGCATAAGAACTTATAAAGTCTTGGTCTGGTGAACATATTCTAGAATTAGATAGGGGTCATGTTTACACAAATTTATTAATATAGTACTAAAAACCCACTGAATTATATACTTTAAAAATGGTGAATCTTATAGCATGTGAATTATAGCTCAATCTTAAAAATAAATTATAAAGTCAAAAATGTTAGTGAGACATAAATACACAGTTTTTCAGTGTGATTTGACCCACATTATGAATAAACCATTGGAATAGAACTGGTCTCAATTTTCTAAATGAAGTTTAAATTTTGTTTCATTGGCCTTAAATTCTCAATTTGTTTAAGCCATATTTTCTTCTGTTCTCTATAGCATACTGCATTTCAGTTGGAAGCTTTAAAAATGTTATAAATGAGAATAATATTCAGAGTACCAGAAGTTTGACTTTAATGATTCCAAAGTCTGAATAACTTAAATGGCTACCATACTGGGTGTTTACTTTCTATCCAATGAGTGTTTTCTCAGTGCAGGATTAAATTACACCAATAAAGTATCACAGTCCTAGGAGAGACCTAGAGAACCCCTCTTTTTATAGAAGAGGAAATCGAGGCTCAGGGAAGTTGAGTTACTTGTCCAAGTTCACACAACTGATTAGTTACTGCTGTCAGCTCTCTTGATAACATTTAATGTATAGCTTCACAACCCTGGCATGCCTGAATGGACTGATGGTAATAGCACCATTTCTAAGATGTCTCTGTAGGCAGGGTATGACTGTTGGTTCGGGTATTGTTTCGATACAGTGAAATGTTCAAATGTGTCAGGATTCCGTTTGCCAGATAGAGGTGAAAATATATTAAGGGATTTGGGATTGATGACTTGGAAGAATAGGACTTTCAGATCTTATTCTCTTAAAAATGATATAACTTGGGCGTATCTCAATTTAGGAAGTCTGTGCTGCCTTTGATGTTAAAGAAGAAACATATAGGAGTCTGATGCAAAAAGGGCAGCAGATGCTTGCAAGATGCCCCAAATCTGCAGAGACAAATATTGACCAAGACATAAATAACTTGAAAGAAAAATGGGAATTGGTGGAAACCAAACTCAACGAAAGGAAAGTATGTACTTTGATTAATATAATAGAATCAATGTTTTCGTTGGTTTTATTTCATGGATTTTGCCTTATTTAAGTAGAACTTTTTAATAATCTGTGGTTAAATCTTCTTGGTATACATTCGGAGGTTTCATGGGGTCAGTTGAAAATAGTATTCTGTGCTAATATAGGAGAAGAGAATTAAAAGGATCTCTTCAGACTTAACATAAAGACATATTATAGGTCGAGCAGAACTCCAGTATATTTTTTAAATGTTATGAACCATCGAATTCTGGGTTGTTAAATAATTCTATTCTAACCACACTTAGAAGGCAAAAGCTGTGTATAGAGAGAGGGAGAGAGAGAGATCAAGAGAGTGATGTGATTGTATATATGTTTTATAAACACCGAAACAAAAATCCATGAAGAAAGACTAAAATTTGTTACACCGTGAATTTTTTTCTTTTTGTCACATTCTTTAAACCACAGCAACAACAATCTAATAAATCTTAATGCTATAAGAAACAAGATAGGTGAGGAATACCAGATAATATGCCATCTAACTGATAAAAGTATAATGGCTACTTCATTCTACTTTTAAAATATTTTATTGTGTTTTAGGTGAAAGTTTACACAGCAAATTAGGTTCCCATTTAACAATTTTTGGACAAATTGTTCTATGACATTGGTTATAATTATAACTATGTGTCAACATCCTCATTATCTTCATTCTGTTTGTTCTGTTTCCATTTATCTAACTTCCCTGCCCCTCCTTGCCTCTCATCTTTGCTTTTGGGTAAATGTTGACCATTTGGTCTCATGTAGTTCATTGTTTAAGGGAGCACAGCCCTCATGGGCAATATTGTTTATTTTATAAGCCAATATATTATTTGGCTAAAAGGAGACCTCTGGGAGTGGCTTCAGTTCCAAGTTCAAAGGGTATCTTAGACAATAGTATTTCACACTATTTTGACCCTCAAAATTAATTGTAAGAATGTCAGTTTTTCTTTTTTACAGATTCCACTTAGAAACTGAGTTCTGTGGTTAATTGTCAAAAAACATGATTTTAGTGTATATTGGAATGTTACATCTGCAGTGAGATACTTTTCACTATACTCAAATGAGTTTATTTTGCCAGTATTTCAGTGAAGGTCCATTACATTTATACACTGTTTTAGTTAATATAGCTTATGCATAAATAAAGTGGGGATGGGAAGGCAATCTGCCAGAGAGTGGTTAAATTGAAAAAATAACAAACCTCTTAAATACCATCAAATGCTAAATTATCTGTCTTTGCAGACTAAACTGGAAGAGGCCCTCAATTTGGCAATGGAGTTTCACAATTCTCTCCAAGACTTCATCAACTGGCTTACCCAGGCTGAACAGACACTGAATGTAGCTTCTCGGCCAAGTCTTATCTTAGACACAGTCTTGTTTCAAATCGATGAGCACAAGGTATGGGGATGGACAAGATTTTTCTTTCAGAACTTTTAGGCGCCGGGCTGTTTTAATGTCAAAAGCATGAACTTTGTAGTTGGAAAACTTTGCTTTGTCCTTTAAAATAATTTTAGCTATGACACTAGAGACATTTTTAAAATAGATTAACTTTTTACTTGTTTCTATTTTGCTCTTTTTTTTTTTTTTTTTCGGGGAAAGGTATTTGCCAATGAAGTAAATTCTCACCGTGAGCAGATAATAGAGCTGGACAAAACTGGAACTCACCTGAAATATTTTAGTCAGAAACAAGATGTTGTCCTAATAAAGAACCTCCTTATCAGTGTACAAAGTCGATGGGAAAAAGTGGTTCAACGATTAGTGGAAAGAGGAAGATCTTTGGATGATGCAAGGAAGAGGGCCAAGCAGGTAAACCTGACAGTAAATCAGCTCTAGCTGTTGAAAAACATATGATGTTATTGAAGTACTCTCTTGCTGGCTAAATTAGATATAACAAATCACTGTATGGAGCCAATATATCATTTCCTAAAAGGGCCATGGCCTAAATTTGGATGCTGACATACTCACTTTTTGACCTGACAGAAGCTTTAGGCCCTGGGGACTAATTTTGAAAAGACTGATTATAGCTTGACTTCACAGATGGGCTGTTATCCTTAAGGCCCAAAAAGACATAATTTTTGCTGTTGGGTTTTTTGTTTGTTTTGCTCTGCCCTTTCAACCTCCAGTCTGGTGCTCAGAGTGAGGTGTCATAGTTTATTATATTTCTGTCTCCTGTTTAATTCCTTAGTTAAAATATCTTCAGAAACTGTCAACTGAGAGCTAGCCATTTATTCTTCCAGATGGAAGCTTTCTGAAAGGACCCATTCTGTGTCTGAGTTGGTTGGCAGTCCTTACTTTTCTGAATCTGTATCCTTGTTGACAGAGCCTTCATTTCTTCCTTGCGTTTTCATAGAGCTCCACTCCACCCTCAGAATTAATCATTGGAATCTTTTGTGGCTGGGTTTGTTTGTATTTATCTATTTACTTATTTTTGGTGTTTTGGGGGAGAGTTTGTTTTGTTTTTGGTAAATTCAGAGAATCTCACAAAGAGCTTTCCTTTCTCCCTCCACCTATTATTAACATTCCCATTCTAGACTAAACACAGACAAGAGGTAAAATTACATGTCTCTGTGTTCCAGGGATGACAGAGAGGATGTACCCACCTTGCTTTGATTTTTACTGGAAACTTAGTGTAATATTGATGCTGAATTTGATCATTGCTCTCCCTGCCCCATTCAGTTGCATTTTCTGGCATTGGTATTACTTCCATTGGTCTTTTTTGGGGGGAGAGGGGCAAAAGATGTCATAGTAGTCAAGTGTTTCAATCTTTAAGGTTATTAGTATAAATTTTTAAGACTTTAGAAGTGACAGATTGTATTGTGCCAGAATCTCATAGTATGTATCACTTTTTGAGCAGGAGGTGTGGTAGGATTGGTATCATCAGTGAATCTCTGAAATAGAATCGGTCTCTAATGAATTAATTCTGAGCCTGACATTTTTTCACCACATATGTGCACGGTACCATTTGTAGTATAGGCATCTAATTTATAAGTCTCTTGGATGCCAGTAGCCAGTTGTCCGTACCCTCTTCCTCCTTCCTCCATTTTAATCAATTTTATTTTCTCATTTTGTTTAACTAACCTTACAATATTTTCTGATGCTTTCATTTCCTCTATGTGGCTTAAAAATATTTTTGAAAGCAGGAATAGCCTTAGAACCTGTTCACTTATAACATTGGACTTACCTGCCGTCACATGTTTTATTTAGAGCCAAATTACCTAACACTGTAACTACTGGCTTCTTTAGCTTTGTTCTTATTACTATAGTATCTCAGGTTTTAGCTCAGATGTTGATCATAGTTCTCTGACTTTGGCAATTTATGTGCTTATTCTGGCCTCCATTTTCTCATATTTAAATTGATTGGAGTTATGGCAGGGATGTGCGGGGGGGGGCAGGTTTTTAATAGGGTCATTTCTAAGGGGCCCTTGCAGCTCTGTGATTCTGTGCTCTTACTGTGCTTTTCTTGTTAAATGTCTTTTTGGTATTTCCTTATTAATGTGCTTTGTTATATAACAGATTTTATTTTGACAAGCTTTTATATATACTCACTTAAATTTATTATGAGAAGTAACTTATAACCAATTTCATAATTTGGTATCTAAAAATAATACCTTCTAGTTCTTTATGATAAACAGAAAAGGGACTGTGGCTGAAACTATATATATACATATATATATACATATATATATACATATATATACGTATATATATACGTATATATATACATATATATACAT
This sequence comes from Elephas maximus indicus, assembly GCF_024166365.1. Taxonomy (NCBI): domain Eukaryota; kingdom Metazoa; phylum Chordata; class Mammalia; order Proboscidea; family Elephantidae; genus Elephas; species Elephas maximus. The sequence goes on along the minus strand of NC_064819.1, from coordinate 122,250,994 downwards.
ATATATATACATATATATACGTATATATATACGTATATATATACATATATATACATATATATACGTATATATATACATATATATACGTATATATATACATATATATACATATATATACATATATATACATATATATACATATATACACATATATATACACATATATATATACATATATATATACATATATACACACACACACACACATATATATATATATGAATTCCCAGGATATTTATAAGCTATCAATGAGAAATATATTTCATTAGTGCTCTAATGAAATATTTAAAACCAGTATGAGAGGCATAGGTATTAATTTGAGGATTTTGATACCAGAAATAAAGACGTTGAATTACCTTTGTATTAAATAGAAGTGTAATGGCCTGTTTTTGTTCCTGCTACGTTTTAAAGCCAATTTACAAACTTTATTCTGCCTTCCTCCTTGTCGTTCCTCTTTCTTAACATAGATATTAAACACCTTCCTTAGAAGTAAGCCCAGATCTGCCAAGAGATAGCAGTGAGTAGAAAAAAAAAATTCTGAGGATTTATGTTAATGAGTAAGCAAAAGAAAGGGAGAGACATTGTCTCTGGTGCTCCTTAACTCTTTCTAGGCTTACTTCTATTTTTGTTATGGTTGATGTGTTTGAATGAACTATCACAACGTGACCATGGGATACAACCACAAATGCCAGGTGTTATCAAGACAGTTTGTAATCTGCTAATGCCATATTACATTTTTCCCCTTCAGGAGAAATTCGGAATTAATAGTTTTCAACATTTCCCCTAAAGTTAATTTCATATGTTAGATTTCAGATATAGTGAGTATGCTTAAAAATTTTATGGACAAGGATATGAATTTCTTTTACAGTTCCATGAAGCATGGAGTAAACTTATGGAGTGGCTAGAAGAGTCAGAAAAGTCTTTGGATTCGGAACTGGAAATCGCCAATGATCCAGACAGAATAAAAACACAACTTACACAGCATAAGGTGCGTCTGTAATTATGAAAAGGAAACTGTCTCATTGTATATCTCAGGATCATTTTCAGAGTCTTATTTGATGTTGTATTTATTCATCGCTAGAGAAAAAGCCTGTCTAATCTGGACCTATATTAAATTTAAAATCCAGCTCTCCTTCATATTGGTCAGTCATCAACAGTGTCTTTATTCTCTAGTGACTATTTCATTAATGATGCCAGGAGTAATTGTTAAAACCTACACAAAACTGGAAGACCTCTACCATTTAAAACATATAAAGAACTTGTAGTGGTTTGAACACTGGCATTTCAATTTTTCATGACAACCGTCCTAAAATATCTTTTGTAGACTGAATGTCACTTTGAAGATAATTCTGGGGTAAAAAGTACATATGGATTTTGCCATATACAGCCTCTTAAACAGAGGAATAGAAAAATTGGTTGCCCCACCTACATTGTTATTCTCTTGTGTGTGTGTGTGTGTGTATGAAATTCCACCCCTCCTCACAAAGACAGAGAGTCAGCGGCTTCCTTGTGTAGACTGGAATCATGTACAATCATTTCTAAAATATTTCCTGCCTTTTATATTCCTTCCACATGGCATTCAAAGAACATTTTATTCTCTTCCCTAACCCCCACTCTTGAATTTGGGACTTTCTATCATTCTGTTTGTAAAGCAATCACCAGAGAATGTGAGTAAAAGGCAAGTGGTTCCTGCAAAAACAGTTTCACAGTTTTAGGCATTTACCTTATAAATCATCGCGTGAAACGTGATAATCTTAAAAGGTGGGTTAAAACTGGGGAAAGGTGAGACTTGTCATCATCTGAAAATTCTAACTTACCTTTCACGGGTTGGTTGCTTCCATCTGTGAGTCTAACCTCAGAGAGTCACGATCCAAGAGAGACAAAAGGAAACATGGTGAACACCTGCCCTCTGGATAGAGAGGGACTTATGAATGGCTTGTTCTGCTGGCACTCTTTGCCAGCAAGCTGCCGCATCCAGCGCAGGCAACACGGTGACAGGGCACTGTACCCTCCTTCCCCTCTGATGGAAAAAAAAGAGTTCCTTCTCAGAATGGAATGTCCTATTTGAACTTGAACATAGATGTTGTTTCATGTAGTCTTAGGAAAGTTTATTATATATTAAAGATAGGGAATCCTATAGAAATAGGAATATGGGGAGAACCTGTTAGATTCTCTATTTTCCGTACTGTGAATTATTGCTTTTCTTTTCATCATTTGGCTACTTTGTCCTTAAAAAGCTTTAATCTATCCTGTAATTAGCTATACTTATAGCTAATTAATGATGTATCTGCTGTGTGAAGAAAATCAGATTTATACCATGATCTAAACATTAGCATTCTGTTTTGAATAGCATTAAAAAAAGGCAATTATACATAACAAACTTCAGAAATAGTGTAATATTGTGATGGTATTTATTTAAAAATTTCCTAGATGTCAGTGCTTCCTACTACAGAACAAAATAAATAGCTTAGTCATATTAAAACACATGAAGGGTGTAGCTTTTAAAGGCAGTGGACACTTACTAGGTAATTGTAACCTGAGGTTATATTGGAAAATAACACATTTGCATAGCATTTTACAGCTAACAAAGCTTTCACAATATACACTTTCTTTTTTCATCCTCAGAACAACTTCGTGAAACATGTAGGTTAGCTAAGGCTCTGCTGATGAGAAAACTGAAGTGCAGTGGCTTCTACACAGCAGAGGCAGCTGGATCTATTTTATCTTCTTTTTTTTTTTTTGGTTGCTTAAAAAAAAAAAAAAAATTTTTTTTTTTTTTTGTGCTTTTAGTGTCCTATGTAAGAAGCCATGGCCTAATACAGGATTGCAAAGATTTACCCCTATGCATTCGTAAAAGAATTTTATAGTCTTATCTCTTACATTTGGGTCACTGATCCATTTTGAGTAATTTTTGTATGTGCTATGAGGTAGAAGGAGCCCTGGTGGTACGGTGGTTAAGTGTTCGGCTGCTAACCAAAAGGTCAGCGGTTGGAACTCAGCAGCTGCTTCTCAAGTGAAAGATGTGGCAGCCTGCTTCTGTAAAGATTTACAGTCTTGGAAACGCTTTGGGTCAGTTCTACTCTGTCCTGCAGGGTCACTCACTGTGAGTTGGAATCAACTCATTGCAGTGGGTCGGGTTCGGGGTATGAGGGAGGCGCCTACCTCCATTCTTTTGCATGTGCTTATATTATATCCAGTTGTTCAGCACTATATTGAGAAAACTGTTCTTTCCCCATTGAATTGCCTTGGTACCCTTGTGGAAAATCAGTTGACTGTAAATGCAAGGGTTTATTTTTGAACTCTCAATTCTATTCCACTGCTCAATACGTGTACCATTATGCCACAATCACACAGTCTTCGTACTGCGCCTATGTAGTAAGTTTTAAAATCATGATGTATGAATCCTCCAACTTTGTTCTTTTTCAGAATTGCTTTGGCTATTTTTGTCCCCTGAATTTTATTATCATCCTGTCAGTTTCTGCCCAAAAAAGCCACTTGGGATTTGACAGGGGTTGCATTGAATCTGTAGGTCAATTTAGGGAGTATTGGCATCATAACAATATTATGTCTTCCAATCCATGAACATGGAATGTTTTCCCATATATTTGGGTCCTCTTTAATTTCTTTCAACAATATTTTGTAGTTTTCAGTGTATAAGTCTTGTACTTCCTTTATTAAATGTGTTTCTAAATATTTTATTGTTTTTGATGCTATTATAAAAAAATTATAAGTGGAATTAAAAAAAAATTTTTTAGGATTCTTTGCTAGTGTATAAAGATACAATTGATTTTTGTATCTTGATTTTGTATCCTGCAACCTTTCTGAAATTATTAATAAGTTCAAATCATTTTTTAGTGCATTCCCTAAGATTTTCTATATACAAGGTCATGTTCATCTGCAAGTAGCGATACTTTCACTTCTTCCCATTGATGTTTTTTAAAAAGTTCCTGGGGTTATTCTAATGTACTACCTGGATTGAGGACCACTGTATTAGTGCTTCCTTGGTGTTATTTTGTGAGCTTGCAAGCTACCTATCCATTAAGTTGACTGTTTTTTTCCTGGCGGTTGTCTCATTCTAATTCTTCTGTTAAAAACTTATAAACACCTACTAAGTGTGAGATGATAATGAAGGGTCTGCAAGGACAATGTCCCTGCTCTCTGAAAGCTTATAACTGAGTTGTGAAGAATGAATGTGATTAATTCCCTCCCTCCACCACACACACGTTACTTAACATGCAAGGTTAAGTAACAACGTAGAAAGCAGCAGAGTATAGATATTGTATTGGCAGCTTAGCTATTTGGTACTGGAAAAATGACCTGTAGATCTTTTGAGACTTTGGTAGGGCTTTACATAGGCAGAGGGGAGAGGTGTAGGTTTCCCAAGTGGGGTGAACGAAAGGAGAAATAGGTCCAGACAGGAATCTAGAGATGTGATTCTTACTTGCCCTAATCCTGGCTTAGAGATAAAATGCATATAACATTATTGTGAATATCCAAATGTGTGACAATAAATCTGTCTGACACAACCATATAGTAAATTTATATATTACTGAGTCGTCTATGTCTATATTGGATCTATAGTTACTGATAGAGTATTAACCATATTTTCCCTTCAAACGCTTGGCTGTTTCGGTAGTTCCTTAGCAGCTCCATTTTATCATCACTCTAAAGATTCTTTTCTACCCTAATGTGTTACTGTGTAGAGTACAGTGCTACACTATCTGATTGCTTTATTTGCTGATACCTTCCAGTGTTTGGGTTCCATTTGCTAGAGTTGCCTTTTTTTTTTTAATTACTAATATTGTGTTTTTGGTGAAAGTTTACACAGTAAATGAGGTTCCCATTTGACAGTTTCTTTACAAATTGCTCAGTGACATTAGTTACATTTTTCACAATGTGTCAGCATTCTCTTTAATTATGTTCTGGTTGTTCTGTTTCTAGTACTCTAGTTTCCGTGCCCCTTTATCTTCTCATCTTTGCTTTAAAGGAAATGTTGACTTTTTGGTCTCATATAGATGGTTTTTTAGTAGCGGACCATACTTGCAGGTAATATGCTTTATTTTGTGTGCTCCTCTGTTGTTTTTCTAAAAGGTGGTATCAGGACAGTTTTGGTTCAAGGTTTAAAGAATATCTTAGGGCAGTGGTCTCAGGGAGTCCTCCAGTCTCAAATGGACTTTTTAAGAATTTAAGTTCTGTTCTGTGTTTCTCTGCCCTTCTACCAGGGTCCACCTTTTGTGGCCCTGATCAGAGCGGGCAATAATGGTAGCCTTGCACCATCTAATTCTTCAGGTCACAGGGTAGATGTGGCTCATGTAAGCTGTTAACCCTGTAGACTAGTTTATTTTCTGAGACTTTGGTTTCCTTCTTACTCTTTTCTCCTGAGGAGTAGGGGCCAGTAGTTGTATCTTAGATGGCTGCTTACAAGTTTTTAAGACTTCAGACGGTATTCATTTCACTAGGATGCAAAACATGAACTTTGTGAACTATATTATGCCAATTGACTGAGTTATTCCATGAAATGAAGGTCTTAAGCCTTGAAACTTAGAAAACCAAACTCTGAAGGCATTTGGTTCTGTCTGAGAAATATCTAGTTGTGTTGTCTATGAATATACATGAGTGCACACACACACATCTATACTTATAGGCACATATAGATACTTCTGTCTGTGCACACATATGTATACACCTGTACCTACCCATGTACCTATATGCCTATGCATATACATATGTGACCATACACTTGTTTTTGGTCATTATTGGTGGTGTTGCCAAATTATATATATCAAATTCTTTAGTGCAGACATCCTTTATCTTGAGTGCTTCTTAGTGACATCATTTACGTTGGTCATACTGTTCTCAGTGCACGCATATTTGGTGCTGCTTTTCCCATCACCAAGTATCTACGATCTGGAGTGTGATCCCCTACGTTCCCTTCCCTGGTAGCCACCAATGAGCACTGGTTTCCCTGTATATCTGTTCTTCTTATAAAGGTGGGATCATACAGCATTTGCCCTTACATGATTGACTTACTTCACTTAGCATTATGTTAGAGATGCCTTTTTTAAATGCTTTTTACCTAATTGTTTATTAGTCCCAAGTAGAAATGCACACTGTTTTCTTATTAAATATATAGGAGTTCCAGAAAGCACTTGGAGCCAAGCATTCCGTCTACGACACCACTAACAGGACTGGACGTTCTCTGAAGGAGAAAACCTCTCTGGCTGATGACAACCTGAAACTGGATGACATGCTGAGTGAACTCAGAGACAAATGGGACACAATATGTGGAAAATCTGTGGAAAGGTAAAATGTTCCTTAGGGCAATTTGGTTACTTTATAGACATTTGTGGACAATTCAGGTATATAGTAGTGGTGCTCTGCAGGGACATTTTAGGAACCTTAAATACCCCCTTTTTGCCTGAAAACCTTCTTGCTCATCTTTAAGACTCTACTCATACAGCATCTCCACTGAGAATGCTTTGCTCTTTCATTATTATTTATTTTTAACTCATTACATTAAAAATAGTGATCCTCCAGGCCTCTGTCATGTCTCACCTGGTCTGTAGCAACTGCCTGTAGGAGGAACTGGTCTCCCAAGTCCACTTTTGTCTCACTTTAATCCAGTTGCCACATAACTACTAAGGTGGGTTTTTAATGGGATACGTCATTCCCCTGCTTCATACCCACTGAGGAGTGTCCTGTGGGCATGAAGTAAAACATAGGGCCTTTAATATGGCAGGCACAGACCTCCTGATCTGGCCCAGTTCCCCTCCAACATCAGTTCACCCTTTCCAATCACCCTCTTTCTTACTACGCTTCAACAGGAAGGCCTAAGATTTATTTCAAAAATTCGAAGTATTGAAGAAGCTACAATAGTAGTGCGAGAATTCAAAGATATAATCTCTGATAAATTTTATGTCTTCAAGTTTTTCATTGATGTTTAGTTCCATCACTTTCATCAGAATCAAGATTAAATAAATTACTAAGTTCAGTTCTAGGAAACTTCACAGTAAGTTTTAAAAAATTGTGACTTCTCCAGTCTCAGAATGCCATCTATATGACATTCTCGAAAAGACAAAATTATGGTGATGAAAAACCAGATGAGTGGGTGCCGGGGGTTGGAGACGCAGAAGAGTGTGACGTGTGACTGTAAAGCGACAGCGTGAGGGAGACCCTGGGGGCAGTGGAACTCGACTGCAGTGCTGGTTATGTGGATCTGTACATGTATTAAAACTGAAAGGCCTCTATGCCAAAAAAGTCAACTTTATAATAATTTTTTAAATAAAATTAATTTAGAAATATTTTTTAATTAAAAAGGCGCACTTCTATGCAGAAACTGAAGGGTCAGTGATTTCTAAAGGTGATCATGAGAGAATTTTTCTGGAACAGATGTTATGTATTTAAGCAATAAAAGAGAAAATTTGAGACGTGTGTTAAGAAAAGTTTTGTTATTTTCTAAGAAAAACAAAAAAATAGCAGGATTCACCAGTACATTGTTTTTCCTCTTGAACACTGCTCAACCTCCATAAATGAATTTTTAGATGCTTAGATAAAAAAAAAAAAAAAAAAAAAACTTTTTTTTTTTAGATATACAGGGGTGGCTTTTTGTTCCTCAAATTGATTTCGCTATTCTTTTTTTTTACCCCCTGCAGACAAAACAAATTGGAAGAAGCCCTGCTATTTTCCGGACAATTCACCGATGCCCTGCAGGCCCTCATTGATTGGTTGTATAGGGTTGAACCTCAGCTGGCAGAAGATCAGCCTGTCCATGGAGACATGGATTTAGTCATGAATCTGATCGATAATCACAAGGTATTGTTATCTGGGACATTTCATTTTATCTGTGGTTTGATTGGAGAGGGAAAAGTCACCAATTAATTTAGCCTTTTAAAATCAAAAGGCTATGTATCATACTGCATTAACAGTCTTTAATATTGAAATAGTTGAAACATGTTTCAAGAATGTTTTACTATTCTTGTGTTATTTAAACAATTATATACTAGGATTTAAAATCATTTGTTCAGTAGCCTAGAACTCAGTTATTGTGTAAGTGTGTAGATTTGTGACATGACCTATAGGGTCATCATCAGCTGCTTTTCTTTTTTAAAATGTATTAACCTTTTGCCCCTTGAATTGTACCAATTTATGAGGCAACAGAATGTGCTGTGAGATTTGATTATTAACTTATTTTAAGAAAATTGGTTTCCTTGCAGTCTCCTGATATGCAAGTTAAACTGTCATGGGAATCAGAAGTAATATGGAAGACACCAAGCTGGCACTGACTGTGAGGGCCTAAGTTATGATCAAATGATACAATAAAACAACCTTGGAAAAAACACGAAGCACAGCGCTAATGTAAAATAGTTTTGTCAGAGTTCATTTGTATTTATATACAACTATTTTAGAGTAAAAAAAAAAGTACCCAGCTACAATTCACGTTGTGTTTCCGCTCTATAGTTTTTGAGTTTAGAAAATTCATTTGATTTTAAAATTCTTTCTTTATACTTTCCTGGTTGTGCTGTTTTGATCTTTTCTATTTAAAATATCCTTTTGTGTATTTACTGTCCATTTTAAAGCCTTGCTGTCTCCTTATTCCCATAAAAAAGAGTTTCTTCCACTTGGATATTAACAGAAAATAATAGACAAACATTTATGAGGCCTACAAAAATGAAAATTTTGAAAAGTTCTTTGCCTATAATGAAACAGTTTTTTGTGTATGATTAATGTAAACTTGTCCACTCCTTGGCATTTATTCAATGAGTAATGGATAGTATGATGTTACTTTTTACATAAATATCATTTTTATAAGCTCACTGTCTAAATATTTACTACCCTAGGTACTTGCCAGATTTTTTTAAATATATATTCAAGGTCATCAAGAATGAAGTAATCATTCAGCATTAATAATACAATTGGAAGGCTCAAAAAGAAGTTTAAGTATACCAAGTACATTGGAAAGTCTGTTCAGAACTATTGGATTATTCCTATCACAAATGGAACATTTAGATACTATATCTTGTGCGTGCGTGTGTGTGTGTATATCTGCAGACACAGCTAATTTAACACTGTTAGAATGACAGCAATAAGGGAATTCATCACACTAGGTTTGGATTGTTTTTGATAGGCTGTCTTTTATAAGTGACCTGAGTATTAGATTAGAAACAACCAAAATTTTGAGGTATTTTTGGTAATACTCATTCGTGATTTTTTTTTAGAAAAATAAGTTAATTTTGCTCTACACAGAGGATGATTATTTGAAAGAACTAATTTCATATACAGAATCTTGGATCAAAAACGAAGACCCCTGGGCCCATTTCTTGGATTAAGTCTGTGGCCAAAAGAAGCCAGCTTAAATCCTGGCACATCAAAGTTCATCAAAATTAGGCAGACTAAAAAACAAAAAGCTTTTTCTCTAAGGTGACAGATAAAGATTTAAGCGTCTAAAATTTCACGTTACCAGATAGTACCCAGGATGCTATGAAAGACGTAGACGTGTTATGGAAAAAGAACTGAGTCTCTACGGGCTGCTTTTTCATTATCTTTAAGACCCACCCTGGATATGCTCCAGGATTGCTCAGTCTTCTGTTAGTCTCTCCGATATGTTTGCTAATTAAAAGTGTTGTGCAGCTAACATGTACTTGACACATCAATAATTTGAGAGATTCAAACAACGTACTAAAGAGTGATAGAAAAAAAGTAATTTGGTGCCCCCCCCTTTTTTTTGGCATTGAAATAAAGCAGGCTGGCCGCATTATTTAAATCCAGTTTCCCATTTAAAGCATAAGTGCATCGTATCGTGGTCCCTCGTGAGAATGTTACAAAACTGAATAAATGTATACCAAGATTTTGTTCTTGACGATGCTCAGATAGGAGCAGTGTGTCATTTCAAATCTTCAGAAGATTCTACAAAAAGTATGGTCATTAAATTGTATGTCTGGAAACCTGTACATGATGTTATGTATGTATTATTATTTTGGTTTTGTAATTAAAAATTAATTTTTTTTAAATATGGTTCTCTTAGGCCTTCCAGAAAGAGTTGGGGAAGAGGACCAGCAGTGTGCAGGCCCTGAAGCGCTCGGCCCGAGAACTCATTGAGGGGAGTCGTGATGACTCCTCATGGGTCAAGGTCCAGATGCAAGAACTAAGCACCCGCTGGGAGACTGTGTGTGCACTTTCTGTATCAAAGCAAACCCGGCTAGAAGCAGCCCTGCGTCAGGTAAAAATCGTGTAAATTTTAGCTGTGTGTCATGAGCAAAGTACTGAGGCCCCAACTAACTAGGACAGTGATAAAGGAGGAGGGGTGGACAGAATTCTCGGAACATCATTGCCTTTTTTTTTTTTTTTTTTTCATTGCCTTAGTCCTTCCTGCCCAAGAATTTAAGCTTCTCAAAGAGAGACATTTTCTAATCCTCACATGAAGGTACTGCTGGAGTAATTTTTCAGCTTGAAAGCATGATGGGTTGCTGTTCCGCCTACAATCAGTTTGTTAAAATGGTGAATTAGTCTTCATATGGGCCTTTTTGCCATATTAGATATTCTCTTATATTTGTAAAATGCAGTGCCATATATCCCTATCTTTTGAATGGGAGGTCAATGCATATAATGGAGCCCTGGTGGTGCACTGGTTAAGAGCCACAGCTGTTATCCAAGAGGTCCGCAGTTGAAATCCACCAGCTGCTTCTTGGAAACCCCGTGGGGCAGTTCTGTTCTGTCCTATAGGGTTGCTATGAGTTGGAATCGACTTGACGGCAATGGGTTTGGTTTTGATTTTTTGGAACGCATATGGTGGAGTCCTTGAGTGGTGCAGTTAAGCATTCAGCGGCTAACCAAGAGATGAGTGGTTTAAATCTACCCAGAGGCTCCTCAGAAGAAAGGCCTGGTGATCTGCTTCTGAAAGGTCTCAGCCATTGAAAACTCTGGAGCACATGGGGGTCACTATGAGTTAGAGTTGACTCCATAGCAGCTGTCTTTTTTTTTTTTAATGCATATAATTAATCAATTTAAGCATTTTTTTTTTTCATTGAGGAGAGGAATTGACTCTGCGGTTATGTAAATTATGCTAACAGTTATTTTGGGGGATCTTGTTTGGGCTGTGTGTGTGTGCGCGTGTGAATTTAGGCAGAGGAATTTCACTCAGTGGTGCATGCCCTCCTGGAGTGGCTGGCCGAAGCCGAGCAGACCCTTCGCTTCCATGGTGTTCTCCCAGATGATGAAGATGCTCTTCGGGGTCTCATCGATCAGCATAAAGTGAGTTATCCGTAAATACTAAGTAGAACTAAATGAGAAAACCAGAGAAAGCAGGGAAGATAGACTCATGCTTGCAAATACCAACTGCACAATCATTTTCCTTTCTAGAAGTAATAAGAGATCCAAATACATTTAAGAATTTATCTGTATTTTCCTTGTGTATATATATCTGTCCCCTTGCACCTGCACACAAGTATAGGTACCTGTCTTTTTAGTCCCTCTGTTTCCTATCTTCAGGAAGCACATTGAGTTTTCCAAGGGGTTTGGCTTCTGACCAAAATTAGTATTGTTGTACTTCTATGTGAATTTCAAAACCAAAATGTCCTTAATGAGCAGTTTTGGCATTTGTAAAATTATACCAGTAGAATTGTAAATTAACGATTTTCACCTTCGTAAGCAAGACAAGCAAATAATTTAATAACTGTTCTTTGAATTTTATTTTTATCCCTCTGCTGCTTCTGTTTTTATTCAAGAGCCCTCTTAAATCCCTTTTAGAAGTAACCCATAGTATAAATCATGAATTTAAAAATTAGTTATATAGCTAGATGTACTATTGACTAATTAGCCAAGTAAAAATCTGGTCACACTGGGCTTTCAAGTTAAGATCCTTTTTGTGGGAATGCACAGAACTTAGCAGAACCCTGAAGAAGAGTGGTCCAGATAGCTTATAACAGATGTTTTTTAACCTTTGACTCCAAAAGTCAGGAATTTGCGAGGCTAACACTCAAGGTAGTGTTGATGTCAGCATTTCCTAATAACTTTAAAAGACCTGTTTAACATGACTGAATAACCCTGTTTTTCAAGGTCAGGTTGGAAATACATCATTAATTCCAATGTAGTGTGGATTACATCATCTGTAGAGGCTTTTAATTTTAATTAACACGCTCTCTAAGTGATGGGTTGCTCAACCTTTAGCAATGAACTCTGTTAATAAAAGTGATGCAAGCTTGTATAGTGTTATCTGGAGAAATGAAATGCTCCATACCACTTTTAAATTTGAAGTTAGAATATAAAGATAAGAAAATTACATCACATTTATAGTAAATCTTTGATTCAGTTCAATAATTTGAAAATACAGTTTTTATTATATTGCTGTGGGCTGACCCCCCACCAGCATTATTTTAGAGTCCCACTACCATATTTGGGTTTGGGTCTCTGAGTAGGAATAAGTATGACTTGGACTCTGTGAAGCCCATCGTGTACATCTATCACCCCTATAGAAAGGAGCATGTTTGTGGTCTACCACCACCACCCCACCCCCACCCCCACCCCCACCCCCCCGCACTGCAGGACCAAGGAACACTCAAAAGCATCAGGAAGCAGGCATCCAGAGCAGAAATAGTGGTCTTTACAACAAATAGTTTGAAAATATTTTTAAAGCATAAAATTACATGTAATTTTATAAAGCACTTCTTAGTAGTAGTGTTGTGCAGTAGCGTTATTCATTCCTTGTCATTTCCTCTGCTTCCCTTCACCCATTCACCAGTAAAAGAAAAACAGAACATTTAATTTAATTGTGTAGTGCCAGGACTTCTCAGTATAATCCAATCTCTGAAAACGGCAAGCATTCCCACATGAGTACAAAGCGGTAAGGTAACACTCAGACTAAATCTGAAGAGCACAGAGTGCAGTGGGAAGTTGGGAAAAGAGGACAGAAAAAAATTCCATGTTGAAAACTTAAAGTCATGGCAGCGGAGTATATTGCTGATTAAACCTTGACACCACAGCAGTGAATATGTGTTAATAAAAGAGTTGAAAACCATTTATTCAGCCAGTCAATGTGATAAGTAATCTTTGTAAATTGGGTATCTGAAGGCTCTGAAATTCTACATGAGGTTTGGGAGGCCTATCATCACATTTTTTAGGGAAAAGATCCTCATTTTTTAACCACACTTTCAAAGTTCTGCAATCTGTATATCTATGGATACAGCTCTGATGGTAGAAACTAGAGTGATGTATGTGAGACATTTGTAAAAAGATCAGTATGGAAGACTGCCCTTGGCCTGTGCAGACTTTGTTTATCCTCCTCCCTATGGAAACTGGCTAGAGCTGCCAGAAACAGGAGAGTGGTGCTTATTGGCCTTCCAAAGGGACACAGTTCTCACACAGGCTGGCCTGCTGTCAGGCCCACTCCCGTCAGGCTTCCCTTGGCTCTTTCCTGCCTGCAGGGGTGGATTGATTGACCAGCAAGCAGAATATGCACAGCCTGAATTCTGTTTACTTACTGATTTGTAGTGCAGTTTCCCGTGTGTTTCACCACATCTTTAATGTGGTAAAATTATGAACTACAGATTAGTAAATTAGCACAAATAAGCCCATGTTGTACCTTCATTATTGGGTAATCCATCCTTCCTGCCTGGACACTTTGAGCGTCTCTCTGACACCCCCAAACAGTTACAGCTCCTTGCCCAGCCTTCTTTCTTCCTTAGCACTTTTCTTGCACATATTCCTGTCTTTCCTGGCAAAGTCTCTGCTATTTTAAATAGTAACTTTCTTGTCTTGTTAGAACACTTTTTTTTTTTTTTTTGACAATCATTACAATTTCTATCCCTGCTATTACTGTCTCTCCCAGTCTTTAACTCCTAATCCCAATTAATGATGTAAATATAATCCATCCAAATTTAAGAGAGTGTATTTTTTTATGTAATGTATTTTGTAAAGTATGAGATACTATCTTGTGCTTATATTTTAAAATAACAATTAGAAGCTGTTTTATTTCTTATTCTTTCCCTTCTCCTCCCTTAATTCCCCGATCAGTGGATTCTTTCCAACAGTGAATAAACCAGTCTAGGTTCTTATTTGTTTACCTCTGGCAGTCACATGAACGTCATCAGAGTTTTGTTTTCCACCTGGTCCAGCAGTTAATTGAGGTCTTTGTTTCTGCTCTAGGAATTCATGAAGAGACTGGAAGAAAAAAGAGCTGAACTAAACAAAGCCACCAGTATGGGAGACGCTGTGTTGGCCATCTGCCACCCTGACTCCATCACCACCATTAAGCACTGGATAACCATCATCCGGGCCAGGTTTGAGGAGGTCAGTGGGTCTCAGATAGTCTTTTAGAGCAGCAGTCACTTTGATAGTTGGCAGTGGGAAATTTCAGCAGTTAAGATGGGGAAAAATGAGACCTCTGCAGAGAAAAGGTTTCTTTAAAATACCCTTGTGAGCATCAGGAGCCCTCGTGGCTCAGTGGTTAAGTGCTCTGCTGCTAACCAGAAAGTCAGTGGTTTGACCCTACCAGCTGCTCCATGGGAGAAAGATGTGGCGGTTTTCTTCTATAAAGATTTATAGCCTTGGAAACCCTATGAGGCAGTTATACTCTGTGCTGTAGAGTCACTGTGAGTCAGAATTGACTCAATGGCAGTGGGTTGGTTTTTTGGTTTGTGAGCATTACCAGTCTCTGTGATTCACTTAAAAAAAAAATTAAAGGAATTTTGCAGCGTGTCCCTGAAACATTCGAAGGCAAAAATCTAGTTCAGTGTATAACATTTTATACATTTTCACTTTCTGTTTGTTGAATGATCTAGTGTTAAGTAGTATTTTAGAGCAACATATGCCCGTGAAGTGAATTGGCATACACAAAAGTGAATTAGTTCTATATTTAAGATCATAGCGTTTTTTTGTTTCCACTCTGTGCTGCATGGAATAAATGCATTTGGTCCTTCAGAGAATACCTATTTGAACTTATATAAGGAAGCCTGAGTGATTCGTGTATATGTCTAAACTTTTGAAGGTGACGTATATCATGGAAGGGCTCCACAAGTTGGGTCTTGGTGCCACTGATGGGATCTAAAAAGGGTGGAAGCATCAAAGGCGGAGCCCAGGATGATCCTAATTTACAGTTTTAAATTTGTGTGTTTTACATCAATGAAACACTTTACTAAGTTGGAAGAAATTCAGAGCAATTTCTGCTTCTCCCACAGGTGCTGGCCTGGGCGAAGCAACATCAGCAGAGATTGGCAAGTGCACTGGCAGGACTCATTGCTAAACAGGAATTGTTGGAAGCTCTGTTGGCTTGGTTGCAATGGGCTGAAACAACACTTAGTGAGAAGGATAAGGAAGTCATCCCCCAGGAGATTGAAGAGGTGAAAGCCCTCATTGCAGAGCACCAGGTAAAATAATTATAATCCTAACCCCTGTTAGCTGTCTTCTTAGATTTTTTTCTTTCCTTTCACTGCCTTCTCAAAAGATGGCTTTGTGCTTGTTACCTTCACTTCCTCAAACATAGTCCTCAATTCCTTACAACTGGGTTTCTGATTCTACAACTGCCCGAAACTTCTCTCTTTACCAGGGCCAGATTAGCCAATAAGCAAGGTATGTATAGGCGGATTTGTGTGTACTTACTAATCTATAGTGACGGATTTCTTTGCTATGGTTTGTAAGCCTGTGAGTACCTTGCTTAATGAAGTCCGTGTGTACCTTGTTTACTGGTTAATCCTCCCCTGCTTTACAGTTACTTAATTTTGATGGTCTCTCCTCCATATGTAATCGTCACGAAACTTCCTCCTCCCTTGTCCTCTGCGAAGTTACCGAGTACTCCTGTGGCACTGTCTCAGATTGGTAGATTGGCTCCTGCCTTACCTGTTGCCTTCTAAATGGCAGCTCTTCATACGTTTTCTCCCCAGCACTCTATTCCTTTTGCTCTGCTCATTCTTTTGGTGGTCTCATCCACACCCAGGCTTCAACTGGTACTTTTTATTACTGTTCCATGTTTGCCTTTTCATTAGTATGCTGCTCAATATCTCCTATGACGGCTGGTCAAAACCACAAACCTTGGTCTCAGAAAAAGTACTTCACCAGCATATCCTACTTGTTTTAGTCTCTGACATCATGGTCATCACGGTAACTCTGATTTGTTTACTTGTTTGATATAAATTTACAAAAGGAATCACTGAAACATTGAATGTTGGCCCAGTTGTTTAAGCAGTTAACATAATGGCTCTGAAGTGTCTTAGGCCATGTTCTCTGTGACCAGGAGTATTCAAGTGATCAGTGTTCTCCAGTGTGACACATATTCCAGGAATGTATTACTTCACCTTTCAATTCTGTCCTTCCTCCCCCATATTTTACCACAGTCTCCATGCCTTTCCTCAGCTTTTCCCACACATTCCAGATGTAAAAAATAAATAAATAAGGATACCTTTTTAGTCAATATAGTAAGCCTAGGGACACGAGAAAAGGAATAAGATGTTCCAACCTGTTAAATATACCTAATAAACTTTAACATTACCCTCCCTGGCATAGCTTGTTAATAGACATATTTAAAATACACCCACATTTAATGTGGATGCTTTATACCTCTATATATCAAAGCCATTTGAAGTGTTTCAGGTATCTAGGTGAAATGCCCCAGGAAAGTCCCAGCTACCCCAATTAACTAGTTCCTTTGTAGCCAAGTGCTCACTCAAGATTCTTTAGGAAGAGTTGTGGAAGCTTAAGTTTGGTGTTTGTTATGTCTGGTTATTCATACAACTGCTCCCATGCATGGTCTATGAAAGTAAAACAAATTATTCTTTTTTATTGAAATTCACTCTTTGCCAGCTGTAGCATTTTGCATTCTTTAGAAATCAGTAAATGCTGTACTATGATGGCTTTGATTTTTTTTCTTAAAATATGATGATTTTTCCCCTTTTTCAGAAACAGCACAATTCCTTTCTTTTTATTTTTAGTTCCTTTTCTAAGGGGGGGTTTTCTCTAACATATTTTTATTTAACTGAAATTGTTTCTTTCATTTCAGACCTTCATGGAGGAAATGACCAGGAAGCAGCCTGATGTTGATAAAGTTACCAAGACCTATAAGAGGAGAGCAGCTGATCCTTCCTCCTTACAGTCCCATATTCCAGTCCTGGATAAGGGGAGAGCGGGCAGTAAGCAGTAACTGATTTCTTTATAATAAAGATGGCTAAGCAAGGAAGCCAGTTTTCTTTTATATCCAGTTATCATTGGAAATCTTGGAGCAACTGGGCGATTCTACATGAGCTCTGTATCACAAAAGTTTTCTTGAAAGAATACACGGGCTCAAGAGTTGGAACAATTTGATTAGAAGTAAAGGAAAAGATATATCCAGGTCTCTATATATAACTTCATTTGCTCAGAGTGTATCTTTTGGATTAGTTAGAAGAAATAGGAAATTTTTTCAGCCAAACCAGAAATCACCAATCCCTTTGAATTAGCTCATGTTTCTTCTACGAATGTGACAGAAAAATGGTCATCACATGGATAAAGTTTATGAACCTACTATTCACTAGCAACCAGCAATATAATAGATTTTGACCATGAGCATCAATGTACTAACCTATAAAAGAGGATAATCGTAACCTTATTGGATTTTGATGAGGATTAAATGAGAAATGCCTATGAAGTGAGTACGTATCATACTTCCTGGCATATTGTGAATAGTAAATATTAGCAATATTTATAAATAGCCCTAGTCTGGGAGTTAGGAATTCTAGGTGAATCACAGCTTGGACAGTAATTTTCTATAGAACCTTAGGCCAGTAACTTTTGTAAGTCATATGTAACCGTGTAGTTAGATGAGGAAAATGGGTTGAGATAATTCTTCTGTGAAATCGTAGAAACTTGTAACAAATAGGCAGAAACAAGGAGAAAACTTTAGTAAGATAGTACCATTGGGTATGCACCTGTACCCAGGAAACACATCAGCCTCAGTGGAGAGGTGGTTTGTAGGGTCCTGCACATACACGTCCATATTTGAGTGTTTGGAAATTTGTGAAGTACCTTGTTGTGACTCTGATGGCATCTCAGTGCCTCTAGTCCTCACCTCCTTTTCCTTTCAGCTTTATCCTCTTAAAAAAAGGGCAGCTATAGTTGATTCTAAACCATGTCTCATTTCCCTGGGAGATTCCTTTATCCTGTCTTAGCAAAGAGGAGGATCACAAAGTGCTTCCTTGTGGTGGAAATGAAAGGAATCTTAAGCTGGCAAATGCCTTCAGCATAAGTTTTATGAGAGAATGTTGTAATATTTAAATGCCCCTGTTATGTTTCTCTAATTTATGTGAACAGCGTGTGATCCTTAATATATAAAACGCATTTGGAACTTGACATTGTGCGTCATCTAAACTGGGATATTTCTACTCATAATCTTAAATAATTAAGATGATTAAGTCATAGCAAAGAAGAAAAAAGGCCAAGCTTCAACATATTTCAGGACCCTGGGAACTCTACTATCCTAACTGAAGTTATATTTTCACAGGAAAACGCTTCCCAGCATCAAGCTTATATCCCTCTGGATCACAGACACAAATAGAAACCAAGAATCCCAGGGTAAACTTACTGGTGAGCAAATGGCAGCAAGTCTGGCTCCTCGCGTTGGAAAGGAGGAGGAAGCTAAATGATGCTTTGGACAGACTAGAGGAGGTTAGAAAGCTCATACATTCACCATATTGTCATTTACCCTTATTCATAACACGTTGTCAAAATTTTGATTTTTTAGAATTTTCCAATAATGAATAAGTAAACTCTGAATATTGAATGCACATTTTATCTCTAAAATTGGTATTGCAAGTATTTACATTTTTGTGAGAAACTGATTTATGGGATTTGAAGTTAGAGAATCAATAAAGTAAAAAATGAATGTGTTTTAACGTAATCAGAGGCAGCCGGCTCCTTAAGAAAAGGTCAAACTTGCAATATGTTTGCTGGCAAATATCATCATTTATAATGCAGATCTTTAATTATATATATATGTATATATAATTATATATATATATAGTAATTTGAGATTTAGAGTTTCAGATTCTTAAGTTGGGAAATTTTTAGAAGTCTAGGGGAGTTAAGGAGCCCTGGTAGTGCAGTGGTTGAGAGGCCAGCTGCTAACCAAAAGGTTGGCAGTTCGAATCCACTAGCCACTGCTTGGAAACCCTATGGGGCAGTTCTGCTCTGTCCTGTAGGGTCGCTAAGAGTCGAAATTGATTGGACAGCAACAGGTTTTTTTTTTTTTTTTTTAAGGAAATAGCTCACAGGCAAGGGAGAGAAAGCAAGGTGTTAGAGAAGGGCTCCTGAGCTGGGTGTGCTGTGCAGTGGGCAGAATACTTAGTGGTGGTATTTGGGGGCAGATCATCATTGTGATTTGGGCATTATCAGAAATTTTTAGTCTGCTTTTTTTAGTTAATTTTTTAAATTTGGTTTCTTCTACTTGTAAAGAAAATTCAGTGATAGTAATGCAATAAACATAATAGAAAAAATGTTTGAGTCCCCTTTTCAAGATTATGCCTTTTGTGGAAATGGGAAATTTTGTGTGCATTACCTAAAAGAGCATTAAAACTAACTTTACTGATACAGTATAACACATAAGGAAACCCTGGTGGCATAGTGGTTAAGTGCCCCAGCTGCTAACCAAAAGGTCAGCAGTTCAAATCCACCAGGCGCTCCTTGGAAACCCGATGGGGCAGTTCTTCTCTGTCTTATAGGGTCACTATGAGTCTGAGTTGACTCGACGGCACTGGGTTTGGTTTATGGGTATAAGACATAATTTGAGCACAGCATTAATTAAACCAAAAAATACCTTTTGCTCTTTTTTAGCTGAGGGAATTTGCTAACTTTGATTTTGATATCTGGCGTAAAAAATACATGCGATGGATGAATCATAAGAAATCTCGAGTGATGGACTTCTTCAGGAGAATTGATAAAGATCAGGATGGAAAAATAACTCGGCAAGAGTTTATTGATGGAATTCTTTCCTCAAGTAAGCCCCAGGATAAGATGACTAACTAATAGAATTTTTGAAGAAAATAAGTACAGTTTAAAATTGTGGGGCTGGTAAACTTGGGTTAGCCTTTACTTCGCTAGGAAGTCACTGTCCTTGAAAAAAAAGTCCTTGGTAAAATTTGTGACTTGGGAGTCAGGCATGCGTGGTAATTGTGTAACTACAGATAATGTGCCTTCACCTCAGTGAATCCTATGTCCTCATTAGTATAGTAAAGTTAATAATATTTGATTTTTAGGTTGTTGCCTGGCTCATAACAGAAAGTTAAATAACATATAACAGAAAGTTAGTAAATGAAAATTCCTTGTTCCTTTCTTTTTGTTTTCAATTCACATTCTGATCTAACAATCTCATTACTACAAAGTTAAAGCTGTAAAAATTCTTAAGGAGTATGTCACCTTCTTGTTTCATGTTTTAGTTATGTGCATGCCATTTCCCTGGCAAATGTTACTAAAAGTCATTCTTAAAGTAAATTTCATATAAAGCAGTAGTTGCACCATTTGAAATTGGTAATATTAGTTTTCTAGCTACAGTAACAGCCGTTTTCATGTGGTTCAGCCAATTGCAATTAAAAATAAATTTGAGTTACATATAAAGGTGATTTGTTTGTAATAATGTAAGTTTTTTTTAAAAGGCCTTTAATATGTTTGATCACCAGGCTAATATAACCGAC
Source organism: Elephas maximus indicus (assembly GCF_024166365.1). Taxonomy (NCBI): domain Eukaryota; kingdom Metazoa; phylum Chordata; class Mammalia; order Proboscidea; family Elephantidae; genus Elephas; species Elephas maximus. Next base: position 122,230,352 of record NC_064819.1, on the reverse strand, counting down.
CACACACTGAGATAGATTAAAATGTGTAATCTTGAATGTCTTGAGGCAGAACGAACATCCACTACTCTCCACCGCTCACTGTTATTTTGAAATTGTAGAATTCCCCACCAGTCGCCTGGAGATGAGTGCGGTTGCAGACATCTTTGACAGAGATGGCGATGGATATATTGACTACTATGAATTTGTAGCAGCCCTTCATCCAAATAAGGATGCATATAAACCTATCACCGATGCTGACAAAATCGAAGATGAGGTATTGTTATCTTTCCACCGCCTGCCATAACGATAGTGTGTTCTGCCAGAATAGCATGCGCAATTCATACAACCATCATTTTCTTTCTTTCCATGTTTGGTTGTCGTGTCAAAGTTTTAAGGATTCCGCTTTGTAATATTAACATTAAAGTGAATATTTCATCATTGTTTTTGGCAGGTGACAAGGCAGGTAGCTAAGTGTAAATGTGCAAAACGATTTCAAGTTGAACAGATTGGAGATAACAAATACAGGGTAAGTTTTCAAAACAGTTCAGTAGTTCTTCTAAAGGATATAAGTAAAAATTTTGTTTACAATTTGATATGTGTTATTTTCTAGGAGTTCTAATTATTTTTACCTCAGAACACAATTTAGTGGTATATGAAATTCCAGCTTAACATAATTTTAAGTTATATAAAGATAGCCTACATTTTATATGTTAAGGCGTGTTTATGAAATATATACATATTATTTTTAAGGAGAAAGATATTCACAGGAAAACACTCAAATCTCATATATTTATGTTGCTTCCTATTACTTTATAATATTTTTTATTATGATTAGAGGTAAGCTTTCAGATTTTAAATAACCAAGCTATTCTAAGCTAGAACCATAAAATTAAAAATGTTGACTCATTTTTATGAAGATGAAAAAGAGACAGTTTTCTAGTTGTTCAATCATTATTGCTTTCATTTGGAAATCCAACAACTCAGTTCACCTTAAAAACAATTACTTGAAGAAAAATGTGACTTCATCACTCTTTCTCTTTTTTAGACTACCTCTTGTATGTAGGAACTAGATAGGAATTGTACTGCGTTTCCCTAATACAGTGCACTACTTAGAAAGAAAATGTTATTTTTTACTTTTAAATTTCACATTGAAAATTGTCCATCTACATATTCAAATTTTTTACCTTAAATTTGAAACCCAAAAATTTCCCGAAAAATTAGTAGAGAAAATTTTCTTATGTATTTGGCTTGAATTTGGGATAACTGGATACCTGCACATCTCTAAGCTAGATACTGCATCCAGAAGCCCAGTGTGTGGGAGCGTGTGTGTTCTAGAGTCATATAGAAAGTTTCCTGTTGAACTAATTGTCTTTCTCCCATTTTTCATTTTTTTTTTTGTCAGTTCTTCCTGGGAAATCAGGTATAAACCAGTGGAATGTGTTCTCAAGTTCCCAATTATTATTTTTATTTTAATTCATAGTCATTAAAGCTTGCCATGGCCAATCTTTCCCATGCTGTTCCCCTAGCTACTACATTGTTGGTTGGCGTGGTATTTCTGTAAACGCTATAAGGGTCCTTGATCCAGGATTCCTTTTTGCCTTGTGTCTCAAATGAGGAGATTACTTTTAAGCAAACCAGATGGCGAATTGTAGCTTGTCTCACTCTACAGTATTACAAATGCAATTTTCAGTTCCAATATTTATTAACACTATTAGCATATTTTTTATGTGAAATACTCATTGGAACACAAATTTGGTTCTCCACACATCTATGTGTAGCCACGTTGGTATTTAACCATTGAGGTCATGTGGCATATGGTAGCTAGAGAAGGATCTGCATCAAGCAGTGACACAGGAAAGCAGAGCAGTCAAGGTCTCCAGGGCACTCAACCGCAAGTAACATGTTCACACTAAAGCAGCTATCATCCGTGGGTTCTAAATCACTGATTTATTCTTACCTAGTAATTTCCATCCTCTGAGTGGAAATTTTAACTTCAATGATGCTATTCCTCTTGAGGAAATTTATTTCTTATAACTCATAAAATGTTAAACTCACATTTTATGCCTCCTGAACATCACATTTAAGTCAGTATAAACCATCCATTGGCAAAGTATCATCATCAGAATTTTAGAACTAAAGAAGCGAGAAATCATGTTTTGATTTAAACATGTGCATGAAAGAAAAGAGTTCTTCACTATTTGCTTTTGGAAGGAACTAGTATCTGACCACTGTCATACTGGATATTGCTCTGCCAGTCAGTTTTGAAGCCGTTTTACAACTCAGGCTTCCAATTATCTATTCCCACCATTTATTGGATGCAAATATTTTTTAAAACAGAAATACTCAGTTTGAATAGATTTTTTAAACTTTCACTAATTACAATACTTAAAAATTTTACTTTTCCATTCTTGTTATTTTCCAAGTGAGCAATTGGGATAGCGCCTCTTGTTTGTGGACAAGGAGAAAAAAATACTCACCTCAAAGAGCTGTATTCACTGAAAGCACAAAAAACATTAGTCTGTGTATTCTTGCCTTATGAGCGGGGAAATTCTGAGGATAATATTAGTTGTTTGGAGAATGCCTTCCCAAAACATAATTTAAAACATTCATGTTTATTAGAATTGAAATTTTATCTCTATAAAGTACTTTAGTTATATCTGCAAAACTCTTGTTTTGAATGTGATCTTGGACCAAAATTACCTGGTCCAATTATCTGGTTCCTTAAGAGTAATTTTCTTTAACCCTCCCCCTCTCTCCTTTGCTTATTAGCAGCACCACAATTTTTCTAACAAAATCAGTATAGATTTTGAGTTTTAAATTTTAATTTCCATTTTCAGGTACAAGTTTAGTTCTAGGAAAGTTGAAGTCTTAGGTTTAAAAATGAATTTAGAAATAGCGATTGGAAATGGTTTGATGTAAAACACATGAGTTCATGCTGGTGCATTTTATGTGCTTTCCAGGCCCTTCTGAGTTTTAAGATCTTGAATGGGATTTGGTTGGCTTCATTTTAGGATTCCATTACTTAAAGTTTTCTATTTATCCATTTTGAGCCCAGACAAATAAACAAAGTGACAATCGTATCTTATTTATCTTAAAAAGAAACTATTATGTTTAATTTTATGTTCATTTTGCTGTGTTATTTGCTGGGTTGGCAACCATGAAATTCAGCAGAGTGGTTTTTATAAGTTGAACATGAACCTATTAGAAATGATTTTAAAGGTATAAAATCATTTCTCATGGGCTTTTCAGACCAGATAAACTTTATGATCAGGGACTACCCATAGTTGCAGAAATTATTTTCTGGACTTGGCAGAATCTGTAGCAAATTGAGGTGATAAGAGATCCACTGATTGCATGTTAGTGTCTACAGTTACGGTACAGTCAGCTTTGAGAGAAACCCTTTTAGATTTGAAAGCTGTATTACTAATAATGTGTCAGTGGCTATTCTGGCATTAAAGTGACCTAAGATGGCACGTTAATCCACCTTTAACAAATTGATCAACCAGATCATTAGGAATGCAGCAATTGTAGCTGACTGTGAAATTTTATTGGTCATATTCATTGACCCCTTGTTCTCTCTAAGCAAACCTCTTTAGAGAACACAAAATGAGTTTATGAAGATTTCTTCTACAAATTTCAGTGGACAACAGTTTTAATATAACAGTGAAGGAGGGATCAGTTTATGACATTTTCTTTAAAATCATCTTATTTCATGTGTGCGCCCTGGGCAAGTGGGTCAGTGCTTATTTTCATGGCTGCATTAATCTCTAGAAATATTTTTCAACTACTGCTTTACTAATGTTGTTTATTTCATAAGAAAGAAAGATATTTCCTAGACCCAAGCTTCAGTATCATACTTGATAACCTGTATCTTTTTTCCAAATGCTTCCCTTTGGGCTAAATCAGCATGCAGCAGTCTAACACAGACCATTACAGACCCCCTTTTCTTAGATTTTACTAATCGCTGTGAGCTTAAACAAGAAATTAAAACTGGTTGCTTAAACTATTGCAGATTGCACATCACCGTTTAATCTGGAATTATTATTGACAATTAGAGGTTCTTTCTTTCTTCATCTGCACAGTTTGGAGATTCCCAGCAACTGCGACTTGTTCGGATCCTACGAAGCACTGTGATGGTTCGTGTTGGAGGTGGATGGATGGCACTTGATGAGTTCTTAGTGAAAAATGATCCTTGCAGGGGTAAGGGGATGCTTATATCAAGATAATAATACCATGAAAATGTATCAATTCTGTATTATTTTCCAATATCAAAAGCAAACTGGGTATAATTTTGGTCACTTACTCCGAATAGTATTTCACATTGGTCTCTGTCAGCCTAAAGTTCCCAAAGAACTTGTGGCAGTCATGTAAACCATGTTCTTTTCATTTTTCTTTTTTACTTCTCTGGATAAATGTGAGACAGGTAGGCAAGAAATACTAGAATAGTTTTTCTTGATGAGACCCTCCCTTCTGAGATTTTCTAAACAAACACTGAGAAAGGATTTCACCTGTCATTAAAGAGCAAAGTAAGAGGAAAAGAAAGTTGAGGTGTTGAATTCTGAAAATACTGTGTAGTAAAAGTTTAAAACTGAAAGTCTTTATGAAATGAGGGGGAGGTGAGAAAAGCAATAATTTAAAATTTAAAAAAAGCAATCATGAACTACCAACTTGACACTTTGAAGTTGCAGATAAGAGAACTGAAAATATAAACATAGAACACTATAGCACCCTTCATATCTACCAACCAAAGACCCCTGGGTCGGCTTTTAATCTTCCTTGTTTTCCAGATCCTGTAGTCAACTTTTGAATCCTTAATTGATTTATAAATAGACATCTCGCTGTAATTTCTAGTTAGGTTCCATTTACTGAGTAGGCCCATTTTTCTGAAGAAAAAAAAAATTAAATTTTAATGTTTTCTTTAGCCTGTGAGTTCATTTTAAACCTTAAAAACAGACAACAACAAATGTTTGTGCCTGCTCTGCCTAGTAGGCTACCTAGCAAGATGCCAAGCTTCCTCAAGTGGTGCTTGTTCATTTCTGTGCTGCCATCTGAATACACAGGCATATCTACAGTAAATAGGCCTTCCTGCCAAGACCACACAGATTGGTATAAAACCATATGTGGTAGCCCTGCTCTTTACAAATCAAGATACACCTGTGAAAGAAATAAAATAAGGACAAAACCTCCTGTTTGGTTTTATAATTTGGAAATACCATAGCCCAAGATAAGGTAGCTCAGCTCGTCTATGAAAAGAAGCAATTAGAATATTTATAGTGTTCTGTTGCGTTGCTTAGGAAAGTTAGTATGCCTGTGGCCGTCTGCCAGATACTCTCCTTATTGAGTCAAACCTTACCTGATGCAACTGTCTTCTAAAACGTGTGCAGAAGGCCAAGTCTGAGCACCCTTGGCATATTCAACTACTGTACTTTGTTTCTTCTTCTGCTAACAGTATTCTTTAATGTGATTGGTATCCTGTGTCATTTTTTCTAGTTCATCATCATGGGAGTAAAATGTTACGTTCGGAATCAAACTCTTCAATTACTACTACTCAGCCTACTATAGGTTGGCAACCCCTCTCTTTGCCCCTCCCCTCTTTCCTTTTCTCTTTCCTACTTTTACATTCTTGCTTTAATCATTTATTTTAAAATAACACGCTTCATCCATTGCGTATGGCTTAACTTATATCCAACTGAGCTGGTGCTTTCAAATTGAAATTCTGAAAATTTGACACATTCCCGTGTGTTGCAAATGCAGGTGTTCTGTAAGTGATCAAACACATGCTAACACAGTTGCTTATCTGTTTCTTATGGCGTGTTCTCCGTGTGCATATGTGTTTGTATGAGTGCCGCATCGCTGATTACCTCAAGGATATTTGGGTCTGGTGTTTGTTCTTGCATGTTGGTAAAAAAGAGTTTTCAAAGCATAAAATTAAAACACTAGCTGCTTCATTTAAGTGAAAATCTGGAAGTTTATTATATGTTGTCATCATGATTAACAAGCCATCCCTCACTCTGTGTAATTTTGTTGTTTAATTACTCCCAATGTTAAAATACTGGCATTCTCCTTATGCAAATGACACAGTCCCTGCCTTACTGGCTGGTCTTCTCAGTGTGGTGAAAAGGGCAATGAAACCATGTGGGCATCAGTAACTGGTGGATTAACAATATTTAAGCATGGGCTTTCCATTTTCATGCTGACTCTTTCTTTAATAGTGGTTATTCTTGCTGGTGTCTAGTGTTAGAATAAGCACACTTTTTTTTTTTTTTTTCCTTCCCTAAACTGACTTGTATCCAAAAGGAATGCATTGTAAAGGAATGCATTTAACTTTTTGTTATGCTGAGTTGGAGTTGGCATGGCAAAAAGATGTTCTTGAGATCCTCAAAGTAATCTCTGGTCCCAGGTTGCTGTTTTTCACACAAACAACTGAGTGCCTCTTTTTTCCTTCTTCTTTTGTGTTCATTTGTGTGTGTGTATGTGTGTGTGTGCGTGTAATATAGCTAAAGGAAGGACAAACGTGGAACTGCGTGAGAAGTTCATTTTAGCAGATGGAACCAGTCAGGGTATGGCCGCTTTCCGACCCAGGGGCCGTAGATCCCGACCTTCGTCAAGAGGAGCTTCGCCCAGCCGGTCTACTTCTGTGTCCAGTCAGGCTGGTCAGGCGGCCTCCCCACAGGTCCCTGCCACCAGCACACCCAAGGTAGGACTTGGGATGAAGTTTTTTTCTCCTAGCCAGTCAGAGTCCCAAGTATACTTTTGAATGTTTTAAGTCCCCTAGAACTTGTAGAATTTGCTTTCCCCATTTGTGTCCCTTCTGACTATATGGGAAATGATGGAGGTACACATGTATATCTCTATCATTTATGTCTCCATCATTTCCTTTATTGTGAGAGGAACACAGATGGGGAAAGCTAAATCTATAGATTCTGTATATATATATTATCTGTATATGGGCCACAAGGTAAAAGCATATATTAAATATATAGATATACATATATATTTTATCTATTTAGGGACTTTGGTTGCCTTTCAGATTTGTTTTTTCCTTTTAAAGCTTCATTCACTTTTTTTTTTTTTACATATGACTTGCCATCAACCCTTTCCGTGTATTTTTAATTATTATACCCATTCTTACTATGAAACGTGACTCTGCTATGAATATCTCTTTCTGTGGCTTTGTTATTATTTATTTTTTTTTACCTGTTCTCCTTTACATTTGATTTGCCGTTGTTCCATACAGATTCTCCATCCTTTAACACGCAATTATGGTAAACCATGGTTGACAAACAGCAAAATGTCAACTCCTTGTAAACCAGCAGAGTGCTCAGACTCCCCCGTGTCATCTGCAGAGGTATTGTAAGGCCCCAGATTCTAGTCTAACAGTCTTCTTTAATTGAAACGATCGCCCACTAACGTTGCGCCACCACTCCCTTAATATGTGTGCTTTTGATAATACTACTTCTTTTTATAGACTTCTGTAAAATAAATAGCAACCCAGCGGTTCTTGGAAGCCCTTAGAGTAAGGGGTTAGTTAGCAGACAGCTTATAGCTCCTTGAACTGTGTTGGCTTAACATACTCACACTTGCAGGCTCTGTACCTCCTGTGCTATTTTCTTCCTCATTTAAGAGAGTGAAATAGAAAAGATTATGTCCAGACCTAGGTAAAGTTTCTTTGAAGGCAGGTGGTATGCTTTTGCTATGGGCAGGAAATATAGTACATTGGCTTTGGGCAGGAGTAAGAGGCAGTGTCATTTACTAGAGAATCGCCTAAATTAAAAGAATGTTTATTGAGTGTTCACTGTGGGTGACTGTGACATAAGCTCTCAAGTTATCGATGTGGATGGAGGGGGGCTTAGATATGTAAAATGTTAATCTCATTTTCCAAAGGTAATCAGTGTAGCTATATTAGATTTTAATGATAACTAATATTATTCAGGAAACCCTGGTGGCGTAGTGATTAAGAGCTTGGCCGCTAACCAAAAGGTCAGCAGTTCTAATTTACCAGGCACTCCTTGGAAACTCTATGGGGTGGTTTTACTCTGCCTGTAGGTTCACTATGAGCTGGAATCAACTCAAGGGCAGTGGGTTTTTTTTTTTTTTTTTTTAAGGTTATTCAAGCAAGCACTCGCTTTTTAATAAGATATATGGGGAAATTTAGGTGATATAGTCAGGAGATATAAATATTGCCAAGATTAACTCATATATTAGATAATTTACAATGAATTCAAAGGTAACAATTTATCTTTTTAAGAATCTTCTCTGAGAAATGACAAACATAGGCATCAAATGATCTCATATTTGATTAGAATCACAATGTTTAGGGGGAAACATCCCTATATACCTTTTTTGATATGAAGGTGGTATTTCATCTTAAAGATCTAAACTATAACTTATAGGCCAGGACCCTTGTATAAAAGTGCTATAGTACCTTTAAAGAACCTTTATAATTTTCAAAACACTTTTGTACCTACCATTTTACTTAATCCTCACAATGATAATAAGAGATAAGCAGAGAAAATTTCATTACTTTTATGACTCTGTGGAACCTTGGTGGCGCATTGGTTAAAAGCTCGGCTGCTGATCAAAAGGTCAGCATTTTGAATCAAACAGCTCTTCCTTGGAAACCCTATGGGGCGGTTCTATTCTGCCTTACGGGGTTGCTATGAGTCGGAATCTACTCGACGGCAATGGGTTATAACTCTTTGGAAATCCCATGGCTGATGAGTGGGAGAATTGGAACAGAAATAACGTGTTCTTCACTTTTTCCTCATTCCTTCCTCTTCATTCCCTCTCTCCCCTCATTCCTACCCTCTCCTTTCAAAGGGAGGACATTATTATTGTATATTATATCTCAGAGGTCTTATGGATCTATTGTAACCAAAACTGTGAAAAGTTTAAAGAATCTCAAATCCTAAAGAAAGGAGACTCCCCAAAATAAAAGTCTGAGTATGTTATTTTGGCTCATCCAAAACTATGTTTCATTTCAAATAACTTGAAAAAACCAAACCAACCAAACAAACAAAAATGATAGTGTGCTTGTATGGAAGGGTCCTAAGAGTACTAGGTAGGGTTTGTGGCAATAAAGTCAGAACAATCAAAGTGTTTTGAGAAGAATGATTTTGGTTTTTCATGCTAATGAATTCTGCCACCGTGAATGGCCTTCTTCATAATCTCATGGATTGTTGAGATTCTTAAGAATTTAATTACATTAGAATTGTCAGATTTTGAGCAAATCACTTCCCTCCTTGAGCTTCCATTTTTCTCATTTGTAAAAAGATTGTGGTTAGGTGAAAGCGAGTACCAATTATGGTTAGTGTGTGAAAGTATTTTTAAAACTTATATATGATTCTATATTTGTTATTTATAAAGACTGTACTTTTAAATATGTATAATATACATATGTCAATGAACAATATGAATATTATGAGTAAGTGCAATGATGTATCAAAAAGTATCACAAATAAAACTTACTAAAACTAATAAGGGAAAAATTAATTTTTAACAAACACACAATTTGTACGGATTCATTTCCTCCAAATTGCTCCCTGGCTGTGTCTTCATTGAGGAATTCGACATCCTTCATACTTCTCTGAAGATTTGTTCATTTTTAACTTTGGAAGAATTTATTAAATGTTGTGATGTGGAAAAAAAAGCAATGATTGTAGACATAGTCATTACTTCAGACATTCTCTGCAAATGGCCTATAAAAATTTCACCAAAAGAATGATCCCCAAATGGCGCCTAGGTGTCTTGTGTCTAGGGATCATAGAAGGTGACAGAGCTAAGAAGTATAGTGATGTGGTGCCAAGTTATAAAACGTTACCCTTTTTTGTTTTTTGCAGTGTGTTTAAATTATGGTGCCTAGGCATTATTTATTATCTTTCTATATTTGTTTAATTCTGCCTAGTTCCTCAAAAGCATAAGCAGCAGCAGAATACCAAGCATAGTTTTTCAGAGCCCCATCTTCTCTCTACACCATGCAGTCACCGTCCTTTGGTAGGAGTGTGGTAGTTAACCTATGCCAAATCTTCAGTTACCCCTACCACTGTGGCAGTACCAGTGCTGAGTGACATTTAATGCAGTATTCTCTTACCTCTGTAACTTTCATTAACAGTCTGAAAATTACTAATGTACTCAAATTTAACATGTCTTTTTATTTTCCTTGCCATCGATTTCATACTCTTTTGGGGATCTGCATTTGTGTGGGTGTGTTTTCTCTTCAACCATGACTTCGTTTTCTTTTGAAAGTTTCCTTTGAATTCAGGATAAGAAATTAGGGGAGAAAAGCAAGTGAGAAGCGCATGCCTCCTTTAATTGAAAACTGCCTTCCCCTCCCCCTCCTTAAGAGGGTCTCTTAGAAGGTTTTCATTTGTGTGTAAAGAGGTGGTGTCAGTGGGACAGGAGCATATCCTGACATGTCTTCTCACTGGTGAACTGCAGGGAACACCAATACAAGGAAGCAAACTTCGACTTCCGGGTTACTTATCAGGGAAAGGCTTCCACTCTGGGGAGGATAGTGGCTTGATCACAACGGCAGCCTCCAGAGTCCGAACACAGTTTGCTGGTGAGTGTGGTCCATTTCTTTCGTCAGTGGCTTTTGCAATATGATGATCCAAAGATTAAAGCCCCTTTTCTTCCAAACTAGTGCAGAAATTCCTAATTGTCAGAGCTGTGTTTTTTTTGAAATGACATGTAACCCTACTCCTCCAATAAAGGCAAGAGATAAATGAGCCATGGGAACAAGCAACTAGAAAATCCTTTTTGAAAAGTACCAAAGAAAGATGAGAGAGTGGCGGAAGGGAGAAAAAAAAAAAAAAACAACACACACACACACAACAGTACTCTCTGTGTACAAGTTGGCAGGTCTTGGCTCATCTGTCTGCCTGGAGATTATACCGGGCCCTATTTTGGGTGGTTTAAAAAACCCAGCCTTACTGAACCCTATACCAGTGCTTCTCGAATTTCTTCACAGAATAGTGAGCGTAAACTCTGGGGATCTCAGCTCAGCAAGCATGAAGCTTCTTTAAAGTTTAAAGTCTTTTCTTTTATATTCCTGTGTACTTTGAATTAGTCATCATTGGACAAAACTTACACTCAGCACTTGATCCACATTTGTACTGCACACATCCCGAGGGATACTTGCCAACCTTTGAAAAGCCTATCTTAAATGACAGGTATATTCCTAATGTCTGTTTGCAGTAAATGGACCCCTGTCTTAAGTGAAGTATGCCAAATTTACCTTCTGTTTACAAATCTAGCTTTTTATACATAATGGCTACTGTGAGTGAGGCTACCTATAGCTGTGAAATGGGGAAAAGCCAGATTGGGGAAGGTGTTCCATGTGGTCTCCAGATACTGTCCTAATCCCATTAATCCGCGAGTATTTTCTGGAGTGCCTCGTAGGTGTCAAGAAAAATCATTGAGGTGAAAGAAGGCATAAAGTTTCAAGGATCAGTTACAATAATAAGGGTGACTCTGCCCTCTCTCCTCAGATCCCAAGAAGACCCCCAGCCGACCGGGAAGCCGAGCCGGAAGCAAAGCTGGTAGCAGGGCCAGCAGCCGCCGAGGCAGTGATGCTTCAGACTTTGACATTTCAGAAATTCAGTCCGTGTGCTCAGATGTGGAGACTGTCCCCCAAACACACAGACCTACGCCCCGAGCAGGTTCTCGGCCATCCACAGCCAAGCCTTCCAAAATCCCCACACCCCAGAGGAAATCACCTGCCAGCAAATTGGACAAGTCCTCTAAAAGATAGTGCAATTGGTTCCACCAAGGCCCTTCCTTGAGCATTTATTATTTAAGTTTGAAAGATGTAAAATATGATGTAGAAATTATTGTGAAATACCGTAAGAGGCGAGTTTAAAATACTGCAGATGGCCTTATTTGTGTATTTGTCTTTTTATTTTTCCTGTATAATTTTCTTCTGTAAGATATTCTGGGGTTAAAGTCACATCATATGTGAGGGAGAAGAGAGTTTAACATGAACTAACACTTCCACACCGTAACATGTGGAGCACACTCTAAAATCAGTTACTGAACCTACAGGTAAGTCTACACCCTCTCTGTCAACCACAACGCTACATGGGTAGCTAACGTGAAGGATACCTCATAACTTTCTTATTTTTATGGAAACTCCGAAAAGCCAAAAGACACACACACAGGCATCTATTTTGAGATGAGTAAAATGTAACCTGAAAGATGGAGGGCAGAAAGCCAAACACATCCACACACAGTTCTTTAAGCCGTATCTGACTGAGAACTCACAGGAAGTTAACTTTAAGCACTTGCCAGTACTATGATATTCAAGTACCTTGCAGCATTTCCGTGCCATTGCTTTAAATAAGACCAGAGGCGTCCTGGATATTAGATCTATTATACTGTAAGAATATAATTATAAAGTGCATTCATATAAATGTGAGGTTTTCTTTTGCTTGAGTGGACAGTAGCGCCTGTATCATTGAACTCATTTTGTATCAAAGCAGTTTTGCCTGCAGAAAGCTATGAAATAAAACATGTCCCTTAACTACATTGCTATGGAATTAATTTTTTTCCCCCCAGGGAAAAATCAGTGTATTTTTTTATGAGCAATATCAATTTGGAGTGACCAAAAGATACTTAAAAATGGGTTTATTTTGATTTCTCATCTGAAATAATCATGTTCTGGTATTATATCTATATTTAATAAATATATATACATTTTAATTTATTATGTATACTCACATAAAATAGAAAGATATTAGTATGCATTTAATAAAACATATTCACTTGAACATACGGATACTCGATTATTTAAAGTTAACTTTTTCTGTTGATTGTTTACTTGTTTTAAAAAAAGGTTATGTATATGATACATTTTTACTAATACTGTGACAGGCTTAATTAGGAGCACATCAAAAATAGGAAGTTAAAATAAATGGAGCCCTAGTGGAACAGTGGTTAAGTGCTTGGCTGCTAACCAGAAGTTCAGCGGTTCAAACCCACCAGTTGCTCCACAATAGAAAGATGTGGCAGCCTGCTCCCATAAAGACTTACAGCCTTGGAAACCCTGTGAGGCAGTTCTACTCTGTCCTATAGAGTTGCCCTTAGTTGGAATCAACTCAACAGCAATGGGTTTGGTTTTTTTTGGTTATAATAACATAATGTTAATGGCTCATTCTACAAATATTTTTAATAAGTACCAATCATGTGCCAGCCACTGTTAGTGGCACTGGGCCTAGAGGGTTCCTACCCTCTTACATTCAAGGGGGAAATAGTTAATACACAAATAAATCTAAAAACCATGAACTCAAACCAGGGGATGACTGATCTTATTAAGACAATATTCTTCTGGCCTGTGTACATTTAAAAATCGTATTTTCCTAAATATGGACATAGCATCAAATATACAAATTGTTATTTTGGGCATGACAGGTCCTACTTTGCATAACTTTGCAAATTTATTTTAGTAAATGGCAGTGGTGGTGGTCCAAGTTCCAGGGGACAGTATTATGTTTTTCCTGCTTGGCCTTAATAATGGAGGCCAACACTGAGGAGCCTGTAGCTTCTACTGACAGAAATTAGATGCCATTTTTCAGCGGTAGTAATTCCTTCTTTCCCAAGGCGTAGGTCTCAGGTGAGAGCCCTTTATGGAAAAGGTAATTCTAACCAATGAGATCACATGTAATAGTTCATGCATTTTAACTAGACACGTGTCATCTAAGAAGGCAATTGAAATTGTTTTATACTCTTAGCATTTTGCATATTGATCACATTTCTACTTCAAAGACAAATTTAGGGGAATGATTTTATCTCAGTCTGTTTGAGTACTACCCCTGTTAGAGAGAAGCTTTGCTTTTAGTAGTAAAGTAAGCTTTTTGAAAAAGATAAGTGGTTTAAAATATTTCAAGGAAGTCTTAAGGAACCACTCCTAGTTATCAGCATTTGCCTTCTTGGGGAACTTTTCAAACTTTGACACACTGTGTAATCTTTCTTTCCCCTTGAGCTAGTCCTATAGCCTCACTCTTGTGAAAAGTCCTGTGAATTTCAGGTAATGCAGCAGACTTCCTCTTCCCCACCCCCCACCCCCCACCCCCCCCCCACAGTCCTTTTCCTTTCTTCTTTTTTATTAGTTTAAAAAACAGGAAGTGGAAATGAATCGAAACACTAGACATCTTAATGAAAAGGCTGGAGCCTAAGTATTAAAAAAAAAAAAAATTAGGATCATGGAATAGACTTATTTTGTCTTAAAAAAAATCAAAACTACTAATTGTCACGTTCTAATATCTTCTTATGAAATAAAGGAACCCTGGTTGCTCAGTAATTAAAGTGATCAACTGCTAACAGAAAGATTGGCGGTTCAAAACCACCAGCGGCTCGGCTCCATGGGAGAAAGATGTGACAGCTCCTGTAGAGACTTACAGCTTTGGAAACCCTATGGGGTCGCTATGAGTTGAAATCAACTTGATGGCAGTGGGTTTGGTTTTGGGGTTTTCTCCTTTGATATCAGTGCAGAAATTGATGGTGATAGCCATTTCTTAGATCTGGTTTCTTTTACGACAAATATAGGTGGAAGGAGCTGGAAAGTGCTCCGGAGATTGACTTGTAAAAATTGGGAAGGAAGAGGAGGCTGGGAAAGGGTCTTATTTTGTTCATTTTAAAGCTTGCTTTGTATGTTTGTAACAAGGGAAATTGCAATGGGTTGTGGTTATCTACTTTTTGACAATGTGCTTTGAAATGTATGTGCTTTATTGCCAAACAAGTGCTCTAATGCCACCAATTAGTACATCTGCAAGTGCCTACAACTTCTGTGCCTTTGTGTCTGATAACACTGCCACCTGGCTGTAAACTTAGCCTTCTTGTTACTAGGTGGCATGGAGGCCGTTCTCACACATAGTGACCTTGCATACAACAGAATGAAACACAGCTCATCCTCACAATCGTTACGCTTGAGCCCACTGTTGAAGCCACTGTGTCAATCTGTCTCATTGAGGGTCTTCCTCTTTTTTACTGACCCTCTACCAAACCTTGGTGTTCCACAAAGAAAGCAAAGACACTTCGACTTTTTATTTAGTAGTTTTTTTTTAGTAACTAGGTTCCCTTGAGTCATGTTAGAGATTGACTTGATGGTTACCAAGATCTGCTTGGAAGTGAATAGAACCATGGCCAAGGTGTTTGTGCAGGAAATAGTCCATATGACTACTTGAAACATCTGGCTTAACTTAGCAAAGTGTGCAACTTTGGTTATTTTACTTAACTCCCATATCTGTGGAGATATTGAATGAAGATATAGGATGAAGGACAACAAAAATTGGAAGTTTTCCATCTTGCTTCTGCTCCCAATGTGCAAACGAAGAATATATACAATGCAAAATGTGTTCAGAGGAATTTCATATTGGTTCACCCACACTTTTATTGTAATGGAAATTAGCTGTGTAATAGGAGATAAGAATAAAATAGTGGTTAAAAATTTTTAGAAGGTTATCCCCAAACAAAAACAAAATGTTCTTTTAGAACGTTATCAATCTTAAAGTACAGCTACATTTGCCCCAGGGCAAAGATTAGAAAATGTAGTTTCCATCATCTTAGACTCTAACTTCTATGCCAGTGGCTCCCAAACTTTCTTCGTGGTGTATTACCGTCAGTAACAGTTTTTTGAGCAAACAGCTCTAGCATATGTACATTAACTTCTAACATTTGTATGTGCTTTTATCATTAGCTGATTTCTCAAGGCTCAATATTCTCTTAACGTTGAGGTTTATCTTTTACAACATTGGTGTGTGTCCATATTTTAAATAATCTTGGTCGTTTTTTGGCCAAATTTTTGTCAAACCTGTTGATACCCTCCCTGGCTTAACCGCTGACAAGGCTGATGAAAAGCCTTTCTCTACGAGGAGTGTTGTCTCTGCCATTTTCTTGTTTATTTGGTCTTGGCATTATAATGAAGTTCAGTTTAGCAATATTTTTTTTGTGTGGTGGATCATGCCTTTGGTGGTGTATCTAAAAATGCATTGCCAAACCCAAGATCACCTAGATTTCCTCCTATTTTCTAGAGCTGCAGTTTTGCATTTAACATTTAGCTCTGTGGTACATTTTGAGTTAATTTTTGCCTTGTTTCTCTTTTGATACTAGTTATGCAAGGGTATGCCCACCTGTGATAATGGTTATATGTGACTATAGCCCTGGTTAACTATTCTGGTGGGGAGGGATACTGCTAGTCTTGTTGGTTATTTGATAGTGGTTGAATACTATTTGTTTGGTCTCTGACAAAAAATTCTGCAGGAGGGGTCACACATCAACATTCCCAAAGCCACAGTTCCACTTCTTGCCCTTGTTACATCTCACTTGTTCAACCACAATAACCATCTATCACCTCCTCACTTCCACTGTGAGCATCATTGTGAAGGCCTCCCTGAAGCCAGAGACCATGGATTAATAATTACCCTGATCTACAGGGTGAAGCTTGGTGAGGAAACAGAGGAGACAGAAAGTTAATTACCCAGTCAGACTCAACAGGAAGAGCAAGGGATTTGAGCAATAGAAAGAAGCAAAGGACATAGATGGGTTTTTAGGGTACCCTTTTAGTTTCCCAGGGCTGCCGTAACAAAGTAGCACAAAGTAGGTGGCTTTAAAGAACAGAAATTGTCTCACAGTTCTGGAGGCTAGGAATCTGAATGCAGGGCTGTGGCTGGGCCATGTTCTCTCTGAAGGCTCTAGGGGAAGATCCTTGTCTCTTGGAGCTTCTGGTAACCCCAGGCATTCCTTGGATGTTCCTTGGCATTCCTTGTCTTACAGGTGCGTCTTCACATGACTGTCTTTTCTCTGTCTCTCTGGGCTTTTTTTTTTTTTTTTTAAACAAGGAGAGCATACAGATGGGATCAGGACCCAACCTACTCTGGTATGACCTCACATTAACTGATCATATCTTCAAAGACCCTATTTCCCAACAAGTTCACATTCACAGGTACTGGGGTTAGGATTTCAACACATCTTTTGAGGTTACACAGTTCAATCCATAACAGGTACCCAGAGGAAAGGATTTGAGAGGAAGGTGTATTGTGGGTGGGAGTTTGGGTCAGGATGGTAGAAGCACAGAGCAGGGTGGATAAGCATAAGGAAAGAGATGTATGACCAAGAGTGACTTATATTTTGGGCATTGTCAAAGGGTAACAATAATATGAATCTTTGTGATTCTTAAAAAACTAGTCTCAACTGTTGCAAGTCGTCATTGGTTTTTATTGTGTTAATTGGGGAATCTGTGTGAAGAAAGCAATAGCTACTCCCTAGTGTGGGGGAGAGGGGAAAACAGCCTGCCTTTCAGCTAAGGTTGGTTGTGCTTCCAAGCCCAAGTAGACTGAGGTGTGTGTATGTGTGTGTGTGTGTGTGTACCTGGCTTTTCAAGAAAGTACCAGTTGCGGTCTTCAGAGGTACAGTAGGTTGATATCTACTTATTAGATATGTCTGTGGGCTTGAGTTAAAAATGGGTTACCATAAAGACATTACATTTCTGAAAAGAAGATCAGCCTGGTAGAAAACATACATGGCTATGTTTTTGATTATCCAGTGTAGAAAATCTGTTTCTAAATTAACCAGTTGGGGATCATGTTCTGGTCAACAGCCTAGTCACAGAGTATCTGCTTCTGAATTGGCCAGTGAATTTGGGGCAATAGAATAGGCTTTGAAGCAAGTGTTATTCAGCTGTAAACCTTAGACTTCACAGTACTATATCTGATCATGGATTAATTTTGAGTTGTTTTTCGTGGAACCCGTTTGCTTCTTTAGTTACTTATGACCAACCATACTGATTTTTTTTTTTTAATGTCTTACATTTGTGTGTCAGTTTTGATTTCTTACTGTAAATACACATATGAGGTTCCCAACCAGTCATTAAAATAGTAGATAAGTAGCTACCAACCTGCTAAACAAAAGGTTGGTGGTTGGAACCCACCCAGCAGCTCTGTGGGAGAAAGAACTAGTGATCTGCTATGAAGATTACAGCCTAGAAAACCATATAGGATAGTTTTACTCTGTCACATGGGGCTGCTATGAGTCAAAATCAACTTGACAGGACACAACACCAACGCCATTATTTGTATTTTATGAATAAAGAAACCTGGAGAGGTAGTTATATGCTACTTTCCAGTAGTCAGACTACTGGAAAATGATGGAGTATATACATCTTCTTATACTGAGGCCAATGATCATCCCTCTATATTTCACCAGAACACCAGGGCCTAAGTGATTTTTCCTAAAGATGGTAACTCTTCACAAGGAGGACATGATCGTGGCCTGTCTCAGGAAGCATTTCCACATCTAGATCTCTCAAAGCAGCAAACTTCATATTAGGATAGTTTTAGACTCTTCTTTGGAGTACAGTAAATGTCTCATATTCCACAACTAGGCTAATTTTCCAGTGTTTCATGTCTCGTTAAATTATCTAGTTCCAAAAAAGCAATGACCTTATAAAAATTGGTTTGCTGAGTAAGATGGTCTGATTCGAGGCAGCTAATTCTTAGTGCCTTTTTTGCCACAACCATTCATTACAAGATGCATAATGTGTCCCCCTGGAGAGTTTCTTCATTGCCTAGAGAATCACCAGAGTCCTCCTTCTTCCTCTGCTGCCAAATAAGGACCTTAAATGACTTCTGAGAATTAGACTCTTGAATAGTCTACCTTTTACTTAAGTTCACTGACATTATGTATGAATAAATGTTGTAACTCTTCAGCATGTGTGACTGTCACTACATCATGGTGTGCTGTTTTCAAATCAAATATTTCCCAAACATTTATTTCAAATATGGAAACATAACATGCAAAAAATTTCCAACGAAGATACACATGGAATGACATACATTCAGATTTTCCTGCTTCACTTTTGGTCAGTTTGACTACAGTGGCTTACAAATGCTCCTAGGCATTTACCCTGATCTTATCGTTCAAATATGTTTCAGATTATGTCACAGTGCTTTCATGCATATGTTCTTTCACTCACACACCTCTGAAAATGTATCTTTTAAATACCAGTTTAATGTGTCTGTGTCACAATCATTTGCTTGCATCAAACTATGTTTGAAAGGTAGTTAATTCAGTGAAGAACTTTTATTTAGTATGTTCTTTTGATTTCTATTGACTGTTTTGGGGGTGGGGCATCTTGTACATTCCATGATACATTTATTTGCTGATTTCTGGTTTTACTATATTTGTTAATTGTAGGAAATTTAGAAAATACATAAAGGTACAAAGAAGAAAATAAAAGCATTCATCATCCCAACCAAGAGAATAAATCATTGATAAATCTGGTAATGATTGTCATTTTAAAATTTTGATATCATGTTGTTGTTAGATGCCATCGAGTTGGTTCCAACTCATAGTGAACCTATGTACAACAGAATGAAACACTACCGTGTCCTGCAGCATCCTCACAATCATTGCTATGTTTGAGCCCACTGTTATAGCCACTGTGTCAATCCAACTCTTCCTCTTTTTCACCAACCCACAACTTTTACCAAGCATGATGTCCTTCTCCAGGGACTGGTCCCTCCTGACGACATGTCCAAAATAAGTGAGATGAAGTCTTTCCGTTCTTGCTTCTGAGGAGCATCTGGCTGTAATTTCAAGACAGCTTTGTTCATTCTTCTGGCAGTCCATGGTATATTCAATATTCTTCACCAACACCATAATTCAAAGGCATCAATTCTTCTACAGTCCTCATTTATTGTCCAGCTTTTGCATGCATATGAGGAAACTGAAAATACCATCACAGATTGGGTCAGATGAACCTTAGTCCTCAAAGTGACATCTTTGCTTTTTAAAAATTGAAAGAGGTCTTTTGCAGCAGATTTGCCCAATGTAATACATCGTTTGATTTCTTGACTGCTACATTGATTGTGGATCCAGGCAAATGAATCCTTGACAATTTCAATATTTTCTCTATTTGATATCATTGTATACATTTATTTTGGTATCACTAATTATGTTTTAAACTAAAAAGGCCAAAGATAATTCTTTTTTCAAAATTTTTATCTATTCATAGTTATTTTAGTCATTAAAACTGGAAATAGGATGCTATTGTCTATTACAAAACAAATTACTTTAAAACTTAGCAGCTTAAAACAATTATCCCACAGTTTCTATGGGTCAGGAATCTGGGCATGGCTGCCTGGGTCCTCTGCTTTAGGCTCTCTTACAAGGCTGCAATCAAGATTTTGGCCCATGGTCACTCACAAGCCTGCAATAAAGATGTTGGCTGGGACCACAATCATCTTAAAGTTCATGTGGGACAGGATCTGCTTTCATGCTCACTCGCTGGTTGGTTGTTGACAAGATTTGGCTTTTCATGGGCTATTGGCCAGAGGCCACCCTCAGTTCCTTGCCACATGGGCCTCTCCAACATGGCAGCTTGCTTCAGCAAAGTGTGCAAGCAGAGAAAACAATAAAACCCAGCAAGAAAAAGTCATAGTTTTTTG
Source organism: Elephas maximus indicus (assembly GCF_024166365.1). NCBI lineage: Eukaryota > Metazoa > Chordata > Mammalia > Proboscidea > Elephantidae > Elephas > Elephas maximus. Next base: position 122,209,935 of record NC_064819.1, on the reverse strand, counting down.
TAACCTAAGCATGGAAGTGGTGTCCTATCACTTTTGTCATATTCTATCAGCAAATCGCTAGGTCCAGCCCACACTCAAGGGCAGAGGATTATACAAGGGCATGAATACCAGGAAGCAGGGATCACTGAGGGCCATTTTTCAAAGCTGTTTACTATAATACTAAATCAGAAAAGCTATATTCTAATCCCTCAACTTCTTATGTAAAGACTGATTTTAAACACCTCTGAAGTCCTTTTTCTAGTCCATCATTTGACAGTTTAAATTGAGACACATCAAAATTAAATTATCGGTTCAGCTCAATCTAGAAGATGAACGTTTACTCAAAACTTCAGTTCACTAAAGAAGTTACATATATTTGGAAATAAGCAAAATAAGCAGCCAAGCAAAGGTTGTCTATCCCAAGCCATGGGAATGTTTGACTTTCAAAACAAAAAACAAACACAGGTTAAAATACAAATGGGCATCAATGGCTCCCTAATAGGGATGATAGAACTTGGGAACTTCCTGACCAAACATTCTTCAAAAATATGAGAGGACTGAGGGGGAGAAGGGTGAACTCTTCCAGTTTGGAAACTTACTAGACCCACCTCACCCCATCTTGGGTAAATGTTGCCATCCCTCATTCTCCTCTTAACTCGTTTGTAATCCTGGAGGCTCTAGGTTGCTGTTTCACTAAGACATTAGATTCTGTCCACTGGAGGACACTTAATCCTCATGAGTGGAAGGACATGGTTGCTGTCACTGGCATCTAAATGCTCATCTGCTGGCCTGGAGCTCCCAAGCATTAACTAGCTGGTCAGCATCAAATTTTCTTCCAAGGAATCCCACATTTGTAGCAGATGTATTTTTAATGATCCATGCACTCATATAAAGAAGGGGGAAAAACTCTGGCAACAGATAAAACATGTCCCTGTGGCCTTTCCCTCCTTGTACGCATGTTCCAACATGGCTTGACATTTGGCTTCTGCCAGTGAGGTCACTTTCATAGTCAGAGGAACTACTTCACAGTGTTCTCTAGAAAATCAAAGTGCACAAAATACCTCAGAACAGAGCAGGGCACTGTTCTGCGGACTTTGAGCTAAAGTTTATCCAAGAGATTTTATGTATAATGAAGTAAAACTAACAGTTTTTGCAGCAGCCTTGAGCCAGCTTGCCTATGAATTATTGTTTTAACAGTCTATAAACAATTGAGATCATGTTTTTGTATCATATACATGCATCAGCTTTCAGAGGATAGAGCTGTTTTCCAGTTTTTATTAGTTCTAGAGAAAAACTGAAAGAATACTGGAGTCATTTTGAAGAATTTGGCTCTTCACACTTTGTGAAAGGAATCAGGAAGGACTTTTGCAGGTCTGTCTGGGCTACAAATCATGTTTTAATTCTCATCTACCCCTTTGAGGTAGGAGTTGGGTGCTTGCAAGGAACTTGATGAAACTGAGGCTCTGAGAGTTACTTGCTCAAGTCACCAGTTAATAAGTAGAAGAGTCTGTGTTTGATAGCCCAATTCTGGCTGAACCCAAAGCTTATGGTCTTTCTACTGTACCATGCTACTTTGTGAACATCTATTTTTGAGTTTTTTGTTTTTTTTTTTTTAGTGATCTGCTCACATCTTATTGATCAGTTTCTTGTTTATTTTTTCGTAATTTAAGAGTGCTTTAGAAACCTGGAAACCCTGGTGGTGTAGTGGTTAAGGGCTACGGCTGCTAACCAAGAGGTCAGCAGTTCGAATCTGCCAAGAGCTCCTTGGCAACTCTATGGGGCAGTTCTACTCTGTCCTATAGGGTCACTATGAGTCAGAATCAACTCGATGGCGGTGGGTTTGGGTTTAGTTTAGAAATGTAATGGGGCCCTGGTGGCACAGCGGTTAAACATTCAGCTGCTAACGTGAAGGTTGGCAGTTCAAATCCAGCAGCTGCTCCTTGGAAACCCTATGGGGAAGTTCTACTCTGTCCTGAAGGGTCACTATGAGTCAGAATCAACTCTATGGCAATGGGTTTTTTCTGTTTTGTTTTAGAAACCTACAAAATGTATTCTTCCCCATTCTGCTTCTCCCATCAACAATGAAATAAAACAAAGCACATATTTTTAAAAAGTAGAACTCACCTAGTTTATGCAAACATTAGAGCTAAATGTGGGTACAGATTACAAAGGGAAACGCAGAATTTAAACTGTCAACTGGTAAGCAACATTCAAAATGCACAATTGATTCGTGCTCAGCTTTGTAGGGAAATCCTTGGCTTTAGAGGATAATGTGTGAACACTGTTTAGAATTAGACTGAATTATGGCTCCAATTGGGTGGAGGAATCCAACCTCTGTGCCAAGAATCAGTGATTTGGGCTTATGGTTGCCTCCTATCTCTTTGATACGTGGTGCTTCAGTCTCTCTAAGATCAAAGATGGCTTTTGAAGTGAAGTGCCCTTTTCTTCCCCCACTGCCAGGTAGAAAACTGTTCCAAACCGAGATTTATGATTATAATTGTTGGAGCTACATTATGTGATGTGCACCTATGATTAAAAAAAAAAAAATGCCATCAAGTCGATTCATGGCAGCCCCCCATGTGTCAAAGAGCAGAACTGTTCCATGGGGTTTTTCTTGGTTATAATCTTCATGGAAGCAGATCTCCAGGCCTTTCTTCCATGGTGGGTTCAAACTGTCAAACTTCAGGTTAATAGACAAGCACAAATCTTTTGCACCACCCAGGAACCTGTACCTATGACTAAAAAGTACCTATGACTAGGTTTGTAGTAATATATTGGGGAAGAACAATCACTTGATTCTGGTAACATTCTAGAACACATGTTTGAAAATGTTAAATAAATCTCATTTATTCTGCTGAGCTCAGATTACTTCAAAGACTTGCTATTGTAATTACTGATGACCTCCCCTCCATGGTCTAGCTCTGAGGTAGATACACTAGAAATTACCAGATGTTCACTAGCTGAGAGATTAAGGCTATGCTTTTTGTTAACTAATCTGAATGATGGTTGCCAAACAATTGCTGGGTAAAAACCCCTGAGATAATAACACTGTAGAGTGGGAGACTCTTAGTTCTTAAATTTAAGAGTCCTTACTCATCCTGTCCCAGGGCTTGCATTCCTATAGCAAATAAGAAGTATTTTAAAGACAAATAAATAAATGATAGATGATTTAGAGTACAAAAATCATCTGGACATGCCAGATTGACAGCACACATATAAAAGCTACAATTTAACATGTTTTATACATTTGCTAGTAAGGAAATTGAATGCTGGATGGAAGATAAATTTATCCACAGCCTATATAAGGTGGAAAAGTAGTCATAGTTGACAGCTCAGTGGCAGTCAGTTGGTCATGTGGCTTGAGTTGCGTTAATATAAATATAGTGCCGAGCACAAGGGAGAGGGAGAATTATTTCATTATAAAGAGGTGGGCAGCTGATGGGCTTCTATAGGTAAGGTCTAAGGAAGCAGCTCAGAACCATACTGGAAATGGACATAATGTAGAGGAATAAGATTTTGTTATGTTTTAAAACAAACACCTGCAATTCAATTTTTGCAAGGGAATCTACACAGTTTATATACTGCCTACCTTAATTACAACAGATGAGTGCAATTCAACTAACAGGTTAATTATCACAACTTTGGTTCAAAAATTCACTTAAACTTTAAGTGGACTAGCAAATTTTTTTTTTACAATTAGCATTTTTTTTTAATAACAAACATAGTCTCGAGGTTATGGTTACTACACAGTTGAGAAATAACTATTAAGACCTCTGGGTATTACAGGCATACATCTTGTGCTTTTTAAACAACCTATCACGACTACTGAATGACAAGATAAATATGTGTAGAGTTAACTTAAATTCTATGGTAATTTGCATGTAAACATTTTCTAATCATTATATTCCTCCCCAACCCCAAGAATGATAGCTTCTCAGTGTTTTCTAGATTTCCATTATGCTATTCAGAATAGTAGCTGATTACAAATACCATTTTAACTAGACCGAATGAAATTATTTGTAGCTTATAAATGTTGTAATAGTAAAGGTTTACCTGTAAGGCAGGTATTAACATCCCATTTTAGAGATGAAAAAATAGAGTCTAAAGAAACTATCCAAGGTCACATAGTAACAGAACTAAATCCAAGTGTGACTCTTAATGCCTCGATAGCTTTCTTTAAATATAGGTAGGATCACCAAAGGGTAGAAGACAGATTTTTTATCTCAGCATAAGAAAGAAGACTTTATTCATTATAGCTGTCCTAATATGGCTGCTTTGGGAGTCATTATTTGCTAAATCTAGCACCCTACTTGAGAAAGATTGTGTTTCCAGGTCCTGGTTATAAAACACTAATGGTCACATGGACATCTGGCATGAGGATCTGAGAGAGTCAGAAACAGTGGAGTTAAGGTTGTAGGAGAGTGAGGTCCAGATTTCATAACTGTCACAGGTTTCTCCTTTGAGCCCAAGTGATAGGAGAGGGGTGGTAAATGACTCTACCGTTATGACTTTGAGGAGCAGTAGCTTTTTTTATAGTCTATTTTCCACTTCCTTTATCATTTCTTGCTCCTTTGGCAGGATCATCTCACTTCTCACCAGCTTCTGGTAGGTTCAAGGGACAGTGGGAACAACATTTGGCTCCTTATTAAGATTCCTTGAACTGTGTTGGTGGTGGAGATTGGTGGAAACGTGTCTGTATGGAGATGTGTGTTCCTACCAGGAATTGTGGGATTTTTACCATCAAGATGCAGCATGTTCAGCACATTTTCTGTTTTGTTTCCAAAATAGAAAGTCGGTATCCTGAAAGGGGTATTCTTGCTAGAGGTGGGAATTAGAATAAATAACTTCTGGCAGATTTTCTAAATCACAGAAGTTAAAAGTTGGCCCTATTTGGAATTGATGAAACTATTGTTTGGAATGACTTGGAAACATTTCTTAATCTTTCCAAATAAAACAATTGAGGAGAATTCTTCCTTAAATGGATATTCTCATAGTTAGTATGTGGTATTAATGACCTGTCACAAGAAATCCTTAAGAAGTGTCTCTGTGCTGATAATTGGCCAATAATGAAAGTTCACCTGAGGCCCTTTTCAAATTTGGTTCTCTCAGGCAGTATGATCTGTTTACTGGAGACTGTTAAGACAGTACATACAGTTTTTCTGTGGGTGTTGGACAGAATACAGGCTTCCCAGATGAAACACCAGCAATGTGTGTGCTTCGTGGTAACATTTCTATAGATGTATTTTTAGTTTACAATCATGAGAAATACTTAGAAATGCCCCCAAAGAGGCAGAGACCAAAACCATGGAAGTCTATGTGAGTACCAATACATAAGAAAAACAGAGTTTTATGAATTGTCTTTATTACTTTAACTGGTGGAGCCCTGCCTTCCCTCAACACGGTGAGATTTTGTTAATGTTTCCTACTCAGACTAAAGCTGAAAAAGTAGGACAACAGGAGAGAGAGTTTTAAAAATATATTCTTGGAGTGAGGAAAGCTTTTCAAAGCAAGACTCAAAATCCAGGAACCATAAATGAATGATTGATAAATATCTGCCTGTCAAAAAAATACCACAAAGTCCACACCTTGCAGTGTATTAAAAAACTAACTTATTTTTATTTTTTGAAAATAATGTCGGGAAACTGCTTCAAGACCTACTCCTCAACAACAGACTCTTAGACATGACACCAAAGACAAAGGCGACAAAAGACAAAATAGATAAATGGGATTTCATCAAAATGAAAAACTTTTGTACATCAAAGTACTTTATCAACAAAGAGACAACCTACAGAATGGGAGAAAATTATGATCTTGGTTATATAATTTTTCTCCCATTCTGTAGTTTTTTTTTTTTTTGCTTTGTTTGCAAAGCACTCAAACTGAAACTTTTCCCAGAAGTCTGCTTTGAACCAATCATTTTAGCCAAATTAGTAAAGTATGTCTGCCTTGAGCACTGTACTCTCTCAAAGATTTATCTATGTAGGAACAAGCTGACAACAGTGTCTCAAAAGGTGAGATGAGAAGCTTAGGGGTAGTGATTTTATAATGATGGTGGTAGCATAATTTGGAAAAGGACAGTGAGAACAATTACATAACTTGGAGAATGTAAACACAGTCACTGAATTGTACATGTAGAATTTGTTGAAATGGTTTATCCTTTACTGTGTATATGTTCACAAAAATTTAAATTAAAAAAATACAACAAAGTCAAAAGACAAACTGGGAAATTCTGCCTTATAATGGCAAAGGACAAAATCTTCTTAACGGACCTGAAAAAAACAAGTCATGGTAGAAGAAGATGAATGGCTTATAAACACAAAGAACACTCAACCTGACTCAAATTTAAGAGCTATGAGAATACATTTCTCCCACAGCAGTTTGGCAAACATAGGAAAGTCTGATTGTACATAGTATTGGTGAGAATGTGGGAAAGCAGGCCCTCATACGCTATTGCCTCAAGTGCAAGAAGAAGTGGCTTCTTTAGGAGACAATTTGGCAGTATCTACCAGAGCTTTAAATGCACACATCCTTTGACCTGGCAATACTGCATCTGGAAATGTATCCAACGAGAATGTGCGCTAACCTAGAGCAATTTTCTGGGGAAAGTATAATAGTCTCCTCACTCCAGACCAATGTTACTTTGCCAGCCATAGACCCAAGTAGAGAGTTAGCGTTGCCTTGGGTAACGAGGAGAGGAAAACTCAAAAGATAGAGGTGATTTCCTTGATTTCAGGCCTGCCAGGAGGAGTGTCAAGCAAAGCTGGAGCCTAGAATGAGTTCACAGTTTGTAAACCTAAATCTCCATACAGAGAGCTCCTCTGTGGAGACACAGTATCTCCATATTGGGTGTAGGGGGGACCCATAAGCATATAGACTCCTCTTGCAAAGAGTGGCATTTGAAACATTTCAGGATTCTTCCTCTTTGTGTCTCACCCAATATATAAGGCCTCTTTTTACTCTTCCCCCTTTGAGCCCCATATCACTCGTTCCTCCAGAGACAACAAGGCATCACTCCCCGCTCCTGGAACTGTGGCTCCCTCCACAGGTGACTCGCAGTTCTCCAAGCACAGCTCCAGTCCCCAATCCTCTGTGTTTTTCCATTCTCAGCAAGAAGCCGAGGCGTGCATAGTCCTTGCTCCATTGCCTCCTGCTTTGAAATTCTTAGGCCTTTGCATCCTGTCTCCTAGGAACACTTTCCCTTTAATCTCACATTTGTCTCATCTGGAGACACATGGGAGCCACAGACACTTGGAATGAAGCCACTGTTGATGTATCCATTAAATTCTAAGCCCCCAAGGGGCTCAGGGAGGACCAAAACTTGTGCCCCCAACTTTGCCTGTCCTTAGCTTTTGACTTTTCCAGGCCTGGAATAATTTGCCAGCTTCAGAGACAACAGAAATATTTTTGGAAGCCACATCTTTCTTAGTAGTAGTGGGATATCCCCTTAATGTTTCATTTTCACCTACTCTTCCCCTATTCCTTTCAGCTGAATGTTTACAATCTTCCATCTGTTTCTAAGATTAGTAGAGACATTGGTGAATCCAGGTTGCTTCACTACTTAAACTCTCTCTTTTCTTTCTATGTGACACACTCCTCTAGATTCTGCATTATGTGGGCACCACAATGGGAAGAGATGAAGTCAATGGACACATCTACAAACTCTGGGCTGGAAAGGTTAATGCTTGTCAGGCCTAGATCATTTGTTATCCTGCTCTTTCTCCTCTGGTGGGTCTCACCTGTACCTTCCCCAAGATGTCATTTCCTGGACATGTTACCTTGGAGGTAATCAACACTTTCACCCTCACTAATCTTGCACTCTGAAGCTCACCTAATAATGCTTGAAAGAATCTGTGTTGATCTTCTCAGTCTTTCTTTCTCAAATCTGCCTGAATCAGTGGTTCTAACTTTAGCTGCACATTAGAATCAGCTGGGGAGCTTCAAAAAAGCCTGATGTCTGGGTTCCACCCCCAGGGATTTTTATTTAATTGATCCACAGTGTATCCTGGGCATCGGTACAGCTAGGAGTGAGACCATTGACCTAAAATTTTAGAACAATCAATTAATCTTACTAATTAATCTCACTGTTAACTCCCTCTCTCTAGGGGAGTTACCATAGTTAGCTCTCTGAGGTTTTATTCTGTTAATTACTTTTCGCATCTCAGGTACCCTCTCTGATCTAATAGCAACTCCTCTTTCCTAACTCCAACTTAAAAAAATGTGCCTCTTTTTACTTTCATATCTCTCTAGCCTTTCAGGAACAGGTTAGCAGAAAATATCTTCCCTAACCCATCTTTGCACCCTTTCCCAAGCAGGAATACACATTGGCAAATATTAGGTTCAAGGCTTGATGAAAAATCTTCGAAGCCCGATTTCTAGAATTCTGGAATTCTGCTAAGAGTTATGTGTTTCTAAAGATATCCTAGTTGGCACAGACTATGTTAAAGATACATACTACATATGCTACTGGAAAGAAAGGCATGAGACTTCTGAGTCCACCTGCAACTTTGGAAGAAACAGTACTAGAGAGAGATTGATAAACTGAACACTTAGAAACTAAGTTGATTAATCTGTCTTTGGAAAATTTAGAATCCTGTGTTCTGAGGTCAATTCATATGATCGTTTTCATTGTATACCACCTCTGGAATCTATGGCTGGTAGAATTCTCGTTCTATAAACTCAAGATGTTACTGAAAGTCACTCATTTATTCTACCATGAAGAGTTAAGCACATTAAACAATTTTCCCTTCTGTATATTAATTAGGGTGTGTGTTGATGTGTCGATCTGCTTACTGGTGAGAAGTAATAGGAAGACCTTTTCTCCAATAGCCTCCATTCTTCGGTGACATGAGCTGCTTTGTGGAAGCTGTCATTGCTCTAAGTCCCAACAACAGGACTGGTTCATGCTGTGTGAGTCATACAAAGATAGAAGGTGTCTGATAGACAAGACTTTAGGTAATAAACAATTGGGCTAGATGTCTCCCAGGAGTCAGAGATCAACATGGTTCAGAAAAACTGCAGTTAATTAAGATGCATCTAACCTGCTACAAAAGAAGCCCTTGAACTTCTTTCCTGGAGGATCATCTCACCATGCCTTGTTCCCACAGTCTCTGCCATATCTTGTCAGACCATTTCAGTGCCCTAACCTCATCAGTGTTCAGGATACCTGTTGATAAGCTTATCCCCTGCTGTCTGCCTGATGGCCTTCGTGCTTACTCCTGAATTCACTACCACTATGCCTAATGGGCATCTCCAACACTTTACTCAACCACTTACCTTTGTGCCTGAGACATTGAGTTTCTCCCTCCAACTGAGCTTTTTGGAAACATCACTGTGTATGGCTCCTCAGTACCCACCTCATTTCATTGAGTCAGCCTGGGCCCTGACCCCAGCCTGCCCCACCTGGCCTCATCCTGCTGGAGGTACATATGCTTACACCTGGTTTTGGTGGTGGTGAAATGTGAATGATCTGTCTGCATTGCATGTGCAAACAGGTTGTGCCTCCAACTTCCAGGTAGCCATAAGACTGCTAGAAATGAGATACAGATACCCACTGGTATCAACCATTCTATGGGTGGTACATTCATCTGTGATCAGGCTGGACACATAAGACACACACTGTTGGCAAAGTTAATGTCATTATTATCATTTACAGAAACTAAACAGTAAACAATGACAACAAATTCTTAAAGAGGAAACACCCTTATCTATGTTTATTCTTACATCCCTGGGTAGGCATGTCATGGTTCAGGTCAGAAGCTGTCTTCTCATCACCGCTGACTTGGCTGAGGTTGAAGGAGTGAGGGGGATTGCCAAGAGGCTTCTTCTCTACTACTGGGCCTCTACACAGGATTTCCTGAGCCTTTGCCACTGGTTCCTGTCATGCTACCCAGGACCACATAGTTTTCTCTCTGGCTGCCACACTACTGGGCCTGTGCTGCCAGAGGGCCCACATGTCTCCTGCCTTATTGCCCAGGTTGGGGGGCATGCTGCATGGGGGACACTCAGGCTTCTGCCCTGCATGGGCATGTGTTTCAGCTTTTTAGCAATAGGCCAAACTTCCTGCACGGAAGCACTCAGCTCTCTCATTCTCCACAGGCTGATCAGCCCACTGCTGCTGTTCCGCATCTTCAGTGTTACAGCTCTCTCTTCTGGGCTTAGGATGTTCTCAGTGCAGCGACCCTGGATCCAAAGGACAAGCTCTACTCCAGATCCTTCTTCGTGGTAGTGAGTTCCCTCCAACCTCTGTGGGACTGGCCCTTATATAAGCTTAGCTGGATGGCAAAACCAATCAAACCCTCTACCTGGACACAAGGGCTCAATTCTATTAGGTGGATTTTTAAGCCACTATTTACATAATGAAGTCCTGGTTGTGTTATGGTTAAAAGCTATGGCTGCCAACCAAAAGGTCAGTAGTTTGAATCTATCAGCTGCTCCTTGGAAACCTGTGGGGTAGTTCTCTGTCTTATAGGGTCTCTATGAGTCAGAATCCACTTGGCAGCAATGGTTTGGTTTTAACAGGGTTATTTACATAATAAACCAACCAATGTCTTGCAAGATTGTGGCCCAGCCAATCATTTTGTGGAAGTTATAAGACTATGGCTAGAAACGCCATATAAAAGTGATTCATCGCATTTGAAAAGCATTAACGTGGAGTAAGACTTTTGGCTCAGGTTCCAGTCATGCTCTGCTACGTGCTAACCTAAGATCTTCCCAAGCGTCATTTTCCTCAACTGTAAAACGTGGGAAATATCAGTAACGACCTCATAGGATTGCTATGAGGTTTAGCTGAGACAACCCACATAAAGCATTTGACCCAATGCTTGGCACACAGTAAATGCAAGAAATCTCATCTACATTATTTCAGTTGGAAGAAACCTAAAATGATTCAATTTAGCTCAAGAAATGATGGAGGTCGTTGAAAGGATACAGAAGAATTTCACAGAACCCAATTTCTATCACAGTAAGCACAAATGAATGTCTAGGAACTTAAAACTCACAGACAATTACTCCCTAATTCTCTGATTCTGTCTTTGTCTCTGGCTGAGGCTGGATGTCTCTCTGGCATTTCTACTGCTTATTGCATGTCTCTTCCTTTCAACTAATTCTGAGCAACCCCTTTCTCAGCTTACTTACAGGCTGAGCCAGAGGCTACTATTTCTCCAGTACCCATTCTCTCTTTCTTCCTTTAACAATAGAACCCTTGACTTTAGCTGGATGCATGACTTCCCAGCTGAAGATTATATTTACTAGATTCCCTTGCAGTTAGGTGTGGCCATAGGCCCATTTTCTGGTTATATGTAGAAATGTTGTATGCAACTTCGAGATTATGGAAAGGAGCACAGTCTCCTGCTTGTTTCTCCACTCTCCTGCCTGGAACATGGATGTGGTACTAAGTTATTTTGGAATATACCACCGTAAGGATGGATAAACCTAAGATGGAAGGGGCCTGGGCCACTAACAATGTGGAGCTATCATGCTAAGACGGGACTATTTATGTTCTATTACCCGGAAAAGAAAATCTATCCTGTTTAAGCCATCTTTAATTTTTGTCTTTCTTTAATGCAGTGGTTGAATCTGTACCCTAATAGATGAATCACTTGCTCTCATTGGCTTCTGCAGCTTCATTCTCCAAATCAATACTACCTTTAAGTGCAGGGGCCCATCATTCCTCTTCCAACTGACTCAGTCTTTCAGTTTCCAGTTCCAAATTCCAAGGAGAAGGAATCTGATTGGTCAATTAGCTCAGGTCAGTTGTCTAGGCCGGCCAATCATCTGTGGCTGGGGTTTTGGTGCGGCATGGGGGTGGTAGGAGAGTGACAGGGTGCAGAGAGTTGCTCTACCCAAGGACTATTGATTTTGCAGGTTCATTAATAATTGGATGTGAGTGAGAAGATAATTATTATCATTCCTGAAACTCTAAGATGTGACAGAAATACCCAGGAAACAAGCATTTATTGGCTAAAAGTTTTAAAAAGCTTCTAGGATATGTTGGAGAGCAGGACAAATTCAAGCCAAACCCTGGAATCCTCTGCGTCTACAGAACTGTATAATAATCACTGATCAAAATAAGGATCCTAAATTAGCAAAAATCATTTCAATTATGTTTACTTACTGAATTGACAAAGTCTAAATAGTATAACTACAGATTTTATAAATGTTTTCAGCCTAAAACTCTACCTGAATTAACCAAAAAACTCAATATATCCAGGTATTTCGTACACTGGAAAATTTAGATTACTCAAGATTTTGTCTCCCCGCCCTGTGTTGTTTCTGCAACTGGATCCTGAACAGACTGCCTCAATCTGGGCTGTGACCACATGGCCGAGGGATGGCCAGGCAAGGGCGGCTACACAGCAGCCACAGTTCCATTGCATCCTCCCTGTGCTTGGAGGCCTTACTCTGTTGCCAACCTGCGGGCCAGGCCCCTCATGAACCCCGGCCCCTGCACCAGTCCCATCCAGCTTGGTTTCCCGTGCCAACCAGGGCACCCCCCGCCCCGCTGTGTGAGAGAATGGGATGTCTCAGGATCCCCTGACCCTGCACCGTCCCCTAACCACTGAGCAGCAATCCGTGCACCTTCTAGGCCGTGACCTTGAGCAAGACCCCTGCAGCCCCTGGCCTCCATTTTCTTGGGTTTAAAATAGGAACCGCAAGAAAGGTTTGGGATCTACTTCTGTAAAATCAGCCGTTGAAAACCCTTTATGGAACACAGTTCTACTCGGACACATGGGATCCATGAGTTGGAGTTGGCTACACCAAACGGTTAGGGAGCCCTGGTGGCCCAGTGGCTAAGCACTTGGCTACTAACTGAAAGGTTGGTGGTGGTTTGACCTACCCGGAGACTCTCTTGGTGCTCTGCTCCCCAAAACTCTATGGGGCAGTTTTACTGTAGCACATGTGATTGCAGCTGAGAACTAATAGGTTCTTGCCCAACAGACTAGCTAATTGAAGTCAGCCAGAGGAAGGGTTAGAAGAACTGAAAGGTTTTTTCAGTTTGCAAACTGGGAGGCAGACAGGATTTCAGGACCTAAAGCTGCCAGCTTCCTAAACTAAGGCAAACTTGCTCCTTATGTAGGGAGTGACATACATATTCATGAACAGTGAGGGGAGGCTCTTCAGTCCTGGATGTGTGGGGCAGTCTGCATAATATTTGTGAATGAGGTTTTGCGCACAGCTCTAAAAAAATGGCGAAGGCTGGCTACTGCCACCCAGGATGATCCTATAGTGGGTAAATTTGGAGTTGGTGCACCTGAGCCTGGGCCTCCTGCCAGGACAAGAGAGGAAAACCGGGGACTCCACCAATAATGGTGAGGTGTAAAAGTTGTAACAAAAATATAACAAGTAGACTTTTCTGGAAAAACAGCTATTATGGGATGGTCAGTAACCCTCTGCCCGATGCAGGATTGCTATGAATCAGAGTGGACACCAGGCACCCAACAACAAGGTTTCATTGTCTGTGAAATTGTTTAGTTGTAACATTGTCAAAATATTTTTATGATAATCATTAAATGGGGTGCAATTGGCACATTCACCTTCGATAATTTCAAAAGTGCCATACTTAAACTATAGATGAATATCAAAAGACAATGTGAGATTAGTGGGAATTCAGTCTCTGAGCAGCTTCTCCTCTTTAGCAATGAAGCAGTTTTATTTTTACCAAGCCTGTACAGCAGCATGGAGCCCTGGTGGCACAGTGTTTAAGAGCTTGGCTGCTAACCAAAAGCTGGGCAGTTCGAATCCACCAGCTGCTCCTTGGAAACCCTATAAAAAAAAGGGCAGTTCTAATCCGTTTTATAGGCTTGCTATGAATCGACTCAAGGGCAATGGTTTATACAATAGCATTTCCAAATGTGTGTTCAGCAAACAATTGGTTACCATAGATATTCTAGGAAAAGAGAAGTTGTAAAATGGATTTGGAAAATATGCTGCAAGTTATATTTCCCTCTTAGAAACTCATAATGTTATGGAATTAGAATAACTAAAGCTCTGCGATGTCCTGCTGAAATTAAATGTGACATTTGTTGAACATTGTTTAAGCCTGTGTTTCCCAGAATTTCACGCTTTGGAAAATGCTGTGTATGTACATGTATTAGCAACTGGAAAGTCACATGCAATAATGAGGCCATCTATAGAATTGTAACAAACAGAGGTCAAAATAATGTTATCAGAGAGGTTGATTAAGAAAGACAAGGTTTTGATACTTTGAAGAATGAAGGGATATTATACATATCCAAATATATGAAGACACACACCAGGGTAATGCCCGTGCCTGAAAACACCAACATTTGTACATGCATGTAAACTCACTTAATTTCTCTCATTAACCTCCTGTTGTGAAGTGTTATTTCCATTTTTAAAATGAGAAAGCTGAATGTCAGAGAGGTTAATGACTGGGTCTAGAACAGTAGGGCACACAGCAAGGAAAAGATAAAGGTGAGATACTTTAGGAAAAGAACAAACAGCCTCCATCTTCAAATATGTTTGGAGAGGCATAGTACACAATAGGCCACTCAAAGATTGTCAGTAGAAAATCTCATTTACCTTAGATTTCACCTGGTGTTTGCCAAACCTACTGGCCTAAAGACCCTTTTAAGTTGTTTTTCCCACATTAATTTCCTATCAACTTTCTGTGGAACATACTTTAGGAAAGGCTGGTCTGGATCATTGGTTTCTTACTGGCCAAAGGCAAGAATCGTCATGGTCACAGCCGTCACATAAATCACGCTTATTAGCCAGACTACATTAAATGGAAATCTCTGAGAATTCCTAAAACTGCACTAAAGCTCGCCTCTGTGGTTTACATAAAGAAAGCCCTTGGTAACTAGTTAGTATCAACCCAATCTCCCTCCTCACTGTAATTTGCCCAAATTATTTGGGTGTGACTTAGCTCATAGAGGTTTTTCTGTTTTAGGTGCTTTCCAAGAATTGAGCCAAGTTGATGCCTGCCACAGCATGCTTAATATATTTGGAATCTTATATACTTCCTGCAAAATAAGATGGGGAGTACTGACCAAACTTTAACACTGAATATTCTAGATGAAAACAAACTGATAACCATACCCAGATGTTAATGCAATGGATGTGTCTCATGTGATCCCATCGCAATTGGAAACTCCAAGTTTTTGGTGGCCCACCATGGGGAAAGTTTAAAGTCTTCCTGACTCCAGTTAAAAGCCAGATGTCCTTTGTTAGAGAGGTCCCGCTTCTTTCAGTTGCCATTTTTAATTAGATCAGTCTCCAACCAGCCTATGAAAGTGCAGAACACATTAAAGAATAATTTCAGGAAGGGTACCTAATAGCACGCTGTGAAAATACAAAGACCCAAAGCCATGCAAGCCACAAATTTTACCCTGAAAGCATTTTGGGAGAAAAAAGTTAATGTCATTTTTTTTTTCCCCCTGGATTTAAAGTTTCCTTTAATTCACATTCATTCGGAGTCATAAATGAACAAAGGGGAGGTACCTTCAAAGGAATGGTTACATACAAGCTTGATTGTTCAACTGTTTTAAAATAAAAATTCATAATTTATCATTTTCCCTTTTTAGCTTTTCTCTCACACTCAGTTGAAAAAGGTGCTATGGTGCTTTGCTAAGGAGCCCTAAGTCCCTCAATTTTTGTGGGCCTCAGTTTCCTCACACTTAAAAAGAAGGGATTTGGGTAGAAAGTGTTTAAGGTCCCTTCCATTCTAAAGTTTTTTTTTTTTTTTTAATGTACTTTAGATAAAGGTTTACAGAACAAACTAGTTTCTTGTCAAACAGTATACACGTTGTTCTGTGACACTGGTTAGCAACCCCATGACATGTCAACACTCTTCCTTTTCAACCCTGGGTTCCCTATTACCAGCTTCCCTGTTCTCTCCTGCCTTCCAGTTCCTGCCCCAGGGCTTGTGTGCCCCTTTAGTCTTATTTCGTTCAATGGGCCTGTTCAATCGTCGTCTGAAGGGTAAACTTCAGGAGTGACGTGAGCTGAGACGGTGTCCAGGGGCCATACTCTCAGGGTTTCCCCAGACTCTGCCAGGCCAGTAAGTCTGGTCTTTCTTTTTGAGTTAGAATTTTGTTGTACTTTCTTCTCCAGCTCTGTCTGGGACCCTCTATTGTGATCCCTGTCAGAGAGGTCAGTAGTGGTAGCCAGGCACCGTCTAGCTGTACTGGACTCAGCCTGGTGGAGGCCTTGGTAGCTATGGTCCATTAGTCCTTTGGACTAATCTTTCCCTTCTATCTTTTTCTTCATTCTTCCTTGCTCCTGAAGGGGTAGGGCCAGTGGAGTATCCTAGATGACTGCTCACAGGCTTTTAAGACCCCAGACACAACGCGCCAAAGTAGAACGTAGAACGTTTTCTTTATAAACTATGTTATGCCAATTGAGCTAGGCGTTCCCTGAGACCATGGTCCCCACAGCCCTCAGCCCAGCAATTTGGTCCCCCAGGGAGTTTGGATGTGTTTACGGAGATACCACTACATTGCCTTGTACAGGTTGTATAGGCTTCCCCAGTATTGCGTACTCTTACCCTTCACCAAAGTTACCACTTATCTATTAAGTGGTTTTTTTTTTTTTTTTTGTCTATCCCCATCTCTTCCTTCCCTTGTAACCATCAAAGATAGTTTCTTCATTCTGAAGTTTTAACGCATCTTCTGGGCAATGGTGGGTAGTAGATCAATATGGGTTGAATAATTCTAGGTACTCAGTCACATACTCTCACCTCTGCTAACCACAATAGTTCTGCCGTCTGGCAGACTCAGGTTAATACCCTGGTTCCATAACTTATTAGTTCTGTGAACTTGAGCAAATTAACCTCTCTAAGGCTTAATGGCCCTATCCATAAAATGGATAAAATGTGCCCACCCCATTCAGTTGGTAGAGGTGGAGACAGCCTGCATAATCCTCAGTGTAATGTTTGACACAGAGCAAGCAGGCAACAAATGATACAGCTGTTTTCAATACGAATAGGTACTTATAATAAATAATCATCAACAACAGTAGCTTTATGAGAATTCCCTTTTTAGCAGCCCAGAAAATCTTTGCTTGAGCAGTTCTGTTTATGGGGTGTTCATCTGCCTCACTTAGAATTCATTCCCCTGGGAAATGTGTTCTTAGGAAAGTACTGATAATGTGCATGCGCCTAGTTCCTAGGAAATCACTAACCTCATCATGAATACTCCCAAATTCCTCATCTCGACTCACCCTCTCCATCTCCACCCCATCCTCTCAATCACCATCCTACGGTCATCTGACCATGTCTTGTGCATCCCATTCTTGCCAGCTTTGTATCTTGCTTATTTTGGATCATGGAACTTTCATGTTGTACTGGCTTTGTCACTTTTCTTCTCAGACTCTCCCACTGACTTGCTGTTATGATTTTGACAGTCTTATTTACCACTCTATTCCAAGCACTTTAGCATAGGGCTTGACACATAGTAGATGCTTAAAAAATATTTATTGAATAAATAAATAATGTACCTACTGCTATTCCTGATCTTAAGAAAGCTTGGCCCCAGATTGATGTTTCAGAATACAAAGATAGCCAGGTTTCAGTTATTCTCATGTTAGAGACACTTCAGGGTGTGGATTATCCAAAGATCGGGCATTTGATTCTATAACTCCATTTAAGATAGTATTAAAAAAAAATACTTAGAAATAAGTCTATGAAAGATGTGCAAGATCTCTACACCAAAAGCCATCAAACATTGCTAAGAAAAATTAAAGAAAGTTGTATGTAAATGAAGAGTTATACCAAGTTTCTGCACTGAAGGCTCAATATGGGTTAAGATGCCAGTTTTCCTCAACTGATCTACAGATTCAATGCAATCTTAATTAAAAGCCCAGTAGAGATTGTTTTTTGGGTAAAAATATACCAATTAAATCTAAAATGTATATGGAAATGCAAAGACCTAGAGTCCCAAAACAATGTGAAAAAGGAATAAAATTGGAGGACTTATATATGTTACCAAACTTCAAAACTTTCTATAAACTATAGTAATTGAGTCAGTATGGTTGTGATATAGGAAAATCAAATATACCAAAATAACACAGTAAAGAATCCTGAAATGGACCCTCACATGGAGGGTCACTTGATTTACAGCAAAGGCACCTTTGCAACTCAGTAGGGAAATGACAGTATTTTCAATACATATTAATGAAGCATGAATGAATATATATATGGAAAAAATTAATCTTGACCCTTAGTTCACAACATCCACAGACATTAATTTGAAGTGGCGCATAGATAGACTTAGGCATGAAAGGTAAAACAGAAAGCTTACCAAAAAGAAAAGAAAAATATTATTTATATGAAGTTCAAGAACTCACAAAACTAATTGGTAGTGATAGTGGTTACTTCTATGGGGAATGTGGTCTAAGAAGGGGCATGGGGATCCTTCAGGGGTGCGAAAAATATTTGTTCCATATTGTTATCTGATGGTTATATCCATTTTATGCATATGTACAATTCTAGCTATATACTTAGGGCACTTTACCCAATAAAGTTTGTTTGCTAACCGAAAGATTGGCAGGTCTAACCCACTCAGCCATTCTGCAATGATCTACTCCTGTAGAGATTTCCTCTCCCCCGTCTCTAAAACAAAACACAAAAAACTGAACTTGTTGCTGCTGAGACTCATAGCTGCCGTAAAGGACAAAGTAGAACTTCCCCATAGAGTTTCCAAGGAGCAGCAAGTGGATTTGAACTGCCGACCTTTTCATTAGCAGCCGAGCTTTTGACTACTGCGCCACCAGCCTAAAAAACCCGAATGGCACAGTTCGACTTTGTCACATGGGGTTGTTGTCTTGGTTATCTAGTGCTGCTATAACAGAAATATCACAGGTGAATGGCTTTAACAAACAAATTTATTCTCTCACAGTCTGGGAAGCTAGAAGTCTGAATTCAGGGTGCCAGTTCCAGGGGGAGGTTTTTCTCTTTGTTGGCTCTGGGGGAAGGTCTTTGTCATCAGTGTTCCCCTGGGTCTAAGAATTTCTTGGTGTAGGGACCCCAGGTCCAAAGGACACACTCTTCTCCTGGCTATTCTTTCTTGGTGGTACGGGGTCCCCCTCCTCTCTGCTCGATTCTCTCTTTTATATCTCAGAGGAGATTGACTGAAGATATAACCTAATCCTGTAGATTGAGTCCTGCCTCATTAACATAACTGCCTCTAATCCTGCCACGTTAACATCATAGAAGTTAGGATTTACAACACATAGGATAATCACATCAGATCACAAAAGAGTGGAGAACCACACAATACTGGGAACCTTGGCCTAGCTGAGTTGATACACATTTTTGGGGGACACAATACAATCCATAGTAGTTGTTATGAGTCAAAATGCCTGGACAGCATCCAACAAGAGCTCAATAAAAGGAAATAAAATATTAGCACATGGGTCAAAAAAGAAATCACAATAAAATATTTTGATATTTTTTCTCCCACCCCACTCTCCAAGTCCCACATCCCAACCTTACAAGGACACTTATCAGTTCCTTTCCTCCATACTAACCAAAACAATTAAAACAATTTTTTCTAAGTACTATATCTAAGTTTCTGTGAGGTTTTCTTTTCATTTTAACACTAAATAAAGTCAAAAAAATTTCTCAGGCTATCTAGTGATAGATGTAAATAGTGGCTAAGCTGGAGGGGATGTATGCTTTTTTTATTTTTTAATTGTGCTTTAAGTGAAAATTTACAAATCAAGTCAGTCTCTCATACAAAAATTTATATACACCTTGCTAAAAAAAAAAAAATTTTTTTTTTTTTTATGTACTCCTAGTTGCCCTCCCCCTAATGAGAGAGCGCACTCCTTCTCTCTACCCTGTATTCCTTGTGTTACTGCAAATCGCAAATCGGGGATACGAGCCTCGCCTGCTGCAAAGCCAATACAGAGACAGGAGGAAGTAAGGAGCAAGAGGGCTTTACTGAACATCGGTATTCAAGAGACAGAGGGGGTTAAATTTCTCCCAAATTCTGTCTAATTCTAAAGAGCTAGCAGGAGGGTTTTATAGGGGGATGGTCAGGGTATGTAGCCCACAGATGGTCTTATACATCACAAAACAGCTAAAAGAAACTCTGAGATAGGGAGCAAGAAAGAAAGTTGCAGATTAAAAATGCCAGGCAGCCTTTCTGCCGTTTTGTAGGCTGAAGGCCATTTCTCAAGAGAACAAAAAAGAGAAAAGAGACCAAGGCCACAGGAGCTGAGAGAGCTCTGCACCCCGTTGAAAGAGACCGGTACAGCTGGTACAATAAAAAATGTTTTTAGAGATTACTTAGAGCATCATTATGGCGTTAGTTATGTCAAGCTCTCAATCACCCATTGTGAATATGAGCAAACATGCTGTAAAGTATTAGGGTGTTTGTTATGTTAAGGGGAACAGGCTGCTCAGCCGTATCTTGAAAATCTTGAACAGAAAAAAAAAACGCTATTTTCCAAAGACTAGAGATTAATCACAGCTTATACAGCTATACTAAAACAAATGAGAAAATATATTCTCTCTGCTTTAGAATTAAAACACTAGAGAAAATGTGTTTTCTTTACTTCATATTTAGCCAACTTCTGTCCCTCTCTGCCTTCTCATCTCGCCTCTAGACAGGAGCTGCCCACGTAGTCTTATGTGTCTACCTGAGCCAAGAAGCTCACTCCTCACCAGTATCATTTTCTATCTTATGGTCCAGTCCAGTCCCTGAATGAAGGAATGCATTCTTGAAGCTGGTTATATTGTAACATTCTGGTCTTTGTGCTGACATTCCTGTAATTCAGAATAATATTAATAGCTGGCATTTACTGTAACTTCATTGTCCTCATTTTTTTTTTTTTTTTTGATGTGGATGCTGAAGCTTAGAATGTATGCAGAACATACTTAAGTCATAGACCTTATAAGAGGCCGACCTGTGATTGAACCAAGGCCTGTTTTCACTTGTGTTGGAAAAATATACACTGCACCCTCCCTTCTGTAAATGCTTTTTCAGGAATCTCTATCAGTTTGGATTTTCTGAGTTTCTCTAATCAGACCAGGCAAAAATTCAAAATGATATCAACTTTCGTGAGAAAGTTCCTTGAATAAATTTCAACATCAAATCAAAGCAAAACCATTTGGGAGTTTAATCATTGTAACATATTCTGAGAGTAACACACGCACTGTACTAGGTTCAGGGAAATCCATAGGAATGAGATGTAGCCTCTTCCGTCAATGGACTCATACCCTGTGGATAATAACTAAGATTAACACAGCCCTTCCTGTGTGCAAGGAACTCTTCTAAGTGCTTTGTTGTTTTGTGCTGTCCAGTTGATTCTGACTCATAGCAATCCCAAAGGAGAGTAGAACTGCCCATAGGGTTTCCTAGGGTGCAATCTTTATAGGGTCACTATGAGTCAGAATCGACTCATAGCAAGGGATTTAGTTTTGGTTTGGAATCTTTACGGGAGCAGATTGCCAGGTCTTTTCTCCTATGGAGTAACTGGTGGGTTCAAACCACCAACCTTAGAGTTAGCAGCCCAGCTGTTAACCATTGTGACATGAGGACTTCTTTCTAAGGACTTCTCCTGTATTGATTTATTTAATACCCCCAGGAACCTGATGAGGTGGCTATTACCTCGCATTTTATAGATGATAAAACTAAAGCACAGAAAGGCTAAGTAACTTGTCCAAGGACGCATAGCTAATAAATGATATAACTGGAATTTGGACGCAGTCATTCTGGTGTTTCCTTTTGTCCCCCAGAAGATTGAAGGCTTTCTTTCCTACTATGATTTAGGGGTATTTTGGGGAAAGAAGAATGAATGGTAGGGAGATTCGCCACCCCCCAGGATCTTTTGGGGTCCTGAATAGCCCAAGAGCAGCCCATGCTGGGGCCCTGTGCAGCCAGGATAAGGCTTGGCCTGCCATTTCGCCCCCCTCACTGATGTCCCGGTCTGCAGGAAGTAGTCTTTGAGTCCCTGTTTGAACTCTTAAAATGATGTGGTTATTCCCAAGCCAGGGACACTGTGGACCTCATGTTTAAAAGTTCTGCTTCATCTTGGATTAAGCAGTTTCTCATTCTCTAATCTCAGCCCTGTAGCATGCAAAGATACCTAAATAGAAAATAGATTTTCCTAAGTGAATTTCTGGAGGAGGCTGGAAATCGAATTTTCTTCCTTCCAGCACAGCAGTGCCACTGACAGCATTTGCAAAACTCTCGGTAATTAGATTAATTTGCTAAATGCTACTGCAGATTCAAGGAGTATTTTAAACTTGATTTTATTTCAGAGTCTGTGCTGTGTTTCTTATCCTTGCTGTGGTTTAATTTATTTTTCATAATTTTACACAGGCCTCTTCCTTGAAGAGTCAGAGAGGTACCCCCTTATTAGGGGATTTTTCGTTCTCTTTAGCCCAGGAATATCTACCTTGCTTATCAAGGCAGGGTGTCTCAACCTTGGCACTATTGACATTTGGGGCCATATAACTATTTGCTATGGGGGTTGGCCTGTATATTTTGGGATGTATAGCAGCATCCCTGGCTTCCACCCACGCAATGCGAGTAGCACTCACAGTCTCAGTTGTGACATGAAAAATGTCTCCAGACATTGCCAAATGTCCCCAGATAGGGGAGGGGATCACCACAGGTTAAGAACCACTGCTTTAGTCTATAGTTCACACAGGAATAAAGCCAAGTATAGTTATAAAAAAAAAGCACTGGTAGCACAGTGGCTTGCTTGGTATATTACTTTCCATCCTTTGAGTTTTAGTTTGTGTCTTTAAGTCTAAAGTGTGTCTCTTGTAGGCAGCATATAGATGGATTGTGTTTTTTAATCCATTCTGCCATTCTCTGTCTCTTTATTGGTGCATTTAGTCCATTTACATTCTGTGTAATTATTGATAGGTATGAGTTTAATGCTGTCATTTTGATGTATTTTGTGTGTGTGTGTGTGTGTGTTGTTGACAGTTTCTTTGTTCCAGTTAGTTTTCTGTGCTGAATCGTTTTTCTTTATGTATTTTCTTTTCATCTTTTTGTTGTTATTGGTTATATATTTGCTGAGTCTTTGTGTTTTTCTTGTTTCTTATTTTGATGTGTAGGATTGTTAGTTTCCCTTGTGGTTACCTTAATATTTACCCTTATTTTTCTAAGTTTAAACCAATTTTTTATTTCTTTATATTGCCTTGACTTCCCCTCCATATGAAAGATCTATGACTACATTTTTTACTCCCTCTTTTTTGCTTTAATGTTATCATCTTTTACATATTGATGTCTTTGTTTCCCTATTTTCTTGATGTATATTTGTGACTTTCCTGTCTGGGTTCATATCTGGTTGTTCTGTCCTGTGTTCTAGTCTTGGGTTGTTATCTAATGTTACTGATTTTCTAACTGAAGGACTTTCTTTAGTATTTCTTGTAATTTTGGTTTGGTTTTCGCAAATTCCCTAAACTTCTGTTTATCTGGAAATGTCCTAATTTTGCCATCATATTTGAGAGACAGTTTTGCTGGATATGTAATTCTTGGCTGACAATTTTTTTTCCTTCAAGGCTTTATATATGTCATCCCATTGCCTTCTTGCCTGCATGGTTTCTGCTGAGTAGTCAGAGTTTAGTCTTATTGACCCTTCTTTGTAGATGACTTTTGTTTATCCCTAGCTGCTTTTTAAAATTCTCTCTTTATCACTGGTTCTGGTAACTTTGATTGTAATGTGTCTTGGTAACTTTCTTTTGGGATTTACCTTGTGTGGGGTTTGATGAGCTTCTTGGATAGATATTTTCTCATCTTTCATGATATCAAGGAAGTTTTTTGTCTAAAAATCTTCAACAATTCTCTCGTATTCTCTATTATTGCCTCCTGTTCTTGTACCCCAGTCACTCGTAGGTTGTTCCTTTTGGTAGAGTTCCACATAATTCTTAGGGTCTCTTCATTTTTTTTTTAATTCTTTTTTCTGATTTTTCCTCAAAAAAATTGCTGTCAAGTGCTTTATCTTCAATCTCACTAATTCTGACTCCCATTGCCTCAATTCTGCTCCTATGACTTTTCATTCAGTTGTCTAACTCTGAAATTTTGTTGTTAATCTTTCGGATTTCTGTTTGCTGTCTCTCTATGGATTCTTGCAGCCTGTTAGATTTGTTATTATGGTCTTGTATAACCTTCTTAAGTTCCTCTATTGCTTTGTCTGTGTGTTCCTTGGCTTGTTCTGTGTTTTCCCTGATCTCCTTTCTGATCTCTTAGAGAGTTCTGTATATTAGTCATGAATTCTACTTCCAGTAATTCCAAGAAATTATCTTCCTCTGGAAGGTTTCTTGATTTTTTGTTTTGGTGGCTTGCTGAAGCTGTCATAGTCTGCCTCTTTATGTGATTTGATATTGACTGTTGTCACTTAGCCATCAATAAGTTTATTTATTTTATGTTTGCTTATTGCATCCTAGTTTCTTGTTTTGTTTTGATATGCCCAAATAGGCTGGTCGTGTGAGCTAGGTTGATTATTGGCATCTTTGAAGCTCTTGTGTCCTTTCTCTAGGTGGCTAGAGCTGTTACTAGGTATGTGAGCCTGGGAGTCTATTTACTTTTCTTATGTGGATTCAGCTTAGGTGTCCAGGTCATTGGTCAGTGTGTGTGTGGTGCAGGTGCTCACCTACAGTCCTAGACATGCAGGGGTGATTAGACTAGGCACAGGTATCTGTCTGTAGTAGGGGTCATGAGCTAATCAAGGCAGGTGGCTAACTTCTGCTCTTGAGTGTTGGGTAGAGCACATAGGTAGGTGGGTTTTGCAGCCAGACTGTAGGGACCCAATACGGTTGGCTGTAATGACTGAGAGTCACCGCTTATTCTTGAACCCCTGTCGTGGATGGCTTCGTGGAGTGGATGGAGCCACAAGTCCTCAGGCCCCTGAAGCGGGTAGGTTAGGACCCTGCTTAATGGGCAGCATGGTGTCAAATGTCATGAATCTGCCACTCCCCCACATGGCAGATACAGATGAAAATAGGCTTCAGGTATATACCCTGTTATACTGTGCTAATGAGGGCCTACACTGTTGAAATGGGCCCACACGAGCCTATGCAGGGGTGAAAGGCATTCAAAATCCATGGACCCCCTAACTATGGCTAGGCAAAGGGGCTGTGCCTGCCCTGAATTCCTGGCTTAGAGGAGCTGGTAGATTATTTTTTCCTATTTGTTAATTTGTTCCTTCTCCAAAGCTGGGAGAATGGCTTGGGATATGCAACGGGTCCTACTTCTAGCCCAGGGAGTGCAGCATTTGCTGAAGCTGGACTGGGACCTAGAGCAGAGCAGGGAGTGGGCAGGTAAGTGGGAGAGTGGTACTTCCCAAAAGGGGTGGGGGGTGTTGATTCGTGTGGTAGGTTAGAAACTTGTACTTTTCTTTCACTGATTGAGAGACGTTTCTCACTGGTTTTTGATGCTTGAGCAGACTCTCTGCAACTCAGTCTCTCCCGATGTGGGAAACACATCCTGAGCTTCACTGCTTGCCTTACTCTGTGTGCCAGCCAATCCAGCCTGTAGGGTGCTGGTGGCAGCCAGGTCAGGTCTGGCAACTCCTCACTGCTTTTGAATCGTCTCTCCCTTCCCCTCCAGTCAGTCTGATTCCTCAACTTTATCTTTGATGTTCAGAGCTCCTAGATTGTCATATATAATCAGTTCACTTGTTTTTTGGGTCTTTGTTGTAAGAGGCACCACAGAAATTTTCTGACTACTCTGCCATCTTGGCCCTGCCTCAGCACAGTGGTTAAGAGCTTGGCTGCTAACTAAAAGGTTGGCAGTCAAATCCATCAGCCACTCTTTGGAAACCCTATAGGCAGTTATACTCTGTCTTATAGAGTTGCTATGAGTCAGAATCAACTCAACGGCAATGGTGTTTGGTTTTGGTTTCATAGTTGTAAAGTCCCAGACACTGTGTGTTATGGATTAAATTGTGTCCCCACAAAATGTGTGTCAACTTGGCTAGGCAGTGATTCTCAGTATTGTGTGGTTGTCCTCCATTTTGTGATTTGATGTAATTATCTTATGTGTTATAAATCCTGGAGCCCTGGTGGCACAGTGGTTGAGAGCTCAGATGCTAACCAAAAGGTCAGCAGTTCAAATCCACCAGCTGCTCCTTGGAAACTACACGGAGCACTTGTACTCTGCCCTATAGGGTATCTATGAGATGGAATAGACTCAATGACAACAGGTTTGGTTGTAAATCCTAACCTCCATGATGTTAATGAGGCAGGATTAGAGGCAGTTACGTTAATAAGGCAGGGCACAATCTACAGGATTAGGTTTTATTTTGAGTCAATCTCTTTTGAGAAATAAAAGGATTCTCATGTAGAACCCTTGATCAAAATATTCAGTAATGGTAGCTAGGCACCATCTTGTTCTTCTGGTCTCATGTCAAAGGAGCAGTTGTTCACAGAGACAATTAGCCACACATTCCATATCCTCCTCCTATTCCTGACTCTCCTTCTTCTGTTGCCCCAGGCAAATAGAGAGCAGTTGTTATGCCTTGGATGGCTGCTTGCAAGCTTTTAAGACTCCAGACACTATGCAATGAGCTAGGAACTAGAACAGAAGCACTAAACACATTATTAGGCCAATTAACTGGGGTGTCTCATGAAACCATGACCCTAAACCTCCAAACCAAGGAACCAAATCCCGTTATGTTTTTAGTTGTAAGTAAGCAGACTCACTAGCTGCTCTTTTTTTTTTCTTTTTGTCTCTGTTATAAATTTATCTGTCACATAACTTTTGCCAGTTCAACTTTTTACAGGCATACACCTTTTTACAGCAATTACAATAATTGGCTGTGCAACCCTACCCTTAATCAACGGGATTTTTCCATCACCGTTAACTCCTCCTTCCCCCCTCCCTCCTGCCTGAGGTAAGCAGTAACAAACTTTGGTCTCCATACATTTGCCTTTTCTTGTCTTTTTATATAAGTGAGGTCATATGGTATTTGTCCTTTTGTAATTGGCTTATTTCACTCAACATAATGTCTTCAAGTTTCATCCATATTGTAGTATATATCAAGACTTCATTTCTTCTACTGGCTGAGTCGTATTCCATTGTATGTATGTACCACATTTTGTTTATCTGTTCATCTGCTGATGGACATATAGATTGTTTCCACCTTTTGGCTATTGTGAATAGTGCTGCAATAAACATTGACGTACATGTCTCTTTTTGAGTCTCTGTTGGGTCATATGGTAGTTCTGGAAACCCTGGCGGTGTAGTGGTTAAGAATTTGGCTGCTAACCAGAAGGTCGGCAGTTTGAATCTACCAGGCACTCCTTGAAAACCCTACAGGGCAGTTCTACTTTGTCATATAGGGTTGCTGTGAGTCGGAATTGATTTGATGGCAGTGGGTTTGTGTTTTGGTTATGTTAGTTCTATTTTTAGTTTTTTTGACGAACTGCCACACTCTTTTCCACAATGGCTGTGCCACTTTGCATGCCCATCAGCAATGGGTAAGGGTTCAAATTTTCCCACATCCTCCCCAACTTTTGTTATTTTCTCTTTTTTTAACCTTAGCCATCTTAGTGGGAGTGAAATGCTATCTCATTGTGGTTTTGACTTGCTTCTCTCTAATGAGGTCGAGCATCTTTTCATGTTTGGTGTCCATTTGAATGTCCTTTTTGGTGAAATGTCTATTCGAGTCCTTTGCCTATCTTATGATTGGGTTATTTGTCTTTTTGTTATTAAGCTGTTGAAGTGGATATATGGTTTCTGAAGATATTCTCCCAGTTGGTGGCTTGTTATAGGGTCACTATGAGTTGGAATTGACTCGATGGCAATGGGTTTGATTTTTGGTTATAAAGACTTTTGATGAGCAAAAGTTTAAAAATTTTATGAGGCCCCATTTATTTATGGCTGTGAACTTTTGAGACCACTAACTTGTGTAGCTTCTATCTCCGGGCCTCGCACATAGTCTCCAGAAGAGATTTTTAAATCAATGAAAAAAGTGAATGATGAATACATAAAAATTCTTTCTAATACCATGAATTTGGGACAACTGGATGTCAAGTAAACCAAATACTGTAATTGGTTTGGTTAATTTTACAATGCATTCATTTAGTTGTGCAATCATTCCTTCTTTGACTCAGCAAACATATATTTGAGATCTTGCTAATGGTTCATGGCATGGACAGAGGTGCTGGATCACTCGAGCGCAAGCCCTGACACTGCCACTCATTGGCTTGACCCCAGGCAAAGTTACTGGCCTTTCTGTGACTCAGTTTCCTCATCTGCAAAACAGAGAAGAAGAGCAACATAGTACATACCTTATGGAGTTATTATATGAATTCACTTACTTAACATATGCTAAGTACTTAGAATATTCCCAGATACCTAGTAAGTGTTAAATGTCCTTTGCTGTTATTACGCCCGGTGGAAGGTACGGATACATAAAGTAAAAAATGTGCACCAAAATAACTCTAATTTGAGGCAGAATATAATGTGTGTTATGAGAAAGGTCCAAATGAAATGTGAGAAATAAGCAAGATCACTGCCAACGGAGGCGGGGGGTGGGGGGGGGAAGCAGAGATGACCTTGTGACAGAGGAGACATTTGAGTTGGACCTCAAAGATGTTTGGGTGGAACAAGATGCGGGGTGAGGGGGCTGAGCATCAGGAGAAGGCAATCGTAGGAGCAAAGGTCTCTCTCATTAAGAGACTACTGAACGGTCCTATTAGCTGGAGTTTTAGGAAGATGATGGAAAGTAAGTTTGATAACACAGGTTAGGGCCTGACTGAAGGGTTTTGAATGAGGTTCACTTTGTTCTTCACAGTAAAGAGTGAATACTCTGAAACCCAGGGGGGCCTGGGGTTTAGGTCCCAGTTTCATTACTTAACTAGGTATGTATTAGGCACATCACAAAATATCTCCAATTTCAATTTTCTAACCTTAAAATGGGCAAAATAATGCTTACCTCTCAGAATTATTGTGAGGGTTAGTAAAAACAATGAATATAAATAAAGGGTTAGTGAAGTGCCTATGTTGTTGATGGGTGCTGTTGAGTCGATTCTGACTCATAGTGACCTCATGTGAGAGAGTAGAACTACTCCATAGGGTTTTCTTGGCTGTAGTCTTTATGGAAGCAGATGGCCAGGTCTTTTCTCCCACAGAGCCGCTGGGTGGGTTCAAACTGCCAACCTTTCAGGGACTAGTCAAGCACTTAACCATTGCACCACCAGGGATCCTTGGAGTACCTAGAAATGGTATTAATTATTATTATTCTAACAAGAAGACCTCAACTAGGAAAGAAAAGAAAAAGAGAAATGCCAGAAATAGTCAGGAGAGGGAATTGCCAGTATTTTCTGGTTCACTGGATGTGGGTACCTTAACAAATACTTTGTCAGTGACAGAGCCAGGTGATGATGGCTAAAGCAAGAGACCAGATGACACTTATGCGATTAAAAAAGCATGTGGAGTGTCTACCTTGTGCTAGGCACTGTGCTGAAGGAAGGGGATAAAATAAATAGGATCTAGTCCCCGCCCTTGAGGAAATAACATCTTAGTAGGGAAACAGATCTGATAATAAAAATTTCACAGCAGTTTGATGTTGTAGGACATTCTGTCTCTCCTCTCCACCTTTAAATGCCGTAGTGGATGTAAGCATGAGAAGGCAGGGGTGAGGTGAGGAGAGGGG
The DNA here is from genome assembly GCF_024166365.1 of Elephas maximus indicus. Lineage (NCBI taxonomy): Eukaryota > Metazoa > Chordata > Mammalia > Proboscidea > Elephantidae > Elephas > Elephas maximus. The sequence continues at coordinate 122,180,376 of NC_064819.1, read as the reverse complement.
TTAGAATAGGGACAAAAACCAGGCATCCTTTAAAAAAAAAAATTATTGTAGTGAAATATACTAGTTAACTAAACATTTGCCATTTGAACCATTTTTACTTGTACAATTCACTGACATTGATAACATTTATCATGTTGTGCAACCATCGCCCATATCCATTTCTTAATTTTTCCATCACCATTAACAGAAACTCAGTACCCACTAAGCAATAAACTGGGAACCTCAAAGCCAACTTTTAAATGTAACTTGTACAACACTCAGCTGTGACATGGCACAATCACTGGGGGAGCAACATTTAAAGAAATGGACCAACAATGACAAAAATAATTAGAAGAAATTGAAACCTTTCACATCATCTTTCCCAAAAGGATCAAGTTGTTTTGTTTTTGTTTTAAGGAGGAGAATAAGAAAGAGAAGCCTGATAGGTGTGTGATACATTCATAAAACATGGGAAAACTTTTTAAAAATTATTTTCCCCTTCTTTATCACGTCCAATTTCTCCACCTACTGCAGCATCCCTAAGTCCCTCTCTTCCCTGGCTCCGGAATTGGCCCCTCTTTGCAGTGGTTAAGGGTTGCTATGAGTTGGAATCCACTCAACAGCAATGGTTTTTTTTTTTGGTAAACCCAATTTGGAGCCCTGGTGGCACAATAGTTAAGAACCCGGCTGCTGACCAAAAAGGTCAGCAGTTTAAATTCACCAGCCGCTCCTTGGAAACCCTATAGCGCAGTTCTACTCTGTCCTATTGGGTTGCTATATGTCAGAATTGATGGCAACGGGTTTGGTTTTTGGTTTGGGTTTAAACCCAATTTGAAGAAGCCCTGGTGGTGCAGTGGTTAAAGTGCTAAGCAGCTAACTGAAAGGTTGGTGGTTCGAACCCACTGAGAAAAATGATGGGAAAAATTTCAATTTCTTTTAAGATTCTCCTTGAGAATCTGTTGCAGTAAAGATTACAGCCTTGGAAACCCTTTGTGGGGGGTGGTTCTACTCTGTCATATGGGGCTACAATGAGTTGAAATCGTCTCAATAGCATCTTTCAATTGCAAACCCAATTTATGTAGACTTTCTCTTTTTTCCCTTCATCCCTTATCCCCTCCAGCTCAACTATTTATTATATAGACTGATTTTGCCTTTCAAGTGTTCTTTAGCTTTTTTTGGTTTTCCCATTCCCTATATAGAGTAGAGGCGTCCTCAGGGCAGAAGAGAATGGCCGAAAATTCTCCTTAACCAAAACCAAACCCATTGCCATTGAGTTAATTCTGACTCATGGAAACCCAATGTGTTACAAAGTAGAATTGTGCCATAGGGTTTTCAAGGCTGCTAACTGAAAGGCTGGTGGTTCCAACCGACCTAGTGGCTCCACAGGAAAAAGACTTGGCAATCTGCTTCTGTAAAGATTACAGCTAAGAAAACCCTATGAGGCAGTTCTACTCTGTCTTCTGTCACACTGGGTCCTTAAAAAAAAAAAAAAATTGGGGTCCTTATGAATCAAAAATCAACTTGATGGCACCTAAGGACAACAACAATCTTTACAGAAGCAGATTGTCAGGCCTTTCTCCTGCAGTGCCACTGGGTCGTTCGAACTGCAACCGAGAGGAAGACATTTGGACCATCAGGGACCTGGTATTCTCCTCAGAGACAGACAACTATACATCGATAAATTATTTTTTTTCCGTTTTGAAGAAGGATGTTTTAAAAGAGGGAAATTGGGCTGGATTTCTGCTGTCAACCAGCTTATGGGGAGATATGTGTGTACACAGTCCAGGGGAGCCGAACGATAAGAACACGCTAGCACTTTTGTCTATTATTGAATTGTTAATGTCCTCCAACCAGAGACCACCAGGAATACACCTGTAGTTGAAGAAAGTCTGAGTTTATTGACTTGTTGCAGGAGGGCAACCTCACCCCATGGGGAACTGTGGGATGTCTTAGTAAGAGAGTGTTAGAAAGGATTTATCACAGGATTTGGGATTGACTTAGGTGACTTTGAGGAGGGTTCAAGGAAGCAGAGTTTTCCTTCAGGTTAGATGCTTTCAGGAAGCAGGGATAGTACTAAGATTGGCTATATTAATAATTCTTCTCCGGAAGACACAGAAACACAACCTCACAATGCTTTAGCCATTTACCCAGCCCCTACTGGAAAAAGCCACAATCCAAAAACATTAGGGAAAATGTTCTCTTAACTAATTTCTTTTTGGTGATCTTTAATATAATCAGCATTACAGTTGTTAAAGACTCTTGTCCTATAAATTGAAACTTAAACAACGCTATTTTCTTAGTCCATTTAACTTGTCGTCAGATGAAGTATCTAGTTTTTCATGGAGCATCTTTCCTATTTTTAATTTTTAAAGCCACTCCAGAATGTGATGAATTGTCTTTTTGGGCTTGGCCACAGTTTGCCTCCAGACATAATTTCATGCCTTACTGGGTAAGTTTGTGGCTGGCTGGAAAGTAAATGAACTGCTCAAACAGGGACCCTTTTTCAGGGCTTGTCCATTTAAGAAAACTGTGTGACTTTTGTGTCATCTTGGATATTTTAACCTAACTAAATGCTACATAGAGATGTTTTTTGTCTGTCATCTTAGCACATCTCCCTTCCAGGCAATATTCCTTTTGCACTTTATTTGTTTGTTATATGGATCCTTTAAACATCAGGCTGCCAACTTAATTCCTTTCAGCGTATGGTCATCCTTCAATGAAAACACACATCAGGCTTTCCACAAATAGACTGTAATTGGGTAGTGTGCTCGCTACAGCTCTTGACCTTCTCTTGAACTCCACATCCTGTGTGACTTCTTTGTCTTTGCCAAGGTTGCCTCTCATAGCTCTGTTATTCCCTGACTCTTGGCTGTTGGGGGAAATGGTTCTTGAGAAGGTTTTGACTCATTCATCACCTCATGCCCCAAAGGATTACTAATCAGTCACAGTCCTCTCAAGACATCAAGAGCCTTCTTGGGCTTGTGGATGGGCTTATAGACAGAGGGCAACACATTCTCTTAAACTGTTGTATATGCCTTTTATCATTTGAAGAATGATAAATGTTTCTGCATTTTTTAAAAAAAGAGACTAAGAATTGATTTTACTTTTCAATCTTCTCTTATCATTAACCTTTTATACCAATATATGGATCCCATGTGACACCAGATGATTCTTTCGGGGACATTAAGGGGGTTCCTTTCTAAAACTGTAAGGACTGCAGTTGCAAGCAGGTCCGTGGTGAATACTGCAGGTCAGAGCTGCTCAGCAAACACACTTGGCTGTCTAGGATCCCCTGGGTTTTGTAAATAAGCCAGAGCTTAGCTAGCATTCCAGTTTTCAGGGGAAACTGAAAACAGCCTATAGGCCAGGAAAGTATGATAGGGTCAGAGCCTTCCGGACCCTGAGGAGAATGCTCCAAAAGCCGGTCCAGTGTGAAGGGATTCTGACAGTCCCAGAGGAGGCACCAGGGCTCTGCCCGGCTTATGATCATTTTGATCTGTAACCCCCAGAGCCAGCCATGAACCAGGAAAAGCACTCTCCTAATAGGCCTTCTGGAGCCCTGGCGACTCAGTGGTTAAGAGCTCAGCTGCTAACCAAGGGGTTGGTAGGTCAAATCCACCAGGTGCTCCTTGGAAACTGTATGGGACAGTGGTAATCTGTCCTATCGGGTTGCTATGAGTCAGGGTGCACGCGACGGCAACAGGGGAATAGGCCTTCTGGAGGGCAATGATTGTAGCGTGAAGGCTCCTGCAAGTGTAAACGTGCTCTGCTCTCAGGGTGTTCCATCAAAACCCTGTCATCGAGCCTCAAAAAGATAGATGCCTTTAAACAAAAATGTATCAAAAGGTTTCCTCATATTATCTAGTAGGGTCAGTCTAAAGAAGTAAAGGCCTTAGTGCTCCCAAACCAAGATTCTGTTACAGTGGGTAAATGTGTTGGTAATTAAAGCAAACCTAGGAAAAAAGCTTTAGAATATCAGTAATTTTGACAGAAGTTTTGCATTGTGGAGGCATACTAGGAGTGAGGACAGTGCTAAAAAATTTCTTTTTTTTTAAATTACTGATTGACTTGATATAAATGGGGACAGGTGTTCTCTGGAAGAGAGGACTCATTTCTCTTCCTTTCTCTCTCTTCCCAAACTGTACCACAGACCCTTGCACATACAGATTCTACACACAGGTTCGGCTGTGCGCAAGGAGAGGCCAGAACCTTCAGGAATTACGCAGTAGCAAGGTTTTCTCCCGAGCCTGTTCTTGCCTCAGCTAGGGCACTCTGGCTGTCTCTCCTCTCTGTCACCCAAGAAGTATGTCTGGTAAGTTAATGAACAGTGAATACCCTGGGCAAATGACAAGGCAGACATATTTGTCTTTGGTGTTTCCTAGCTTTGTTCTGGCTGCCCAGGGGAATGGAACCTTACCCTACCCAGGCCTGTATGTCGCTGTGACCTTGTCCCTTCCCCCATAAAGGGAGCATCCTGTGTCTAATATTTTCAGAACCATATTTTCTCATTTCCAAAGTATCAAGTGGACAGTTTTATAAACGAGTGGGTGCTAAACCATCTACTCTGTTCTTGTTTCCCAAATTAAGCGTATTTTTAACATGATACAGAGACAGTGTTCTAGTGACGGCTAATTCCATGGTGTGCAGAGTGGACTGGACATGCTAAACCCCTAGAGGGAAGAGATCAAGCCTCATGCCCCTTTTCAGTCTCCCTGAGAAGGGAGGCACTCACCAGCTTTCTAAGTCTGAGCAAGGTACCTCTGTGTGTCTCACTTTTCTATCTTTAAATTTGATGAAATAATAATGAATAACATTTATTGAATGCTTAAAGCTTTCCAGACACTGTTTAAAGCATGTCATATCTATTAACTTAATAAAGCTTCACAACAAACTTCTGAGATAAGGAAACTGAGGCACATAAAGGCTAAATACTTGTCCAAGGTCACTCAGCTAGCAGGTAGCAGAGCTGGTCATCAGACCAAGGCAATCTAGTTCCAGAGCTCATGCCCTTTACCACTATACACTAACCTGCACCATGCAGTACATGTAAAATGCCTAGAACTGTGCCTCATATGCAGTAGGTGTGCAATAATAGTGTTATTATTAATAATAATAATCTTATAATAATAGGATCAATGTTATTATTGAAGGTTCTGCTAAGATCATCTTCTGTTGCTTCAGCTCCCCTTTGATGGGGGTAGATGTATGGAAGGATTCAGTACTCCGTTTAAGAAACAAATAAGCAAACACAGTCACACGTTCATTCAACGAACAAGGCTGGATGACTGCAATGCGTCAGGCTTGGTCTAAGTCCTGAGACACATACCAGGATGAGACCTTCCAGCCCAGGGGAAAGTATAAGACAAGGACACAGATAACCCTAACACAACATTGGGGTGATACACAATACATATGTTTTCGAAGTTCAGTGGAAAAGGAATTAGTTCTTTGCTTATTCCTTCATAATGAGAAGTTTAAGTTCACAGGGGTCATGGTCCTCAGAGATAGCAAGATAGAACCAAAAACCTAGGTCTGGGGTCAAGAAGGCCCAAAACCTGTGACACTAGGCTTATTACTTTTCCTTTCCAGGTTTCATGTGTGTGTGTGTGTGTATGTGTATGTGAGAGAGAGAGAGAGAATCTGGAAATTTCGTATAATTTTGCTAACATCTGAAAGTTGATGTGAGCATTCAAATGAAAACAAATGCAATGTGCCCTGCATGGAATTAATCTGCATGTAATAAATGTGTATAAGAAATACTGTGATGTTAGTTGTTCTTTGCTGGATTTAGTGAATGGAAAATCCACTCTCTTACATAAGAAATATTTAAAGGAGCATGATTTTTTTTTTTTAACTAAATCATGAATTAATAGCCTTTCTCCAGACTATTAAGCAGTAACCTATCCCAATGTATTACATTTTGGGTCTTGTTCCTTCAAATAACATTTTTAACCTCCCTCCATACTTAGGACGTAGGCGCTATGAGGACAGAGATTTGTCCATTTCTTTTTTCCACTGCTGTATTCCTAGAGTTTAGAATAGTGTAAGGTGCATCATAGGCAAAAACATTTGTGAGTGAATAAATAAATGGAACAGCAGAGATGAGTGCACACCCTTCTTTCTTTGTAGAATTTCTCTAAGCAGAGCTATAAGAGGCTTTTTTAAGTCTGCTGTTCTTTAGCAAATGAATTAATGTTATTTAGCAAAGGAATGCCCATAAAAGAATTCTGAAAATTGTAAAGACTGCAGAAATGGAGGTGTTGCTTTTATTTCCTGCTGGGTAAGTGATAAAAACTTAAAAGGTTATATAGGAAACAATAGCAGGCCTTCTGAATTTTGTTCTGAGTTTATTTAAAGAACATGCATGTAATCAATAACTAGGGCACTGTATTCTATTTGAAAACTGAAAAGGGTCCAAGAAGTAAAATGTGAGGAAAACCTGGCTTCTCTTGATAGTTTGCTGAGTGCGTGGCAGATGTGTTTGTAATTCAACATAGCTTTTCCACCATAAGCCAATACTAATCTTTTAACAGCTTCCTATCACATTCGACTTTAGTCTTTCACTTTCTATCAGTCCCATCTGAAGAGTTAATTTTGTCTGTTTGAAAGAAAGCAGAAGGACATCCACCCAGATGTTTCAGGGAAGTGCAGGGGGAAGCTAGCTGGATCTTTGTCCTCTACTCCCAATGTTGTGGGTTAAATTATTCCAGCAACTAGCTACAGCCCACGACAGCCCGGCACTGTTTCTGACGGTTGGGCCACTACCACATGATTAGTTCATTTAAAAAATCTTGTTATCAGTATAACTTGAGATCTACCCATTTGTGGACACCCTAGCAATGTCCAGTAGCCCATTTAAAGGTGTATTGATTGTAGATTTTAATGCTGATGGTACACAACTGATGATAATGTTGTTTATTGCTCTTATCCATTAATGATTTTAAAATATGATCTATTTAGAACTGAAATCTCTCAAGCAAACTCTATTGAGGTTCCTCGGTTGGGGAGATCTATAACTTTGTGTTATATTTGCTTTTTTAAAAAATTATAGCTCCCTGTTTGATCCTATTACATAACTTCTGGATAGTTTTTTTTTTTTTTTTTGGTATTGTTTTAAAAAATTAATTGACAGTTTTTTTCCTTTAAATCCCCAAAATGGTTGGAAAGAATTGATCAAGCCATTATTGCCTACAGACTCACTTTGTAGGGGTGCTGCTGTACTGTGTTAGTAATTATTATAACAAAGTTTCCAGGATTTTTCCAAAGATATATCTTGAGGTTTTTCAGGAAATTTAGCCCATTCTGGATGACACTAAGGGAAATGTTGTGAGTGTTCTGGCCTATGGGTCTTTGTCCCCTTTGTTTCATGTGACTGCTTTTAAGCACTCTGGGGTAGAAATTGTAAGAATATTAACAAAGAACAGAGAAGAGACCAAAGAGGAGCATCCTCTGGCTGAACATTCTAGAAATTATTTACCCTTAGAATATATCAGGCTGCTTTCAGCTGAAAACCCAAACCCAATAAGAGGATTGATAATTTTATATCACAAGAAGTCCTGAAGTTGGGCAGGTTCCAAGCACAGTCTGTTGGGTTCTATTTTTGCTTCTCTGCAATCCCTTGGTCCTGCCATCCTCTGTGCATTGGCTCCATTATCAGGAGCCTGCAGCAATCCCAGGCATCAACTCCAGATGTGACAAGGTGTGGGCCTTGTCGTTGTTGCATGTTTTTTTAAGGGCAGGGATGTCTTTCTTGTGTACCCCCCAGCAGACCTCTCTTCGTAAGTGATTGGCCAAAATTGCATCGAATCACTGTTTCTAAACCAACCAGTAGAAAGGGGGATGGGAGTATCATGGTAGGTTGGTGAATTCTGGGGCTTTTTGGAGGAAGTAGGTTACCCAGATAACACTGGGAACAGCAAGAGCAGTCAGTGGCTTTAGTGTAGGCAACCAAGAGTTTCAGATGTGCCCTTGGAGGGCAATCAGGGGAAGCCTTTGGAAAGGCAGGAAATGTAAACTGGCTTCTTAACTTGCTCTGAGTATATGTTTGTGGGTCCACAAGGCACAAAGCAGACTCTTGAATATTTGAAGGAAAAGGGAATTGAATAAAATACTAAAGTACTGGGGATACAAAGCGTGTATATATATTATTTTTTTGGTCTTGTCATCCAGAAGAGAGTCCTAACTCTAAGTTATTTGATTGTACCTATGCATCTTATGGGAGTTCTTGGGCGGTGCAAATGCTTAACACACTCGGCTGCTAACCAAAAGGCTGGAGGTTTGAGTCTATCCAGAGGCACCTCGCAAAAATAACCTGGTGATCTGTTTCCAAAAAAACCAGCCACTGAAGACCCTGTGGAGCACAGTTTTACTCTGATACATGTGGGGTTGCTATGAGCCGAAACTCCTTTTTTAATCCATTTTACAGTTAACAAGCTAACAAATAAAGGAAAAGCTTTGGTGGTAGGGAATACTAATATTATTAGTGCAGATAGAATTTCCAAGTTACAGGAGGAATTCATCTATTTTTCGTGTCTCCATTTCTCATTGTTTAAAAAGTATTGTCAAATACCCACTTGCAAATGACCACATTCTTTATGGTAGTAGATCAGATGAAAAGTGACTGATAGAATTTAAAAATGCCTTTCTAGCACCCTTTGACTTCTAATTAAAGCCCTGGAAAGATGGAAAGGCTGGGTGGGTGATGACCCATGATTCTGAAGGTCATGGTGATTACAGGTTATGAAAACTGTCTCTGAACTAAAAAAAAAAAAAGAGAGACCCTGGTGGTATAGTGGTTAAGAGCTATGGCTGTTAACCATAAAGGTCAGAAGGTCGAATCCACCAGGTACTCCTTGGAAACCCTATGGAGGTGTTGTTCTGCTCTGTCCTATAGCAACTACTGTTAATGGAGTCATCTCTCAAATGCTGAACGCTTCAGCATATCTTTTATTATGTCCCTAGAATTCATTGCCTGTGATTAACATATAATTTTCAGATCTTATTCTTAATTCTTACTTTTTAATTCCTTTAGGATTCTTTGTTTTCTTTTATTCAGTGTGGGAAACATACAAGTGAAGCCTCTTAGCTGATAATGAAAAATAATTTCATTTAATATTCTGGTTCACAAGAACCTTTTTTGGAAAGAGCAGAGGAACTGAGAGGGCTGTGGTGAAACTCAATTGAATACAGGCCCAAATATGGAAAATGAGTACTTTCTGAGGTAGCTTTTTATATACAAAAAAAAAAAAAGAAAATTGGGGTGTAGGGGTAGTTTTGCAATTGACTAATTCTCAAAAGGCTAAAAAATAAATGAAGTTTCTTTTCTTTCATGTGGGTGTCTGGCAAAATCTTAATTTTCTTTCATTCAGGTAGGAAAGCCTGCCAACATGAAAAAAAGAGAGACTTAAATTTTCTTTCTGCATTTTGTAACTAATGTTATCAGGCATCCTTTTAATCTGGCAGCAGGCTGTATGTGAATTACAGACTACTGAGGGGAGTGATTGGTGTAAAGTCTTACTCAACAGACAGTCATTGTACAACTGTGAAAACTCACCGGTTCAAAATTACTCCAAACTAGTGTTTTACTGAATGCTTCATGATATGGTCTTCTCTGTGCGTGTCTTCTGTAATTTGTCTTAAAACCCCAAATGGACCCCCACAAATGACACAAAATCTGGGAAATATGCTTTCCTGGCCAATTCTGGTTTGCCTCAGTCATGTTTTGAAAACTTTCTATGCTAACTACAAACACTCATATACCAAATTCCATGGGGCCTTCATCATTTTTAATGTGAAAAGAATCTGTTTTTGGTTTCTTTAATCTTTTATGGCCAAATTGGGTCCAGAAGAGGAAAGCGTGTACCTACACTTTCTAACTAAGCATAGCATTGCTAATGGAGAGAAAATGTGTGGCGCTCCACTGCAGTTAAATCTCCAACATAGACCTTCCTTTTGACACAGAAAGATCTATTTAATACAGGAGTGAAACACTGCCCTCTACTCTTAAACCACTGAAAGCAGGAAATAATTTCAGTGGCTAAAAGTCTGACTTTATTTGAAATCTATTTAGAACAGTGGGCTTGTTTTAAAAGATGTATGTGTTTACCCTTTGCTATGTGATCATGGCCAATTTTATGAACGCCGCTCAGGTGGGTAAAGCAACCCTTTTCATGTAGCTCATTTCAAGGCAATGACATTATGTCTGCATATTTATTAAATTCCCTAAAACGAGGGCTCTTACATTGTGATATATGGGATGTCCAGAGGATCAGGAAGTCTGTGGATCACTCTGAATTTTTGAGTTCATTTTTCTTGGTAAAGAGATCTTAATTTGCATCAGATTCTCACAGGGATCCCTGATCATTCCCACCCCCCACCAGTAAAGTTACCACTTCTCAGAGACTTATATACACATTATTTGTGTTCCTTTTGCTCACTCCTTTTTGCTGTTTGTTTTGAACCGTGCTTGCTGAGCTCAAGAGTAGAAATGGAAGCCCACATATGACATGACTATATTCGTAAAAGTTATCAGTGAAGCTAACAAACTGTTCTATCCTCCCACCTTGACAATGATAACTTCATAATAACTTGGGAACCAAGTTCAAATTTAGAATTCTTGGATTCCTGGGTGGGTGAGGGAGAGCAATGTCTGGGAGACTCATCTTTCAGTATAGATACCTATTAAGGCCCAGGTGTTTTCAGAACTGCATCCCTGCATGAAGCCATGCCTGGTGTCCCCTGTTAGAGCCCCCATAGTGCCACCTGTCCAGAGACCAACCTTTGGTCTTCTGCCTGAGTGCTGTCTGGACTGAGAGGCAGAACAAAAATCCACACGCCCCTCCTCCCAGCTTTTATGCAATTCTGTTTGCAGCTTCGCCTGAACTTCATCTGATGCCCTTAAACTCCTGGACCTTTCTGGTGTGTTTGGCTTGCTTCCCCCACCCTCACCACTGCTGGCTTTCAGCTTTCACAGGTCTTGTCCATCTGCTTCCCAGCTTCCAAAATCATTTTGCTCTCATCTCTTCTACGATTCTCTTTGTGGGTTTATACTTACATTTTTTTTTTTTCTTACTGTCATTTTAGTGGGTTTTTGAAGGTTGATGAAATAAATGCATTACTTTAACTGAAATTATTAGCCCCTCTTTTTCACTGGTGCTGACCTCCTTGTTTCTGTGATGACTGCAGTGACCATTGCTTGTCAGGACTGTGTGTGTGTGTGATAACAACACAGCCATCTGAAAAGAGAAAGACTTGGAGTCTCTATTTCCAGAGTGCCAGCCTTCAAATGTTTTTCACTGATCTGCTTTGCTGACTGAATCAATTGGCTTATTAAGCATAGTGATTGAGTAAGAAGGCCAAATGTCAGATTTGACTTAGACAAAGACTTGATTCTCCACACTATCCAGAAAGTGTAGTGGACATTTACGGTATTTGTCTGCTCAGAATACCTCACCATTTTTGGCAATAGGTTTGATTTTTCTATTAGGAACCACCCCTCCCCTAGGTGTTCAGAGTGGGCTGACCCTACCCCTGGGATCTGGGGATGCACATGACCTGCTCAATGAGCAGGTTTCACCCCCTGCCCATGGTCATTGGTTCAGGGATGAGCACCTGGTCTAAATCAGGCCAATGTAGCACAGTCCAGGGCTTTCGTAGTGACCCTGTGGGATGGAGTGACCTTTTGCACTGTGGTCACTGAGCTGGTAGACTATAAGGGCAAAGGTGCTGGGGGCTATCCTGCCCCATGTAGGCAAATTCCTGCATAAGAATGGAGGAAAAGAGAGAGAGAGAGAGAGAGGACGCTGAGGACTGATGATGTTACTAGAGCCCCTGGGTTCATCATTGCCTGAAAATCTACCCTTAGACTTTTTGGTTACATGACCCAATAAATTCCTTCTTGTTTAAAATAGTTTGAGTCAGGTTTCTGCTACATGAAATCACAGGAATCATAACCAATGTAGAGTATATCCAAGATGTGGGCTGGGGGGGAGGTGTTTGTGTGTGGGAGAGAGACAGAGAGTATATTCTGAAGAAATCATTGATCCTGCTTATTTTCCTAAGTATACATATAATGATGTTGTACTTTTAGAAATAAGTAAAGCTAACTTGTTTAGGTGAATTGTGTACTTTTCATATGCAAATAAAACAAGGAAGTATGTTAGAAGTACAATTGTTTGATAAAGTTCTTTTCAGAGCCTTTGAGGATGATTTCATCTAATGCTAACAACAGCTCACAGGGGAATTTTGTAGGATAAGAAAAAGTGAGTATTACATGATTCCACCAGATGTGGGATAAGGGAATAACTTTAGAATTAAATAACTAAAAATCGCCTCTGGTGCGCTTCTAATGTTTCAGTATATGCAAATTAGATTTTACATATCTCATAATATGGCCTACAATGGGGTGAAATTGAACTATAATTAAAAGCAGAGCTAGAGGAAAGCTGGGCTTGGGAAGCACAATTACCAGTTCCAACAAAAAGCCATTTACACTGCATATTAAGAATAGCCAAGCCAGTGCCTAGGCCGTGATTTTAAACAAAATCAGAAATAGAACAATAGAGAGGCATTCATTCCAAAGACTTGACACAGATTAAGAGACACAGGATAAAATCCTACATACTTGGTATCATTCAAATATAAGAGAATTTTTTAAAATCATAGGCAGCAAAACAGTTACTATGAAAAGGATTAAATGCTGGATTGAGAGCACTGTATTATGAAATATTACCAGAACAAATACCACTTTGTCATGGCTCTGTGTTTCTAAGCTATTTTTTAACCACATTTTCCACAGTCTTTACATTTCATGTCAGTTTGGAATCATGATCCAAGCAAATATAAGTGAATATAAAAATTTTTATGAGTTCCTAGATGAGGAATTGAAACCATGTAGACAGACTTAGAATTTCTCCCGTTAGATGTGTGGAGTCATGGACTTCATTGTAGATTCTATGCTTTAGCATATTCTATATACTTAATAGAGTTCCTGGGTGGTGAAAATGATTAACACATTTGGCTGCTAACCCAAAGGTTGGAGGTTTGAGCCTACCCAGAGCCACCTCAGAAGCCTGGTGATTTACTTATGAAAAATCAGCCATTGAAAACACTATGGAGTGGAGTTCTACTTTGAGACCCATGGGGTCACCGTGAGTCAGAAATGACTCAACAGTGACTGGTTCATATATTTAATTATGTACATATTTAATATTTTATAAAGGTTTATATACTATTTATATTAAATTTATATAAAACATATCTAGTATTTTCTAACATATGCACATTATTGTCCCCCACCCTTTTTTCTGGCATTAGGAGGTATGCTGAAGCTACTAAAATTAACATCATCAAGAAAAGGCACACTGTGAGCTGCCTTTTGGGAGAAAAACTTCGTGGGGAATTTAACTCATCCAGTCAAAACAGCATATATAGAAACAGAGTCAGAATATTTTGAAACATGGCAGTATGTTTTAGGTTCTACGATAGAGGTCACTCAATGGTTGAGTTTGTCTTTTTTGGCAGTTAAGAAATAGCACTAAGATCATAAACAATTTTGGCGAGGTTTTCCATTTTATGATGGGTTGAAAAAACAATGCATTGGAAATTCTCGCCACTGTTAACCTCTTGATCCTTTATAACCAACTGTCAGAGAGCTCTGTACCTAAGTCCGGCAGTTGTATCTTCCTCATAATTGATTTTACCAAATTGGTGAGATCCCATTACATCAGGTGTCTGTTGTAAGGTGGCCTTGGGGTAACCTGTCAATGTGTTTACTATAGGACTTTTAATAACCATTATAACCAGTTGCCATAGAGTTGATTCTGACCTGTGTGTGTCAGAGTAGAACTGTGCACCATAGGGTTGACAATGGATGGTTTTTTGGAAGTAGATCAATGGCCTTTCTTCCGAGGCACCTCTGGGTGGAGTTGAACTTCCAAAATTTTTGTCAGCAGCTAACTAAGTGCATTAACCCTTTGCACCACCTAGGGACTCCAGTAATCATTATAGTTAATATTTAACAAGCACAAACTACTGGCTAGTACTGTATTTTTATGCAAATAACATGTGCCTTCTACGTTTGTTCGGCAACTATGCCCTCCCCATCAAGATATTTTTGTAAGCACCCCTATACCAACTGACTTCCCCTGGAGTACTCGGTTGGCAAGCAAACACAGAAGGTGTGCACATTATTTGCATAAAAATATGATACATGGTGGATCTAGGATTTGAACTCAGTCAGTCTGACTGCAAAGCTGGTCTCTTAACCACGGCTCTGCTGTCTTCTGAAGCAATAGCTAACATATTGTTGCAGATTGAATTGTTTCCCCCAAAAAGATATGTCCTAATTCCTGCATTGGCGAATGGGACCTTGTTTGGGGAAATAGGGTTTTTCTTTGCAGATTAATGAAGTCATACCAGAGTTTTTTTAATTTTTATTTATTTTATTTTTTTACCAGAGTAGAGGGGCCCTGGTGGCATACTGGTTAAGTGCTATGGCTGCTAACCAAATGATCAGCAGTAGGAATCTCACAGGCACTCATTGGAAACTCTATGGGGCGGTTCTACCCTGTCGCTATAGGATCGCTATAGGGTCACACTCAAGGTAACGGTTTTGTTTGTTTGTAAAGTGGGTCCTAATATAAAATGCCACTCAATCCATTCTGCTTGGAATTTTATAAAAAAGAGGGACAGACGTAGAAACAGAGTCACACACACGGGGGAAGATAGCATATGAAAATACATCTACTTACAAGGCAGGAAACCCCTGGGGCTACCAGAAAATGAGAAACAAGGAAGGATCTTTCCCTAGAGCCAACAGAGAGAGAGCATAGCCCTGCTGATTCCCTGAATTCAAACTTCTAGCCTTCAGAACTGTGAAAAAATAAATTTCTGTTCTTTAAAGCCACTTACTTTGGGTATTTTGTTATGCAGCCTTAGGAACCCAAGATACACATACAGATTATTTATGTACCAGGCACTGTCCTAACTGCCTTACATATATTAAATCTGTCCCACAGTCCTCTGGAGTGGAAGCTGTTATTACTCCTGGCTTTACAGATGAGGCACAAGTGGTCAAGTAAGAGCCAATAACGACTCCCTCCATACCCTTAATAGTGTGTGCTCTCAGCGACTTGGGAGAAGTTTCTCTGGTCTTAGGAGCAGAACAGCCATACTTTTGCTGAGCAACTAGTTTTATGTTAAGTGAGTTGCAATTCTGTTATTGCTTGTTTTTCTCTCTTTTAGTTGATATCCTGGAAAACCAAAAAAGAAACAAACCCAGTGCCGTCGAGTCGATTTCCACTCATAGTGACTCTATAGGACAGAGCAGAACTGCCCCATAGAGTTTCCAAGGAGTGTCTGGCGGATTCAAACTACTGACCCTTTGGTTAGCAGCTGTGGCACTTAACCACTGCACCACCAGGGTTTCTGATGCCCTGGAAAGCACTGAGCTAATGTGGTAGCCTATCACGAAAAAGAAAATAGGATTCCATGGCTTTCTTGTTTTTGAATGAACTTCATTCCTAGTTCCTTTTTTCCCCCTTCCCATAATGAAACAGGGTGGCCATAAAATCTGAAAACATAGATAATGTTCTATCATGTAATGTAATATAATGTTAGTAACCATGTAAGATGTATTTGGTTCCAGACTTGGTGGCCACCCTGCATCTGTGTCTTGGCTTACCCAGCTAATTGACAATGCTATTTACAGTAGGCAACAAGGACACATAAAAATCTGGGACATTTTGGCAGTAGTGTTCAAAACCTTAAAAACATCTTTCAACAGAAAATCTCTGCCCATGAAGTTATTGAAAGAAAACTGGAGACTTCTATTTTAGAATGTTAATTAGGAGACTTGGTGGTACAATGGTTAAGTGCTCAGCTGCTAACTGAAAAGTCAGCATTTCAAACCACCAGCTGCTCTGCAGGAGAAAGATGTGGCAGTCTGCTTCCTTAAAGACTTACACCCTTGGAAACCCTATGGGGCAGTTCTACTCTGTCCTATAGTGTTGCAATCTCAGTATCTAATAATGAGAAATTAAATTAGAAACTGGTTAAATACATTATGATATATCCACAATGCAACCCTTAAAATATGTGCTGTAAAAATTACTTTGACATGGGAAAATATTCAAGACCTGCAAAACTCATTCAGTGAACAAATATTTATTGCCACAGAAGGTGTGCATTTTCTTTAATAGGTATATTTCAAGAATAGGATGGGCTATAATGTGTCACAGTGGAAACAGGTGATGATTAGTGTTAAAAGTTTTTTACAACCTTTCTCAGAAGTGACTCATCCTTTCCTATTTATTTATTCAGCTATTCATTTAGTTGCTAAGTTCCCTGGTGGTTTTAAGACATGCTTGTAAATTCTTTGATGCTCCAACCAACAAAATGGATTCTTGTTCCCTCTCCATGAATATGGCCTGGCTCTAGTGACTCACTTCTAATGAATAGACTGTGGTGGAAGTGATGTTGTGTGCCTTCAAAGGCTTAGTCATAAAAGGTGATACAGCTTTCGCTGGTCTCTCTTTCTGTCTCAGTACATACACCTTGGTAACCCTAAGTTGACATGTGAGAAATCTGGCTCACCTGAAGCTGACATGCTGGCGAGACCATAAGAAGAGAACCTGTAGAAAGAGATGTCTGAGGAATCCCAATTGTTGCAGCCCCCACCTGTGTGAGTCTTCCCATCTTAGGCAGCAGGCAGGTGGAACAAGGGCATCTTCAGATAATGCCAGCCCCAGCCTTTGAGCCATCCTGGCTGATGTTGAGTGGAGCAAAGACCAGACTCTGTCCATATTCGAGATTTGTGAGCAAAATAAATGTTGTTGCTGTTTTTTAAGCCACTAAGTTTTGGGGTGATTGTTATATAGACTTAGATAGCTAGAACAAAACCTTACCTCTCAGGTAGATTACAAACTGTATGTATATCTATATTTTATCTTTATCTGTCATAAAAAAAAAAACATTGGAAGGATATAAAATAAAGACATATCGATAGGGTTATATTTGGGGAGTGGAACTATGGGTTGTTTTGGTTATTCCTTTTGATACACTGATTACTGTGATTGGTGATACATTTATTACCTTTATCATTAGATAGGAAATAAATATATGAACGGTTTAATAAATAAATAGGGAAGGATATATCACTTCTGAGAAAGGCTGTGAAAATCTTTGAACACTAATCATCTGTTTCCACTGTGACACATTATACCTCATTCCATTCTTGAAATAGCCTATTAAAGAAAATGCACTCCTCCTGTGAAAATACAGTGTGCTGAGCACCCTGGCTTCACAGATGCTGCATTGTCAGGTTAGAAAACAGGACCTGGGAAGAGTGACTCACGACTCCAGAATGCTGCCTAGCAACTTGTATTCATCAGAACAGCCCTCAAACCTGTTTTCCTCAATAGTAGTTGTGCTTTGAAAAAGTAACTTAGCTGTCTCTGGTTTCTGGATATTTGTAGTCCCATTCTTTGTCTTTCATAAAATGACTCATGAGAAAAAGAAGACCACAAAGCTCAGAAAGGTGTTTTATTTATGCCAGCATAACCTGACCACTGGTCTCAAAAGCTTCACCTAATAATACACCGATGCCAGGAGAAGATTGCTTGAAAGATAATAATTAGCCTTCTCTGCATGCATTTCTGAAGGAGAAAGATGTGGCAGTCTGCCTCTGTAAAAAAATTTACAGCCTTGGGAACCTTATGGGGCAGTTCTACTCTGTCTTATAGGGTCAGAGTGAGTTGGAATCAACTCTACGGCAATGGGTTTGACATGCATTTCACATACTCCTTGCATATTGGTGGGAATAGGATTACGAAAATATCCGTAGCTTCTTGGCTATTTGTGCTGTGACTATGTGGACTGCTTGGTTGGTGGTGACATTTGCTTTCTATTTCCATATGAAATAAGGCAGTCCAACATGCTGGGGAAGCTGTTTTTAGTAAAAGATAATTAACATTTTCATCTTCAGGAATTTTGTCGTAGACAGAATAGGCCTAGATTTGGCAGTTTGTATAGTAACCTGTGAAAGTGTGTTGCATATTATTACTGTCAGGATGGTGACAAAAAGCAGAAAAACAAGAGTACAAAATTTATCTTTACTTTCAGAACCCTGGAATATGTCCATTTTAATAATGTTTGAGGCAAGGCTAAGCTAGTTTCCCAGC
Source organism: Elephas maximus indicus (assembly GCF_024166365.1). NCBI lineage: Eukaryota > Metazoa > Chordata > Mammalia > Proboscidea > Elephantidae > Elephas > Elephas maximus. Next base: position 122,162,218 of record NC_064819.1, on the reverse strand, counting down.
CCAGCTATAAATAGCTTGTTCTTCAGTCTGAGTTCAAGCTGTAAAAAGCCTTCAGACCTCCTCTGACGAGCTGTGCCCACCCTTTCACCATCATGACAATGTTTTTTCCCCCTTTCTTCTCCTGATAGAATGAAAATGTTGAGTATAGTGTGACATTAAATTCTCTGAAGAGTGATAGCATCAGTTTTCCTTACTTAGTGAAAAAAATTTTTTTATTTTATTTTATGTGCCATACACTGTGCTATGTATATGTATGTATGTATATATATATGTTATTGTGTTTTTGGTGAAAGTTTACACAGAAAATTAGGTTCCCGTTTAACAATTTCTATACATATTGTGCATAGTGATTAAGAGCTTGGCTGCTCACCAAAAGTTCAGCAGTTCGAATCTACCAGCCACTCCTTGGAAACCCTATGGGGTAGTTCTACTCTGTCCTGTAGAGTCGCTGGGAGTCGGAATCAACTTGATGGCAATGGGTTTGGTTTTTGGTTACACATATTTTCAGTGACATCGGTTACATTTTCCACAATGGGTCAACATTCTCATTATTTCCATTCTGGTTGTTCTGTTTGCTTAATCTAGCTTCCCTGCCCGCCCCCCATCTTTGCTTTAGGGTAAATGTTGAGCGTTTGGTCTTGTATAGATGATTTTTTGAACAAGTATAGTACTTGTGGGTGATATTGTTTATTTTATGAGCCAATTTGTTTCTTAGCTGAAGGGTGACCTCTGGGAGTGGTTTAATACAAATTTTAAAGGGTATCTCAGGGTGATTATCTCGGGGGTTCCTCTAGTCTCTAATGGTCTGGTAAGTCTGGCCTTTTTTCAGAATTTGAGTTTTGTTCTACTTTTTTCTCCCATTCTATCCAGGACCATCTATTGTGTCCCTGGGCAGAACAGTCAGTAGTGGTAGCTGGGCACTGTCTAGCTCTTCTGGTCTCAGGATATATAAGGCCATGGTTCATGTAGGCAATTAGTCCTTTCTTCTTTGAGTCTTTGGTTTCCTTCTTTCTCTTTTGCTTCAGATGAGTAGAGACCAATAGTTGTATCTTAGATGGCCATTTTATACTTCAGATACTTTTTGGGTGGTAAAGAGCCAAATCATTTCTATAGAAATGATAACCTCAAATGTTAATTTTTATTACCCTTTAGAATATTAACCAGATTTTAAATAATTTAGTGATCTTATTCCAGCCCTTTCTTTCATTGACTATATGGACCAATCTCTCCTTTACTCCTTCAGCCAGCTTTGCCATCCTGCTGGTTTCCTCCTTAATGCGCTAAATAATTCTTTGTCTCGTGTTCCCTGTAGGTTTGGATGATAGGCATGTTTTTGCCTTTTTAAATTATACTATTTAATTCTCACAAAATCCAGTGAAGTAGATGTTATTATTTTCTCCATCGTATAGACAAAGAATTTGAGGATTGAAGAGGTTAAATAACCAGCTGAAGGTTTCACATTAATAAGGAAAGGAGCTGAGATATAGACTCAGGGCTGCCTGATTCCAAAGCCCATGTTTGAATCAGTATGCTCAACTCCTTGTTGCTTGGGCACTGAGGGCAGAAGCCTTTTTTGTTATTCATCTATATGAGTCTACAATACTATACACTTGATAAAATTTTTTGTACCAAATTAAATTTCAGAAATAAAACCTTATTGAAAGAAGATGTTGTTGTTAGTTAGTTGCTGTTGAGTCGATTTTGACTCATGGCAGACCCCACGTGTGCAGGGTAGAACTGCTCTACAGGGTTTTCAAGACTGATCTTCCAGAAGCAGGTCACCAGGCCTGTATTCCAAGGCACCTCTGAGTGGGTTCAAACTGCCAACATTTTGGCTAGTAGTCGAGCACTTAACTATTTGCACCATCCAGGGTCTCTTATGACTAATATTAATTTAAATCTACATGAAAAAAGGAAAAGCATCAGTAAAAGTAATTAGATAATTATAAAAGAAAGTATAATTAGACATTCCTTCTCCTTTCTTCTCTTATTAAAATATGCATAAAGCAATATCTAGAAATTATTATTATTTTGTTACCTGTAACATAGAGATGTAATATATTTGACAATAACAGTACAAAGGAAGAGGGAGAGTGAAACTCTACTGGAGTAAGGAAATGACATCAGATGGCAACTCAAATATCAGGAAGAAAAGAAGGGAGCCAGAAGTTGTAGATAAGGAAGTTAATATAAAAAATTCTATAAACACATATTTTCTCCTTTCTGAGCTTCTTTGATAGACTTAAGGTTACATGAAACAATAACTGTAACACTTTATGGTTGAGGTTGTAACATACATAACTTTAATATATGACAATAATAGCACAAAAATGGGAATGGAGCAGAGTTTCTGTATCTCACAGGAATTAGTATAAATCTGAAGTAGAGTCTAATAATTTATATTATATATTGTAATCCCTAGAGCAAACACTAATAAAATAACTCAAAAAATAAAATTTAAAAACTCTTTAAGGAACTAAAATTGTATATTAAAAAATGTCCACTTAATACAAAAGAAAGCAGTAAAAGAGTAAGAAGAGAGCAAAAAGGACATGAAACACAAAGAAAATAAAAATGAAATGGGGTGTAAATCCAAGTACATCAATAATAACATTAAATGTGAAGGAATTAAACAATCCAATCAAATGGCAGAAATTGTTAGACTCAATAAAAAATAAGATCCAACTATATGCTACCTACAAGAGACACATTTTAGATTTCAAAGATAGAAATAGGTTGAAAATAAAAGGATGGAAAAAGATAATCATGCAACAGCAACCCCAAGAGAGCTGGAGTGCCTATAATTACATCAGAAAAAATTGACTTTAAGAGAAAAAATATTGCTAGAGACAGAGGACATTTTATAATTTCCTAGTCTCCTGGGAAGAGGAATTAGTAGGGTGGGAAGAAAGGAAGGATCAGAAGTTACTGAAGTTGGTTAGCTTGCTCCTATAGGATTGGTTCAGGAACTGGGGACGGTTTCCACAGGAGGAGGGCCCGTTAGGGCAAACAAGTTCCAGCTGGGGAAAACAAGGTCCGGGGAAGAAGATTTTTTCTTTAATTCTTTTCCTCATGGACCTCACAGTTCAACTTTTAATTTTTCATCATGGTCTTCCCTATCAACAGTCAGTGGAAATGACTTCATGATCAGGTTGAGTTCCAGAAAAAATGTACATTTTATATCTTACTGAGAAAAAATCTGAGAGGATATAAATTACTTGGTAGGATGGTAATTCAATTTAATGGTTGAATGGAATGGCTACCCTGAAGATGACTAGGCTGAGAAGAAGAAATGATGAACAACTATGAATGAATGGGAGAAAAGCATTTGAAAAAATGAAAAATGTTTTGATATAGCTTATGAAGGGCAAAATCCTTCAATTCTTCTGCTACCTTAATGACTTAATGATAATAAAACCAAAGGAATCATCAATCTTTCAAAAAACATATTAGTTTTACAATGAGTCATGTGCCACCATAGTGTGCTATCAAATTGTATTTATTTAGTATTAGTGCATGTGATAAAATATCACTTTTTATTTTTTAAATGGGTGCAGTTCTTGATTGTTGCGATCATATCACCTAAATGTACTTTATGAAATGTGTTCATTACATTTTTTTTGAACATTTGTGTTTTAGGTGAACATTTACAAAGCAAATTAGTTTCCCATTCAACAATTTATGCACAAATCATCCCATGACATTGGTTGCTATCCCCACAATGTGTCAGCACTCTCCCCATTTCCACCCTGCCTTCCCCATTTCTGTCCCTCCAGTTTCCCTAACCTCCTTGCCTTCTCATCTTTGCTTTTGGGCACATGTTGCCTGTTTGGTCTTGTGCAGTTGATTGTTCTAAGGAGCACATTCCTCACGGGTGTTATTATTTACTTTATAGGCCGATCTATTATTTGGCTGAAAGCTGACCTCCAGGACTGGCTGCAGCTCCATGTTAAAAGGGTGTCTTAGGGTGATAATCTTGGGGGTTCCTCAGTCTCTTATCAGTCCAATAAGTCTGGTCTTTTTCATGAATTTGTGTTTTGGTCTACATTTTTCTCCCATTCTAACTGGGACCTTCTGTTATGATCCTGGTCAGAGCGGTTGGTAGTGGTAGCTGGGACCATCTGGTTGTTGTGGTCTCAGGCTAGAGGAGGCTGTGGTATGAACCATTAGTCCTGTGGACTAATTACGTCCTTGAGTCTTTGGTTTCTTTCACTCTCCTTCGCTCCGGATGGGAAGAGACCAATGGTTGCATCTTAGATGGCCGCTCACAAGCTTTTAAGACCTGGGAACATTATCTTTATGAAGTATGTTATGACTTAGATGTCTTTTGACTTAGATGTCAATTGACTTAGATGTCCCCCACAATTATGATCTTTAGCCTTCAAGCCCAGTAAGTCAGTCCCATGAGGTGTTTGGATGTCTAAGAAAGTTCCTTAACTCTGCTGTCTATGTGGTCTATTATATATACAAATGCCCACAACTATACGTATATATGCACGTGCATGAGCTCCCATACACCCTCCCTCACCTATACAGCATACATATCTACCTAGGTAACCACTCACAAATTTTGGGTTGTTATTAATATTGTTACAGCATTTATTGTAGTTGTCCTTTGTTCTTGCATACCTCTCAGTGCCTTCATTCGTTTACCTTGGTCATGTTGTGCTGACTTCTCCTGTATTATGTATTGCCTTTCCCTTCACCAGAATTAACACGTGTATACTATCTAGGGAGCTCTGGTGGCACAGTGGTTAAAAACTCGGCCGCTAACCAAAAGGTCAGCAGTTCGAATCTACCAGCTGCTCCTGGAAAACCCTATGGGGCAGTTCTACTGTGTCCTATAGGGTCACTATGAGTTGGAATAGACTTGATGGCAACAGGTTTTTTATACTTGTTTTTTTTTTAGTGCCTACTACCAATCCCTACCTACGACTAACCCTCCCATCCCTGGTAACCATCAAAGAAGGTTGCTTTCTCTATGTAAACCTATTTTTGACTTTTTGTTTATCATTATGTATAAATCAATCTCTCTCATTTTTTAAATTGTGCTTTAGATGAAGGTTTACAGAGCAAATTATTTTCTAATTAAACAATTAATACACATATAGTTTTGTGACATTGATTGCCAACCCCATGACATGTCAACAATCTCCCCTTCTTGACCTGGGGTTCCCCATTAATCAGCTTTCCTGTTCCCTCCTGGCTTCTTGTCCGTGCCTCTGGGTTGGTTTGCCCATTTAGTCTTGTTTTGTTTTATGGGCCTGTCTAATCTTTGACTGAAGGATGAACCTCAGGAGTGACTTCCAGTACTGAGTTAAACGGGTCTCCAGGGGTCATACTCTCAGGGTTTCTCCATTCTCTGTCAGACCAGTAAGTCTGACCTTATTTTGTGAAGTAGAATTTTGGTCTACATTTATTTCCAGCTCTGTCTAGGACCCTCTATTATGACCTCTGTCAGAGCAGTTGGTGGTGGTAGATGGGCACCATCCAGTTCTTCTGGGCTCAGGCTGGTGGAGGCTGTAGTTCATGTGGTCCATTAGTCCTTTGGACTGATATTTTCCTGTGTCTTTGGTTTTCTTCCTTCTCCTTTGCTCCGAACGTGATGGGACCAATAGATGAATGGCCACTCGCAAGCTTTTAAGATCTCTGATGTTATTCACTGAAGTAGGACGTATAATATATTCTTTATGAACTATGTTATGCCACTTGACATAGATGTCCCTAGCCCTCACCCTCAGTACCTTGGTCACAAAAGGTGTTTGGATGTGTCTAGGAAGCTTCTATGACTTTGTCTTGGTTAAGTTGTGCTAACTTCCCTTATATTGTGTGTTGTCTTTCCCTTCACAAAAGTTAACACTTGTCTACTGTACAGTTAGTGATTTCTCCTCCCCATCTCTACCCTCCCTCGTAACCATCAAAGATTGTTGTTTTCTGTGTGTAAACCTTTTCTTGGGTTTTTATAATAGTGGTCTAATACAATGTTTGTCCTTTTGTGATTATTTTCCTCAGCATAATGCCCTCCAAATTCATCTGTGTTGTGAGATGTTTTGTGAGTTCATCATTGTTCTTCATCATTGTGTAGTATTCCATCATGTGTATGTACCTTAATTTGCTTATCCATTCATCTGTTGATGGGCACTTAGGTTGTTTCCATATTTTTGCTATTATGAACAATACTGCAGTAAGCATGGTTGTGCATGTGTCTATCCTTGTGATAGCTCTTATTTCTCTGGGTTATATTCCTAGGAGTGGGATTGCTGGATCATATGGTATTTCTATTTCTAGCTTTTTAATTAAGTGCCATGACATTTTCCATGTTGGTTGTACCATTTTACATTCCCACCAGCAATGCATAAGAGTTCCAAGCTCCCTGCTTCCTCTCCAACATTTGTTATAGCCTGTTTTTCTCATTAGTTTCAGTAATGTCAGGGTGAGATGGTATCAGATGGTAGTTTTGATTTGCGTTTTTCTAATGGCTAAAATTAAAAGATAAAATAAAATAAAAAATAAATTTTATTTTTAATGTTCATGAGCATTTTCTCATGTGTCTGTTAGTGCCTGCATATCTTCTTTGGTGAAGTGTCTGCTCCTACCCTTTGCCTGTTTTTTTAATTGGATTCTTTGCCTTTCTGTTATTGAGGTTTTGAATTGTTCTACAGATTCTAGAGATTAGACCCTTGTTGGTTATGTCGTAGACAAAAAATTTTTCCCAGTCTGTAGGTTCTCTTTTTTCTCTTTTGGTGAAGCCTTGATGAGCATAAGTGTTTAATTTTTAGGAGCTCCCAGTTATCTAGTTTATCTTCCGGTATTTGTGCATTGTCAGTTATGGTTTGTATTCTATTTATGCCATGTATTAGGTCCCCTAGCATTGTCCCTATTTTTCCTTCCATGACTATTATCATTTTAGGTTTTATATGGGTCTTTGATTCATTTTGAATTAGTTTTTGTGTATGATGTGAGATATGGGTCCTGTTTCATTTTTTACAGATGGACATCCAGTTTTGCCAACAGCTTTTGTTAAAAAGACTGTCTTTTCCCCTATTTAATGGATTTGGTCCCTTGTCAAAGATCAGCTGGTCACAGGTGGATGGATTTATGTCTCAGTTTTCGATTCCGTTCCATTGGTCTATGTGTCTGTTGTACCACTACCAGGCTGTTTCGACAACTATGGCTGTTCAGAAATCAGGTAGTGTGAGGCCCCCTACTTTGTTCTTTTTCTTCAACAATGCTTTGCTTATCTGGGGCTTCTTTCCTTTCCATATAAAGCTGGTGATATGTCAGTGTGATTTTATTGGGGCTTGCTTTGTGGCCTAGAATAGGTTCTATTTTGAAGAATGATCCATGTGCATTGGAGAAGAACGTATACTGGGCTGCTGCTGGGTGATGTGTTCTGTATATGTCTGTGAGGTCAAGTTGGTTGATTGTGTTATTTAGATCTTTTGTATCTTAATTTTCTTTCTAGTTGTTCTGTCCATCATCAAAAGTGGTGTGTTAAAGTCTCCTACTATTATGGTAGAACTGTCTATTTTTCTTTGCAGTCTATGAGATTTTGTCTAATGTATTTTGGAGCTCTGCCATTGGGTGCGTAAATGTTTATTATTGTTACATCTTCTTGGTGGATTGACCCTTCAATCATTATATATAATGCCCTTCTTTGTCTCTTATAATGGATTTTTGACTTAAAGTCTATTTTATCTGAAATTATTACTGCTATTCCTGCTCTTTTTTTGATACTGTTTGCTTGATTTATTTTTTCCATCCTGTGATTTTTTTTAAAATAATTTTTATTGTGCTTTAAGTGAAAGTTTACAAATCAAGTCAGTCTCTCACACAAAAACCCATATACACCTTGCTACACACTCCCAGTTACTCTCCCCCTAATGAGACAGCCCGCTCTCTCCCTCCACTCTCTCTTTTCGTGCCCTTTCTGCCAGCTTCTAACCCTCTCCACCCTCTCATCTCCCCTCTAGGTAGGAGATGCCAACATAGTCTCGAGTGTCCACCTGATCCAAGAAGCTCACTCCTCACCAGCATCCCTCTCCAACCCATTATCTAGTCCAATCCATGTCTGAAGAGTTGGCTTCAGGAATGGCTCCTGTCCTGGGGCAACAGAAGGTCTGGGGGCCATGACCACCAGGGTCCTTCCATTCTCAGTCAGAACATTAAGTCTGTTCTTATGAGAATTTGGGGTCTGCATCCCACTGCTCTCCTGCTCCCTCAGGGGTTCTCTGTTGTGTTCCCTGTCAGGGCAGTCATCGGTTGTAGCCGGGCATCATCTAGTTCTTCTGGTCTCAGGATGATGTAGTCACTGGTTCCTGTGGCTCTTTCTGTCTCTTGGGCTCGTAATCACCTTGTGTCCTTGGTGTTCTTCATTTCTCCTTTGATCCAGGTGGGTTGAGACCAATTGATGCATCTTAGATGGCTGCTTGCTAGCATTTAAGAACCCAGTCGCCACTCTTCAAAGTGGGATGCAGAATGTTTTGTTAATAGATTTTATTACGCCAATTGACTTAGATGTCCCCTGAAACCATGGTCTCCAGACCCCTGCCCCTGCTACGCTGGCCTTCGAAGCATTCAGTTTATTCAGAGAACTGCTTTGCTTTTGGTTTAGTCCAATTGTGCTGACCTCCCCTGTATTGTGTGCTGTCTTTGCCTTCACCTTAAGTAGTTCTTATCTACTATCGAGTTAGTGAATACCCTTCTGTCACCCTCCCTCCCCCCTCTTGTAACCACAAAAGAATCTTTTCTTCTCAGTTTAAACTATTTCTCAAGTTCTTATAATAGTGGTCTTATACAATATTTGTCCTTTTGCAACCAATTTCACTCAGCATAATGCCTTCCAGGTTCCTCCATGTTATGAAGTGTTTTACAGATTCCTTACTGTTCTTTATCGATGCATAGTATTCCATTGTGTGAATATACCATAATTTATTTATCCATTCAGCCGTTGATGGGCACCTTGGTTGCTTTCATGTTTTTGCTATTGTAAATAGTCCTGCAATAAACATGGGTGTGCATATATCTGTTCGTGTAAAGGCTCTTATTTCTCTTGGATATATTCTAAGGAGTGGGATTGCTGGATCATATGGTAGTTCTATTTCTAACTTTTTAAGGAAGTGCCAAATAGATTTCCAAAGTGGTTGTACCATTTGCCATTCCCACCAGCAGTGTAGAAGTGTTCCAATCTCTCCACAGCCTCTCCAACATTTATTATTTTGTGTTTTTTGGATTAATGCCAGCCTTGTTGGAGTGAGATGAAATCTCATTGTAGTTTTGATCTGCATTTCTCTAATGGCTAATGATCGTGAACATTTCCTCATATATCTGTTAGCTACCTGAATGTCTTCTTTAGTGAAGTGTCTATTCATGTCTTTTGCCCATTTTTAAATTGGGTTATTTGTCTTTTTGCAGTTGAGTTTTTGCAGTACTATGTAGATTTTAGAGATCAGGCGCTGATCAGAAATGTCATAGCTAAAAACTTTTTCCCAGTCTGTAGGTAGTCTTTTTACTCTTTTGGTGAAGTCTTTGGATGAGCATAAGTGTGATTTTTAGGAGCTTCCAGTTATCTAGTTTTTCTTCTACATTCCTTATAATGTTTTCTATACTGTTTATGCCATGTATTAGGGCTCCTAACGTTGTCCCTATTTCTCCTTCCATGATCTTTATCGTTTTAGATTTTATAGTTAGGTCTTTGATCCATTTGAGTTAGTTTTTGCGCATGGAGTGAGGTATGGGTCTTGTTTCATTTTTTTTGCAGATGGATATCCAGTTACACCAGCACCATTTGTTAAAAAGACTGTCTTTTCCCCATTTAACTGTTTTGGGGCCTTTGTCAAATATCAACTGCTTATGTCTGGATTCTCAATTCTGTTCCATTGGTCCATGTATCTGTTGTTATACCAGTACCAGGCTGTTTTGACTACTGTGGCGGTATAATAGGTTCTAAAATCAGGTAGTGTGAGGCCTCCCACTTTGTTCTTCTTTTTCAGTAATGCCTTATTATTTATCCGGGGCCTCCTTCCCTTCCACATGAAATTGGTGATTTGTTTCTCCATCTCATTAAAGAATGTCGTTGGGATTTGGATCAAAAATTGCATTAAATTTATAGATCGCTTTTGGTAGAATAGACATTTTTATAATGTTAAGTCTTCCTATCCATGAGCAAGGTATATTCTTCCACTTACGTAAGTCTCTTTTGGTTTCTTGCAGAAGTGTACTGTAGTTTTCTTTGTATAAGTCTTTTACATCTCTGGTAAGATTTATTCCTAAGTATTTTATCTTCTTGGGGGCTACTGTAAATGGCATTGATTTGGTGATTTCCTCTTCGATGTTCTTTTTGTTGGTGTAGAGGGATCCAACTGATTTTTGTATGTTTGTCTTGTATCCCGATACTCTGCTGAACTCTTCTATCAGTTTCAGTAGTTTTCTGGAGGATTCCTTATGGTTTTCTGTGTATAAGATCACGTCATCTGCAAATAAAGATACTTTTACTTCTTCCTTGCCAATCTGGTTGCCCTTTATTTCTTTATCTAGCCTAATTGTTCTGGCTAGGACTTCCAGCACAATGTTGAATAAGAGTGGTGATAAAGGGCATCCTTGTCTGGTTCCCGATCTCAGTGGGAATGCTTTCAGGCTGTCTCCATTTAGGGTGATATTGGCTGTTGGCTTTGTATAAATGTCCTTTATTATGTTGAGAAATTTTCCTTCTATTCCTATTTTGCTGAGAGTTTTTATCATCAGTGAGTGTTGAACTTTGTCAAATGCCTTTTCTGTATCAATTGATAAAATCATGTGATTCTTTTATTCATGTGGTGGATTACATTAATTGTTTTTCTAATGTTGAATCATCCCTACATACCTGGTATGAATCCCACTTGGGTATGGTGAATTATTATTTTGATATGTTGTTGAATTCTATTGGCTAGAATTTTGTTGAGGATTTTTGCGTCTACATTCATGAGGGATATAGGTCTATAATTTTCTTTTCTTGTGGTGTCTTTACCTGGTTTTGGTATCAGGGATATGGTGGCTTCATAGAATGAGTTTGGTAGTATTCCACCCTTTTCTATGCTCTGAAATACCTTTAGTAGTAGTGGTGTTAACTCTTCTCTGAAAGTTTGGTAGAACTCTGCAGTGAAGCCATCCGGGCCAGGGCTTTTTTTTTTGTTGGGATTTTTTTGATTACCTTTTCAATCTCTTCTTTTGTTATGGGTCTATTTAGTTGTTCTACCTCTGTTTGTGTTAGTTTAGGTAGGTACTGTGTTGCTAGGTATTCATCCATTTCTTCTAGGTTTTCAGATTTGTTCAAGTATAGTTTTTCATAGTAATCTGATATGATTCTTTTAATTTCAGTTGGGTCTGTTGTAATATCACCCATCTCATTTCTTATTTGGGTTATTTGCTTCTTCTCCTGTTTTTCTTTTGTTGGTTTGGCTAATGGTTTATCAATTTTGTTGATTTTTTACAAAAAACCAGCTTTTGGTCTTGTTAATTCTTTCAATTGTTCTTCTGTTTTCTATTTCATTTAGTTCAGCTCTAATTTTTATTATTAATTTTCTTCTGGTGCCTGTGGGTTTCTTTTGTCGCTCTCTTTCTATTTGTTCAAGTTGTAGGGATAATTCTTTGATTTTGGCCCTTTCTTTTTGGATGTGTGCATTTATTGAAATAAATTGCCCTCTGAGCACCACTTTTGTTGTGTCCCAAAGGTTCTGATAGGAAGTGTTTTCATTCTCATTGGAGTCTCTGTATTTCTTTATTCCATCCTTAATGTCTTCTATAATCCAGTCTTTTTTGAGCAGGGTATTGTTTAGTTTCCAAGTGTTTGATTTCTTTTCCTGTTATTGATTTCCACTTTTATGGCCTTATGGTCAGAGAAGATGCTTTGTAATATTTCAGTGTTTTGAATTCTGCCAATGCTTGCTTTATGACCTAATATGTGGTCTATTCTAGAGAATGTTCCATGTGCACTAGAAAAGAAATTATAGTTGGTTGCTGTTCGGTGGAGTGTTCTGTATATGTCTACGAGATTAAGTTGGTTGGTTGTGTTATTTAGATCTTCCGTGTCCTCATTGAGCTTCTTTCTGGATGTCCTGTCCTTCACCGAAAGTGGTGTGTTGCAGTCTCCTACTATTATTGTGGAGCTGTCTGTCTCGCTTTTCAATGCTGATAGAGTTCATTTTATGTATCTTGCAGCCCTGTCATTGGGTGCATATATATTTACTATGGTTATATCTTCTTGGTGTATTGTCCCTTTAATCATTATATAGTGTCCTTCCTTATCCTTTCTGATGGATTTAACTTTAAAGTCTATTTTGTCAGAAATTAATATTGCCACTCTTTTTTGATTGTTGTTTGCTTGATATATTTTTTTCTTTCCTTTGAGTTTTAGTTTGTTTGTGTCTCTAAGTCTAAGGTGTGTCTCTTGTAGGCAGCATATAGACAGATCTTGTTTTTCAGTCCATTCTGCCACTCTCTGTCTCTTTATTGGTGCATTTAGTCCATTTATATTCAGGATAACTATGGATAGGTATGAATTTAGTGCTATCGTTTTGATGTCTTTATTTGTGTATTGACAGCTTCTTTTTCCCACTTGATTTTATGTGCTGGGTAGATTTTCTTTGTATATTATCCTTTCCTCATATATGTTGTTGATTTTGTTTCTGCTGATTCTGTATTTTTCCCCTGTATTTTATTTTGATGAGTAGGATAGTTTATCTCCTTTGTGGTTACCTTATTATTTACCCCTATGTTTCTAAATTTATAACTAACTTTTATTTCTTTGTATTGCCATATCTTCCTCTCCATATGGAGGGTGTATGATTACATTTCTTAGTCCCTCTTTATTATTTTAATGTTGTCTTCGTTTGTATAATAACATTGCTGTTACCCTGTGTTGGGCTTTTTTTTTCAAATCTTGCTTTTTTTTTTTTTTTTTGGATTTCCCTCTCTGGGTTGACTTCTGTTTGCTGTGCCCAGTGTTCTAGTCTTGGGCCGATACCTGATATTATTGATTTTCTAACCAAAGAACTCCCTTCAGTATTTCTTGTAGTTTTGGTTTGGTTTTTATGAATTCCCTCCACTTGTGTTCATCTGGAAATGTCTTAATTTCACCTTCATATTTAAGAGGCAGTTTTGATGGATATATGATTCTTGGCAGGCAGTTTTTTCCCTTCATTTTTTAAAATATGTCATCCCATTGCCTTCTTGCCTGCATGGTTTCTGCCGAGTAGTCCGAGCTTATTCTTATTGGCCCTCCCTCGTAGGTGACTTTTCATTTATCCCTTGTTGCTGTTGTAATTATCTCTTTATCTTTGGTTTTGGCAAGCTTGATTATAATATGTCTTGGTGACTTTCTTTAAACATCTACCTTATGTGGAGTTCGATGAGCATCTTGGATAGACATCTTCTCATCTTTCACAATATCAGGGAAGTTTTCTGCCAACAAAACCTCAACAATTTTCTCTGTATTTTCTGTTATCCCTCCCTGTTCTGGTACTCCAATCACTCCTAGGTTATTTCTCTTGATAGAGTCCCACATGATTCTTAAGGTTTCTTCATTTTTTTAAATTCTTTTATCTGATTTTTCTTCAAATATATTAGTGCCACATGATTTATCTTTGAGTTCAGAAATTCTAGCTTCTACTTGCTCCTCTGACTTTCTATTGAGTTATCTAATTCTGTAATTTTATTGTTAATCTTCTGAATTTCTGATTGCTGTCTGTCTATGGATTTTTCCCGCTTATTAAACTTTTCATTATATGCGTGAATAATCTTTCTGATTCCTTCAGTTGCTTTATGTGTGCATTCCTTGGTTTGTTCCGCTTATTGCCTCATTTCCTTCCTGATGTCTTGAAGGGTTCTGCGTATTAAACTTTTGTATTCTGCATCTGGTAATTCCAGGAATGCACTTTCATCTAAAAGATCCCTGGATTCTTTGTTTTGAGAGCCTGTTGAGGTGATCATGGCCTGTTTCTTTATGTGACTTGATACTGACTATTGTCTCCAAGCCATCTATAAGTTATTGTATTTGTTTACGCTTGCTTACTGTGTCATAGCTTCTTGCTTTGTTTTGTTTTGGCATACCCCTATGGGTTGCTTGAGTGAGCTAGCTAGATTATTTTCACCTTTGGAGCTCTGGTGTCCTGTCCCCAGCTGGCTAGAGTGGTTATCAGGTATATCAGTCTAGGAGTCCATTCAGTTTTCTTGTATGAATTCAGCTCAGGTTTCCAGGTAGCTGATATCAAGTGTGTGGTACAGGCTCTGTCCTACAGTCTTAGAGGGGCAGGGGTGATTGATGTATGTACCGGTATCTGATTGCAGCAGGGGGTCATGCTCTGAACAAGACAGGGGGCTGAGAACCGACCCCCAAGTGTCTCTGAGGAATACGCATCTCTGTTCCCTAGAGCGTGCTGGTGGGTGGGCTCTGCAGAGGGACCATGGGCACCCAAAGTTTTTGTTGTAAAGACTGGGAGGTACCAGTTATCCCTGGACCCCTGTTGCGGGTGGCTGGGCGACCCAAAGTGGAGCCACCAGTCCTTAGATCCGTGTTGTGGGTAGGTGAGGACCTTGTTTAATAGGCAAAGCAATGTCAAATGTCAAACACCCACCTCTCCACCGAACCGCTGAAATGGTTGGAGTTTGCCAACAAGGGCCTATTCTCCCGAAATAGGCCCACACAGGTCCATGCAGAAGGGAAAGGTGCTCAGGGTCCACGGACGGTTTATGCCTGGACAGGAGCCACTTCTGTCCTGAGCTCCCCCAGTTAATGGAGCTAGCAAATTATCTTTTCCCCCTAGTTGCAAATTTTTTCCTTCCCCAAGGGTGGGAGAACGGCTCCAGGTGCTCACCAGGGTCTATCTCAGGCTTAGGGATTCAGCGCCTCCGCCGCCGCTCCAGGAATGGTGCCTGAGGGCTCCCCACGATTCATGTCCGGTAACTCCTCTCCGCTTCTGAACGGTCTCTTCATTCCCCTGCCCCTCAGTTCGTTGTTTAAGCTTGCCTTTGATGCTCAGGGCTCCCAGCTTGTCACAAATATACTTGTTTCACTTGTTTTTTCTGGTCTTTGTTGTAAAGAGGGCTCGACAGAAGTGTCTGTGTATTCCGCCATCTTGGCTTCGCCTCTCCATCCTGTGATTTTTAACTTGTTTATGTCTTTATGTCTAAGGTATATCTCTTGGTTGGCAATTCTTTTCCTTCAGGATTTTATATATGTTGCCCCATTGCCTTCTTGTCTGCATGATTTCTGATGAGAAATCAGGGCTTAATCTTATTAGTGCCCTTTTGTAAGTGATATTTCATCTTTCATGAGATGCTTTCAGAATTCTTTCTTTGTCTTTGGTTTTGGGAAGTGTGATTATGATATGTCTTGGTAAATTTTTTGGGGAGGATCTAGTCTATCCTGTATGGGGTTCATTGAGCTTCTTGGATGGTAACCATCTCATCTTTTATGATATTTGGGAAGTTTTCACCCTTATATGTCTTCAAAAATTCTCTGTGTACTTTTTCTCCCTCCTCTTCTGGAAATTCTATTACTCATAAAATTATTTCTCTTGATGATGTACTGCATAACTCATAGGCTTCATTTTTCTTCATTCTTTTTTCTGATTGTTCCTCAAGGGATAGTATCAAGGGATAGTGTCAAGGGCTTTATTCTCTATTTTGCAGATTCTTTCTTCTATTGATTCAGTTTTGCTACTGTGTCCTTCCAATGAGTTATCTCTTTCTGATATTTTATTGTAATTGTCTGAATTTCTAGTTGTTGTTACTAATTGTCCATTGAGTCTGTCATTTTGTTCTTGTATTGTTTTCCTTAAATTTTCTAGTTTTTTTTTTTTTCTATGTTTTCCTGGATCTCTTTGAGGATCCTAAATATAAATCTTTTGAATTCCTTCACAGGTAGTTCTGTTGTTTCTTCTTCTGGGATGTTTTCTTTCCCTTTATTTTGCTCACTTGTTTGAGCCATCTTATCCTATTTTTTCGTGTGATTGTTATTGTCTACTGTCTCTGAGGCATTAAGATTTTACTTTATTTATTGCCTGATTGTATATTTGTTTGTTTTGTCCTGATTTTTTGTTTTGTTTTGTTTTAATATATCAGGGCAGGCAGGGTGGGTGTGTTTTGCTCATCCCTGGTCTAGAGCACAGGAGCACTCATTGCCTGTCACTAGGTGGGGAGGCCAGCTGCAGAGCAGGACAAATGAGTACCACTGTTCACCAGGCATACTGGGCAGCTGGAGACAGGCTGGGTGGGCACGGGCTGCCACCTGTCATCATTCAGTGGCATGGGAGCACATGATGGTGCTTGCTGGGTGGGTGAGGGGGATGTGGTGAGCAGCCAGGGGTGTGGGAGCTCTCCGCTGCTTCCTGGGTGAGCAGTGCCATGTGGCAGGCAACTGGGGGCATAGGAGTTCTCTGCCACTCACCAGGTGTTGAAGCGGTGAACAGGGAGTGTAGTGGGCAACCAGGGGCTCAGGAGCACTCTGTTCTGCTCACCTGGTGGGTAGGGTTGGCAGTGTGGCAGACGGGGCTGGTGGGGGGGGAGAGGGACTTGTATCAAGGTCTCGTGCAGACGGGGTGGCAGGAGTGAGGGGGTTCATGCCTCTAATAACTAGTGTGCTCCTCTGGTCACCAGGAATGGGTGCCTGAGCACTACCTGTTAGCTGTAGCCAGCAATTGAGATCCAGTCCCAACCAAATATGAGAATGGGGGTGCTGCCCGGAGTCTGGTCAGGTGGGGGACCTCCTGCTGACACCATATGGATCTATTACTTTGTGTGCCACCCACCCTAATGGCCAGGGACTGCCGCTGATGAGTAGTCCTGTCTCTGGATCCTGTCTCCTTCCCTGCTCTATGGACACCAGGATCCCTGGAGCTCTCACCCTCCTTTCTGTACTTTCCTTCCTTATATCCACTTCCTGTCCTGCTCACCTTGCTTTACTCTGGGTATGTCTACATAGTTTCTGTCTCTTCTTGGGAATTCCGTGAAGTTTCCTTCCTGTGCTCCTCACCCAGGATTACTGCTGGCTTTGTCTCAAGATGGTCATGCTGTGCTGGGCCAGCTGGTAGGGCACCTCTGCTCCATATCTTTCCTCTGCTGTTTTTGGTCAGTTTCTTCTTCCCATTGATATTTCATCTAATTCTCTATCCTTCCATTTGATGTTCAGGGTTCCAGGACTGTCACCTGTATCTGTTTCACTTGGTTTCTTGGGTCTTTGTAGTAGAGGGATGGCATGGTGTGTCTGACTAAGCTGCCATCTTGGGCCATCTACTCATTCTTAAATTTTTAAGAGAATAATTATATTATGACCAATTTTACTTTTATTCATTTTTAATTCTAACAGAAATCAGTGTTAGTCTAGGTAAATTTTAAGTGGACCAACTTTGTCTGGCATTTTTTTTGTAAGAGCGGAGAAAACCAGAGCCCAGATCAAGGAAATTATGCGTTGTAAAAATCTGTTGTTTTAATGTAACTTTGCCCCTTCTTATCTGGGAATATTGAAAAAAGAAGAATTTACCATTTGTTAAATAAAACATTTATGCCTTTAATTGGTGACTGGAGCATTGACTTATTTCCATTGCACAGACTCCTGTCAAAAATAATTCTCATTAGGATTTTGATAGAGCAACAGGCTTACCCAGGGTGACAAATAATTGGTGCTTCCCTTATGGAATATTATGTAAAACAGAATGCCTGGTATTTACAGCCTACTGTATTGTGTTTCAATTGAGTTTTACCCTGTCTCAACTGTCTCTTCAATGAGAAGGGCTTATTCTTTATTATTGTTGTTAGTTGCCATCAAGTCAGCTCTGACTCATGGTAGCCTTATGTATAACAGAACAAAAATTGCCCAGTCCTGTACCATCTACATGATTGTTATGGATTGAGTTCTGTCCCTGAAAATTGGGTATCAACTTGGCTAGGCCATTATTTCCAGTGCTGTATGGTGGTCTTCCATTTTGTGATCTGATGTAATTTTCCTATGTGTTGTAAATCCTAAACTCTATGATTTTAATGAGGCAGGATTAGAGGAAGTTATGTTAATGAGGCAGGACTCAGTCTACAGGATTAGGTTATATTATGAGTCAATCTCTTTTGAGATATGAAGGAGAGAAGCGAGCAGAGAGGAGAGGGACCTCTTACCACCAAGAAAGAAGCACTGAGAACAGAGTGCACCCTTTGGACCTGGGGTCCTTGTGCTTAAGAGCTCTTACACCAGGGGAAGATTGATCACAAGGACCTTCCACCAGAACTGACAGAGAAAGTCTTCCCCGGGAGCTGGCTTAATGAATTTGGACTTTAGCCTTCTAGACTAAGAGAGAAGAAATTTCTGTTAAAGCCATCGACTTGTAGTATTTCTGTTATAACAGTAGTAGATAACTAAGACAATGATCATTGGTATGTTTGTGTCTATTGTTGTGGCTATTATGTCACTTCATCCCATTAAGGGTTTCCTTCTTTTTTGCTGATATTTGACTTTACCAAACATGATGTCCTTTTCTAGTGATTGTTCTTTCCTGATGACATGTCCAAAGTAAGCAAAGGGAAGTACTGCTTCAAAGGAGCATTGTGGTTGTATTTATTCTAAGACTGATTTCTTTGTTCTTTTGGCAGGCTATGGTATAACCTTAGAAGCAGGTAATGTATGCATGCAACATCAGTTTTAAGGAGCCCTGAGTTAATTCCATCTGATAAACCTCTTTGATATTCGCAAGGCAAAGTCGCTCTGAGAATGCTAGAGCTAGGAAGCCATTCTAGGTCATCTGGCCCAACCCTTCCATTTTACAGACGAAGATAGGGGGTGAGGAGTCTTTGACCTCTCGCTTTCTTTCAACCCCCACATTCAGTTGGTCCCCAAATTCTGATAATTTTATTTTTTAAGTATTTCTCCAATTTGTTTCTTCTCTTCCCCTTCTACTCCTGTTTATTCACAGCTTCATCAGCTTTAATCTGGAAAACTGGTTTTCCAGCCTTCTTTTAAATCCAGTCCAGTGCCATTGAGTCGATTCTGACTCATAGTGACCCTATAGGACAGAGTAGAACTGCCCCATAGAGTTTCCAAGGAGTACCTGGCGGATTCGAACTGCCGACCCATTGGTTAGCAGCCGTAGCACTTAACCACTACGCCACCTCTTAAATCTTTCATATGACTTCACTTGCTTAAAAAGAAGATTTTACCATATAAGTCCCCTCTCCTGCAAAGCTGTTTCAAGGCACTCCATTGCTATTAGGAGACAAAATGAGCTCTTTGCCTTGGAATATAAGCCTTGTGAGATTTGTTCCCTGACAACTTTGCTAGGAGCCTTGTATACAATGCCTATTCCTAGTGCTGTCTCTTTCAGTCCTGCTCTTCCCTTGCCCTTGGCCTGGTTACCATCTCCTTCTGTAATACTCATCCCTGACTGCTCCCCCTCCAGGCCATGCTAGGCTTCTTTCTTTGGTGCTGCCATAGCATCTTGGATATATCTCTGTCCTTGGATTTGCATCAGCTGGTTGATGTGCTTAGTGAGTGCTCCTTGAGAACAAGGCATAACTTTGATGCCCAAGGACCTGTACTTCACTCACCCCAAGTCCCTCAAAGAAAAGTGCCCCATAAAAGTGTGCTGGGTGAATAAATGGACAAAGTTAATGTCCGGGGAGGATGAATGACTTGTAGGGAATTAGTAGCAGAGCTGGGAGTAAGTCTTCTTCTCAGCCTGGTGCCCTTACCAGCTGCTTAATAATATTCAGCCAGGAAAAATTTTCCCCGTAATTGTAATAGATATGGCTATTCAGGGCCTGTTGTTTGTGGAACAGGATAATTTAAGAAAGTATTATCTTTTCTTCTTATATTTTACTTTTCCTAGTTCCACAGGGGTAACCAGGTCCTTTGGTGTTCTTGGGAATTAGAGGAAGTTTCTGTTATTGGGCCAGAATCAGAAGTTGTTGCTAAGACATTTCTCTTCCCACATTTGTTTTCCTAAAACCTCTGCTTTGACAAGTTTATCCTAAGGTCTTTTTAAAGACAACCAGAGAAGGGAAGAATTTTCTTTAGATCAAAATAAAACATCTGAGATGTGTAAGTGTTTGGGTTTGGTGGGAGGGAAGGAAAACCCATGGCTGGTTCCATGGTCCAGGCCCAAGGAATGTGGTACAAATGGTTGACACACTTGGCTTCTAACCGAAAGGTAGGAGGTTCAAGTCCACCCAGAGGTGTCTTGGAAGGAAGGCCTGGTGTTCTGTTTCCAAAAAACAGCCATGGAACACAGTTCTACTCTGACATACATGGGATCGCCATGAGTTGGAGTTGATTTGATGGCAACAGGAACTGGAAGAGAGAGAAGTGGGCAGTTTTACCTTAGGCCCTGTACCTCACACATGGCACAGAAACAAAGAGATGCTCATTCAAGGAAGCATAGTGGGCTTGATAATGAGGATGTCAGGAAAGTCACAAGACACTGGTAATTAAGGGTCTCCCCAATTTCCACACATGGCCTAGCTTTTTTCATTCTGATGTGATTGTTCGGTGAGAAGGGGCTTTGGAGGGACAGATGTCCCACAAATTAGGAGGAAAGGGACTAAGAGTTGTATTTAATTTAAGGAAAAACATTTCAATGGATATTTCTTGCATCTTTGAATTTGTAGAAAAAGATTCATATTCACTCAAATATGAGCAAATAGAATAAAACCATCAAGATACAAATATATAATGTGAGGGGGGTGGTCTAAAAGATCCTCTTACCTTCAAATATTTTTTCTACCAGTTTGCTTCAGTGTCTGAAATGATCACATTTTAACTTTTAAAAAATAGTTTTAAAAGGCACTGAAGAAGGCAACAGTGCACGATGGGGGGCTGTTAAATAGGAAGCCAAAAGACATGGGCCATTTCCCAACAGCATTGGACAGAATTTTGAAGGAGATAGTTTTTCACTGATGTTAACCCTTTGAAGGGTGTTTCTTTTGCTCCCTTCCTCTACCCATCTCCAGAATAAGCCCAGTGTTGTCAGGCTTGTTCTGTACATTTCAAAACTTATGGAAGAAACCTGGACATGTCTCAGGAGACCTGCTCTGTTACTAGCTACCTGTATTCATTGCACAGTGTTAGGAAATGGGAGGGAAATGCATATAACACATCAAATCATTGCCAGACATTGAAAAGCATCTTGAAGTAGTTTATCAGATTATTCAGTCACCTAAGAGAAAGTGGTCCAAGAGAACTGTGGTCAGAAGGGAGAGGTATTGATTGATGGGGGGAGGGGGAAGTTTCCAGAAAAGGTTAGGACTGCAACAGAGATGGAGGACAGAAATGTGTGGCTGTACCGTAGGCTGTTCAGAACCAACATGGTGGAAGTACCAGAACCCTTGGGCTAAGGAGAGGCAGAAGAGAACGAGGGTGTAAGGAGCAGAAAACCTATTTCGAAACTTCTTGCCTGGTGACACCCACTTCATCATAAGGCTGTTCTCTTTAAAAACATCAGCAACAAAAACAAATCCACCTGGTTTTTCTAATAGAATTATGAAAATGTGAAGGTGATACAGTGCATTTGTATCATATGTAAGACAAATATTTTGGAATAGCCAGTGGTGAACTATAAAGGAGGACCTAAGCATTCCAAATGAAATTCAGGGCACTAAAATCCGGTGGTGCAGTGGGTGAAGTGCCTGACTGCCGACTGAAAGATGTGAATCCACCAGCTGCTCCACAGGAGAAAGAAGTGGCAGTCTGCTTCTGTAAAGATTATAGCCTTGCAAATCCTATGGAGCAGTTCTACTCTATCTTATAAGGTCTCTATGAGTCGAAATTGATTTGACGGTTATGGATTTAACAGGAAAATTAAAAAATGTGGGACTAATCACCGACATACTAAAAACTCAGTACTACTTTGCAGATTATGCATAATAGAGCTCACCAGCTCTGACAGGTGTGACCTGCTTACTGCCATAAAAGTAAAATTGAGTGCTTGTCAAATGCAACGCTTTTCTTAGTTTTCCTTTCACGGTTCGGTGTCCACGTCGTCAGGAATAATTTGCATGTAAGTCATAGATTCATATCTGTTGTTGAAGTCAAATCACTGGTGAAGAGGATTGTGGGCAAGGGGAAGCTTTTGCATGGTGCCACTGTGTCAGGGTGTTGCTATCAGAGTTTGAAAAATCAGTCATCACCTGAGATTTGACAAGCTGAAGTGTGGAAGTGTGACTTCCAATTTGAAGTTGGTGTGTCACTTTCAGCTTCATTAAAACACCATTTGTGGACTATATTGATTGATAACTGACAAAATACTCTTCACTTCACTAGAAGATGGGTCTTCATTCTTTGAGGAGGATCCCAGTCAAAACTGATTAAAGGGAAAGTTTTATTATGGTTACCCAAAGCTTATGTTGGATAAAGTTTGATGTGACACCAAAAGTATAAATATATTCTTACTGCAAGTCTTGTAGAAATAGAAGGGAAAGTTTTTCATCTGTTTCTTTGTAACTGAGTCAAGGTCCATGAGCTCATCTCATCCCCAAATAAATACTTCATGAATAAAGTGAAATAGTATCCTTGGATTCTAATGGCTCCCCCTTTGAAGTAATAGTCGTATAATCTCTTTTTAACTCTTTACCAAGTGGGTTTTATTTTAATGAATTGAGAGTTTGTTTCTGCTTGGGCAGAAGTCTACACACCAGATGTCAGGTAATACCTGGATTCATGTGTTTATTCCATTAGTTCATTTTTTCTCTTTCTAACTGAACCACAATAACCAGAGGACTATACCAAACCAAAAACCAAACCTGTTGCCATCGAGGCAATTCCAACTCATAGCGACCCTATAGGACAGAATAGAACTGCTCCACAGGGTTTCCAGGGAGCACCTGATGATTTCAAACTGCCAACCTTTTGGCTAACAGTTGAACTCTTAACCACTGCACCACAGCGTTCCCCAGGGGATTACAGTAAACATAAAATCGTAACTGTGACTACATAAAAACAAAAATATATATATTCTTGCCAAAAAATAAGACAAATAACAAACTGAACAAAATAATTGCAGCTGATATCACAAAAGACTAGTTTCCAAAATATATAAAGAATTTATAAAAATCAGTAAGAAAAAGACCAGTTGCCTTTTAGAAAAATGGGTAAAGGCAATGAATAGACCATTCTGAGAAAAGGAAATATATACTACTCTTAAAATTATGAGAAGGTTCTCAATCTCACTCATAATAAGAAGAATGCAAATTAAAATTGCATGAAGATGCCTTTTTTTAATTGTTGAAGATCAAAATGTTGAGTAAAATATCATGCTGCAGAGGACAAGAGAAAATAGGCATTCTTTTTTATACTTAGCTCGTGGGGAGTAAAAATGATACAACATCAAACACAGAACCACTTACCCTTTCACCTAGCAATTCCACTTTCAGGAATTCATCCTATAGATGTATTTGCAAAATGATCTATATACAGTGTTATACACTGCATCATTGTTTACAAGGGAAAAGTTCTGATAATCGTCTAAGTGCCCATTAATAACTCTCTGGTTAAAGGAATAATGATACATTAAGGCCGTGGAATATTATACACCATTATAAAAGAATGAGAAAGCTCATTGAGAAATATTAAAAAAGTAAGATGCAGTATGTTACCACTGTATGTATGTGTATGTGTGTATGTGTGTGCTCATGCAGTTCAAATGGCATACGAAGTTTATCATTCTTATAACTTCCAGTGTATTTTACTTTAATCAAAGTCCGTATACAATATTACATGAACATATCTGGGTACTTGAGGATACAGGAGCACTGTTTCTGCCACCATACTGCTCCTCAAATCTTACAGTTTTTAACTTTTTTTTTTTAACTTTTATTGAGCTTCAAGTGAACGTTTACAAATCAAGTCAGTCTGTCACATATAAGTTTATATACACCTTACTCCGTACTCCCACTTGCTCTCCCCCTAATGAGTCAGCCCTTCCAGTCTCTCCTTTCATGACAATTTTGCCAGCTTCCAACTCTCTCTATCCTCCCATCCCCCCTCCAGACAGGAGATGCCAACACAGTCTCAAGTGTCCACCTGATATAATTAGCTCACTCTTCATCAGCATCTCTCTCCTACCCACTGTCCAGTCCCTTTCATGTCTGATGAATTGTCTTCGGGGATGGTTCCTGTTCTGTGCCAACAGAAGGTTTGGGGACCATGACAGCCGGGATTCCTCTAGTCTCAGTCAGACCATTAAGTATGGTCTTTTTATGAGAATTTGGGGTCTGCATCCCACTGATCTCCTGCTCCCTCAGGGGTTCTTTGTTGTGCTCCCTGTCAGGGCAGTCATCGATTGTGGCCGGGCACCAACTAGTTCTTCTGGTCTCAGGATGATGTAGGTCTCTGGTTCATGTGGCCCTTTCTGTCTCTTGGGCTCTTAGTTGTCATGTGACCTTGGTGTTCTTCATTCTCCTTTGCTCCAGGTGGGTTGAGACCAATTGATGCATCTTAGATGGCCGCTTGTTAACATTTAAGACCCCAGATGCCACATTTCAAAGTGGGATGCAGAATGTTTTCATAATAGAATTATTTTGCCAATTGACTTAGAAGTCCCCTTAAACCATGGTCCCCAAACCCCTGCCCTTGTTCCACTGACCTTTGAAGCATTCATTTTATCCCGGAAACTTCTTTGCTTTTGGTCCAGTCCAATTGAGCTGACCTTCCATGTATTGAGTGTTGTCCTTCCCTTCACCTAAAGCAGTTCTTATCTACTAATTAATCAGTAAAAAACCCTCTCCCTCCCTCCCTCCCCCTCTCGTAACCACAAAAGTATGTGTTCTTCTCAGTTTATACTATTTCTCAAGATCTTATAATAGTGGTCTTATACAATATTTGTCCTTTTGCCTCTGGCTAATTTCGCTCAGCATAATGTCTTCTAGGTTCCTCCATGTTATGAAATGTTTCACAGATTCGTCACTGTTCTTTATCGATGCGTAGTATTCCATTGTGTGCATATACCACAATTTATTTAACCATTCATCCGTTGATGGACACCTTGGTTGCTTCCAGCTTTTAGCTATTGTAAACAGAGCTGCAATAAACATGGGTGTGCATATATCTGTTTGTGTGAAGGCTCTTGTTTCTCTAGGGTATATTCCGAGGAGTGAGATTTCTGGGTTGTATGGTAGTTCTATTTCTAACTGTTTAAGAAAACGCCAGATAGATTTCCAAAGTGGTTGTACCATTTTACATTCCCACCAACAGTGTATAAGAGTTCCAATCTCTCCACAGCCTCTCCAACATTTATTATTTTGTGTTTTTTGGATTAATGCCAGCCTTGTTGGAGTGAGATAGAATCTCATCGTAGTTTTAATTTGCATTTCTCTAATGGCTAATGATCGAGAGCATTTTCTCATGTATCTGTTAGCTGCCTGAATATCTTCTTTAGTGAAGTGTGTGTTCATATCCTTTGCCCACTTCTTGATTGGGTTGTTTGTCTTTTTGTGGTTGAGTTTTGACAGAATCATATAGATTTTAGAGATCAGGCGCTGGTCGGAGATGTCATAGCTGAAAATTCTTTCCCAGTCTGTAGGTGGTCTTTTTACTCTTTTGGTGAAGTCTTTAGATGAGCATAGGTGTTTGATTTTTAGGAGCTGCCAGTTATCTGGTTTCTCTTTGTCATTTTTGGTAATGTTTAGTAACAGTTTTTAACTTTTATGAATATAAATTTCTGGGCAGGAGGATGGGGTGGATAGAAGGCAGGTGACTAATGGGAATGCATTATCTTGGTTAGCTTACTCACTGTGTATTATCTATGCTCATCTATATTTGATTCTTTATTCCTGCTGTCGGACACCTCAAACCCCTTTCCACAAATCTTTTAATGATAAAAAGTCTAGTTCATGCATCCTCCTACTTCTTAGACTAGTTTCAGAGTGTTTCCCGGTGTCCCACCTTTTTTTCTTCTGTAACCATTCAAAACCTCCTTAAGACCCCTATCCTAGTTCAACACTTAACATCAAATTTCCATGCCTCATAACTTGATGAGAAAATGGAGGCCCTAAAGCATAAACTGTCTCAACTTATTGCCTATCTCTAGAAAATTGTCTGTGTATTCACTCATCCTTGCTTTCCCCCGTTGTACTTGAAGAATGAGTTCTCCAGTTCTATCCATATGTGAAGAATGAGGCCTCCCTTCATCCTCTTGTAGGTTGAAATTATCCCTCTCCTAGTTTACTTCCCTCTGCTTCTAAAGATTTTTGTGTTTACCTTATTCTAAAAAAAAAAAAAAAGCAACTCCTTGAGTCTTTGGTTTCCTTCTTTCTCTTTTGCTCTAGATGAGTAGAGACCAAGAGTCGTATCTTAGATGGCCCCACCAACCTTTTAAGACCCCAGACACTACTCAACCAAACTAGGATGTAGAATGTATAACTTTATGAACTATATTACGCCAATTGACTGCTATGTCCCAGGAGACTATGGTCCTAATCCTGATAGAATGGGAGAAAAATGTGGAACAGAACCTCAAATTTCTAAAGGGGGGAAAAAAAAGGACCTACTGGGCTGGTTGAAACTGGAGTACTCCCCAATACTATTGCCCTTAGATACTCTTCAAACCTCGAACCAAAACTAACCCCTGAGGTCACCTTGTAGCTAAATAACAAATTAACTCAAAAAAATAATGAATATCACCCATAAGTACTGTGCTCCTGTAAAAAATCACCTATATGAGACCTAATAGTCAACAATTACTTTAAAACAAAAATGAAAATGTAAGGGGGCAGGGAAACTAGATTAATGGAAACAGAACAACCAGAAGAGAAATAATGAGAATATTCACGCGTTACGAAGAATGCGATCAATGTCACCGAACAACTTGTGTAGAAACTGTTGAATGGGAACCGCAACTGCTGTGTAAACCCTTCACTGAAAGCACAATAAAATATTATATAAAAAAAAGTTCTCCCTTTACCATTTCCCCTCTATACTTACTACCACATCTTTTTTTTTTTTCCCAACCAAGATGTCTGAAAGCATGTGTCTACATCCTGCCTCCACCTCCTCCCTCTCCTCTTTGCTATGGGAATCACTGTAAGCTGATATTTGCAGTCCTACTCCTCAGAATCTTCTCTGACAAAGGTTATAAATGTCTCCTCAAATGCTGCAGCCAATGGACATGTTTCAATACTTAAGAGACTTCTTCTGAGCTTCACACTGCTAACCAGCCAAATCCTTCTTCTTGGAGGTACCTACTGTCACGGCTTGAGTGCATCACTCTCTGGTTTTATTCTCACTTCTTGACTACTTGTCAGTTGCTAATTTTCTTTTTACCCATTCAACACACAGCTTTCTACAGACTTTTCCCCCTTATTGTTTCCTGAACAACCTCATCTACTTTCCCAGTTTTATCATCTATCTATATGTTAATGACTCCATCTTGAAAACTGAATGCCCCACCCCCATGCACAAACTTGGCATCTCCACTTAGATGCGGTGTAGGAATATCCAACATGACATGTCTGAGCTGGACGTAAACTTTCTGCTGTCCTCACAGCTGTTCAACTTACTCTGTTCCTGCATTTGAATTTACCCATTTGCCTTCCCTCATGCCCACCCCAAGCCACATCTGGTCAGTTATTAGGTTTTTCGAAGGATTTCTTATTTTGCTTCAGTCCTGGTCCCGGTGAAAAAGAGTTGACAGAATTCAAATGCTACAAATAAGGCATGTAAAAATCCACTGACTCAGCTGCAAAGGAGTTTGGGAAACCAAGGAACTATTTACAAAGTGTGGACAGTGTTTAGGGAAACCAACAAGAGATGGTGCAGTGCACTGAAGCTAGAAGAGCAGAGAGTGCTTATGGTCTAGTCCTGAAAGGGCAAGGGGAAGGGACAGTAACCAGAACCTGGGAGGGTGGGTCTATGGAGAGCGCTGCCTCACGGAAACTGTGATGCAGTAGGGAGGAAAGCAGCAGAGGAATATCTCAGATGCTTCAGCACTCTGCTGTTAACTCAACAGCTGGGGATTCACTCTTCAGGGAGAAAGACCTGGCGATCTGCTTATATAAGGATTAAAGCCAGGAAAACCCTGTGGGGAAGTTCTCTCTGTCACATGGAGTCTCTATGAGTGTGAGTCAACTCAAGGCACCTAACAATAACACCTCTTCCTACTCTTCTATCTCCTACTAGTGCCTCTCACTGGCTGAACCGAACTGGAAGCAAGTGGACAAGAATGTGATTGATGCAGACCATATGGCGCAGTCTTCCAGGTCAGGGAGCAGAGTAGAGTAGGGCGGAGAACAATCTGGTGACCAAACAGAAAATATCCAGCACAGACTCCTTCTGCAGGGATGCAGCATACAACTGTCACTATTTATACTAGACTTGGCAGACTTTGATACAATCTTGAATGTGTTTCCTTTCTTATTCTCTAACATTATTTGTATCCTATTCTTTTGGCTCTGGCTTTCTCTCACTTTTCTTCTAAAATGGCCGAGCCAGCACATCCTAAGGGTTTTTGGCACTGGGCAAGACCCTACCCTGGCATGTGGTGAGGTTCCTGCTGTCTGGGTGCAGTGACACTGTGTGATGGTTGAAGCTGTTTTCTTCAGCAAAGACTGCTTTGCTGGCAAACTTCTGCCAGGAGAATCATCTCCTCCCAAGAGTGTGAAGAATCTCACTAAATTCTAGGTGCCTAGAAATGGGTAGATAATTGGAAGGGAGTGGGGTGGGGATTTTGTTTAGAAGTAGGGATTTCCTAACACTGCCTGTTACTGCAAATCTTTCCTACAGAGTTTCCAAGGTTTACAGACAAGAAAACATAATATATCTTATTTTTGAGAAATTCCACATACAAGAGACCTTCCACTATTCGTATTCTTGATTCTTCACTTTGGGGTATCCTGTTCCCTCCCCGCCCCCACCCCCACCCCCACCCCCACCCCCGCCCCGGAAGGGGGAACTAGCAAACAAGACTTGTTTTCTCAATTCTTTGAAGGTTGGTGTCTAGGGTTTCAAAAGACTTATGAATAATTAGGGAAAATTTTATAATAAAATAAAGTGTGTATCATGGACATCTGTGGTTTTTATCAGCCTGACACCCCTATTTCCTTTGGGGAATGCCCTCTCCTCCATCCCATACAAAGTGATTGTCTTTCATGAGCCCCTTGGTCTGTGGCCACAGACACATGGACATTTCACAAAGTTGGCCCAATCACAAAATCCCATCCCTCTAGCAACATGATTGGGGTAGGGGTAGGCATGTGACAACCAAGAGACCAATAAGAATCATTGTCTGGACTGATATTCAGACTTAGAAAAGAGAAGTTCCTTTTCAACTGGGTTGCAAAGCATGAACCTGGGGCAACTGTTTTCAATCAAGTTCCTATTTGCAAGCAGTGGAAACTCACTCTGGATGATTTAAGCAGAAACGAAATTTGTTAAAATATTGCTGGGCAGCAGAAGGAACCCGTGGGATGTCTAGAGAATCAAACACTATGTTCAACACAGGGAATATGGCCTCAAAGTTTATCTCAAGATGGGTACAGTGAAGACACCATTACCTTCATGGCTGAGTACTAAGCCCTCCAGCCTCACAGAGCTGATTCCACAAGTTTGGGACATTACATACCAAACGAGTGCTGCTGCCACTGCCCCGGGAACCTGAGCTTGCCAGGGTCAAGGCTTCAAGCTCCCTGCTTTATCTGCTTCTTGTTCCAAATTTAGGGAGCCTATTATGTCTGGTTGGTGGAGTCTGGGTTACGTGCCTGGGCCCCAGCTGCAAAGGAGTTTGGGAAATTAAGCATCTGGCATTTCCAGCTTCTACATTGGGATGGCATGTGTCCCACCAAGATTTATGAGGTGGGAAATTCCCTAAACATAGAGAAGAGGTTCAGATGCTGTGGAACAAAAGAATGACCAATATCATTACAACAGTCATCCTCCCTACTCATGGAAAGAGCAGAGTTAAGCCAACATAGAAAAGGAAAAAAAGCCAAAAAATAGACAGGTGAAGTACAATTGATATTATCCAATCTTCTAAATCTAGCAGTGCTCAAGCCTTTTTTTTTTTTTTTTTAATTTTTATTAAACCTTGATCTGTTTATGTAAACTGATAAATTCCATTTTTTGGCTTCAGTTACAAATCCACTTTTTAGTTAAGCTTCTGTCACTTGTAAACAAGAGACTCCTGCCTTATATGGTGCTGCTTTCATTATTAGTGTTGAAGTCATATTCTTGCTTTCTTTATTGGGACATCTTCTACTGTGCTCCCTCTGCCAGTACTTTCTGAATACTCTCAATATGTTGGCGCATGGACAGGCCTGGATGAGGGGGGAGGACACCATGCCTGTCAACCAACATCATCTTTACAGTTTGGCCAGCCTTTGCCTCATCCTGTGCAAATTCTCCCTCAGATAATCTTTCCAAGCTTTTCTCTGCTTTTGTTCCACTCTTTTGTATTTTAAAGAATATTAGTCTCAGTTGAAGAGCATGTGAGAGCCATGCTCTGTGTCTAATTGCAGTGTCAAAGTATCCACTGTGACTGGCTCTAAAATGTGTGGATTTGTACAGGAATTGTTCATAAGCAGAGGAGCGGGAGTTGAGTCTTTCCCCTCGAAGAGTTGGCGTTATCTGTGGTCCTGTTTTAGTTACCCCCTGCTGCTATAATACGAATACCACAAGTGGATGGCTTTAAAGAACAGAAAGTTATTCTCTCACAGTTCAGGAGGCTAGAAGTCCGAATTTAGGCCATGGGCTCTAGTGGAGGGCTCTCTGTTGGCTCTGGGGGAAGATCTTTGTCTCCTTCAGCTTCGATAGCCCCGGTGTTCCTCTGTTCCTTGTAGATTTTCATGTGGCATCTATCTCCCCCTCACCCCCAACCCCCAATTTCCTGTTTGTGTTTGCACGTATCTGTGTCTAATCAGCTCTTTTTATATCTCAGAAGTCATTAAGTTTAATACACACCATGCATTGATATGACCTCATTAACATAACATATTCCAAATTACATCCATAGGTATAGGGGTTAGGATTGCAACATGTATTTTATGGAGGACACAATTCAATCCATAACAGACTCCGTGGAATTTTCTGGTGTAGGACACACCCCTAGGATTTATTCCATGGAGGAGTGAACGTCTTGAGTTATTTCCCTCATTTCTCTGGCTCACTCAGTCACAAGAAAACTCATCCCAGCTCAGTGGTGCAGCAGCCTGGGGATGGGCACTGGACACTTGCATTTGGTCTGATTATCTCTCTCTGATGTCCCAGGGAGCTGAGGCCCTTAGGAGATTGAAACCCACTGCCATCAAGTTGATTCTGATATGTAAGCATTCAAAGAACTCAGGGAAGGGGTAAACCCGTAATTGCTGCTGTCAAGTCAATTCAGACTCATGGGAGGGATGAAGGGGAAGACTAATGTCTTCTTGGCTTCCAAAGTGGTACTCATTTCCTCTGGATGGTTGAGCATGGTTCTTTCAACTGCTGTCACTTGGGAGATTAACTTCAGATTGGTAGCACAGTGGTTAAGAGCTTGACTGCTAACCAAAAGGTCGGCAGTTTGAATCCACCAGCCGCTCCTTGGAAACCCTCTGGGGGAATTCTACTCTGTCCTATAGGATCACCATGAGTCGAAATCGACTCAACAGCAACGGGTTTGCCCCCTGTACCTAAACTGAAGTTTCCTTGAAAACTCATACAAATTCCAGGCTACCAAGAGCTGGTAAATAGGTTGTTGTTGTTGTTAGGTGACATCAAGTCAGTTCTGACTCATGGCAACTCCATATACAACTGAAGGAAATGCTGCCCAGTCCTTTGCTATCCTCACAATCGTTATGTTTGATCCCATTGTTGCAGCCACCGTGTCGATCCATCTCATTGAGGGTCTTCCTCTTCTTCGCTGACTCTCTACCTTACTAAACATGATATCCTTCTCCAGGGACTGGTCTTTCTTGATAACATGTCCAAAGTACATGAGACAAAGTCTCACCATCCTTGCTTCCAAGGAGCATTCTAGCTGTACTTCCAAGAGAGATTTATTTGTTCTTCTGGCAGTCCATGACATATTCATCTATTCTTTGCCAACACAATTCAAAGGCATCAGTTCTTCATTCTTCCTTATTGATTATCCAGCTTTTGCATGCATATGAGACAATAGACAGTATCATGGCTTGGGTCGGGCACATCTTAGTCCTCAAAGTGACATCGTTGCTTTTCAACACATTAAAGAAGTCTTTCACAGCAGATTTGCCCAATGCAATATGTCATTTGATTTCTTGACTACTCCTTCCATTGGTGTTGATTGTGGATCCAAGTAAAATGAAATCCTTGACAACTTCAATATTTTCTTCGTTTATCATGATGTTTCTTACTGGTCCAGTTGTGAGGATTTTGATTTTCTTTATGTTGAGGTGTAATCCATACTGAAGGCTATAGTCTTTGGTTTTTAACAGTAAGTGCTTCAAGTGCTCTTTGCTTTCAGCAAGCAAAGCTATGTCATCTGCATATTGCAAGTTGTTAATGAGTCTTCCTCCAATCCTGATCCCACACTCTTCTTCATATATTCCAGTTTCTCAGATAATTTGTTCAGAATACAGATTAAATAAGTATGGTGAAAGGATACAACCTTGACGCACACCTTTCCTGATTCTAAACCACGTAGTATCTCCCTGCTCTGTTTGAACAATGGCCTATTGGTCTGTGTACAGACTCCACATGAGCACAATTAAGTGTTCTGGAATTCCCATTCCTCACAATGTTATCCACAATTTGTTATAATCCACACTGTTGAATGTCTTTGCATAGTCAATAAAACACAGGTAAACATCTTTCTGGTATTCTCTGCTTTCAGGCAAGATCCAGCTAACATCAGCAATGATATCCTTCATTCTACTTCCTCTTCTGAATCCAGCTTGAATAGGGAGAAGAGAAAAAGTTTTGGATGATGAATGTGGATGGGGGAGACCCTAGCTTGGAGGTGGATGTATCTTCTCCCCTGAGAGGGGTGGGGCTACTGACCAGCCTCCTGTGTCCTTAAGTGGATAATGTATTGGCCTTTATGATGCAGCAGATTTGGTTACAATGCTCTATCATTCAGCAGAGCTGAAGCCAAACAACTCATAAGACATCCCTTATCTTATCCCTGTCTCAGTGTACAAATTTAGACTCTAAATCCTCTTTTGCATTAGGATTTGCAGCAAATCGCCTGAGTAAATAGCAGACGCTAAAGAACTGAGTGATGATACATTTTTGACTTTTCATAGAGCAACACAGATGGCATTTAACTTCTCTTGAAGCTTCCAGGCTCTGGAATATATCACATTGGTTGACTGGATTTTCCTTTGGACCTGGAGGTTTTTAAGCAGACTTGAGCAACTTGTGAGCAGAAGTTGTGGTCAGCATGCGGTGTAGGTCCTAGCGGAAGTGAAAGCAGGTTTTTAAAAAAGACCATTCAATTCTTCAAGACACTTCCTCTCCGCATAAAAGATTATACATTAGCTTGATTTGGGATATGTAAATAAGCTGCCTTCTTCCTCTTATTTTCATCTGGTGCTCTGGAAAATCTGTTCTTTCTCTGGAGCTGGAAGGAACTGACGTAATTGTTCTGTGTCGAGGACAATGAGAGCTATGGGATCCTTGCCAAGTACATTTCCTGCCAGGACCTGCTCCTCCAATCAGTTTAATTATGAGCGATTATTTGGCCTGCCCTGTGAAGAAATATTACAGAATGGAAAAAAAGAAGAACAGAGTTCAGAATATTATGCTGTAACTGACTCATGTTTTGGCAAGAGCTCCTAACTAGATTTTATGCTTTAGCCCTGTGACTGTATCATAGGGAGCAACCTTGCCATATAAGCACATAAAGCCCAATTCTATCGTTTATTTTGAAAAGGTCCAAGTACAAGCATTTGAAAAATGCAGAAATAACATCAGCCATTGGGTAGAGTTCTGTGTTAATCATGTGCAGTGCCCTCATCTCAGGGACCTAAGTTATTTTAAACTGGATGTTAGCACCACCTATATTTAGCTGGTGTGTCAAATTTTACTGCTTGGCTTTCATATATTTGACAAATCCTACATTTTACAGAAAGGCTCTGATTAGTTCTCACTGTACGTGCTCAGGGAAGGACATAAAGCAGGTGGAAGCTGAACCCTGTGAAAAAGGTTGGAAACAAGACACTTTTTTTTTTTTTCAGATCAAAGTTTGAACCAGGCAACCCAGGGGCAGAAGCAGTGTCCTCAAGTGGCCGCTGCTGGGAAAGGGAAAGTCAGCAAGAAAGAGTCTGAAATCAGAGACTCCATATGGGGCATTTGTTGTTTGTGTTTTCTGATTAGTAAAATAAAGCAAATACAGGAAAGCTTAGAAAAAAAATATTAAAATAGCCTAATATCCCCCCACCTAGAGATAACTACTGTAATCCTTCAAATCTCCTGTAAATATATTCATACGTAAGTGTATATTTTCAAATAATTATAAACATTCACCATAAATTGTTTTGTAATATACTTTGTCAATAAAATATATCATGAGCACTTCCCTAGCTGTAAGATCATTCTGAATATTAGATAATTTAATTTAAATGTATATTGTAGTTATTTCAGTATGTATTTACTTTAACAATTTGAAGCTGAACAGTTTTTTCCCCTCACATTTATGGCCACATATATAGAGTAAAACCTGTGAAAGATGGAACCTGTATAAGGCGGAAACCTGTCAGAGAAGGAAAACAAAAATATTTTCCTCTAATAGAGAGCAATAGAAAAGTGCTAAGCCTGCACCCTGTCAAAGGTGGAAAATTTGTGAGACCTGGGAAAATAAGGCAGTCTCATTGAGTTCCAGCTCTCGCAATTTTCACTATAATTCTTTTTCTGGTGAATTGCCTATTCATATTCTTTGTCCATATTTCTATTGGGGGGCATTTAATTCACCCTAATTAATTTGACCACCACTCATCTGTCAGTTTGTCCTACTGTGGTGGCTTGCGTGTTGCTGTGATGCTGAAAGCTATGCTGCCAATATTTCAAATACCAGCAGGGTCACCCATGGTGGACAGGTTTCAGTGGAGCTTCCAGACTAAGACAGACTAAGAAGAAGGACGTAGTGAACTACTTCTAAAAAAATTGGCCAGTGAAAACCTTACGCATAGAAACGATTGTGAGGATGACACAGGACCAGGCAGTGTTTCCTTCAGTTGTGCATAGGGTTGCTGTGAGTCAGAACCCGCTCAAGGGCACCTAAAAACAACTATTGATTTGAAAGACCTCTCTCTATTAAACATGTTGACTCTTTTTAATCACCCATTGTAATTTGTTTTCACAGTTGTTTACGTTCTTATTTTGTTCAGGAATCTTTTAAGATTGGAAGTTTTACATTCTTACATGGTAATAAAACGTGAGTCTTTTTCTATATGGTTTTATCTGCTGCTTTTATGTCCGGTAAACACTTCTGTGCCCCAAGATCAGAAAATTTTCACCCATGTTTTCTTTCTCTCCTTTCATGGATGCAATTTTACACTTAAGTCCTGGAATTTCTCTTGCTGTGTGATATGCAGGATAGTTTTTGACTGTCCCTGCGTTTATTGAGTATTCTTTTCTGTTTCGGTTGGAATCGGTGAGCCGCACACAACAGCTTTTCTGTTTCAAAATTCACTGATGTCTGTCCTTACACCATTACCACACTGCTTTAACTATCATAACTTTATAATATGTTTTCATATCTGTTAGGGTTAGTCCTCTGTCTTTTTATCATTGTTTCAGAATTTGCTTGACTGTGCCAGTTTAGTTTTCTGATAAATTTTATAATCATTTTGCTAAATTTCTTTCAGAAAAATTTCCTCTACAGGAACATAATGTTTTTCTCTATTTTTTAAAATAGTCTTTTATTTCATTTCTTGGTATTTTGTAGTTTTCTTCACATAAGTCTAAATGCAGGTAGTTTGTGAAAAAAAACTGAATTTAGCTTTTTTTTTTAATCAGCTTTTGGACAGAAATAAACACAATATGATAATTTTCCATTCCAAAACAAGTCACTCATGCACTTGTAGAGCAGAAATATTTCTATCTGAGTAATATCAAATCAAACATTTTTAAAATATGTCAAAAGTAATCAGATATTTAAAGGTCTCAATATAGTTTTTAAAAAGTCATCTGGAAAATTGCATTAAGTTTCTGATGCTGGTGAATCCAGTCAGAAAGTGAAAGAAATCATTTAATGAACAAATTATTCCTTCTTCACAAAGTTACTGATGATTAAAAAAAAAAAAATTTTTTAAAACTTACTTAAATGTTTTCAGTTGAATCAAAGGGTCTATTTGCTCTGAGTTAGAATTGACTCAATGGCAATGAGTTTGGTTTGGTTTATTGGCTTCAGTTAATAAAGATGATCAAAACAATTGTTTCTTGATATTCAGTTAATAGAGTTATTCTGGATTTATATCTCGTGCTCACTTGCATTGATTTCTAAGCAATCTGTACTCAGCTTGTTTTCAAAGATGGAAGAAAATTGTGCGCTGCCCAGTCTACAGATAGAGCCTCAGCGGGGAACTTATTAGATCTACACTAGAGAAATTATGTTGGCATTTCTATACCAAAATAGTCACAATTAAATGAAATGGATAGTAATCTATCGCACAATTTGAAGATTTGTGTGGAGGATTAAAAGTTAGAAACTATTGGGAATTTCTCTTCCTCAGCACTATTGAGAACAGGAACAGGAAATGCCCCAAGTGACACTCACTGACAGGGAATTAATGGTAGGAAGTGACCTTGAAGCTTTGCTCCCAAGAAATATAAACAAACTTTCCCTGGCAGCTGAAGGCAGATAATTCTCAAAGGGAAGTAGAAATGAGTTTTAACGGGGGTGGGAGGAGAGAGCGTGGAGCAAGGACCTGGTTCTAACTGTGAACAACTAAAATTTTAATAAATTTACAAAGTGGTCACTGCCCTTCGTGTCCATCTCTGAGCTTCTAAGCATGATTTCCTCTCAGTTACAGGTAAATCAAACTATTAGTAGTTCCCCCACACACTGCAATGCATGTAACTGTATGTTTCATGATCTGTATAAAACTACTACCAAAAAAATGCCATTTCATCTCTTCTTGATTAATCCACATACCTAAAGAACATACTTTTAAATTGAATCATAAATTATACATCAATAAATGAAGACATGATTTAGAAGTATTAGGTTCTTCAGCAATAGTTTATTGGTCTTAAATTTTGAGAATCATTTTAAAAATACTAACACTGTAAATAACACCTTCCTTGCTGAGCCAAAGGAAGGATTATTGAGCAATTCCTGATTAGAATGTTGAGATTAGTACAAATTAGAAAGGCTTGATCCCTTTGCACAATTGTTTAATTAAAGGAATTGCACCCAAATACTTTTAGTATAATAGGATGTACCTTTAAGAATTATTTTAGCTGCAAGTATAAAGAACTATGGATGAAGGGGCTGAAACAATGAGGATTATTTATTATCTCATAAAACAAGTAGTCCAGAGGTAGATGCTCCAGAAAGGGCTGATTTAATGGTTTGACTGGCTAGATTCTTCCTGTTTCTGCTCTGCCATTCTCAGGGTATTGGAAGGGACTGGTTATCTACTCTTATTGCCTCAAAGCATAATGTCAGGACATAGAATTATCCTGTAAAAGAATAACTATGTTTCCCATGTCTTTTGAGAGGGAGACATTTTGTTTTTCGGAAGTCCCCAGAAGACTTTTCCTCACATACCATTGACCAGATCTGGGCCATGTGCCCACCCCTAAACTAGTCAATAAAATTACCACGGCGGTTTAGACTCATCGGGGTTAATATTCTGAGTCAAATGGGGAAGGAGTGAACATGCACACAAAATCAGGATTCTAGCAGCAAGAAAAAAGGGGGAGTCAACAAACAGTGTTGAAGAGTAATTTGCCATTTATCATACATGTAGAGTAATCCATGGAAAATCACATTTTTAACCAATTCTAAATATTTTCAAGTTGATTTTACATAAAATGGAAAGCTACTAATTTTACACATTTCTAATGTGCCATTAACATTTGTATTTGTAAGATCACAGAGACCTCATGTATTTTTGAAATTTTAGAATTATAATTCTGGTTTAACTTTGAAGATATTATATTTATTGTTAAGTAAATTAAGCTAGTGTTTATACAGGTGTGTTTTGTAATAGTACAAACAACATCCGAAACTCTTAAGAGTGCCTTTATTCTTCCCTGGTTGACCAATTCCCCTCTAAGCATACAAATGGCTCAGTGAGAAGGGAGTCATCCTACAAGCTGTTGCCTCATCAGTTGCTAAAAATGCTATACTCTTTTCCTTGCCATGAAGCAATTTTCCACTCGTGGAACTGTGGAAATGCTCTTTGGGAAGAAACCTGCCTTTATCCTTTTGAGAGGTGTTGGCCTGGAGTTCAAACCAAACCTCATCAACCTAATTGCTCCTGCCACATGCCTCAGGAGTGAAGAATTCTCTCTTTGTTTGCAACTCGACAGGGCTAGAGCCCCACAAGATATATTGCTTGCAAGAGAAGGGAGAAATATGACTTTACATGACATCTTCCTCCCGCTTAGTTGCTTTTCTGGCACTGCTTGGTTGTACATTTGGATGCTGCTGCATTTTTTAAAAAAACACATTTCTTTTCAAATGGGAGCAGCCCATGTTCACCCCTGATATTTGACTTCTGAGAATTTACATGATCCCAACCAGACACTCGTCAGATTTTCCTGTTGTAGGACTTGGCCGTCCTGCAACAAGAAAAGCCTGCCCTGGTACAGGTCCAGTGGCCTCCCCAGCGAGCAGGAGGGATGTTATGGGAGAAATGTGGGCACCACATAGGCTCAGTCTTGACAAGGTTGTGTCATAATCAAGATTTTGTCTTTTGAGCCAGACAACCTCGTCTTTTAGTCGTTTTCGTGTCCCTTCCCACAGTGGCTTTTTGTGTCTGCATCTTTTTATCCCTTTTCTTCTATCAAAATGTGATCTCAGAAAAGGAATCCAATAAACTCAATAGCATCCAAGGGTAAATGCTGTAAGGTTAGAGACATGTTTGCACTAACATACAGGGGAAATGCTATAAGGTCAGAGATACATGTGCATTAATCCTCCCCTTGAATTTTTAAGTGAGACAAATCTCTAAGTCAAAGAATGCATTTCTAATTGTGACATTTTAGTCTTTAATAAAAGCCAGTAAGGAAGGTTTTATTATTTTTTTTATTTAAGGATTGAGATCCTTCCTGGGGGCCTTAAGATACTCATATACTGAAATGGCTTCCTATTCTATAAAGGGGGGGGAGGCTATGATTAAAAAAAAAAAAAAACAGGTTTGGAAAGAAGTGGTTGTTGCAGATGATGTAAAGATTCAGGATCAAATCCGCCACATCAATGAAACTACCCAATGACAAAGCAGCTTACAACTCTCCCCGTCTTTGTGAGGCCTTGACAAATGAAAATTGTGGGAGCATTATACCACTACATTGGAGCCCACACTGTTTTATAACCTTGGGTGATCTTCTGGCTACAGTGAACTAGAACATTAGAAATAATATTTGAGATTAGGAATATTTTCTTGTTGTCAGCTGCCATCGAGTCAACCCCTGAGACATGGAGACCCCAGGTACAATGGAACAAGATGCTACCTAGTCCTACACCATCCCCATAATCAGTTGCAGATCAGACTATGTGATCTGCAGAGCTTTCACTGGTTGATTTTTCAAAGTAGATCACCAAGCCTTTCTTCCTAGTCTGTCTTAGCCTGGAAACTCCGTTGAAACCTGTTCAGCATCATAGCAACACACAGCCTCCACTGAGGGATGGGAGGTGGCTGTACGTGAGGTGCATTGGCCAGGAATTGAACCTGGACTCCTGCATAAAAGATGGGAGTTCTACCACTGAAGCACCACTGTCCCTCGGGAGATCTTAGAAAGTCCTTACCTCCCTATTTATGTTCCTACTTATTACCAGATTACATTAAAACATTCCAAGCAATAAAATAACAAAGTCATTAAGACAAGTAAAAAAAAAAAGAAAGAAAGATTTCAAGAATCTAGAAGCTAAAGGTAAGAGTAATTTTATACTGGAAAATTATTTACGTTAAGCTATTCTTTTTAAGTATAAAACTTAGCTTGTGACCTTAGACTCAAGAAAAAGCTGAGGGGTACACAGTTCTCGTTATCTTCCTTGTCCATCCATTAGGAGAGAGAAAAACAAAACAAAACAAAACACTAACTCTCAACTCAAGAAGGATTCTATCACATAGGTTTTTATACGGGGGACATTGAACGATATGGAAGATAAGATGATTTATTACTGGTGAGTGATTTCAGTTAAGTGCAGATAGCTATTTAAAATCGTAGAGATTTAAGGAGGCAGGAGAGAAGTTTTTGGTGGTCTGTAATTGCCTTTACCTGGCAAATTTGACTCTTGATTGCTTACAGTTCCTAAGAATTAAAAGTTTTCTTTATGAAATTAAGGTACAGGACCAGGCAGTGTTTCATTCTGTTGTACATAGGGTCATTACGAGTCGGAACTGACTCAACGGCATCTACCAACAACAAAGATTAAAGAAGGCTGCTGAATCGACCTTAGGGACCTCAAAAACCACATTTTCTAGGATTGTTACTAACAAAGCAGGGCTTCTAGAAGTGATACTGTGTGCCCAGCCTCCTCTCTCAGGGGGAAGGGTTTTACATAACCACATGGGCTTTTAGAGTATTCAATTCACCAGCAACAAAAATGAAATCAAAATACTTTATTGAACTCACATATTCCCTCTTGTATAAACCTGAAAAAGTACCTGATAATAGCAATGGTCAAAGAGATTGTGCCCTCTGCATGAAAGAACAGACTGCTTAAATTTCTGAGTCTTTTCTCCCGGGCTCTTTGAAGACAGAGATAACATCTAGCAAATTGGCTAGAATAAAATCAGAGCTGTTCTTGCTGTGTAGACTTTACACAGGGAAAAGCAAATTGTAGCCCTAAAGCCATCCCAGAGAAAACGAAGGGCACCAAGTTAATCTGTCTGAGAACCAGGCAGGGCTTCTGATGGGAAAATCAGCCCTGCACAAAACCCTTTTACCAGCTGCTTGTGTGACTCAGATGGTTTCCTATGGATGAAGATAAGTTGGGTTGATGGGAGGGGTCTCCCCAAAGGGTCTAGCACACAATCCTCTTTCCTAGTCAAACAGGAAATCTCATTCATTCGTTAAAAACATCCAGAAGAAAATGGCCCTTGAAGATGATATCTGTGAAAACGCATTGTGTGTTACTAAAAGAAACTATTTGTTTCCATGGTGGTGGAGAAATCACTGAGACTTCTAATTCTTGTCTGCCTCTTTTCTGAAAGGTCGCTGCCTGGGATTTCTCATTTACATTGCCTGACACTGGTACTTCTGCCAGGATCCATTAGTGCCGTCTCGATGGCTCCCTC
This sequence comes from Elephas maximus indicus, assembly GCF_024166365.1. Classification (NCBI taxonomy): domain Eukaryota; kingdom Metazoa; phylum Chordata; class Mammalia; order Proboscidea; family Elephantidae; genus Elephas; species Elephas maximus. The sequence continues at coordinate 122,120,854 of NC_064819.1, read as the reverse complement.
TGCCAATTAGAAAGAATTTAACATTAATGAGAGCCTGGGATACTAAAGAGCTTACCATTGCCAACTCAAGGAACAACTCAGGGTGACATATACTTGGTCAAAGATGTTGATATTTGTTTGTTCCATTTTAATGAAATCGTACAACACTTGTTATTCTCATAATGCATTTATCTCGGCAGCCAACCTATTTAATGCCTGCTGATTGCATCAGCCATCAAATCTGATGTCCAGTATAACCACAGAGTTAGTCCAGGTTGGTCCAGTTCAAATTACCGGCTCTGTGCCAGTAATTACCTTCCTATTGATCTATTTTTGATTGAAGTTGTCACCTCTTAGCAATAGAGACATTCATGCTTTTAAATCAGAGCAATAGTGTAATTTCAGATTCCTGAAATAGCTCAGCAGAGAATGGCATAGTCTCCCCAGTGGGCATTTGGAAATATGTGCGAGCATTTTGGGTCGTCACAAACAGGTTTTAGTAGCAGAGGTCAGGGATGCTAAAATCCTGAAAGACGTATGACAGACCTACTCAATGAAGGATTGCCCCACCGAAAACGTCCAGGGAGAGCCCAAATTGAGAAATATTGCCTATACCAAACTCTCAGATGCAGCTGGCTTCTGCTAGAAATTCTGCTTTTCGTCATCCGAAGAAAATCTCCTGAAATACATATTTGACTGGTAATTCCACCAGGCTGACCTACCTCAAAATGGCTCCCCTTCTCATCCCCGTCAACTGTGGTACTGAGTCAAAAGATCTGAATTCAAGTCTCACTGTACCATTTTCTAGTACCAGGACCTTGCCAAGAGTCTTGAGTTCAGTGAGCCTCAGTTTCCATATCAGTAAAGTGAAAGTGTAATGCCTATGAGCATTATAGTAGATGATGAGTGTGCAATCACTTTGCAAACAGGAAAACTCTCTATACATGATGGCTATTATATCTACAGGGCCTGATGCTGCTGCTGTCTTGGCCACTTAGGAAAAAAAGCTCATGCCTTGTCTCCAGAACATCAAGGAAGTATATCACTGGTCTCCAAAGTCATGCATTCATTTCTTAGCTTACAGATGACAATTTGTCTCTGCATTTAATGGACCTGAATTTCATGACACATGTTTTAAGGCTGCATATAACAGAAGTAAGCCATTCGTTTTTCAGGAACTGTCTTAGTTATCTAGTGCTGCTATAACAGAAATACCACAAGTGGATGGCCTTAACAAAGAGAAGTCTATTGTCGCATAGTCCAGTAGGCTAGAAGTCTGAATTCAGGGTGCTGGCTCCAGGGGAAGGCTTTCTCTGTCAGCTCTGGAGGAAGGTCCTTTTCGTCAATCTTCACCTACACTAGGAGCTTCTCTGCACAAGAACCCTGGTTCCAAAGGACGTGGTGTGCTCCTGGCACTGCTTTCTTGGTGGTATGAGGTGCCTGTCTTTCTACTTTCTTCTTTCTTTTATATCTCAAAAGAGATTGGCTTAAGACTCTATCTAATCTTGTCTTATTGTTGTTAGGTGCCATCGAGTTGGTTCCAACCCATAATGATCCTATGTACCACAGAACGAAACACTACCTGGTCCCACGCCATGGTAGCTGTCTTCCAAATCTCTTGGCATAGACGAGTGAGCACTTCCAGAGCTGCATTTGTTTGTTGAAACATCTCAATTGATATTCTGTCAATTCCTGGAGCCTTGTTTTTTGCCAATGCCTTCTGTGCAGCTTGGACTTTTTCCTTCACTACCATGGTTTCCTGATCATATGCTACCCCTTGAAACAGTTGAGCCCATTGTTGCAGCCACTGTGTCAGTCCATCTCGTTGAGGGTCTTCCTCTTTTCCCTTGGCCCTGTACTTTTCCAAGCATGATGTCCTTCTCCAGGGACTGATCCCTTCTGAAAACATGTCCAAAGTATGTAAGATGCAGCCTCGCCATCCTTCTAAGGAGCATTCTAGTTGTACTTCTTCCAAGACATATTTGTTTCTTCTTTTGTCAGTCTGTGATATATTCAATATTCTTTGCCAACACCACAACTCAAAGGTGTCAATTCTTCTTTGGTCTTCTTTATTCAATGTCCAGCTTTCCCATGCATATGATGTGATTGAAAATACCATGGCTTGGGTTAGGCACACCTTAGTCTTCAAGGTGATATCTTTGCTTTTCAACACTTTAAAGAGGTTCTTTGCAGCAGATTTGCCCAGTGCAATGAGTCTTTTGATTTCTTGTTTGCTGCTCCCATGGGTGTTGATTGTGGGTCCAAGTAAAATAAAATCCTTGACAACCTCAATCTTTTCTCCATTTTATCATGATGTTGCTTATTGGTCCAGTTGTGAGGATTTTTGTTTTTTTTTATGTTGAGATGTAATCCATACTGAAGGCTGTGGTCCTTGAACTTCATCAGTAAGTACTTCTAGTCCTCTTTGTTGTGTCATCTGCATATCGCAGGTGGTTAATGAGTCTTCCTCCAATCCCGAAGCCCCGTTCTTCTTCATATAGTCCAGCTGCTCGGATTTTTTGCTCAGCATAGAGATCTAATAGGTAGGGTGAAGGGATACAATCCTGACGTGCACCTTTCCTGACTTTAAACCACACAATATCCCCTTGTTCTGTCTGAACAACTGCCTCTTGATGTATGTAAAGGTTCCTCATGAACACAGTTAAATGTCCTGGAATTCCCATTCTCTGGAATGTCATCCATAATTTGTTATGATCCACGCAGTCAAATGCCTTAGTATAGTCAATAAAACACAGGAAAACATCTTTCTGGTATTCTCTGCTTTCAGCCAGGATCCATCTGACATCAGCAATGATATCCCTGGTTCTATGTCCTCTTCTGAATCCGGCCTGAATTTCTGGCAGTTCTCTGTCCACATACTGCTGCAGCCACTTTTGAATGATCTTCAGCAAAATTTTGCTTGCATATGATGTTAATGATATTGTTTAATAATAATTTCTGTATTTGGTTGAATCACCTTTCCTGGGGACAAGCATAAATATGGACCTCTTCCAATTGGTTGGCCAGGTAGCTGTCTTCCAAATTTCTTGGCATAGATGAGTGAGCACTTCCAGAGCTGCATTTGTTTGTTGAAACATCTCAATTGATACTCCGTCAGTTTCTGGAGCCTTGTCTTTTGCCAATGCCTTCCGTGCAGCTTGGACTTCTTCCTTCAGTACCATGGTTTCCTGATCATATGCTACCTCTTGAAATGGTTGAACTTTGACCAATTCTTTTTGGTATAATGACTCTGTGTATTCCTTCCATCTTCTCTTGATGCTTCCTATGTCGTTTAGTATATCTAATCTTGTAGATGTCATCAATATAACTGCCACTAATCTATCTCATTACATCATAGTAATAGGATTTACATCTCATAGGGAAGTCACATCAGATGACAAAATGGTAGGCAATCATACAATACTGGGAATCATGACCTAGCCAAGTACAGATATTTTTGGGGCACACAACTCAATCCATGACAGTAATAATTGCCCTAAAGAAGTTACTGAGCCACTTCTACTCTCTTCTGGCCTTTCAGTCATGCCTGGCCCTGATGGGGATTCAAGACAGAGAACTTTTGAAGACCAGGGAGAGAGATGTGGTTGTAATAAGCCCTTGGAACTCATATGGCAATGTAGGGCAGGAGGAGTTTCAAAGGTGCTTTGCTAAGTGGAATAATCATAAAGACCCTGAATACTCATTGATCTGGGCTCTTTTTTCAAACTTAACAAATGCTAGAGACTTTCATGGCAACAGGGAAGGCTGGTGTGGTGCTTCATGGAGGGGTCTAGGAAACCCCACAGGAGGTGGGTGGGACTAGGAAGGGTTAACCCATGCAGATGGTATATAAAAGTCAGCAGAAATGGGAGGGACGTGCTCCAAATGGGAAGTACATAAAGATGCTTTGTTGGTGGGTGGATGGGAAGATGAGCAGCTACTTCAAGGAAAGCCTCCAGATGGAATGCCAAGAGGCGTTAAGCCAAACCTGGTCACCATTCAACACAGAGTCACTGCTACTATGAATAAATTTAGTAAAATTTATTTGAATAACTTTAATGAAAATCTCAATATTTTAAACCAGTAAATCCTTTAGTGATCTCTTACCTATACTGATCTATTTAGAAATAAAATACATTGTCATAGAGTTGATTTTGACTCATGGTGACTCTATAGGACAGGGTAGAATTGCCCTATAGCGTTTTCAAGGAGCAGCTGGTAGATTCAAACTACTGACCTTTTGGTTAGTAGCCTTAGCTCTGAACCACTGAGCCACCAGGGCTTCATATTTAAATAAGGGATCCCAAATTATTGCTTGATTAGATTGACAAAATAGCTGTTACTCATTTTATTTAAAGTTTAGAAAATGATACCTATTTAATGTAGAAATTTTAAAAAAAGAAAAAATAAGAAAATTCAAATGCAGTCATAATTCATCACATATAAGCCACGATTAATATTTTGGTAAGTTTCGTTTAAACATTATTACAATTATTATAAATTTTTAAAATAAAAAAATGAGATTATATTTTGTGTACTTTTGTTATATATTTATATCTAGTCACTAGTCTGTGAACATCTTTCCAGTTGGCCTTAATTTGCCACTTCCCAGTGGTTTGTCATCTGGTAAATGCAGACTGGTGCCTCTATGGTGGTATGTGAGGTGGTGGAGGGGGACAAGGGGATAGGTCAAATGCAGCATCCGAGGTCAAGTGCTCATTGTGTTCAGTTAACCTGGAGGCCTTAGATTCATATCCTCTAGTGACCAGGAAGGTGGTTGTTCTTGATGGGAGGCCAAACCACCAGTCAGCCAAAGGAAAAGATTACGTCTGGTTGGAAACAATGCTCAATATCCTTGTGGTGAACTATGAACACCCTACTTTGCTTCCTTGCACAGATATCAGTAGAAATGGGATATCTGGAGTTTTGCAGAAGATATTGGTTGTCTTTTTGTTGTTTATGTTGTAGAAAAGCACAAAAAGAGGACACAAAAATCACCTTTAATTCCACAAATCAGCAATAACTGCTGTCAACTTTTTGATTTTTGTGCTTGAGTTTTTTATTCTTAATTTAGAATAATTCTACCAGCCAGACATTAATATTGTTAACATTTTGGTTTCATTATTTTTAAAAACAAAAGTGTGATTATTCTATTTTGCAGGTCTCCACCCCCTCGCCTCCCATAACACCTAGCATGGACATTCTTCTTTAGCATTTCAAATGGATGCCTGGTATCACATTGACTATATCATAATATAGTCCCACTATGGGTTTTTTTTTTTTTTATGGGGGCTTGTGTGTTGCTGTGATGCTGGAAGCTATGCAATGGTATTCAACTACCAGTAGGGTCGCCCATGGTGGACAGGTTTCAGCTGAGCTTCCAGACTAAGACAGACTAGGAAGAAGGACCTGGCAGCCTATTTCTGAAAAGAACTAGTCAGTGGAAACCTTATGAATTGCAGTGGAACAATGTCTGATATAGTGCCGAAGATGAGCCCCTCAGGTTGGAAGACACTCAAAAGACGACCGGTCATTCTTGCAATATCAAGCCTATCTGTCTACTCCATCCTGTGATCATGCTGAGCATCAAAGTAGAGTCAAACTTAATGATGTGGGTAGAGTCAAGCTTTCAGGACCTTCATTTGCTGACGTGGCATGATTCAAAATGAGAAGAAAGAGCTGCAAACATCCATTAATAATTGAAACACGGAGTGTATGAAGTATGAATTTAAGAAAATTAGAAATCATCAAAAATGAAATGGAATGTATAAAGATCTATACTCCAGGCATTAGTGAGCTGAAATGGACTGGTATTGGTCATTTTGAATCAGAAAATCATATGGTCTACTATGCTGAGAATGACAACTTGAAGAGGAATGACATTATATTCATCGTCAAAAAGAACATTTCAAGACCTGTCCTGAAGTACAACGCTGTCAGTGATGGGATAAAATCCATACGTCTACAAGGAAGGACAGTTAATAGGACTATTGTTCAAATTTACGCACCAAGCACTAAGGCCAAAGATAAAGAAACTGAAGATTTTTACCAACTTCTGCAGTCTGAAATTGATCGAACATGCAATGAAGATGCACTGGTAATTACTGGTGATTGGAATGTGAAAGTTGGAAACAAAGAAGGATCGGTAGTTGGAAAATATGGCCTTGGTGATAAAAATGATGCCAGATCGCATGATAGAATTTTGCAAGACCAACAACATCTTAATTGCAAGTACTTTTTTTCACCAACATCAATGGTGACTATACACATGGACCTCGCTGGATAGAATACACAGGAATCAAATAGATTACATCTGTGGAAAGACAAGATAGAAAAGCTCAATATCATCAGTCAGAGCAAGGCCAGGGGCCAACTGCAGAACAGACCATCAATTGCTCATATTAAAGTTCAAGATGACACAGAAGAAAATTAGAGCAAATCCATGAGAACCAAAGTACAAATTTGAGTATATCCCACCTAAAATTAAAGACCATCTCAAAAATAGATTTGACACGTTGAATACTAATGGTTGAAGACTAGATGAGTTGTAGAATGACGTCAAGGACATTATACATGAAGAAAGCAAGAGAGAAAGAAAAGACCTAAATGGATGTCCGAAGAGACTCTGAAACTTGCTCTTAAAACTCAGTAGCTAAAGCAAAAGGAAAAAATGGTAAAGTAAAAGAGCCGAACAGAAGATTTCAAAGGTGACACAGAAGACAAAGTAAAGTATTATGATTACATGTGCAAAGAGCTGGAGATAGAAAACCAAAAGCGAAGAACACACTAGGCATCTCTCAAGCTGAAAGAACTGAAGAAAAAATTCAAGGCTCCAACTGCAATACTGAAGTGTTCTACAGGGAAAATATTAAAAGACACAGGAAACCTCAAAAGAAGATGGAAGGAATACACAGAGTCACTATTCCAAAAAGAATTGGTCAACATTCAACCATTTCAGGAGGTAACATATGATCAGGAACTGATGGTACTGAAGGAAGAAGTCCAAGGTGTACTGAAGACACTGGTGAAAAACAAGGCCCCAGGAATTGATGGAATACCAACTGAGATGTTTCAACAAATGGATGCAGCACTGGAAGTGCTCACTCGCCTATGCCAAGAAATCTGGAAGAGAGCTACCTGGCCAACCGACTGGAAGAGAGTCATATTTATGCCTATTCCCAAGAAAGTTGATCCAACTAAATGTGGAAATCATCAAACAATATCATATGCAAGTAAAATTTTGTTGAAGATCTTTCAAAAGCGGCTCCAGCAGTATATGGACAGGGAACTGCCAGAAATTGAGGCTGGATTTAGAATAGAATGTGGCACCAGGGATATCATTGCTGATGTCAGGTGGATCCTGGCTGAAAGCATAGAATACCAGAAAGATGTTTACCTGTGTTTTATTGACTATGCTAAGGCATTGACTGTGTAGATCATAACAAATTATGGATAACACTGGGGAGAATGGGAATTTCGGAACACTTAATTGTGCTCATGAGGAATCTGTACATAGATCAATGGGTAGTCATTTGAACAGAACAAGGGGATATTGCACGGTTTAAAGTCAGAAAAGGTGTGCGTCAGTGTTGTATCCTTTCACCATACCTGTTCAATCTCTATGCTGAACAAGTAATCGAAGAAACTGGACTGTATGAAGAAGAACATGGCATCAGGATTGGAGGAAGACTAATTAACAACCTGCGTTATGCAGAGGACATAACCTTGCTTGAAGAAAGTGAAGAGGACCTGAAGCACTTACTGATGAAGATCAAAGAACATAGCCTTCAGCATGCATTACATCTCAACAGAAAACAAAAATTCTTACAACTGAACCAATAAGCAACATCATGATAAACGGAGAAAAGGTTGAAATTGTTAAGGATTTTATTTTGCTTGGATCCACAATCAATGTTCATAGAAGCAGCAGTCAAAAGTTGCGTTGCATTGGTGAAATCTGCTGCAAAGGACCTCTTTAAATTGTTGAAAAGCAAAGATGTCACCTTGAGGACTAAGATGCACGGGACCCAAGCCCTGGTGCTTTCAGTTGTCTCATAAAAAGAATATTGAATGTACCACGGACTGCCAAAAGAATGAACAAATCTGCCTTGGAAGAAGTACAACCAGAATGCTACTTAGAAGCAAGGATGGTGAGACTATGTGTCATGTACTTTGGACATTATCAGGAGGATCAGTTCCTCGAAAAGGACATCATGCCTGGTAAAGTAGAGGGTCAGCAAAAAAGAGGAAGACCCTCAACGAGATGGATTGACACAGTGACTACAATAATGGGCTCAAGCATAGCAACAATTGTGAGGATGGAGCAGGACTGGGCAATGTTTTGATCTGTTGTGCAATAACTGACTCAATGACACCTAACAACAACAGCAACATATCATAATACTGAAACAAAAAAACCCTATTGTTGTGCATTTAGGTTATTTCTGACTTTAGATTTGTTTTTAAGTAATGTTTATCATACTAAAAATAAACAAATAATTGTGTAACCTGCAAGTAAAATTGTGGTTAATGACTGTCCTAGTTATTCATTTAGGAGAAAAAGGACGAACTGGAGGAATCCCCAGGAGATGGACATTCCTTTGGCTTAGCTTTTCAAAGATGTAGTTTAGTTGAAGTCTCTTAGTTTACATTGTAGGAAACTGAGACCCAGCAAAGTTAAACTACCTATCCTGATCACAGTAATAAAACCCCAGGGCTCTTACTTCCTGTCTTGTGCCCTTTATCAAATTAATATTTAAATTTAATATTCTTAGATCTTAGAAAAATAAACAAGAAAGAAGATAAGGTTGCTGCTAATAATTTCAGCATTCTACTTTAGTTTTAAAGGGATATGTTTTTATTACTCAAATCAATTTCCATTTCTTTTCTAGGACAGTTGCTCTGAAAAGCAGTGAGCCACTTCTCTTCTCCTCTGGCCTTTCAGTCAGGCTTGGCGGTGATAGGCATTCAAGGCAGAGAAGTTGCAAGCACTAGGGAGACAGATGAGGCTGTAATAAGCATTTGACTATTTGTTATCTTCAACCTAAACCATTTTTTATTTTAAACTTTTCAATGCGTTTTAAATAAATCCACGCAACAACTTTTTGCCAAGACATTTTTCCCTGTTGCTACTGCGTTATCCCATTTCTCGCTATTTTAGGTTTCAATTTTGTGAATTCTTTCTGTCCTATCATTTCTATTCACTCTCAGATTCCCAACACTTACTGTGGCATGGATTTTTTTCTTTCTTTTTTTTTTTTTTTGTATTTTATAAAAGGGCGTTTTCATGTCTCTCGTCTGGAGTGCAATAATCGAAGTATCATGCACATCCCTAAGTCCATAGCCTCTGTTCTCTCCGACTTGGTAATTTTGAATTCCACCATTGTAATCTTCTAAGAGGTCTGTATTGCCAAGCCAGTGTGAAGTCGAAACAGATGCTGTGACACTATGCAAACGGTTTTATTCGCTCTTTGTCCTCAAACTATTATGTGGTGGATGAAACACTCTCCCACCCCTCTCCTGTCATTTTTATTAGTCTCTGCCTTCTGCTTTCTCATCCACATTATATACGTAAGAACTTCCAGTCCAGGAGAATGATTTAAAATCCTATAAAAAAGAATTAGTGCTACAATTCCTCTGTCATTCTTTTTAGAACAATCAATAGACATTCTTTTATTCATGTGATTATTTATTTGTAGTGCAAATAAATTATTATTATTCAGTGGTGTTCCAAGTGCATTATGTCTCCCTAGTTTATTGTTCTTCGGTTTGCAGAGACTTTATAGTTAAAGAGGATCACAAATTAGATTATGGAATATGTTTCATTTCCTTTGATGTAGGACTCGGGTAGGACTTTAGAGACGCCAGCAATTTTCCTCTGTCTTGCTTTTCAAACTCACATAATAGAACATCAATCTTCCAAAGGATCCCTCTGCCAAAACCATCCAGTTTAATTTAATAGGCTACTTGGTAAGACTGGAAGTCTTTATCTTCTACCCTGTCTGAATATGTCAGTCCTCAGCAGTACTAAAAAATGAGAACATTATTCATAGAGAAGTTTGGGATGTGTTCAGAAATATCCCCTTTAGAATGATCAAAGACAAATGTCTCAATACTTCTTTTTTCAGCTTTTAAAAATAGAACTTAATGAAAGTAATAAAAGACTTACATGACATAAATAGAAAAATAAAACCTGACAATAATAATCTGACTTGAACTAGAAACTGGAGAAAAGGTATTGTGAGGTGCTTTGCTGCCATCTGGCGGTTAACCATCTCAACAACATCGACTTGTTTAGAGACTCATTTTGGAACGAAACCCAAAACCAAACCCGTTGCCCTGAAGTCGATTCCGACTCATAGCGACCCCATAGAGTTAAAAATAAAGAAGAAAACTCTGGGATAGAGTTTCCAAGAAGGGTCTAGTGGATTCAAACTGCCGACCTATTGGCTGGCAGGTGTAGCTCTTAACCACCATGCCACCAGGGTTTCCTCGTTTTGAAATGTGCCTTGAAAATCTGTTTCAATCCCACAGTTCTACAGGAAATGAAGTCGAGCCCATGGGGTCCCATGACTGCTCCAGAGAACCAGGGAACCATAATCTCGGAGCGTTCTGATCAAAGCATTCTTACTAAAGGTGCTGCTTATTTGGATAATTATTTATATTTTTGAAGTGTAGAGTGTCCTTCAGTTGATTCGGGCTCATACCGATCTCGTCTGAGAGTAGAACTGCCCCATAGGGTTTCCTGGGCTGTGATCTTTATGAGAGAAGATGGCCAGGTCTCTGCTCCTGAAGAAACACTGGTGAAGTGCCAACCTTTTAGTGAGCAGCCAGTGCTCAACCATTGAGTTACCAGGGCTCCGTCATATTGGAAGAAGTTTCCAGAAAATAGCTATTATCAGGAACACGCTTTCACAGAGTAATTTCCATGCTGGCATGATCTGATGTATTCGACCATAATTTTCGACAGGATGTGATGTTTTTGAATTGAGTTAATAATGAATTAAAATTCTTAAATTCGATGACACTTTTAATAAAAATTGCTCAGTATATTATAGGCAGAAAATGCTTAAAAATATCGACAGAATATAAAATTTGCTTTGTTTTAGCCAACCATCTGTTAAATGAAAGTCTTTTGCCATTGTGAAGGGGAAATAGTCTACATTTTACCCTTTCTATAAAACAAAGGTACAACACAAATTATAACACCTTTATTTATCCGTATAGTCATAACTAGTATTTTCATGGAATTTAGAATACTATTCATAAATTTTAAAAACTATGCCAGAATGCTTGGGAATTTTTATTTTCTTTTCTTCTTTGTGTGTGTTTCCCGAGTTGGGGCCACCTTTGGTGGAATTCTGTATTCAAAAAACTCTTCCTCTGTTATGGTGTGATTTAAATTCCAGTGAGATTTCATCAAGAAGCTTAAAGATATACAGGATTGGGTTATAGGTTTGTCTGCTAGTAGGCTACTTGTTAGGTGCCGTAAAGTCAGTCCCAACTCATAACGGCCCCGTGGACAATGGAATGGAATGCTGCCCAGTCCAGCACCATACTCACAATTATTGCTATATTTGAGCCCTTTGATGCAGCTACTATGTCAACCCATTTTGTGAAAGGTCTTCCTCTTTTTCAATGACCCCGTACCTTACGAAGCATGAAGTGCTTCTCCAGGGACTGGTCGCTCCTGATAACATGCCCAAAGTATGAGACAAAATCTCTTCTCCCCATCCTCGGTTCCAAGAAGCACTCTGGCTGTACTTTTCCCAAGACAGATTTGTCCCTTCTTCTGGCAGTCCATGGTATATTCAATATTCTTCACCAGCACTATAATTCAAAGGCATCAATTCTTCTTCAGTCTTTCTTATTCGTTCTCCAGCTTTAGCATGTGTATGAGATGACTGAAAATATCATGGCCTGGCTGGTAATGGGTAACCCAAGGTTGAGAAGGGAAGAGTGTTGACATGTCATGGGGTTGGCAACCAATGTAACAAAACAATATGTGTATTAATTGTTCAATGAGAAAGTAACTTGCTCTGTAAACCTTCATCTAAAGTACAATAAAAAAAAGAAAATATCAGAGCTTGGGTGAGACACACCTTAGTCCTCAAAGTGACATCTTTGCTATTCAACACTTTAAAGAGGTCTTTTGCAACAGATTTGCCCAGTGCAATATGTCCTTTGATTTCTTGACTGCTGCTTCCATAAGCATCGATTGTGGATCTAAGTAAAGTGAAATTCTTGACAGCTTCAATGTTTTCTCCATTTATCATGATGTTGCTTATTGGTCCAGTTGTGAGGATTTTGGGTTTCTTGATGTTGAGGTGTAATCTATACTGAAGGCTGTAGTCTTTGATCTTCATCAGTAAGTCCTTCAAGTCCTCTTCACTTTCAGTAAGCAAGGTTGTGTCATTTGCATATCACAATCCTGACGCCCCGTTCGTCTTCATATAGTCCAGCTTCTCGGATTTTTTGCTCAGCATACAGACTGAATAAATATGGTAAAAAGATACAGCCCTGATGTACACCTTTCCTGACTTTAAACTATGGAGTATCCCTTTGTTCTGTCCAAACAACTGCCTCTTGGTCTATGTACAGGTTCCTCATGAGCACACTTAAGTTTTCTGAAATTCCTATTCTCCACAATGTTGTCCATAATTTGTTATGATCCACACAGTCGAATGCCTTTGCGTAGTCAATAAAACACAGGTAAACATCCTTCTGGTATTCTTTGCTTTCAGCCAGGATCCGTCTGACATCAGCAATGATATCCCTCCTTCCAAATCTTCCTCTGAACCTGGCTTAAATTTCAGACTGTTCCCTGTCAATGTACTGCTGCAACAGTTTCTGAATTATTTTAAGCAAGATATTCCTTGTGTGTGATATTAATAATATCATTTGATAATTCTTGAATTCTGTTGTATCACATTTCTTTGGAATGGGCACATATATGGATCTTTTCCAGTCAGTGGCCAGGAAGCTCTGTTCCAAATTTCTTGACATAGAGGAATGAGCACTTCTAGCGTTGCATCAGTTTGTTGAAACATCTCAATTGGTATTCCGTCAATTCCTGGAGCTTTGTTTTTTGCCAAAGTCTTCAGTGCACTTTGGACTTCTTCCCTCAATACTATAAATTCTTGATAATATGCTACCTCCTGAAATGGTTAGACATCAATCAAATCTTTTTGGTATAGTGACTCTGTGTATTCCTTCCATTTTCTTTTGTTGCTTCCTGCATTGTTCAATATTTTGCCCATAAAAACCAAAACCAAATCTGTTGCCCTCAAGTTGTTTGTGACTCATAGCAGCCCTGTAAGACAGAGTAGAACTGCCCCATAAGATTTCCAAGGAGAGGATGGTGGATTCGAACTGGTGACCTTTTGTTTAGTAACTTGACCTCTTAACCAGGGTGCCATCTGGACTCCTATTTTGCCCATAGAATCTTCAATGGCTTTATTTTTTTTTTCAGTTCTTTCAGCTTGAGAAATGCCGAGCATGTTCTTCCCTTTTGGTTTTCTAACTCCACTCTTTGCACATTTCATACCTACCTTTTGAAATTTTCTCTTTAGCTCCTTTACTTGATCATTTCTTTCTTTTGCTTTAGCTACTCGACATTCAAGAGCAAGTTTCTGAGTCTCTCCTGACATCTGTTTTAGTCTTTTCTTTCTTCTCTGTCTTTTTAATGACTTTTTGCTTTCTTCATGCATGATGCCCTTGATGTCTATCTCACAACTCACCTGGTCTTCAGTCATTAGTGTTCAATTGTCAAATCTATTTTTGAGATGGTCTTTAAATTCAGGTGGGATATACTCAAGGTCGTAATTTGGCTCTTGTGGACTTGTTTTAATTTTCTTCAGCACCTACTTGAACTTGCGTGTGAGCAAGTGTGGTCTGTTCCACAGTAGGCCCCTGGCCTTGTTCTGACTGATGATTTTGAGGTTTTTCGTCTTCCCTTTCCACAGAGGTAGTTGGTTTGATTCCTATATTCTCCATCCAGTGATGTCCACTTGTATAGTCACCATTTATGTTGTTGAAAAAGATATTTGCAATGAAGAAGTCATTGGTCTTGCCAAGTTCTATCATAGATTCTCGGGGTGTCATTTCTATCACCCAGGCCATATTTTCCGACTACTGATCCTTTGTCTTTGTTCCCAAATTTTGCATTCCAATCACCAGTAATTATCAATGCATGTTCGATCAATTTCAGACTGCAGAAGTTGGTAAAAATCTTCAATTTCCTCATCTTTGGCATTAGTGGTTGGTGCATAAGTTTGACTAATAGTCGTATTAACTGGTCTTTTTATAGGTCAATGAATATTATCCTATCACTGACAGCATTGTAATTCAGGATAGATCTTGAAATGTTCTTTTTGACAATGAGTGCGATGCTATTTCTCTTCATTTTGTCATTCCCTGCATAGTAGACTGTATGAATGTCCATTTCAAAGCGGGCAATACCAGCCCATTTCAGTTCACTAATACCTAGGATATTGATCTTTATGTGTTCCATTTCATTTTTGACAACTTTGAATTTTTCTAGATTCACGTTTCATATAGTCCATGTTCTGATTATTAATGAATGTTTGCAGCTGTTTCTTCACATTTTGAGATGTGCCATGTCAGTAAATGAAGGTCCTGAAAGTTTTACTCCACCCATGTCATTAAGGCCAACTCTACTTTGGGGATGCAGCTCTTCCCCAGTAGTATTTTGAGAGCCTTCCAGCCTGAGGGGCTCATCTTCTGGCACTATATCAGATAATGTTTTGCTGCTATTCATAAAGTTTTCACTGGCCCATGTTTTTCAGATGTAGATTGCCAGGTTCTTCTTCATAGTCTGTCTTAGTCTGTAATCTCCATTGAAAGCTGTCTACCCTAGGTGATACTGCTGGTATTTGAAATACAAGTGACATAGCTTCCAGCATCACAGCAAGAGGCAACACGCAAACCACCACAGTATGACCAACTGACAGACAAGTGTTGGTGTAGGGTTATAATGAGAATTAAATTGTTAATTGCCATCAAGTCGATTCCAGCTCATGACAACCCAATGGCCATATCGGAACCATTTGAGGAAGGAATATGGGTCCTGGTTGTTGTCTGAAAACCTTCTGCTGACATCTCACAAAACCACCACCTTGAACTTTGCCCAATAGGTGTTAGCAGCATGGAAGGAAATCCCGGAGGTAATAAGAGAGCATCTTCTAAGAAATGCAGAGTCATTAACATTCTTGAAGGCACAGAAGACAAAACTGGTTAAGGAAACAAAAACCTCAATAACTCTGAGTTAAAAAGTGGTTCAGTCAAGATAGACTCTGAATTTGAAAAACTTATAGGAATACCTTAGCCAATTTTATTTGTTTGTGTTTTCCGTCTTATATGTTACATAGGAAGTCTGCCAGTTAGTCTCATTGTGGGGGCTTGCATGTTGCTGGAAGCTATGTCACCGGTATTCAGATAACAGCAGTGTCACCCATGGTGGACAGGTTTCGGTGAAGCTTCCAGACTAAGACAGACTAGGAAGGACCCTAAGGTTTACTTCTGGAGAGAATTAGCCAGTGAAAACCTTATGAATAGCAGTGGAACATTGTCTGATATAGTGCTGGGAGATGAGCCACTCAGTTTGGAAGGCACTCAAAATACTACTGGGGAACAGCTGCCTCCTCAAAGTAAACTTTAATGACATGGATGGAGTCAAACTTTTTGGACCTTCATTTGCTGATGTGGCATAACTGAAAATGAGAAGAAACGGCTGCAAACATTCATTAGTAAAAGGAATCTGGAATGTTTGAAGTATGAATCTAGGAAAATTGGAAGTCATCAAAAATGAAATGAAAAGCATAAAGATCAATATCCTAGGCATCATTGAGCTGAAATGGACTGGTATTGGCCGTTTTCAATTGAGCAATCATATGGTCTACTATGTAGGGAATTGCAACATGAAGAGGAATGGCACTGCATTCATCATTCAAAAGAACATTTCAAGATCTATCCTGAATTACAGTGCTGTCAGTGATAGCATAATATTCATATGCCTACAAGGAAGACCAGTTAATATGAGTATTATTCGAATTTACACACCAACTACTAGGGCCAAAGATGAAGAAATCAAAGATTTTTACCAGCTTCTGTAGTCTGAAATTGATCGAACGTGCAACCAGGAAGTATTGATGATTATTGGTGATTGGAATGCAAAATTTGGGAACAAAGACAAAGGATCAGTAGTCGGAAAATATGGCCTGGGTGATAGAAATGACACCCCGAGAATCTATGATAGAACTTGGCAAGACCAATGACTTCTTCATTACAAATACCTTTTTTCAACAACATAAACGGTGACTATTTTTTTTTTTTATGCACGTGGACATCACTAGATGGAGAATACAGGACTCAAATCAATTACATCTGTGGAAAGAGACGATGGAAAACCTCAATATCATTAGTCAGAACAAAGCCAGGGGCCTACTGTGGAACGGACCACACTTGCTCACAAGCAAGTTCAAGTAGGTGCTGAAGAAAATTAAAACAAGTCCACAAGAGCCAAATTACGACCTTGAGTATATCTCACCTGAATTTAAAGACCATCTCAAAATAGATTTGATGCATTGAACACTAATGACTGAAGGCCAGATGAGTTGTGAGATGACATCAAGGACATCATGCATGAAGAAAGCAAAAAGTCATTAAAAAGACAGAGAAGAAAGAAAGGACTAAAATAGATGTCAGGAGAGACTCAGAAACTTGCTCTTGAATGTTGAGCAGCTAAAGCAAAAGAAAGAAATGCTGAGGTAAAAGAACTGAACTGAAGATTTCAAAGGGCAGCTCAGGAAGACAAAGTAAAGTATTATAATGGCGTGTGCAAAGACCTGGAGATAGAAAACCAAAAGAGAATTTCTCAAACTGAAAGAACTGAAGAAAAAATTCAACCCTCGAGTTGCAACATTGAAGAATTCTACGGGGGAAACATTAAACGACATAGGAAGCATCAAAAGAAGATGGAAGGAATACACAGAGTCATTATACCAAAAAGACTGGTCAATGTTCAACCATTTCAGGAGGCAGCATATAATCAGGAACTGATGGTACTGAAGGAAGAAGTCCAAGCTGCAAGGAAGGCATTGTCAAAAAACAAGGCTCCAGGAATTGACTGAATACCAAGTGAGATGTTTCAACAAATAGATGCAGTGCTGGAAGTGGTCGCTTGTCTAGGCCAAGAAATTTGGAAGACAGCTACCTGGCCAACCGGCTGGAAGAGATCCATATTTGTGACCATTCCAAAGAAAGGTGATCCAACAGAATGTGGAAATTATTGAACAATATCATTAATATCACTTGCAAGTAAAATTGTGCTGAAGATCATTCAAAAGTGGCTGCAGTAGTACATCGACAGGGAACTGCCAGAAATTCAACCCAGATTCAGTGGAGGTTGTGGAACAAGTAATATCATTGCTGATGTCAGATGGATCTTGGCTGAAAGCAGAGAGTACCAGAAAGATGTTTACCTGTGTTTTATTGATTATGCAAAGGTATTCAACTATGTGGATCATAAGAAATTATGGATAACATTATGGAGAATAGGAATTCCAGAACACTTAATTGTGCTCATGAGGAACCTGCACATAAATCATGAAGCAGTTGTTTGAACAGAACAAGGGCGTACTGTGTGGTTTAAAGTCAGGAAAGGTATGCGTCAGGGTTTTATACTTTCATCATACTTAATGAATCTGTATGCTGAACAAATAATCTGAGAAGCTGGACTATATGAAGAAGAATGGGGTATCAGGATTGGAGGAAGACTCATTAACAACCTGTGTTATGCAGATGACATAACCTTGTTTGCTGAAAGTGAAGAGGACTTCAACTATTTAGGGATGAAGATCAAAGACCACAGCCTTCGATATGGATTGCACCTCAACATAAAGAAAACAAAAATCCTCACAACTGGACCAATAAGCAACATCATGATAAACTGTGTAAAGATTGAAGTTGTCAAGTATTTCATTTTACTTGGATCCACAGTCAGTGTCCATGGAAGCAGAAGTCCAGAAATCAAAAGATGCATTGCATTGGGAAAATCTGCTGCGAAAGACCTCTTTAAGGTGTTAAAAAGCAAAGATTTCACTTTGAGGACTAAGGCGTGGCTGACTCACGCCATGGTATTTTCAATGGCCTCATATGCATGGGAAAGCTGGACGATGAAAAAGGAAGAGTGAAGAAGAATTGATGCCTTTGAGTTATGGTGTTGGCAAAGAATATTGAATACCATGGAATGTCAGAAAAATGAAAAAATCTGCCTTGGAAGAAGTGCAGCTAGAATGCGCCTTAGAAGTGAGAATGGAAACACTTTGTCTCACAGACTTTGGATGACATGCTCGGTAAAGTAGAAGGCCAGGGAAAAAACTGAAGGCCTTCAATGAGATGGGTTGATACAAGCGGATTCAACAATGGGGTCAAAGACAGTGATGTTTTTGAGGGTGGTGCAGAACCTGGCAGTGTTTTGTTCTGTTCTACATAGGGTCGCTATAGTTGGAAATGACTGGATGGCACATAACAACAGCAACAACATAACCCTGTGATAGGAGCCCAAGAAGTGCCAAGTGGTTTGCTAGTCCAAGGTGGCCACTAATCAATTGGTGGTGGTTCTAGCCCACCAATTGGCTCGCTGGAATCAAAGACCTGGTGAGCTGCTTCATAAAGATTACAGCCAAGAAAATTCATGGAGCAGTTCTATTCTGTCACAGGTTGGGCCGCCATGAGTCAGGGGCTGACTTGATGGCAGTTAACAACAATGTACTGAAGGAAGATTTAAGGATATAGAGAACAGACCTTTCAAGAGGAATGGTTGCCTTGAGTTATTCCTTTCGTAAGTAACTGTGAAGAAGAAATTGGTGTCAGGAGCCCTGTTTACAAACAGGCAAATCCATTTTGTATGTCATGTTCAGAGGACCCAGAAAAAAAATGCAAAGGATACTGCAGAATTTGCAAAAGCCCTGATAAAATATATGTGGCCTCTGCTTGTGATTTCTGAAAAACAAATAAAGATGCATTCCAGAATAGTTTTGCACTGTATCCTGTGCCAAAATCATCCAAGCTGCCATGATTGCTGTAGGATCACGGAGAGGGGGCTCTTGATGTTATTTTTGCAAACGGGCAGCGGGGCTTCTCAGAGAGAAATTATAATCATCTTCAGCAAAGACACAAAAGCTCTTCAGAAGGAAGTGATTCACAACAGGAATTGATGACTAAGGGATTCATCCTATTGAAACAGGAATGTGTCAACCAATTTTCCACGGCATGCTCCAAGGAACAGCCGGAGGAATTTAAGCTGCTTACATGCTGTCAACATCTGGCCACAGGAAATCTCGTCGTTATTCCATAAGGCGGTCATTGTTTTATGTTGGCCACATTTTATGCAGCACCTCCATCTATTGTTAGTATAAAGACACTGAGTAGAAATGATATCTATCGATTTTGCCCCCCAGGGGACAAAAACGGCTGTAGACATTTTTGATTATCACAACTAGCTGGGAGAGGGAAGGGTTGCTACTAGCTAGCATCTAGTGGGTAGAAGACAGGGATGCTGCTAAATATACTGCCATTCACAGGACAGACTCTCACGACAAAAAATTATCTGGCCCAGAATGTCAACACTACTGAGGTTGAGACATCCTGATCTGGTTTCCTGGTGTAGTCTGTAGTGGTCTTTGTTGTTGTTAGCTGGGTCCCCACTCGTGGCAGCCTTCCCTCCACGCACGGCAGACCCCATGTAGAGCAGAAGAAGATGCTGCCCAGTCCTGCACCATTAGTAATCCATAAGGCTTTCATTGGCTGATTTTCAGAAGTAGATCACCAAGCCTTTCTTCCTAGTGTGATTTAGTCTGAAAGCTCCAATGAAATTTGTTCAGCGTCACAGCAACATTCAAGCCTCCTCTGACAGGTTGTGCCTAAGAGACATTGGTCAGAAATTGAACCCGGGTTTCCCATATGGAAGGCAAGAATTCTACCATTGAACCACTACTGCCCCATGTAATAGTCCTCATCTCCCACCAAATAGCGGCTTTTCTGGAAAGCCTTTCCAGGTGCCTCCTCCACTGACAGCATAGCACCCTGTGCTTGCTGCCTTCACAGAGCTTATCACTTTGCTCTAAAACTTTTCTCATCTGTCTTCCATGTTATGCCCTAAGCTTCTTGAGGACAGGGGCTAAGTTTGGTCACTACTGTGTCTTCAGAAACTGGCACTGTACCTGAATATAAGTTACAAAAGAATGGCAGAAATCCAGTTAGAACTAGCTTAGGAAAACAAAAATTCCAAGAAATGTTGAAAAATCCAACTTCAGATAGGTCAGGGATATAGCTGGAATTCAGGAATGAATGGAACCAACAGAAGTTGGAGAGGCTCTCTCTGTCTTTCGTCTCTGCTTCTCTCTACATGTGAACTTCAGTCTCCACACGGTGAGACATGGGCACTAACAGTTCCTGAGTCTTCTGTCCTATGGCTCTCTCCCCTGAAGAGGAATAAGATCATCTCTTTCAGTCTCAAGTTCAGAAATTCTGAGGAAAGGGTTTTCATTGGTTATCTAGTACAATTGTTTGTCCTGAATTAATCAACTGTGAGTAGAGCTAAAAGCAGGAGCGATTCCTGGGAAGAGGAGTACTAGGGAGACAAAACGGTGTCCACTGCCTGGAATGCAGTAGACACTCAGTGACTATCTGTTCAGTGACTGAGTGTTGAAAATCCTAGAGGAAGTAACATGTGTCAGCCTACTTAGAATAACCTCTAGGGACCTCTACTTTCAATGAGAAATGAATTTCTGATTAGAGGCAGCATGGTTGCATGGGAAGACTGTATCTGCGGGAAGGCTTCTATTAGTCGGGGCTCTTTTGCCAGAAGTGCCTGAAATCCTACTCAAATTAATTTAAATATAGCAAAAACTTGTTGGCTCATGTAATCCTGAAGTCTGGGACTAGATCAAGCTGCAGGCATGCTTAGATTCAGGAACGCAAATGTTACATGCTGGTATGGACTCAAAAAGGAGCCCTGGTGGCACGAAGGTTAAGTGCTCAGCTGCTAACCGAAAGGTTGGAGGTTTGAATCCACCAGCCACTCTGCGGGTGAAAGACTTGGCGATCTGCTCCCATAAAGGTTACAGCCTTGGAAAGCCTATGGGCCTGTTCTCATCTGTCCTATAGGTTTGCTATTAGTTGGAATCGACTCAATGGCAAGGGTTATGGACTCAGAGGTGAGAAAGTCTTATTTTGAGCAGATTCTTGGAGGCTGGGTGGCCGATTAGTAAGGAAAGTGTATTAATTTATACCACAGAAAGAAAGGGAGAACAGAATGCAGGGGGGAGCTGAGCAAAGAGTCAATGTTGGCCCTCAGGAGGGGTGGAGAGAGAATCCTGCTTGGTTCCTAAGGTGTCCCCAGGCCCTCATGAGGTCAGCTCTACTCCTGCCTTTGAGTTCTACGAGATGCCTTGATTCCTTGTGATAAAACCTCTTTCTGTGCAACGTAAATGGATTTCTGGGCTTTTTGTTTCTTTTAACAACAAAATGCTTGATTAAAATGGCAAAACAGAAAGAAATACAGGCTAAATAGAAGTCTAAGCAATAACGTAAAAGAAGAAATAGATAATTTGAACTGGTTAATTCAAATGACCAAAACCAAAAACCCATCGACTCATATTGACCTTATAGAACAGAGTAGAACTGCCCCATAATGTTGTCCAAGGAGCTACTGGTGGATTCGAACTGCCAGCCTTTTGGTTCGCAGCCAAGCTTTTAACCATTGGCCCACGAGATCTCCATTCCAATGACAGACATATTCATTTTAAGCTCTTTCTATTTTATCACTGTGTTCCCCATTCCTACATTTCTAAGAATAAAAATTAGGATACTGAAAATTTTAATTATTTTATTTGTCATTGATGATTTTTGAAATTTTAATCATGTAGGAATATCTATTGCCACTTTGGTGATTACCCTTACCATAGCCGATTTCTTTGGTCAAAAACTGCTTGCTGGCAAGAAAGCAACTTGAGATAATTATGGCTTTGCACATTGAGTTTAGCTTTTAAAAGTTATTTTGATTTGTGATGACTCACTTCCTCAGTCTATGTGGTTAACTTTTTTTGTCTTCACGAATTAGCCAAACTCTCTCTTCAAACAGCATGACATTAATAAAACTATAGTTCTGTTTCTTACCTCAATTTTACCATCATTGGGGTGTTCAGTATTAAGGTGCTTGTAAAGTACCTGTTTCACTAAACTTATAATTATCAGTGCAGTAGATTAATTGCAAGACTCATTTTCTTAATGTCTCAGCCAAGGATTAGAAAGAAGGCCTTTTGAAATCCTCTTCTTCAGGAGCTCTTATTTGTTCTTTTCTTTGTTTTACGGACATGTTTTCCTTTAAGGAACACTCTACAAAGGGAACGTATTTTTTCGAAATTCTTCCTTTTTTTTATAATAATTTTTATTAAGCTGTAAGTGAACGTTTACAAATCAAGTCAGTCTGTCACATATAAGCTTATATACACCTTACTCCACGCTCCCACTTACTCTCCCCCTAATGAGTCAGCCCTTCCAGTCTCTCCTTTTGTGACAATTTTGCCAGTTTCTAACCCTCTCTACCCTCCTATCTCCCCTCCAGACAGGAGATGCCAACACAGTCTCAAGTGTCCATCTGATACAAGTAGCTCACTCTTCGTCAGCATCTCTCTCCAACCCATTGTCCGGTCCCTTCCATGTCTGATGAGTTGTCTTCGGGAATTGTTCCTGTCCTGAGCCAACAGAAGGTTTGGGAACCATGACCACTGGGATTCCTCTAGTCTCAGTCAGACCATTAAGTCTGGTCTTTTTATGAGAATTTGGGGTCTGTATCCCACTGATCTCCTGCTCCCTCAGGGGTTCTCTGTTGTGCTCCCTGTCAGGGCAGTCATCGGTTTGGGCGGGCACCATCTAGTTGTTCTGGTCTCAGGATGATGTAAGTCTCTGGTTCATGTGGCCCTTTCTGTCTCTTGGGCTCATAGTTATTGTGTGACCTTGGTGTTCTTCATTCTCGTTTGATCCTGGTGTGTGGAGACCAATTGATGCATCTTAGATGGCCACTTGTTAGCATTTAAGACCCCAGACGCCACATTTCAAAGTGGGATGCAGAATGTTTTCATAATAGAATTATTTTGCCAACTGACTTAGAAGACCCTTAAGCCATAGTCCCCAAACCCCCGCCCATGTTCCGCTGACCTTTGAAGCATTCATTTTATCCCGAAAACTTCTTTGCTTTTGGTCCAGTCCAGTTAAGCTGACCTTCCGTGTATTCAGTATTGTCCTTCTCTTCACCTAAAGTAGTTCTTATCTGCTAACTAATCAGTAAATAACCCTCTCACACCCTCCCTCCCTCCCCAACTCATAACCACAAAAGTATGTGTTCTTCTCAGTTTATACTATTTCTCAAGATCTTATAATAGTGGTCTTATACAATATTTGTCCTTTTGCCTCTGACCAATTTCTCTCAGCATAATGCCTCCCAGGTTCCTCCATGTTATGAAATATTTCACAGATTCGTCACTGTTCTTTATCGATGCGTAGTATTCCACTGTGTGAATATACCACAATTTATTTAACCATTCATCCGTTGATGGACACCTTGGTTGCTTCCAGCTTTTTGCTATTGTAAACAGAGCTGCAATGGACATGGGCGTGCATATATCTGTTTGTGTGAAGGCTCTTATTTCTCTAGGGTATATTCCGAGGAGTGGGATTTCTGGGTTGTATGGTAGTTCTATTTCTAACTTTTTAAGAAAACACCAGATAGATTTCCAAAGTGGTTGTACCATTTTACATTCCCACCAGCAGTGTATGAGAGTTCCAATCTCTCCGCAGCCTCTCCAACATTTATTATTTTGTGTTTTTTGGATTAATGCCAGCCTTGTTGGAGTGAGATGGAATCTCATCGTAGTTTTAATTTGCATTTCTCTAATGGCTAACGATCGAGAGCACTTTCTCATGTATCTGTTAGCTGCCTGAATATCTTCTTTAGTGAAGTGAGTGTTCATATCCTTTGCCCACTTCTTGATTGGGTTGTTTGTCTTTTTGTGGCTGAGTTTTAACAGAACCGTATAGATTTTAGAGATCAGGTGCTGGTCGGAGATGTCATAGCTGAAAATTCTTTCCCAATCTGTAGGTGGTCTTTTTACTCTTTTGGTGAAGTCTTTAGATGAGCATAGGTGTTTGATTTTTAGGAGCTCCCAGTTATCTGGTTTCTCTTCGTCATTTTTGGTAATGTTTTGTATTCTGTTTATGCCTTGTATTAGGGCTCCTAAGGTTGTCCCTATTTTTTCTTCCATGATCTTTATCGTTTTTGTCTTTATGTTTAGGTCTTGGATCCACCTGGAGTTAGTTTTTGTGCATGGTGTAAAGTATGGGTCCTGTTTCATTTTTTTGCAAATGGTTATCCAGTTATGCCAGCACCATTTGTTAGAAAGACTATCTTTTCCCCAGTTAACTGGCACTGGGACTTTGTCAAATATCAGCTGCTCCTATGTGGATGGATTTATATCTGGGTTCTCAATTCTGTTCCATTGGTTTATGTGCCTGCTGTTGTACCAGTACCAGGCTGTTTTGACTACTGTGGCTGTATAATAGGTTCTAAAATCAGGTAGAGTGAGGCCTCCCACTTTCTTCTTCTTATTCAGTAATGCTTTACTTATCCAAGGCTCCTTTCCCTTCTATATGAAGTTGGTGATTTGTTTCTCCATCACATTAAAAAATGTCATTGGAATTTGGATTGGAAGTGCATCGTATGTGTAGATGGCTTTTGGTAAAATAGACATTTTTACTGTGTTAAGTCTTCCTATCCATGAGCAAGGTATGTTTTTCCACTTAAGTAGGTCCTTTTTAGTTTCTTGTAGTAGTACTTTGTAGTTTTCTTTATATAGGTCTTTTACATCTTTGGTAAGATTTATTCCTAAGTATTTTATCTTCTTGGGGGCTACTGTGAATGGTATTGATTTGGTGATTTCCTCTTCGATGTTCTTTTTGTTGATGTAGAGGAATCCAAGTGATTTTTGTATGTTTATCTTTATAACCTGAGACTCTGCCAAACTCTTCTATTAGTTTCAGTAGTTTTCTGGAGGATTTCTTGGGGTTTTCTGTGTATAAGATCATGTCATCTGCAAATAGAGATAATTTTACTTCTTCCTTGCCAATCCGGATGCCCTTTATTTCTTTATCTAGCCTAATTGCTCTGGCTAGGACCTCTAGCACAATGTTGAATAAGAGCGGTGATAAAGGGCATCCTTGTGTGGTTCCCGTTCTCAAGGGAAATGCTTTCAGGCTCTCTCCATTTAGAGTGATGTTGTCTGTTGACTTTGTATAGATGCCCTTTATTATGTTGAGGAATTTTCCTTCAATTCCTATTTTGCTGAGAGTTTTTATCATAAATGGGTGTTGGACTTTGTCAAATGGCTTTTCTGCATCAATTGATAAGATCATGTGGTTTTTGTTTTTGTTTTATTTATATGGTGGATTACATTAATGGTTTTTCTAATATTAAACCAGCCTTGCATACCTGGTATAAATCCCACTTGGTCGTGGTGGATTATTTTTTTGATATGTTGTTGAATTCTATTGGCTAGAATTTAGTTGAGGATTTTTGCATCTACATTCATGAGGGATATAGGTCTGTAATTTTCTTTTTTTGTGATATCTTTACCTGGTTTTGGAATCAGGGATATGGTGGCTTCATAGAATGAGTTAGGCAGTGTTCTGTCATTTTCTATGCTTTGAAATAGCTTTAGTAGTAGTGGTGTTAACTCTTCTCTGAAAGTTTGGTAGAACTCTGCAGTAAAGCCATCCGGGCCAGGGCTTTTTTTTGTTGGGAGTTTTTTGATTACCGTTTCAATTTCTTTTTTTGTTATGGGTCTATTTAGTTGTTCTGCTTCTGAATGTGTTAGTTTAGGTAGGTAGTGTTTTTCTAGGAATTCATCCGTTTCTTCTAGGTTTGCAAAGTTGTTAGAATACAATTTTTCGTAATAATCTGATATGATTCTTTTAATTTCAGTTCGGTCTGTTGTGATATGGCCCATCTCGTTTCTTATTCAGGTTATTTGTTTCCTTTCCTGTATTTCTTTAGTCAGTCTGGCCAATGGTTTATCAATTTTGTTAATTTTTTCAAAGAACCAGCTTTTGGCTTTGTTAATTCTTTCAATTGTTTTTCTGTTCTCTAATTCATTTAGTTCAGCTCTAATTTTTATTATTTGTTTTCTTCTGGTGCCTGATGGATTCTTTTGTTGCTCACTTTCTATTTGTTCAAGTTGTCGGGACAGTTCTCTGATTTTGGCTCTTTCTTCTTTTTGTATGTGTGCATTTATCGATATAAATTGGCCTCTGAGCACTGCTTTTGCTGTGTCCCAGAAGTTTTGATAGGAAGTATTTTCATTGTCGTTGCATTCTATGAATTACTTTATTCCCTCCTTAATGTCTTCTATAACCCAGTCTTTTTTGAGCAGGGTATTGTTCATTTTCCAAGTATTTGATTTCTTTTCCCTAATTTTTCTGTTATTGATTTCCACTTTTATGGCCTTGTGGTCTGAGAAAATGCTTTGTAATATTTCGATGTTTTGGATTCTGCAAAGATTTGTTTTATGACCTAATATGTGGTCTATTCTAGAGAATGTTCCATGTGCACTAGAAAAAAAAGTATACTTTGCAGCAGTTGGGTGGAGAGTTCTGTATAAGTCAATGAGGTCAAGTTGGTTGATTGTAGCAATTAGGTCTTCCGTGTCTCTATTGAGCTTCTTACTGGATGTCCTGTCCTTCTCCGAAAGTGGTGTGTTGAAGCCTCCTACTATAATTGTGGAGGTGTCTATCTCACTTTTCAGTTCTGATAAAGTTTGTTTTATACATCTTGCAGCCCTGTCATTGGGTGCATAAATATTTAATATGGTTATATCTTCCTGATCAATTGTCCCTTTTATCATTATGTAGTGTCCTTCCTTATCCTTTGTGGTGGATTTAACTTTGAAGTCTATTTTGTCAGAAATTAATATTGCTACTCCTGCTCTTTTTTGCTTATTGTTTCCTTGATATATTTTTTTCCATCCTTTGGGTTTTAGTTTGTTTGTGTCTCTAAGTCTAAGGTGTGTCTCTTGTAGGCAGCATATAGACGGATCGTGTTTCTTTATCCAGTCTGATACTCTCTGTCTCTTTATTGGTGCATTTAGTCCATTTACATTCAGCGTGATTATAGATAAGTATGTGTTTAGTGCTGTCATTTTGATGCCTTTTTATGTGTGTTGTTGACAATTTCATTTTTCCACTTACTTTTTTGTGCTGAGACGTTTTTCTTTTGAATTGTGTTTTCCTCTTTTTCATAGTATTTGACTTTATGTTTGCTGAGTCATTATGTTTTTCTTGGTTTTTATTTTGAGTTGTGGAGTTGTTATACCTCTTTGTGGTTACCTTAATATTTACCCCTATTTTTCTAAGTAAAAACCTAACTTGTGTTGTCCTATATCGGCTTGTATCCCTCTCCATATGGTGGTTCTATGCCACCTGTATTTAGTCTCTCTTTTTGATTATTGTGATCTTTTGCATATTGACTTCAATGATTCCCTGTTTTGAGTGTTTTTTTTTTTTTTAAATTAATCTTAATTTGTTTTTGTGATTTCCCTATTTGAGTTGATATCAGGATGCTCTGTTCTGTGACCTTGTGTTGTGCTGGTATCTGATATTATTGGTTTTCTGACCGAACAATTTCCTTTAGTATTTCTTGTAGCTTTGGTTTGGTTTTTGCAAATTCTCTAAGCTTGTGTTTATCTTTAAATGTCTTAATTTCGCCTTCATATTTGAGAGAGAGTTTTGCTGGATATATGATCCTTGGCTGGCAGTTTTTCTCCTTCAGTGCTCTATATATGTCATCCCATTGCCTTCTTGCCTGCATGGTTTCTGCTGAGTAGTCTGAACTTATTGATTCTCCATTGTAAGAGACCTTTCTTTTATCCCTGGCTGCTTTTAAAATTTTCTCTTTATCTTTGGTTTTGGCAAGTTTGATGATAATATGCCTTGGTGATTTTCTTTTGGGATCAATCTTAAATGGGGTTCGATAAGCATCTTGAATAGATATCCTTTCATCTTTCATGATGTCAGGGAAGTTTTCTGCCAACAGATTTTCAACTATTCTCTCTGTGTTTTCTGTCGTCTCTCCCTGTTCTGGGACTCCAATCACACGCAAGTTATTCTTCTTGATAGAGTCCCACATGATTCTTAGGGTTTCTTCATTTTTTTAAATTCTTTTATCTGATTTTTTTTTCAGCTATATTGGTGTTAATTCCCTGGTCCTCCAGATTTCCCACTCTGCATTCTAATTGCTCGAGTCTGCTCCTCTGACTTCCTATTGCATTGTCTAATTCTGTAATTTTATTGTTAATCTTTTGGATTTCTGAATGCTGTCTCTCTATGGATTCTTGCAACTTATTAATTTTTCTACTATGTTCTTGAATAATCTTTTTGAGTTCTTCAACTGCTTTATCAGTGTGTTCCTTGGCTTTTTTCTGTAGATTGCCTAATTTCATTTCTGAGGTCATCCCTTATGTCTTGAAGCATTCTGTAAATTAGTTTTTTTTGTATTCTCTATCTGGCAATTCCAGAATTTATCTTCATTTGGGAAAGATTTTGATTCTTTATTTTGGGGAGTTGTAGAAGAAATCATGGTCTGCTTCTTTATGTGGTTTGATATCGACTGCTGTCTCCGAACCATCACTAAGATTTTGCAGTGATTTATTCTATATTTGCTCACTGAGTCTTATGTTTTGTTTTCTTTCAGTATAAGTAGATGGGCTACTAGATTGCGCTGTCTTGAATGTTGTAGCCCTTGACTCATTTATGTCCTATTACCAGCTGGTTTGGGCTGTTACCAGATATGTAAGCCTGAGTCCATTCACTATTCTTGAGTAGAATCTGATTTTGGGTCATCAAGTGTGTGGAGCAGACTGTCACCTATCCACCTGGAGAAGTAGTGGTGATAGTTTTGTGCACCAGATTCTAGTAGCAGCAGGGGTTCACACTCCGGGGAGGGGGGCAGGATGCTGACAGGCTTCCCCCAAGTTCCAGTGAGGTAGGTGTGTCTCTATTCCTAAAGCACCTTGGTGGGTGGGCTCTGCAGCTGTACCTTAGGCCCCCAATGCAAGTACCTCTACAGATTGGTAGGTGTCACCCTCCTTAGACCCCTAAGGCAGGAGGCTAGGTGGTCTGGGGGGAGCTTCAGCCCTCAGTTCCCTGTTGTGGGTCAGTGAGGGCTCTGTTGAATATGCAGAGATATCAGAACTGGGAAACTTGTCTTTCCAGTAATCCGCTAAAACAATTGCAGTCAGATCCCTATCAGAATTGCCTTTGCATTATAATAGCCACCTTGTTCCCTGTAAGGATGAAAGCCCAAGACTGTGGATCACATATGCTTGGCTGGAGCTGGTTCTGTGTTTTTAGTCCAATTAGGGAAGGGTTTTTGGTCCCTGGGTTTTTTTGTAGCTGTTTCTCTCAGGCCAGGAGAATGGGTTAGGAAAAGACCAAAAAGAAAGAAAAACCACAAGCAGTTTACTCTCTGGCTCAGGAAATTCCGATGTTAATGAAGCCACCTGGGAAGGGGAGGGGAGGGTTCAGACAAATAGGAGAGAGTAGCATCCCGAATATAAACAAAGTTACTTATCTTGACTGTTTTATCTGAGATTCCCGAGGGGCACGTCGTCGACTGTGTGCGCTGGCTGGATAGAGATTGCCCCCGAGGGTCAGGCCCGCATCCCGCGCTTGCGCTGTCTCAGAAGCCGCAGTTAGTTCCTCCGCTCCCAGTCCAAAGCCCAGTGCCAAGGTTCCCTGGCTGGGACGCCGCACTCCTGGCTCCAAAACCAGTCGCTGCCTCCTGGTGACTTCTCCTCCTGTCAGCCGCGTCGCTGCGCTGCCTGCGTGCACTGGCTGGGCTTCCCCCGAGGTCAGTTCAGGGGGCTAGGGCTGTGCCCCGTGATTGTGCCAGCTCAGGATGCCCTGCTCAGCTCCCCTGCACCCAGTCCAAAGCCCGGTGCCAAGGTTTCCTGACTGGGACGCTGACTCCAGTCTCCGAAAACAGTTGCTGCTTCCCCTTGGTTGTTAGTTCTCAGTCTCTGTCACTCAGGTCAACTCTTTAGATCTGTGTTTGATGGTCAGGGTTCATAGATGGTCATGTACGTGATCGATTCACTTGTTTTTCTGAGTCTTTGTTGCAAGAGGGGTCCGAGGTAGCTTCTACCTAGTCAGCCATCTTGGCCCCGCCTCCCAAATTCTTCCTTTTTAAGGATTTATTTTTTGTTGTTAGGTAGAGTAGGCACCTGACACAATGGAACAAAATGCTTCCTGGCCCAGTGTCATCTCCATGTTTGGTTTCAGATGTGACCATTGTGACACATAGGGTTTTCTTGGCCAATTTTTGGCAGTAGATCACCTGGCCTTTCTTCCTAGTCTGTCTTAGTCCGTATAGCACCATAGTAACACACAAGCCTCCACTGATGGACAAGTGGTGGTTGCACATGTAGAAACATCATTTCTTGACTTAACCAGTCCAAACTTTCACGATGAATTTTTCGACAGCACTGGGTTTGTTTTTTTTATTTCCATCTCATTTCCATCTCTGAGCCTTCTTTTACAGATCAAATGAAAACACCCCTTTTGCCTTTCTGAATTTCAGAGATACATAAGTGAGAATTCTTATGGTAAATTCTGGTTCGAACAAGAAAAGTACACAGAAGATGAAACTAGAAGACCACTCTCCTGTCTCCACAAAGAAGGGAAACTTCTCTGTTACCTAATCCCAAATAGTACTGAGGGAGGCTGTTCCCAGTCTAAATTATAACCCCCAAACCAAATCAAACCAGTTGCTGTCAAGTCACTTCCAACTCATGGCCACCCCATGTGCTACAGTGTAGAACTGAGCTCCATAGTGTTTTCTTTGCTGTAATCTTTATAGAAGGAGATCACCAGGGCTTTTTTCTGTGGTGCTGCTGGGTGGGCTTGAACTGCCAACCTTTAGGTTAGTAGATGAGCACAAACAGTTTGTTTTTGCTGCCTTCCCTCACCTTTCTGACTGGGTTTCTTGACTTTATTCAGTTACTTTTTCTGATCTCCCAGTGAGTTTTCCTTCCTCACTGGCCTCTTACTGCTCTGGAATTCCACCCAGCTCACCTTCCTTGGTACAAAAGATCTTTCCCTCTTTATTCTTACTCTACCAGAAATCTTCTTATCTGGGCTAGAAAAGTTTCTGATGACAGTCAAGGGGTACTTAGCCTGAATTCCACCTGAAGCAAGGGCAGGAGGCAAAAACTAGCATGTAGGTATCTTGTTTGGAAAGTGTTCCCAGGGGGCAAGAGTCTAGGCTTGGGGAAGTGAAATGGCTAAGGAGGGAGAGGCAATTCAGGGGTGTACCCCAGCTGGTCGCTATATCTCATCTTAGAACTCCCACTAGAAATCCACCCTAAACTCACCCAGCCACAGTACGTGCCCCTTAAGTCTCTACTGCAATGTGATCACCTCCCCCTCGGGACTCTAAGCCTCTTAAGGGGAGTTAGCAGGTTTCTCCCTTGTGCCTTTCTTATGTGGTAGAGCACATGATCCTGAGTAAGCACTAATACTTGCTCAGTAAAGGAATCAACAAAAAGGAGCCTTTCTTGTTACTCCAATCATAACATGCAAGAGACTTTTTTTCTCTTCTACATAGACCATTCCTTTATGGAATGATGCGATGCACAGTGAATGAATTAGTGAAAGAACAAATGAATGGAATATGGGGAATGATATTTTGAAAATATTAAAGTGATGTGTTTTTTAATTCCCTTCAGTGCCCTGTATGTGGAATCAATGGGTTTTGTTATTTCAGGGAAATAGTAGATACTCTTGAGTCTAGAACAAAGAAGTCATTTTTTTTTTAGATTCTCAGAACCGATATTCTTGAGTCTTTAGACATGTAATATCTTACTGTTAGAAAGAGATTTTCTAAATTCCTAAAATTCTCCTTTACTTATCCAGAGCTAAGCCCAGTTGACTCAAATCGAAGAGTCTTATTGTAAACCAGTGGGTTCTCAACCCTGAATGCATATCAGAGTCATTTGGGGAGCCTTAAAAAAATGCCAATGCTCAATGACTCTGATTCAGTTTTCTGAGATGGGGTTCAGGTATCTCTGTTTTTTTTTTTTTTTTTAATATGCAGCCAAAGTTGAGAACATGTCTGTAAACAGTAGTGTTTGAAAGCCTGATGGTATGACTTATGGAAAGACCCACCACACAGGCGAGGGAAAAGTGGAAGAACAGGGCAAAGAGGTCAGACAGGAATGATCTGACTCACTCCTGAAAGTTAAATCCTGGGAAGGGGATGAGCAAGAGGCAGTAGGAACACCTAGAAAGACTGGGGGATACCTCGTGTGGGATTCCGTCTTTGAATATCAGGTGTGTCACAGAATTCGAAGCCATATAGGGAAGACTTGCACTCAACATGATGCTCAGCGTGGGGCTAAACCCATTGCCATCGAGTTGATTCTGACTCTATAGAACTCTATAGCCCATGGAGTTTCCAAGGCTGTAATCTTTACTGAGGCAGACTGCCACATTTTCCTCCCACAGAGCAACTGGTGGGTTTGAATTACTGACCTTTTGGTTAGCAGCCAAGTGCTTAACCACTGCGCCACCAGGGCTCCAGCATCAGGGGACTGCCCAGGTCACATTTTAGAAATGTCTGAGGAATGTGACTAAGTGGGTGGGGTAGAAGAGGGCCCCACAGAGCTCATCACCCTTCAGTTTGGTGCAGCAAAGGCAGCTGAGAGTTTCTGGGACCCAAGAGGGATGGAAAAGTAGTGACAGAACCGGTTGAATACACCTCAGATTGAAGCAAGGCGACTGTTGTCTGCAGGGACCTCCTGCAACAGGCCCTGGCAGGGACCACTGATTGCTGCAGTGAATGGCATCAGGATACCCAAGAGAACCAGGACAGACCAGACTTTCTCATTGGCATCAGCTACCCCTCACCGGAGACCAGCAAAAATCCTCCGGGCCTGAAACCCCGCCTTCTACTACTCTGAGGGTAGGAACATCTCCACCTCCATCCAGACATGACCCTAATAGGAGTGAAATAACCTTCACTGGTTGTGAAAACTTTGAGTTGAATTAATATTCCCCTCAAATCAATTTCAATCAACAGACACTGTTTTACACCAGGAGACACTGAGTTACTTTTAATTCCGTAGTGTATATTTTGCTGTTAGAGAGAGTAGGACTAAGAGGACAGGTTTAGAACGGTTATAGATAATAAAGAAAACTGCTTCTTATATGTCTGGGTTGTGATATGTAAATTTTTGACATGATACAAATAATATAAAAGAAGGGGTCAAATATTGACCAAGTGTTTTGAAGCCCTGGTGGGGCAGTGCTCTATATTCAGTTATAAAAAGATTGCAAAAGGCTACCTACCCAAATATCATCCCCCTTAGTTATGGACCTTAGTTTACACAACTGCATTTTTTTGGAATTCTCTTATCTTAAAGATGCTAGGATATGGGGTTACCACCATCATTAGGATGAATCATATTCTGCCTTTTGTCTCCCTTGTTACTTTATAAGGTGCTTAAAGGCAGATCCCCTTTTTCACCTGTGCACTCCATGAGTGTCTAGCACAGTGGTTTATCTAGGTATCTAATGTTCAAGTCAATGAACTTGAACAACTCTGTAAAAATATAAATGTTTTAATAGAAAGAAGATGGAATATCAATATATTTGCAATGATTTAGACAGTAGCCTCTATCAGTTTATCATATCAATTGCTTATTAACTACCAGAGCATTCCCTGGGATTAAGAAGAGAATATTCCCTTAGATACTTCATGGAAGAAGGTGTGTCTAGGAAATGAGGAGATCTTGGCTGATATGAACCCTGTGTGCCGGGGGCCAGCCTCAGCAAAGAACAGGGTCACCAGAGGAAGGGTAGAGTTTGGCGAAAAAGAATGAGACGTAGTGTGTCTTATATTTTCATTCTGCAGAAAAAAAAAGCCTCCTCTTTATTTTTTACATGGTCTTTTATATCCTAAGCTTACATAAGCATAACATCGCATGATCAACAAAGGGGCAGTACAGGATATAATCATCATAGATAACATCATTTTCCAGAGACATAATTTTCCAAGTGACACGTAGTACAGTTCTGCATACGCACACAAATACAATGAGTTTCTGTTTAATTGAAGAGAACATTTTGTTGATTTATTTTTACACAAAGTAACAATTGACTTCATACTGCTTTACACTTATGCTTAGTCTTGCAATACCTTCCACAGTTTTTATAACAATTAATCTTTTTGCAAAACCGTTGCCACATAGGCTTTGTCCATCTTGTCCAGGGTGGCCAAGTTCTTGAAGTCCAGCCACTTTGGGTTACGTCATATTGTCCACGATTATGCCAAGGACAATTAGCCCAATCTCTACACCCCCAAGCCGGTTTTGGAGTAATAAAACTTCCTTCTACTCTATATGGTCTCCAATCAGCGTCATAATCCCAATTTCTTGCCAATAGAAATTCAAAATATTGTTTTTCCACTTTTATGGGATCATGTGTGGGTGGTGGTTTAATCACAAAAGGGCCTCGGTAAGTACCAGGATTCCACCATCCTGTTTTTGTTTTCCATAGTCGAGCTATTCGTTTTTCCCCTAAGACAACTTCATGTTGATCCCCAGGTAATACACGGGCTGTCCCTACCCGGGATTTTACCAGGGGATTATGAGTAGGACGCCCCCCTCCAAAGGTCCCTAAATCTATAATGGAATTTTATGCTTATACATTCTGCTATGCACAGGCTGAAAATGAAACAGAAACATAACACAGATGACAGAGATATTCCTGACTTTTCAGGAATTCTTCGATGTTTATGCTGGGGGCAGTGGGTGCAGAGGGGCCGCCCTTGCAGCCTGGCTCCCAGCATCTCCCCCTTTCTTATTTTTTAATTTCGCCAGATGAAGATCTGAAGCCACCTTTTGGATAGCTTGATTTAAGATTCGGAAGATGACTGGAAGAAAGAACAACAAAATCAAGAATAAACATAAAGAAATACCCGCGTTTAACAGAATGTTTTTAAGACTATGTTTTTGAATAAAGGAATTTAAGGAATCAATAAATTGTTTGGCTGTTTGAGAAGAGGAAAAATCTTTTTCTGCATTTGTAATATCTTGTATTTCCATATGTAATTTGTCAATATTAAAACTCAAATCGGAATGATTCCATATGCCCTGGATATGATTTTTGATTTTTTCCCAATTATGTATGGTAGTATTTACAGGCATTGGAGTAACACAAATCCATTTGAAACATGGCATCTCAAAGCAAGTCGCACTTTGAGATTAGTGATTTCTTGTCCTATATATAAAATTGCTTCTTCAAGGGCATTAACTTCTTGTTGTAATTTTCTATCAATGGCTTCTTGTGTGGCTAAGGCTAAAGTAATATTTTTACTTAAATTATCTACATAGTTTGCAGTATGAATCTGTTGTGTTAACGCCATAGCAGAAAGTGAAAGAGAAGTTGCTAAAGGTATGAGAGCGGAAATCCCCAGTATTAAAGCTGCTACAAACCGTTTGGCTCGAGATAAAATAGCAGAAGCTTGTTTTAAGGCTTCTAGGCCTGAATCATCATACCAATCTTTTTGTAAATGTACAGGAATCATAATATATTTTGGCTGTTGTAAAATCATCATACTTTCGACAGGAATTGCAGGGTTTATACAACTGGTCAGTATACAATCTTCACAAGAACTAACATAATGTGTTTTCTTGTTTTCTATAACAATACTAGAGTGATTGCTGCGGCTAGTTAATAACACATATGGAGCAGGTACACAAGCTTGAATATCAAAACTCTCAATA
Source organism: Elephas maximus indicus (assembly GCF_024166365.1). NCBI lineage: Eukaryota > Metazoa > Chordata > Mammalia > Proboscidea > Elephantidae > Elephas > Elephas maximus. The sequence continues at coordinate 122,084,960 of NC_064819.1, read as the reverse complement.
TTAAAAGGACGGGACAAAGTGACATTGCCGGCAGCAGTTGCCAGTCTCCACAAAGATGGATGTATGTTACCCGTGAAGGTAGAAAGAATAGAGGGAACCCATCCATTCATATGCCAACGATTAACTTTTTGTGGGAGAGGGACTAAGGCATCTTGCCAATTAAAACGATATCCAGCTAATTTTAAATATTGACGATAATCATATTCAGGATCTAAAATGCTACAATCAATAAGACGTGCAGACATTTCAGGCAGAGCATATACAACTTGTGAATTATACATACAATTTCTCCAAATAGGAAATCCTTTTGAAGGGTCAATCATAGCCCAATCTTGATTGCTCTTAGAATTCTCAGGAGGCGACTTATCACAGGTAGGAAAAAGAGGAGTGTGTACTTTTGGGATACCTTTAAGAAAGTCAGTTTTTTCTGGAAGGATGAGGCGTAGAGCCCATAATAATCTGTAAGGCTGGCAGGAAATGATAGCGAGCATAGCCACAAAAAGAGTACCCGCATTTACGGGAATATGTTGATCCACGGTTAAGGTGTGAGCCAGATGAGTAAGTTTTTTGAGTTGGCCCCAAGTTGGGGGCTCAGCCGCAATGGTTCGATGGGTTCTTGAATAAGGAGTATATCTCCGGCTTCTCCACCGCACTTTGTCTCGAGATGAAGAGTTGTTGAGATTTGTAGAGGGTTGTATAAAGTCAGTGAGGGGGGTGGAGTAGAAGATGAAGAGGAGGAAGAACTAGAGACAGGCGAAGGTGGGGGTGTAGATGGAGCATTTTCAAGAGACAGATTTCTCAGAAGAGTCGTGGGAGGTGTTAGGTTTGTGAGCAGTGAGGGAGGAAGTGTTGGAGGATTTTTGGTGGTTTTTGGGTCTTGCATGTCTGATGAGTCTGTCGGGTATCCACAAAGGGGAAGTTTTGTCCTGTGGGAAAACACAAGCATAGCCTCTTCCACAAGAGATTAATGGATCAGGTCCTTTCCATTTTCCTGTTAACAGATCTTTCCAATATACTGAAGGTACAACAGTATCTTGTTTCGTATACCAATGGCGTTCCATTGGGGATAAACCTTGTTCATTTATATTTAAAAAATTAATAACAAATAATGCATGATTTAAGATATGATAAGGAGTACTATGTTTAAATTCTCTATTTTGTAATTTAGTAATTTGTGTTTTCAAGGTCTGATGAGCTCTTTCCACTATTGCTTGACCTTGAGGATTGTAGGGAATCCCTGTGGTATAATTAATTTTAAATGTTTTACAAAATTCTTGAAATGCTTTAGAAGAGTAAGCAGGGGCATTATCAGTTTTAATTTCTACGGGTTTTCCCAGTATGGCGAAGCAATAAAACATATGTTGAATTATATCCTTAAATGCTTCTCCAGTTCGAGCAGAAGCCATTATGACATGGGAATAAGTATCAATAGTTACATGGACATAAGAAAGTCGCCCAAAGGATGATATATGGGTTACGTCCATTTGCCAAAGACAATTGGGTTTTAATCCCCTAGGGTTTACTCCCATGGGCAAAGATGGCAATGTAGTAGGGCATGAGGAACATTGTCTGACAATATTTCGTGCTTCTTCTCTTGAAATTTGAAATTGTTTTCTAAGTGCTGAAGCATTTTGATGGTGCAGTTTATGTGATTCAGCAGCTTGTTCAATTGTGGTTATAGAAATAAGTTTTGTTAACTGATCAGCTCTATTATTACCTTCATGAATAGGTCCAGGTAGACCTGAATGAGCCCTAACATGTCCTACAAAGAAAGGTTGTGTTCTAATATGAATAAGTGTTTGAAGTTTTATTAGGAATTGTGATACAGTCGACTGAATTGGAATAGGAGCAGTTTCAATATGACGAAATAGTCTATAGATATACTGAGAATCAGTATATAGATTGAATGGAGTATTTTTTAAATATGAAAAAGTCTTAATTACTGCTATTAATTCTGTTTTCTGGGCGGATGTTTCTTCAGTTTGAACTGTAAATTCTGTTCCATTAACAATGTAAACAGCTCTGCCATTGGCTGAGCCATCAGTAAATACAAGAGCTGCTTGGGAAAGTGGTTGTGGTTTACACCTTTCAGGGAAACAGAATTCGTGGCCTTTGACAAACGTGAGGACAGGATGTGGTGGTAAGTGATATGTAATTTGACCTTTAAAATCAGTCAAAGCAATAGCCCATTCTTCATTATTTTGAAGAAGATAATTTGTCTGTTCAGCATTATAAGGAACTATAATATTGAATGGGTCTAGCCCAAACAGTTCTCTACTTCTTTGTCGCCCCTTCTGAAATATCAAAGCCACCAAGGAGGGATATGAAGGAACATTTTTCCTATGAGTGTGTGGAAGATGTATCCACTCTAAGGGTCCCTCTTGCCATAAGCAACCAGTAGGAGAATTTAGAGTAGCTAATATAATCAGGTCCCAAGGTAATGTATAATTAAGTCTTTGTAAAAAACTATTATTTAAAGCTTCTTCTACCAATTTTAAAGCTAACCGGGCTTCTTCTGTTAGAACTCGAGGTGAGCGAGGATTAGGATCTCCTTTTAATATATTAAATAATGGTGATAGTTCATTAGTGGACAACTTTAGATAGGGTCGAACCCAATTAATATCTCCCAACAGTTGTTGAAAATCATTTAAAGTAGTTAAATGAGTGGTTCTTAGATGAATTTTTTGAGGAGTAATATACTGATTATGTATGGTCCTTCCTAAGTAGTTAATGGGAGGATCGATTTGTATCTTTTCTGGGGCTGTTTTTAGCCCATATTCTTCCAATGCAGCAACCAAATCTTGCAACACCTGTTGTAAGTAAACCCTATCTTTATGAGACAATAGTAAGTCATCCATATAATGAACAAGATAAACACCAGCATGTGCATTTCTAACGACTTATAGCTTGATCCACATATTTTTGACAAAGAGTAGGGCTATTTTTCATTCCTTGTGGTAGAACCTTTCATTGGAACCTCTGATATGGCCTAATTAGATTAATTGAGGGCAGGCTAAAAGCAAATCTTTGTCTATCAGGCTCACTAAGAGGAATGGTAAAAAAGCAATCTTGTAAGTCAATGACTATTATTGGGTCTCCCTTAGGAATAGCAACAGGGGATGGAAGACCAGGTTGTAGGGCTCCCATATCCTGCATAGTAAGGTTAATGGCTCTTAAGTCTTGTAGAAGTCTCCATGCACCAGACTTCTTTTTTATAACAAATATAGGAGTATTCCATGGGCTGTTAGAGGGCTCTATATGTCCTAATTCTAATTGTTTTTGGACTAATTCTGTGGCTGCCTGTAGTTTTTCTGTAGTTAGGGGCCACTGCTCTACCCACACAGGTCATTCAGATTTCCACTGTATGGGGTCAGCAGCCTTTAACAGCGTGGCCCCCACTATAAATTTGAATATCCTAGCCCTTGCCGGGGAGATCTATTCTGAGGAGAGGCCTGTATCTTAATACCTTGTTGATTTTTTCCCAGACCTCGAGTAGGGTCAAAGTGCATTTGGGTCATTTGCGCCGTTACTTGAGGGCTAGGACTGTAGAGAAATGCGCCCATTTGAGAGAGGACATCCCGTCCCCACAAGGTGAAAGGTATAGCAGGAATAACGTAAGGCTGAAAAGTACCATTACATTGAGGCTCAGATTCGTCCTGCCAATGTAAGATTTGAGAACTTTTCTCGGCCTGTGGTGCCTGTCCCAGCCCCACCAGCGTGGTAGGAGTCTGGGATAATGGCCAAGAGACAGGCCAATCTTTTCCAGCAACGCAGGATACATCAGCCCCTGTGTCCATAAGGCCATTTATTGGTTTTCCTTCTACTAAAAGTACTTTCATAGGTCTATTCTGAGTGATTTCCTGTAACCAAAAAACCACATCACTGGAGCCAAAGCCTCTATCTCCTCTCTCGACTTGTGAGGCCACAGTCCCCATGGTATGATAGGGAAGTAACAATAATTGTGCAATTCTCTGTCCCTTTTGAATAAAATGTGTTCGAGTTGGAGGTGACATGATAACTTTGATTTCTCCCATAAAATCAGAGTCAATTACTCCTGGAATAACAGTGAGACCTTGGATCGATAGGGAACTTTGTCCTAATATCAATCCGACCACGCCTTTTGGTAATGGTCCAGCAATACCTGTTGGAATTGTAGTAACAGAGACATCAGGAGTTAATATTGTTGAGGTGGTGGAACGGAGGTCCAATCCTGCACTTCCTGGGGTGGCTCGGATGAGACTTGAGACGGGACAAAGGGAATGAATGGGTTGTGAGACTGAGTTTGTACCCCCATTATTTTCGGGGCCGAGGGCAGGCCCCTCAAGGCGTTTCCCGACCCAGTTGGTTCAAGAGCAGTAACATTAGGAGTGTTAGTATTTGGACCTAAAAATTGACCATTTTTATGATATTTAGACCTACAATCCTTCTTCCAGTGAAAACCCTTTTGACAGCGGGGGCAAAGAGTTTTTGGATTTGACACATTTACTATAGCCGATGAATCAGCAGAGTTTATATTTCCCGTATTTTTTGATGGGCGCTGTCTACTAATGTGTCCTGGTTGATTACAAACGTAACAGTTACCATTTTTTCCATTACATCCAGTATTATTATTATTACTTTTCCTCTTATTATCAAAATTTGCCATGGCTTGCAAGCATACCAGGGGGGATTCACCTTTGAGAGCGGCCGCCAGGGTGATACCTTGCACAAATGCAGGGGAAAAGTCAGCACATTGTCTAATATATGCATTAATATCACCCGTCTTTCTTATAGGTCTTAATAAGGTTTGACAAGTAGCATTAGCATTTTCATATGCCAGCTGTTTTGTAACCAACTCACAAGCTTCACTATTAGTAATAATGCGTTCAACCGCCGTTTGCAGTCGAGCTACAAAATCCTCATAAGGTTCCTGTGGTTTTTGTTTGATATCGGCCAATACTGACGTTTTTTCAGTTCCCGGAGGTAAGGAACGCCAAGCCTCTGTAGCACAGCGGGCCGCTATTTGAGATACCTTTTTTGATAAATTTAACTGAGTCTGATTTTGATCCCAGTCTGCTGTCCCTAGGATAGCCTCAAGAGTTATTTTATCCCTCCTGGTACTAGCTGCAACTTCTTTTTTTGCTCGTTCTTCATATTCCATTTTCCATAACAAGAAACTACCCCCTGGTAAGCAGGTTTTTGCCAGCTGATACCAATCATAAGGAGTCATCCAGCTGGTTGACAGAATATCTATTAACGACAATGTGTATGGAGACAGGGGTCCATATTCTTTGCAGGCATTTTTAACCTCCTTGAGGAATTTATAAGAAAGAGGAGTCCATTCTGCATCCTCATCAAATTCCCCGCTATAATGTACTGGAAAGCACAAAGGGAGGGTAACGTCCCCCTCAGACAAGCCTTGTTTTAAGGCTGCTTTGATTTTTGATTTTCCTGCCAGAGAAGGAGGTGGGGGAGGTAAAGGTACTCTATTTCGAGGAGTAAAGGTCAATGATTTAACCTCATACTTTGGAGGCTGTGACTCAATTTGCAACTTTTGTAAAGGAAGAACAATATCCTCATCTTGATGATATCTAGCAGCCTCCTCCTCTAGATCGACTTGCTCCTCCGGGCTCAGAGTGTCATTCGTGATTGGATTAGATAGACCAACAAAGGGGGGGGCTGAAGGGGTAGACACTACAGAAGGATGTTTCTGAAGCAGAGGTGTTTCTTCCTCCTCTAAAGTGGGGTCAGAGTCAGGATTGTCTAGTACTTGGAATGCTTTAACAGAATCGGGAGTTGGGTCAAGAGTATCTCTGATAAGCATCCATAATGCAAAAGCATCAACAGGCACCCCCTCAGGACCACATCTAGTATAATGTTTTTGTAACTGTTCTCCCACAGCTTTCCATATGTCCAAATTAACCGAGCCTCCCTCTGGGAACCAGGGGCATTGTTCCTGAACAAAATGTAAAAACCGAGCTACTTGGCTTCTAGTCACTGCGGTTCCCCTTTTTTTGAGCATACACGTGATGATATCAATAAACAGTTTCCTTTCTGCAGAGGATGTTTGTCCCATAGTGTTTTTCTAGTATTCTCCTGCTTATACAGGGGTCTAACAACTTCTCATATGTTTTATGCCTATCTTTCCTTTCCTATCCCCGTCCTCTCTAATGACGGGGTGGCTAAAGGGAGCTTTTCTCCTTTCTTATCTAGCTCTAGGCAACAGCCCTATCTACCCCGAGACGACATTGCTTACCTTCAGGTCCCTGTTCGGGCGCCAGTTGCCGGGGGCCAGCCTCAGCAAAGAACAGGGTCACCAGAGGAAGGGTAGAGTTTGGCGAAAAAGAATGAGACGTAGTGTGTCTTATATTTTCATTCTGCAGAAAAAAAAAGCCTCCTCTTTATTTTTTACATGGTCTTTTATATCCTAAGCTTACATAAGCATAACATCGCATGATCAACAAAGGGGCAGTACAGGATATAATCATCATAGATAACATCATTTTCCAGAGACATAATTTTCCAAGTGACACGTAGTACAGTTCTGCATACGCACACAAATACAATGAGTTTCTGTTTAATTGAAGAGAACATTTTGTTGATTTATTTTTACACAAAGTAACAATTGACTTCATACTGCTTTACACTTATGTTTAATCTTGCAATACCTTCCACAGTTTTTATAACAATTAATCTTTTTGCAAAACCATTGCCACATAGGCTTTGTCCATCTTGTCCAGGGTGGCCAAGTTCTTGAAGTCCAGCCACTTTGGGTTACGTCATATTGTCCACGATTATGCCAAGGACAATTAGCCCAATCTCTACACCCCCAAGCCGGTTTTGGAGTAATAAAACTTCCTTCTACTCTATATGGTCTCCAATCAGCGTCATAATCCCAATTTCTTGCCAATAGAAATTCAAAATATTGTTTTTCCACTTTTATGGGATCATGTGTGGGTGGTGGTTTAATCACAAAAGGGCCTCGGTAAGTACCAGGATTCCACCATCCTGTTTTTGTTTTCCATAGTCGAGCTATTCGTTTTTCCCCTAAGACAACTTCATGTTGATCCCCAGGTAATACACGGGCTGTCCCTACCCGGGATTTTACCAGGGGATTATGAGTAGGACGCCCCCCTCCAAAGGTCCCTAAATCTATAATGGAATTTTATGCTTATACATTCTGCTATACACAGGCTGAAAATGAAACAGAAACATAACACAGATGACAGAGATATTCCTGACTTTTCAGGAATTCTTCGATGTTTATGCTGGGGGCAGTGGGTGCAGAGGGGCTGCCCTTGCAGCCTGGCTCCCAGCACCTGTGCGTTAGTTATGTATTGTAATAAATCTCCCCAATTCTTAGTGGTTTAAAAATAAAATAACCATTCATTACCTCTCACAGACAATGAGAGTAAGAAGTTGGCAATAGCTTAGCTGGGTGGTTCTGACTTGGGTCCTTCATGATATTATAGTTAGATGTCAGCTGAGCCTGCAGTCATCTAACTGCTTGCCTGAAGTTGTAAAATCTACTTCCAAGGTACTCATGGCTGGCAAGTTGGTGCTGGTTGTGGTGAGAGGCCTCAGTTCTTCTCCACATGTGCCTCTCCTCAGGGCTACCTGAGTGTCCCCACAGCCTAGTGGCTGGTTTCCCAGAGTGAGCAATTCAAGAGACCAAGGCAGAAGTTACAAGGCTTTTAAGACCTCACCTTGGAAGCCATGTGGCATTGCTTCTGCCATATTCTACTGATCACATAGACCAGCACTGATGCAATGTGAAAGCAGACTGTACAAGGGCACAAATATCATAAGGTGAGAATCACTGGTGCCATTTTGGATGTGGATACCATATCTTGGCACTAGGGATTAAGAAAAGCGCATTCCATATGCTTCCTGCAGGACTCCAGGCAGGACTACTCTGTTGTACTTTTGGCTCCAGGCAAGACTGCTGTGTTGTACAACTACGGAGGCTTCATTGGCATTATATTGTGTGCCTTTGTGAGGTGTGTGACACAGTGACCCACTGGAGACCCCTTGAAAGGCCAGCTTTGGAGGGGCCCTTGACTAGAATAAAGGACGTGGAATATAAAGAAGCAAAGGATAATATTAAAAAAACACTCCTCTAAGAAGTGAGTGTCCTGAGGGAGAACTTTTCCTGTTTGTTCCTAGCTGTATCCCCAGAGTCAGAACAATGCCTGGTATATGATCAGTGTTCAAAACAGTTAAGTGGAATCGATGAATGCGTGTATTTGAAATCTGATTAACATCGAGCTGTAGTCGAACTTATTAGAAATAAACTATAGGAACCTTAATCTGTTATGTAAGCATATATGTAATAACATAATGTTAATCATTAATGCTCAAAAAAGATTGTTTTATATTTGTCCTTGTGGTGTGCCATTGAGTCAGTTCCAACTCATAGTGACCCTATATGACAGAGTAGAACTTCCCAACAGGGTTTCCGAGGCTGTAATCTTTATGGAAGCAGATGGACGGGTCTTTTGTCCCGTGGAACCATTGGTGAGTTTGAACCACTGACCTTTCAGTTAGCAGCCAAGCGCTTATCCATCGCACCACTAGGTCTTCTTGTTTTATGGTTAAAACCTGTTGTCACAGAGTAAATTCAAGCTCATAATTACCCTATAGGACAGAGCAGAACTGCCCCACAGAGTTTTCAAGGAGCAGCTGGTGGATTCAAACAGCCGACATTTTGCTTAGCAGCCAAGCTCTGAACTACTGTGCCACCAGGGTTCCTAGTTTATAGTTAGATGAGAGTTATTTAAATTTTTACTTAAATATGTGAAGAATTTAGTTTTTTGAAATATTTTTTATATGTCACTTCCTCGTGAAACATCCTTTTTTTTTCTTATTTGTAGTAGCGCTGTGATGAAAGAAAATAGGAAAAATTACAATTTTTTAAAAAACATTAATTCTGTAAATAAATATTTTCAGTATTTTGATTAGAATAAGTTTTAAGAGATTATCCCTTTTCTATGATGGCAAGCACAGTATGGACAAACGTCCTTGATGAAATATACAAAACCGAGAAGAATTCAGCTGCTCCACGTCAATGAGTATAGGAAAAATCACCCCTTCTTTGATCTCTATGTTATAAAGATATGCATTTCATGTGAGTAATGTCAGCCATAAAAATAGGATGCAGGAAATATTTCATAGGTTGAAGGCAAACTCAAACTCTGAAATTGGAATCGCTTTTCACAATGAAAACTGCTGAAATAAACAGTCAAATACAGTTATCCATCACTCTCTCAACTTCTCATTGGTTTATAATCAGAAGTTACAGTGAAGGTGACTGGTGTTTCTAAAGCACAAGGAGGCATCTGATGCAGCCTGCTGTAATGCCTACCCCAGGAAATCTGTAAAAACCCCCGGCAAGAGCAAACAGCTGCTCTCCCAGCAAGAAAGAGCAACACGTGGCGAAAAAGAGTCGAGTTTCAGTATTTAAATTGTGATGCAAGTTGACAGGTATTGGTTCCATATGCAAGAAAAATGCACAATTTTAAAGCTGGGCGTTAATTATTATTGGAAGTTCTGGAGGTTATTATAACCACAGACGAGGAAGGCAGGAAATAACATTCTCAGGCAATAGCACGAGAGTGGCAAGCCCAAGCTTGCGCTGGTGAACTGCTCCTTTTTAAGACAAAAAGCAAAATACAGCTCATAGAACTGGAAACAATTTTGTGGATTTTTTAAAAAAGACCAGATAAAGTCCTTTAGTTGCTTGTTAAAAGGACTGCCACGTGATTACTTTTAAAGGAAATTGTCCTATCAACCTTGGAAATATTTTGTATGTTTCATAGGTGGGAATGTTTCATAGGTAGGAATGTAGGTGTCACCTTCCTGGGACTGCTTGACAAAAAATCCATGGCTCTGTCCATATATAGGCAAGTGAGTCCCTCATTTAGCAATTTCTATCTTAAAATTTCATTTGAATTGATCAGCTATAAGTTGTCAGCAGTGGGTTCCACAGTTATGAGGGAGGGCCTCCAGAGGATCCCTCGCCTAGTAAGGAAGCGATTGGGTTCCCAGGAAAGTCCTGTAGAATCCTGCCCCTCAAGTGCTAAGAACTGAGAGCAGAAAACCCCACAGGCAAAGACCTGTCAGTGTGGTGTGTTGGCAAAAGTAAGGGTATAGGAGAAAGGAGATGCATATAGGGGTTCCACAAGTCTCATTAATTTGCCGAATGACTTGGGCTTTACAAAGTATTTGTGTTTCCATTTCCTTTTCCATGAAAAAGATATAATGATGCTAATTTTGAACTTCTGTTATCCAGCTTTACTATACACCAGCCAAACCACTTTGGAAAAATTATAGCTGAGTGTTTTTCCATCTGTAAAATAGAGGTAGAAATGGCATGTGTGCCAGATGATGAAATTCTAATATATGTGAAAATGTTTTATCAAGTAGAAAGCAAGGTGTATGCATTGATCTTGTCTCATCAGTGTAATATCAAGGTGGTAAGCTCATTCCCGTAGAGCAATTAAGTGCAGTGCCAATGACTGAGTTTTATCCTCAGATCAGTGGGATTCGTGCATGAACAAATAATATGGAAGTTAGGATGAGGGGCAGTAAAATAACAAACACTTACGTGGTCTAAATGGACCCAGTTATGCAGTAATAATAATACAACATGTTTTAAGGAGCTTTTCTAATACCAACCACATCTATGTGTGTCTGGGATCAAACTTCTATTCTTCCTGAAGTTTGCCTGCTCCTGACTTGTGCACCTCTTCCCCAAGGTACCCTAGAAACCAAATTATTCCTTAAGTTTTTTTTTTGCAAAAAACAGAATCACAAATTAGAATACATATGTAGAAATTCTAATTAGTGACTTTTTTTTTTTTTTTTTTTTTAAGCTAATAGACCTCTTTGAAGTGGTAAAAAGCAAAGATGTTACCTCGAGGACTAAGCACTAACCCAAGCCATGGCACTTCCAATCGCCACGCAGGCAAAAGCTGGACAACGAATAAGGAAGACTGAAGAAGAATTGGTGCCTTTGAATTATGGTGTTGGCAAAGAATATTGAATATACCAGGGACCCCCAGAATAATGAACAAATCTGTCTTGGAAGAAGTATAGCCAGAATGCTCCTTAGAAACGAGAACGACAAGACTTGGTCTCACGTACTCTGGACATGTTATCAGACGGGACCAGTCCCTGGAGAAGGACATCATGCTTGGTAAAGTAGAGGGTCAGGAAAAGAGAGGAAGATGTTCAAGGAGATGAATTGATACAGTGACTTTAACAGTGGGTTCCAAAATAGCAACGATTGTGAGGGTGGCGCAGGACCGGACAGTGTTTTGTTCTGTTGTGCATGGGGTTGTTGTGAGCCAGAACCGACTTGACTGCACCTAACAACATGCAGAACTTCCAAACCAGAATCCAGCGTGACTTTGTTCAGCATTAAATAAAACAGGGCAACTCAGTAATACGCTGTTTGGATTTTTGTTGTTGTTATGTGCCGTTTGGTTGGTTCCAGCTCATAGCGACCACATAGGACAGAGTAGAAATGCGCATTAGGTTTCCAAGGAGTGGCTGGTGGATTTGAAGTTCCAACCAAAAGAGGCAGAAAAACAACAAACACTTATGTGGTCTAAATGGAACCAAGGTTAGCAGCCAGGCTTTTAACAATTGGGCACCGGGGCTCTGCTGCTTGGATTAAAAAAATTAGGGGGCAGAAAATGACCATTTTAAAAGCCAGTGACTGTTAGTGTCATTGTAGTATCATTTTTTATGAATGTAATTTTTATACTACCCCTAAACAATATATTCAGTGGACTGACATTATTCGAAATATATATCATCATCTTTTATCAGAGTTCAAACATACTGAAAAAAATTTCTTGTATTTTCTGTTCTTCACAAATTTATTATAATAAATTTTCTGAAAGCCTTTTTTCTGACAAGATATTGTCTTTCTTCTAACTTTAAGTTTCTTTTTTTTTTTACAGATTTTTTTTTTAATTAATTTTTATTAAGCTTCAAGTGAACATTTACCATTCCAATCAGTCTGTCACATGTAGGTTTACATACATCTTACTCCCTTCTCCCACTTGCTCTCCCCCTATTGAGTCAGCCCTTTCAGTCTCTCGTTTCGTGCCAATTTTGCCATCTTCCCTCTCTCTCTATCTTCCCATCCCCCCTCCAGTCAAGAATTGCCAACACACTCTCCAGTGTCCACCTGATTTAATTAGCTCACTCTTCATCAGCATCTCTCTCCCCCCCACTGACCAGTCCTTTTCATGCCTGATGAGTTGTCTTCGGGGATGGTTCCTGTCCTGTGCCATCAGAAGTTCTGGGGAGCATTGTCTCTGGGATTCCTCTAGTCGCAGTCATACCATTAGGTATGGTCTTTTTATGAGAATTTGGGGTCTGTATCCCATTGGTCTCCTGCTCCCTCAGGAGTTGTCTGTTGTGCTCCCTGACAGGGCAGACATCGATTGTGGCCGGGTAGCAACTAGTTCTTCTGGTCTCAGGATAATGTAGGTCTCTGGTTCATGTGGCCCTTTCTGTCTCTTGAGTTCTTAGTTGTTGTGTGACCTTGGTGTTCTTCCTTTGCCTTTGCTCCAGGTGGGTTGAGACCAATTGATGTATCTTAGATGGCCGCTTGTTGGCATTTAGGACCCCAGGCGCCACAATTCAAAGTGGAATGCAGAATGTTTTCATAATAGAATTATTTTGTCCATTGACTTGGAAGTCCCCTCAAACCAAGTTCCCCAGACCCCAGCCCCTGCTCTGCTGACCTTTGAAGCTTTCATTTTATCCCGGAAACCTCTTTGCTTTTAGTCCAGTCCAATTAGGCTGACCTTCCTTGTATTGAGTGTTGTCTTTGCCTTCACCCAAAGCAGTTCTTATCTACAGATTGATCAATAAAAAGCCCTCTCCCTCCCTCCCTCCCTCCTTTGTAACCACAAAAGTATGTGTTCTTCTCCGTTTTTTCTATTTCTCAAGATCTTATAATAGTGGTCTTATACAATATTTGTCCTTTTGCCTCTGACTCATTTCGCTCAGCATAATGCCTTCCAGATTCCTCCATGTTATGAAATGTTTCAGAGATTCGTCACTGTTCTTTATCGATGCGTAGTATTCCATTGTGTGAATATACCACAATTTATTTACCCATTCATCTGTTGGCGGACATCTTGGTTGCTTCCAACTTTTTGCTATTGTAAACAGCTCTGCAATAAACATGGGTGTGCATATATCTGTTTGTGTGAAGGCTCTTGTATCTCTAGGGTATATTCCGAGGAGTGGGATTTCTGGGTTGTATGGTAGTTCTATTTCTAACTGTTTAAGATAATGCCAGATGGATTTCCAAAGTGGTTGTACCATTTTACAATCCCACCAGCAGTGTATGAGAGTTCCAATCTCTCTGCAGCCTCCCCAACATTTATTATTTTGTGTTTTTTGGATTAATGCCAGTCTAGTTGGTGTGAGATGGAATCTCATTGGAGTTTTAATTTGCATTTCTCTAATGGCTAATGATCGGGAGCATTTCCTCATGTATCTGTTGGCTGCCTGAATATCTTCTTTAGTGAAATGTGTGTTCATATCCTTTGCCCACTTCTTGATTGGGTTGTTTGTCTTTTTGTGGTTGAGTTTTGACAGAATCATGTAGATTTTAGAGATCAGGCGCTGGTCTGAGATGTCATAGCTGAATATTCTTTCCCAGTTTGTAGGTGGTCTTTTTACTCTTTTGGTGAAGTCTTTAGATGAGCATAGGTGTTTGATTTTTAGGAGCTCCCAGTTGTCTGGTTTCTCTTCATCATTTTTGGTAATGTTTTGTATTCTGTTTATGCCCTGTATTAGGGCTCCTAAGGTTGTCCCTATTTTTTCTTCCATGATTTTTATCGTTTTAGTCTTTATGTTTAGGTCTTTGATCCACTTGGAGTTAGTTTTTGTGCATGGTGTGAGGTATGGGTCCTGTTTCATTCTTTTGCAAATGGTTATCCAGTTATGCCAGCACCATTTGTTAAAAAGACTATCATTTCCCCAATTGACTGACACTGGTCCTTTGTCAAACATCAGCTGCTCATACGTGGATGGATTTATATCTGGGTTCTCAATTCTGTTCCATTGGTCTATGTGCCTGTTGTTGTACCAGTACCAGGCTGTTTTGACTCCTGTAGCTGTATAATAGGTTCTGAAATCAGGTAGAGTGAGGCCTCCCACTTTCTTCTTCTTTTTCAGTAATGCTTTGCTTATCCGGGGGTTCTTTCCCTTCCATATGAAAATAGTGATTTGTTTCTCTATTCCCTTAAAATATGACATTGGTATTTGGATTGGAAGTGCATTGTATGTATAGATGGCTTTTGGTAGAATAGACATTTTTACTATGTTAAGTCTTCCTATCCATGAGCAAGGTATGTTTTTCCACTTAAGTATGTCCTTTTGAATTTCTTGTAGCAGAGTTTTATACTTTTCTTTGTATAGGTCTTTTACATCCTTGGTAAGATTTATTCCTAAGTATTTTATCTTCTTGGGGGCTACTGTGAATGGTATTGATTTGGTTATTTCCTCTTCGGTGTTCTTTTTGTTGATGTAGAGGAATCCAAGTGATTTTTGTATGTTTATTTTATAACCTGAGACTCTGCCAAACTCTTCTATTAATTTCAGTAGTTTTCTGGAGGATTTCTTGGGGTTTTCTGTGTATAAGATCATGTCATCTGCAAATAGTGATAGCTTTACTTCCTCCTTGCCAATCTGGATACCCTTTATTCCTTTGTCTAGCCTAATTGCCCTGGCTAGGACTTCTAGCACGATGTTGAATAAGAGCGGTGATAAAGGGCATCCTTGTCTGGTTCCCGTTCTCAAGGGAAATGCTTTCAGGTTCTCTCCATTTAGAGTGATATTGGCTGTTGGCTTTGCATAGATGCCCTTTATTATGTTGAGGAATTTTCCTTCAATTCCTATTTTGGTAAGAGTTTTTATCATAAATAGGTGTTGAACTTTGTCAAATGCCTTTTCTGCATCTATTGATAAGATCATGTGGTTTTTATCTTTTGTTTTATTTATGTGATGGATTACATTAATGGTTTTTCTAATATTAAACCAGCCTTGCATACCTGGTATAAATCCCACTTGATCAGGGTGAATTATTTTTTTGATGTGTTGTTGGATTCTATTGGCTAGAATTTTGTTGAGGATTTTTGCATCTATGTTCATGAGGGATATAGGTCTAAAATTTTCTTTTTTTGTAATGTCTTTACCTGGTTTTGGTATCAGGGAGGTGGTAGCTTCATAGAATGAGTTGGGTAGTATTCCGTCTTTTTCTATGCTTTGAAATACCTTCAGTAGTAATGGTGTTAAGTCTTCTCTGAAGGTTTGGTAGAACTCTGCAGTGAAGCCATCTGGGCCAGGACTTTTTTTTGTTGGAAGTTTTTTCATTACCGTTTCAATCTCTTTTTTTGTTATGGGTCTATTTAGTTGTTCTACTTCTGAATGTGTTAGTTTAGGTAGGTAGTATTTTTCCAAGACTTTATCCATTTCTTCTAGGTTTTCAAATTTGTTAGAGTACAATTTTACGTAGTAATCTGAAATGATTCTTTTAATTTCATTTGGCTTTGTTGTGATGTGGTCCTTCTCATTTCTTATTCGGGTTATTTGTTTCCTTTCCTGTATTTCTTTAGTCAGTCTAGCCAATGGTTTATCAATTTCGTTAATTTTTTCAAAGAACCAGCTTTTGGCTTTGTTAATTCTTTCAATTGTTTTTCTGTTCTCTAATTCATTTAGTTCAGCTCTAATTTTTATTATTTGTTTTCTTCTGGTACCTGATGGGTTCTTTTGTTGCTCACTTTCTATTTGTTCAAGTTGTCGGGACAGTTCTCTGACTCTGGCTCTTTCTTCTTTTTGTATGTGTGCATTTATCGATATAAATTGGCCTCTGAGCACTGCTTTTGCTGTGTCCCAGAGGTTTTGATAGGAAGTATTTTCATTCTCGTTGCTTTCTAAGAATTTCCTTATTCCCTCCTTAATGTCTTCTATAACCCAGTCTTTTTTCAGGAGGGTATTGTTCATTTTCCAAGTATTTGATTTCTTTTCCTTAGTTTTTCTGTTATTGATTTCTAGCTTCATTGCCTTGTGGTCTGAGAAGATGCTTTGTAATATTTCGATGTTTTGGATTCTGTGAAGATTTGTTTTATGACCTAATATGTGGTCTATTCTAGAGAATGTTCCATGTGCACTAGAAAAAAAAGTATATTTTGCAGCAGTTGGGTGGAGAGTTCTGTATAAGTCAATGAGGTCAAGTTGGTTGATTGTTGTAAGTAGGTCTTCGTGTCTCTATTGAGCTTCTTACTGGATGTCCTGTCCTTCTCCGATAGTGGTGTGTTGAAGTCTCCTACTATAAATGTGTAGGTGTCTATCTCACTTTTCAATTCTGTTAAAATTTGATTTATGTATCTTCCAGCCCTGTCATTGGGTGTGTAAATATTTAATACGGTTATATCTTCCTGCTCAATTGTCCCTTTTATCATTATATAGTGTCCTTCTTTATCCTTTGTGGCGGATTTAAGTCTAAAGTCTATTTTGTCAGAAATTAATATTGCTACTCCTCTTCTTTTTTGCTTATTATTTGCTTGATATATTTTTTTCCATCCTTTGAGTTTTAGTTTGTTTGTGTCTCTAAGTCTAAGGTGTGTCTCTTGTAGGCAGCATATAGATGGATCATGTTTCTTTATCCAGTCCGTGACTCTCTGTCTCTTTATTGGTGCATTTAGTCGATTTACATTCAGGGTAATTATAGATAAATAAGTTTTTAGTGCTGTCATTTTTATGCCTTTTCATGTGTGTTGTTGGCCATTTCATTTTTCCACATGCTTTTTTGTGCTGAGACGTTTTTCTTAGTAGCTTGTGAGATCCTCATTTTCATAATGTTTAACTTTATGTTTGTTGAGTCATTACGTTTTTCTTGGCTTTTTTCTTGAGTTATGAAATTGATATTCCTTTTTGTGGTTACCTTATTATTTACCCCTATTTCTCTAAGTAAAAACCTAACTTGTATCGTTCTATATCGCCTTGTATCACTCTCCATCTGGCAGTTCAATGCCTCCTGTATTTAGTCCCTCTTTTTGATTATTGTGATCGTTTATCTATTGATTTCCATGATTTCCTATTTTGTTTATTTATTTATTTTTTAGAATTAATCTTAATTTGTTTGTTTTTGTGCTTTCCCTATTTGAGTTGCGTTGATATCAGGACGTTCTGTTTTGTGACCTTGTATTGTGCTGGTACCTGATATTATTGGTCATCAGGCCAAACAATCTCCTTTAGCATTTCTTGCAGTCTTGGTTTAGTTTTTGCAAATTCTCTAAACTTGTGTTTATCTGTAAATATCTTAATTTCTCCTTCATATTTCAGAGAGAGTTTTGCTGGATATGTGATCCTTGGTTGGCAGTTTTTCTCCTTCAGTGCTCTGTATACATCGTCCCATTCCCTTCTTGCCTGCATGGTTTCTGCTGAGTAGTCTGAACTTATTCTTATTGATTCTCCCTTGAAGGAAACCTTTCTTTTCTCCCTGGCTGCTTTTAAAATTTTCTGTTTGTCTTTGGTTTTGGCAAGTTTGATGATAATATGTCTTGGTGTTTTTCTTTTTGGATCAATCTTAAATGGGGTTCGATGAGCATCTTGGATAGATATCCTTTCGTCTTTCATGATGTCGGGGAAGTTTTGTGTCAGGAGTTCTTCAACTATTTTCTCTGTGTTTTCTGTACCCCCTCCCTGTTCTGGGACTCCAATCACTCGCAAGTTATCCTTCTTGATAGAGTCCCACATGATTCTTAGGGTTTCTTCATTTTTTTTAATTCTTTTATCTGATTTTTTTTCAGCTATGTTGGTGTTGATTCCCTGGTCCTCCAGAAGTCCCAGTCTACATTCTAATTGCTCGAGTCTGCTCCTCTGACTTTCTATTGCGTTGTCTAATTCTGTAATTTTATTGTTAATCTTTTGGATTTCTGCATGCTGTCTCTCTATGGATTCTTGCAACTTATTAATTTTTCCACTATGTTCTTGAATAATCTTTTTGAGTTCTTCAACAGTTTTATCAGTGTGTTCCTTGGCTTTTTCTGCAGTTACCCTAATTTCATTTGTGATATCTTTAAGCATTCTGTAAATTAGTTTTTTATATTCTGTATCTGATAATTCTAGGATTGTATCTTCATTTGGGAAAGATTTTGATTCTTTTGTTTGGGGGGTTGGAGAAGCTGTCATGGTCTGTTTCTTTATGTGGTTTGATATGGACTGCTGTCTCCGAGCCATCACTGGGAAACTAGATTTTCCAGGTAATCAGCTAAAAAAAAATGCAGTCAGATCCCTATCTGAATTCTCCCTCTGGTTCAGGGTATTCGGATGTTTATGGAGCCGCCTGGGGAGGGTGGGGGAGGGATCAGAGAGGTAGGAGTGTAGCACCACATAATATAGAGCTGATCCCCGCGTTCACGTTCCGCCCCCATCTGCCAAAGTCCGGGCGGGACGGCTCCCCGGCTGGGATGCTATTCTCCCGGCTCCGAGACCAGTCACTTCTGGGGACTTCTCCCTCCGGTGCGCCGCACCGCTCGCACGAACTGGGTGGGCGTCACCCTCACGACCAGGTGAGCCCGCCCCCTGGGTCAATTCAGGGGAATATAACTGATCCCCACGCTCACACCCCGCCCGCTTTAGCCAAAATCCCAGCGGGACGGCTCCCCGGCTGGGACGCTGCTCTCCCCGCTCCAAGACCAGTCACTTCCTCCCGGGGACTTCTCCCTCCGGTGCGCCGAGCCGCACGCGCGAACTGGGTGGGCGTCCCCCGCACGAACGTGTGGGCCCCACCCTGGGGTCACTTTAGAGAAATATAGTTGATCCCCCCACTCGCGCCACCCCCGCTTCCCGCCAAACTCCCGGCGGGACGGCTCCCTGGCTGGGACGCTGCTCTCCCCGCTCCAAGATCAGTCACTGCCTCCCGGGTGCTTCTCCCACCGACTGTGCCGCTATGCCGCCTGCGCCAACCAGCTAGACTTCCTCCCGGGATGGGTTCGGGGGGGTAGGGCTGGGCCCCTTCTCTGTGCCGTCTGCCCCCCTGGGCTCTGCCCCAGATAGGGCTCCGAAGGTCACCTGCCTGGTATGCTGACTCCTAGTTCTGAAAACGGTCGCTGTCTGCCCGTATTTGTTCGTTTTCTGTCTCTAAGTCTGTGTTTGTTGTTCAGAGTTCGTAGATTGTTATGTACGTGATCGATTCACTTGTTTTTCGGAGTCTTTGTTGCAAGAGGGATCTGCGGTAGCTTCCACCTAGTCCGCCATCTTGGCCCCACCTCTCTAACTTTAAGTTTCTTATTATCAAATTCCTTGTCGCTTCCATTCTGGACAGCAGGAGAGTCATGTTGGGCCTCAGTTTCCTGTCTGTAGATAGTTACTTAAACAGAGCAGACAGAAAATCTCTGAATTTAAATACCTAGTAGATGACTGATTATATAATTAACACCAAATAATTGTATGCTAAGTTTCTCGCTAAGTGTTTAGACACAACTGGTCCCCTCCTTCTGCCAACGAGAAGAGGAGAGAGCCTGGCTTAGAAGACCTGTCATCCTTTCCCAGCTGTCTGACTTTGTATCAAGCCTCAGTTTCCTTTTGTGCCTCCTCCTCCCTATGCAGCTACTCATGAGCTCAGGATCTCTACCCAGCCCATGTCTCCAATGCCACCGCCTACTACAACCACTCAACTGTGGACAGGAAAGAGTCAAGGAAGGAGAATATAAACCTCTACTGAGAATGGAAACAAGAAGCCCAGAGTTGCTCTCAGGTGATCGATGAAAAGGTACCGAATAGGAGGGGTGAGGTGGGGCTCAGGGAAAATTAATATAGATCCAATGAGAGAGGAAAAACAGGGTACACCTTAGAAAAAATATCCTTCATTAAGATACTTTTTGGTGTGTGTGTGGTTCTGAGTTGGTGTTTTCCCCTCTGGGTTATTACCCAATTGTATGTAACTCAGTCTCCAATCTTGACTTAGATGCCCGTACTACTAGCATAAATAATACTATTTTTCTCAAAATATGATCTTGACTATTTCATATTACCTATTGGAGGACTTTAGTTTACTATGAGCTGATCACATTGTATCTTTATTTTATTCTAGTTTTGTGCTTATAAATGTTACCCAGTACAAAGAAAATATTAAAGGACAATGCAAAACAAGATTAGAAAAAAATTAGAAAAAAATTCATTCAGCTTAGTTAAGGGAAAATTTTTGTCTGATGACTCTGGAAACAACCACACAAAGCTGATTTAGATTCAAACTCCGCTGTCTACCCAGACTTCAGCTCTGACTTCACCTAAACACTGGTGAACACGAGTGTCTTGTAATCTACTATAAAGTTAAAACAAAAGTAGCTTTCAAGTGAGCTGTGTCCCTTTAGTGGAGTGTGTGCCACCTAGAGTTTTTCCACAGTAAATAGATAGACAATTAGAGATTTTATGATACTGACCATTAACAACATAAAGAAATGTTCTATGTCAGTGGTTTCCAAACTCTTGTTCTAAACACAATTTCAGGGACAGAGACCACATGAGCCCTCATTCTACCCACAAGAACCACTTTTATGAAAACAACTCCAAAAGGCCACTAGAAGAATAAGGCTAGTACTGCTTTTTACCAAACACTTGAGAGGTTTTAGTTAAATGCAATAATAAAATTTGCATTGCATAATAAAACATAGACAATGCCATCTCAGAAGCCTTTGCTATTAAAAGAAACCAGCCTAAAAACTAAACACAAGGCTCTCAGACCACCAGAGAGGCTCCCACAGAGGTCAGGGAAAACAGCCTAATAAAAGGGAAGAGTGTCTTTGGAGCCAGGCCTGGGTTCAGATCACATCTCTGCCTCTTGACAACTGTGGTGCCCAGGGAAAGTGACACAGCTTCTCCAATCTACAGTTTCCACATCTGTGGTGATGATGATGATAATGATGATGGTGTTGATGGGGATGATAATGGCTAACATGTAATACGCTGGGCTTAACACATAGAACAGAATATTTTCCTGTTGGCCTGGGAAATGGCTACTGTGTCCTAAGACTAAGATTAAAGAAGCAATAAAAACTCCATATCATAAAGACAGCTGCCAATAATGGGGCTAGATTCCTTATTCAGGGCTCATTAAGAAGCAAATGAGCTGGCTTTGCTCCCTCAACCATCACAGGCACTTCTTTCCCACCAGCCTATACAAGCAGGAGACAAGAAGATCCGAGGACTCATTGAAGGGAGGAGTTGTATTTCAAGGGATCCCAGTATTTATAGGAGAGCCTTTACTCTCTCCTTCCCATGGATGTCTTCCTCCATAGCCAAGGAAGAGGGAGCTCCATGAGACCAGCTCACAGCTTTTGAAGGAGACTGCAAGACGGAGGACTGGTATTTCCCTCTTATACATCTGCTTATGCAGCAAGCTAACTGGTCTGCCCCAGATTTCTTGATAAAGGAGAGAAGAGATCAAGAGGAAGATGGCTTGATGGGCAAAGGTGAATGAGTTTCCATTTGGTCCACTGTTGAAAGAGCTTAGGCTTGAGCCATCTCACAGGTGCCCAACCCCAAAAGCAAGATGCTGTGGGTGGACTGCCAGGGTGAAAGGGATCAGGGCTAAGAAGTCAAGTGGGAGCCTAACTCCATCAACAAAGAACTGTGCCGTGGAGAGGCTGCCATGCCTCAGGAAGTATGATGCCTCCCGGAGGGTATAACAGACAGCAGTTATGGACCAGAGTCAGTTGAGAGAACAGCACCAGTCACATAAGAGAGAAATAACTCTTTTTCAGTCCTTCTCCAAGTCCCAAAGCACTGGAATACAAAGGGAGGTCAGGTGCTGTAAAAGAAAACACCCTTTCTTCCCCACTCCAAGTGCCACAAGCTAAGGGAAGAATTAATCATTAAAGTGAATATGAGATTACAGTTTTCAATTGGTTTGTACTAGATGGCACTTTCAAATTTTAATACCTGACAGTGACTCAAAATAGATGGGACCTGTCCAAAATGTAGTAAAAGGAAAATTTGATGCAGTACAGGAAGAAGGCAGTATATGGAGGAAAAGAAAATCTCCTTGTATTTGTATCCTATTCAGTTTAGACATATCCATAGCTGGCTACTCATGAATTATCCCGTTTTATCCTCACTACAGCTCTGTGAAAAACAAAGCAGAACAATTCCATTGCCATTGAGTAGATTCTAACTCATAGTGACCCTGTAGGATGAGTAGAATTGGCCCATAGGTTTTCCAAGGAGTGGCTGGTGAATTCGAACTGCTGACCTTTTGATTAGCAGCTGAGCTCTTAACCATACACCACCAGGGCTCCGGAACTCTGTGAGGTAGGCATTATTTCTATTTCATGATGTTAAAACTGAGGCATAGAGAGGGAAAATAGAGCCAAGAGCAAATGGTCATAGAGCGGGCTGTCTGATTCCAGAACTGAGCCCCTTGGCCAGAAAATCAGATTGGTGGTTGAGAATAAGAAGAAACACAAAGTAAAGCGTTTTAAGCTTCATAATTCTTAATATGGTATAACACTTTCACACAAGTCTAAGGACTATTTCATAGGGAGGACCCCTTGAAGAAATCATTTATTCTCAGGGGACTATATCCTTTCATTTTCCAGTCTTTCAGGGTAGAAATGAGGGCTGGAAGTTCTTGGAACATCACAAGCCTTCAATAAATGGAAGTAGTTATTATTATGTAGTGGAGCCCTTGATAAACCCATTCTAGAAAACACATTGCCCAGAAATTTCTAAAACTGGAATGCCCAACATTGCCATTGTCCACTCATGGTTATTGTTTTGGTGGCTCAAGAAAGATGTCCAGGAAAAGTGAGTTTGTAGAGCACATTTGAAAGACAAAAAGAAATGAAATAAATCTCTTGGAGGTGTAAGCTAAGGCCTGAGCTAGGAACAGTTTCATGAAAACATTAAGGGCAGCAGGGGTAGACTCACTGAGGTTTAAATGTGGAAAAAGGCATAAAAAGTATTTGCATAGTCAAAACAAAGCAGCTGAGGCCGTACTGGTTTTGCCAGAATAATGGGATGAAAAATGATCCACTCATTGTGTTGGGCTAGACAGAACCAAATAACTGGTTGGATAGATTTCTTTTCCCACTGCATTGACCAAAATTTTGGCATTGAGTAGATACAACCTAAATGACAGGGTAGGAAGAAGTATCAGGAGGATCACTTTACAGATATTTTTTATTGGCCCTAGTTAACAATGATGGTTGTTATACAATAACTTGTGTAACTCTTCAAGAATATTTTCACAGAAGTGATCTCTTTTGGTTGAGACTGATCTCAATTTGTGTTTTTCGGTAAGTCACTGTTACATAGACTTGGGGGAAAAATGGTTACTGGGAAAAATAGTCAATCTTGGCAGCTTTGAGGGGAACTCATACAACCCTTAAGCTGGCTTATACTGTCACTTTTTCAGGGCTTTGGGAAAAAATATCAGTTAGATAGTAATTTTTATGAAATTATTTTGCTGTGCAGTGCTTGATGGTTAAGTGATCTACAGAGAAGCTTTATTAGTAAAATTCTTAAAAGGTTTTACATCTTTGAGGAAATTAAATTTATAATTAAGACTACAGAAAACATTCTCTATGCCGAATCTCCTCCAAGCTGAAATTATAGGGTCTAGCCGTGCCTGGGTTTTGCAAGCAGTTAACGCTTGGTTCCTGACTAAAAGGTTGACACTTGAAACCCACCAGAGATGCCTGGGAAGAAAGGCTTGGCACTCTACTTCCAAAAGGTCACAGCCATTGAAAACTCTATGGAGTACAGTTCTATTCTGAAACACAGGGAGTTCCCACGAGTCAGAATCAACTTGATGGCAACTGGTTAGATTACCCTAAGGGGGCAGCGTTAGTTCAGTGATAGAATTGTTGCCTTCCGTATGTAAGACCGGGGGGGGGTTCCATTCCCAGCTAATGCACCTCGTATGCAGCCACCACCCCTCTATCAGTGGACGCTTGCATGTTGCTGTGAAGCTGAGCAGACTTCAGTGCAGCTTCCAGATTATGATGAACTCGGAAGAAAGGCCTAGTGAGCTACTTCCAAAAAATCAGCCAGTGAAAACCACATGGATCACCAAGGTCTGATCCCCAACCACACATGGGGATGGCTCAGGACCAGGCAGCGTTTTGTTCCATTGTGGAGCTAACAACAACAGGTTATCCCAAGAATCATATTCATACATGTAAAACTTTTATTAAGTTTGTAGTTCAAATATTTGGGACTACACACTTTTTCTATGGTGAAGCTTTTCTGTGGGAGGAAACTGGCTGAGTCTCCTCTGAGAGTTCTGTGCCTTCCTGAGCTTCTGACAGCATTACCTAAACCTGTGACTTAAGTTTGTGGAATCTAATAGGCATATTGCTACAAAAAAGCTGTTGGGTCCATTTCCTCAGCTAAGTAAAGAGAACTTATTTCCCGACAAACAACCCTTTTTATTTCCTCTCACCTCTGTACTAAACTGTTGTAAAGATGGGGGGGGCGGGCGGGGAGCTGCCCTACATTATCCAAGCAGCAGTACATTTCCTGACTTCCTCCAGCCCTGACTTCCTCCTCCCCTTCCAGCCTCCCCGACAGTCCTGCAAATGGGGCAAGCTCACAGAGCCAGGAACCAATGATTAAACGATCCTTATTATCATAATTCCCAAATATGTGTGAGTGTATGACTATATGTACACACAAAGTATTTAATAAGGCAGGAAAAAGTATGAGTTGTTATATACAACTAGTTAAAAAAAAACTTTACAATTACAGTGACAGCAGATACATGGCATGCAATAGTGACAGGGATAATAGCCATTATTTTTGAATTTGTACTGTATGCCTCGGAAACCCTGGTGGCTGGCGTACTGGTTAAGTGCTATGGCTGCTAACCAAAAGGTCGGCAGTTCAAATCCACCAGGTGCTCCCTGGAAACTCTACAGGGCAGTTCTGCTCTGTCCTATAGGGCCGCCATGGATCAGAATCGACACGATGGCTATGGGTTTGGTGTTTTTTTTTTTTTTTAACTGTATGCCTCACACTGTTATAAGCAATTAGTAGACAACTTCTCATCATATGTTAACCCCATTGCTGTTGAGTTGATGATGATATGTTGTTTACAAATTGCTTATAACAGTGTGAAGCATACAGTAAAAAAAAAAACACCAAACCCATTGCCATCGAGTTGATTCTGACTCATAGCGACCCCATAGGACAGAGTAGAACTGCACTGTAGAGTTTCCAGGGAGCACCCGGTGGATTTGAACTGTCGACCTTTTGGTTAGCAGCCTAGTACTTAACCACTATGCCACCAGGGTTTCCTGTCATATATTAGGAAGTAGATACTATTTTGCTCATTTTAAATATGAGAAAACTGAGATTGGACAGTTTATATCACGTGCTCTGTGTCACACAGCTCGTAGGGGTCCAACTGTGATTTGAACATAGGTTTGTCTTATTTCTGTTCAGGTGTTAACACCGATTTTTGAAATCTAGAACTCATCAGATTTATTTGTTGGATTTATTTATTTATTTTTTCATTTACTGGGTTTTAGAGCATTTGAAAGCATTACATGATATTAAGAGAGGTTCAGAGAAAAGGGCCAAATCAAAGTAATAAAATTTTATATCATCTACTGCAAGTTAGAGTGTTAACTTGTTTTATTCTGGTTTATAAAATGGCAAAAAAAATCCATTCTGAAAATGCGTTTGTTTCTAGGAACCATTTCCTAAATATCTAATTCATATGTAAGAATTTTTATTTTTTCTGTTAAGATTACCCTCTCGCTGAGGTCAGGAGTCCAACAGAAGTAGCTTTTGGTGATAGATTTAGGCATGAATGTTTAGTCTCAACTAAAATGAAACCATTCCTGTATTGTGCACTGTCACTTCTGATCTAATCAAGTAGATATGAATTTGTGTTTTTAACTGAACAGATGAGTTACTTCTTAACAGTTATTTTATTAAAGGTTTCCAGGATTTCCTTCCTAACTTAGTCAAAAAGGTCACATGTTTGACGGAGGTGTAACTAGGGTATGGCAGGTATGGCAGGTATTGCACTGGCCCTGGGCTCATGGGACCGCTAAGCAATTCCTGTCAACCTTGTAAGGCCAGTGACGTCTCTACCTCTACGGAAAATACGTGTCTAGGGCAAACACTGAAATTGCGCCTCTGTCCAAACATCTGACACTCCTCTTTCAGGGAACTTTCCCACGCTATCAGTTCAAAAACACAAGTCGAGCTCATCAACCTTTTAATAACATGTTACCGTGCTTCAGGAGGGATGCTGGGCTGTACAGGGTTAATAGAAACTGCTCGGTGGCACCATGGCCAATCCAATATCTTAGATACCCACTGTAAGAATTCCAAGGATTGTTTCAACTGATCGCCACATAAGATCGTAAGACTGTCAACCAGAGAGAAAAAGAAGGCTTTAGATTTATGATGCTGTATCACTTGGTGATTTGACTATAAATTATAATTAGATGCGTTTTTAGAATCTTTCCTCTGCCAAGATATGGAAGCCTAATGAAATCAAGAAGAATGTAGCTTTACATAAAGGACAAACAATAGGTATGCTGGGAGCCATGTTGCCGCTACTTTCTGAAATGGGGGATTAATTACTTCTAGTTCAATACATTTTTGTAAGTTCCCAGGTTGTTTAAGTTAACATATGTGAATTACAAATTGCACTTTTAATATAATAAACTCAAAGTAATTGAAAACTCTGATTATTCAAAATTACTGCCATTGATTACTTTCAGAAACATCAAAAGATTTTCAAAGCCTAATTATCTTTTTCATTTTGTATATATGCACTTAATTAAAATGTGTGAAGAACTCTGATAATGAAAGACAACACATCTAATCATACATGATATTAAAATAAACCATGTGTTTCTTTAGTTTGGCCTTATTTTGTGTTAAATTTTCAATCAGCTGAGCGGTGGTGGCACAGTGGTTAAGCGCTCAGCTGTTAACCAAAAGGTCGGCAGTTCAAATCTACCAGCTGCTCCTTAGAAACCCGACGGGGGCGGTTCTACTCTGTCCTATAGGGTCACTATGAGTAGGAATCGACTCAACGGCAATGAGTTTTTTTTGTGTTTGTTAAATCCTCAATCAGTTATCACAGTATTAATTATATCTGGTGGAGAAATGACACAGTCATATAGTGTCTAAATTATTACATTAATGTAATGGACGTGGGTAGGGTGCAGTTCCATGGATGTCCAGATGGGGCGGGAGATCAGGAGCTGTTTCTGTATAGTTTTCACCTTGGTCAGGTGTAGGGGCCTCCTTTCCATGCTACTGTTACCTGTGCAGGCGCGTAGGACTCCCCTCCACCCTCCAGTTCAGGGTGATTGAATGGGGAGATTAATGGGGAAGGGTGCTGATTGATGCATTGAGGCACATATGAGTGTCACTGCTGCTGGACAGTCCAGGGCAACAGATAGGCTGCTTGTTGGACTGGGGTGAGAAGGACAATGGAGCACTGACTTGGTGCTTGTGTCTGTGGTGGCTGGAGCCCTCTTGTCCCCACTCTGCTCCTTTCTAGGTGGCTTCCTTCATCTGCACTCTAGTTGCCATTGAGTCAACTCTTGCTTATTGCAACCTCCAGTGTGTCAGAGTGGAACTGTTCTCCTTAGGTTTTTCAAAGCCTGATGTTTTTCACAGTAGATTGCCAGGGCTTTATCTGGGTGGATTTGAACCTCTAGCTTTTTTGTTAACAGCTGAGCATGTTAATGGTTTGTACCACCCAGGGTTCCTGTTATGTCTTTTATCTAGTTTGGGGATAGCAAAAGCTTACTCTCAAATCTTGACAGAGGAAATATTCTAAAAATGAAACTAATTATAATTTGTAGTCAAATCAGTAATGAGATGCAAGTTCAGAAATCTGAGTCTTTCCACCATTTTATGCTTAGAACTCAAGAAGTTGCCACCTTTGTTTTCTGCTTTTTATTTTCCTCAGAGCAGTGGGGACTGAGTTGTAAGCGCTTGGGCTAAAGGAGAAAAACCCTCAGAAATTAAATGATCATGAGCGCAGGGGTGAGGAAGCACAGTGATGCATGTTTTGAATTATTATCCCACCACATTAAATTAACATTGATCTCTGGGCCATACTTTCCCTTCCTTCCCTGTGGCCCTGTAAGGATTATCTCCAATTCAAGAGGAGAAACCATTATTTTTATGAAATGAATACTACCAACCTTTATAATGTCCCACAAAAATATTTATTAAATAAAATATCAGCACATACTAAATCATTTATTCGATATACTGGGTGCTGGGTATACAGCTGTGACCAAGACAGAAAAAGCCCCTGCCCCTATGGAGCTTCCATTTTGGTTCTTTCCTATGTCACAGAACACAAGTATTATACAATACAGGTACACTATTCATATGAGAGAAAAATAGTTCTTAATGTTTTTACTTCAGGTCACATCATGCTAATAATTACTGAAATCACAGAATGCTTAGGTAAACATTTACTTTTTAACTATGGGGAAGAATGTACTATTGACATGCAACTTGAGAACTTTGCATTACTTTAGATTGCATAGTTTGAAAGCTTCACCTGCTTCAGAGGGGTAATGTTCACCTTAAAATTATGACATCATTTAAAGCACATTCAAGGAAAAAGAATATCAGTTATCTCTGAGCTTGTTCCCAAGTAGCTATTGACAGGAGATTTTTAAGAAAACAAATAAAAAACTTCGATGTTCAGGTCACATCTCTAATTCTCTGGTTAAATGTTTCTCAATCATACACAGAAGAGTAATGATTTTTTAAAGTACTTGAAAATTTAAGTTGTATTTTTTATGAGGAAACATGGAGAAACCTGACAAACACTGCCTTATCCAGGTGATCAAGGTCAATGTCAACACTGATGACTCATGTACCCTGGATATGATGTGATTATGCTTTGTAATTCAATCTATTGCTCAGGATTTTTAATGTCTAATGCTTTGATCTCTTGGAATATTCTTATAGAACTATATTTTCTTTTTTAAAAAAATAAGAAAAATCTGTTTGAAAAAGTGTTTTAATTGAAGTTTCTCTTAGCAAGTATGTAGTAAGCTTATAATTTGACTCCAGGTCAGTTCAAAGGATACGTACATGCAATTGCAAAATAGAAACATGTTGAGCACCAGGTACAAAAAGAAAATTGGTTAACAATGACATAGCAGTTACCACGGGTATGGTTTTAAGCTTCTTTTTGAGGGAGAAGGAAAAGAGACTCAATTAGCATAACTCAGATAATTGAAAAAAATCCATGTTGGAAGAGAGAGACACACAGACATACAAAGACACACACACATACACACACAAATACACAGATATATATGAGAGAGAGAGAGAAGGAACCTAGGAACAGCCTCTAGAGAAGAATAGGACCTGTATATGGTTTGGGATATAGTGGAATTGAACCCAGTTCTAAAGATGAGGCTTTCTAATGGCTCCTCAAAGGATGGAATCAGAGATCATCACTTTTTATTTTCTTCTCATATACATTCCTGCCATTAATTGATTGATTCTTTCCCTAGTTCTGTATTTAAATTTTAGAATAAGAGAATCTTATTGGGCAGTCAGTTATCCTTGCCCATATTTGTGCAGAGCTTTTTGCATCAAGCCACCTCATAGGTTGTTGGCCAGCCTATGGACTTTCTGCCCTTGTGCAAATTGATCAAGGGCAGGAGGGTGGGTCTGAGGAATGGGGAAGACTGTCACAGGTGAACATAACCACCCTGCTCAAGGACTAGCTTGGGGCCCTTTTGTATGACAATTTCTCTTAAAAAGAACTGAATGTAGCTGTCTAATATTATATAACCCGGATGAAAAGAAAGAAAAAGTCAATTAGTTATTTGAGTTTTGTTGTTGTTAGTTGCCAGTGAGTCAATTCTGACTCATGCCCACCCCATGTGTTCAGAGTAGAACTGTTCCATAGGATTTCCAAGACTGTGGCCTTTCGGAAGCAGATTGTCAGACCTGTCTTCTGAGGTGCCTCTAGGTGGGTTTGAACTACCAACCTTTCAGCTAGTAGTTGAGCTCTTTACAATTTACACCACACAGGGACTCCTCATTTGAGTTGACATTCGTGCATATGCCTTGTTGATAGACAAAATGTCTGATGAGGAGGAGGGACATTTATCATGCTGACATCAATTCCCACTGCAGTGATTTTAAAAAAAATTATGTACAGTCTGTGTTTACAGTAACACCCCATGAACTGCTGGTGCTCAGGAAGTTGAGTGATAACATCATGGCTACAGGTGTCCCCTGTAGTAAGAAACAACCAAGGTACCTAAGAATCTACGTTACTGTACTGCCCTCTAGTGGAGTAGTCCTGAGTTTACAGTTACTGTACTACCATATGTAGAAAGCAAGCTTCTGCACTAATACAAAATTATAAGAAAAACTCTTGCTTTTGTTTCATTTAGAGAATGCTCTCAGAGCCATTGTACCATAGTATCTCATTTCTTACCGTGGGAAATCACAAACTAGACACATCAAACTCTAATAGAAGATATTGAGGGGGAGACTGGAAGTTGAGTGTTTTGAACTTTAGCCTTTTAGACAATAAGGAGTATGTTGTTAGAATATATAACATTAGTGCTGGAATAAAGCTTAAAGAAATTGAATTCACCTCACTCATTTTACAGTTGAGGAAACAAGCCCCAAGGTTTAAATGTATTGGCCAAGTTGGTGCGGATAACTTGCGGTAGAACTAGGTCTCCAATCTGAGTTCCCTGGTCTTAGGCCAGGAAGCTCTCTTTTACACAATCCACATATTACACTTACGCTTATTCAGTGGGAAGAGGGTCCAGGGGCTGGGCTGTGATCAGGAAAAAGTGTGTGACACTTTAAAAAGGAAAAAAAAAATTCTATCAGTTGTTTGAAGGAAAGAGAAGGCACATGCTCTTTTAGAAAAATAGTGCAATTAAAAAGGTATCCTACTTATTTTATTACAGAGCATTATTTCTTGAATATATCAATGGTTAAGAGGACTACACATGGGGCCCCCATGAGTTAGAATTGACTCCACGGCAATTGTTGTTGTTGTTTTTAAACTTCGTGCAGGGTATATGAGTAATTGCGCTCCCCCGCTAGAATCTGCAGGTAAGCACTTGCTTTTGGTTTGCCTTGTTTCTTCTACCGCCTTCTGGAAGCATTAGAAAGGGGAGGTAAAAAATAGATTTTCAATTCCACCTTTACCAGGTGTTCTATACCTGGCCCTTTACCAGGTATTCTAGAGCTTTTACAGAGTGCCCACTTTGTAGCAGACACAGTGCCACACTCCTGCTATCATTTCATTTTAATTTTGCAAATTTTGGAAACTAAGGTTCCAGGAAAACTTACCATCCTAGCAAGTGGCAGAACCACAAATCAAATCCATGTCTGCTTGATTCTAAAACCGTATTATCATGCCACTGCTCTGTGTTTTTGCCCTTATAGTTTCTAACCTCTGCCTTCAGGCCAGTGGAGAACCTCCCCCCACCCTACCTCATACGACCCTGAGAAACCAACTGGGATTTATTTCCTCATTCCCTGACTCAGAAATACCAACATCTTTTTAGTCACCTAAGCCAAAAGGTTGCAGTCAGTCTAGATTCTTTCCTCTAAGCCTCATCCTATATCCAATAAATTTTCAAATCCTGTCTATTTTACCACCTATATAATAATGAACTCAATCCCTTCTCACCTTCCCTACTGCCACTGATCAAATTCACAGCCTTCTCATTGCTTCCTTGGGTTAACCTTTCTAGCTCATCTCTCTGCTTCCAGTATTGTCCCACTTAAATCTGTCTTTTAAACCAGAGCTAGATTTAGCCATCTAAAATACAAATGTGACCAGTTGCAAAGGAGAAAGTTCAGTCTCTGTAACAAGGTGCATACAGCCCTTAGAGAGTTCACGGATAGCACAAATGGTTATGCACTTGGCTACTAATGGAAAGTTGGCTGTTTGCATCCACCTAGAGCTGGTTCAGGAGAAAGTTCTAGTGATCAGCTTCCAAAAGGTCACAGGCATCGAAAGCTTTATGAGCAGTGCTTCACTGAAACACATGGGTTCACCATGAGTCGGAATTGACTCAATAGCAATTAGTGGTCATGGATGGTCCTTATAACCTAATCCCGCCTTACCTTTAGCCTCATCCCCAGTCACTTTTACACCATACTTTATATCCCAGGTCACAGTTCCCTGATCATACAATTCTGTTTTCAATTACTTATGTTCTTTTCTCTATCCATAACTCATGGCTTCTATGAAATCTCAGCCCTCACCCTCACTAAGCGAGAATAAGACCTATGATGCTAATTTTTTTAAGACTCAGTTGAGATGTCACCCCCTCCAGGAAGACTTCCTGATAATCACATTAGGCAAAGTTTCCCTTCTTTGTGCTAACATAGAATCCTTATCATTCCTCTCTCCTTGGACCTAAGTAACTGACATAAGTAGCTGACAGCCCACACTTAGTGGGTCCTCCTAAGTGTTGACTGAATTACTGAAGGGCCAAGATTTTAAGTCAAAGCCTTTGGTTTCAATATCTTGTGGACCACTATTTGTTTTTACCGTATTTTATGCTACTTGTTTTCTCACCTTAAGTGGCTGCTGTCTTCCAAAGTAGAGGAAAACCCTGTTATAAACATCACAACAGGTTCCTTTAAAGGAAAAATTACTTTGTCAAGGTTCGACTGTCTCACTAAAGTCTGGATTGTAATTTTTCTTTATTTGCTATTTTAAAGGGTTCAACTGCATTCTTCTTAATGTTTTTCCTCCCTTTCACTGTTTATCTGATAAAGAACTAGAGCAGGCATTAAGATAAGCAGGGTGGCACTGCAGGAGCCCAAGTGACTCACTGCCAGCCAATCGGGGCCTCCGGTCTGGACCGCTCCCATCATTAGATCAGGAACACATTTTCAAACAAATGTTCTGCTGTAACAACTCATATCCTGGAACTCACTAATCCAAGAATTGTGTTCTCTGGTGTATTCCTTTTACTCACGATCTTAGTAGGTGTTTATTGGCCAGGAAAAGAGTCATTGTGCTGCATATAACTGGTGTCTGATGGGCTGGTTGTGGAGTTTTATAAGTGTTCTCTTTATGGAAAAACAAAACAAACGAACAAAAAACCAAACCTGTTGCCCTCCAGGTGATTCTGACTCACAGTGACCCTATATGAGAGAGTAGAACTGCCCTCTAGAGTTTCCAAGGAGTGCCTGGTGGATTGAAATGCTGACCTTTTGGATAGCAGCCATAGCTCTTAACCACTATACCACCAGGGTTTCCTTTATGGAAATAGTGCTATGAAATACATAGGCATTGAAGTACTAATCGATGTCATATCTTTTTAAACCTGATCATTGCTTATTATCCTTAATTTTTGTGAGTTAAGTATCTGTTGTTTGCTACATCTATGCCAGGGATTAAAAATCAATGTTTTAAATGTTTACTGCTGAAGTGTGCTCATGGGCCAAACACAAATACAGATTTCAGGTGGAAGAAAAAATGTATTAATGTATATATTAATATTAAGATCTATATTTTAAAAGTATTAAATCACAGTAATATAAATAATGATATTAAATGCCTAAGTATATTAATAGAGCCTTGGTGGCACAGTGGTTAAGAGTTTAGCTGCTAACCAAAACGTCAACACCCCCTCCTTAGAAACCCTATGGGGCAGTTCTTTGTTCTATAGGATTGCTATGAGCTGGAATCAAGTCAACGGCAACAGGTTAACGTGTTAAGTATTTTAATGAGAACTTATTTATTTACTTGTTCTGGACATACCCCTTGGGATTGGGCTTTTGCCATAAGATCTACTTAACTAGTCAGACAAGTTACTCTGGGTGCAATCATGTACTTGTAGATGGACTCTAAATAACTTTTAAAAGAAAGACAAGAAGGACCATTCCAACATCAGGATGACTACAGCATTTTTGCGCAAATAACACGTTACACATTTTTTGCCAATCACACAACCCCCTCCCCGCATGTTGTTTTCATAAGCGTGCTATGCCAACATTTTTTACATGTTGCTGATTTCAATTTTGATTTGTGATCACATGAAAACTTCACTTAAGGTAGGTATAGATTTTATATTACCTGATATTTGAGCCCAAAGTACTGGTAAATCAGTGGTTGAGGTAATGTGCTATAATTATCAACCTAAATTAATGGAAACAAACACATAGTTTCGATTGTTTATTTTCAGATTACTGGTGGACTACCAAACTTGATCCATGACTTCTTGACCATGGTTTATACCTTTATTACACAATTTTGATCAAAAGTAACATTTTTGGACTATTTTTATATAAATAAGCAGGAGATTAAAGAAAATGAACAGAATGAAAGAAAAGGAACAGAATGACATGATTTACCTGTAATATGGGAGAATGAGTGAATGAGGTCAAAGTTCACTTATGGAAATGACATGAGACATGCGTGATATATGAGTGGGCACTCTATGCCAGAACTGTTTTACTTAATTTCATTATTTCTGCGGGTTATATATTTGGGTGTGCTATTTACGTGGGCACATTATTTGTGAAAAACATGGTGTTGGTTAGTAATCATCCTATTAAGTAACCATGGGACATGATTTCAACACTGATGGAGTTATTTCTACTCTGTGGGTCTCCTCACTTGTCAGGCATCAATATGCCTTTAAGACAATGGTTCTCAGTCTTGGATGGATATTAGCATCATCTGGGGAGCATTAAAAACATTGACACTCAAGCTCCACTCCCAGAGATTCTGATTCAGTTGATTTGGGTGGGGGCTTGGACATAAATTAGTATTTTAAAAAAGCTCCTCAGTGGATTCTAATATGCAGCCAGGGTTGAGAATCACTGCTTTAAAGCTTCCTGCAGTAGTAGCCATGAGACAGGCACCCAACCTTTGCCTAGTAGTTCAAAGTGCACCAGGTTATATCCATAGGAATCAAGTCTCATCATTTCAACTGGCTTTCTTAAACCCTCCATTTCTTACAGTTGTTTGGTTTCTCCTCCTTCAGCTTTTGTAGTGTTTAGTGCATATGCCAAGTAACTGATCCTGCATTTTGATAGTTGATTCTACCCCTTTATTCATTCACTAAGCTTATCACAATGATCTTAGATTTTTAGAGCCTTGGGAGGTATAAAGAGGAGTAAGATACTGTCCCTGCGTTGGAAAAATTTACTACTAGACTGTATGACTATGGTTTCTCTATTAAGGATTTCCTCATTTTGCCCTTACCTATCATCCATCTGATGAGCCCTGGTGGCGCAGTGGTTAAGCACTCCGCTATTAAATGAAAGGTTGGCAGTTGGAACCCTCCAGACATTCTACAGGAGAAAGATGTGGCAGTCAGCTTCCGTAAAGATTACAGCCTTGGAAGCTCTATGGGGCAGTTCTACTCTGTCCAATAGGGTCATTTTGAGTCAGAATTAACTTGATGGTGGTGGGTTTTGGTTATCATCCATCCACCTATCTATCTATCCATCCAATTATTCATCATTCAAGAAATAGTTGTTTAATACACAAAAATCCATGCTCTTGTGGGACTCTAAAGGGAGTTATGATGAGACATGGAGATACGCTTTCCAAATTCTGTTCAGGGACGATTTCTTGACTCACCTGCTGGGAGTAGTACAAGTAGACATCCTTCAGTGGTCAACCCTTTCGGGCACTGCCTTAGCTATAGAGAGCCACCTGGCTCATGGTTGCTGTCCTTCCTGGGTTCTCTCACATTCAATGATGGAGGCAGAAGTATAAAGGTCCAGGTATTACAGCTCAACACAGGACAAGTGTGATGGCCATTTCAGCTCCAGAGATCCCTGTGGATTTTTTGAGGGCTGTTGGGCCTAAGCTACCTAAAACCCGTTGCCATCCAGTTGATTCCAACTCATAGTGACCCTATAGGACAGAGTAGTACTGCCCCATAGAGTTTCCAAGGAATGCCTGGTAGATTCGAACTGCCAACATTTTGGTTAGCAGCTGTAGCACTTAACCACTACTCTACCAGGGTTTCCAAACTGCCTATAGACACTCTAAAAACATTCTGTACACTAAACTCCACTCAGAGTCTGATTCTGAAGAACTCTATCTGCAACAGTTGGTTCCTTGAGTGATCTGAGGAGGCAGAAGATAAAATGGGATTCTTGAGCTGGATCTCTTACTGTCCCACTGGCATGGAGGACTCCATCACTGGTGCGGTGGTGGGAGATGTAGTTCTCACGTTGGCACAAGTTGGTGATCCAGTTCTAAAAACTCTCCGGTGGTGTGTTGAGATGGTAGGGAAGGGAATATACTAGCTGGTATGCTTTATGAGGTATTTGAAAAGTATAAGGGAGATAGATAGTAATTATGAGGCTAATGGGACTGAATAGCCCTTGCTGAGCTCAGTGACATGCCAGAAAAAGATAGTAAAAGGCTGAATGTGATTAACAAGCAATCGAAGGTCGAAGGGAAGCCTCTGAAATTGCCCCATACCTTTGCCTTCCTCTGGCTGAGATATTAAGTGAAAAATATATTGCATCCCAGGATAATGGTGGAAATTAGTCCACTCTTAAGGATCTAAAGCCAGGTCTGCCCAATAGAATTTTCTAAAGTGATGCAAATGTTTTATATCTGCCCTGTGCAATTCAGTAGCCACTAGCCATATATAGCTACTGAGCACCTGACACATGACTAGTTCAACTGAGAAGTTTTTAAATGTTAAATTTCTCTGTCTTTTCTCTTGTTGCTCATGATTTTAGTGTCATAACTAAGAATCCATTGCCAAATCCAAGGTCGTAAAGATTTATTCCAAATTTTCTCTTGAGTTTTTTTTTTTTAATTTTAGCTTTTAATTTAGGTCATTGATCCATTTTTTTTTTTTTTTTTATGAGGTAGGCATCCAACTGCATTCTTTTGCACATGGATATTCAGTTGTCCCAGCACAATTTGTTGAAAAGACTATTCTTTCTCCATTGACGCCTGCTGTGATATTGGTATTGTATTGAATCTATACATCAATTCAAGAAGAATTGGTACCTTAACATATTGAATCTTCTAACCCATGAACATGTTATATCTCTCCACTTATTTAAATCTTTTTCATACAGGTTAATGCTGAATTACTTATGATGTTGCAGGATAGTGCAGGACCAGGAAATGTTTCATTATGTTATGTATAAAGACACTATGAGTCTGAGCCGACTCAATGGCACCTAACAACAACAACTTAAGATGTCATAAAAAATGCAACATGTACCCCAATGTGTGTGGAAGATGAGAAGAACAGCCTAATCCATTGTACCCAATTGCTAGTGGCTCTGACAATGGTGGTGGTGGTGGAGGTGGTATGTGTGTGTGTGTGTGTGTGTGCATATGTCTATGTGGGTGGAATCAGTATTAGTGGGCTGATTTTAAGTATGTATGTTTTCCTCCATTTTTTCTTTTTAACATCAGCATGTGGAATGATTTCCTTTTCTTTCTATCTACTACCTTTTGAGTCATTGCGTAGATGCTATGATCAACATTCTGTATATTGATTTTTTCTGTCCTGTTCATGCTCATTGTTTCCTAGATTCATTATTATAAGGGAATTAATCCAATCATACAAAAGATGTGGTTATTTACATTCTAACTCTTACCACTCAAATAAGCTGGTTGATATTATTTTTTTAAACATAAGCTTTGCTTTTAAATTAGCCTCTCTTGCTTGGATTGTCTGAACAGCATGATATAATGGCAACTGATGGTACAGGAATAGAAAAATATGATATGACAGTGACTACTCTCAGCAAATCAAATCTACTTACAATTAGAAGCAACATTTTGAAAGATAGGGTATCAAGATGTGTTTTAATGTCTTAGCATGCTCAAACATTATTTTCAAGATAAATGCATGTTAAATATAATTTATTTGTAAAAAAGCTAAGTACAGAACTAGAATATTTTTATTACTCTAATATCATTCTAAGTGTTAATCCAAATTATAAAGCTCTACTTCCATTCTTTAAAAAGAGTAAAAGAATATTGGGCCAGTAAAGTTAAAGAAATCTAATTCTCAGAGAATCTTCTGGAACATTGCAAGTTTGCATTGTAGTTTTCATCCACAATGTATTATTTTTATGCAGATAACGCACACTTTCTACATTTGTTTGCCAGCTATGCCTCCCGCCCTCTAGATATTTTCAGAAGTGCCGCTATGCCTTTTTTTTTCACATGTTGCTGCAAAAAAAAAAAAAAAGCATAGCATGCTTATGAAAATACCTGGCAGGGGGAGGATACAGTTGGCAAACAAACACAGAAGGGTGTGTTATTTGCATAAAAATACAGTAGCCCTTTTAAAAGATGTAATATGTGAGAATCTCAGATATCATCTCATTTCATTTTGATTAGTCAGTAGGATGACATAATTGTGTGTTCTTTTGGAAGGATGTTATTGTGACACTTTGATGACTGTGAGCTGAGACAAGCAACCAACCTTCCCACTCTAAGTGGATCTGAGGATGGTCTGTAGACCTGTAGCTGCATTGGTATTCTATAGTCTTCCTCTTTTCTGATGCTGCCTCTTCGCCTCAGATGTTGCCTTGGCTTGAGACAGGCATATACTGCCCATTGCCCCCACATCACCTTGCTCTGTCTGCTTATGTATTTCTTGCTTAATTGGAACAATGACACATTAGAAATCATCTTCACGGTTCCTTTACATCTTCCTTTCTTTGGGATAAGCCTTGTTT
This sequence comes from Elephas maximus indicus, assembly GCF_024166365.1. Lineage (NCBI taxonomy): Eukaryota > Metazoa > Chordata > Mammalia > Proboscidea > Elephantidae > Elephas > Elephas maximus. Next base: position 122,046,257 of record NC_064819.1, on the reverse strand, counting down.
TATCTTATGATTCAAGAGTTGTTCCTGTAAATGATTTATAGCCCTAGTTGAAGAAAGGCATGTCGCAGCAAGCGTCCTGGCAATGCTGGAATACTCCCTGTGTTTCACAATTCTTGATTGGCAAATTTTATCATTTGTATATAGTCAATTTGAGTATCAGATCTGAAATATGTGTAGTTCATGCCATGTAGCTATTAAGTACTCGAATGTGTCTAGTGCAACTGAAGGACTGAATTTTTAATTCATCTTAAGTAAGTTAAATTTAAATAGCCTCACATGGCTAGAGGCTACCATACTGAACCCACAGGTCTATAAGGTCTTTCATGATATGACCTTAACCATTGCTTCCAGACTCTCTTGTGTTGTTTTCTCCCTGAGGCACAGAATCGTATGTCCAAATATGACATCTTGACAACTCTCCTTGAGTATCTAAGAAGCATCTCAAACTTCACATGGCCAACTGAAGTCTTGATTTCTGCTCTCAAGCCTGTTCCTCCCCAGTGTTCCTTATTTCAGTTAATGATTTCCCCACCCACCTGGTTGGTCATAAACCTAGGAGTCACCTATATTTCTCCCTTTCTCATACCCCTACATCCAACCCATTCATAAAACCAAACTAAACCTCTTGTCATCAAGTTAATTCTGACTCATAGCAACCATATAGAACAGAGTAGAACTGCCTTGTAGGGTTTCCAAGGAGCAGTTGGTGGATTCAAATGGTCAACATTTTGGTTAGCAGCCCAGCTCTTAACCACTGTGCCACCAGGGCTCCAATCCATCCAATCCATCCATAGGTCTTGTTAATTCCATTAAAAAATTGTGAATCCATTTGCTTCTCTCCATCTCCACTGCCACTACTCTGATTCTAGTGCTCAAGATTTTTTTTAAATGCATACATGAATGAAAGTAAATTAGAAAACGAGAAAGTGTTTTCTAACTTGGTCTCCTTATCAGTGATTCTCATGCATTTCTCCTCCTTAATATCTCTTGTGCTTGTGTTTATCCTTCCTTTTCCATTGCCTTTACCACTGTTGTATTTCAGGCCCCGATCCCTTATTATGTGGATTGCCACTATGCACTTCTAACTGCTACTCCTTCCCTTAGCCTGGCCCCCTTCCAACCAGGCTCCACACTGTTACCAGAGCTGATTTTTTTTAAATAGATGACTTGATCACTTAATTCCTCTCTTTAAAGATCATCAGGAGTTCCCCAGAGGAAATTCATGTTCCTAATCTTAGCCAGTCAGGCCCTTTAGAATCTAACTCTTATTACACTAGTAGCCTTGTTTCTCACCTCTTCCACGAATCGTATTCCCTGCTCCAACCCTGTCAAACATGGTTCCTAGACCATGTCAAACATTGCAGCTTCCATGCTTTGGCATGTTCCCTTTTGCTGGAATATTTTTACTTTCTTCTTCATCTTGCAAATGTCTCCTATTTGGTGTATTAAATTCTGCTGGGGTTTGAATTTGAGTGAGAGAGAGAGAGAAAGAGGAGTTAGAAAGATGGAGACATGAATATCAATCTTACACTGGAAGATGTCAAGGCCAGATGGCCTTGCTAACACTACCCCAGAATTGGACTGACTTACCTACCCATGTCCCTAGTGCTGACCCCCATAGGCCTCCTCCACAGGCTCAGGTAGGAGAGAGGAAAACAAAATTCACTCTCTCTGGAGGCAGGTAGACACACACACAGTTGCAGAGAGAAAACTAAGAAAGGACTGAGCCACCCAAGCCCAGTTTCTTCTTTCAATCTCTCCAAACAGGTAGGTCACTTGTCTTTCTTGGGGGAGAAGTGAGAATGGGAGTAGAAAGAGGTCAGGCAGTTCCTCCATTTGGAAACATAAAAGTGAGGAGTAAAGGTTTCCTCCTAGAACTGTGGATCCTTCCACACTCACCTAAAGGTTCTTCTGATCCAGGAAGCTGATCCTGACACTGCCATGACAGCTTGAAATGTTGTTCCTCTGTGTGCACCTAACTCCCTCCCTAGGTTTCTGGTAGGACACTTACTCCACTGAGTAATAGAAGTTGCATATTTACTTGGCTATCTCTCACACCATCATCCTGAATGACAGAAACCAACCCTTAACTAGTTTCTATCCCTAATGCTTAACGCAGTGCCTGACATATAGTAGAATTTTATGGATACTTACTGAAAGGATGAAACATCGAGGTGTGTCCTGATGCAGCCAATTAATTTTGAGCATCTTCGTGGATTGAAATCTTTGCCTATCAATCAACAAAATAGATTTTGAAGCAGTATTTATCAATCATCAATCAAATACAGACTGAATAATTGTGTCCTGGTCTGTTTAGCTTCAGTAAATATGTGTCTTGGGCTAATGAAATCATTGGAAGCCAAAAGCCTGTTTGCATGGCTTTCTGGAAATTAAGTCAAGAACAAAAAAAGGACTAATGACAGTTGATAGATTATGTCTCACAGATGAATTCTACCGCTTCACCAGAACATTTTAAGATTAATACATTATTTGATGAAGGAAGTTAAGAGTATAAAAATCTGTGGGATTATTTCATTAAGCGTTTATACGTAATGATTTATCCTAATTTTTTGGAGACATTCCAAGATAGAAAATGTCCCGTTTTAGCTATTTATACATTAAGCACTTGAAAACATCTTATTGTATAATATTTACACATATACAGAAGCAAAGAGAATCATATAACAAATACCACGTACCATCACTCGAACAACTATCATCTCATAGCCAGCTTGGTTTTAATCTGTGCTCCAGTCCCCACTCCCACCCCTAGCACTGATATTTTAAAGAAAATCCCAGAATCATATCATTTCATCATTCATAAACACATTTGGGCAGATTTGTTCATGGATTTCCTCATATTCATGTTGACTTCCCGCACTCCTTGGCTGCTGCATAATATTTCCGATATTTACTGTCTTTTCTTTATCTTATGTGGCATTTTGTACTGAAAGACAAAGCATAACAACTAAATATAGAAAATGCTAATCTGGCCAGCCTCGTTTAATTTTCCTATTACTTCAACTCATATTTTAGAAAACAGTTTGCAAAAGGGAAGTATATGTGAATGAAAGTAGAAGTTACAACAATATTTTCATTTTTATTTAGGGAGAGAAAGGGGAGCTCTTAACCACAGGCGAAATATGAGGAAAAAAATCCTCACTGTGCTCTTTTATTTAGGAACATATTAAGTAATGTTGAGGTAAGACAAGTATAATCCAGTTTGACAAGGAGCCTAGAGAACTTCCAGGATTAGAGGACTGCCAAAGGGAAAATATCGCATAGAGATAATTAGGTGAAGCCAGAACTGAGAAATAAGATATTGATAAACATAAAACTGTGGTCATAAAGTATAAAACCAGTTAGATTCTTGGATTATTTTTGTTTCTTGTGGGTACTAATATCTTTTTGTATACATGCTGTTGTTGCTATTAGGTGACATCCGGTCGGTTCCAACTCATAGCAACCCTATGTACCACAGAACGAAACACTGCCCGGTCCTGCGCCAATCTCACGATCATTATTCTTGAGGCTATTGTTGCAGCCACTGTGTCAATCTGTCTCATTCAGGGTCTTCCTCTTTTCTGCCGACCCTGTACTTTACCAAGCATGATGTCCTTCTCCAGGGACTTATCTCTCCTGACAACATATCCAAAGTATGTGAGATGCAGTCTCTCACCATTCTTGCTTCTAAGGAGCATTCTGGTTGTACTTATATACATAGGTATATTAAAAAACAACAACAACAACAAAACAAAAACAAAACAAACCTATTGCCATCGAGTCAATTCCAACTCATAGTGACCCTACAGGACAGAGTAGAACTGCCTCATAGGGTTTCCAAGGAGCAGCTGGTAGATTTGAACTGCCAACCTTTTGGTTAGCAGCCTTAGCACTTAACCACTGGGCTACATATGTATATCCAAACCAAACCCAAACTCATTGCGGTTGGGTTGATTCTGACTCATAGTGACCTCATAGGACAGAGTAGAGCTGCTCCATAAGGTTTCCAAGGAGCAGCAGGTGGATTCCAGCTGACAACCTTTTGGTTAGCAGCTGAACTTTGAACTACTGCGCCTCATGTAGCAAGTGTGAATGACCCTCGTCAGTATATTCAACATATTCGCAAAGTATACTATTTTCAGGGTTGGCTGGGCTAGAGGAAGAGGATTTTCTTATTATATCATTTACAAACAAGTGGTTCAGTATTGCTGCCACTTTTAACTGTGAAGAACTAGAGTTACTTTATCCATTCAATGGACCTGAGTCACATTATTTTATTCACAAAGATTCAAATTAAAATATTTGGAGGAAGAAGAAAAATCACTTTCTATATTTTCAAATCCAAATTTAGGATTCTAAAATTCATTACACTAAAATTTTCCTGATAAACCCCTGCTAAAAAGGATAAATTTTTTTTTTTTTTTAAAAAGGATAAAGCTTTTATGTGGCTCCTCCATTCATAGACTGATAAGGATTTTGAGCTGGGTAGAATATACGAAATGATTTAACTCACATTTGGCCTTTAAATGAAATGAATTGCTAAAAGTAACAGCTAAAAAGTGCCACTTCAGAGACAAGGAAACCCTGGTGGTATAGTAGTTAAGTGCTATGCCTGCTAGCCAAAATGTCAGCAGTTCAAATCTACCAGGTGCTCCTTGGAAACTCTATGGGAGCAGTTCTACTTTGTCCTATACGGTTGGTATGAGTTGGAATTGACTTGACAGCAACGGTTTTTTTCAGAGACAAGAACCCAACATTCCTACCTTTAGTTTAGCGCCCCTAAACCCACATTACAAATGATAGATTTTTATCTCAAGTAGTGAATAAAGGAAGTTATTTCCTTCTGTTAACTACGATGATGTAGAAACCTTTAATAATATGACTTTCAAGGAATTAAATGAGTTTGAAGGTCTCTTGAAGCTCTAAGAAGCACTTATAAGAGGTCCTAGTTTACACTTTTTAATGCAGTACTAGTTTTTTGTTTTTCTAAAAATGAATGTAATGAAGCAATGTCAAATATTTCCAAAAGATTAAATACAAATAGAGCAAAGAAGCCGGGGTAAGGACTCTGCTCCTGGTCTCAGTTGTTGTTGATATAGATGGTATGTTTATAGCTGTGCTGAGCAAGTTCTAATAACAGCCAACTCTCCACACACTCAACTTTTTCTCTGAGGGCTCCCTTCACTTCTGTGCCTTAACTGAAACTTGGCTGTACTCTGAATTTACCACCCGTAACCCCTATACCTCAGGGATGAGGCTGGAATGGGGTCTTTCTCACACCCCATTACTATTTTCAGATCATTTCTCCTCCATCCTCAGGCGTTATATCGAGCTTCCAGTTACACCTCTTTATGTAGGTACTCTATGGGCACAACAAATTCAAGGGCTCCCAGCTCCCGCTCCTCCACCATTTCACTGTCTAATCTTTTCCTTGTTCTGTGCTCACTGTCTCAGCAAAGAGCTCCTTAGGTTTGTCTTTGCCCAAGACAGAAACCTGGGAGCAGTACTCAGTCCCTTCCTACCTCATCCCACTTAGTTAAAAGTCAACCTCTGTTGAGTCTACCACTTAAACATAGTCTATTTGCTGTTTTCTAAACTTGTTGATCTTACATGAGTTCTGGCCACCATCATCTCTCTCATCAACTGTGGCTACAGACTCCCAGGCATTCCTCTCACATTAGACTTGGCTCCTTCCAATCAGTCCTTTCACTTGGCAACAACAATGTACAAAGTTTAACTTTTTTTCTTCTAATTTTAGCATCCACATTGTTTTCAGAGAAGAAACTGAACTTAAGGAAAACAAAAAATTTGCTAGAACTAACACAACTTTTGAGTGTCAGATGCCAACTCTATATCCAGGGTTCCGCTACCTGGTTGACCTTCCAGATGACTACTCTGCAGGTGTGGAGATGTGTGCACCCTGGAGAATAAACAGTGCAGAATCGAGTCCCCAACAAAGGATAAAAAGGAGAGAAGGCTCCAAGTTTTAAATTGCAATTATAAGAATGTTCAGCAGTTCGAAGGGCAAATTCTGAGTCATATTAATGGCATTTAGATGCCATCAGTCTACAGTGTTGTGACCTTTTGAGGACCAAAACTTCATTGTGTATAACTTCTTTGTACTTTCCAATATCTCATTTTATGATCATTATAAATCAGGCTTGTTTTCTAAGGACTTGAATTTTCAGATTGCCATAAATAACATACCAAACTGTTCTTTGATCAGATTAAAAACCACCAGTTGCCTGTGAAGTAAAATAAGAAATTACAATCCGTGAAAGAACATAGTAAATATTCTTAAGCATTCTTGACTACTCTTTTCCCAGCTTGGAATTACTTTACAATATGACAGAACATTAAGCAAAGTAAAAATATATATGTTGGCTCACATACAGGGACCTGCCCATCTTTGTAAGGCCAGATGGCTATTGATCAAATTTGAAGGTCAGTGAAAAGTAATCTCAAATTTCACCTGATTTGAGCTGAACAGAATAAACAAAATGAGGAGGAAATTCTGAGATATGCAGATTTTTTTTTTCTCCTGAATTTACTGAGATGACTTTAAAGGACAGAGAATGACAGAAACTAGTTTTCACTTGTCCCAGGCTTTATTCATTCTGCAAAACTCAAGTTCATGGTAACTTGATCTGCATTCAGTCATTCTTCTACCACAGTATGTTCTCATTTTTGCCTGTTGTAAATGCTCCCTCCCCCTTTAAAAATTAAGAAATATTTGGGTTCCATATTGGGTCTCTATGGAAAATTATCAATTTAATATTACAGTGAGCTATATTATAAAGGTATACCAAGAGTACTCCTGACTGTGTAAACCCAAGAAGTGGGTACATAGTCGAAGGGACCTCAGACATCTCGTGGATGGTAATATGTTTAGGTGTTGTGCCTTTGTTAGGTTGCAAGGCAGGCCAGTGACCAAGAGCCTGAAGATGGCAAACCATTTTGAAAACTCATCCTCACTTTTACAAAATATGACAAATTTCTAGGAAATTTCTTTCATATGTTTAGTGCTGGGGGTTGAGCATTTCTTAAGTGTTCTATGGACATTTACGAATACATTTCTGAGGACAGAATGTAAAAGTAGTTTGTTGTTCCTGAAATCTTTTCTTGGTGGTTAACATCATGGGAATTTTTCATGAAGTCTTCCAATCATGTATTAGTACATTCCGTTCCAAATGCTGGTTTACCATAATGTAGACATAGCCTAAATACTGTCTCAAGGAGAGGCTTGGCATAATGTGCAGAGATTGGTCAACAGTCCTGAGCCAATGAAAAAACTTACAAAATTGCCATCGGATGTTTATTATACATGGTACCTATGTGTATGTAACAAGAGAAAATTAGAGGGAACATAATAATATTCTTAAAATATCATTATGTGTGTTGAGGTAATTGAAGACATAGCTAAGTCTCATGGGCCAGAATTTAAAATCATTGGTATATACAATAGTTTAAAGAAGTGATTTTGACCAGGACGACTGGAGGGCTATTTTGCTTTAAATATAGTTTTCATTGAAGACTGGAAAATGCCATTGCTACTATACTCACTGGAAGTTATTTAGATTGACCATTTCTGATCTTCATTTTTAAAAATGTAATGTATATTGGATAGACTGTTATTTTAGAAGTTTTAGTTTTGTCAAGAAAGGATTTTTTAGATGGATTTTATTTAGATTAATACTAGGCATACAAATGTTTACATTAAAAATAAATCAAGATTGATCATGAGCATGAAATTGCATTATAAAGTTTTGAAGACCATAAATTATTTCTTCATTCTTTTAAAAGTTCTTGCTCTGTTGAATTTATTTATTCATTTTTCAATTTTGACTCAAAGGGCAAATTTAAGCCTTCACTCATTGCAGGAAACTCACAAAGGTAGTAGAGATTTGTTACTTAACTCAGACTTGCCTGCTCATATGACTCAGAATCAAAATATAATTGTAAACAATAGCCCACGTAGTTTAGTAAAGTGAAGATAGGAGTTTGGAATGATTATGATTGGAACAGTAACATAACAATTTAGGTCCAGTTCTGGTTCAACTAAATTGCCATTTCAAATCAATTTTCTGGCTTTAGTTTGATTGAGTTTGACTCACCACATGCAGTTTTCACCATATGCACTTTGTACTGAACCAGGATAAATTCCAAAAGGGGCCAGCACATCTCAGCTGTTCCAGTTCAAGTTCAGTTGAAACTTAACACAATAGAAACTTTCCTCATTTTCATAAGTTTCTCATGCCTGAATGCATTTTGTAAAAGTAGCCAACTGTTTGGAAATTGTCATGTAGCTTTTTAATTAAAATTTTCAAAGTCCAAATGTGTCATGTGTCTTCTTTTTCAATTTTTTCCTAATGATTCTTACATTCTTTGATAATTTTCCTTTTAAAATGAAGAACAGAATTTCTGCAAGTCAGGCATTTGTTAGCAATTGAGTTGGAACTGCCTAGCTAATTATATTTTTAAAAGAGATTGTGGCCTATAATCTTATGTTTTATTTAATAATTATCTAATACAAATAATAAATTTATAAGGTGGTTGAGCATTGCAATGCTTTTTTTTTTTCCTTTTAATATTGAACTTGGGTGGTCTAGTTTTCACATAGTAAATGCATGACTATTGTGAGTTCTGCTACTTTGTTCTTCTCTGAAGGATGTCATTTAATATCTTTGTCAGCATATTTATCAATCAGTGTACTCATCCACACTCAAACAAATGTTGTATTTAATGGAGAATTTTAAAGAACTTGAAAATCTTGGAATCCACGACTCACAACACTTGTAAGAAAAATAACGCTATAGACAAGCAAAACAATCTTATAAACTCAAATTACTTTGGTAAGCTTCTAACACAAAGGACAACCTTTGGATCAAAACCACTGACACTTTTTATGCTGCTTCGTTTTTTTTTTTTTACTTCCTGTAGAAGTTGAAATAAGAATTTATAATATGCTTGGGACTAAAACCTGAATTACAAGTATACATATCTCTTAGTGTATCTTGAAACTATGAAGACTCTTCCTAGATTTGAAGATTTTTTTTTTTAATTCACACTGTCACATATCATTGTTATTACGAAAGCATACTATAAATTTTCCAATGAAGTAATTGAATACATGGATGTATATTTTACACCAACCTATTATATGTGAACATATTCCATTTGAAATAAAATTTTAATGCATTTACTAAAGGATTGGCAGTTTGCAGGAATAATTATCTTTAAGCTTCGAAGAAATTCAAAATGCCAGATGTTAAAATTGCAGTCAGTCAAAATTGCCACTAGGTGGCAGAAACATACCAGAAACATTCACAAATAGCCCGCAGCCCTTGGCATGCCAAGGGGACTCTACTGAGAACACGCTGAGGAGGACTTGAGCTTACCGGTGATTTCTTCAGCCCTGTACATGTGTTGGCACTGAGCCGCCATACTCTCCCACCTGGTATCCCTTGTGGCTAACGAGGCGCATTTGCCAGATGCCTGGTAGAGTAAGACACTCCAGTCTGTGGATACCAGGGCTTTATCTTTGAGACGCTGAGGCGCCTGCGTGGGGGACTTACCAGCCTTCTGGTGAGTTAAAGGATCCAGAGTCTCCTTGAGGTGGTTTCTGTTTTGTTGATATTAACTACACAATTGAAGTTTTTTTATTTCACTTGGTCTATTAAGGAAGGACAATGATTCAAAAGAACGACAATTTGCTTTTGTTTGTAATACTTACATTACACTTTTGTGTAAGATTTCACTTTTAAGTGAATAGAGACTGAATTCATTTCTTTCTCCCACTGAAAATACTATTTCCATGTAAGAAGATGAACCACAAGAAAGTAGAACCACAATAAAGTTGTGGTTTTTGTCATTAGGGAGTGAATTGTGATTATTTTAAAATGGAGGTTGCTGCCAAGTTACTGACTGACTTGAGGTAACATGTTTAGAAGTCAGGGAGGATAAAAGAAATGACACCCTATAAAGCAGGACTTCTCTTACTGTAATGTGCACGGGAATCCCATGGGGATCTTGTTAAAACACAGACTCTGATTCAGTAGATGTGCCAGTTACTCGGCTGTTGTCTCTCAGCTCTAAACCCACAATTCTACGCTCTGCTTTGTTTTGCTGAGGCTGAGCTCTGCAAACTACATTACTCCTTGGCCAACCAAATAAAAAACCCGTTGTCATCGCGTACGTTCTGTTAGCAACCCTATAGGACAGGGTAGAACTGCCCCACAGAGTTTCTAAAGAGTGGCTGGTGGATTTGAACTGCTGACCTTTTAGTTCACAGCCACAGTGCTTAACCACTGTGCCACCAGGGCTTCTCTGCTAGGCCAGATGGCTCTAGGTTTTTCAAGTAGAAGTTACTAGAAGGAGACTGCAAAGCAAGAGGAGGGAGTGGGACCTGACTTCTTGCTGCTTCTGTGAGCATCACCCCAGCAATGCTGCTTTAATCTGGCAGCAGCATCCCGTTGAAGTTTTTCCTACACTCTCAGAATGAGTCTCATTATATCATGTATCAATATTCAGAGATCCCAGTGCTAGCTGAGCCATTCTCCACTTCTCAGGGATTCCAGCTTCTCTCCTTTGTTCTCCCAACGGTAGAGTTGGTAGCTGCTTTCTGTAGTTGCTACTTTCTTCATATATTTGAGTTTTATTTTTACTAATTCAATTACCTAATTAACTTGATACATAGTTAACCATTTTTTAATATTAAATCCTCACTTTTTAAATAACTTGGTGTGTTTTATGTCACCTGACTGGACCCTGACTGATTGCAATAGGTCTGGGGTGGCGCCTGAGAGTCTGCATTTCTGATAAGCACCCAGGTGATATCTAGCTGTTGGTCCATGGATCACGCTTTTCCTAGCAAGCAGCTTTATAAGTGGTTCTCAACATTTGGCTGCACATTCAAATCACCTGGGGAGTTTAAAAAAGTACTTAACTAGCTATCACTCCAAGTGATTCTAATATGTAGCCAGGATTGAAGACCTCTGTTCTAGACAACTGGTTCTCAACTAGGGGCCATTTGGCCCCTGGCAGGGTACAGGGAGGGGTGAATTTTGGGCTACTTCTGGAGACATTTTTGGTTGTCACAATTAGGAAGGTGCTACTGGCATCTACTGGGGAGAGGCTAGGGATTCTGCTAAGCTTCCTGTAACGCACAGGACAGGCTCCCACAACAAAGGATCATTCCACCCAAAATATCAATAATGCCAAGGTTGAGAAAACCTGGTCTAGAAGATACGGGAAGGTCAACCCAGTTCTTCTCCGTATCTCTTTGCTTATTCATTCGTTCAAATGTATTTATGGAATACCTACTATGGGTGTTTTAGATGTTAGAGACTACAAAAAAGTTTTAGAGCCAGCCTCGTGGCGTAGTGGTTAAAAGCCACGGTTGCTAACCAAAAGGTTGGCAGTTTGAATCCACCAGGCACTCCTTGGAAACCCTATGGGGCAGTTCTCCTCTGTCCTATCGGGTCTCTATGAGTCGGAATTGACTAGATGGCAGAGGATTTGGGTTTGGTTTATTATTAGAGCTGGGCTGCTAACCAAAAAGCCTGCAATTTGAACCCACCAGCTGCTCCATGGGAGAAAGGTGTGGCAGTCTTTTTCGTAAAGAGTTGGAAACTGAACAGGGCAGTTCTGCTCTGCTCTGTAGGGTTCTTATGAGTTGGTATTGACTTGAAAACAATGAGTTATTATCAGACAACATTAGCAGAGAGAAGATAGGCCCGTAATGTGCTTGTTGGGTGAAGATGCATGCTTTGTTTGTCTGTTACTTATTCTAGGCCCTGGAAGCTAACTGTAGTTCAAAGTTTGCCAGTGAGTGTACATGCTGTAATGATTCTCTCAGAACTCTGTGGGTGTTATGGACTTTGTCCCGTTGTGTATTGATGCTAGGAACTCTGGTGTCACTCTAAAAATGACAGTCCAAAAATGGAGAGGAAGCTGGGTACCAGGATTCTTTGTACATGTGACAGGTTTCTCTGAACCCCCTTTTTGCTGCTAGGGTGGTACTCAATGCAAATCCTAAAGAATTAAGGAATTGGTTAAAGTTGGCAAGAACGAATGAATGAACACACAATGGAATACCAGTTTCCACTCCCTGGTCCTGCTCTATATGCCAGACACTTGGTCAGGCACTTTACATTGATCATTTTTTATCTTTTCAGGGCAAATGTTAACGGCATATTAAATTTAATGGGACTAAGATGAGGAAAGTATAAGTAAGTGCCAATTTCACATGATTCCCTTCACACAGTGACATCCCTAGGTGTATTCCACTCAGAACATTAAGAATTTTCATCCCAACAGCGAAGTAGTGTAATTTGCAACATGGCAGGTATTGTGATATAAACGTCAGAGCTCTAAAATGATTGCTAATGAGTACTGATAATGGTTTTTCATCACTGCTCTACCATCATTACCTCCAGCATCGTCGGCACAGTGTTTTGTGCGTCTATTAATCCCCTGGGCTCGGGAGCTGTGGGAGGTGCTGATCATTAAGGTGCTAACCATTCCCAGACAGTTTGGCCCCAGGCTTCCTGGGCTCTAGAGTTGCCATTACACTGAACTCAAAAACAGAGATGGAGAGACTGTGGTGAGCATCTGCCTCTTCAGCTGTGCTTGAGGCTGTTTTACTGGCTCTGGTCTTCTTGCTGGCCCTTGGCGCTTGACGATGGTTGCAAACAGGCAACGTGTGTTCAAAGTCAGCAAGTGCTATGTCATTTTAAAGCTCACCTAGCACTTAAGCATGGTGGCAGCAACCATTTTGGTGATTTCATGAAAATTGCAACTATTTTTCTCCTTTATTGTAATTTAAAGCCTACCAGAACATTCCTTACCTGCATCCCTTATGGCAGTGTTTTCCCAGCCAGGGTGTTGTGAAAACTTTGGCAGTGGGCTACACAGTCACAGCAATGAGATGGATTTTATTCTGCAGCCATTTGGGAGCTAAGGAAGAATTGTGAGGAAGGGACAAAATAAGATTTGGGCTTTAGAATGGTAATGCTTGCATGGGTTTATGGCATGGATGGAGACAGGAAGACACTGCTATTATGTGGCTATTGCACTAGTCTGGGTGAGTAAAGGCACTGACATTGGGGGAAGAGGTAAAGACACGTATAACAGACACTTCTGGAATAGAATCACAGCCTTGCTAAACAATTAGCTGAGCTTGATGAGGAAAAAAGGATTCTGAGGATCCTAAGAAAACACCAAGCTTTCTAGATTGTGCTTTCAAGGATCTTTGTTTTTTAACATCAACTAAAAAAACTGCAGACATCCACCTCCTAGTAATTACAGTTTTAGTCTCTGTTGACTGAGAAAATCACTCCATGCAAAATACATGGTGCACTTGCTCAAAGTCAGACACCTGTGTTCTCTTTACTATTTCACCCCTTTCCAGCTGGAGAGAGTTGTTTTTTTTGCATAAAAACACAATTCCTTCCCGGCCCTCCCTGAGATTGAGTTCCTTGTATTGGAATTTTTTAGTTATGGTGTATACTTCAGCAAGGTTTATTTTAAAAATTGGTTCCTCCTACAGATGGCTACACACATTTATGTATGTTTTTTAGAGAGCAGTCTTGTTTGTGGTCCTTGTGTCACCATTATGCTTATTTTTATGTCGTTGTTGTTAGGTGCTGTTGAATCAATTTTGACTCACAGAGACCTCGTGTGGCAGAGTAGAACGGCCCCGTAGGGTTTCCTAGGCTGTGATCTTTACAGTAGCAGATTGCCAGCTCTTTCTCATGGGGAGCTGCTCGGCGGATTTGAGTCACCGATATTTCAGTTAACAGCTGAGTGCTTAACCATTGAGCAACCAGGGATCCTTATTGCATTTAAATGGTGTTTTTATATTATATTTGTTTTTTAATATTTTATATTTATATTTTTATATTACTGGGAACCAGTGACAGAGATGATTTGTCTTTTTAAAAGTAGTACAAGTTCATTGTAAAAACTTACAAAATGTAGGAGAGTTGAAGAAAACAAAAATTACTCATGATAGAGGCTTCTCATTGTTAGCATCTTGGTATATTTCAAGTATGCCTTTGATATCTGCTTATACTTATTTGTAAAGGTAGAATATGGCTTCCCACCACATTTTTTTTCTAATAATTTTTTTCTCTTAACTTTGCATTATGACATTTCTCCACATGATTTAACATTTGCCCCCAAACCATCTTAATAAAAAAAAAAATTGCTGTATATTATTCCAAAAAATTGATTTTTCTTACTTTTTTTCTTTTTTTACTACATTCTTTTGCTGGACTTTGGGTTTGTCTAGATTTTTAGCTTTTATAAATAATACTATGCTGAGAAGCTTGTACATAAACCTTTTATGCAAGTTTGATTCCTTAAGGATAGATACTTAAAAGGGGGAATTACCGTGTCAAAGTGTATTCATTTTTGATCTTGTATACAGATTTCTAAATTTCTTTTCAAACTTTTTGAACATATTTATTGAGTGTAAAATGTATTCTGAGTATTTTTATAAGTTATAATTGTAATAGAAGTTTCTTTTGACCTGCATCAAAAAATGTTTTAGAAAAGAAGTATTAATCATCAAAATAAATCGATGCTGAAGAAGTCATGGGAAAAAAGTCGGCATGAATAGACTATTATGTAGCCTGGTAAATGAATACAGCATATTCCTTTTTTTTTTTTTTTATAGTAATGAAGGGGACTATTGACAAATAATTTTTAAGGATCAGATTTCGTCAACTTGAGTGGCTGTGCAATATGGTTTTGAGAGGCAGGGAATCTTTTTGCATAGAGTGTAGCCGTTTTCGTTGAATGCAATCTGTCATGCAGGTGACTTGTGCATAGACAATATCCTTGTTTGCAAGATAATTAAAATTAACCTATATGTTTCTTGGGAGGCCTTTTCTACACTGAAAATCGTGTGAGGCTAATGAGTGCCTGGATCTGGTTTATTTAATACAACAAACAAGCAGTGCATCTGGAAGAAGTCTTTGTGCTGTGCAATGTTCTGCATGCTGACCTGACCACAGAGGAGCTTTCCCATCATGAGCTTCTGCTGGACAAAGTTTGAGTCATTTATATGATGTATCTGGCATCCAGGGCTCTTCTCTCTGCACGTGTTTCGTAATAATAGAACAATGGAAATATGGCTGTAGTCTTTGTATGTTTGTTAGTGATTTTCTTTCTGAGAATATTTGTTCTAAAATTATTTTCTTTATTATGGAAAAAACCTACTTGCTAGAGAAGAGAAAATCTTATTGAAAAATGAAATTTACCATCATTCCTCAACGGGAGCTAATATTTTGTTTACCTTTTCCAGCTTAAAATTTCCCATTTTTTTCTTTTTTTCCTTCAGGGTTCCATCAAAATCCTCCCTGATACTAAAAATTGTAATAAAATTTTGATGGTAACAAATACTCAGGCTTTTTGAGGTGCTTCTTTGATCTGGGAGCCCTAATGGTGTAGTGTTAAGAGCTATGACTGCTAACCACATCTACCAGCTGGTCCCTGGAAACCCTAGGGAGCAGTTCAGCTTTGTCCTATAGGGTCGCTCTGAGTCAGAATTGATGGCAAAAGGTTTGGTTTGGTTTCTCTAATCTGGAAACACAGACTTTTTGTGTATGACCCCAATCAACAGTTGCTAATTTGACATGCCTGGAACAGTATTTCGAAGGCACTAGAGCTTTCAGAATTCCTCCAAAAATGTTTAGAAATGAAACCTAAAAGGAGATTGATAGTCCTAAGAACCCACTCTTGACACATCACCTCCTAAAACAACAACAAAGTTATTCAGTATCGAAGGAGATTTCCTAGGAGTTTCTGGAGTTCAATATTTCTCCTTTTTGGATTCCTGGAATATCTTTTCCATATCTTTCTTATAACACTTACCTTTTGCTTCCTGGTATTGGAGTTATTTACCTATAGGCTTTATCAAGTCCAGGTGCCATCTAATTCCTGCCAATGCTTAGCCTTCCCCATAGTCCATATTCAGTTAACTCTCAGGTAATCAATGATCAGGTAATTCTATTATCTCTTAATTTTTCAAACTAAAACCACTCAACTCACAGGCCTTGGAGGTACTGTCACAGATTAGCAGCACAAGTTTAACTGGGATGAAACAAGAAATAGAAACGTTAATACAACAATAGTAAAACATTTACTTGCTCTAAGATGAGGGAGAGTATCAGCAGAATTTGGCATTTCCTTTTTATAAAATTCTGAAAGCATTCTTGAAGTCTATGTTTCATGTAACATTGAGTGCTTTTTTGGGCTGATGATGATGGTGATGGTGGTGTCAGATGAGATTAAAGTTAACTTCCTCATGTTTCCTCATTGCCACACTAATTATTTATCAAAAACAGAAGATTTCTTATTACCCTTCTATGGTTTTTACAATGCTTGCATTAAATGTGAAGTGACTTTGTCACCTGTAGCTTTATAACTCTTATTTGATATTATCATTAAGCATTATGAAGTAACTATCTTCAAAGACATATAAAATCTCACATTTTCTTTTGTTCAGTCAGATCTTAAACAGGACTGTGCTCCTGTTTCAGAAGCCTTCCCAATTGGGAATGCTTGCGATATGAAAGATGGAAGGAAGATAGCCAGCAGGGACGCAAAGCTGTGTGGACAGTGGGAGAGAAAATGTAGTGTAGTGGGAAGAAATTCGGTTTGTAGTCAGACAGAATAAGATATTTCACTTCTCTAAGTTGTCAGTCTTCTCATTTGTAAAATGGTGATAATAAAATTTCTTTCATATGTGATGTCATGTGTGTGAAGTTCTTAGGACGGCTACACAGCAGGCAAGCCACGCATTTTCCTTCTTCCTTACTTATACTCTTGCAGTCTTTGATTGGGCTTCTATGATAACACTTCACTCAGCACACTATAGTCACCTCCCAGACTGGCCCGCTCCTCAAAGGGAGGGATGTTGTCTTGCTCCTTTTCATCTTCATTAGCTTTGGTGAAATGAATCCCTTTAAGTGGCCTTTTGCCTTGGTTCATTGCCAGAACAGCTTGAGAGATTTTTTCCTTAAGCCCTGAGGCATTACCCTTGCCCTAGTTTTCTACCCCAGAGGGTTTGTTACTTTTACCTAGGTTAATTGGCACTTCCTGGGTAGGCCGTAAACAACTGCAGCCCTGGGCTGCAGCCTACCCTGTGGTTGGTACACACCTGGCAAGGATTGATTGATATACTATGCAAATGAGTGACTATAGACTATGCAAATGAAGTGACTATGGTCCATGAAGGGGATTCATCAGTTTGTGGGCCTGCTGGGAGGGCCTTCCCTTGAAATTGACAAGGATTTTGCTTATATAAGAGGCCAAATCCACAGAGGTTTAAAAAAAAAAAAAGAAAAGGCAAGAGAGGCAAGGAAAGAAAAGAGAGAAGAAGCAGAGAGAGTTGGTGAAGAATCTTCTAAAAGAGCTGTAACATGGGTGAAGGGCTATAACACTGAAGACAGTGGGAGGACTGGAAGGGGCCTTGTGACAGAGTCAGTGGTGATGGCAGAAACTGTTGCTAGGACTGCAGCTGAACAAAGTGGCTACACTTGCCATGAGCTGGGTCAGCAATGAAGAGGCCAACAACAGGGAGGGTGAAGACAGAGAGGCCTGCAGGGCTAAAATGCCTGTCCTGAGGGGGCCGGGGAGAGGCCTGCATGGCTGAGGTGGGGCATGCAAGACAGAGAGAAGGGCCTACTTCCTTACATGGACAGCAGAAGCTGAGAGAGCTGTCCTGCTCTGAAGAAGGGAGGCTTGTGCTCTCCGCTTTCAAGGAGCCTTCCAGACCATACTTACATGCTTTCTGACCCGGAGTTGTAGTCTGTTGATCCTGATCCCGAGTTGTACCCTGTTACTTCCTTACTAAACTACTTAACTCTAAGTACGATCAGTGAGTTCCGTGTGGCCATTGCAACCAATTATTGAACCAGCGGAGACAGAGTGCCACAGGAACAGGGGTGGATTAACCACTAAGTAAGGCACCACAGGCTTACTTGTGTTTCCTTACTAATTCTTGGTGCACAATTTCACATAGGTTGCACCACATCTTTGATGTGGAGAAAAATAGATGAAACTGTGTACTACAGATTAGTAAGTAAGCACAAATAAGCCTGTCCATACTTTGCTTATTGAGTAATCCATACCTGTGTGGGAAGGATGGCTTGTGTCAGAAATGCTAAAGAAGTTGGAGAGTAGATGTATGTGTAACCTCTACCTCATAGGAATCAGCTTTGGGATGATGGTGATTCTCTCTCCTCCTAAAGTTAGAGACCTTCAGGCTCTACTCAGACATCACAGTGGGCCAGTTCAGTGCCTGGCAGAGATTGAAGTCTGCGTGAGCTGAACTACATTTGATTGTGTGAAAGAATCAACAATTATTTTAGGAATTCAGAGAAGAATTGGAAACTTGGAAGGAAGCAGAATAGGAGCAATAAAAGCCTGGTCCTGTGCTACCTATCCAAACTTTTCTCTTGATAGTTTGGGACTTTGTCAATCCTTGTTGAATGAATGATATTGAAAAGAACATTTGTAAATGAGGATCATAGAAAAGTTTGTGGAACTGAGATTAGGTGGTCTAGCAGAGTGCTTGGCAGATACTGGACAGCCACTGAATAGTCACTGAACCAATGAAAAAATGAGTTAATAAATAGAATACATATAGCTCATGGATGGTAGTTAAGTAATACATTATTTGGAAGGTAACATTAATATATGTATTGGAAGGTGGTAACCATTTTCGTGTGTTTATGTGTATGTGAGAGAAGGCTAAAGTGAGCCACTGAGGGAGTGGGGTGATTTTAGCAGGCTTAGTTTCCTTTCATTGCTATTAAACATGAAGTTAGATTACTGAAGGAGACGGATGGTCTTAGGGACAAAGTGGACCTATTTATCTGACTGGTATTGTTGAGATACAAAGCTATCTGACACTGGTGGGCAGAGGAGGAGATGATACTTTGGTCTTGCTAGTACATCTTGTCGGTTTGCCTGTCTACAGACAATATTGTTAGCCAACATAAAATAAGATGCATAAAAGAATCTCTTTTAACTTTTTTAAGCAATTAAATGAATGCAACTTTTTTTTGCACCTGAGGTTTCTGAGTCGCCCTTAAGTATTTCCAGTATTTTTCCCGCACAGTCCTGGAGTTATCAAATCTGGCAATCAGAACTGAATGGTTCTCGTGAGGGCTGTATCAGAAAGGAGTGGTCACTTCTTTATTGCCAAGAGAAAGACATATCTGGCCTCTGCTCTTGCTCTCAGTGATTCCAGGAACTGCAGGGAGCCCCAGTAAAGATGCTGAGCAGCCAACACCACTTCAGACAAGCCACTGAATCTACTTCAGCAGTATTCTACCGTCACTAATTCCTAGCTCAGGCTGAGGCCACTTTGTTTTCATGCATGCGTATAACTTATCTAAGGACTAGATCTCAGAGTATCATATTACTGTATCAAGAGGGAAGGTGTTTAGGTAGACAGGTGGTTATATGAAGATTCTAGCATAGGTTCAGTCATTCATCAGGCATTGGTGTGATGTGAAGAAGTGACTGCCAACTCTGAACCTCAATTTCTTCTTCTGGACAGTGCCCAGGCTGCTATTCAGGCATGGAGCTGTTGTGATCAGTGAGAACAGATGTGACAGGGCTTTGTAAAACCTATAATGCTGTATGGATGCACAATTATGTATATTTTATAATGTGCATATCTGAAGAAAGAGGAAAAAAATGAGGAGAGGTAAAGCTCTCAGGCCATTATAAGGAATTTTATTCGTTGTAGGAATGGTGAGGGTGTGCATCATTTATAGACTCCTCAATAAAAAGCAACGACAACAAAAACCAAACCTGTTGCCAGCTAGTCAACTCCAACTCATACTGACCCTGTAGGGCAGAGCAGAACTTCCCCATAGGATTTCCAAGGAGTGGCTGGTGGATTTGAACTACTAACATTTTGGTTAGCAGCCGAGCTCTTAATCACTGTGCCACCAGGATTCCAGATTCCTCAATAGACAACACATAATGAGAAAACAAGAGGACAAAGAATGATGTACTTAGAAAAATGAGCTTTTTTAATCTTTCTTTACCCCCTACTATCAAAACTCTTGCTCCCTTTTGGCTTTTACACAGGGGTGTGACAGCTGGAATGCTTTTTGAGATCATTAAGTGTAACCCCTAGGCAGGTATTTCAGGGCTGTTCAAACATCCCACCATTTACTCTCAGCAATTCACAAAACTGCCTAAGGCAGGCCTAATGCTCAAAGGAGGGGGTAGTGGTGGTAAGAATTCCTGTGGGGAAGGGAAAATGAGAATTTCTGGCACTTGTGTAATTCTGTTTGCCAAACAGAAAAATATACAAAAAAATTCCAATCCAAGTGGCGCAAAATATCCAAAGTTGTTTTGAAATAAAGTCCAGATTTGAAGGAAATAATTTGCCGCTTTGAACAATATTATTCTTTTATGTGCCAACAAATAAAAGATGCTCCAGAGGTCTTTAATTTGACCATAATTAAATAAAAACCTATGGGATTTAACAAATAATAATGTAAGTAGGATTGCTGGTGCTTTTGTATATTTAGTGCAAATATTGTTCCTTTGTCAGGAGTATAAATGAAAGTCTGTGTTTTACTAACCACCTTCATGTCTCACAGAAACTCACCAACCATTACTGATATTGTTATAATTCATATACTTATCTGTATTTTATTTAGTATTTCCTAATTTTAACAAAGGAGCCCTGGTGGCATAGTGGTTAAGAGCTCAGCTGCTAACTAAAAGGTCAGCGGTTCAAATCCACCAGTTGCTCCCTGGAAACCCTATGGGGCAGTTGTACTCTGTCCTATAGGGTCACTGTGAGTCGGAACCGACTCGATAGCACCTAAAAGCAATAATATTTTAACAAGGATACGTAATATCTGAAATGACTTACCCCAAAGGTGAAAAAAAATAGTATGTAAACTCCTAAGATCACGGTGTTTAAGGGCATTTAAAAAATCTGCTACAGTTGTGAAATATCAACATGAATTGTCATATTTTTATAAATTACTGTGCTGATCTTAACAGAAATGACTACTTATTATATGGTAGATTTATGCACACCTATTAATAAAAAATACATCTTCCAACTAAATGACAATAGAATAAGTCCCTGGGTTACAAATATCCAATTTATGGACAACTTGTACTTGGTCTTTTAATATTGCATAAATTTGCCCTCACTTTGAAACAATTGAATCAACCTCTACTCAAACAGATTCTTCATTACAGTCGCCTTTGCTTGCTGCACATGCAGCTTTTAAATCATTGAAAAGGCTTCGAGCCGTGTGCACCTGTTCTGACTTACCTACAAATTCTTAAAGACACACCTGAGGACTGCCTGAATGATGGCTCAAGTATTATAGAAATTAATTTACCACTCACTTCAAGGCCAAAATAGAGAATCTTAATTGATAGGAGGCCCTTCCTCTAAACGGTGATTGGGGACCCAGGTTTTTTCCATCCTGGGATCGCTCCAATCTTCAACAAATACTTCCCAGGTTCCTGGGCACATCTCCATCAAATCAGTGAAAATAAAAAGACCGTGCTCAGAAGTTTTTATGAACCAAGAACATTCTGTTGGCTAGAACTCAGGCTGTGTCCCTAGGAAGGGGAGAAAACAGGTTTGATGAAGAGCTAACAGCCTCTATCCTTAAAGGAGTGCCTGGCACATTGTTAGTGTTCACTGAACTTTGGCTATTATTATTAAACTAGTTAAAAAAATAACCTGTAGTCGTAGAGTCTATTCCGACTTATGGTGACCCTGTAGAACAGTAGAACTGCCCCATAGGGTTTCTAAGGAGTGCCCGGTGGATTTGAACTGCTGACCTTTTGGATAGTAGCCATGGCTATTAACACTCTGCCACCAGGGTTTCCATTATATTAGATATCAACTTACAGTTTTCATAATGCTTTTGTATTTTGGCTAATGTGAAGGGTAGAACATTTTTTGGTGAATGTGTGTCATATAGTGAACCAAGATTAGTAATCTAGGTCCCTATTTGGAAGAGGAGTTGAACAGGACACTCGTAACCTATTTCTCAGACTAAAGTCAAAGTAAGTTAACAGGTTTTTTATTGTGCTTTAGGTGAAAGTTTACAAATCAAGTCAGTCTCTCATACAAAAACTTACATACGCCTTGCTACGTACTCCTAGCTGCTCTCCTCCTAACGAGACAGCACATTCCTCCTCTCTACCCCTGTATTCCCTGGGTCCATTCAACTAGCTCCCATCCCTCTCTTCCCTCTGATCTCACCACCAAACATGAGTTGCCCACATAGTCTCTTGTGTCTACTTGAGCCAAGCAGCTCACTCCTCACCAGTATCATTGTCTATCTTATAGTCCAGTCCAATCTCTGCCTGGAGAGTTGGTTTCAGGAATGGTTCTAATCTTGGGCTAACAAAGGGTCCAGGGACCATGACTGTCAGGGTCCTTCCAGTCTCAGACCATTTAGCCTGGTCTTTATGAGAATTTGAGATCTGCTGCTCCGTCAGGGATTCTCTGTTGTGTACCCTGTCAGGGCAGTCATTGGTGGTAGCCAGGCACCATCTAGTTCTTCTGGTCTCAGGCTGATGGAGTCTCTGGTTTATGTGGCCCTTTCTGTCTCTTGGACTCATCTTTACCATATGTCTTTGGTGTTCTTCATTTTCCTTTGCTCCAGGTAGTTTGAAACCAATTGATGCATCTTAGATGGCCACTTGCTAGCATTTAAGACCCGAGATACCTCTCACCAAAGTGGGATGCAGAACGTTTTCTTAATACATTTTGTTATGCCAGTTGACCTAGATGTCACCTGAAACCATGGCCCCCAGACCCCGGTCCCTGCCTTCAAACCGTTTGGTTGTATTCCGAAAACTTCTTTGCTTTTTGCTTAGTCCAGCTGTGCTGATTTCTCATGTTGTGTTGCCCTTCCCTTCACCTATAATAATTCTTGTGTACTATCTAGTTAGTGAATATCCCTCTCCCTCTCTCACCACCCTCGTAACCATCAAAGAATATTTTCTTCTGAGTTTGAACTTTAGAGTTCTTATAATAGTGGCCTCATACAATATTTGTCATTTTGCAACTGAATAATTGCACTCAGCATAATGCCTTCCAGATTTCACCATGCTATGAGATGTTTCACAAATTCATCATAGTTCTTAATCACTACGTAGTATTCCATTGTGTGAATATACCATAATTTATTTATCCATTCATCCATTGATGGGCACCTTGGTTGCTTCCATCTTTTTGCTATTGTAAACAGTGCTGCAATGAACATGAGTGTGCATATATCTGTTCATGCGAAGGCTCTTATTTCTCTTGGATGTTATTCGAGGAGGGAAATTACTGGATTGTATGGAAACCCTGGTGGCGTAGCGGTTAAGAGCTACGGCTGCTAACCAAAATGTCAGCAGTGTGAATCCACCAGGCGCTCCTTGGAAGCCCTATGGGGCAGCTCTCTCTGTCATATAGGGTGGCAATGAGTTGGAATTGACTTGATGGCATTGGGTTTGGTTTGGTTTTTGGGTTATGGTAGTTCTATTTCTAGCTTTTTAAGGAAGCACCAAATCAATTTCCAAAGTGGTTGTACCATTTTATATTCCCATCAGCAGTGTATAAGTGTTCCAGTCTCTCCACAACCTCTCCAACATTTATTATTTTGTGTTTTTTGGATTAATACCAGCCTTGTTGGAGTGAGGTGGAATCTCATTGCAGTTTTTATTTGCATTTCCCTAAAGGCTAATGACCGTGAGTATTTTCTCATGTATTTGTTCACTGCCTGAATGTCTTCTTTGGTGAAGTGTCTGTTCATATCCTTTGCCCAGTTTTTAATTGTGTTATTTGTTGTTGAGTTTTTGCAGTATCATGTAGATTTTAGAGATCAGATGCTGATCAGGAATGTCATAGCTAAGAACTTTTCCCAGTCTGTAGGTAATCTTTTTACTCTTTTGGTGAAGTCTCTTACAAGCTTCCAGTTATCTAGTTTCTCTTCTGATGTTTGTACACTGTTAGTAATGTTCCGTATACTGTTTATGCCATGTATTAGGGCTGCTAGTGTTGTCCCTATTTTTTCTTCTATGATATTTACTGTTTTAGATTTTCCATTTTGAGTTAGTGTTTGTGCATGGTGTGAGGTATGGGTCTTCTTTCATTTTTTTGGAGATGGATATCCAGTTATGCCAGCACCATTTCTTAAAAAGACTGTCTTTTCTCCATTTAAGAGGCTTTGGGTCCTTGTGAAATATCAGCTGCTTATATGTGGATGGATTTATGCCTGGATTCTCAATTCTGTTCCATTGGTCTATGTATCTGTTGTTGTACCAGTACCAGGCTGTTTGACTACTGGTGGTATAACAGGTTCTAAAATCAGGTAGTGTGAGGCCTCCCACATTGTTCTTCTTCTCCAGGAATGCTTTACTTATCTGGGCCTCTTTCCCTTCCACATGAACTTGATTTGTTTCTCCGTCTCATTAAAAAATGTCACTGGTATTTGGATTGGAATTGCACTGTATCTATAGATCACTTTGGGTACAATAGGCATTTTTACAGTGTTGAGTCTTCCTATCCACAAGCAAGGTATGCTTTTCCATTTATGTAGGTCTCTTTAGGTCTCTTTTAGTTTCTTGCAGTAGTGTCTTATACTTTCCTTTGTATAGGTCTTTTACGTTTCTGGTAAGATTTATTCCTAAGCATTTTATCTTCTTGGGGGCTAATGTAAACGGTATTGATTTGGTGATTTCCTCTTCGACGTTCTTTTTGTTGGTGTAGAGGAATCCAACCAATTTTTTTATGTTTATCTTGTATCCTGATACTCTGCTGAACTCTTTTATTAGCTTCAGTAGTTTTCTTGAGGATTCTTTAGGTGTTTCTGTGTATAAGATCATGTCATCTCTAAATTAGAGATACTTTTACTTCTTCTTTTCTAATTTGGATGCCCTTTATTTCTTCATCTAGCCTAATAGCTCTGGCTAGGACATCCAGCACAATGTTGAACAAGAGTGGTGATAAAGGGTGTCCTTGTCTGGTTCCCATTCTCAAGGAGAATGCTTTCAGTTTAGGATGATGTTGGCTGTGTATAAATGCCCTTTATTATGTTGAGGAATTTTCTTTCTATTCCTGTTTTGCTGAGAGTTTTTATCGTGAATGGGTGTTGAACTTTGTCAAATGCCTTTTCTGCATCAATTGATAAGATCATGTGGTTCTGGCCTTTTGTTTTATTTATGTGATGGATTACATTAATTGTTTTTCTAATGTTGAACTGTCCCTGCATACCTGGTATGAATCCCACTTGGCTGTGGTGAATTATTTTTTTGATATGTTGTTGAATTCTATTGGCTAGAATTTTGTGGGGATTTTTGCATCCAAGTTCATGAGGTATATACGTCTGTAATTTTCTTTTCTTGTGGTGTCTTTACCTGGTTTTGGTATCAGGGATATGCTGGCTTCATGGAATGATTTTGGGAGTATTTTGTTCTTTTCTATGTTCTGAAATACCTTTAGTAGTAGTGGTGTTAACTGTTCTCTGAATGTTGGTAGAACTCTGCAGTGAAGCTGTCCGGGCCAGTGCTTTTGTTTTTGGTTGGGATTTTTTTGATTACCTTTTCAATCTCTTCTTTTGTTATGGGTTTATTTTGTTGTTCTACCTCTGTTTGTGTTAGTTTAGGCATGTAGTATGGTTCTAGAAACTTGTCCATTTCCTCTAGGTTTTCAAATTTGTTAGAGTACAGCTTTTCATAGTATTCTGTTATGATTCTTTTAATTTCATTTGGGCCTGTTGTGATAGTGCCCTTCTCATTTCTTACTTGGATTGTTGGCTTCTTCTCCTGTTTGTCACTCTGGCCAATGTGTATCGATTTTGTTAATCTTGTCAAAGAACCAGCTTTTGGTTTTGTTAATTCTTTTCAATTATTTTCCTGTTCTCCATTTAATTCTGCTCTAATTTTTATTATTTCCTTTCTTCTGGTGCCTGAGTGTTTCTTTTTTTGCTCTCTTCCTATTTGTTCAAGTTGTAGGGAAAATTCTCCGATTTTGGCCCTTTCATCTTTTTGTATGAATGCATTTATTGCTATAAATTGACCTCTGAGCCCTGCTTTTGCTGTGTCCCAAAGGTTCTGATAGGAAGTGTTTTCATTCTCATTTAATTCTATGAATTTCTTTGTTCTGTCCTTAATTTCTTCTATAATCCAATAGTTTTTGAGCAAAGTGCTGTTCAGTTTCCAAGTGTTTGATTTCTTTTCCCTGTTTTTTCTGTAATTGATTTCTAGATTTATGGCTTTATGGTCAGAAAAGATGCTTTGTAATATTTCAATATTTTGGATTCTGTTAAAGCTTGCTTTATGGCCTAATTTGTGGTCTATTCTGGAGAATGTTCCCTGTGCATTAGAAAAGAAAGTATATTTGTCTGCTCTTGGGTGAAGTGTTCTGTATATGTGTATGTGGTCAGGTTGGTAGATTGTGGCATTTAGATCTTCTGTGTCTTCACTGAGCTTCTTTCTGGATGTTCTGTCCTTCACTGAAAGTGATATGTTGATGTCTCCTACTATTGTGGAGCTGCCTATCTCACTTTTCAATGCTGCAGGAGTGTGTTTTATGTATCTTGAAGCCCTGCTGTTGGGTGCATAAATACTTAATATGGTAATATCCTCCTGGTATATTGTCACTTTAATCATTATATAGTGTCCTTATCCTTTATGATGGATTTAACTTTAAAGTCTGTTTTGTCAGAAATTAATATTGCCACTCCTGCTGTTTTTTGATTGTTGTTTGTTTGATATATTTTTTTCCATCATTTGAGTGTTAGTTTGTTCGTGTCTTTAAGTCTAAGGTGTGTCTTTTTTAGGCAGCATATAGATGGATTGTGGTTTTTTTTTCCATTCTGCAACTCTCTGTCCCTTTATTGGTCCATATAGTCCATTTGCATTCAGCATGATAATGGATAGGTATGAGTTTAATGCTGTCATTTTGATGTCTTTTTTTGTATGTTGTTGATAGTTTCTTTTTTCCCTTTAATTTTTTGTACTGAGTAGTTTTCCTTGTAAATTGTGTTTTCCTCTTTTTCATTGTTATTGATTATATATTTGCTGAGTCTTTGTTTTTCTTGTATTTTATTTTGATGTGTAGAATTATGCCTCTTTTGTGGTTACCTTATTTTTTTTTTTTTATTATTTACCTGTATTTTTCTAAGTCTAAACCAAACTTTTATCTCTGTATATCGCCTTGACTTCCTCACCATATGAAAGATCTGTGACTACTTTATTTAAATTTTAGTCCCTCTTTATTGGTTTAATGTTGTCATCTTTTACATGATGACATCACTGTTTCCCTGTTTTGAATGTCTTCTTTATCTTGATTTAATTTTATGATTTCCCTACCTGGGTTGATATCTGGTTGCTGTGTCCTGTGTTCTAGTGTTGGGTTGATATCTGATATTATTGGTATTCTAACCAGAGAATTCCCTTTAGTATTTCTTGTAGTTTTGGTTTGGTTTTTGTAAGTTCGTTAAACTTCTATTTATCTGGAAATGTCCTAATTTCACCCTCATATTTGAGAGACAGTTTTGCTGGGTATATGATTCTTGGCTGGCAAAATTTTTCCTTCAGTGCTTTATATCTGCCATCCCATTGCCTTCTTGCCTGCATGGTTTCTGCTGAGTAGTCTGAGTTTATTCTTACGGACTCTCATCTGTAGGTGACTTTTCATTTATTCCTAGCCGCTCTTAAAATATTCTCTTTGTCTTTGGTGTTGGCAAGTTTGATTATAACATGTTTTGGTGACTTTTTTTGTTATCTACCTTGTATGGGATTTGATGAGCATTTTGGATAGATATCTTTTCATCTTTCACAATATCAGGGAGGTTTTCTGCCAACAAATCTTCAAAAATTCTCTCTGTATTTTCTGTTTTCCCTGTTCTGGTACTCCAATCACTTATAGGTTATTTCTCTTGATAGAGTCCCACATGATTATGAGAGTTTCTTCATTAAAATTCTTTTATCTGATTTTTCTTCCAATATATTGATGCTAAGTGTTTTGTCTTCAATCTTGGTAATTCTGACTTGCATTTCCTCAATTCTGCTCCTCTCACTTTCTACTGAGTTGTCTAATTCTGAAGTTTTATTTTTTATCTTCTGAATTTTTCTGACTGCTGTCTCCCTATGGATTCTTGCAGCCTATTAAATTTTCATTATGTTCTTGATTAACCTTCTTAATTTCCTTGACTACTTTATCTGTGTGCTCCTTGGCTTGTTCTGCATTTTGCCTGACCTCCTTCTTGATGTCTTGAAGAGTTCTTTATGTTAATCTTTAGTATTCTACATCTGGTAATTCCAGGGATACATCTTCATCTGGAAGATTCCTTGATTCTTTGTTTTGGGAGTTTGTTGAAGAAATGGCTGTCTGTTTCTTTATGATTTTATCGAGTGTTGTCTCCAAGCCAAATCTATTTTATGTTTGCTCACTGTGTGCTAGGTTCTTGCATCATTTGTTTTGATATACCCGAATAGGCTACTAGAGTGAGCTAACTTGATTACTGGAGACTTTGAAGCACTAATGTCCTCTCATCAGATGGCTAGCTCTGTTATCAGGTATATGAGCCTAGGAGTGCATTCACTATTGTGTAGATTCAGCTCAGGTGTCCAGGCAGTTGGTCACCTAGTGTGTGGTGCAGGCTCTCAAGTACGATCTTGGAGGAGCAGTGGTGATTACTGTACGCAGAGGTTTCTGGTTGCAGCAGGGGGTCACACTCTGAGGTAGGCAGGGGGCTGGCAACCTTTCCCTGAGTGTCTGTGAGGAAAGTGCATTCCTGTTCTCTAGAACCCACTGAGGGGGTGGGCTCTGGAGTCGTACCATAGGCACTGAATGCTTTTAAATGTAAGGACTTGGAGGCACCACTTATCTTTGGACCCCTGTCATGGGTGGCTAGGTGGCATGGGTGGACCCACCAGTCCTCAGGACCCTGATGTGGGTAGGTGAGGTATCTGTTTAATAGGTAGAGTGGTATCAAATGTCAAATACCTGCCTCTCCACCACACAGCTGAAACAGTTACAGTCAGATCTAAAGCATAGCCACTCTTGCAATATAACAGCAAGATCCTAGCTGCTGAAATGGGGCCACCTGGGTCCATACAGGGATGAAAGACATTCAAAATCTGTGGACTGCTTGTTCCTGTACAGGAGCTGCCTCTGCTCTAAGTTTCCATATTAGGGGGGCTGGCAGATTATTTTTCCCTGCTTGTTAATTTGTTCCTTCTCCAAGGCCAGGAGAATGGCTCAGGGAACGCAGCAGGACCTATCACAGGCCCAGGGAAATCAACTGTCACTGAAGCCAGCTGGGGCAGAAGGAGGAGGGATCAGATAGTTGGGAGACAGTTCTTTGAAAAGGAGGAGCTATTAGATGAGCAAGGTAAATTAGATGAAATAACTTATCTTGTACTGAGAGTGCTGTATTTTCCACTGATTCTGCAGGCGTGCATCGGTTCTGTGCACTGGCTTGGTCCCACTGTGGTTGTGCCAGGGGATCGGGGCTGCACTACTTCACTCACCTTCTTTCACTGAAGCAGCTGCGTCCCAAATGCCACAGTCAGCCCTGCAGTGGTTGCGCCAGGGGATCAGGGCTGCACCACTTTGCTTGCTGTCTTTCACCGAGGTAACCGCTTCACAAATGCTACCACCAGCTGCCCTGTGGTTGTGCCAGGGGATCAGGTCTGAGGGGTGCCAGCTTCTGTCAAGTCAGGTCCAGCGACTCCTCACTGCTTCTGCACCATCTCTCTCTCCCCCGCCCCCATCACTCAGTCCAATTTTTTAAAATTGTGTTCAATATATATATTTTTAATTTTTATTGTCCTTTAACTGAATGTTTACAAAAATTTCATAAACACCTTGCTACATACTCCTAATTGCTCTCCCCCTAATGAGACAACACACTCTTTCCCTCTACTCTCTCTTTTTGTGTCTATTCGGCAAGTTTCTGACTCCCTCTAGACTCTCATCTCCCCTTCAGACAGGAGATACCAACATAGCCTCACATGTCTACTTGATCCAAGAAGCTCATTCTTCACCAGTATCATTTTCTATCCAATAGTCCAGTACAATCCCTGTCTGAAGAGTTGGCTTTTGGAATGGTTCCTGTCCTGGGCTAACAGAAGGTCTGGGGACCATGACCTCCAGGGTCATTCTAGTCTCAGTCAGACCATTAAGTCTGGTCTTTTTATGAAAATTGGGTGTCTGCATCCCACTGCTCTCCTCATTTGGGGGTTCTCTGTTGTGTTCCCTGTCAGGGCAGTCATCAATTGTAGCCAGGCACCATCTAGTTCTTCTGGTCTCAGGCCGATGTAGTCTCTACCCTATGTGGCCCTTTCTGCCTCTTGGGCTTATAATTACCTTGTGTCTTTGTTATTCTTCTTTCTCCTTTGCGCCAGGTGGGTTGAGACCAATTGATGCATCTTAGATGGCTGCTTGCTAGTGTTTAAGACCCCAGACACCACTTTCCAAAGTGGGATGCAGAATGTTTTCTTAATAGATTTTATTATGCCAATTGACTTAGATGTCCCCTGAAACCATGGTCCCCAACCCCCACCCCTGCTACGCTGGCCTTCGAAGTGTTCAGTTTATTCAAGAAACTTCTTTGCTTTTGGTTTAGGCCAGTTGTACTGACCTCTCCTGTACTGTGTGTTGTCTTCACTTCACCTAAAATACTTCTTATCTACTATCAAATTAGTGAAAGTCCCGCTCCCTCTTTTCCTCCCTCCCCCTCCTTATAACCATCAAAGAATATTCTCTTCTCTGTTTAAGCTATTTCTCGAGTTCTTATAATAGTGGTCTTATACAATATTTGTCCTTTTGCAACTGACTAATTTCACTCAGCATAATGCCTTCCAGATTCCTCCATGTTATGAAATATTTCATGGATTCATCATTGTTCTTTATTGATGTGTGATATTCCATTATGTGGATATACCATAATTTATTTATCCGTTCATCCGTTGATGGGCACCTTGGTTGCTTCCATCTTTTTGCTATTGTAAGCAGTGCTGCAATGAGCATGCGCGTGCATACATCTGTTTTTGTAAGGGCTCTTATTTCTCTAGGATATATTCCAAGGAGTGGGATTGCTGGATTGTATAGTAGTTCTATTTCTAGTTTTTAAGGAAGTGTCAAATCCATTTCCAAAGTGGTTGTACCATTTTACATTCCCAAAAGCAGTGTATAAGTGTCCCAGTCTCTCCACAACCTCTCCAACATTTATTAGTTTGTGTTTTTTGGATTAATGCCAGCCTCGTTGGCATGAGATGGAATCTCATTGTAGTTTTTATTTGCATTTCCCTAAAGGCTAATGATCTTGAGCATTTCCTCATGTATCCATTAGCTACAAGAATGTCTTCTTTAGTAAAGTGTCTGTTCATATCCTTTGCCCATTTTTTAATTGGGTTGTCTTTTTGTAGTTGAGTTTTTGCAGTATTATATAGATTTTAGAGATCAGATGCTGATCAGAGATGTCATACCTAAAAACTTTTTCTGAGTCTGTAGGTAATCTTTTTACTCTTTTGGTGAAGTCTTTGGATGAGCACAGATGTTTGATTCTTAGCAGCTCTCAGTTATCTGGTTTCTCTTCTGCATTGTTAGTAATAATTTGTATATTGTTTATGTCGTGTATTAGGGCTCCTAGCATTGTCTCTATTTCTTCTTCCATAGTCTTTATTGTTTTAGATTTTATATTTAGCTCTTTGATCCTTTTTGAGTTCGTTTTTGTGCATGGTGTGAGGTACGGGTCTTGTTTCATTTTTTTGCAGATGGATATCCAGTTATGCCAGCACCATTTGTTAAAAAGACTGTCTGTTCCCCATTTAACTGACTTTGGGCCTTTGTCAAATATCAGCTGCTCGTATGTGGATGGATTTATGTTTAGATTCTCAATTCAGTTGCACTGGTCTATTTATATATTGTTATACCAGTACTGGGCTCCTTTGACTACTGTGGTGGTATAATAGGTTCTAAAATCAGGTAAAACGAGGCCTCCCACTTTGTTCTTCTTTTTCAGTAATGCCTTATTTATCTGGGGCCTCTTTCCCTTCCATATGAAGTTGGTGATTTGTTTCTCCATCTCATTAAAAAATGTTGTTGGAATTTGGATGAGGAATTGCATCATATCTATAGATGGCTTTTGGTAGAATAGATATTTTCACAACGTTAAGTCTTCCTATCCACGAGTAAGGTATATTTTTCTACTTATGTAGGTCTCTTTTGGTTTCTTGCAGTAGTGTCTTATACTTTCCTTTATATAGGTCTTTTACATCTCTGGTAAGATTTAACCTGTGTATTTTATCTTCTTGGGGGCTACTGTGAATGGTATTGATTTGGTGATTTCCTCTTTGATGCTGGTGTAGAGGAATCCAACTGATTTTGGTATGTTTGTCTTGTATCCTGATACTCTGCTGAAGTCTTCTATTAGTTTCAGTAGTTTCTGCAGACAGAGATACTTTTACTTCTTCCTTACAAATCTGGATGCCCTTTATTTCCTTACCTAGCCTAATTGCTCTGGCTAGGACCTCAGCACAATGCTGAATAAGAGTGGTGATAAAGGGCATACTTGTCTGGTTCCTGATCTCAAGGGGAATGTTTTCATTCTCTCTCCATTTAGGATGTTGTTGGCTATTGGGTTTGTATAAATGCCCCTTTTTTTATGTTGAGGAATTTTCCTTCTTTTCCTATTTTGCTGAGAGCTTTATCATGAATTGGTGTTGAACTTTGTCAAATGCCTTTTCTGCATCGATTGATAAAATCATATGGTTCTTTTCTTTTTTATTTATATGATGGATTACATTACTTGTTTTTCTGATGCTGAACTTTGTCAAATCCTTTTCTGCATCAATTGATAAAATCATGTGATTCTTGTCTTTTGTTTTATTTATGTGGTGGATTACATTAATCGTTTTTCTAAAGTTGAACCATCCCTGCATACCTGGTATGAATCCCACTTGGTCATGGCGAATTATTTTTTTAATATGTTGTCGAATTCTATTGGCTAGAATTTTGTTGAGGATTTTTGCATCTAAGTTCACGAGGAACGTAGGTCTGTAATTTTCTTTTCTTGTGGTGTCTTTACCTGGTTTTGGTATCAGGGATATGCTGGCTTCATGGAATGATTTTGGGAGTATTTCATCCTTTTCTATGTTCTGAAATACCTTTAGTAGTAGTGGTGTTAACTTTTCTCTGAACGTTTGATAGAACTCTGCAGTGAAGCTGTCTGGGCCAGTGCTTTTTTTTTTTTTGGTTGGGATTTTTTTGATTACCTTTTCAATCTCTTCTTTTGTTATGGGCGTATTTAGTTGTTCTACCTCTGTTTGTGTTAGTTTAGGTACGTAGTGTATTTCTAGGAATACGTCCATTTCTTCCAGGTTTTCAGATTTGCTAAAGTAAAATTTTTCGTAGTAATCTGTTACGATTCTTTTAATTTCAGTTGGGTCTGTTGTAATATCGCCCATCTCATTTCTTATTTGGGTTATTTGCTTCCTCTCCTGTTTTTCTTTTGTCAGTTTGGCCAGTGGTTTATCTATTTTGTTAATTTTTTCAAAGGCCCAGCTTTTCGTTTTGTTAACCCTTTCAATTGTTTTTCTGTTCTCTATTTCACTTAATTCTCCTCTAATTTTTATTATTTCCTTTCTTCTGCTGCCTGAGTGTTTCTTTTGTTCCTCTCTTTCTATTTGTTCAAGCTGTAGGGAGAATTCTTTGATTCTGGCCCTTTCTTCTTTTTGTATGTGTGCATTTATTGCTATAAATTGACCTCTGAGCCCTGCTTTTGCTGTGTCCCAAAGGTTCTGATAGAAGGTGTTTTCATTCTCATTGGGTTCTATGAATTTCTTTACTGTATCTTTAATGTCTTCTATAACCCAGTCTTTTTTGAGCAGGGTATTGTTCCGTTTCCAAGTGTTTGATTTCTTTTCCCTGCTTTTTCTGTAATTGATTTCTAGATTTATGGCCTTATGGTCAGAGAAGATGCTTTGTAATATTTCAATGATTTGGATTCTGCTAAGGCTTGCTTTATGACCTAATATGTGGTCTATTCTAGAGAATGTTTCGTGTGCATTGGAAAAGAAAGTATACTTAGCTAGTTTTAGGTGGAGTGTTCTATATTTATCTACAAGGCTGAGTTGGTTGATTGTGGCATTTAGATCTTCGTGTCTTTATTGAGCTTCTTTCCGGATGCACTGTCCTTCACCGAAAGTGGTGTGTTGAAGTCTCCTATTATAATTGTGGAGCTGTCTATTTCACTTTTCAATGCTAATAGAGTTTGTTTTATGTATATTGCAACCCTGTCATTGGGTGCATAAATATTTAATGTGGTTATATCCTCCTGGTATATTGTCCCTTTAATCATTATATAGTGTTATTCCTTATCCTTTGTGGTAGATTTAACTTTAAAGTCTATTTTGTCAGAAATTAATATTGCCACTCCTGCTTTTTTTTTTTTTATTGTTGTTTGCTTCACTTTTTTTTTTCTATCCTTTGAGTTTTAGTTTTTATCTCTAAGTCTAACGCGTGTCCCTTGTAGGCAGCATATAGACGGAAAGTGTTTTTTTTTTTAATCCATTCTGCCACTTCTTGTCTCTTTATCGGTGCGTTTAGTGCATTTACATTCAGCGTTATCATGGATAGGTATGAGTTTAGTGCTATCATTTTGATGTCTGTTTTTGTGTGTTCTTGACAGTTTCTTTTTCCCACTTAATTTTTTGTGCTGAGTAGTTTATATATTGTCTTTTCCTGTTATTCGTTGTTGATTTTTTCTGCTGATTCTCTATTTTTTTTCTTGTATTTTATTTTAATGAGTAGGATAGTTAGTCTCCTTTGTGGGTACCTCAGTATTTATCCTTATTTTTCTAAATTTAAACCTGACTTTTATTTCTTTATATCACCTTGTCTTCCTCTCCGTGTGAAAGATCTATGACTACATTTCTTAGTTCCTCTTTATTATTTTAATGTTGTCCTCTTTCTTTAATGGGTTTGTCCTCTTTTACATAACGACATCGCTGTTTCCCTGTTTTGAGCATTTTTTATCTTGATTTATTTTTGCGATTTCCCTGTCTGGGTTAACATCTGATTGCTCTGTCCTGTGTTCTAGTCTTGGGTTGATACCTGATGTTATTGATTTTCTAACCAAAGAACTCCCTTTAGTATTTCTTGTAGTTTTCGTTTGGTTTTTACAAATTCCCTAAACTTCTCTTTATCTGGAAATGTCCTAATTTCTCCTTCATATTTGGGAGACAGGTTTGCTGGATATATGATTCTTGCCTGGCAATTTTTTTCCTTTAATGCTTTATATAAGTCATCGCATTGCCTTTTTGCCTGCATAATTTCTGCCAAGTAGTCTGAGCTTATTCTTGTTGACTCTACTTCGTAGGTGACTTTTCATTTTCCCTACTTCCCTAGCTGCTGTTAAAATTCTCTCTTTATCTTTGGCTTTGGCAAATTTGATTATAATATGTCTTGGTGACTTTCTTTTAAAATCTACCTTATGTGGAGTTCGATGAGGATCTTGGATAGGTATCTTCTTATCTTTCATGATATCCAGGAAGTTTCTGCTAAGAAATCTTCAACAATTTTCTCTGTATTTTCTGTTATACCTCCCTGTTCTAGTACTCCAATCACTCGTAGGTTATTTCTCTTGATAGATTCACACATGAGTCTTAAGATTTCTTCATTTTTTAAAATTCTTTTATCTGATTTTTCTTCAAATATATTGGTGCCAAGTGGTTTATCTTCAAGGTCATCAATTCTGCCTTCCACTTGCTCTATTCTGCTCCTCTGACTTTCTATTGAGTTGTCTAAATCTGTAATTTTATTGTTAATCTTCTTAATTTCTGATTGCTGTCTCTTTATGGATTCTTGTAGCTTATTAAATTTTTCATTATGTTCTTGAATAACCTTTTTAATTTCTTCAACTGTTTTATCTGTGTGTTCCTTGACTTGTTCTGAGTATTGCCTGATCTCCTTCCTGATGTCTTAAAGAGCTCTGTATATTAATCTTTTGTATTCTGTATCTGGTAATTCCAGGAAGTCAACTTCATCCAGAAGATCCTTTGATCCTCTGTTTTGAGAGCTTGTTGAAGTGATCATGGTCTGTTTCTTTATGCAGTTTTACATTGCCTGTTGTCTCCAAGCCATCTATAAGTTATTACATTAGTTTGTTTTATGTTTGCTTCCTGTATCCTAGTTTCTTGCTTTGTTTTGTTTTGATATGCCCAAATGGATTGCTTGAGTGAGCTACCCTGAATATTTTTGCCTTTGGAGCTCTGACGCCATGTCACCAGATGGCTAGAGCTGTTATCATGTATATGAGCTTATGAGTCCATTCACTGTTCTTACATGGATTCAGCTCAGGTGTCCCGGTAGCTGGTCATCAAGTGTGTGGTACAGGCCCTGTCCTACAGTCTTAGAGGGGCAGGGGGGTTTGGTGTAGGTACCGGTATATGGTTGCAGCAGGGGGTTGTGCTCTGAACAAGGCAGGGGGCTGAGAACTTTCCCCTGAGTGTCTCTGAGGAAAGTACGTTCCTGTTCCCTAGAGCATACAGGTGGGTGGGTTCAGCAGATGGGCCATGGGCACCCAATGCTGTTGGTTATAAGGACTGGGAGCTACCAGTTATCCTTGGACCCCTGTTACGGGTGGCTGGGTGACCTGTGTGGAGCCACCAGTGTTTAGGCCCCTGATGTGGATAGGTGAGGATCCTGTTTAATAGGCATAGTGGTATCAAATATCAAACACCCACCTCTGCACTGCACAGCTTAAACCGTTGCAGTCTGCCAGCAAGGGCCTATTCTTCTGAAATAGGCCCACGCAGGTCCATGCAGGGGGGAAAGATATTCAGTGTCCACAGACCATTTATGCCTGGACAGGAGCCCCTTCTGTCGTGAGCTCCCCTGGTTATTAGAGCTGGCAAATTATCTCTTCCCCCTGTTGTGAATTTATTCCTTCTTCAAGGCAGGGAGCATGGCTCAGGGCACTCAAATGGGCCTATCTCAGGCCCAGGGAAATCAACAGCCACTGAAGCCGGCTTGGAGGTGGGGGAGGCATGGTAAAATATATGCAAGTACTTAGCTTTTGCCAAGAGCGCCGTTCTTCTCTGGTTCCGGAGGTGTGAGCAGGCTATGCAGCTGGCTGCTTCTCCCTGAGGAAACTGTGGCTGAACGCTACTACCATCCCATTGCAGCTACTCCATGAATGTTCCCTGAGGGATCCTAGTGATTCAGGTCTGGCAACTCCTCTCCACTTCTGAACCGTCTCTCTCTCCCCCTGCTGCTCAGCTCATTTCCTAACTTTGCCTTTGATGTTCAGGGCTCCTAGCTTGTCATAAATATAATCATTTAACTTGATTTTTTGGGTCTTTGTTGTAGGAGAGATCGCCGGAAGCATCTGGCTGTTCTGCCATCTTGGTCCCACCTCAGCCTGATTTCCTAACTTTGCGTTTGATGTTTATGATTCCTAGCTTGTTGTTTATATAACCAAATTCATTTGTTTTCTCAGGTCTTTGTTGTAAGAGGGACCACTCACTACTCCACCATCTTGGCGCCTTAACAGAGTTTTTAAGGCAAATATGTCGATTCAGGTCTCAGCTCTGTGTTGTGGAAAATATATAGATGTGACTGAGTGAATATTAACCATTAACAGTTGGTTAAATGATTTCCTTTCTTGAACATAGTTTGAGTAGATTATCTTCATCAAATACATACTTAAAAAAAAAATTCTTAAAATGAGATAAGTAAAGCATTTCCAATGTCTTTTATTCATTTCCTTTAGATGCCATGAATGAAAATGTCACATGCTGGTAGAAACTTACCTATCATCTGACTATCTATGTAATCCTACCAGAAAAAGTTTAGATACTCAGGTCCTTTTCTGTCAAAGGAGAGGACGCATCCTAGCATAACTGGGAATCTTTCAAAGTATTTAGAGCAGAGTGGCAATTTTTTTTTTTCCATAAAGGGCCAGATAGTAAATATTTTAAGCTTTGTGGCTCATATGGTCTCTGTGGCAACTACTCAACTGTGGTGTTGTAGACTGAAAGCAGCTGTAGACAATATGTAAGTAAATGATTGTGGCTGTATGCCCATAAATCTTTATTTACAAAAATAGGCATTGGTCTTTGGGGCATTGTTTGGTCCTTGGGGCATACATTTTTTGCCACCTCCTAGTCTAGAGTGTTTAGTATTTTTTGAAACAATTTTTTAAAAAGTTTCTATAGAGTCAATCCCAACTCATGGCAACTCGGTATATGTCAGAGTAGAACTGTTTTCTATGGGGTTTTCAGTGGCTGATTTTTCTGAAGTAGATTGCCAGGTCTTTCTTTTGAGGCTTCTCTGGGTGATCTCAAGCCACCAACTTTTCAGTTAGTTCATTAACCAATAAGTTAATGTACTCCTTTAAAATGGTTATATTTTCTAATTTTATATTAGATTTTTATATTAGATGTTTATGATGTTTGTGAAACTGATTTCTTGTTACAGAGTTTGGAATTTTATTTTCTTTTTGATTTTTGGTGGGAAAAATGACCATGACCTAAGATAACTGATTATTTCACTGTCTTTTGTCATCAACATTAGTGAAACTATAAATCACATTTGTGTTGGCATGTTTTGTTAAAACACATGTCTTTAAAGGCTATTGGTTACCAGAGTAAAACTGCCTTATTAAAAGCA
Organism: Elephas maximus indicus; assembly: GCF_024166365.1. Classification (NCBI taxonomy): domain Eukaryota; kingdom Metazoa; phylum Chordata; class Mammalia; order Proboscidea; family Elephantidae; genus Elephas; species Elephas maximus. Next base: position 122,007,565 of record NC_064819.1, on the reverse strand, counting down.
CTGGAAGAAAGGTTCCCATGATTGCTGAAGAGGCATTTTTTCCTTATTATATCTCGCCTTTAATGAAAATTAAGTTGTGAATGTGTATTTGCTTAATTTTTCTCCTCATAGATGGAATTTAATTTTCTTACTTTAAAAGCTTTTGCATTGTAAGACTCCTAGTAGCATTAATCTTTTTTTTTTTTCATTATTTGGTGCTTTCAAACAGTCTAGGAAATGATTTTCTCCTAAAATGTTGCCATCATAAAATGGAGTGAGAACAATAAAAAACAACCTTGCGCATGGGGCAGAAACATAGAAAGAGACTTAATTAAGTGATGCAGGTGGAAGCAGGTCAACTGCCCACTAAATTAACATGGTGTGAGCTCTCACATTTGGGAACCACAGGATAAAAAGTCTTCTTTAAATAAAGGGATTTTGAATTATAACACTTCTAGAATTTGTTTATGTAACAAAGTTTATGAACTAGACTTTGGACTCACTTTGCAGGAAGGGTGGGGAGTGTCATTGTCTGTCCCTGGACCAGGCCCTTCTGGTAGGAGGGAAGGAATTCAGAGAGACAAAGTCTCTTTCTTAGTTGGTCCTGTGATAGTCCTTGAGCAGCTGGATCCTGCTGTTTTTTGGACTAAGCCTTACCAGCCTCTGGTGACTCATGTGCAAAAGGCATCCAAATTCTGACTCTTGCCACGTGCATGTATTTTATATATCTACGAATCCCTCACTTAGCACCTGCCCTTAGAAAGTCCACTGCATAGCCTCTTGCACCTGGGGTCTTCATTAAAAGTTGTGGTACATCCACTTGACCTATGGTAAACTCATATATTCTTGCTTGTCTAAGAGGTGGGCGTGCAGACTGCTGCACTGTCAGCCCTGTCTCAGCCCTGCCATCTCCGTCCAATTCTCTTCTCCTCCTGCTCAAATCAGTACAGAGGGCAAGTCCACAAGTCCTCTTTGTAAGCAAACATACACTGTGGAACTAGATGCTAGTCTTTCCTTTTGGCAGGCATTTCCAAACTCTGATTAATTCTTTCAAAGCCTCTCCCTGTGAGACTAAGTTAGGAGAGGCATGTCCCCTTCCCCATTGGTAGAAGAAGGAAAAGACTCTTTATCAAGTCATCACTGCTCATGACTCTGGGCAGCCAGAAAGTCCCACTTGACATTCTGCTACAGTAGCTTAGACTAAGTTGATGATGTTGGATAAGGATAGAAGTCAATAGATTAGAAATATTTGTTGTTGTTGTTAGGTGCTGTTGAGCTGTTTCTGACTCATAGTGACCCTAGGTATGACAGAACAAAACACTGCTCCATCTGGTTCCATCCTCAAAATCATTGTTACACTTGAGCTACTGTGTCTGTCTATCTCCTTGAGGGCCTTCATCTTTTTTGCTGACCCTTTATTTTACCAAGCATGATGTCCTTCTCCATGGACTGGTCACTCCTGATAACATGTCCAAAGTATGTGAGATGAATTCTTGCCATCCTTGCTTCTAAAGAGCATCCTGGATGTACTTCTTTCAACATAGATTTGTTCTTTTTTACTAGCAGTCCATGGTATATTCAATATTCTTCACCAGCACCATGATTCAAAGGCATCAATTCTTCTTCAGTCTTCCTTATTCACTGTCCAGCTTTCTCATGCATATGAGGTGATTGAAAATATCATGGCTTGGGTCAGGCATACCTTAGTCTTCAAGGTGATCTCTTTTACTTTTTGACACTTTAAAGAGGTCTTTGCAGCAGATTTGCCCAATGCAATGCATCGTTTGGTTTCTTGACTGCTGTTTTCATAGGCATTGATTGAAATTGTCAAGGATTTCATTGTACTTGAATCCACAATCTTTTCTCCATTTATCATGATGTTGCTTATTGGTTCAATTATGAGGATTTTTGCTTTCGTCATATTGAAGTGTAATCCATACAGAAGGCTATATATAATCTTTGATATTCATCAGTAAGTGCTTCAAGTCTTCTTCACTTTCAGCAAGCAAGGTTGTGTCATTTGTGTGACACAGGTTGCAAATGAGTCTTCCTCTAATCCTGATGCCTTGTTCTTCATTATATAGTCTAGCTTCTCAGATTATTTGCTAAGCATATAGATTTAATAAGTATTGTGAAAATATACAACCCGGATGCACACATTTCCTGACTTTAAACCATGCAGTATTCCCTTGGTCTGTTCAAATGACTGCCTCTTGATCTACGTGCAGGTTTCTCATGAGCATGTTCTGGAATTCCCATTATTTGAAATGTTATCCATGGTTTGTTAGGATCCACACGGTCGAATGCCTTTGCATAGTCAATAAAACACAGGCAAATATCTTTCTGTTAGTCTCTGCTTTCAGTCAGGACCCATTTGACATCAGCAATGGTATCGCTCATTCCATGTCCTCTTCTGAATCTGGCTTGAATTTCTGGCAGTTCCTGAGATGTACTGCTGCATCGATGGAAAAGCTCAATATTGTCAGTCAGAACAAGACCAGGGGCTGACTGCAAAACAGACCATACATTGCTCAGATTTAAGTTAAGTCAAAGTTGAAGAAAATTAGAACAAGTCCACAAGAGCCAAAGTATGACCTTGAGTATATTCCACCTGAGTTTAGAGACCATCTCAAGAGTAGATTTGACACATTGAATTCTAATGACCAAAGCCCAGACGAGTTGTGGAATGACATCAAGGACATCATACATGAAGAAAGCAAGAGGTCATTAAAAAGACAGGAAAGAAAGAAAAGATTAAAATGGATGTTAGAAGAGACTTGGAAACTTGCTCTTGAATGTTGTGTAGCTAAAGTGAATGCAAAAATCAAGTAAAAGCTGAACAGAGGATTTCAAAGGGAAGCATGAGAAGACAAAGTAAAGTATTATAATGACTTGTGTAAGGACCTGGAGTTAGAAAACCAAAAGGGAAGAAAACACTTGGCATTTCTCATGCTGAAAGAACTGAAGAAAAACTTCAAGCCTTCGATTGCAATACTGAAGGATTCTATGGGCAAAATATTGAACGACACAGGAAGCATCAAAAGATGGAAGGAATACACAGTCATTGTACCAGAAAACAATTGGTTGATGTTCCACCACTTCGGGAAGTAGCATATGATCAAGAACCAATTGTACTGAAGGAAGAAGTCCAAGCTGCACTGAAAACGTTGGTGAAAGACAAGGCTCCAGGAATTGACTATCAACAGAGATGTTTCAACAAACAGATGCAGCACTGGAAGTGCTTACTCATCTATGCCAAGAAATTTGGAAGACAGCAATCTGACCAACCTACTGGAAGAGATCCATGTTAATGCCTATTCCAAAGAAAGGTGATCCAACAGTATGCAGAAATTATTGAACAATGTCATTAATATCACATGCAAATAAAATTTTGCTGAAGATCATTCAAAAGTGGTTGCAGCAGTAGAAATAATTAGGAGATAATATTTATAGGACTTGGTGATTATATTGTGTTAGATTAGATGTTGAAGGTGAAGGATAATTGAAAGAGAAGGATAATTGGAAGAGAAAGAAGGGAACATCAGAGTAGGATCAGGTTGAGGACTTATACATCATAAATTCAGTTCTCAATATCTTGAGTTGTAGATGCCATGGAGGAATTCAGATGGAAATGTTACGCTGGCAATTAGATACATGGGTCTGAACTTCAGAGGCCAAGTATTGAGTATTGAGAGCAGATATAAATTTGTGAGTCACGTGAATAAAGTTTTCTAGTGAGGTCATATAGGATAAAAAGAGGAGAGTGCTTGTACAAGGCAAGGTCATAGAACCTCCATAGATACATACAAACTTGCTGATGGACCGAATTGCTGGACTGAGGGCTGTGGAGACCATTGTCTTGGGGAGCATCTAGCTCAACTGGCATAACATAGTTTATAAAGAAAATGTTCTACATTCGACTTTGGTGAGTGGCGTCTGGGGTCTTAAAAGCCTGTGAGAGGCCATCTAAGATACTCCAGTGGTCTCAGCCCATCGGGAGCAAGGGAGAATGAAGAAACTTAAAGATACAAGAGAAAGATTAGTCCAAAGCACTAACAGGCCACAACTACCATGGCCTCCACCAGTCTGAGTCCAGTACCACTAGATGGTGCTCTGGCAGGGATTCATATGGAGAGTCCTGGACAGAACTGTAGAAAAATGTAGCACAAAATTCTAACTCACAAAAAAAAGACCAGACTTACTTGCCTGACAGAGACTGGAGAAACCCTGAGGGTATGGCCCTAGGACACCATTTTAGTTCAGCAATGAAGTCACTCCTGAGGTTCACCCTTCAGCCAGAGATTAGACAGGCCCGTAAAACAAAACAAGACTAAAGGGGCACAACAGCCCAGGGGCGAGGACTAGAAGGCAGGAGGGGACAGGAAAGCTGGTAATAAAAAAAAAAATAGGGAACCCAAATTCAAGAAGGGAGAGTGTTAACGTGTTGTGGGGTTATTAACTGGTGTCATAAAAGAATATGTGTACTAACTGTTTAATGAGAAACTAGTTCTGTAAACCTTCATCTAAAATACAATTAAAAAAATGAGATAATACAAAGTACCTTGAAAAAAAAAAAAAAAGAAAAGAAAAATGGATAGTGTCCAGGATTGGTCCTTGAGGAATTCTGACATTTAATGGTTGGGTGGAAAGGAATAACCATCCCAAGGAGACTAAGAAGGAGCATCCATAAGGGTCAAATGAAAATTGGGAGATATTTGTATCATAAGGCTGAGGAAGACAGTGTATCAGCAAGAAGGAAATAGTCATCATTATTTAATATGCTAAGAGGCCAATAAGATAAAGACTGAAAAACGACATAGGATATAGTGACATGGATGTTACTATTTCATCGCATTCTTTTGTCAAGTATTGAACACCCACTATGTTGAAAGCACTGTCTAGGTCCTGGGGATATTGTAGTAAACATAAGGTCCTTGTTCATGGAGCTTACATTCTAGTGTGTATAGGAGGGATTTTGGATAGGGAGAAAGACAATAAACAAGTAAGCAAATAGGTAAAAAAAAAAAAAAATTCAGAGAGTGATGCTTGTTAAGAAAAAGTAAAATAATGAGGGAGGAGCATGCTGCTTGAGACTGAGTGGTTAGTGAAGACCTCTCTGTGGAAGTGACATTTGAACTGAGACTTAAAGTCAAGTGGGAGCCAGAACTGAGAGTAGTGCATTCCAGGCATAAGGGTTAGCTCACGCAAAGTCCCTAAGATGAGAACAAACTTTCTTTCAAAGAAGGCAAGATGGCCTCTGAGGCTGGAGGAGACTGAGTTAGGAAGAGAGTGGTGGGAATGTGATGGGGGTCAGAAGGTGTATGGTCCTATAGGTCACAATAAGGAGTTGCTAATAAGTGTAATGGGACACCATTGAAAGGTTTTGTGCAGGGCAATGAAATTAGATGCTTTACATTTTAGAGGTGTGATGAAGTGGAAGCCACATTGGGGTTGGTTAATTTGCAAATAGAAGATGAAGAAATGGAAACAGCTACTGTTAACAACTTTTGAGAAGTTTGGCTCAGTAGAGGAGAGAGAATGAGTATGTGGCATCCAGGGATAGTGTTTTTGTTATTATCTTAAATGGAAAAAACTTAGATATGCTTAAAAGCCAATGGGAAAGATCTAGTTGAAATGTAGATATTGAGCATCCAATAGCATATGTTTGCTGATAAATTTGGAGAAAATGGAGTTCAATACAGGGACAGAGGTGATGGCTTTAGATCAGATGGAAATCACAGAAGGGATCAAGGGTAAGATGGATGTAGATAACGAAAGATTTATAAGTCCAACATTGAGATGAGAGATGTTTTTCTTATGAAGTAGGAGATAACATTATCTGCTGATTTTCACTGGGGCCAGAAATTTGAAAAGAATTGAGAAGTCTTAAAATAATTGCAGGGAGTGGCAAAGAGTTGATCCAAAGAATGTATTACTTATGGAAACCATTGACTTAAAAAAACAAAAACAAAAAACCTCTTGCAATCGAGTCAATTCTGACTCTTAGTGACCCTATAGGACAGAGTAGAACTGCCCCACAGTATTTGTAAGGAGTGAATGGTGGATTTGAACTGCCAACCTTTTGATTAGCAGCCATAGCTCTTAACCACTGTGCCACCAGGGCTTCCTATTGACTTTACCAAAACCAAAAACCAAACCCAGTGCCATTGAGTCGATTCTGACTCATAGCAACCCTAGAGGACAGAGTAGAACTGCCTCATAAAGTTTCCAAGGAGCACCTGGCGGATTCAAACTGCCGACCCTTTGGTTAGCAGCCGTAGCACTTAACCACTACGCTACCAGGGTTTCCCCTATTGACTTTAGTGATCATTAATTTATAGTAGAAAAATATGTCTTGTGTAATTTTATCGAGGAGTAATAGGCTTCTAGAGGGTAGATAGGAAGAAAACAAATATTTGAGTTTATCCAGGGTTAGAGTTTCTCAGGTGGATTTTAAAAAAAAAAAACATAAAGGGGAAAGGAAATCTAGAGTATTTGTAAGATCATGTGTAAAATTATGGATCATGGAATCTCAGCTGGATGAGGTGGGAAGTAGGTAAAGGAGATGACTGATTGAGAGAAAGTTGGAAGACTAGTGAGGTGGAGGTCCCAAAAGGGATCATAAATAATTATAGTACAAATGGTTAAACAAGTTGGCTTCAAGAGGAGTTGTGATTAGAAAGCAGAATGCTTGACTTGATGATTTTTGAAAACTATCAGTTATAGGTGATGACTAGGTCTAAGGTATGGCCATTGGAGTGAGTAGCCAAGTCTGAATGGTGGAACAGGTCAAGGAACTGAAAGACCAAGGTTTCCAATGTGTCACCAATGTGGATATTGAAGTCAATCAGGCTGAATGCACGGTTTGGGATTGAGATGAAGAATGTGATGAAATAACATAAAAGATATTAGGCAAATTATCTAAACTCAAAAAACTAGTAAGAAGTGAAGCTAGACTTTTAACCTAGGCTATTTTTTTTTTTTTTTTTAATTGAGTCAGTTCTCTTTCTGCTCGACATTAAGTGGTAGAATAAGGAAGTAAGTGGCTAAAAAACAGGGCTTCGAACCAGTTCATCCTGGTTGGAAACCTTGTTGAGAATTTGCATTTCCACCCCAGATGTACTGAATCAGAATCTACATTCTCAGTAGGGGTTTGAACCAGAGTGAACCAGTTTGAAGTCCTGCTAAAGAGTAATTTGTGGTTATTCTCCTTGTTTTGCTCCTACTGATGAATGAGGGCATTAAATGGAAATGCAAGTGGAAACGGAAGCATTAGGGAACTCTTTTCATGTGGACTTATTTGGAATGTTCATGTTGCTAAATACAAACTTATTTCAGCAATTTGTTCCCCATGTGTGATATAATCAGTTCTAGAGAGACTTCATTTATCATAAAGACAATGATTTATGTAGGAAAACATTATAAACTGAGGAATTGCCCTATAAATAAACATAATTTCATTCTTTACAGGTTCTCTCTCTCTGTGATTCTGTTTCTAGAGCCAATATTATCATTTATTCTTTCTGGTAAGATTTCTTACGGTCTCTTTTATGCTGTGTGCTGGGTTAATGATCAAATATCAGGAAAATGTTTAAGTAACCACATGAATTGTATGAAGCTTATTATAGAAAGAATGTTAAACAGCTGTTTTCCATTTCTCTTGATGGAAAACAAAAGCAGCGTCATCTCAAGCCATAGAGAATTGGGCAACAACAAAAAGAAACTTTTGCCTCTGGCAGAATGAACAATGTGGGCTTTTGGAGTACATAATAAAAGAAGGCTTAAAACATGATTTGGGGATATTCTGGGGCATGCTCTTGGCTTCCCTGGCTGTGGGCATTGCTACAGGTAAGACATTCTTCTGGAGTGCACACAGTTCTTCAGCTCTCTCTGACTTAAGCATCTTGTCCATTCTGGAAGTGACAGTTTCCACAATTTGATACCAATGTACTTTTTCAGCCTTATTTCCCACCACTCTCCTATTTCACTTCTCCACTTCAGTAAAATCACCATCTCCAGGTAACAGTCTTTGTGTCATTGGGTGAGAGTCCTCCCCAAATCTTCGGAAGATCTACCTCAGATGTTATTTCTGCCATGGAACCTTTCAGAACACACCAGTGTAATATAATCTCTTCTTCCCCTTCATTTCTGTAGCCTTTCTTAAAATACCACTTATTTAAAATTCATTCATTCCTTTAATCCTTCATTCAATGTTTATTTGTTGAGTATTTACTGTGTGACAGCTTAAAAACTTGTGATAACTGCTGGGGAAAAGCAGTGAATGAGAACAGGCACTTCTTGCCTTCATGGCGTTTACATTCTTGTGGCAGTGTAGTGGTTAAGACGACATGTTTTAGGGCCAGTTTTCCTGGGTTTGAATCATGGTCATGTCACTTTCTGCCTGCATAGTCTTGTTCAAGTTTTTATCTTTCTGTGCAGTAGTTTCTTTATCTGAACACCGGAAATAAAATTACTTGGATCAAATGTCATCAGTTTTGGTTTATGTGCTGCTTCAGATCCATGTGCCAGCCTTGCTTTCTATCTGGAGCAGTCCTGGGAACAGCTCATATTCTTCCCTTGGACATGGGGCCAGGCTGCTGCCACTACGTCAGGCAAACACAGGGCTTGTAGGGTAGCTGCTCCTGGCCTAATTGGAGATGGGACGGACTCTTTAGCCACGAGCCCGAGTGGTGCAAATGGTTATTGTGCTTGGATGCTTGGCTGCTGACAAAAGCTGAATGTTTGAATCCACTGAGAGGTGCCTCAGAAGAAAGTCCAGGTGACCTACTTATGAAAAATCAGACATTGAAAACCCTGTGGAACACAGTTCTCTGACATTCTTGGAGTTGCCGTAAGTCAATCAGCTTGACAGCAATTGTTAAAAAAAAAAATAATAATAATTTTGTTTCTGCCTCTCTGAAGACTGCTTGGTTTCCTGTGAGTACCCAGCTTGTTACAAAGCTGTGACCAGCTCTACATCACAGTCCCTTATATATATTCCCTTTTGGTTCCTGATACATTTTCCTCTTGCCTTTCTAAGATTGATCACCCAAATCAAGGCTACCATATATGCTTCTGGTTCAGGCTCTATGTGTTTTTTTAACTAAGACAAAACTTCATTGGTCCATTGTGAGGATTAAATATAAAATCCTCACTACAGATTCCATGTTGTCTTCAAGAATAGTACCTCACAATATTCATTGAATTATCTCAAAGACTTTCTTGTGAGTTAAATCCATGGTTACAACAAACTGGCAAAGAGTGTATACTCAATAAATGTTTGCTTTTATTATTGTGGGAGCTGTAATGAGAGCACAGTGGAGGGTCTAGGTTGAAGGGAAGGAGAGTCATTTAAAAACTTTCAGAAGAAATGCTGTCTAAGCTCAGACTTAAGTCTGAGTAACAGTTGGCCAAGAGCAGAATTTGGTGAATATACCAGGCAGAGGGAACATTATGTTTGAAAGCCTGGGGATAAGAGCGAGCCTGCATTTGAGGAATTTGGATGACCTAATAACTACTACAATTCATATCTTACATACATGAGTGTGATGGAGACGGGAAAGCTCATTAAATATTCCACTGTCTTCTGTCTATTGCTGAGTCCTCTTGCAGTTCTGGTCAATAAAATATGAAGGAAGTGACATGTTATCACTTCTGAACTGAGCCAGAGTAAAGTCCATATAATTCCTCTGCTGTAGTGAGCAAAGAGACCACACGTTCCAGATGGATGGGATATAACACGGTGGAGCTGTCATCACTCATCTTCCTAAGGAACTAGGTAGAGCAAAGTTTCCCCTTGACCTGCCTGAACTGGCAGCAAGAAATAATCCTTTGTTGAATTAATCTTACCAGAATCTTGGGGTTGATTTGTTATTATAACATTACCTAGCTTATCCTGACTAAGACAATGATTAGTCTTCCTGACAACAATGTTAGCTTCTAGATCAGGGCCATGACTACGATGAAGCAACTGAAATCTCTTAGGTGTGAGATTTAAGGAGGCACTCACTCTCAGGATAGTGCAAGTGATTGTGTTATGATTAAAGCAGAGTGTGTAGGAGAGAGAGTGGATGGTGATGAGGTCTGAGAGGTTGTGGCCTTGAAAGCCACTGTAAGACCTTTGGATTTTTAGTGGAATTATAGTCAGCTCCTTATTTTCTACAGAAAGTGAGGGCAAGGAAACTTCAAGAAACCCCATATACAGAGGAATACATTTAAAACATATCTATCTTAGACTGGATTCTCTAGAGAAGCAAAACCAGTAGAGTGTATAAATACATACAGAGAGATTTATATCAAGGAAATGGCTTACACGGTTGTAGAGGTTGGAATGTCCCAAGTCCGTGGGTCAGGATAGAGGCATTTCTTGATTCATACAGCCACAGAGGCTGGCAAACCCAAGATCGGCAGGTCAGAGATCACGGCTCTTGCTCACAGGCTTTGAAAATTGATGAATCCCAAGATTGGCAGGCAAGACTGCAAGTAAGCTGCTTGCTCAGGTCCCAAGAACTGGAGACCAGATGAACAGGAGCCAGCTGCAGTATTCAGAGCAAGCAAAAAGCCCATGAGGCTTGCCAAGATGTCTATTTATATTCGATGCAGGCCGCATGCCCAAGGAAACTTCCTTCCAACTGATTGGCCACTCACAGCAGATCCCATAATGGGGGTGATCACATATCAGATCTCAACATGAAAGTGATCATAACATTATGTTAATAATAAAACACCGAGAATCATGGCCCAGCCAAGTTGACACACAATCTTAACTGTCACAATACTCTTCAAATAAATGTTATTAGACTTGAATATGTAAGAAAAGAATCAAAAAGTTTGGGGGACACATTTAGAGGTCTTTTATGTATATGTAAATTTGTCATTGTGAGGTGCTGTCAAATTGGTTCTGACTCATAGTGACCCCTGTGAACAATAGAATGAAACACTGGACAGTCCTGTGCCATCCTCACAATTGTTGCTATGTTTGAGCTCATTGTTGCAGCCACTGTGTCAATCCATCTTGTTGAGGGTCATCCTCTTTTTTTGCTGACCATCTGCTTTGCCAAGTATGATGTCCTTTTCCAGGGACTGGACCCTTCTGATAACAAGACCAAAGTTCATGAGATGAAGTTTCACCACCCTTGCTTCTATGAACATTTTGGCTATACTTCTTCCAAAACAAATTTTTCATTCTTCAGGCAGTCCATGGTATATTCAGTATTCTTCACCAACGCCATAGTTCAAAGGCATTAATTCTTCTTTCTTCCTTATTCATTGTCCAGCTTTCCCATGCATATGAGGCAATTGAAAATTCCATGGCTTGGGTTAGGTGCACTTTGGTCTTCAAGTGACGTTTTTGCTTTCAACACTTCAAAGGTCTTTTGTAGCAGATTTGTCCAATGCAATATACCATCTGATTTCCTGACTGCTGCTTCCATGAGTATGGACTGTGGATCCAAATAAAATGGAAATCCTTGAAAACTTCAGTATTTTCTCTGTTTATCATGATGTTGCTTATTGGTCCAGTTGCGATGACTTCTTTATATGGTTTATATCTTTTATATGATTTCATATGATTTATATCTTTTGTATGATTTCAAACAAAACTGTACTCCATAAAGAAGCTATTTTGAGAAGAAAATTGCCTTCCACTTTCTAAAAAAATCTTCACTGGAGAGTCTATATTGTCTGTAATAATATAATTTTTGTTGTTAGGTGCCATCTAGTCAGTTTCAACTCATAGCGACTCTATGTGTAAAAGAATGAAACACTGCCCGGTCCTGCACTGTCCTTACAACCGCCGTTATGCTTGAGCCCATTGCTGCAGCCACTGTGCCAATAATGTAATAGTGTTTCATAACTCTCATTAAATTATTTCAATCTAAGACTTTCTTGTGAGTTAAGTCCCAGGTTACAGAAGAACTCCTCTATCAGGAATCGAGTCTTTTCTCAATAGAGGATAAAAATAATATAGTTTAAGCCTAGATTTTCAAATAACATTCTCCTGTTAAAAACAGACTCACTATTTGATTCCAGCTATCTTTATCATTGTTGAATTTGGATTCTGGCTCAGAATCCAACTCTTAAGGTAAGAAACCATGTCAAGCCTTTTCTCCTTGATAAGGAAACTTACCTGAAAATGCCGAGAACAAATCCAAAATATTATAATGTGGTTGGGAAACTGACATACACTGAACGGGCCATGTGTTTCTTTAAGCTGTATTTATAAGGAACATGTATTTGTAGTCTGAAATAATTGGTTTATGTGAAAGATATCCTAAGCAGCAGCAATGTGCTATGTCCTCTGCAGGCTGGCTGTAGAAATTTACTTTGGGGAAAAATACATGTTTTTCTATGAAGCTATTAATTGAATTAAAGGTTAATGCATAACTGCCCCTGGTGATTGCCAAAAGAGAAACAATGAAATGCTTTCAGAGAAGACTGTATGTTGGATGTGCTCAGCTCTTGGGAAAATAAATGCTGGAACATCTAATCTCATCACAGTTGGATACATATGTTTTTGCAGATGGAATGTAATTTTCTAAAAATGTCAGCTGCGTGCATCTCATAAATAAAACATGCTAATTTTTGGCAGCACCCTAGGGAAGCTATGGTACTTTCAATTCAAATTTAAATACTTGATTAGTGAATGAGCATTCAGCAATGATGGGAGTGCACTAGAATGATACTGCATGTCGCTTGGAGTCAGAGAGCTTGATGGAAGGAAAAGCAGCAAGTGGAGAAGGATGGGGTTAAAGGTACTCAGAAGTCTAAATAGAAATGAAAGTGGCAACATTGCTGAACATCCTGGAGAAGGTAGACCCCGAGGCCAGGATGGATTTGATTCTGTCTGAGAATATCACTGTGTAATGTAGAATGTTAAATCAGTTCCAACTCATGGCGTTCCCATGTGTGTCAGAGTAAAAGTGCTCCATAGGGTTTTCAATGGCTGATTTTTCAGAAGTAGATTGCCAGGCCTTTCTTCTGAGGTGACTGTTGGTGAACTTGAGCTTCTAACCTTTTGGTTAGTAGCCAAGCATATTAACCATTTGTACCACCAGGAACTACACAATGATGCCCTGCCTCCCTTTCTCAAATCAGCTCTGTATTAGCCAGTTCGGGCTACTCTCAAGAGCATTCCTTTGGAACTCTACTTTTGATGGATGTTTATGTGTTCCTATTAAAATAAGGGGGGTGAGAGGTGGGGAAAATCAGTTTGTGAGACAATGAATTAAACAAAGTTAAAAGGGTATAAGAGCCTGCAGTATGTTAATGTGAATTGTGAGTCTCAAAAATGGAAGATCGTACACAGCATCTCTCAAAAATAATCTGAATGTGGACCCCCCCCTTTTTTTTTCTTGCAATATGTCATAGGACAACCATTTGTGAAATTTGGTTGGAAAATGCTGGCTTGGATGCCTGAAAATCTCCCGTCAGTTAATTATTCAATTGAGTTAAGATAGTAAGATTCCAAAACTCCTTTTAAAATAAATACAAAAATATTTCTGGAGGTGCTACAGAGTGAGTCATTATTAGTTGCAAGCACCCAGCTTTGGCTCATCAAGTGACAAGTTGCTTGTTAATTGATAGTGAGCTGGTAACAGGTTAGCTGAAGTTGAGGGAATAGATTGCATGAGCATGGGGTTTGAATGGAGACCATGTGATGTTAGAAGGATGCATCTGAGACACTTGGCTGGATGCAGGTAAGGTGGAGGAGTTGCAGGTGTTAAGTGGGAGGATGAAAAAGCCACAGGCAGCATGCACTTGCAGGGTAGCTGGGGAGATGCTAAAGGGTACCCAATAAGAGAGAGAGAGGGAGAGAGAGACGACAGGGGCCGGGGGAGAATTCAGAGAGGAATAGAGAGAGGGAGAGATAGAGAAAGGCTGGGAGGGAAGAGAAAAAGCAAGGAAGACAGACTGAATTTGTGGCAAGGCCTAACTATTTAATTAAAAAAAGTATAGGCTACTGAAAATGAGTGAATGGTTAGCTCTTGTTTAAAAAAAAAATGGTGTTGTTTAAAAGTTATTGATAAAAAAGTGAATTTTGTCAAGAACTTTAGAAATGCAGAAGTTTCCGAGTAATATCTAAAAAATGAGAAAGAAATGAATCTTTGTAGCCAAAAAATGCCTCTTAAAGATATCACTTTTGTTTATCATAAAATAACATGCTTATAGCAGAAAGGAGCCCTGGTGGCACAGTGGTTAAGAGCTGGGCTGCTAACCAAAAAGGTGGCAGTTCGAATCCACCAGCTGCTCCTTGGGAACCGTATGGGGTAGTTCTACATTGTCCTATAGGGTCACTGTGAGTCAGAATTAGCTCCATGGTAATGGGTTATTGTAGAAAACTCTAAAAGTATAAAAATACAAAATAAAAGAAAAATCACCTATAATCTTTCAGCCCAGAAATAACAGTATAAATCTTTTGGCATATTATCTTCCAGTCTTTATATCTATTTGTTTATCTATCTATCTATCTATCTATCTATCTATCTATCTATCTATCTATCTATCTATCTATCTATCTATCTATCTATCTATCTATCTATCTATCTATCTATCTATCTATCTATCTATCATCTATCTATCTATCTATCTATCTATCTATCTATCTATCTATCTATCTATCTATCTATCTATCTATCTATCTATCTGTCTATCTCTCTCTCTCATCATCTATCTATCATCTATCTATCTACCTAATTATCTATCATCTATCTATCTGTCTGTCTGTCTATCTATCCATTCTCCATCCCCCGTCTCTTTTCCTGCTTCCCTTCTTCCCACCCTCTCTCCCTCTATCAAATTATGTAATTTTAACTAAGATTAAATAATGAATGTAAAATTTTAATGATGCTCTATAACCCAAGGGTCAGCAAACTTTGACCTCCTGACCAAATCTGGCCCACCACCGTTTTTTATTAAACTCATAAACTAAGAATAGTTTTTACATTCTTAAAAGGTTGAAGAAAATCAAAACAAGAATAATATTTTGTGACATTTTAAGATTACATAAATTGAAATTTGAGTGTCCATTAATAAAGTTTTAATGGCACACAGCCACGCCCATTCATTTGCTATTGTCTGTTGTGGCTTTTCTCTGCAATGGCAGAGCGGTAGTAGTGACAGAGATAGCCTAGGCTACAAAGCCTGAAATATTTACTATCTGGCTCGTTATAGAAAATGATTTCTGAGCCCTGATTTAACTAATTCCCAGTTTTAGAGTTTTTAGGATGTTCTTTTCATTTTTCTGCCCATTATAAATAATGTTGTAATTGATATCTTTGCACATAAATCTTTGCCTATGTTTCTGATTATTCTATTTGGGTATTTTCCAAAAAAAGAGAATTACTGAGTCAGAGGGTAGGAATATTTTAAGGCTCCTGATGCATAATGCCAATTTTTTTTTCCCAGAAAGCTCAAACTAGGTTATACTCCCATAAGCAGCATATGAGAGCTACAAAGATCTTCCTTTTGGCAATATAATCTCCATACTACCCTAGTTTAAACTATTTTAAGTTTAAATAATGAAAGATAGTGTTAAGTCCAACCTTGCTAGTAATGAGGATTGCCGGGGGTAGGGGGAAGGGTAGTTTCACATGCTTTAAAAATTTTATCTTTGCTTTCAATGCTGCCTTGAATCTACTCAGCTTCTGCTGTTAACACCTTCTGTAGTGAGTCTCCATAGAACTTGCTTTCTCCCCAGTCACTGTAAATAAGAGGATTTAATGGAGAAGTCACTGTCTGTATGATGGGGAATATGAGATTCATCTGTCTGCACCTGAACCTGATTCTGTGTAAATCTGACATCAGGGATCCTTTGCCCATCTACTTGAATTTGCTTGTGTTTTGAATGGTTAGTTTTAGTCTTAGTACTGCAAATTCTAATCAAACCTGTGCACACCCATTTTTCTTTCAACTGATAAATAGATTTGCCTGCTGAACAGTGAAGCCTGGTTAGTTTCACACAGATGTGGGGCTGTAAAGGATGCAGCTGTGCCCTTGAAAAGGGTCCAGTAACTCTCATTTCAATGTTTAGTTGAAGGAGTGGGAGCATAGGTATTTAGGCTTCAAAATCTTAAGTCTAGGTTTTACCTTTCTGTAATATGTGTTCTGATTCTAAATATTTACTTGTCAAGTTTTCAAATATCTAACACTAATTTAAAATTTTCATTTTTTTCTATTGGTAGGAAAAATATTTTTTTTGATTAAGAAGCTTTTGCTGACAAAAAACATTTTCAGCTAGAATGAAAATGCAAGAATTAAGAAATATTAGAATTTGAGGGGGAAATGATGTTGTTTATGAGTATCTGCTATTCCTGTCCACATTCCCATATCCACCAGAAAAAAAAGGTGTAGGGTCTGAAGCCCAATGAGATCCTTCTTAGATTAAGTTTTTCACTTTCCTAAATAAGTGCAGGGAGTCCCTGGGTGGTGCAAAGGGTTAATGTGCTTGAATGCTAACTGAAAGTTTGGCTGTTTGAGTCCACCCAGAGGCACCTCAGAAGAAAGGTCTGGCTATTTACTTCTGAAAATTCAGCCATTGAAAACTCTGGAGCACAGTCGTACTCTGACACACACGGGGTCATCATTAGTTGGAGTTTACTGAACAGCAACTTTTTTAAAGAAGTCGAGGGTAAGGATAACTGGGGTTAGGGAGTGGTAAGAGTCTCTTGAAATGTTATAACAATTTTATCTGCAACTTAGACTAGTTGTCATTTAGAGAACCTCATTCATTCAGCCAGCAACTGTTGAATGGGTTAATATCTCTACTAAAAGCATTCTAGAACCTTTTTACTTTTCCTTGAAAAGTCAGAAAAGTTCACAGGGAGAGTAGAAATGTCCTTCCCTCATATTCCTGGATTTCAACAATCACTGGATGAGAACTTTGGGCAAGGGTCTTCTTTTCAACGGAGCTGAGCAGACCTCCTAGAATTGTTGCAGTTCAGGTCTGGAAGAAGTCTCTTGAGATCATCCCATGCAGTGCCCCCATCTCAGAGACCAGCTGTGGTGAGAGGTGGGGCTGGGGCCCTTTGTGAATCCCGTTTTCATCAAGTACATTGTGACTTTCTTGAATCCAGGCTTGAAGGATTTATAAGACTAGAGCTTTTGGAAAGACTGGGGGGAGGGGGGAAGCAGCGTCTCTATTGTACACTGATTCTAACAAATAATTCTGCCATATCAGAGGGAGTGCTCATTTTAATAACTTGGCATCTTCTCCCTCAAAGTTAGGCATTAAGCCAGCTGAGGCATTCATCCCCACCCTTTGCTGCTATGAGGCTTCCCAAGTATGCTTTTAGCCAGGGAAAATCCTTGGCAGAGCAGGAGGGTGATATTTTCTTCCCTGTTCCTCATATCAGGATGTAATACAGGCAGGTGGCCTAATTTATGAAAGAAAGTTCTAGAGATAGATCTGATATAAACAGGCATGTATGTCATTAAGAAAGATTAGCTTCATAGCTCTTTATGCAGTTAGATTGGGACAATACTCAAACACTAAATACACACTACATATGCTCTCATTTAAGAACAATGAACAATGTAGAAAGTTAGAAAAAAAAATTATGGCAAGAATTTGAAAAGATATTATGAAGCCAGAAGACAGTTTATTTAATTATCCATGATTTACAGATCATAGGACTTAAGAAAAAAAGAATGCAAATTTTAACGTTTGATTGTAACGGTGACTTCACTGACCCCACAGATCTCCTAGCTCTTTAGAGTTGGAAGGGGACCATGGACATAATTTCATCCATCATTCTATTTTTTTTTTTCATATGATAAATGATGAATTAACTTTTAAGTCTGGTCAAAGTGACCTTTATAAAAGGAAGTGTTCAGAATTAAACAGAATTAAAACTTAAGGGAATGAATGCTGAGTCATTTACCTGGGAAAAAAATGCAAGTTGAATAATGAGTGATTTATTATGGCAGAAAAACGTAGGAATTATTATCATAAATTGTGAAAGAAAAAAGTGCAGGATTCTTTTTTTAAGCAAGTAGCATACTGTGGGATGTCTTCTTCAAGTGTCGCTCACTGATGATTTTTTGCCTGAATTATTATTCAGGGACCTATGCAGCACTTGAAATCTCAGAGAAGTGCTAAGAAATGATTGGAGGACAGAAAACTAAGAAAAGTTAAGGAACTGGGATTGTTATAGTCTTTAGAAAAATATATTAAATAACTTCAATATCTTCAGACAGTTCCCATTGACTTCAAAAGGGTACTTGGGGCTTTCTCTCCCTCTATTTCTCAATCTCTGTCCGATAACCTCATCCACACACATATCCATGCACACATCCAATGGAACTTTTTAACACTTATTTTGATATGTGAAGGTCAAAGTTAATGAAAATTTGACTCTTCTTATCTATCCCAGCCTGTTATTAACTATTTCTATAAAGGATTCAGAGACTTGTGGAATCCTTGTTGATAGGATTCTATCAACATTTCCATTTTTTAACTGTAATTTGAAGGAAAACCAGTTCTTAATGAATGCTTTTAGTTTAGGTTCAACATCTCAATCATAAATGAATTAACCAACAACTAATATATCTTTCTTCTACTTTTGAAGATGCCTGTATATAAATGACTTCATATAGAGGCCAGTCACCTCTTTGCTGGGTTAACCACAATGAAGCATCTATTGAAGGGTTTCTGTAGAGAGAGGGGTCTTAGTTATCTAGTGCTGCTATAACAGAGGTGCCACAAGTGGATGGCTTTAACAAACAGAAGTTAATAGTTTAGGAAGTTATAAGTCTGAATATAGAGTGCCAGCTCCCAGGTAAGGCTTTGTCTCTCTGTTGGTTTTGGAGAAATGCCCTTGTAATCAATCATCCCCTGGTCTAGGAGTTCCTCAGAGCAGGAACCCCAGGTCCAAGGGGTGTGCTCTGCTCCTGGTGCTTCGTTCTTAGTGGTGTGAGGTCCCTCTCCTCTCTGCTCAATTCTCTCTTTTATATCTCAAAAGAGATTGACCCAAAAAAGAGAACCTATAGACTGGGAAAAAAGTTTTGGCTATTACAAATCTGACAAAGGTATAATATCCAAAATCCATAGGAACACCTCTACAAAAAAACAAAAAGTCCAATTAAAATTGGGCAAAGGAAATGAACAGACACTTACCAAAGAAGACATTCAAGGGACTAATAGACATATGAGGAAATGCTCGTGATGACTAGCCATCAGAGAAATGTAAATCAAAGCCACAGTGAGATACCATCTCCCCCTGGCATTACTGGCACGAATCAATAAAACAAAATAACAAATGTTGGAGAGGCTGTGGGGAGATTGGAACTCTTATGCACTGCTGGTGGGAATGCAAAATGGTACAACCACTTTGGAAAATGACACGGCACTTAATTAAAAAGCCAGAAATAGAAATACCATATGATCCAGCAATCCCACTCCTAGGAATATATCCTAGAGAAATAAGAGCCATCGCACGAATAGACATATGCACGCCCATGTTCACTGCAGTATTGTTCACAATAGCAAAAAGATGGAAACAACCTAGATGCCCATCAATACATGAATGGATAAACAAACTATGGTACATACACACAATGGAGTACTATGCAACGATAAAGAACAACGATGAATCTGCGAAGCATCTCACCACATGGATGAATCTGGAGGGCATTATGCTGAGTGAAATAAGTCAATCACAAAAGGAAAAATATCGTATGAGACCACTACTATAAAAACTCATGAAGATGTTTACACACAAAAAGAAACAATCTTTGATAGTTAAGAGGAAGGTGAGGGATTAGGTTGGAAAAACACCAAATAGACAATATATAAGAGGTAACTTTGGTGAAGGGTAAGACAGTACACAATACTTGTGAAGCCAGCACAGCTTGTACAAGGCAAGGTCATGAAAGCTCCATTGACACATCTGAAATTCCTGAGGGACCTAATTGCTGGGCTGAGGGCTGTGGGGACCATGGTCTCAGGGACCATCTAGCTCAATTGACATAATATAGTTTATAAAGAAAATGTTTTACATTCTACTTTGGTGAGTAAGCGAATGTTGTCTTAAAAGCCCTTGAGCGGCCATCTAAGATACTCCACTGGTCTCACCCTTTAGGGAGCAAGGGAGAACGAAGAAAACTAAAAACACAAGGGAAAGATTAGTTCAAAGAACTAATGGACCACAACTACCATGGCCTCCACCAGTCTGAGTGCAGTACAACTAGATGGTGCCCAGTTACCACCACCGACTGCTCTGACAGGGATCACAATAGAGGGTTCTGGACAAAGCTGGAGAAAAATGTAGAACAAAATTCTAACTCACAAAAAAAGACCAGACTTACTGGCCTGACAGAGACTGGAGAAACCCAAGAGATGGCCCCTGGACACCCATTTAGCTCAGTAATGAAGTCACTCCTGAGATTTACTCTTCAGCCAAAGATTAGACAGGCCCATAAAACAAAATGAGACTGAAGGGGCACACCAGCTCAGGGGCAAGGACTAGAAGGCAGGAGGGGACAGGAAAGCTGGTAACAGGGAACCCAAGTTTGAGAGAGTGTTGACATGTCTTGGGGTTGTTAACCAATGTCATAAAACAATTTGTATACTAACTGTTTAATGAGAAGCTAGTTTGTTCTGTAAACCTTCATCTAAAGTACAATAAGGAAAAAAAAGAGATTGAAGACACAATCTTGTAGATTGAGTCCTGCCTCATTAATGTCATAGAGGTTAGGATTTATAACTCCTAGGGCAATCATATCAGATCACAAAATGGTGAACAACCACACAATACTGAGAATCATGGCCTAGCCAAGTTGATAAACATTTTGGGGGTACACAATTCAACCCATAACAAGAGGCCTAATAAGAAATTATATCTAGAGCTGTTTAGAAATGGGTGTTTCTCATTTTTACGTTAATGGCTTAAATGTGTGCAGAGATGAATTTGCCTTTCAGCCCTAGGTAAAAACAAAAGAAATGTGACTCAGATCTTAGGGAACATGATTTAATTCAGTGTTCTCTTGGCCAAAAAAATCTGGGATACTGAGACTGAGGAAGAGAGGAGCTATGAAAAGGATAAATTATCTCTGAACTCTGTCCCACTACACTTCAGTGTATATTTGTGATTTTTTTCATTTTTACCTGCCAATTTAGAGTCTTACATTTGGTTCTAAGAACACATCTTCAGAAAAAAAGACCTGCAAATCATCCACAAATTAGAATATGAGTCAAATTTCCATGGGCTTTTAAGGGGACTTATTAAAATATTATTTGATGCCAAGCTGTTAATAATGTTGATATTTAGTGTTTAAAACTATAAAGTTAAGCAGGATTTGAGATGCAAAATAATTTTATATTGACATTATGTTTTCTTAACAGTCTTTCAGTTTCTGTATTGTTTTTGGGTGTTCAATATAGACCATTCTGGTTGAGAGCAATAGAAATCCAATGGAAACAAGCTTGAGCAAAAAAAAAAAAAAAAAAAAAGTTTATTGACTCACATAATGGAAAAATCCAAAAGAAGGTCTAGTTTCTATAATGGCTGATGTCAATGACTTGCTCTCACTTTCTCAGCAGCACTGTTTTATTATGCGTTGGTTTCATTTTTTGGAACCCTGGTGGTACAGTAGTTAAGAGCCCAGCTGCTAACCAAAAGTTGAAAGTTCGAATTCACCAGCTGCTCCTTGGAAACCTTTTGGTGCAGTTCTACTCTGTCCTATAGGGTCTCTATGAATGGAAACAACTTGACAGCAATGGGTTTGGTTTTGGTTTTTGATTTCATTGTCAGGTGGGGTCTCTCCTTGGAAGATCTAGGCTTATATGGTCCTTGGAGCTCGCTATCTAAAGAAAAAGGGGGAGGAGCCTTTTTCCCTGCCTTCCAAAGTCCTGGGGGGACTGCTAACTGGTCCAATTTGGAACATGTGTCCATCCTTAAACCAGTCCAGGTGGAGCAGTGCCCTCTGCAGGTTGAGTAGCCCAGTGATATTATCATGGGAGCCCAAATGAAGGACCACTAGAATCACTTCTACAAAATCATGGGCCTCTGGGCTGTGGCATTTCTGGAAATAGCAGCACAAGATCCATTGCAGTGAACAACAGAGATATTTCCCAATTATCGATGGAGTAGGACTATTAAAGATCATACCTTTTTAATTAGAAGACAATTACTGTATATTAAGCCCTCTGATTTATCCATCAATCTGGAGGTGCATACAGTTCAAGGATGTTGGTATTGGGAGGAGAAGGAAATGACCTGTGGAGTTGGCTCTAAAGAAATCCTAAGAAATATGCAACTTTCCTTTCTCTGTAGTAGGTTTTTTTTTTTCCCATCTAGCATTCGTTTTCCCTCATGATGGTAACAACAATTCAGATTTTCTCTGAGGAGCTCTTCTTCCCCATTGTGTGTTGTCTTAGATGGGCAGTACATTAGATGTCCTGTTCTCTCCTAATCTAAGGACTCCTTGGGCAACCTAAGCTAGACCAGTGAAAGACACTGTCCTTATATATTACTCAATACATGGGTGGAAAAATGTAGCTCACTTATACCACTGGTGATGCCCTTTTAAAATGCTAAGTGGTTCCTGTTACCTGATCTCTGCAGCTTTACGTGGCTCCTTTTTTTCTGAACTTCATTTTCCAGCCCTTCTGTGAGCTACTCATATTTCCAAATGACTCATTTTCTGTGTAAATGAGACAAAAACAATTTTTATAGTTGTAACCAAAGAGTCCTAGTTGATATAGAAATTAGGGTGAGAAGTAGGGTGCTGCAAGTGACAGAGTTTAACATGAGAAATTATCTACAAGGAGGATGGAGGGCAGAAAAGACTTTTCTATTCAGGTCTGGGAAGTTGGACATCATTATTAGGTAAAGAGGAAAAGCCTGCTAAACTGTAGCCTGTGGTAATTTGGTACTCAGACCAGTTGCATCTTTTGGAGATGCAGAAGGAAAATGGGAAGATTTTTGGCTACCTCTTGCAGTCTTCGGTAGGATCCTAGAAGAAATTGATACAATTGAGATGAAGCTCATTCGTCTGAAAGCAGAGAGAGAGAAAAAAAATAGACCCTTTTTAGAGATACTCTGCAACCTGCAAAACAAGACAGCTTAAAGACGAGTAATCTGGAGTCTTGGAGGATTAGAAAGGCAAATTATCTGCCTGCAGGTAAAGTTAGTGTAATCAAAAGTAGGAAGGTGGGAAGCACAGCAGGAAATAAAAATATCTTCTTGGGGAAGCTGACTCCCCAGTGCATCTTCTATTGTGCAGTGTGTGATTGTCAAAGGGGACAATGACACTCACTGCAAAGATACAGCTGGGATGCAGTAACCATGAGTCCAAGATTAGACTGGGTGAGATTCCCCACCCCAGGTCCCTGTTTATAAAGGCTCTAGGCAGAGGCTAGTGAGATGGACAGAAAAATGAAACTACAGCAGGAAGACAGGAATCCTCAAATAGAGGTCTAGATTCAATGACCATGACTATGCAATATATGAGTCTTCAGTTTTCAGCCTTGGGAATTGACAAGATCACTCGTAGAGTTTTAAGAAAGTTGTATTCTCAACCTTGGAAAAAAATGTCCTGTGATCAATAATCAAGGGAGATCCTTCTGAAGAGCAGACTTAGGGGCTACCAGTTAGCTGAATAGGACACCCTCTTCTTTGCCAGGGAGTGGGTCTTGTCTATTTCCGTTTAGCAGGGTGTATTATGGATAACAGTGTCAGGATGGTATGCATTTTTCTCCCCTTTTCCAAATGGGGGTCTCTGCTGTAGTTAATTGTTCCTCCCTCCACTACTGATATTGGTTAATTTGATCATTTAGCCATAGATTGCTGGACCATCTAAACCTGACCAAGAAAAACAGACATCTTGGACTTGGAGCTGGATGTAGAGACCGATGAGGTTTTAGGCTATCTTAACTTGGGTAAGGGTTGTATTTGCGAGCTGGACAGCAAAAGCTATTGACTATGGTAAACATTTGTTATGTTTCTGATACCCCTTTATTCCAGATTTGTTGTCTCTTCTTTGTTTAACGGAACCCTGGTTATATTTGAGGAACCATCCTCACCTCCCATCCAGACTGTGGGCTCCGGTTGGGTGGGACCCCACTCTTGGCTCCATGGTGGACCATGGACCCAGGCCTCTCCTGTCAACACCCTGGATATCCTTCACATAGTAACTGCTTCAACGTTGGCCACCTACTCAAGCCATCTTCCTCATGCCTTTGGGAACTATCTATGTCCAGTTTGTATTTGATGAAGGAGTGGTACTGTGCAGGGCTGACTTTATGGCCAGGTTGACCAGATAATACCTAATTTCTGTTTGTTACCTGTTGTCCTGTGATCAGGTATCCCCTTGCCAGTAGTTTTGGGACTGTCAGAACTGCCCTCCCCTAGCCGAGAAGGGTGGGCACCTAACCCAAGCCAAGGCAATTGGGCTCCCTCTCTGGACACTGGGTCTTGAGTAGAGTGCTGCAAGAATAGGAAAAATAGATCCAGTCCATTCTCTCAAGGTCTGGTACCTTTACAAGACTGTTGAGCAGTTTTTGCTACTCAGATCACAAGCCTACTCGGTCTGTCATTGTCCAGACCTGTTGCTCCAGCCTTTCCATCAATTCTGTGCCCATCCTAGATCATTCCAATAAATTCCTTTTCTGCTTACCTCAGCCAGAGTTGATTTCTGTGGTTTGCACCTCCAAGGCCCCCTGGTAATGCACTCTCTGCCTTTCTCACACACACATACCCCTTCACAAGTGCCCCTGATTTAAGTTTTAATTATATGTCATTTATATAACATTGCTGGAGTAATGACAGAGGACATACAAGATTTTGCTTGGGGTGATCCTGGAGAGAATATTTCAGAACTTCCTGCCTTTGTGAATGACATTATTTTAAGGTGATTTTGCCTATTTATGTCCCCATACTGTACAGATTTGATTTCATCCACTAGACTAGAATCTCTATAAGGAAGGGCAGGGTCCTGTTTTGTTGATAGGTATATCCCTAAAGTCCAGCCTGGTGCCTGGAATAACACCAATGTTTTGGTTGGTTTATTCAATATGCATATACATTGATGTTATTCCCCCTTGGTCTAGTCACATTAGGTTTGTTCGTTCATTCAATAAATATTTGTTCCTGTGGGAATAGAATGGTGAGCAAAACCATAATGGCATCTGCTCTCAATGGTACTTTTAGCTGTAGCTGTGTAACTCAGGTTCACTGGGAAAGATTGATTAAATATGTTTTAGTTTTTGAGAATTTGAGACTTAAGTGCTATAATATAGGTCAGCTTATTCCCCAGGCCAGCCAGAGTTTGTCTCTGAATTCCTTTTCTGTGACCAGCTGGAGAAAACACTTTGCTTTTAAAAGGCACAAGTGATTTAGTCAGACCCTAGTGTCCCTATCTTAAGGTCAATTGATTTTGTAGCTTAATTACATCTGCAAAAATCCCTTCACAGCAGCACCTGGATTAGTTTTTTTTCTTCCTTCCCCCTTCCCCCTCCCTCCTCCCCCCTTCCCTCCCTTCTTCTTTCCTTCCTCTCTTTTTTTTTTGGCAGTTGTATTGAAGGATACTATAAATATTACCCTAAGTATGTATGTACCACATGCCATATTTTGGGGGTGGGGATGGGGGTAATGAAACCACACAATGATTGTGTCAGACATATTTTTTAAAAAAAATTGAGACTTCACTGAGGACTAGAACAATTTTCCAGTGTCATGTCAGAATTTAAAGTAATGTTCTACAGCTCAGTTAAAACAAGTCCATTTTATATTTATTTTTTCTTACATTTTTATTGACATATAATTCACACATCACAAAATTCACCCATCTTGGTCTTTTTTTTTTTATGAGATATAATTCGTATCACTTAAATTTCAGTTTCACCATTTTAAAGTGTGCACATTAGTGGTTTTTAGTATACTAAAATTGTGTAATCATCATCACTAATTCTAGAATATTTTCATCATCCCCAGATTAACCCTACCTCCATTAGCAGTCAGTCATGGTTCTCCCTTCTACTAGCTCCTGGCAGCCACTAACCAACTTTCTGTCTCTGTGGATTTGCCTGTTCTGGACATTTAATATAAAGGTAATCATACATTATATGGCCTTGTGTGACTACTTCCTTCACTTACTATAAAGTTTTCAAGGTTCATGTTTTGGCATGTAGCATTTCATTCCTTTTTATGGCTTAATAATATTCCACTGTGTGGATATACCACATTTTGTTTATCCATTTATCAGTTGAGGTATTTGGATTGTTTCTACCCAGGATTATGCATAACAGTGCTATGAACATTGATATACATGTTTTTGTGTGGAGATATGCTTTCAGTTCTCTTGAGTTTACACCTGGGAATGAAATTACTGGTAACTCTATTTTAACGTTTTGAGGAATAGCCAAGCTGTTTTCCAAAGTGCCTGCACCATTTTACAATCTCATCAGCAATATATGAGGGTTCCAATTTTTCTCCATGCCCTTGGTAACACTTATTATTGCCTATCTTATTGATTTTAGCCATCGTAAAAAAAAAAAATTTTTTTTAAAGTGGTATCTCCTTGTGGTTTGGGTTTGCATTTCCATAATGACCAATGATGTTGACCATCTTTTCATGTGCTTATTGGCCATTTGTATAACTTCTTTGGAGAAATGTGTATTTAAGTTGTTTGTCCATTTATTTTTGAGTTGTAAAAATTTTAGATATATTCTGGATACAAGTCCCTTATCTGACATATGATTTGTACCTATTTTTTCTGTCTGTGGGTTGTCTTTTTATTTTCTAGATGGTGGTGTTTGAAATGCTTAGTTTTAAATTTTGCTGAAGTCCACTTGTTAATTTTTTATTTACTTGCTTGTGCTTTTGGTGTTGTACCTAAAAAACAATGGCCTATTCCAAGGCAATTTATCATGGGTTTTCTTTTTCTAAGGGTTTTATAGGTTTTCTAATGGTTTTATAGTTTTAGGTCTCTGATACATTTTGAGTTAATTACTGCATACAGTATAAGGTAAGGGTCCAACTTTATTCATTTGCATAAGGATATCCAATTATCCCAGCATGACTTGTTAAAAAGACTATTCTTTCCACACTGGATTTTCTTGGCATTATTATTGAAAATAAATTGACCATAAATGGAAGGGTCTTTCTGAACTCTCATTTCTATTCCATTAATCTATATTTCTATTCTTGATTACTATAGATTTGTAGTAAGTTTTGAAATTAGGAAGTGTTAATCTTCCAGACTTGTTCTGCTTTTTCAAGATTGTTTTGGCTAATTTGGATTTCCATAAGAATATTAGTATCAGTTTGTCAATTTCTGTGAAGAAGGCAGTTGGGATTTTGATAAAAATTGTGTTGAATCTGTAGATCAATTTGAAGAGTATTACCATCTTATCAATATTAACTCTTCAACCTGTGATTATGGGATATCTTTCCTTTTATTTATTTATTTATTCCATTTATTAGGTCTTAGTTCTTCCAACAATGTTGTATAGTTTTTGGTGTACAAGTCTTATGCTTCTTTTATTAAATACATTAGTAAATATTTTATCCTTTTTGTTGAAATCATAAATGGAATTTTCTTAATTTCATTTTTGGGTTCGTTGCTAGTATATGGCAATACGATTTATTTCTGTATATTGATCTTGCATCCTTCAAGCTTGTTGAATGCATTTGTTCTAGTAGTTTTGTGTGTGTGTGTGTATATTCCTTAGGATTTTCTATATACAATATTATGCCCTCTGCAAGTAGAGATTCCTTTCCAATCTGGATGCATTTTAAAAATTAACTAGTTAATTATTTTCTGCATAATTGCCTAAATGACTAGAATCTTTAGTATAGAGTTGAAGTGGAGAGAGCAGACATTCTTGTTTTGTTCCTAATCTTTGTGGGAAAGCTTTTGACCATTATGTGTGGTGTTAGTTGTGTGTTTTTTTGTAGACAGCCTTTATTGGGTTCAGGAAGTTCCCTTCTCTTCCTAGTTTCTTGAGTAGTTTTTTTTTTTTTTCATGAAAGTGTATTGGTTTTTGTCAAACCATAAATTAGTGTTTGACTGACTAATTGAGAGAAGGTGTGTGTATACCAGGAGCCAGGAACCTGGAGGTGTCATGTTAGAATTCTGCCTACCACAGTGTGGGCCTCTTGAATGTGGGATAAAGCTCTGGCGTGGTTGAGAAGAGGGCTACAAGACCATTAACCAGTCACCTTCATCTAAGAGGACATTGACATGCCTATGGAGCCCTAGTGGTGCAGTGGTTAAGAGCTTGGCTGCTAATTAAAGGTCAGCAGTTCAAATCCACCAGCTGCTGCTTGGAAACCTATAGGGCAGTTCTACTCTGTCCTATACGGTCTCTATGAATTGGAATTGATATGATAGCAACAGGTTTGGTTTTTTATGGAGGGCACCTGTGTTTTATTGACTACACAAAAGCATTCAACTGTGGATCATGACAAATTATAGATAACGTTACAAAGAATGAGTATTCCAGAACACTTAATTATGCTCATGTGAAACCTGTACATAGATCAAGAGGCAGTTGTTCGAACAAAACAAGGACAGACTGCATGGTTTAAAATGAGGAAAGGCATGTGTGAGGGTTGTATCCTTTCACCATACTTATTCAATTTGTATGCTGAGTAAATAATCCGAGGAACTGTACTATATGAAGAAGAACACTGCATCAGGTGTGGAGGAAGACTCATTAACAACCTGGGATATGAAGATGACACAACCTTTCTTGCTGAAAGGCAAGAGTACTTGAAGCACTTACTGATGAAGATCAAAGATTATAGTCTTCAGTATGGATTACACCTCAACATAAAAATCCTCACAACAGGATCAGTACACAATGTCACAGTAAACAAAGGAAATATTGAAGTTGTCAAGGATTTTGTTTTACTTGGATCCACAATCAATGGTCATTGAAGCAGCAGTCAAGAAATCAAACGATGCATTGCATTGGGCAAATCTGCTTCAAAAGACCCCTTTAAAGTGTTAAAAAGGAAAGATTTCACCTTGAGGACAAAGGTGCACCTGACCCAAGCCACAGAATTTTCAGTTGCTTCATATGCATATGAAAACTGGGCAATAAATAAGGAAGACTGAAGAAAAATTGATGCATTTAAGTTGTGGTGTTGTTGAAGAGTATTGTATATACCATGAACTGTCAGAAGAACAAACAAATCTGTCTTTGAAGAAGTACAGCCGGAATGCTCCTTAGAAGTGTGGATGGTGAGAATGTCTCACTTGGCTTGGACACATCAGGAGGGACCAGTTCCTAAAGAAGGACATCACACTTGGTAGAGAGCAAAAAAGAGGAATACCCTTAACTAGATGTATTAACACAGTGGCTGCGACAGTGGGCTCAAACATAGCAATGATTGCGAGGATGGCGCAGGACTGGACAGTATTTCATTCTGTTGTACATAGGTTCTCTATGAGTCAGAACTGGCTTGATGGCACCTTACACCAACATGTTTCCTAAATAGGAGACCATACTGAGAGAAGTAGAATTAGGGTCTTAGTAACAGTTTCTGAGCCTACCTCATATGGCGGGTGAGAGGTATAAAGTGTGAATGCCAAGAATGGGCAGGAGAGAAACTAACTTCCTTGGACACATAGCTTCATCACCCATCCATGCATTCCAGAAATATTCATTGACTACCCACTATAAGTCAGGCACTATGATAGCCCTTAGATATAGAAATGTGAGAAGAAATAGACATAGTCCTTTTTCTCATGGACATTACTGTCTATCTGGGGAGTCATACATAACTTAAATATTCCTCAAAGTAAAAGCACACTTAAACTGAGATAAGGAAGGAAAGGAAAAGTACTGTGAGAGATAACAGAAGTTATGGTTAAAGTGGGATTTGAACCAACATTTGTCACATTCTTGGGGTCACACTTTATGTAGTTTACTTACAATGTCACTGTAGTTCATCCACTTCCTTATTATTGATTTTTTGGTTTAATAATCTTGATTGAGCTCCTCCTATCTGCCAAGGATCCTACCATGCTAGGCCCCATGAACAAGATAGGTAGAGCTCCTACTGCTCGTTGGGGAAATTGCAAGTGAAAAGATAATTACAGTTGAGTGTGATAAATGCTAGAACAGGGGAGATAAGGCTTGCTATTACAGCTCCTAGGAGGAGTGTGTATTTCTGATTTGGAAGAAGACTATAAGGGAGGGAAGGCTTCTTGTTGGATGCAAATAAGGTTGGGGGGTTTAATAGGGGGAGGGGTGGGATGGGATAGAGGAGAGTGTTCCGGGCAAAGTAGCAAGCATGT
Organism: Elephas maximus indicus; assembly: GCF_024166365.1. Lineage (NCBI taxonomy): Eukaryota > Metazoa > Chordata > Mammalia > Proboscidea > Elephantidae > Elephas > Elephas maximus. Next base: position 121,977,340 of record NC_064819.1, on the reverse strand, counting down.
ACAATCATCCAGAGAAGAGAGAAAGCATGGAGTGTGAGGAAGCAGAAGTTCAGTTCAACTAGTGTTTGGAGGATTACAGGGTGAGGTGGGCAGTAAGTAGCAAGTCCTCAGGGTGGAGAGGTAAACAAGAAAAAAGCCTTAGGGATATGTCAAGGAGGTGAGAGCTTCTTTTAAGAGGAATAGAAACCCATGATAGTGTTTTAATCAGGAGAAGTTCAGATTTACATACTAGACTGAAGACTGTGGCAAATTCCTGCCTTTCTCAACTGGATGAAAGGTAGTGCCTTTAGGAAAGATAGTGAACACAGAGGGGAGGAGCTGGCATTTTTTTTTTAATAACATATTTCATTTTAAGTGTCTGGAACTTATACAAGTGAATATGTTCAGTGGATGAGCATTGGTTACACTGGTCTGAAATTGGGGAAAGAAACCTGGATTGGAGATGTAGACATGTCTTTTGTGGAGTTGGGAGGGGGGTCAGAGGGTTATGCTTTGAGAATCTAATAAGTCAGAGAACCACTTTCCAGAGAAGTGAAAATATACATACGTACAAAAAGAACTGGATGAAAATTCTGGGGATGGTCTCCCTGAAGGCCAAGCATGGATCCCAGTCTAAGAACCCACATTCCTGGACTTCCCTAAGTTATCACAGGTAACTGCCTACCTGGCTGTTTGGAAGTGAACTCCCCTCAGGTCTTCTAGCAGCCGTTACCTAAGGTTAAAGGTAAGGTACATCAGTCACTGTTGGAGGGGTCCAGGGTGGCTGACCCTGGCGCTCCTCTGAGGCAGCAGTGTCTCAAAGGCTGTGGGAGGAAAGCCCCGTTTGATCCGTGTAGATGATGATGATGATGATTTTAGGCTTTGCCCTTTCAATCTCTAAATTGCCTGTAAATTTACTGCTTTTTTTTTTTTTTTTTTAGGAAACCCTGGTGGCTTAGTGGTTAAGCACTACAGCTGCTAACCAATGGGTCGGCAGTTCAAATCCGCCAGGCGCTCCTTGGAAACTCGATGGGGCAGTTCTACTCTGTCCTATAGGGTCGCTATGAGTCGGAATCGACTCGACCGCACTGGGTTTGGTTTTTTTTTTTTTTGGTTTTTCCTGCTTTTTCGGTTCGTCCCTCATTTCGTTTTTCACCGCGGTTCCCTCATCTTTCTTTGCTCTCATTTTAAATTCCCAATCGTGCATTTTCTGGCGCTAGCAAGATTTGAACAGAGTCTCTTTTTAGAAGGGTTGCATTCGCAGTTTGCACTTCAAGATCCAGATCCAAAACCCACCCTCTGGCCTTCGTCCGCGGAAAGGGGGCGGGTGGGAAGCGCGAACCTTATCTCCCGGGCTCCGCCTCCAGGGGGCTGAGAGCGAGTTTCCGAGCGCTCTGCACTGGCCGCTGCAGGGAGACGCGACTCCGGGCGGAGGGCAGCAAACCCGTTTCAGCCCTGGTTTTATCCAGCTTGGGCTTGTCACTGCCTGGGACACCACTGCACCCCTCACGGAACCCGCGGTTGCCTGCGACAGCAACCCCAACCTGGACGTAGCTCCAGGTAAGGTAACACTGCCTTCTCCCTCGCCTGCTAAGGATGACATCTAGGGAGCTTCAGAACCGGCCCTGTAAGGATTGCAATTTGGCAGTTTGGCTGTACTGAAGGTGCAGTTTTTCTCGCCGTTTTGAAGCGGTTGGTGAACTAGCGGGTAAACTGCACTCAAGTTGACAGCAGTGATGTCAGGGTTTGTCTTGCAAAGTTACTTGGTGCTAGTGAATCTTGAAAGGTGAGCTGGGCGCCAATTTCTGTGTTTGGTCTCTGAAAATGACTGATATGCGGAGATTGCTCCCCCAAACTCATCCTCCTCGCTCTTCATCTTCCCGGCAGGATCTCCAGCGTCCACATGTGGCGCGGTGGGAGGCATGACGCAGAGAGCGCAGGGCGGTGGGTCTGGGAGCCTGTGGGGTCCATTAGAAATTCTTTAAGGTGGTTGCACATTAAAATCACTGGGAGCTTCAAAAGATTCGGTGCTTGAGCAGGGCCCCAGAACAATTAAATCAGAATTTCTGGGGGTGGGACTTAGGCGTCCACATAACCAAAAACCAAAACCCAAAAAACCCTCCGGTGATTCCAAAGTGCAGTCGAATTTGGGATCCTGTGCATTAGAACAGCGATTCTCCAAGTGTGGTGTCTGCTGGCAGCATCAGCATAACCTGGGAACATGTTAAAAAAAACCGTTGCCGCGAAGCGATTCTTGCAAAATCTAGGGCTCCATCCCCACGCTGCTGTTGGGGTTAGGTGCCACTGAGTCGATTCTGACTCAGAGCAGCCCCACGAGACAGTAGAACTGCCTCAGTTTTCTAGGCTGTATATATATTTTTTAATCTTTATGGCACAGACCATCAGGTCTACCATATCAGAAACTCTAGGGTAAGGAGCATCCATTAGTGGCTTCAGAAGCTCTCCAGGTGACGCTAGTGCTCCCTTTAAGTTTGAGGACGATTGAGTTAGATCGCAGGAAACCTAAGGGCAGACACCTGTGAATTCCCTTCTGTGGAAGGAAAAGCAGACAACTTCTCAGCAAATCTTATTCATCAATAGATATTTGCTCATATTAAAAAAAAAAAAAACTGGAAACTTTGAAAGATCGTATAGAGGTTACAGATTTAACCATCCTTTTGAGTAATTTTCATATAGAGTTTGCATACTTGCTTTAGGAGAGAACAGTAATTTTTCTTCTTTTTGAGGAGTTGAAATGAAGCCAAGGAAGAAATGTACATATGAGTCTTCTAGCTGTAATGACGTATCTTTGGCAGCCCACGAGATGATCCTGGTTCATCACTGTCAATTTGTGCAGATTACAGGACTCATATGCAGTACTTTTATTTATTTATTTATTTTAAAGCTGTTGGAAGTGTAAGAGACTCATGCCAAGTCTCCAGAGTGAAAGGGAATTCAGCATTGCAGGTCCTTGGATTATCTGGTGTATTCTTTTTTTAAGTAGAGATCTGAGATTTCAAAATTTTGGCTGAAAAAATCCCAGCTGTTCCTAAGCCATTAGTTCAGAAATAGAATGACATAGCAAATGGGCTTAAATGGATTAGAAAATCTGACTTTGGATAAGAAAAGCTAGAATAGGCATGACTCCAGTCCCAGCATATTTGTGCTGTCGTGAACACTGTGATAACTGTACTAAGACTTTATGTAGAGAACAGTTATTTTCCAAGCAGTTGTTTTCTGTGCCAATTTGTGATTGAGACTGGTTAAAGGGACAGGTACAAAGAGGCATTTAGAGAGTTGTGGGAAAATACAGATAGTGGTTAGGAACAGCCTTTGGCTGAGGCAGATGAGGCAGACCTGGCCTTCTACTTGCTCTGTGCCCTTGAACAGTTACATAACTCCTCTAACCTTCACTTGCCTCATCTGTAAAATGGGCACTGTAGTAGTATCACACTTACCTCATAAATGTCACACTGTTATGAAAACTAGATAAAATAATGCTTCTAAAGTATCTAAAATCCCCCCAAATCAAACCTGTTGCAACCCCATGTGTGCAGAGTAGAACTGCTCCATAGGATTTTCAAGACCGTGACCTTTCAGAAGCAGACCACATGGAGCCTTTCCTCTGAAGGGGCCTCTGGGTAGGTTCAAACTGCCAACATTTTGGCTGGTTGAGTGCTTAACCACTTGCATCACCCAGGGTCTCCTTCTAACGTATCAAGCACATAGTGAATTAAATATTTGTTAGCCCAAAATACACACAAACTAAATAAAAACCTAATCCCAAACACCTTAAAATGAAAAAAATGCATTGATGCATGGTCAAATTTTGTATTTCCATGCCAGCCACACCCTTAGAAGTCATAGTTTTTCCTTTTTACCAGAATGTGAACATCTGGGCATCCTCTAATTGCCTTCTAATGCTAGTAATGTTTGAGTTTTATAGCTCAATTAAATTGCATGTGTCTTTAGTTTTATATGGGACTTCTTCAAAAATTTTAATGGATCAGCTTCCAGTCAACAACCTGGTCTTTACTTAGTTACTATCTGTGTTGAAGGATTCCACCTGCCAGGGGAAGTTTTATAATCTACTAATGTTCACAGTTAAATGGCCTTAAAATCTGGCTCTCCAGATTTTGATAGAAAATTCAAATGGTAAGAGAACATCTAGAAACTGCATGGTGTGGCCTCAAGAGAACCATTTTGGAAGTACTCTCCAGCGTTTCTCAGGTTCTTGAGAGAAAGATTAAAGTAAAACCTTATGTAGTTACAGCAAGGGTTGTTCAAGACAATATAAGAGAAAGCAAAATAAGGACATAGAGCAAGGGCAAGCCTAAACGGGCAAAAGAGAGGTGAGGTAATTTAAGAAGTCCTTTTCCTTCTTAACTGCAATAATTTCAGAATACTAAAAATCACACACACAAAAGCAATTCCTTTCATATTTGATTGGAGCTAATCTGGACAATCCTCTTAGGACTGAATAGTTCTAGTTAAAAAATATTTATAGTATTCCAAAAAGGATGCCAAATAATTCTGTACTTTGAAAGTGATCTCGATTCGTCTTAATCTCAGAATAAGTTGAATATTAGATTTTCAACTTAGAGTGCCTTTTTATGATTCCTCTTGCATCTATACCCTACCTGTTAGCAGTCTTTAGTGACTTCTAGAAGACTAAACATAAAGCGTGTTCCAGCATCTAGTAACTCCTGCATTCAGATAATCAGGCCTCCATAAGGATTCTTTTAACACTACAATTTAATGTTAAATTGAATGTAGTTAGAATTTAATGTTATTAAATTAAGTGTAATTATAATTTGGAAACCCTGGTGCTGTAGTGGTTAAGAACTACAGCTGCTAACCAAAAGGTCAGCGGTTCAAATCCACCAGGCGCTCCTTGCAAACCCTATGGGACGGTTCTACTCTGTCCTATAGGGCGGCTCTACTCTGTCTTACAGAGTCGCTGTGAGTCGGAATCGACTCAAAGGCAACGGGTAATTATAATTTAGTGTAAGTAGGGTTTCCTATTTGGCTCACTATGGAATGAGGAGTAGCTGTGGGGATAAAAAAGGAAGATCAGAGGCACATCTCTTGATGGGGAAAATACAGGCATGTGGGACTCAAAATCTCAGTAATCAAATTATGTGTTCTGGGTAATGTAACTGAAGAACTAAAATAGTTTGTCATGTTGCAATTCAGAGTGACAGGACGTGGCAGCCCTGCCTGTAACGAGTGGCCAATTAGGAATGATTAATATTGCAATGTCCCGCAGTGACTTCATGGTTCTCCACTTAGATGCCTCAGGCCTGGAGTAGAGATCATCATAAAGAAGTTAGCTTAATTGCACTTGGTTTACATAACCTGGCTCACTTAGAAAGGCTTTGTTGAGCATTACGTGGCATTAGGTTCATTCTGAGGGTCCTATTTGTTCCAAAGTGAATGGTTTTACCATTAAGGCCAATCTTGAAACTCATGTGAGTAAAACACATCACAGGAAATGAATACATGTTTTTATTTTTGTATTTATTATCTTTGGATTATATTTTCAGCAGGCAATAGTAAGACTTTAGCTTGATTCATTATCATTTCTTGTAAGAAACAAAGTTAAAATGTTTATTTCTGACAGGTGGTACAATCTTACCAAAAGAGAATTACCCAGGGAGACCAAGTTCCCCCAACCTTCTGTATAGACTCCTGGTCAAGGATACAGAGCCTGTAGCCAGACTGCCTTGCCTTGAATCCTGGCTCTACCACTTGCTAGTTGTTTGAACTTGGACAAGTTATATAACCTCTTTTTGCTTCTGTGTCCTCAACTGTAAAACAGAGGTGATAGTACCTACCTCAGTGGGGTTGCTGTGAAGCTTAAATGAGTTAACATATGTAAACTTTTTAGAATAGCACCCGGCTGATAGTTAATGTGGAGTAAGCGTTTGCTATTATTTTACATTAAGCATTATGGAATGGCCTAAGCTGAAGCTCTCTTCCTGCTTTCAACTCTAAAACTGGGACCTAAAAAAGGAAATAGTACTTTAGGTTATTAATATAAATGTTCATTTCATGGTTTTCCCATTTTCGCTAATGGGAAGGTTTGTTTCAGAATAAGTGAGGTGCTTCAAGCTTCTCAGTAGAAAAACTGCATTTTGAACAAGAAAATGATCAGTTTGATTAATTTATCATGAAAACCCAAAAACCCACTGCCATCAAGTCGACTCTGACTCATAGAGACCCTGTGGGACAGAGTAGAACTGCCCCGTAGTGCTTCAAATGCTGTAATCTTTAAGGAAGCAGATTGCTGCGTCTTTCTCTTATGCAGCGGCTGGTGGGTTTGAACTGCCGGTCTTTTGGTTAGCAGCTGAGTGTTTTTACCACTGCGCCACCAGAGCTCCTCTTATTGTGAAAAGGAGTGAAGTAATCGTGTTCTTTATAACGAGAGGAACTGTGACATGTCTACACATGAACTATATCCATAAGACTTGTGTGTACTCAAGGAATTTTTAGAATGGTAAGAGATATAGAACTTCTCTAATATAAGTGAACAAACGAGACAGCATTCTTGGCCAAGGCTCATGAATAACTAGTGGTGGCCCTGGATAGCAACTCAGGTGTCCTCTTTTCTACTCAGAACATTTTTTACTCAACTACCTGGCCTTATGAAAAAAATAGTTAATGTAACAAAGAGACATATTATAAAAATGGCCTAGGGGTGGTGTCTGATCTCCTTTAAGTTCACAAGGGAGAAGGAGAATCAATATCAGTAGTCCGAGGCTGATTCCTATGAGGTGGAGGTCAGACATGCCTCCTCTCTCCGCTATGTTTACCAATTGTGACAGCAACCATCCCTCCGAGGGCACTCTCTACTTCTCTGCTGGGTTCGATAATTCATTGCAGTGGCCACACAAACTCACAGACAATACTCACGATTATGGGGTTAATTAGGAAAGTAACAGTTACAACTCAGGTTCAGGAAGATTCAGGATACAGTTCTTCCATCAGGGCAGCCTCTTCCAGCTGCGCTTGCAGGCGTGTCTTTCCCTGGCTCTTGGTCTCTGCCCAAAGGTACTCAGCTTTCTCTCTCCCTGGGCTGGGAAGCCCAACACACTATCTCCTGCTGCAAGGTCTCTGCCACCACTTCTCGATGGCTTCAGTGTTACAGCACTTTCTCTCTCGGTTCCAGAGGCTTCTCAGTTCAGGGATCCCGGGTTCAAAGGATGTGCTGGCTCCTGGCTGTTCTTATTGGTGGTGGTGGGATCTTCTCTTTCCTGCCCAGTCGGGTGGCAAAACTGACCAGTCCCTTTGGTGGGCCACATTTGCCCTACCACACAGCCCTACCCAATCGCTTGGGTTACAAGATGATGGCTAGACAGGCGACACAAAACTGATCCATTGCACCACACATATAATCCAAGTTAAAGTAGAATGCGGTTGGAATACTATAGATCTGCTGGTCCCACTTATTCCAGTTTAATTTCAAGGCTATTTATTTAAAAGATTTTCTTAATGAAAAACCGCTAAAAACAATGTATTCACAATGCCGAGAAAATAAAGCTATCTTTTGTGAAAAGAGTAATATATATATATATATATACACACACACATATTTAATTTTTTTTCCTATGTATGGTTTGTCTTTTCAAAGGGTTCAATTTAATTTTTTTCTTTGTTGTTCCCTTGGCATTTTGGTTTTTACTAATGAAAAACTTGAGATCTGAAAATTTTAGGAAACGTTGACAGTTTTCTCAAGTCCAAGTTTGGTGACCTTCTGGGAGCCCTGCCAGTTACTTGTGTTTGATTCAGTGTTTAGTTTTTGTTTTGGCTTGTCTTGTTTTGATCTTGGTCAATTTAGCCATGATTGCAATGTTATGTTACTCAATAACTGTTTGTTTTTATAGTTATTGGTGTCAAGAAGAAAAGATTAAGGCTCAAGAAAAGTTCCTTTCTTATTTAAAGTAAAAAGAATTTCTAGTGAAGTTTGAGATTTATAGAAAGTTCTTCTAAAAATATTCCCTTGACATTATTCAGTATTTTAATTTTTTATTTTATAATATGGACAAATAAAAACACAAAAAAAGTATCATATTTTTATGGTCACTTGGAAATCCATAGGTGACTCAATGATTGAAACAATGTATTAAAATGTATAATTTTTTATTCTAAACTTTGTCGTGTACCTATCTTGCTACTTCATTAGGAAGAGAGAGGTTGATTCTACCTTATGCAGTGTGTGTAGACACCTGTTTTCCAGTAGTAGCCAGAATTAGATAGGTTATTAAAGATAAGACAGGGAGAAACATTCCTAGTGAGTGTTCAGCCATTCATCAAATTAAGTACCTACCAAGTGCTTGGACAGCCTACCACTGGGCATTCCGAGAAGTTTAGTTTAGTGAGTCTATTAATACTAAGTTGGCAGTTTCTTTTTTTAAATGGAGAACTCCCTTCAATTTATTGTATAAGAAGAACATTTTGTTAATATCTTAAAAAATGTATAAGGCAAAAAAGAGTATTGATTTAAATTTAGAAAAATTGACAAGCATAACATGACGTATTACTTAATTTCTTCTCAAAATGTTTTTGATTCTCATTAGATGTAATATCATGTATCAATCTTTAGAAAGAGTGGAATATGATTTTAAATAATATTTTGCCAAGTAGTAGAGAGATTATCCCAGAATGAGGCTTTGTGGAGAAGATAAACACCCAGGGTCTTGAGAATGCTGAGAATCCACGCAACTCTCCATGACTTCCCTGTAGAAAATCACCTTTTCCTTTCTATAACCTGCCTTTTGGTCATTTTCAGCTCCTTCAGTTTTCTTTGTTAGCTAGCACCTCTTGTTTCAGATTTGAAATGAGAGAAGATGAAATAAATATCTGGGGAGCAGAGACGACATGAATGTCCCATAGACATTTCTGGGGAGCAGGAATGACATGAATAACTATTTTAAATAGAGTGCTACCTGCTGAGTTCTTACTTGGCTCACCATGTAATGAAGAGGGAACTGGGATGAAAAGGGAAGGTGAGATGCAGAGCTCCTGGTGAGGAAGTGTAGGCACATGGAACCTAATTCAAACTCCTGTATATTTAGTGGCAGCAAGCCATGTATCTAGCATGAGCAAGTAGGTGCCTACAATCTAGTTATATGTCATTTCTATACTCCCATTTGAATAATAATGATATTATTTATATTTATATGGCAGGTTCTAAATGAATGAACATTCTCATTATTTCTAGGATGATTCCTAGACCAGGAAATGGGAATCCGGTTTCTCATCTCAGCCCTGCCACCAACTTGCTGAAAAACTGGTAGCTTTGAAACAGCTACAGTTAGATATCTCTGGGCAGGTGTGGTCGTAATTTCTTCTTTCATTTTCTCTGTATACATATATTTTCTTGGTTGAAAACACCATTAGAGGTCGTCATGAAACCTGTAAAGAATTGCATCTTAGAGGATGGAGTAACATATCCTTTAGGAAATTAGTCTACTGAGAAATGTAGAATTCAGAATGAATATCCCTGAAATTATTATTATTACATACTGAATGTTCACTGAAGTTGAATGTTGCTGTGAAGGATGAATAACGAAATAACAGATCTTTTTATTTATAAATAGAAGATGTTAAACTCTTTTTCATGAGGCCTAAACCAATTTTTCTTTGGTCTCCAGTTAGGAATTATATAAAATTTTTTCACTGGTCTTTTCAACACTTGAAAATTTTTTTTTTTCTGATTCTAAATGATCAGTTTTGTGAGGGAAATCATGTTTTTAGAAGTAATCAAATTATATTTTTGAGCTCTAAATTACACGTTTCTTAAAATGTTAACAGTTGTGTTTGAGTGGTGGGATGATAGATTTTTTCCTGCTTTATTTTGTTCTATTTTTTTAATACACATGTATTTTATAATTCAAAAATAAATATATAATTATATGATTTGTAGATGGGAACATTTGAAATTATAATTTTGAATTCCCCCAAAAAAGAGAGAGAATGACTGTTGCCGTGTGATTACTTCACGTTTCTGTAACTTGGAAAGTACTTATTGTGCCAGATGTACTTTTAAACATCAGGCGTGCTAACTACAGATAATAAAATCTGGCTAAAATTGCACAAGGAAAAATTAAAAAAATTAGAAAATCAGTTTTTATTTGAATTGGAAAAGAATGTTATGTACTGTCTGTAGTACGTGGAGGCCATATAATAGTTAAGATCATTAGTGTTGTGCAGTCTTGACCCTTCCACTTCACCACCTGTGTGGCCTTATGCTCAGTACTTTACCTTTCAAAGTTTAGTTTGTCCATCTGTCAAGTGGGGATCAGAGGACCCACTTCATAGTATGGTTATGAGGGTTAAATGAAATAATGCACATAAAACCTTTAGTGTTATGCCTGACAGATAGAAATTACTCAAATTACCTCAAAATAGTTATTTACCATAGAAAGTGTTAATAGTCTCCCTACTTCTAAACCTTTCCACGCTTATGATTTGGAATTCTACCTCTTGGTTAGCATATTTCTCTTTTTTAAAAATTGTTTTTACTCTTTTTCTGGCTTTTAAAAATTATATTAAATATACATGTAACAAAATATCTCAACATTCTTTACATGGACAATTTAGTAACATTAATTGTATTTATCATGTCGTTCAACCATCACCATTATTTATTTCCAAATTTTTCCATCATCCTTAACAAACTTGGTGTCTCTTAAGCAATGAGTCTCTCTCTTCTCCTCTCTCCTGCCCCTGGGAACCACTAACAAACTTTGGTCTCTATACACTTGCCTATTCTCGATATTTCATATAAATGAGGTCGTATAATATTCTTTCGTGACTGACTTATTTCACTCAGCATAATGTTTTTAAGGGCCACCCACATCATAGCTTCTATCAGAACTTCACTTTATGGTTGAGTAATAATCCATTGTATTTACATACCACATTTCATTTATCCATTTATCTATTGATGAAAGCCCAATCAAATAATAGGCAAAGGACTTGAATAGACATTTCACCAGGAAAGAACTAAAAATGGCCAATAAGCATATGAAAAGATGCTCAATATCTTTAGTCATTAAAAAACAAAAACCAAACCTGTTGCCATCGAGTTGATTTTGACTCATAGCAACCCTATAGGACTGAGTAGAACTGCACTGTAGGGTTTCCAAGGAGCAAGTGGTGGATTCGAACTGCCAGCGTTTTGGTTAGCAGCCAAGCTCTTCATCTCTGAGCCACCAGGGCTTCTATTTGTCATTAGGAAAATGCAAATCAAAACTATAATGAAATATAATTTCACACTCACTAAGATGGCTGTGGAGCCCTGGTGGCACAGCGGTTAAGTGCTTGGCTGCCAACTGAAAGGTCGGCAGTTCAAAACCACTAGCTGCTCTGTGGGAGAAAAATGTGGCAGTCTGCTTCCCTAAAGATTTACAGCCTTGGTATCTCTATGGGGCAGTTCTACTCTGTCCTACAGGGCCCCTATGAGTTGGAAATGACTGATGGCAATGGGTTTTTAAGGTGGCTGTGATCATAAAAATGGAAAACATCAGGTGTTGGCAAGGATGTGGAGAAATTAGAACCCTTATCTGTTGCTGGTGGGATTGTAAAATTGTGCAGCTGCTGTAAAAAGCAGTTTAGTAGCTCCTCAAAAAGTTACACATAGAATTAGCATGTGATCTAGCAATTCCACTCCTAGGTATAAACCCAAAAGAAGTGAAAGCAGAAACACAAATAGATACTTGTACACCAGTATTCATTGGAGCACCATTCACAATAGTCAAAAGGTAGTAACAGCCTAAATGTCCATCAACTTCTTTTGATGTGAGTATCTTCCATGCAGCCTAGGTCTTGAAGAGGTACATTCAGATTTTAGCCACTAGCCACTAAAATAGAAAAGTGAGAGTGTGGTAGAGGAGGATCTCTGGAAACGGGCAATGCACTGGCAACTCTAACAGGCTTTGGAGAGTAATTCTTTGTGACTCTGAGTGTTAATTCTGGGGTCTACGAGGTTGTCAACCTTTGCCATATTGCACAATTCCAGAAGACATTTCTGGTTGTTGGATGGAGTTGAGGATATCCTCTAGTCTTGCTTACAGCTGCCGGAAGTTTATCACAGTTCCTGGATTTAGCAGATGTAGATATTTCTTTTGTCAGAGCCCTAGACAGCTCATACGGTGCCTTTGTGAAAATTAGAAGGGAGCCTTTTCTCTGGGCACATGCAGCCCTGTACCAGGGCGCACAGCTTGACAAGCGGTGCAAGGGCTATGTTTAGTTTCAGCGTCCTTTTGCCACCTTGGCCACATGCCTTTGTGTTGCCGCAGGCCTGCCCTTGGTGCTTCTGTATGGGATATGCCTTAGTTCAAATGGTGCTTTAGTCACTTGTTAGCTTACACCTCTGGGCTAAGCTTTCAAGTGAGAGAAGGTGAAATAAAAACTGTGGGAGCAGGGATGACATTGGTAACTGTCTTAACTAGAGTGGTAAAGATAGAGTTCCTACTTGGGCCCCTATGGATTGAGAATGGAGCAGGGATGAAAAGGGAAGGTGAGTAGTTATTGATATAGAATAGTTAGAGCCATTTGTACATCTGTGTTTCCTTAACTGTGCCTCTAAATATTTTTGATTTTTAGCTGGCTGGATGGTATAATTTCAAAGTAGACATTTTTTTGGCCATATCTATTACATTATTAAATGCTAAGCTTGAGTAATTCAATGCATTTTAAATGTCTCTAAATCATTTAGATATGGTTGCCAAGTTGAATTTCACATCACTGTTCCAGTAACCTGCCATGTTTTTGAACTTTGGACCTAAAGCAGCCCAAGAAAGAATAAGAGAAGCAATTGTAGTTTCACAGTTTTGTAACTTTATTTGAATACTAATAACTTAAATGGAAAAATAAATGTGTGCATGCCTTCTTATCTACTATGGATATTATCCCAAAGATGAGCACTTATCATAAAGTTAGCTGAAGAGATTTTTTTCCTTCTCTTTCTGTAGTTTTAGAATTGCCAATTTTTTGGGTGAGGCCAACCTATCTTACCCAAGGGAGTATCCTTAAGGAATTCGCTGCTATACTGCAGAGCTGTAAATTTTCCAAATTGTGATAAGGAGGAGATGTAGCCCTGCTTCTCTAGTATGCGAGACCCTGCTACTGTCTATTACTCTAGAATCAAGAGAATTTCTAATTTTGGCTTTTTTTCTCTCAGGGTGCCTTTTTTCTTCTGGGATTCCTGTTTCCTCAGAGCCACCTACTGCTATGTTTTAAGGTAAAGGGAAAGGAAGAAGGCATATTTTATTACCTGCAAAAGTTGCAAGGACGGGTTTCAGTTTTTGTAGCTATTACTCTCGTTAGGGAATTGGGACATTTTAAACGGAAAAATACACGAATTTTGAGATATCAAGGAGGAGACACAGGAACTCCTGGGAAGCCAATAATGTTATTTTATGACATTCACAGAAAGTAGATGTTGGTAATGGTGAAAACATTGACTGTGTACTACATAAAAAGCTAGAAGAGAGTGATGAGTCAGCTAGTTTAATTTCAGTGGCTATTAGGTGTCTAGTGTGGCACAGTGTGCTGTAAGCAGACCAATTGCGAGACTGAGGCGAGCCATGACCCCAGTTACTTAGGATATAGTTGCGAGATGGACTATTTCTAGTACAATTTTTAGGAAGCAATATAAGACTGTGTGTAATTGAGCTCCAAATGCTCTCATACTGGAGGTAAGCAATGTAGAAGAATCCCTAGGTAGTACAAACTGTTATTGTGCTCAGCTGCTTACTGAAAGGTTGGCAGTTCGAGTCCACCCTTAGGTGCCTTGGAAGAAATGCCTGATGATCTACTTCCAAAAAATCAGCCATTGAAAACCTTATGGAGCATAGTTCTACTCTGACACACATGGGTCGCCATGAGTGGGAATCAATTTGATGGCAATTGAACTGGAAAGCAATGTGGAAGATTGATATGGTCCACTTTTGTCATGACTTGCTTTATGGAGGAGGTAGGACTTGCACTGGCTTCTTGAAACATGATTCAGTTTGGACAGATAGGGAATAAGGTAGATACTCTCATCAATATAAATCATAGGGCTGGAAAGTACCTTACAAATTGCTCTCTTTTGCCCCAACAATACTTGATACCTTAATCTCTCTCTATAGCATCCAATAAGCACACCATCTAATGCCAGCACCTCCAATATGGGAAACTTTAGGTTTTGGGGATATCCCTACCTATTTAAAACTTTTCCCTTAAACTAAACTGAAAATTTCCTCCCTGGAGTTTCCATGCTTTGGTCTTAGTTCTATACTCTGGAAGTGATAGGGCCAAGCCTAATTTCTTTTTCACCTGGCAGTCTTGGCCAGTATTTGAAGATGCCCCAGGTGGAACTTTATGTTCTAAAACTGTGTCTTTTTTTGAGATAGTTTGGGTTATATCTTTACTGCGGTCAGCCTTTCCTGGACACAATTCAGTTTTGATGCTCTCTGACCACTGAGCAATGTAGCTCAAGAGCAAACTAATTGTTGGCAGCCAGTTCACACTAATGACTTGAGTTTACCATCAGCTAAGGGCTTTAGCCTACTCAGGCCTGCTGCTGCTAAATCGATTCATTCCAATTCAGTATTCTATAATCCAGAGTTTGGATCCCCAGGACTTTCGTGTGTTTCTTTTGAATTTTGTCTTGCTGCAGTTGGCGCATTATTTATCCACATCTTTTTCATTCAGTCACTTAGAAGTCTTTCCTAGCTTTGCTTTGCCTAGGAATTTTATTTGCAAGTCATCATCACTGCCCTCATTTGAGTTACAAATAACAATTAATTGGACTGTGCAAATGGCAGAACTGTAAAGCATATCACCAGAAACCTCGTACCAAGGCTGGTATCAGCTGTCATTTAATTAGCTTACGTTTAATCATTTGTCTTTTTGAAATATCATGAACACAGTATTTGCCTGATGTCAGCCTGGTATGTCTATCAAAGAAGATAGGTTAGTTTGACATGATTTATTCTTGTCTCTTAACCAGCATTGCATAGAGTTCAGTGAATCATTCTCGGTAAGTTTTTTCAGTTCTTATGACAGAAGGGAGTTTAGAATATTTAATAACCAGTAAGGTCAGGACAGGACCAGTCAGGAGGGAAGTGTATAAACAACCTGAACAGTAACATTGTTTTATACCAGTTGAGTAAAATTCCTGTTCACATGCTTTTAACCCCCAGGCTTGTGGGTTTACCTGAAGGCATATATGCTGCTCTTGATGGAACAATTTCTGTCCCCCTTTGCCTTCTACTTCTTTCTTATACATACAAGATTGCATTACACCAAATTTCTGTAAGTTTGTGATGTTTATTGTTCAGACACTGAGTCTAGTCTGAAGGCACAAATTGAGGTATGGCACAAGAAAAGGCTTAGAGCAGGGGATGAGCACGGCCTTAAAATTTAAAGGACTTGACATGATTTGCCTGATGGTAATGGAGGGTTTGTTGTGTGAAAGAGTTGGAAATATGATATTTAGGTCTATGGGAGCTGGGTGAGAAAATGGAATGAGATTTGGAGTCCTTTCACAGAAGCAGTCACTGAAGCAGTGAGGATGTTGCACTCTCTGGGTGAGAGACAGTGGTCAGATGGCTGAGAACATGTCTGTCAGTAGAAGGCAAGGCAAAGATGAAGAAAAATTCAGGGACAGCTTTCAAGAGATAATGGAGAAAAACCTGTTATTGTACTATAAAACGGTGGTGGTGTTAGGTGGTGGTGTTGAGTTGATTTTGACCGACAGTGACCTCATGTGACAGAGTGAAACTGCCCATAGAGTTTTCCAAGCTGTAATCTTTATGGGAAGACATCACCAGGTCTTTCTCCTGCGTAGCCCCTGAGAGGGTTTGAACCACCAACCTTTTAGGTAGCAGCCAAGTGCTTAACCATTGTGCCACCAGGGCTCCTTGTAAAAGTTTACAAACCAAAACCAAACCCATTGCTGTTGAGTCTATTCTGACTCATGGCAGCCATAGGACAGAGTAGAACTGCCCCACAGGATTTCCAAGGCTGTAAATCTTTACAGAAGCAGACTGCCATCTCTCTCCCATGGAGTGGCTGGTGGGTTTGAACCGCCAACTTGTTGGTTAGCAGCTGAATGTTTAACCACTGCACTACTAGGGCTCCTTGAAAAAGGAGGCTTAGGAAGGCATGGTGATTTTTTTTTTTTTTGATATCTCATACTAGTTTTGTTTATCTTCTGGTGATTTTCTAAAGGGGTGGATAAATAATACATTTTAGAGTTCTTTAATGTTAAAAAATGAATCTTGTTTGCCAGGTGAAGTCTAGTTCTCAAACCATTTTCCTATAGAACTTTGAAGATCTTAATCCATCCTATTTTGGCTTCATTTTTGGTGATGATTCTCTAGACAGTATACATCCTCTCTTCACTTATCAACATGGATAGATTCTGAAGACTAGGTTGTTATGTGAAATCAGTGTTATGGGAATATGGAGGATGACTATATCATTACATAACTGCCAAATTATATCTTTACATAACTGCCAAACATGCTGAGAATCATGGCCCAGCCAAGTTGGCACATAACCTTAACCATCGAAACCAGAGTTACTCTCGTCTCACACCTCAGTGCTTGTTAATGCCAGACGTACATCATTAATGCACAAAATAGTCGAGTAGATTTTTTATTGTTGTAAATGTGAGATGTCAGATAATGACATAGTCAAGAAGTGAGGAGAAGGTGTACTTTTCATTCCTTTTTAGGTGTCCCCCCCCCCCACAGAAACTCTTGGAGTTTTTTGCTTTAACATTTGATTTATCATTTTTCACCAAAATGTGTCGAAGAGGGGTCTTTTTTTTCCCCATTCAAGCGACCTGGTACTTGTGAGATGCTTTCAATCCAAAGACTCAAATCTTTATTTAGCTTTGCAAACTTTTACCTTTTCTTTCATTATTTCCTTCATTATGTCTCTTTATTTTTTCTTTCTGAAGTTCTTTTTTTTAAAAAATATTTTATAAAATCTGTGTCCTTTTGCGTTATAATGTGGTTGAATTCTTCAACTTGATTCTGTATCTAGCTACTTCCCTTTTCAACTATGTCCATTATTAAGCTTTCAATTTCCAAGATCTTAATTTGTTCCCTTTTTATTCATGTAGTACGTAATCACACGTGTGTTTCTGAATATATTTAAGCCAGCCTTCTTTTTACTGTTATTAACTCTGTTTCTGTGGGTGTTTTTGTATTTGCTGTTTTCTATAGCTTGCCCCCAGTGTTTGTAGAGTTGGGCAAAGTACTAGTGTCTTATCTTCTAGACATGGTAACTACCTATATCTCTTGGGTTTTGCTAGCTGATAGCCTACCTGGGGTCTGTTTGCCAATCCACTCTAATGCCCAAACCCAGGGATTATCCTCAACACAAATGGAAAAGAGCTGCGTAATGTCCAAAAGGCCACTCTTCTTCCTCATTCTCAAGGATCGCTTCCTTCTCAGTCTGAGAGAAATCTACCTCTGTCAGTAACTCTTCCTTTTCCTGCTCTGAGAATCCCTTTTCTTCCAGCTCTGAGTAATCTTGTTCCCTGCCCTTCCAAGCAATATAGGCCTGTCCTTCCCAGCAATGTAGGCCATGGTATCACAGTCTTACTCTGACCATATTCTAAAGCACCTGTAATTGTAGCAAGGAACAAAAGTCATTTTGGTGTTAGCTTTATTACTTTTGCTATGAAGTTGATGTGTTGGACCAAGCAATATGTGGACAGCTATAATTTTTCCTCTGGGTTATTGGGTAATATGGCTCTGGGGATCCTGTCTGAGGTTTCTTCTGAACAACATCTGGACGATGTAGTAAAATAAGAGCATCTCCTTTTGGATAAAGTGTCACATATTGTAATCCTGAGACTGCACTTGGCATTTGTTTAGAAATGTCAGTATTCCAGGATGAACGAAGTCCAGTGCAGCTGTTTTTGCTTTAGACCACTGAATTTGAAAGTCTGCATAATAGAGCATAACCTTGGAGTGAATGGTAAGGCACGAGAGTTTCCTAGCTAATGAGTTTCTTGCTTTTAAATGGCAAAATTAATAATACTAATACTTCTACCTTGGGTTTGTGTAGCATGATCCCTGTTAGGATTCTTTTCTGTAAGATATTTAATAAATATTTACTAACAGGGTCACATCCTATAATTCAGTTTAACATAGAAGGAATTTAAAAATTATGTTGTATACATTGCGTATTGTTGTTATTTCCTAAGGTGTGAACCAAAATCCTTATAAAGTAGAATATTTTCTTGTTTTCTAGTTCTCTTGAGTTGGTTTTTTCCCAGGATAGTTCCCATTATACTCAGTTTGAAGTACAGTAATGTAAGTTTTCAGAATTCCAGGCATAGTTTTATTAAAATATAAGAATAAAACACATTCCAATGTGCAATTACTGCATTTTCCCTACTTTCCACCTTTTAAGAATATCTGTACAAATGCGATTTTACCACCTCATTTGAAAGAATATCAAGATTTGTGGTATTGCTAATTTTTATGTGTGCATGTGTGTTGAGAGCAATGTAAAATAGTGAAGCATTTGATAGAGTTTGTGTAGTGCTCACCATTTGTTTAAACCAAACCAACTCACCGTTGAGTAAATTCTGACTCATAACGATCCTACAGAACTGGGTAGAACTGCCCCATGGGGTTTCCAAGGAGTAGCTGGTGGGGTCAAACTGCCAGCCTTTGGTTAGCAGCTGAGCTCTTAACCCCTGAGCCAGTAGGGTTCCATTTGTTTAGGAGGAACATTTTCGTGGGATTCTTTTTTTTGTCTTGTTAGATTATTAAAATGATTATGAAAAGTTAGCTGTCAGACTGTTAATTGTTCATGTCTTTGGGGCTCTTTTAATATAATAGAAATGTTATAGGTATTATGAGTTTGATTATAAAATTTTAATTTATAGAAAATTCATAAGGTATTGCATCCAGTAGATCCAGTTTGGGAATAATGGAAAGAAATGAGCTTTTATTTGATTTAAAAAGCTAATTTTTAGCCTTATACTTAAAATAGTAAAATATGTAAGAGAACAGAACTGCAGCCATTTGAAAATGGAAGAGATCTTCAAGCTCATTTATCTCTTCACCCCGTTGTTTTACAGAGGCAATGGTGAGGCCTAGCTAGGCTCCTTTTCTTGCCCAGACACGTACAATATTTTAGTGACCTTGCTGGGCCTGGGACACAGACAGACTAGCTCCTAGTACAATCCTCTTTTCCAATAATGCCAGGAAAGAACTGAATATTTTGACTCATCAGTTTTTAGAAAAGGCATGTAAAGCCAGAATCTGTTATTGAACTGAATATAATACTTCCTTAATTAACAAATGCAGGAAGCCCATCATTTTTCCATACTAGAACTTCCTTGTGTGTAGTAAAAAGTTGAACACTAGTTTATTTTTGAGGATGGTCTTTTCTTTTTCCATTCTTTTGAACACGATTAGTCATGTTTTATTTGGTTCTCTTAAATGTCAGCATGGTAGATGCTGTTAGTTCACACTGACTCTTTTCCTCAGGAAACCTCCTCTGGCATACGTAGTAATTAGCAGTGGAGTCCTCAGGGACGTAAAAGGAGATGGTCTCACATGAGGCTTTTTGTTATTGTTGGGTGTTTAGCAAGCATTTTTTCCTGCGGAAATAAAAGCCTGGCTTTTGAATTACAATGGCTGTGAAAGGTAGGTAGGAAGAGGTATAGCAATGTTTTTGGGGAAAGGGAAGAAAGCGGTGAAATTGGTTGAAACTCTTGCATTAAGTAAGCAATTATAAACCTTTCACATAGCTAGCTGAAAGTAAGAGTTACAGTGACCTCATTTTGGAAATGAGAAATTTGAAACCAAATTTATAAATATTACACCTTTCCTATAAACATATAAACCAAAGGAAAAAAAACACAACAGCAGCAACAAAAACCCAAACAAACCCACTGCCTGTTCAGCTGATTCCCACTCATAGTGACACTACAGGACAGAGTAGAACTGCGTTATAGGGTTCCCAAGGCTGTAACCTTTACAGAAGCAGACTGCCACATCTTCCTCCCGTGTAGCAGCTGGTGCATTCGAACTACTGACTTTTTGGTTACAGCTCAGCCCTTTAACCACTATGCCACCAGGGCTCCTTTATAAACATATACAACTAGCATATTTCAAATTTGTATTTTCATAATTGAGGATAAGAAGTAGAGCATTGAAAAGTGTGCATGTTAAACCTGTGACAAGGAGTTAGATACAATAGGTATTTTGTAATTGAATATGGTTTTGCAAAGTGTGTTCTCCTTTAAACATCAGAACATAAGTAAGCCTAGTAAAAGTTATCCATGATAATGTTTTATAAGATAATAGCAATACAATGAAATAATTTGTATTACCATTGATCCTGGCCAAGTGTGCCATTTAATTTAATAAATAATTGTATCCGGTTCTGGCAAACTGGTAAAATGACGCTCTACACAATTAAGGAGAACCTCGTATTTTAGAAGAGATAAAAGGTGATGGAACTCTTAATACTTGGAAGATGCTAAAAATCTTAGTAGTTTCATCATATTTCTGAATTAATTTATAGCTGAGAAAGCGTGCTATTACAGGAAAGAGTAAAGTTTTGACTCAGTTCATTCATTTGAGATTGACACCATGATTTTTCTACTCTTTCATGGGAGTTATAGGACTACTGTTGGACTAGAAGAGTCAGCATGGAAATTGTTATGTTTCTATATATCTGGCTTAATTGGGGCTCCCCTGGAACAATGATTTTCCAAAAATTTTGACTGGACCCACAGGAAGAAGCATATTTTATATTATGACAAACATCTGTATTTATTTGAATTGTTTCGTGATAAAATATCTTTTCTACATGCGACATTCTCTGATATTTTTCCTCCCGTTCCATTCTATTAAAAATATTTAAACTTATTTAATTTAATTTCATAATCTACTGATAGGCCATAATCTACAGTTTGAAAAACACTGTCATAAAAATCCACCATTAGATTGAAGCTGACTTTGTAGTTATATGTGATAGTTATTAGTTTTGCTTATCAAATACATTTCAGGTGCAGAGTAGGATTATATCTCCTGGCCCCATGCTAATTCTGGCTAATAAGTTATAAGCAAAAATTGGGATGTGTTTCTGGACTTGAACACTTAATTGCCTGTGTGAGACCCTCTAGAACTCTTTACCTCTGCCGTGGTAACTGGCCATGCCCCTCTGTCAGACTGAATTCTAAAATGAGGAATGTGGAGCACAGCTCCGAGCTAGCCCATAGTGGACATGTAGTGTAAACAAGGAATAAACCTTTTTTTTTTTTTTTTTAAATCAGGCACTAGTTTTTGGTTTTGATTTTTAGTGTAACCTAAACTATCCTGATTGGTTCTGATGGTGATGAGAAAGAGCTTCTGTCTTAGTCATCTAATGCTGCTATAACAGAAATACCAAAAGTGGATGACTTTAACAAAGAGAAGTTTATTCTCTCACAGTCTAGTAGGCTAGAAGTCCAAATTCAGGGCACCAGCTCTAGGGGAAGGTTTTCTGTCTCTCTGTTGGTTCTGGAGGAATGTCCTTGTCCTCAGTCTTCCGTTGGTCTAGGAACTTCTCAGCACAGGAATCCTGGGTCCAGAGGATGCGCGCTCTGCTCCTGGTGTTGCTTTCTTGGTAGTATAAGGTCCCCCGGTCTTTCTGCTTGCTTCTCTTATATCTCAAAAGAGATTGGCTTAAGACACAATCTAATCTTGTAGATCTCATCAGTATAACTGCTGATAATCCAACCTATTAATATCATAGTGATAAGATTTACAACACATAGGGAAATCACATCAGATGACAAAGTGGTAGACAATCACACAATACTGGGAATCATGGCCCAGCCAGATTGATACACATATTTTGGGGGGATACAATTGTATCCATGACAGCTTCATTTTGAAAAATTAACACAATTAGTTTACTATTATAGTTTTACTGTTGACTTTGTCTCTTACTGATATGTTTTTAAATGTCATTAAATATTCTTGGAAAGTGTCAACTTTATGCCTCTGTAATCATTTTATAGTATGGATGAACCAACAATTAGGTATTCTCTTTTTAAAATATTGTATGTTTGGTGAAAGTATACACAGCAAAACAGGTTCCTATTCAACAATTTCTACACATAATGTTTAGTAATATTGATTACATTCTTCACATTTTGTCAACATTCTCTGTATTTCCATTTTAGTTGTTTCATTCCCATTGACTTAGTCTCACTGCCCCCAACCTTCTCATTTAAACTTTTGAGTAATTGTCCATTTGGTCTCATATAAATAATTTTTTTAAAAGAGCGCAGTAGGCAAGGGTGACATTCTTTAGTTTTTGAGCTGATCTGCCATTTTGCTAGAAGGTGACTTCAGAGAATAGCTTCAGTTCAAGGTTTAAAGCATATATTAGGGCAATACTCCTGAGGATTCCTTCAGTCTCAATGGGTCCAGTAAGTCTGGATTCTTAGAGAATTTGAAGTTCCATTCCACATTTTTATCCCTTTCGATCAAGATCCATCTATTGTGTTCCTAATCAGAACATTCTCTAGTGGTAGCCAGGCACTTTTTAGTTCTTCTGGTCTCAAGGTAGAGGAGGCCATGGTTCTTGGAGACAGTTAGTCCTGTAGTCTGGTTGCTTCTCTGATTCTGTCTCCTTCTTTCTCTTTTGCTAATTAGTTATTCTTGTGCTGTGAGACATGTAAGTTTTGTTGAGTGGATGCTTAGCCCTTGACACTCAAAAGCAAATAGCATACCAGAGAAGGATCCTCAATCACTTTTGCTGCCTTACATCTGTTGCATCTCCCTATTCCTGGCACATAACCAACCAACCAACCAGTTGCCATTGAGTCGACCCTAACTCATAGTGACCCTATGTATTGCAGAGTAGAACTATGCTCCACAGGGTTTTCAAGGTTGTGACCTTTTGGAATTGGATTTCCAGGCACATAGCGTGCCCATATATCCAGTTATCAACTCAACCTTTCCAACTGTGTATACCTATATGGAACTCATACTTAATTTTCTAAAACTTGAGGAAATTTTCATTTCCTTTCCTCTACCCTCTAGCCAATACATTTGCTTTTCTTTCTAAGTTCATTCTCAGGGAAGGATATTGCCATTCACTAGATGTTTATGCTGAGGCTGGGGTCATTCTCATTTTCCCTTTACATCAGCCTAATCAGTCACCGAGCCTGGCTTGTTTTAATTCCTGAATATCTCTCAAATCTATTCCAACTCCCTGTCTTACTTCAGGTCCTCACTGCCTCTCACCTTGACTGATGCAGTGGTCTTTCTGTGTTCCTGTAAACTGTTTTCCCAATTGCTACCCTAGAAGTGAGCTTTCTAAAATGTGTACCAGAATATATCACACTCTGCTTAAAATCCCTCTGTGGAGTTCCATAACAAACTTTAAAGAAAAAGTCCACTCCTCTTCACTTGATGTACAAGGCCCATCATGATTACTTCCTGAGTACCTTCCTTCTCATTCATTTCCCTCACTGCGCGCCCCTCCCCATGGAGGTATTTCACTTTGAAAATGCCATTTCGCTGAGCACATCTTGCTCTTTATTGTTTCCAGGCGTTTTCAGGTGCTGTCTTCCTACCTTTCTAAGGTCAACTAGCAAGTCTCTGATTCTCCTTCAAACTTGATCTCCTCTTGGGAAACTTGCCTATCTCCTCCCTGCCAGCCTCCTATTGTGCAGGAGGTATCTTGCACATCTCCCCCTTAAGACCTCTCCTATAGTATTGTAATTTCACAATCTTTCCACCAATTCCTGTATTTCTTGGGGCCGTTAATTATGCTCTTTCATGTTTGTATCTCCAATGATAAGTACATTACCTGGAAAATAGTAAGTGGTCGATAAATATTGTTGAACGAATGGGTAAGTATAGTGGTAAAATAGTTATTCTGATATTAATTTTATTCCCTTAAGATTTTTTCTCTTTCTCATACAATTCAAGTATCAAACTTAATATATTCTTATCAGAACCAGCTGCCAAGACAGAATCTGAAATTCATTTATATTGAAGTATAAATAACTGGCAACAGCTTACATCTCCCAAGGGGATTTCTATTTTAGCAGGAATACAAAAAACCACCCAGTGCCTTAGAGTCGATTCAGAATTCTTAAAGAAATGAAGCTTTCTTGGTGGAATTTCAGGGCTTAACCAGTAGATGGGGTTGGTGTTAATTGGAGAAGGAGAGGGGGCCACGTTAGAGGTTTTCTCTTTGTGCCAAAGTAATACCCTATAGGCTCTGCCTAAACATGAGACCAGCCCTGTTACCTGTTGGCTCACAGAATGAACTAGCATGTCAGATTACACAGCAAATTCATTCTTGTTTCTATTACACAGCATAGATCACAAGAGCTGAACATCTGGTAAACGTTTGCACATAGAATGTGGACCTGTCAAGACTTGTGGTTTCCTGGTACATCGAAGTGACTCAGAGTCAAGGTCACAAAGCCAGTATTGCAGAGTTTTGGTGATTAGAACTGCAATCTGCTTTTAGCTTTTGAGAAAGTTGCTCTCTTAATTCCTTTGAGGACCCTCCATGTCACCATCATATACTTGGTCAAGAACGTGGGTGATTCAAAGTCCGTTCTACTACTTTTGTGCTCCTCTTACTGAAACCATCCTGTGGGAATGAGAATCTCATCTACTGGAAAAAAAAAAAACTCCAAAGAAAGTATTGCTCAATTTTTCCCAGTGACCCATTTTTATGTTTGATAATCTCATCCAGAGTTTCATTCTCATACTAAAGTCTTGCAGAATTTAGATTTGTCACCTTTTTCTGTTCTTCATGGAAGTGAGGAATGTCTGATTTTCATATAAACTGCAGTGCTGAAGATACCAAGCAGTACATTGGAACATAAAAGCAAAGCAAACCAAACAACACCATCGCAAAAACAATTCAAGATAAATTAGGAAAATGGGGTTTTCTGAATACAATGTGACTCAGAGCAGACCTGCTAGTTAACAACTGCCTCCAACTGGAAGCCTGACATTTTGGAGTGTTTATATTCTCAACATCCCCAAGAAATTCTGTCCTGAAGAGCCAGATAACATTGATATAATTGAAGCTTATTTTATGTGGTGTTAATTCAGAAAGCAGTTAAAAGATTCATGATCGTTACCTTTTCCCTCAGGGATTATGAAAGAGAGGGATGAATATCTATCTCTAAAAGAGTAGAAGCAGTTAGTAGATAGGTTCATATGCATTAAGTGATGAGGAACATTTCTTAAAAATTACCTTGCTCTAGCTTCTGGAAAGAATAATATAACATTCTGATCTTTACAGGTGAGGAAATCAAAGTGATTTTTCTTGGGGTAGACTTGATTGTAAAAGCTACCCTGTTGGAAATTTGGCTATGACCAATAGTTATTTTTCTACTCGATGACATATGTATGTGACATATGAATGTGTTCCATTAGTTACATTTCTGATGTTAGGTTTAAAAAGTCAAATTCAAGGCTTCTGGATTCTTACTAACAATTCTGTTTAGTATTTGTACTCCGTTGATTTTTGGAGAGAATATTTGAAATAGGCAAAAAAATAAAGATAACAAAGTAGGAGGCATCATACTGATTGCAACTTATATAAATATGTACACCTTAATAAAGATAAGATTTCCTATTAAATGATTAATACAGTTAAATTTTTAAAAGTCATATTTAAAAATTTTTAAATTTTGACTGTGACTCATATTAGTGACACATCTTTGCCATTTGATGTCCATTCCTTTAAATGATCTTTTTGAGTCAACATCCTCCCCAGATTCTTTTCTGATGTAAATTATTTTCTTTTCATTTAGTACCTGAAAATTTCCTTTGGCCAGGGACAAGCTGAAAACTCATGCAAGTGGCAACCTTTAGGCAGTCAAATGCCAGGTCTCTGATATAAGAGGAGGTCGTGTGGTGTCATTCCACCAGTTACTGTAGGTTTTCTCTGTACTTGAGCAGAGAAACTTAGCTACTTAAGGCCTCCAAGTTTTCTTACTGATGAACAAGTAGCAGCCATAAAAGTATGTCTCTATAAAGTCAGAAATGTTGAGTCATTGCCTTACTCAGCAGCAGGTGTTGCGGATGAAGATCAGTTGACCAAGTGGTTGGACAGTTTCTTGGTTGCTCAGGGTCTAAAAATGATTTAAAGAAATGGAAATTTAGAATAGGGGAAGTTTGCTTTAAAAGATGCCTTATTGTAACTTGTATAATGCTAAAGCAAAAAGGAATATTTTAAGGGTTTTGGGAGGGAAAAATTTAAAATTTGTGGCTTTGGAGGAGTCAGTAGTATTGAAACTAATTTAATGGTTAAAGTAATCATTTTTAGAATTTTGAGAAATGGGAAATCTTTTTCCAGGTTTTTTTTTTTTTTTTTTTTCTGGAGTCAGGATTTTGTCTTTTCCCTGTTTATTGACTTATGTGGCACAGTGGTAAAAGCACTTGGCTGCTAACTGAAAGATCAGCAGTTGGAACTCATCAAGCTGCTCCATGGGAGAAAGATGAGGCATTCTGCTTCCGTAAAGATTTACAGCCTTGGAAACCCTATAGGACAATTCTACTCTGTCCTATGGGATAGCTATGGGCTGGAATTGACTCGATGGCAATGAGTTATGGGTTTATTGACTTATGTTTTTGTTTTACAGTACAATTCATATTGCATGGTATCTTGCTCAAGAGCATTGCTGTTCTCCATCATCAATTTAGAGGTAGGGAGGAAAAATAGTGTGAATTGGATCACTAGCTGTGAAAGTTCAAGTAGTAATTTGTAAATACATTTATATAATAGAGCTAAATAGGATGGGGTATTGTCTAACTATAACATTTCGGCATGGTTGTCCGAATGACATCTAGTATGTCATCGTTTTCATCACAGGGCTCATAATAATGTGCTTTTTCCGGTAAGGAACTTGGTAAAATAGAGCAAAGTCAGAAAAACAACATTCCGTATTGCCACTATTTTTATGTTTTGATTCAGTCAAATTGGCTGACTCTTTGAAACACAATCTTTTTGTTTTTTGGGGGGACATTAAATGATTTTATTTCTTTTATGTCCACCATGTTCCAGTCACTTTTGAAGTGAAGTATGTAGATATCAGAATACCAAAAACCCACTGCTGTCGAGTGGATTCCAACTCATAGTGACCCTATAGGACAGAATAGACCTGCCCCATAGAGTTTCCAAGGAGCGCCTGGCAGATTCGAACTGCAAACCTCTTGGTTAACAGCTGTAGCACTTAACCACTATGCCACCAGGGTTTCCGATATCAGAATAGGACATATTAAAATAATAAGTATTTTTTGTTTTAATTGCATTAATTATCAAATGAAAGTTATTTTATATATACAAATTTTAATAAAATGAAAAATTATTAATACTATCACAAAGTATAAATGATACCATGTACTTTTGCTGAAGAAAATTGTAACCCAATACATAAAATAATGCAGTTCATTTGTACATGGTGATTCAGCCTCTTCATTCAACAAATACTTATTGTGCATATGTTTATGTCAAGAACTGTGAAGGGTCTGACATTTTACCCTACTTGCAAGCTAATAAGTTAGCTAACAAAAAACCTGCCAGTTTTATAGATTGTTACAGATGACAGCAGACTCCTGGGTCAGAGACAAAGGACTTTATTACTCACACACACCAGACATTAGCCTCATGTTTGCGTTTGTTCTCCCTGTCCCCCAGATCCTATGGTAGTTATGTGCAGGGGTGCAGGTGAATGCTACATAGTGGGTTTGTGTTATAGCTGAGAGACCCTGAGGTCAGAAAGTCCCCAGTCTTATAAAAAGGGATGCTAGAAAATCTACCCAACCTTTGGACTGGAGGAAGACATTATCTTTATTATACTGGTCAGGAAACATATCTTTATTATACTGGATAGGAAACATATCTGTCCTCACCCCAGAAGGGAGACACAGTCTATATTCTAAGGGTATTTGCTATAGGAATATCCTTGGAAAGATAGCCTGAAAAAAGCCTGACATAAGAAGCTCAGAAGCATCATGGAACATTGTCTTCCAACACTTTACAGTTGAGAAGTTAAGTTGTAAAATTTTAAATATATATTACATATCAATTAATTTAGTTCTCATAAGGTGAAAACATTTTTTGTGACTACCAAGGTGAGTCATGGTGTATTTTATTTTAGCGATAGCTATAAAGTTTTTTTAAGGATAACATACCTGGGCATCTTTAGTTTAAAGGTAGTTTACCATGAATAAATTATGAAAATATAGTTCTACTCTGATTAAAATTTATATATATTTTTGAAATAATCCGTGAAAAAACAATGCAAGAACTTTGTCATGAGAAGCCATTGACTGGTGGCCTTCAGAAAATTTAATGTGCTCTGTTTGCCTATATATAAAGAAAATTGCATAAACCTAGGAGCCAAATCTGGGAGGAATTAAGTACATTTTTTGTTTTTCAAATTCAATGATTCAGTTATTTACAAAAGCAAATATATTGGTGTTTCTTTCAGCATGTTGTAAATTGAAGAAAATTGCTTATAGCCTGTAAATTAAGCATGAATAAAATATGAAATAAGAAAATACAGGCCTTTCCCTCCATATGGCCTTCAGAGAGGAAAAAATTTACTCTTCAGGGGAAAGAAAAAGATAATTAAAGAGGCAAAAAATGTAGACAAAAGAAAGCTTGTTACTGTCTTCCTTCCACTGATGATACTTTAAATCACTATTAACCTGTTTTCAAATGGAACGTAACTAATAGCTGAACTGATTATCACAAAAAGTAATAGTAGTAGGACTGGTCCAATAGTAGATTCACCCAAAGTTCCAAAAGTTTTTTCTTCGGAAATGCCCAAGGATATCTCTGCCTTCAATATGTACCTTGTTAGCATTTCATAAAAAGATAAATGCATGAATTATTCAACATGCTATTTCTTTGGTATTAGAGCAAAAATGTCAAGGATGGCAAAAGTCAAAGACATAGAATTTGTCCAGTTACCTCTCCCTATAGGTAAAAGTTTGCCAAAGACACCATTGAAGAATTAACTTTTTGGAATCTAGGAGTTTCCAATCTATGTGATCCACTTTGAAATTCTCCCAACTCCTCCCTGGGAGTCCCCTTTTTTAGAGAATAAGAGCTTAAACTGAATGAATCCAATTGACAATTCCGTGAAAACCCTCGTGGTTGCAAGCCAAGAAATATTTTTGTAAATGATTCTTTTCTGAACCTTAAATGTAACCAGATGGATTTCCTTTTAGTGCTATCCTAGTCAACTGATTTCAACGAATGATTTATGTTTTAATGGGAAATCTGCATTTCATCATGGAGATGGATTACATGTCTTAAACTTAATTACTCCCTAGAGAAGCAGTGCCTCTTATGTAGTATATTCTTTGAATGTACTAAAGACTCAGATTATATTATGATTTCAATACAGGCATGAGATCTTAGAGTGTTGCAGATGAATGGATTGAGAAACATGAAAAATATAATCACTTATGTGAATAAGTGAAGTATAATAAAAATCCTCATAGGCAACATTAACCTTCTCTTTTACCATTAGTTGTTTGTGAAACCAGAATAAAAGAGAAAGAAACACTTCCAATTTTAAAAGGACTCAATTTTTCATGGCCAGAGAGTCCAAAGCAAATATAAGCCATGAAATTATCTATGTAGTAGGGTTTCTTAATTTTCTTTTAAATTATTTTTGGTAATACCTTATCTATTTTAAGAACATTTTTGATTCTAGAATATAGAAGCAAAATCCCAGAAACAGTGAGAGTGAAAGACTAGAACTTATGTCAAGCTTGAAACAGAAGGCTAATCAACACATTCAAGTTCTTTTATATTTTAAACAAACTGATGTTTTTTTTATCTTATTGGCTTATTTTTGGGCAAAGAAGTATGAACATGTTGGCTAAGTCCTAATTCCTACTATGAAATATAAGACTTAAAAACTTCAAATACAATTTCATTTATTAAGGCTTTCAATTGACTAAATCAGTGATTTTCACTGGGCTTGATTTTGGCCAGAGACATTTGGCCATATCTGTGAAACTTTTAGGTTGTTACAACTGGAGAGTGTGCTATTTGCATCTAGTGGGTCAGAGGTCAAGGGTACTGCTAAAATCCTAAAATGCATAAGACAGCTCCCGCAAAAAAAAAATCTTACCTGTCCCAAATTTCACTAGTGCTGCTGTTGAAAAGGGCCCAAGTGGTGCAGTGGTTAAGCATTTGGCTGCTAACCAAAAGGTTAGCGGTTCAAACCTACCAGCTTTTCCATGGGAGAAAGATGTGGCAGTCTGCTCCTGTAAAGATTACAGCTTGAGAAGCCCTATGGGGCCGTTCTATTCACTTCAAAAGGTCACTGTGAGTTGGAATCGACTCGATAGCAGCGGGAGGTTTGAGAAGCCCTGGACTAAATATACAGCAGTGCACTTAATGAATAAAGCAGAACTACAGAATATCAGTTAACAAGAGGCAAGTTTTTACCTCAAGAGTGGCACCAAATTGTATAGTGGGAATCAGAGGTCATATGGCCTCAGAAGGACTTTGCTAAAACTTCTGGCTCTGCCTTTGTGAGACCAACTTCCTTTAGATTTCTGAGCCTCACTGTGCTCTTATAAAATGGAGCTAGTAGTGTACAGTAGTTCCTACTTCATGTGGTCCTAGGATTAAATGAATTAGTGCATGTAATTGTTTAACCCACTGCCTGGCCTATAGTGTCGTTGTTGTTAGCTGCCATACAGTCAGCCATGACTCATGGAAACCCTACGCACAATGGGATTGGACCTTTGTGATCCATAGGGTTTTTATTGGCTGATTTTTGGAAGTACATCTTCAGGCCTTTCTTCCTTGTCCATCTTAGCCTGGAAGCTCTGCTGAAGCCTATTCAGCATCATAGCAACATACAAGTCTTCACCGATAGACAGGTCGTGGTTGCACATGAGGTGCATTGGCTAGGAATTAAACCGGGTCTCCCTCATGATAGGTGAGAATTTTTTTTTTTTAATTTTTGTTGTGCTTTAAGTGAAAGTGTACAAATCAAGTCATTCTCTCACACAAAAACTTACATACACCTTGTGACATACTCCCAAATTGCTCTCCTCCTAATGAAACAGCCTGCTCCCCCCCCGCTCTCTCTTTTCGTGTCCATTTTCCAAGTTCTAACCCCCTCTACCCTCTTACCTCTTCTCCAGGCAGGAGATGCCAACATAGTCTCAAGTGTCCACCTGATCTAAGAAGCTCACGCCTCACCAGCATCCCTCTCCAACCCACTGTCCAGTTCAATCCCTGTCTGAAGAGTTGGCTTTGGGAATGGTTCCTGTCTTGGGCTAATGGAAGGTCTGGCAGCCATGACCACAGGGGACCTTCTAGCCTCAATCAGACCGTTAAGTCTGGTCCTTTTATAAGAATTTGGGGTCTGCATCCCACTGCTGTCCTGCTCCCTCAGGGGTTCTCTGTTGTGTTCCCTGTCAGGGCAGCCATCGGTTGTAGCTGGGCACCATCTAGCTTTTCTGGTCTCAGGCTGATGTAGACTCTGGCTTATGTGGCCCTTTCTGTCTCTTGGGCTCATAATTGCCTTGTGTCCTTGGTGTTCTTCGTTCTCCTTTGCTCCAGGTGGGTTGAGACCAATTGATGCATCTTAGATGGCCACTTGCTAGCATTTAAGACCCCAGACACCACTCTTCAAAGTGGGATGCAGAATGTTTTCTTATTAGATTTTATTATGCCAATTGACTTAGATGTCCCCTGAAACTATGGTCCCTAAACCCCCGCCCCTTCTACACTGACCTTTGAAACATTCAGTTTATTCAGGAAACTTCTTTGCTTTTGGTTTAGTCCAATTGTACTGACCGCCCCTGTATTGTGTGTTGTCTTTCCCTTCACCTAAAGTAGATCTTATCTACTATCGAATTAGTGAATACCCCTCTTGTACCCTCCTTACCCTCCTTCCCTCCCCCCTCTCATAACCATCAAAGAATATTTTCTTCTCTGTTTAAACTATTTCTCAAGTTCTTGGTAGGTGAGAATTTTTACCAGTGAATCACCTCTGCTCTTATCATATAGGATCTCAATAAAAAGTAATAACCAGGAGTAATTATAATAATCAGTAATAATTAGAGTATTATCAGGAAGAACTTTGTAGCAGTTAAAAACCATCTAAAATCAGGTGGCTTGTTTGGGAGGTAGCAAGTTCTTGTTCTTGGATAAGTTCAAGCAGAATGAGGACAATATTTTATATTCCTTCTGACTCTATGAATGTTTAAATCAGGCCTTCTGACTGGGTCATTCTGGTTTGAACACCTGCTGAGAATTTGAATTTCCACCCCAGATATACTAAATCAGAATCTTCATTTTAACAAGATTCTCAGGAGATTCTTATCCATAATGCATTTTGAGAACCAAAGCTCTACTTTTGGGTCTCAGAATTGGTCCTCAACCAGCAGTATTAGCATTGCCTGGGAGCTTGTTAGGAATGCAAATTCTCTCAACAGGAATTGGAACCGGAAGGAACCAATTTGAAACCCTGGTTTAAATGATAGTCTAGCTTTCTTAGTTTTACAAATCCATCCCTAAATAAAACATAAAGATGATTGATGGTTTCCCTAGAGTCTGCAGTGATTGAGAAAATTTTAGGTAAGACTGACATCATGTAGGCATAGACAGCACTGATATCATTCAGTAATATTAAACTTGCTTTGTATTTTGAAACCATGGTTTTGACTAAAAGTCGTTAGTGTATGTGTTCCTATTGTTCCCCCTGCTAACCAGTGTCAGCTGTTTGGATTTCTCCTGGCTGTTGCCTGTGATTCTGCAGTACCAGGATTTTCTTTATGTTTATTGTATGCCCATTGCCTAATACAGGTCACGTCTTGCTAGCTATCTTTTCATCTAAGATGACATTTATTGAGCAGCTACCATATGGCAGATATTGTACAACGTGCTTTATGTGTATTTTATCATTTGGTAGACAGTCAATACTCAATGAATGAATGAACAAATCTTAACAAGAAAAACTGTTGACTGAGCTTCTACATAATTATTATTAAAAATGCAAAAAATATAAAATACGTCTTCAACCCACCCTCTCATAGCTCTTAATTTTGTAAGAGAGACTGGATGTATTTATAATAAGCAAAGAATGCTGACTTAGGCCAAGTGCCACATGAGTGGGCGGCTCTGCCACAGTTACAGTTACACAGTTAAGTGCCTTGACTGAAAGGACTATGATTGCTGCATTTCATAACACATCAGCGCTTGTCAAGTGGTAGGTAGTCAGTAAATATTTGCTGAAAAGTAAATAAATGCCATTCAGTGAACAGATTGGCAAAATGTTTATTGCAACACAGGTCCAGTGCTTGATAAAATGTGGTTTTAACTGTGTTATGAAATGGAATTTATTGTGATATCACGAAGGATAGGTGTGCCTTGATTTATGTAATAGATCCTTTATTGTCATTTTTGCTAATTACATTTTTGTAAACCAAATCATGTTTATTTATACTGAATACTTTTAATTTTTAACAGCTTCCAGCACTTCAGTGTTGCTTTACTCTGCCCATGCAAGTTGGTGTTACAATACAAAATTATAATTGGAAGAGCCATCTTTCCCCAGGATAATATTTCTCCAAGAATAAAGTATGATGTTTAGGCGCTGGCCTTCACCAAATCACTGATTTAGTCAGTCATTTGTAGTACTTAAACCAATTTAATTTTTTTCTTTTTGTTTTATGTGGACAGATAGAAGCATTAAAGTTAGTACCTGAGATAAAGACTTCAAGAAGGCGAGTCCCTTGAGGTTTACTTCTGAAAATAATACAATTCCAAGATTTACAAACAAGCAGGCAATAGTATATATCAGTTCAAAAGCCCCAAACAAGCTTGCTCAATATTTCACAGTATATTCAATGTGAAGAGAACAGTCATGGTAATTACTTCAAGAATTTAAAAGCATTTTAAAGAAATTATGTAACAACCCTTATTTCACAACAGGAAAATGGAAATTATTTTTAAATGGTGCTCGTCTGACACGAACTATATTTTGGGTGTTCTCTCTGTGGTTGAAACAAGTGAGGGATACATTTTATTTCCATCTAAGAGGAAACTGCTGCCTGGTAGATCCATAGCAATGATGACCCATGTGGTGATTTTATTATACAGTTAAAGAAAATTAAAATTTCATCTTAAGTGTGTTGACAAATATACTAAGAACAAAACAATGATATGATTAACTACTTTTATGAAGTTTTTCTGATTTTTTTCTTATGGTTTTTGTTTTACAAAGCCAATTATTTTTATGCCTGGAAACAGTGTTAGAAAACAATTACAAGTGTGTTCAATAGTCATTACAAGTGTTTTCTGTATACTTTGAAAGCAAGATACCTCAGAAAACTTTGGGTACTCTCCTAATATTGTCTACCAAGTTGTTGTTGTTGTTTGGTGCTGTTGAGCCAATTCTGATTCATAGTGACCCCATGTACTAAGTTAGTGCTCTATAGATATTTTAATGCATTCTTTTTTAAAAGATACTAAATTGTATTCACATTGTTTTATAGTGGCTTTTTTTTACATACGTAGAAGGATGAGTGTCTTCTCCTTTGGGGACACAGAATTTTTAATATTTTATATAGGGTATCATGGTATGTGAAAGACTTAGCATTCATTTTATTATATTTAATCCTCATGACGGTGAGATGGATAAGAATTAGCCTTCCAACTCCATGTACAAATGTGGCCTCTGGCTCTCAGAGGATCACCCCTGGTGCTTTGCAGAGCTGGTGCTGGAGTTGGAATGATCCTGCTCAGTGTTGAGAAGTGGGTGGAGTTTTCTTACAGTTTCTTGGATATGGCATGTGGGTGGAACTCTCTTCATGTTTAAGTAATAATGTTAAACTTTTTTCAAGTTTAAGGGAGGCAGTGTAGTGGTGTGGAGAGAGCACTGTTTTGGGAGCTAGTAGACCTATATGCTGGTATTGACTCTGTCCCTATAATTAATATTGGTTAGAATATTCCACTTCATTAAGCTTCAGCTTCTCATCTGTTAAATGATAAAATTAAATCACAAAGCCTGTCTGGTAACTTTCAATCATTTGGTTCATTTTTCTGAAGAGCTGTTCCTTTTATTTTTTTCTTCATAGGAGATTTCTTGCTCATTGAATCTATTTAATGCCTCCTGTTTTTGAGTCTCAGAAAAAAGTCAATCCTTACTTGTCCCTGCTACAGAGGGAGAGATTCACAGTTGGTTTGGATTTCTGTCCTAGCCTGGTGATTGAGCTACCTGAAGTAAAGCCTTGATTTATTGGTAGTTTTGTTTCAGAAAATCCAGCAGTGGTAGCCCACCAACTGGACTCCTTCTCATCGATTGGTCCAATTGTGTAGACAGAGGACACTATTCAGAGAAATTCATATAGTCTCCATTCATATAAATCTTATTTTAATTGAAAACCTAGCAACATACTTCCATTATATTCGAAAGTATTACCTTCCAACTTTTGTTGTTGTTGTCGTCAGGTGCCGTTGAGTTGGTTCTGACTCATAGCAATGCTGTGTTCAACAGAATGAAACACTGCCCAGCCTTGCACCATCCTCACAATTGTTCTTATACTCGAACCCATTGTTGCAGTCACTGCATCAATCTATTGTGATGAGCATCTTTCTCTTTTTCACTGACCCTCTGCCAAGCATGATGTCCTTCTCCAGGAACTGGTCCCTCCTGATAACATGTCCAAAGTGTGTAAGACGAAGTCTTGCTATCCTTGCTTCTTAGGAGCGTTCTGGCTGTACTTCTTCCAAGACAGATTTGTTCATGGTATATGAAATATTTTTTGACAACACTGTACTTCAAATGCATCAGTTTTTCTTTGATCTTCCTTATTCATCGTCCAGTTTTCCCGTGCATGTGAGGGCAATTGAAAATACCATGGCTTGAGTCAGGCGCACCTTAGTCCTCAAGGTGAAATTTTTGCTTTTTAACACTTTAAAGAGGTTTTTTTGCAGCAGATTTGCCTACTGCAATGTGTTGTCTCATTTCTTGACTGCTGCTTCTGTGGGCATTGATTTTGGATCCAAGTAAAATGAAATCCTTGACAACTTCAGTCTTTTCTCTGCTTATGATAATGTTTATTGGTCCAGTTGTTGGGATTTTTCTTTATGTTGAGGTGTAATCCATACTGAACGCTGTAGTTGCTGATCTTCATCAGTAAGTGCTTCAAGTCCTCTTCACTTTCAGCAAGCAAGGTTGTGTCATCTGCATATGGCAGGTTGTTAATGAGTTGCTTCCAATCCTGATGCCATGTTATTCTTCCTGTAGTCCAGTTTCTCAGATTATTTGCTCAGCAACCTTCAAAAGCTAATTATTTCTATCTCTTCTTATTTTGAAATTTAATATAGATACTTTAAATTTATACCCTAACTCCACA
The DNA here is from genome assembly GCF_024166365.1 of Elephas maximus indicus. Classification (NCBI taxonomy): domain Eukaryota; kingdom Metazoa; phylum Chordata; class Mammalia; order Proboscidea; family Elephantidae; genus Elephas; species Elephas maximus. The sequence goes on along the minus strand of NC_064819.1, from coordinate 121,940,951 downwards.
TCTTAAAATGTTTTTTAAAAATACTAATTCCATGTTTTTACAAGAACTCACACATTTGGAGACTATGTGCACCGTTAAATATATGTTTGCTTCATACAGGATATACTTACAAATTGCTTTGGAAAATGTAAATAGGATTCACCTTCTAAATATACAAGTTTATTCTCTTGTGTACTTAAATTTTAGAAAACAGCAAATCTCTGTAATTATGTTGGTATTTTGAAAATGTGAAAGTTGTTGAGGCAAAGAATCTGGTGAAAATTTTTATTGTTTGTTTAAAAAAATGCAAGCAGGTGTGGGAAAAAATCCAGCTTAATCTTTGTGTACTAAGAGGTTTTGTCTTGGTAAAAAGATGCGTGTCAAGAAAATATAGTGCCAAGAGTCTACAGGTGGTTAGGGAAGGGAATTGAGCTGGAGTCAGAGGCTGTGAATAATGCTGAGCTAGTGCTGGCTGCTTACCACTAGCGAGACTCACATCTGTATGATGACTTTAATCAAGAATTTTTCTTGATGATTCCAATGCGAATTATTTGGATAACAGAACAGGGTGGAAGGAGAGAGAATAGGATTCTTACCGTGTCTTTGAGTCATCCTAGTGTGAATTGGGCTTTAAAAGACTTCCTTGGCCAAAAAGAAAATCATGTGTGTGAGTAGAGGATGGATCTCTTTTTGCAGTTTTAATATTTGATTTTATCACCTTCTGGTTCTACTTGGTTCACAATTTTGAAGCTAAAATGTGAATTTCCTAAAAATAAGCTCTTCTCCAAAAATAATAAGACTGGTTTTCTACATGGGATGAATGGTATCTGGGTTGGCTTGATTGGTTGGTTGGTTGGAACATGGCCACTAATGCGGCGATAGGTCACATGCCCAGTTGACTCTGCAGCGTTCCATAACCGCATTCTGTATGCTTTGTCCTTGCCACTCATCACACTAATGTGTGGTCCCAAGAAAAGTCATCTCAGGCACTGTATACAGATTGGCATAAATCACCATTGTGAGAAAAATAAAATTAATTATCTTACCAGTGGTGGTTGAGGCATTAAAACATTTAACTGAATGCCTATGTGTGTTAAGAATGAGGAGTGACTTAGAGATCTCACTGATTTTAAGCCCTGACCTCAAAGAACTCACAGTCTAGCCAGGCAACAGGGAAATACACATACACATAAATTTATAGTACCTTGCAAAAAGTGATACATGCCTGCTTGAAATTTACAGATAATGCCCTATGAGTATTAAGGAAAAGGGGATTCCTTTAAGCCATAGCAATCAGTGTTTTGCCATTCATATTTTTGCAAGTCCTGGTGTTAAAAATTTAGAAGAAGAAAAAATATTGTTATTAAATTCTTACAATAGGTCAGATATTCTGCAAGGTACTTTTATGCCATTTGAATTAGCATTTACAACAACCCTTCAAGGTAGGTAGATTTATCTCTGTCTTTACAGAGGAGGAAAGAAAGATATAGAGATTAAGAAATATGTTTTAAGTCACACAGTTATTGGTAGATTGAGGATTTAGGCCTGTTTCACCTGAAAGCCTGTGCTCTTTCAACCATGTCATGGTGTATAGCAGTATGTGCAGGAAAATACAGAAGTGCCTACATTTGGGCAAATATCAAAAATATGTTTTTGTTTTGATCTGTAGGTAGTTGTACTTCCAGAGGAGGTTGATGGACACTTCTGCAGATTGAGGGAGTGGATCAGGAGCCGGGGGTCCAGAGAGTGTGCAGGTACAGTGTAAGCTGTTCTATCCCTAGTCTTTAGAAAGTATAAAGGGATATATACTTTCTAAAGACTAGGGATATATGAGAGTATAGGAAGAGAAACAGAGGCTGCTCAAACTCTGAGTGTATCCCAGGGTTGGACAGCAAGTGTGTATGCCCAATATGCTACTGGCAAAGAACAGCTTTTCAAGAACTGAGAGCAGGTGGGAAATAAGGCTCACACTCAGCAATGCATGCCCGTGTGTGTGTATGTGTACCCACCCATCCACCCATTTTTTGTTGAATTTCTGATATATGAAAACACTTTGAAATGCACTAGGAGAGAAAGAAAAATTGGAAAATATCCCTGTCCTGAAGAAACTCACATTTTGGTGAAGGAAGATGGATATGTACAGAAGCAATTATTACATTAGAGTTCCTCTCAAATTTCAGTGGGGGACAGAATCCTAACTCAGAGTGGGAAAGACATCACCATGGAAGGTACTACAGAAGTAGTGGCATCTAGTAGGAGACATTTAGCAGGAGTGATGACGCCTGAATGGTAGGTGGAGACTACATCATGAAAAGGCTTGTTTGAGATGGAGCTATGGCCTGAAGGCAATAAGAAGCCCATTAAATGAATATAAAGAATGTTATTTTCAGTTAGAGAATATTTCAGACACACACAAAAAATGATACAAAGCACCAGTGAACCCATGACCCACATTTATTTGCTTCATGTCATTTGATGATTTTTAAACAATTAGTGCAGAGACAGATAAAGGTTTACTCCTCTCCCTTTCTGTACTTCTCTAAACCCAGAAGTAATCCCTGTCTAAAGGTTGTTGTATGGTATTCCAATGTATGCTTTTCTACTTTTACTATATGTATACAGACCCCCAAACAACATAAATTGCTATTTTAAAAAATTTTAATTTTATGTAGATAACATCTGTTTATTTCCTCCTGGAATTTACTGTTTTTACTTAACATTATAGTGGTACACATAGTACTAGGACATCCATTTTTACTGCTGTGAAATAAGCCAGGGTTTATTTATTCACCCTCTTACTGATGGACAGTTAGGCCGCTTCCATTTTTTTCCCTGTTAAATGTAATGCTGCAATGATATCCTTATATGTTTCCTTATGTACATACGTATACTTTTTACAGACATTTCCTGATTACAATTGTGACATTGTAGGATGTGCTTTTTTTCAACTTTACTAAGCGTTGTTAGTTGCTTTTCAAAGTGGCTGTCTGGTTGATTCTCTCATCGGGAAAATGAGTCCCAGTTTTCCTGCATCCTCTTTAACTTCTGTTGTTAATGTACGTGTGTGCACGTGTGTGCATGCATGTGTGTGTGTGCAGTATTTTGCTTTAATTTGCATGTCCTGACTTATTATTGACATTGTGCATGCTTTCCATATGTTTATAGGACATCTAGGATTCCTCTGATTTTAATTTCCTGTTCATAATATTTACCAGATGTCCTATTAGATTATTTGTTTTTCTTATTGAAAGTAGGCTTTCTTTACACATCTAAAACAACAATCTTTTGTCAGTAATGTGCATGGCAAATATTTTCTTCAAACATATGTTTGTCTTTTAATTTTACTTATGATGCCTTTTGTTATGAAAAAATAAATTTCTTCCTTTCCCAATACCAAAAAAGATAGCCTATATTTTCTTCGAAGTTTTGTAAAGTTTTGTTTTACACATTTAGATGTTTAATTCATTGGTACTTGATTTTGATTATGATGGGAAGTAGAGGTATAACTTTAGGTTTGTCTCCCATTCCCCATGTGCTTACTAATTATCACAGGACCACTTATTAACTAGTTTATCCATTCTCAACTCGTTTATAATTCCACTTTTCTGTTATAACAGGGAAAACGCTAGTGGTGTAGTGGTTAAGAGCTATGGCTGCTAACCAGAAGGCTGGCAGTTCAAATCCACCAGCTGCTCCTTGGAAACCCTATGGGGCAGTTCTACTCTGTCCTGTAGGGTTGCTATGGGTCGGAATTGACTCAATGGCAATTTTTTTTTTTTTTTTTAGTAACAGGAGCCCTGGTGGCACAGTGGTTAAGATCTTGGCTGCTAACTGAAAGGTTGGCCGTTCGAATTCACCAGCAGCTCCTTGGAAACCCTGTGGGGGAGTTCTACTCTGTCCTATAGGGTCTCTATGAGTCGGATTCAACTCTACGGCAACAGGTTTTTAAAAATTATAACAAGTTCCCATGCATAGGTGTGTTTGTTTTCTAAGATATTTCTTCAGGTTCACTGATCTAGTCTAGCACTCTGCTATACCAAGTGTTTATTTTTACTTCAGTTTTGTAATAGTCTTGATATGTGATAGCATAAATCTATTCATCCTTCCTTTTCTTCCTTAAACTTGTCTTGGCTATTTTTGACCTGTTATTCTTCCATTGAATTTTGTGATTCACATATCAAGTTCCACTCATACTCTGAAACACACAAAACATCTGCGTTTTGATCAGAATTGCATTGAACGTATACATTAATTTGGGGAGAATATGTCTTCCCATATGAGCATGTTTGTCTCTCCCTATGTTTAGAATTTTTTGTTCTTGAATAAAATTTATAATTTTGTAATACTCTTTCCTAGGCATGTCATTATTTTTGTTGCCATTGTGAATAATATCTTAAAATTTTTTTTTTCGAATTTCTTGTTGCTAGAATGTGTTGGTTTTCTAACAGCTTGATCTTTTATCCAACATCTTTACTGAAATTCATTATTTTTTAATAGTTTTTTAATGTAGATTTTTATTTAGATAATTTTCCCTAATAATAGTGATAATTTTATTTATTCCTTTCCAAACCTTATCTCTTTCACTTAACTTGTCTTAGCTAGAGTCTCTAGTACAGCGCTGATTGCAGGCATTCTTATATTGTTTCTGGCTTTATTTTAAAGAGAATCCTTCTAACATTTTGCCATTAATTTATTATGTTTACTAAAGGTTTTTGGTTTTATCATATTAAAAAAAAAGATTGCTTTTTATTTCAATTTATTGAGAGTATTTTAAAGTAATGAACAGACTGAGTTTATCAAATGTTTCTTTTACATCTTTTTCAGTAGTGTGGGTGGGTATGAAATAAAGGCTTAGTCTATGACAGTGGCAGTGAGGGTGAAACAAGTAAATAGAATATTAAAGATTGTGTTATTCGTTGTTAAAGAGGATAGAAAGCAGATCTCAGAAGACTCTCATGGTTCTGGTTTAGGGTAGCTGGGTGAGTGGCAGAGCCGTTACCTGAATAGGGAATAGAATGGGAAAAGCAAATTTTGGTAAATAAATTTTAAGCTCAGTTCAGGATTTCTTGAAACTGAGGAATTTGTTGACTGTTACAAAGGTAATGTCCAACACACTTTGGATATAATTATTTAAAAATGGCCTCTTCAATGAAAGAACAAAGTATAGTCTGGAGATAAAAATTTGTGATTTGGTGTCATAGTTAATATTATAGGTGAAGGTGAGATTTTCCAGGGAGAATTAGAAGAAAAAGAAAGGCAGAGGCTGTGGCTGAGCCCCAGGAACCTAAATGCTGAATATGCAATAGGAGGAGATCTTAGAGGTGTCTGAAAGTGTCACTCCCAGCGAGAGTAGTGTCAAGGAAGACTTTTAAGGAGAAAGTTTCTGTAAAAAGAAGCAATCCATCTGAGCCAGATGCAGAAGGTTGAGAAAGATGACTAGAAAACTTGGCTTAATTTGGCAATTAGAACTCCTCTTTCTCATGAAGTTTGGCCGTGAAGGGGCAGGAAAGAAAGGAACATGAAAGTTAAAGAGTGAAGGGAGAATAATCCTTTAAGATTAAATTGTAATCATCCCAGTTTTGAAATTGCCTGTCTTATGTGTAAACATTGGAGATTGGAAGTTTATGAATATGATTGTGAGATCGTTCCTGGATGTGGTCAAGAGCTGATCAAGGTTGTAGGGTGGATGAATTTAAATCAGAATTGATTGTTCTGCTTTATACTTTGCCTGTCTTTTGGCTTTTCTTACTTATTGTGTCTAAAAGCATGGGGTCATGCAAAAGAAATTCATATGAACTAAACTCAAAGGCTGGCACCAATCCTTATATAACAATGAAGTACTTAAATAAGGGTAAAAATCTTTAGTAAATATAAAATATAAGACAAATATTTTAAAAATCATTATTAATAAATATAAACTTTTTTGTGTCTGGTTTTTGTTTTGCCTAATGACCACATGCCATAATCAAATGGATTTCTAATTTGGGAAAAAAAAAATTCTAAATGCAAAAAAAAAAAAAATAGTCCTGATTGTTTGGGATAGGATGTTGAGTCTATTTTGGTTATCATGATTCAGTAAAAGCTATTAAACACACAGACCCTGCTTAGTCTGTAACAGAGGAAGTCCTTGTCCCTGTTCTTGCTCCAGCGTTGGAATCAGAGGACAACCATATTCTAGATTCTGTTTATTCTGGCACAATTTAGTTCATTGAATTTGTTTCCAATTTAAGAGATATCTTTGCCAGGTGAAGTTGATAATGATTCAGGAAATTAAAAATATGTCTTTAATCCAGTGAGATGCTTTCTACATGTTTGGCTATCATTTGAAAATTTACATTCATGATAGCATGGGTAAAAATTTTCAATTGCCAAATTATTTTTATAGTTGAAATTAGCCCAAATTGCCAACTTAAGATTTGGGCTGCAATAAACCAGCTGAGAGTTTCCATGGAGATGTGATTTCATCCCGTCTGTGAAAAACCCATTTTGTTTTTTCTCCTTTATCATGGAATTTGAAATTCTGCAATGTTTTTCCTGTCATTTCTGTGCCAAGAAAAAGAAAACAGGTTTCCAATTAGACAGATACGCACAGTTAGCTCGTTAAAGTTTAGCTCCAAGTGACATTGTCATATAGGAAGATAAACAATGGCCATAGCCTAAAATCTTTCATATTTAGGTATTGCTATGTATTTGTTATTTATGTTTTGTATTTTAGAACATTTTGATCACTCTCCAGTCATAATTACTCCAAGCTATGTTAAAATTACATCATACTTCTAATATCCTAATTATGTAGTATCTGTTTTTTTTTTTTTTTAACTGATTTAGAAATTTTCCGTTAAAGAGCTGGAACATTATTCATTTCTGATTTCTCTCCGTGCCTACCCCAAAGCCTGATACAAGTAACTTCTCCATAAATGTTGACTAAGTGATGCAACAAGTGTTTGAGTGCCTTCTATGGGCTTATGGAGTCCCTGGGTGGTACAAACAGTTAATGTTCTTGGCTGCTAACCAAAAGATCGGTGGCTTAAGTCCACCTAGAAGTTCCTGGGAAGAAAGGCCTGGTGATCTACTTCTGCAAAATGAGCCATTGAAAATCCTATGGAGCAAAGTTCTACTTTGACACACGTGGGTCTCCATAAGTTAAAGGCTGTGATATTACACTGATTTTGTAGACGAAGAAACTGTGACTAAAGAAAGTTAGATAACCTGTCCATGCTAGTGATTGGTGGAACCAGGGTTTAAATACCAGGCCTGCATGGAAAGCACACTTACTAGTTGGAGAGACAAGTATTATACACCCAAACCAGTCAGTGAACTAGAAGGTGGTATTGGCTATGAGGAGTTCAGACAGAGACAGGTTATATGGGTAAAGATAATCATAGAAAGCTCTATCTCAGTGGTACAAAAGGTCAGTTTTCTACCCTGACACACATGGGGTCTCTATGAGTTGGAATTAAACTGATGGAAATTTTTTTTTTTTTTAACCATAGATAACATTTCTGGGATAAAACATTTTGACTCTTAGACTTGTTTCTTAAATGTTGTCTTAGTCATCTAGGGCTGTTATAACAGAAATACCACAAGTAGATAGCTTCAACAATGAGAAATTTATTCTCTTACAGTCTAGTAGGCTAGAAGCCCAAATTCAGGGCGTCAGCTCCAGGGGAAGGCTTTCTATGTCAGCTCTGGAGGAAGGTCCTTGTCATCCATCTTCCCTGGACTAGGAGAAGCCCCCGGCACTGCTTTCTTGGTTGTATGAGGTCCCCCAGTCTCTGCTTGCTTCCCTTTCCTTTTATCTTTTTTAAGAAAAAACGTGGTGCAGGCCACACCTTTATATTGGATCAGGGATGTGACCTGAGCAAGCATGTTACATCCCACCCTAATCCCCTTTAACTACAGGAAGAAATTATGATTTATAACACATAGGAAAATCACAAAATAGAGGACAACCACACAATACTGGGAATAATGGCCTAACCAAGTTGACACATATTTTGGGGGGACACAATTCAACCCATGACAAATGTCTATGATAAGTTTTTTTTTTTTTTTTTAAAAGCAGGCCATGAAATGGTAGAAAAGATATTTTGAAAAAAAGGACAAAAGAAATGTAAATTTATTTTACCATTTATCATAGACTCACCAGAATGTCAGACTGATCAACTCTACACTTTTTATAGAAAGGAAAACAAGTTCCAGAGAACAGTCCCAGCTAATTTTTTGTGTCTTTCCTAGATGTACATGGTGGCAGAATCAGGCTAAGCCCAGTCCTCTGACATGCAGTCTTACATTCTTTAAGCCACTTAATGTTTTCACTCATTGATTATAGCGTGTAGGTACGTATTAAACCTGTTACCTATTGGCATCAAGTCAATTCTGGGCCGTAGGTTTCCGAGGAGCGGCTGGTGGATCTGAACTGCTGACTTCTTGGTTAGCAGCTAAGCTCTTAATCACTGCTCCACCAGGGCCCCATATTTAATAATGAATAAAAATAATTTAAATAATTTTTGAGTGTTTATCATTTATTTTCTCACCCTACAATAAACTATTGTAGAAGTATCTTAATATGGAAATCATGCATTTCCCATCCTTGGACAAAATATTCTTAGAGATCACTGAGAACTTGTAAGTATTAAATTAAAAAAAAATTAAATGATAAATTAAAAAAAAGATAAATTAGATGATGATAAATCTGCATATCCAAGTAAGTGCCGTGTATTTTTATTTTCTGTGGTTAGTTGATTTCCTTGCAACGAAAACTTTTTAAATTCAGAAGGATAATTATCATTATTTTTCAACTTAAATGCTGTTTTTCACTACATGAGTAGTCTAACAAATCTTGAATTTCTCCTGTAAACCTAGAATTCCTTAGAGTATGAGCAGTTGTTATATTTGTAACAGAACTACACCATAGTAAAAAAAAAACAAAAAAAACACCATAGTATCTCTTATTAAATGGTTCATATTCACTATAGAAATTTTATTATTTTGGAGGGCTCTGTTCCTGACTGCCAATTAACATTAAATAATATACAATATCAGTGGTATCTCAAAACAGCAGTCATGGTAATTGAAAATAGACAATGATTCAAACATCTTAAAATTGAACCTAAGTACACAGTAAACCTCAATTATATGAAGCCCCAAAGCACCACAAAGCATTGCCAGAAAACCCTCTAATGTATCTGACCTACAGGTTGAATATGAGAAATATTAAAGAAATGCTTTGCCTAAGTTTATTTGCCATCTTACGGTTAAGAAGAATTTTGGAATGACTGTTGCAGGTTAGAACGTCTCTTAGACTATCCAGGAAATTGGAGTTGATGCCATCTTTTTCTCCAGTGCCCACCTGACAATTTCATAGTTTTTGGAACTCATCAAACTTGGTTAGAAAAATCAGAAAAATTACTACTCATATGACATCATGCTTAGAACTGCTGAGAGAGGCATAAAACATTCATTGGGTTTTGAAGAAAATGGTACAGATTGAGGTATGTTATTAATTAGGCAATATTATATTGTTTGAGGTTGAAATTCCAAAAAAACCAAACCAAACCCACTGCCGTCAAGTCGATTCCAACCCATAGTGACCCTATAGGACAGAGTAGAACTGCCCCATTAAGTTTCCAAGGAGCACCTGGCGGATTTGAACTGCCAACCTCTTGGTTAGCAGCTGTAGCACTTAACCACTATACCACCAAGGTTTCCAGGTTGGAATTAGAAGCTGAGAAAAGAGACAACTTAATGGAGGAACATAAGGACTCAGAATGTTCAGCAAATGATCCAGTAAAATATTATTTGTTGTTTTTAAATGACAACAGTGCTAATTTATTTGTATCACCCACGTATTTAACCTACATTTCTTTTTTTTCCTGATTTGGTTAATTAGTCTAGAAATGTTGAAAGCCAAATGTGTTTTTATTTGTTTTTGAGTGGAGGTAAATCAGTATAGTATTTTCTACCCTGTGATGGTAGTGTTTCCGTTACTGTCATGTGTACTCTGTGAGAAGACTGCTGGTATTAGCAGCGCTTAAAAATTTTGTTTGTGTCATATTTTTAGTAACCTCAACCATTAAAAAGGTTTAAAGTACAATGAATTTCCATATATCCCCCTCCTACTACACACTGTTTCTCCTATTATTAGCTTTTGGATTAGAATTTTGCATTCCCTTGGTTATAAAATTAATAACCGATATTGACACATTATTATTAACTAAAGTCCATACTTTAGGCTTGGTGGTGTATTGTTCTATAGGTTTTGAAAAATGCATAATGTCATGTGTCCACCATTACAGTAACATACAGAACAGTTTCACTGTCATGAAAATTCCCTGTGCTCCCAACTGGACTAAACCAAAAGCTAAGAAGCTTCCTGAACACAACCAAACACTTCAAGGTACAGAGTAGCAGGGGTGGAGATCTGGGGACTGTGGTTTCTGGGGACATCTAGGTCAATTGGCATAACAAAGTTTATTAAGAAAATATTCTACATCCCACTTCGGTGAGTAGTATTTGGGGTCTTAAAAGCTAGCAAGCAGCCACTTAAGGTGCATCAAGTGGTCCCAACCCACCTGGAGAAAAGGAGAATGAAGAACACCAAAGATACAAGGAAAATATTAGCCCAAGAGACAGAAAGGGCCACATAAGCCAGAGACCGCATCAGCCTGAGACCAGAAGAACTGGACGGTGCCTGGCTACCACCAATGACTGGCCCGACAGGGAACATAAAGAGAGTCCCTGATGGAGCAGGAGAAAAGTGGAGTGCAGAACACAAATTCTCATAAAAAGACCAGACTTAATGGTCTAACTGAGACTGGAGGAGCCCCAGAAGACATGGCCCCCAGACTATCTGTTAACCCAGGACTAAAACCATTCCCATAGCCAACTCTTCAGACAAAGATTAGACTACCCCCCCCAAAAAAAAGCCACTGCCGTTTAGTCGATTCTGACTCATAGCAACATAGACTATAAGATATAAAATGATACTCATAAAGAGTGTGCTCCTTAGTTCAAATAGATACATGAGACTACATGGGTGGGCAGCTCCTGTTCAGAGGCAAGGTGGGGAAGCAGAAAGGGACAGGAGCTGGTTGAATGGACACGGGAAATCTGGGGTGGAAAGGAGGAGTGTATTGTCAAATTATAGAGAGAGCAACTAGTGTCACGTAACAATGTGTGTATAAATTTTTGTATGAGAAACTAACTTGAGTTGTAAACTTTCACTTAAAGCCAATTAAAAAAAAAAATTCCGTGTTCTACCTATTCACCCCTTCCTTCCTCTGTCCCTCGAACTCCTGGCAACAACTGATCTTATTACTGTCTGTGTAGTTTTGCCATTTCCAGAATGTCATATATTTGTAGTAATGTAGTATGTGGCTTTTTTCAGTTAGCAGTATGCATCTAAGGTTTCTCCATGTCTTTTTTGTAGCTTGATTGCTCATTTATTTTTATTACTGAGTAATATTCCATTGCATGGATGTACCACAGTTTGTTTATCCATTCACCTATTGAAGAATATATTGGTTGCTTCCAGTTTTTGACAATTATGAATAAAGCTACTATAAACATCCATGTGCAGATTTTTATGTGGACATATGTTGTACATTTTGTGCACTTTTCTGTAAACCTAAAACTGCTCTAAACAATAAAGTCTATTAAAAAAAGAAGACTTAAGGTGAGAAAAAATAGTACCAAAAATAAAAAAGAAAAGAACAACTTGGGTTTAGTATTTATTTTAGAAAAACTTCAGAATTAAATATAAATTTATATTCTATATACAAATTAATTGTAAATTATGTGTACTCCAAGTATTTTCTCCCAGTGTATGGCTTGTCTTTTTTTGAAGTAATGTATTTTCTTTCTTTGAATACCTAAAGAACTTAAGGAAAAATGCAACCACCATGCTATTATCACATCCAATGAATTTTTAAAAAATGGTTCATATCATCTAGTATCTAATCCATGTTCACTGATCATTGATTGTCCCAAGAGCATCTACTTAAAGTTTGTTGTTTGAATCAGAATCCCAAAAAAGTCCACAAGTGAATTTGGCTGATGTGTGTTTTCTGTCCCCCACCCATTTTTTCCTGCCATTTATTTGTTAAATAATTGTAGAATTTCCCACTTTATAGATTTACCTGTTTCTTCCTCTTGGTGGTGTTCAACATATTCCTGAAATTCCTATAATTGGGTAGTTAAAACCCAGTACCCAGACTAATTGGGTAGTTAGATGTAGAGATTTTGATAGATTCATGTTTTACTTTGCATTGGCAAAAATAATTCAGACATGGTGATAAGCTCCTCTATTATGTCAGAAGGAACATAGTGTCCTATTCTGATGCTGAGGTAGATGAATAGGTTCAGGTGTAGTCCAGCCTCATGTATCTATCATAAATTTCTAACTTTTCACCTAATAGTATTAGTAGCTGCTAGTGATCCTTGTCAAGATCTATTATTTCATTAAGGGTTACAAAACACAATTTTTTAAAAAAAAATAATTTTTATCGTGCTTTAAGTGAAAGTTTACAAATCAAGTCAGTCTCTCACACAAAAACTTACATACACCTTGCTACATACTCCCAATTACTCTCCCCTTAACGAGACAGCCTGCTTTCTCCCTCCACTCTCTCTTTTCGTGTCCATTTCTCCAGCTTCTAACCCCCTCTATCCTCTCATCTCCCCTCCGGGCAGGAGATGCCAACATAGTCTCAAGTGTCTACCTGATCCAAGAAGCTCACTCCTCACCAGCATCCCTCTCCAACCCATTGTCTAGTCCAATCACTGTCTGAAGAGTTGGCTTTGGGAATGGTTCCTGTCCTGGGCCAACAGAGGGTCTGGGGGCCATGGCCATCGGGGTCCTTCTAGTCTCAGTCAGACCATTAAGTCTGGTCTTTTTATGAGAATTTGGGGTCTGCATCCCACTGCTGTCCTGCTCCCTCAGGGGTTCTCTGTTGTGTTCTCTGTCAGGGCAGTCATTGGTTGTAGCCAGGCACCATCTAGTTCTTCTGGTCTCAGGCTGATGTAGTCTCTGGTTTATGTGGCCCTTTCTGTCTCTTGGGCTGGTAATTGGCTTGTGTCCTTGGTGTTCTTCATTCTCCTTTGCTCCGGGTGGGTTGAGACCAATTGATGCATCTTAGATGGCCACTTGCTAGCATTTAAGACCCCAGACACCACTCTTCAAAGTGGGATGCAGAATATTTTCTTAATAGATTTTATTATGCCAATTGACTTAGATGTCCCCTGAAACCATGGTCCCCAAGGCCCTGCCCCTGCTACACTGGCCTTCGAAGCATTCAGTTTATTCAGGAAACTTCTCTGCTTTTGATTTAGTCCAATTGTGCTGGCCTCCACTGTATTGTGTGTTGTCTTTCCCTTCACCTAAAGTAGTTCTTATCTACTAATTAGTGAATACGCCTCTCCCACCCTCCCTCCCTCCCCCGTCTCGTAACCACAAAAGAATGTTTTCTTCCCAGTTTAAACTCTTTCTCAAGTTCTTATAATAGTGGTCTTATTTATACAGTATTTGCCCTTTTGCAACTGACTAATTTCACTCAGCATAATGCCTTCCAGGTTCCTCCATGTTATGAAATGTTCCACGGATTCTTCACTGTTCTTTATCCATGCGCAGTATTCCATTGTATGAATATACCATAAGTTATCCATTCATCCGTTGATGGACACCTTGGTTGCTTCCATCTTTTTGCTATTGTAAACAGTGCTGCAATAAACATGGGTGTGCATATATCTGTTGGTGTAAAGGCTCTTATTTCTCTAGGATTTATTCTAAGGAGTGGGATTGCTGGATTGTATGGTAGTTCTATTTCTAGCTTTTTAAGGAAGTGCCAAATCAATTTCCAAAGTGGTTATACCACTTTACATTCCCACCAGCAGTGTATAAGTGTCCCAATCTCTCCACAGCCTCTCCAACATTTATTATTTTGTGTTTTTTGGATTAATGCCAGCCTTGTTGGAGTGAGATGAAATCTCATTGTAGTTTTCATCTGCATTTCTCTGATGGCTAATGATTGTGAATATATGTATCTGTTAGCTACCTGAATGTCTTCTTTAGTGAAATGTCTATTCATATCTTTTGCCCATTTTTTAATTGGGCTATTGGTCTTTTTGTAGTTGAGTTTTTGCAGTATCATGTAGATTTTAGAGATCAGATGCTGATTGGAAATGTCATAGCTAAAAACTTTTTCCCAGTCTTTAGGTAGCCTTTTTACTCTTTTGGTGAAGTCTTTGGATGAGCATACCAAACCAAAACCAAACCCAGTGCTGTCGAGTTGATTCCGACTCATAGCAACACTATGGGACAGAGTAGAACTGCCCCATAGAGTTTCCAAGGAGCACCTGGTGGATTCGAACTGTCGCCCATTTGGTTAGCAGCCATAGCACTTAACCACTACGCCACTAGGGATGAGCATACGTGTATGATTTTTAGGAGCTCCCAGTTATCTAGTTTTTCTTCTGCATTCTTAATAATGTTTTGTATACTGTTTATGCCATGTATTAGGGCTCCTAACACTGGCCCTATTTTTTCTTCCATGATCTTTATCATTTTAGATTTTATATTTAGGTCTTTGATCCATTTTGAGCTTGTTTTTGTGCATGGAGTAAGGTATGGGTCTTGTTTCATTTTTTTTGCAGATGGATATCCAGTTATGCCAGCAACATTTGTTAAAAAAGACTGTCTTTTCCCCATTTAACTGATTTGGGGCCTTTGTCAAATATGAACTGCTCATATGTGAATGGACTTACGTCTGGATTCTCAATTCTGTTCCATTTGTCCATGTATCTGTTGTTGTACCAGTACCAGGCTGTTTTGATTATTGTGGCAGTATAATAGGTTTTAAAATCAGGTAAAGTTCTTTTTCAGTAATGCCTTATTTATCTGGGGCCTCTTTCCCTTCCATATGAAGTTGGTGATTTGTTTCTCCATCTCATTAAAGAATGTCATTGGGATTTGGATCGGAATTGCATTAAATGTATAAAGCGCTTTTGGTAGAGTAGACATTTTTATAATGTTAAGTCTTCCTATCCATGAGCAAGGTATGTTTTTCCACTTAGTATACTGTAGTTTTGTTTGTATAAGTCTTTTACATCTCTGGTAAGATTTATTCTGAAGTATTTTATCCTCTTGGGGGCTACTGTAAATGGCATTGATTTGGTGATTTCCTCTTTGATGTTCTTTTTGTTGGTGTAGAGGAATCCAACTGATTTTTGTACATTTATCTTGTATCCCGATACTCTGCCGAACTCTTCTATTAGTTTCATCAGTTTTCTGGAGGATTCCTTAGGGTTTTCTGTGTATAAGATCATGTCATGTGCAAATAGAGATACTTTTATTTCTTCCTTGCTAATCTGGATGCCCTTTATTTCTTTATCTAGCCTAATTACTCTGGCTCAGACCTCCAACACAATGTTGGATAACAGCAGTGATAAAGGGCATCCGCAAAATACAATTTTTTCTTCTATCATTCTTCTGGCCTTTTATTAACTGTTCTCTTTCAACTGTTTTACTACCTTGGAATATTGTCTATATGGGAAATACATGGTTCTCTTTCTTTATTTGTGCCTTAGCAAACTTAAAATGTGACCTACAAGGTATTTTTTAATAGATATGATATCTATTATATCATACCTAAAAAAAACAAAACCCACTGCCATCGAGTCGATTCTGACTCATAGCGACCCTATAGAACAGAGTAGAACTGGCCCAAAGAGTTTCCAAGGAGCTTCTGGCAGATTCGAACTGCTGACCTCTTGGTTAGTAGCCATAGCACTTAACCACTACGTCACCAGAGTTTCCTATTATGTCATAGATATAATAAATTGCTATATTTTAATTCATTTCAACTATTATTATTTTTGTTGATCAGATTGTTTCTTCTTTAGTCCTTCAAGTTCGCTCTTGGTTCCTTTTGCTTTTATTCCAGTAGACTATGAGAACTTCCTTGTGTTCAGAATAACATGATTTCTCTGTCTCATCTTGTATATTTTCTACTCCAGACCTGGATTCTGCTTTTACCAAAGAGCAATGGTCCTTATTAATAGGAAAGAGTATTGAGAAATCAATTATGAATTGTATTCATATCATTTCAGTATACATTGTTATTTTCCATCCATTTCCTTTCACCCAAGCTCCTCTTTTGTCTATGATGTTTGTTTTGGATTTATTCTCCTGTATCATTATTTAACTTTGTATATGCTTACATTTTATATTTTAAGTAGGCAAACTGAAAACGTAAAGAGTTAAAACGCACATCTCTTGACTTGCTACCCAGCATTCTTTCTGGTGTATTAAGGATGCATGAATTGGAAGATTAAATGGTTAAAGAACAGTTTTGATATGAGTTAGTTATTTAAAATTTTACTAGCTTTCCCTTTGTGAGTTGATGCTTTTTACATTTCTGATACTTTCTCTTCTAAGTTAGAACTGAATTAAGAAAAAATAGATAAATTGGATAATAGATGTTAATATAAGAGGAATTTAGGGTTAAGGAAAAAAGGCTATATTTAAAAGCACAGTTTAAAATTACCAACAGAATCCCATGGCCCGATTTCAATGGATTTGCTGGCAAAGGCACAAAATACACTGTACTCCATGTTCCTTGGCTATCTTTTACTGGTCTCATTTTGAGTGATTATACAGACGTGTATATTCTTTAGTTGTCTGAATTTGCTATGGCCAGATGGGACTTTAAACCACACCCCTGCAAACTCCAGAAAACCAAGTTACTGCAGTTCTCCTGTATGGATGCTCTGTAATATACCATACTCTACAAAGAAATCAAGAAAGCATTCATCCAATCTGCAATGTGAAAGCAAACTCTGGAACTAGCAGTTTAGATTAGACGGGGGTTAGACTGGTGGTTAAAGAGGCCGCTTAAGTGGGTATTATAGACCAGAAGTGAGATGAGGAAAGCATTATCAGTGGAAATAAGAAGTAGAGGGACAGGTGGAAGAAACACGCTGCGGGTAAAGCATAGGATTTAATGAAGCCAACATCTACTGAGTATCAGTGATGTGCCAGGGGCTAATTTGAGGCACTAAGGATGCAGTGATCAATAAGAATGACAAAGTCCCTCTCTTCTTTGTGAGAGGAGCGGTAGAGGAGGCAGGGAAGACCGAAGTGGGCTCCTAGGTTTCTAGCTTCCACAAATGAATAGAGACTAATGTTGTTAATGTAGCTGTGAGAAATGCTGGTATTCACTCTCCCTCCCCCCAGAAAAATAACATGCAGTTTTATTAATTGCCTGACACAGGTTTATAATGCTTTTATCCTTGAATTTTTACATGGATTTTTAATATAATTTTCTTTGGAGAGAATAGAAAGATAATTCAATCTTTATTCTGTATTCTTGATAATAATTGATCAAAATTAGTTTTTTAGTGGATTCTCTTTTTACTCTTAACATTTTTGTTTGGAAATGGATTATTTTGCTCTTGTGTTTTAAGTACAACAGTCAAATAAAATTAAAGAGTATTCAGTAACTGAAAAGTAAGCATTTTTGAAAAAGCAAGTTATAAAATGATATAGTTTCTCATTAAATTTTTTTTGTAAACTAGAAATGTAACAATTATATCAAATAGTGGATTAACTATAAATTTATATTCTTATGCTTCCCAGAAATTATTATAAAAATTATTTTATTAAAAAATATTTTATATATTTTGTGTCTATACCTGTGGTAACTTCTGTTTACTCAAACCAAAACCAAACCCAGTGCTGTCGAGTCGATTCCAACTCATAGCAACCCTATAGGACAGAATAGAACTGCCCCGTAGAGTTTCCAAGGAACGCCTGGCGGATTTGAACTGCTGACCTTTTGGTTAGCAGCCATAACACTTAACCACTATACCTCCAGGGTTTCCTCTATTTACTCAGAGCTTGCTAATTGTCAGACACTTTATTTAGTGCTTTAGGTACTTTATCTGACTCATTTCTTACAACCTTATGAAACAAATATTGGCATCCTTGTTTGAAATTATTAATGTGAATATAAAATGTGAAAATAGTCAAAAGCTAATTATCACCTATTCTTTCCAACTCCAGATTCACAACCTTTTAATTTCTTTTTACTTTTTTTCTAGTAATCTTCTATAATTAAAAAAAAAGTTTATGCTCCAATTCTCTGATCTATCAGTGTTAGATAATAGCTGTTGTACTTCTATTCTGATTTATTGAAGATTTTCCTTATACCACTTCTATTTCTTTTATTCCACTCATCTAGTGCCTTTTTTTTAGTGCCTTATTTCCAAATAAGCCAATCATTAGTTACAATATTATGATTACATAAATATTCTTCAGTCTTTGACTGAATAGTATACCATACAAATATTACTTTCTTGAATAGCCTTTTGTTTTACTAGAAATTCATACTTTTTTTTTCTGATTGCCTTTCTTCCACCTACATTATTTTTTCCAAATGGTCTGTTGTATCATGTGTTCCGTTGTGTCCTCCCATGTGGAGCTCTCTATCCTCCTGTTCCTTTTGAACACATTGCTTTCTGCATTTGTGGCTTAGCTATTATCTGTTACATCCTAGAAAATCCTTTTGCTGCTCTTGTGGCTTGGACCTTTTGTTTCCTGGATAGCCTATTATTCTCTTTCTTAATATATTTATGTAAAGCTTTATATAGGCGCATATCCTCAAGTATCTTGTCAAGGTCTGATTTATAGATTGTAAAGTTTCTGAGCCAATGTGCAACTGGAATTGGTCTTCTTTGATACTTGTCCTCTTTTGGAGCATAAGTCGATGGTGAATTGTTGTTAGCACGTGTGTTTTTCTTCCCCATCAGGCCTTGACCTTCTTCTGGGAGGAATGGAATGAATCTTTTTATCCTCAGCATTTCAGACAATATGTAAAGTAATAGCTTCTTTGAATCTCTTAGCCTATCTAGAAAATGGGAATTATAATTACAGCAGAGGTTGCTGTGCAGAGAAAATATGATGACAGATGTCAATTGTTTAATTAACCATAAATCGTTCTACACATACAAGATGGCATTGCTTAATTACATATTTCTGGGGATATGCTTTGATCTATGTAATTCCAAAAGTTATAGCCACGGTTATGTTGTTTTAAGATAACACAAAGCAAACTCTACATACATATATGCATGAACTGATTCTTAATTCTTTTACTCATTTCTCAGCATTTTCTCTTCTAAAGTCTATTATGTTGCAATTTGTTGCTCCTACTACCTGGGAGCCCTGGTGGCACAGTGCTTAAGAGCTCAGGCTGCTAACCAAAAGGCCAGCAGTTTGAATCCACCAGCCACTCTTTGGAAACCCTGTGGGACAGTCCTACTCTGTCCTACAGGGTTGCTATGAGTCAGAGCTGACTTGATGGCAATGGGTTTGGTTTGGTTTTTTTACTACTACCTGGAGTCCTGATGGGATCTTGGTTAAGAGCTTGGCTGCTGACCAAAAGGCTGGCAGTTCAAATCCACCAGCCACTCTTTGGAAACTCTGTGGGGCAGTTCTACTCTGTACTATAAGGACACTATGAGTGGGAACCAACTTGATGGCACCTAACAACACTACTACCTTAATGTCAGAAATGTAGAACACTGTAGGTGTGGGTGTGTGTATTTGTGTGTGTGCGCACAAGATCAGCAACCAAAGTTTCCTTTCCTTTTTTACAGTTTAGTTTAAAAAGACAGAGCCTTCAAATAAGCATGAGTGTTAGGGCACAAGGGAGCTATTTTTAGTCTTCACTTTTATATAAAGGTTTTACAGCAAAGCACATCAAACAGATTTTAAGATGGAATTTTTTTTTTTCTGACGGTCACTCACTTTTGAAAGCTTTTATTACGTTCCCAGTGGCTCCTCATGCTAATTTACATCCCTTCCCACTGACTCACTGGCAGATAAATTAATTGCAAGGAGACAAGGAATTTGCTTTATGTTTGTACCCGGTATTCTGAAAAAATTACTTGCAAGTACTTACTTTGCTTTTAATGTAATATTAGAGACAATGCCCCAGGAATATGATACACAAGGTAAAAAAAGTGGAAGCAAAAAAGCCATAATTGGTAATTGATCTCTTTTTTCTTCTTCCTCTAAAAATCATAAATTTATAGAGTTCTTTAGTTTTCCAAGTGGGATAATCTACTTAATATGAAAACCAGATATGATGTTCCCATGTTTAAAACCCTCCAATGGATTCACTTTGCATCCAGGGGAAAATTTCTATACTTACCATGGCCCATAGCATTCCATGTGTGATTCCTACTTTTCCACGTTTAGCTCCTGCCATTTTTTCTCTTGCTCCCATGCTCAAGTTTCACAGACTTCCTGTTGTTCTTAGAACAAACCATGCTTACTCCATCTTCAGAAGGGAAAGTTAGTCCCCACAGCTGGGTGAAGATGTTTCCTTCAATTTACTCAAATCTTTTTCAAATGTCACCATTCAGAGAGTTCTTTCTTGACTTCCAAGTATATAGGAGCCCTTCTTCCCTTCCTGCCCCTTGTCTTATCTCAGTAAGATGCAGCACTTATCTCTATCTGAACTTGTCTCCTTCAATTATTTAGTCTCTAGAATGTAAATTCCATGAAAGCAGGTTCTTTATCTGGTTTGGTCAGCCCTGAATTCCCAGAACCTAAAAGAGTGTCTGCCACATGGTAAGTACTCAATAGATACTTGGTGTTGAGTAAATGTAGTGGGAAAATTCTAGAGCCAGAGAACCTGGGTTTAAGTTTTAGTTAGAACTGTCACTTATTAGAATGTATGTGGTAGGCAAGCCTAAGTAGGTAAGCCTTATTTTCCTCAATAGTTCCCAATATTTAATGAAATAGTGCCAACTCAAAGGACTTTGTAAACTATAAACTATCATCATCATCAGGGTAATCTTGTGAGGTGTATATTTCCATAGTTGACAGGAAGCTTACAGATAATTATCAGGTTCACCTCCCTTTATAGTTAAAAACTATGAGAGATATTTTCTATGATTAAGTTAGTGAGAGTATTGTATATAACCTGGATTTCCTGATGTGTATTTTTTCTAGTATATATGCCACAGTAGTAAAACCAAAAACCAAACCCATTGCCCTTGAGCCAGTTCTGACTCAATGACCTTATAGGACAGAGTAGAACTGCCCCATAGGGTTTCCAAAGAGTGCCTAGTGGATTCGAACTGCCAACCTTTTGGTTAGTAGCCATAGCTCTTAACCTCTACACCACCAGGTTTTCCTCTACAGTCCAATTTTTTTGCTTGTTCTCGTGTCTTGGAAGAACCTTGCGAGATTTATTTCAGACTGACAATCAGGTTTGTAGCCCTTTTTTTCCATATAAATATACTTTATTTTGACTGTATAAAATTTAGAAATGTTTAAACAGCAAAGAACATTACAAATAACATAACAAATATTAAAACGAAAAAAAGACAAAGAAACAAATACTTGCCACATATCAACTTCCCAGGATTAATCTATGAATTTATGGATAAACTCATTAAAATACTAATGAAATTCAGCTGGGGGTGTGGTTTTTGTTGATTTGGTTTCTTTTTTCTTTTTGCTGTGTTTTTTTTGAATTCCAGTCAACATTTATTGAGATAAATATGTAATTGTACAGATTGCTTATCACACTTCATAGCATATAAAAATAAACTTTAATGTTCCAAATGTCTCTACCTGGTCAAGTTAAATTTCAAATATGGCTAAAGTAATAAGGGACCAATTAATTAAATTAAAAAATTCAATACTTACGCAATCTGATTCTAGAAGGTCCAATGAAATGGAAAAGTATATTCTTTTTTTAAAAAAAATTTTTGAATTGTACTTTAGATGAAGATTTACAAGGCAAGTTATTTTCTCATTAAACAACACACATTGTTCTGTGACATTGGTTGCCAACTCCATGATATGTCAGTACTCTCCCCTTCTTGAACTTGAGTTCCCCATTACCAGTGCTCCTGTCCCCTCCTGCCTTCTCATCCTTGCCCCTGGGCTGGTGTGCCCATTTAGTCTTGTTTAGTTTTATGGGCTTGTCTAATATTTAGCTGAAGGGTGAACCTCAAGGGTGACTTCATTACTGAGCTACAGGGGTATCTAGGGACTATAGGGGTTTCTCCAGTTTCTGACAGACCAGTAAGTCTGTTTTTGTTTTTTTTGTGTGCGTGTGTGTGGGTTAGAATTTTGTTTTACATTTTTCTCCAGCTCTGTCCAGGGCCCTCTATTGTGATCCCTGTCAGAGCAATTGGTGGTGGTAGCCAGGCACCGTCTAGTTGTGCTGGACTCAGTCTGGTGGAGGCTGTGGTAGCTGTGGTCCATTAGTCCTTTGGATTGATCTCTCCCTCGTGACTTTGGTTTTCTTCATTCTCTCTTGCTCCAGGTGGGGTGAGACCAGTGGAATATCTTAGATGGCTGCTCACAAGCTTTTAAGACCCCAGACTCTGCTTACCAAAGTAGAATGTAGAAGATTTTCTTTATAGACGATATGCCAATTGAGTTAGTTGTCCCTGAGACCATGATCCCCACAGGCCTCAGCCCAGTAATTTGGTCCCTCCAGGAGTTTGGATGTGTCTATGGAGCTTCCATGACCTTGCCTTGTACAAGTTGTGCTGACTTCCCCAGTATTGTGTACCATCTTACCATTCACCAAAGCTACCACTTATATGTTGTCTATTTAGTATTTTTCCCTCCCACTCCTTTCCTCCCTCATAAGCATCAAGGATTATTTCTTTTTGTATGTAAACCTTTTCGTGAGTTTTTATAGTAGTGGTCTCTTACAATATTTTTCCTTTTGTGATTGACTTATTTCCCTTAGCATAATGCCCTCCAGATTCATCCATGTTGTGAGATGCTTCGCAGATTCATCATTGTCCTTTGTCATTGCATAGTATTCCATTGTATGTAAGTACTATAGTTTGTTTATCTATTCATCTGTTGGTGGACACGTAGGTTGTTTCCATCTTTTTGCTATTGTGAACAATGCTGCAGTGAACAGGGGTGTGCACGTGTCTATTCATGTGATGACTCTTATTTCTCTGAGATATATTCCTAGGAGTGGGATTGCTGGATCATGTGGTATTTCTATTTCTAGCTTTCTGAGGAAGCACCATATCATTTTCCAAAATGGTTGAACCATTTTGCATTCTCACCAGCAGTGCATAAGAGTTCCAATCTCCCTACAGCCTCTCCAACATTCATTATTTTCTGTTTTTTTATTTGCACCAATAATATTGGGGTGAGATGGTATCTCATTGTGGTTTTGATTTGCATTTCTCTAGTGGCTAGTGATCACGAGCATTTCCTCATGTATTTGTTAGTTTCCTGAATGTCTTCTTTGTCTGTTCATATCCTCTGTCCATTTTTAATTGGATTCTTTGTCTTTTTATTTTAGAGGTGTTGGATTTTCCTCTAGATTTTAGGGATTAGGGCTTTGTCAGATTTGTCATAGCCAAAATTTTTTTCCCAGCCTATAGGTTCTTTTTACTCTTTTGGTGAAGTCTTTTGATGAGCATAAGTGTTTGTGTATTGTTAGTTACGGTTTATATCTTGTTAATGACATGTGTTAGGGCCTCTAGAGTTGACCCTATTTTTTCTTAATGATCTTCTTTGTCTTTTATGGTGGATTTTGTTTTAGTAGTATTGCCACTCATCTTTTTTGGTAGCTGTTTGCTTGATATATTTTTTCCATTCTTTGATTTTTAATAAATTTATGTCTTTGTTTCTAAGGCATGCCTCTTGTAGGCAGCATATTGATGGTTCCTGTTTTTTTTTAAATCCATTCTGTCACTCTCTATCTCTTTATGGGTGCATTTAAGCCATTTACGTTCAGTGTGATTATTGATAGGTATGAGTTTATTGCTGTCATTTTGTAGTGCTTTTATTTGTGGTGCTGACATTTTCTTTGTTCCTCTTACTGTTCTATGCTGAATTGCTTTTGTTTGTGTAGTTTTTTTTTTGTTTCATTTTTGTAGTTTTTTTTTTTTTTACTAAGACTTTGTTTTTCTTCTTTGTTTTGAGGAGTAGGTTCGTTAACTTTCTTTGTGGTTACCTGGGAATTTACCCGTCTTCGAGTCATCCTTTATCATTTACCTATATCCAATTGGAGCCCTGGTAGCCAGTGGTTAAGAGCTATGGCTGCTAAGCAACAGGTCAATAGTTCAAACCCACCAGCTGCTCCTTGGAAACCCTATGGGGCAGTTCTACTCTGTTCTTCAGAATCACCATAAGCCGGAATCAGCTCCATGGCAACGAGTTTGGTTTTTGGTTTTGGTTGTAAGTCTTTTATTACTTGATAATGCCTTGACTTCATCTCCATTTGAAAGTTCTATACCTACACTGTTTAAAAAAAAACAGTGTAGGTATAGTTCCTCTTTTATTGTTTTGACATTGTCATTTACAGATTGATGTCTCTGGCTCCCTGTTGTAAATTTTTTGGTTTTGTTATATCCTTGAGAGTTCATTATCGAGGTTAATATCTCACTGATACTGTCTTATGTGCTAGATTCGGGTTGTCTGATGTTGTTGGTTCTCTAACTGAAGGACTTCTTTTAATAATTCCTGTAGGTTTGGTTTTGTTTTTTATGTATTCCCTTAATTTCTGTTTACCTGGAAATGTCCTAATTTTGCCATAATATTTGAGTGAGAATTTTTGCAGGATATGTTATTCTTGGTTGGCAGGTTTTTTTCTGAGTTCTTTGGTGGTTGTAGCCCAAGATGGTGAATCCGGCCACATTAGCTGGCATGGGACCTTCACTCCTTGGCTCTCCTTGTTCTATGTTCTCTGTTAGTTTCTTATTACATTTGGTGCTTGATCGAGTTCTTAATTCCTTCATTTGGTACTTAGGATTCCAGGATTGACATTTGTATGTGTTTTACTTAGTTTTTGGGGTCTTTACTGTAGAGGAGCGGCATGGTGCTTCTGACCATAGAACCATGTTGGCTCTGCCTCTGCAGGTTTCTAGCTTTTTGGATTGCTGGTGAATTCTATTTTTCTCTCCAGTTTTTCCCTTAGTTTTTAGAGCTCTTTCCACTCTAGTGAAGGACTGGAAAGCCTTGAAGAGACTTCTTTCAGCAACATTGCTTTTCTCTGAGCCTTCAACAAGCTGCTGGTTTGTATATGAGGAAGGCCCTGGGTACCTGGTAGGAGGAGGAAAGGAGGGGAACTCTCTAGGCTGTTCTTCCCTGCTCCCATCTTTTTCTGTCTATAACCTTGTCTACTCTATGCACTCAGTTAAGGAAAAGTAGCTTAGTGGGGACAAACCTGCTCTGTGGATAGGCCATCTCAGGATTTTAATCTGTCACAGAGCCTTTGTGGGTTTCTGTTTACCCCAGGCTAGGGGAAGCTCCTCCTTCTCCTGGGGTGGATTCCCCATCTGCCAGGGATGAAAGCATCTGTGAATTTCTTCTCTACTACGAAGGGCTCACAGGCGATTGAATCAGTTCTGATTCATAGCGACCCTATAGGACAAAGTAGAACTGCCCCATAGGGTTTCCAAAGCTGTAGTCTTTACAGAAGCAGACTGCCACATCTTTCTCCAGCAGAGCAGCTGGTGGGTTTGAACTGCTGACCTTTTTGTTAGCTTCTGAGCTCTTAATCACTGTGCTACCAGGGTTAGTTCCTTTAGGTTCCATTAAATCTTCTGCTCTCTGATGGGTTTACTATGATTTGTAGTTTATCTGGCATGTTCTCGTTGTCGGGAGTGACAGTCTCTTGTAACTTTCCGTATCCTAACCAGGACTGATTTTTAAAAGACATATTGAAATCATATAACTGAGGGTTTATGTATCAAATAAAATAGATCATAATGTTTTGTAAGCACACCTCATTTTTTAAAATTAAACCCATCATTCAGCTTTATCATACACATATTTTTACCAGATACCTTTGAGTGTTTCTTAAATGCAAATCTATATTTAAAAGAAGAATATTTGCTAACATTGAGGTATTTAAAAGAATGTGATAGGCCATGCCAAAAGGAAGAATTCTAGTAAATATTTTGAGCAAAGTCCAACTTTTTAAAGAAAGCGTTTATTTTTCCAAGTAAATGATACGTTAAAAGAATATCATGGTCTTTCTCAACCCCCTTACATTGTCATCTTGTGTTAGTACACTCAGAATTCGGCCATGTCAGATACATCTGAAATAATTCTAAGGAAAATCATAAGATTAGCTGTATTCCAACAGGATATTATAATTTAAAAACTTAAATTTATAATGCTTAGTGTTTTTTTTTTTTTAGTGATTTATCTTTATTTTTTTATCTTATATGTTTAACTTCCATTTTTTTCTTTTTCCTTTATAGGAATTCTAAAACCCAAATCTTCTAACAGAAACAGAAACATGACTCGGTACATTACATTTCTTCGGATGGTTTTGGTCCTGCTCCTTCAGAATTCTGTATTAGCCGAAGATGGGGAGATAAGATCAAGTAAGAATAACATTGTCCCCCTGTGTTATCAATAAATGCATTCTGGAAATCAAAAGAGGGGAAGTCAAGGAATGATTTAAATATCTCATTCTTATTATCTTTGATGCTGTAATTCCCGAAAATAAACACATTTCTATGTTACGCATAAACTGAGAGAAAAAGCTTCCTTCCAAGGTTAATTTTGAGATAACCTCCTGTGGTGGTTTATTCTGCTAACCCATCATGTTTTGGAATAAACAGTCTAGTATTGAGTCCCTCTTGTTTAGCTGAATTGTTTTGGGCTTATTACCTTTGTGTCTGAATCTCAGATTATTCCTCCATTATATGGAGGTGACAAAAGCACCTGCCTCATAGGGTGTTTATCAGGACTGAATGAGATAATGCATGTGAGTGGTTTAGCACAGTGATATCTCAGTATATGGTGATTATTTTTCTGATTGCCTACAGGAAAGCCTGCATCAGAAATGGAGAGCTGTATTTGTAATTCTTCTACCCCAGCCTTTGCTTACAAATATCATACTTTTTTTTTTGTTTGCTTATATTCATATTTTAAAAGTCACACACAAACATAAAAAAAAAAAATACCCTACTATAAATTAGCTGTGGTTTTTGTAAAAATAAGATCAGATGGTTTGACAACTTGATTAAGCTTGGCTTAAGATTTATTAAAATGATAATATTTAATGTTTGCATTACAATTTTATAGTTTAATCCACCCAAGCACTCTATAAAGTAATCTGTCGCACAGCCCTCATGGGTTTGGTTTCTCTTTACCCCAACCTAAGGAAAACTCAAGGTAGATACTATTTTTCTCAGTTTTTTCAATGGGAAAAGAGAGTCACAGAATTTAAGGGATTTGCCTAGTGTCCTCCAGCCAGTTAGAGCTGTAGCTAGCATTCAGACTATGGTTTTTGGTTCTTAATTCCATTCCTTTCCTATAACATCATTCATCTCTCTAAGGAGGAGATCTCTGGGAGGAGATTTTTTTCCCTGGGGTTTATAAATGGCGATACTTGCTTTTGTACTCATGCTTTTGGCTAACCTTCTAGTTACAAAATATATGCCCTGTGACTCTGAGACAGGAAGTGGGGCAAAATGGCCAAGAATAAACCTGTAAGAGTTTATAACCATAGAATCTGGTGGCAAGCAAATACTGGCAGGTCCAGATAACAATATGTCTCAAAGAATTTGGGAAGAACCAACCTTGAAGAGCTCTACAAACACAACTTTTCTGTCCTGTTTGTCTCTGCCACAACTCCCCCCCCCCCAAAAAAAAAATGTAACCATGTAATTCCAGCCCAGCTTCCAAAAATAACAGAATTGTATTCCCTTGGGCTAGGAAATTTGCCTCTGGGCTGAATTCCATTTCTGCTGCCCCTAGCCTGAACTCCGTCAGTGGTCACTATGACAGAGGCACTTGTATCCCCGAGGCCCTCCTGCAGTATACCACTACTTACCACATAGCACCCCAGGAGTAATGTCATCATTACAGTTAAATTTTTGAGAAAAATTCATGTTTTGGTAAATTTTTTTTTTCTTAATTTATTGGCTGTTTTTTTTTTTTTTTTTATACATATTTACCTAACAATTTTGTTAATTTTCAGTGGTGTCTGTGATGGGTGAGTTGTGATAATTGCAAAACTGGGGCCTTTTAATGAGGTTTGTCATCCCACATATGTAAGTAGACATAGATAAAGAAAGAAAAGAGAAGGGGGAGAGACTTTGATCAATTGATTTATTTACTTCTAAGGAGATGAAAAAATACTAATTGGCAATAAAGACAAGAGTAGCTATTTCTTCTCATACATTCTTTTTGGGTATTCCAAATTACTGGAATTACCTAAACAAACCAGGTTGTCTTTTACTCTGTGTCTGTCTCAGTCTAATTTTGTTGTTTGTCTCTCATCTCTGGCCTTCTCATTTGCTATTCCCTCTGAGTGGAATGTCCTCTTCATCTGTCTAAAGCTCTCTTTTTGGATTTCAGATTGCCTGTCAACTTTCCCACAAAATCTTCTCTGATTTTCCTCAGTTAGATTGAATATTCCTTCCTAAGTGTTCTCATACTACATTGTGCTTTTTCTAACCAACCAGTCGTCTGTCTTACTAGACAGAGCTTTTTGACGTATTTTATGAATCTTTGAATCCACTGTCTAGCATGATGTTAGCTACAGAATAGGTACTTAGTATATGTAGACTAAAAGAATGAAATAGGGTTAGAGGCATGCTGTGAGTACTGTAGAAAAGAGAATTAAAATACTTATTTTTTCTTTTTCATTTTACAACTGCTTTTAACTTGTTCAGTTATAACTTGCACCAAAGATAGTATCTCTCTCAAAAGAACTCTAAGATGTGCTGACCATGTGTGTTTTCTATATCTGGAAACAGGAATCTTTTATCTATATGGAAAAGAACACAGTCCACTAAGCACAAGCTGATGTTTTCACTGCTTTATTAACTCTAAAAATGAGTGATCAGACCTTCAGAATCTCATCTTGGATGTAGGACAACAATGAATGCTTTAGAGATTTTGGTTTACTTAACTTTTATCAGTTACACCCAAGAGTGTGGAATTTTATTGGCCGGTTGAGTCCTGAAGTTGGCAGAAATGTGTTTTTAATCTTTCTACCTATTCATTGGTTTACATTTTTTGTAAATATTGCAGACTAGCATTAAACTAAACGTATTTCATTGATAACATTGATGTTAGTGTATAGCTTAGAAGCATGCATTTAAGATTCCTCACTTTTTGATTTTTATATAATAAATGTGTTCTGCTGGCTTTTTTTTTTTAGGTTGTCGTACTGCTCCAACAGATTTAGTTTTCATCTTAGATGGCTCGTATAGTGTTGGTCCAGAAAACTTTGAAATAGTGAAAAAGTGGCTTGTTAATATCACAAAGAGCTTTGACATTGGACCAAAGTTTATTCAGGTTGGAGTGGTCCAGTATAGTGACTACCCTGTACTTGAGATTCCCCTTGGAAGCCATGATTCGGGAGAGAATTTGATAGCAGCAGTGGAATCCATACATTACTTGGGAGGAAACACAAGGACTGGAAAAGCCATTCAATTTGCACTTGATTATGTTTTTGCCAAGTCCTCAAGATTTCTGACTAAGATAGCAGTGGTACTGACGGATGGCAAATCCCAAGATGAAGTCAAGGATGCAGCAGAAGCAGCGAGAGACAGTCAGATAACCTTATTTGCCATTGGTGTTGGTTTAGAAATGGAAGATGCAGAACTCAGAGCTATAGCCAACAAGCCCTCATCTACTTATGTGTTTTATGTGGAAGACTATTTTGCAATATCCAAAATAAGGGAGGTGATGAAGCAGAAGCTTTGTGAAGGTGAGTCAGTATAATTTTGAAACAATTAATAGTTGCACTTTCTTACATTTTGATATAGTCTGTTCATTTATACTGGTGTGGATGGTCGTATCTAATGTGAAATTATTTTAATATTAGAATTGATGTGAGCACAAATTTGTTGTATTTATTCTAGATAAATTTTGTTTTTAGAAACAATTACTTTCTTATAAAGTCTTAAGTTGGAAAATACAGTATTTCGTTACATTTTTCATTTCTTCCTTTCAGTTACATGTTTGTTATGGAGATGGTAGAAAAAGAAGAGATGCACAGAGAATTAAAAAAATATATAAACCACATATAATCATATAACTTCAGTTAATAGATCAGCATTTTTAACTCGTCTTTTTCCTTCATGCAGTGTGCCTGAGAATTTATATATCTGCCTAAATCAGTATAATATTGTATATGTAATTTCATATTATTTCATACTCTATTATTGTATATGTAATTTTTATGCTTTATTACCATGACAGCAAGCAATCTCCAGTGTCATCAAATACTCTTTGAAAATGCAACTTTTAATGCTTGTTTACCTTTTTCTCATTAGAACATATCATAATTCATTTTTGAATGTCCTTTTCTTTACATTTAGTTTATTTCTAAGTTTCTCTAATATAAATAACAGTGAATATCCTTGTACATAATTCTGAATGGGAATTGGTCATTCTTAAAAAAAATACCTAGACATTGAAAAAAAGGATCAAATTACCAACATTTTTAAGGCTCTATAAAGTATTGAATATTCCACTCAAAAAAGGCTTAGAGTCCCATCAGTGGTGAGAAAAAAATGTAGTAGTTAACAGTCTGTTAATTATGTTTATATCATCCTATGAAATTTAATTTCATGTTCACAATAACCCTATTATTTGAGAAAGTTCCATTGTTTCATAAACAGTAATCTGTACCTGCCAGGTGTTGGGCAAGTATAATTAAAATCAAAATCTACTCCCAACCCAGAAAGACCTTTCTACAAAAGTAGAAAAGAAAGAATTTTTTTTATTATTATTTTATATATATATATATATATGCATATATTTTTTAAGTGAACTTCAGATGAAAGTTTACAGAACAAACTACTTTCTCATCAAATAGTACACACATTGTTGTATGACATTGGTTAGCAACCCCACGACATGTCAACACTCTCGCTTCTCAACCCTGGGTTCCCTATTACCAGCTGTCCTGTTCCCTCTTACCATTCCAGTCCCTGCCCCAGGGCTGGTGAGCCCCTTTAAAACCAAAACCAAACCCGTTGCCATTGAGTCGATTCCAACTCATAATGACCCTATAGGTCAGAGTAGAACTGCCCCATAGAGTTTCCAAGGAGTACCTGGCAGATTTGAACTGCCGACTTTTTGGTTAGCAACCATCCACTATGCCACCAGGGTTTCCTGGTGTGTCCCTTTAGTCTTGTTTTATTCCATGGGACTGTTCAATCTTTGGCTGAAGGGTGAACCTCAGGAGTGGCCTCATTACTGAGCTGAAAGAGTGTCCGGGGGCCATACTCTTAGGGTTTCTCCAGTCTCTGTCAGGCCAGCAAGTCTGGTCTCTCTTTTGAGTTAGAATTTTGTTCTACATTTTTTCTCCAGTTCTGTCTGGGACCCACTATTGTGATCTCTGTCAGAGCAGTCAGTGGTGGTAGCTGGGCACTTTCTAGTAGTACTGGACTCAGTCTGGTAGAGGCCGTAGTAGATGTGGTTCATTAGTCCTTTGGACTAATCTTTCCCTTATGTCTTTAGTTTTCTTCATTCTTCCTTTCTCCCGAAGGGGTGAGATGGTTGAGTATCCTAGATGGCTGCTCACAGGCTTTTAAGACTCCAGACACCACTCACCAAAGTAGAACATAGAACATATTTTTTATAAACTCTGTATGCCAATTGAGCTAGAGGTTCCCTGGAACCGTGGTCCCCACAGTCCTCAGCACAGCAATTTGGTCCCTCAGGTCCATGTGTCTATGGAACTACCATGGGCTTGCCTTGCACAGATTGTGCTGGCTTCCCCAGTATTGTGTACTGTCTTACCCTTCACCAAAATTACCACTTATCTATTGTCTATTAAGTGTTTTTCCATTCCTTCCCTTCCCTCATAACCATCAAAGATTGTTTCTTTTTGTATGTAAACCTTTTCATGAGTTTTTACAGTAGCGGTCTCATACAATATTTGTCCTTTTGTGACTGACTGATTTCACTCGGCATAATATCCTCCAGATGCATCCATGTTATGAGATGCTTCACGGATTCATCATTGTTCTTTAGTGATGTGTAACATTCCATTGTGTGTATGTACCACAGTTTGTTTATCCATTCATGTGTTGATGGGCATCTTGGTTGTTTCCATCTTTTTGCTAATGTGAACAATGCTGCAGTGAATGTGGGTGTACGTATACCTATTCATGTCATGACTCTTATTTCTCTAGGATATATTCATCGGAGTGGAATTGCTGGATCAAATGGTATTTCTATTTCTAGCTTTCTAAGGATACACCATATCGTTTTCGAAAAAGGTTGTACTATTTTGCATTCCCACCAGCAGTGCATAAGAGTTCTGATCTCCCCACATCCTCTCCAAAATTTGTTATTTTCTGTTTTGTTGATTTGTGCCAGTAATGCTGGGGTGAGATGGTATCTCATTGTGGTTTTGATTTGCATTTCTCTGATGGCTAGAGATCGTGAGCATTTCCTCAAGTGTCTGTTGGCCGCTTGAATATCTTCTTTGGTGAAGTGTCTGTTCATTTCCTTTGCCCATTTTTTAATTGGGTTATTTGTCCTTTTGTTGTAGAGGTGTTGGATTTTCTTGTAGATTTTAGAGATTAGACCTTTGTCTCGTTGTAATAGCCAAAAAATTTTTCATAGTCTGTAGGTTCTCTTTTTACTCTTTTGATGAGCATAAGTGTTTAATTTTTAGAAGATCCCAGTTATCTGGCTTATCCCCTGGAGCTTGTGTGTTGTTTGTGATTTGTACCCTGTTAATGCTGTGTATTAGGGCCTCTAGTGTTGATCCTATTTTTTCTTCTATGGACTTCATGGTTTTTGGCTTTATATTTAGGTCTTTGATCCATTCTGAGTTAGTTTTTGTATATGGTTTGAAATATGGGTACTGTTTCATTTTTTTTGCAGATGAACATCCAGTTTTGCCAGTGCCATTTGTTAAAAAGACTATCTTTTCCCCATTGGATGGACTTTGGGCCCTTGTCAAAGATCAGGTGACCATAGGTGGTTGGATTTACATCTGGGTTCTCAATTCTGTTCCATTGGTCAATGTAGCTGTCGTTGTACCAGTACCAGGTGTATTGATTGCCATAGCTGTATGGTAGGTTCTGAGGTCAGGTAGTACAAGCCCTCCTACTTTATTCTTCTTCAATAGTACTTTACTTATCTGGGGCTTCTTCCCTTTCCATATAAAGTTAATGACAAGTTTTTCCATCTGTTTAAAGAATGTTGTTGGTATTTGGATTCGTATTGCATTGTATTTGTAAATCGCTTTGGGTAGAATTGTCATTTTCACAATGTTGAGTCTACCTATTCGTGGTATGTTTTTTTCCATTTATGTAGCTCTCTTTTGGTTTCTTGCAGTAGTGTTTTGTATTTTTATTTGTGTAGGACTTTTACATCCCTGGTTAGATTTATTCCTAATTATTTTTCAAGGGACTATTATAAATGGTATTGTTTTCCTGATTTCCTTTCCATCGTTCTCTTTATTGGTGTATAGGAATCCAACTGATTTTTGTATGTTTATCTCGTATCTTGCAACTCTACTGAATCTGTTAGTTACAGTAGTTTTCTCTTGGAGTCTTTTAGATTTTCTAAGTATAGTATCATATCATCAGCAAATAGGGACAGTTTAACTTCTTTGTTCCCAATTTGGTACACTTTATTTCTGTTTCTTGCCTTACTGCTTTAGCTAAGACTTCCAACACAATGTTAAATAGGAGTGGTGATAAAGGACATCTTGTCTTGTTCCTGTTCTCAAGGAGAATGTTTTGAGCCTCTCTCCATTGAGAACAATGTTAGCTGTTGGTTTTGCATAGATGCTCTTTATTATGTTGAGAGATTTCCCTTCTATACCTATTTTATTGAGAGTTTTTATCAGAAATTGGTGTTGGAGTTTGTCAAATGCCTTTTCCACATCAAGTGAGATGATCATGTGATTCTTTTCCTTCCTTTTCTTTATGTGGTAGATTACATTGACTGATTTCCTAATGTTGAACCATCCTTGCACACCTGCTATGAATCCTACTTGGTCATGGTGTATTATTTTTTTGATACAATGCTGAATTCTATTGGCTAGAATTTTGTTGAGAATTTTTGCATCTATATTGATGAGAGATATTGGTCTGTAATTTTCTTTTTTGTGGTGTCTTTGTCTGGTTTTGGTATCAAGGTTATGCTGGCTTCATAGAATGACTTCAGAAGTATTGCTTCCTTTTCTATGTTCTTCTCTGAATGTTTGGTAGAATTCTCCAGTAAAGCCTTGGGTCAGGGCTTTTTTTTTGTTGAGAGTTTTTTTTTTTTTTTTTTAATTACCTTGTCCATCTCTTCTCTTGTTATGGGTCTGTTCAGATTTTCAACATCATTTTGTGTTAGTTTGGGTAGGTTGTGTGTCTCTAGAAATTTGTCCATTTCCTTTAGGTTTTCAAATTTGTTGGAGTATAGTTTTTCATAATACTCCGTTATGATCCTTTTTATTTCAGTTGGTTCTGTTGTAATAATGCCCCCTATTTCATTCCTTATTTGGGTTATTTGCATTCTCTCCTGTTTTTCTTTCATCAGTTTGGCCAGTGGTTTGTCGATTTTGTTGACCCTTTCAAAGAGCCAGCTTTTGGTTTTGTTAATTCTATTGTTTTTCTATTCTCTATTTCATTTATTTCTGCTCTGATCTTTATTATTTGTTTTTTTCCAGTGGCTGTGGGCTTCTTTCACTGTTCTCTTTCTATTTGTTCCAGTTGTGTAACTAATGTTTTGATTTTGTCCCTTCTTTTTCAACATGTGCATCTAGTGCTATAAATCGGCCTATGAGCGCTACCTTTGCTGTGTCCCGAAGATTTTGATGTGATGTGTTTTCATTCTTGTTTGATTCTAGGAACTTTTTGATTCCATCTTTGATTTCTTCTATCACCCAATGGTTTTTAAGCAGCGTGTTATTCACTTTCCATGTAATTGATTTTTTTTCCTTTACTCTTCTTGTTGTTAATTTCTACTTTGGTGGTATTGTGGTCATAGAAGATACTTTGTATTATCTCAATGTTTTGGATTTTGTTGAGGGTTGCTCCGTGGCCTAAGATGTGGTCTATTCTGGAGAATGTTCTGTGTTCATTGGAAAAGAATGTGTACTTTGCGGCTGTTGGGTGGAGCGTTCTATATATGTCTATGAGGCCAAGTTGGTTGATGGTGCTCTTTAGCTCTTCTTTATCTTTGTTGAGTTTCTTTCTAGATGTTCTGTCCTTTACTGAGAGTGGTGTGTTCAAGTCTCCCACTGTTATTGTGGAACTGTCAATTTCTGTTTTCATTGCTTTTAGAGTTTGTTTTTATGTATTTTGGAGCACTGTCATTGGGTGCATAGATGTTTATTATGGGTAAGTCTTCATGATGGATTGTGCCTTTAATCATTATATAGTGCTCTTCTTTGTCTTTTATGGTGGATTTTGTTTTAAAGTTTAACTTATCTGAGATTAGTATTGCCACTGCTGCTGTTTTTTGGTAGTTATTTGCTTGATATATTTTTTCCCATCCTTTGATTTTTCATAAATCTACATCTTTGCTTCTAAGATGTGTCTCTTGTAGACAGCATATTGATGGATCCTGTTTTTTTTTCTTTATTCATTCTGTCACTCTGTGTCTGTTTATGGGTGCATTTAGGCCATTTACATTCACTGTAATTATTGACAGGTGTGAGTTTATTGCTGTCATTTTGTAGTGCTTTTTTTTTTTTTTTGTGGTGCTAATATTTTCTTTGTTCCTCTTACTCTCCTGTGCTGAGTTCCTTTTGTTTTTGTAGATTTTGTTTTTATTGAGACTGTATGTTTTTCTTTATTTTGATGGGTGGGTTTGTTAACCCTCTTTGTGGTTACCTTGAAATTTACCCTTATCTTCCTAGGTTTAAACTAGTCTATTATTACTTGGTATTAAAAAAAAAAAAAATTATCACCTTGCCTTCCTCTCCATTAGAAAGTTGTATACTTATACCATTTATTCCCTCTTTTATCATTCTGACATTGTCATTTACAGATTAACCTGTTCCCTTGTTGCAGTTGTTTTGGTTTTGGATAGTCCTTGAGAGTTCATTTCCGAGATTGGTATCTGGCTGGTACATCTTGCATCCTAGAGTCAGACTGTGGTCTGATGTTGTTTGTTCTCAGACCGAAGGGCTCCCTTTAATAATTCTTGAAAGTTTGGTTTGATTTTTACATTTTCCTTTAATTTCTGTTTATCTAGAAATATCCTAATTTCACCATCATATTTGAATGAAAGTTTTGCAGGATATATGATTCTTGGTTGGCAGTTTTTTCTTTCAAGGTTTTGTATATGTCATCCCATTGCCTTCTTGCCTGCATGGTTTCTGCTGAATGATCAGAGCTTAGTCTTTTTTTTTTTTTTTATTGTTTCTCCTCTGATGTGATTTTTTTGTTTTTCTCGAGTTGCTCGCAGGATTTTTTTCTTTGTCTTTGGTTTTAGCGAGTGTGATTATGATATGCCCTAGTGTTTTTCTTTTGGGGTCTATCCTATGTAGAGTTCATTGAGCTTCCTGGATGGTCAGCTTTTCATCATTCATGATATTAGGGAAGTTTTCTGTCAGCAGTTCTTCAATGATCCTCTCTGTGTTTTCTGTTTTCACTCCCTGTCCTGGAACTCCGATCGCTCACAGATTTTTGCTTTTGATAGTATTCTACATAATTTTCAGAGTTTCTTCACTTTTCTTCGTCCTTTTTTCTGATTTTTTCCTCAGAGTTGTATCCAAGTGTTTGTCTTCAATTTTGCTGATTCTGTCTTCCATTGCTTCAATCCTGCTCCTCAGCCCTTCTGTGACACTGTCCATATCTGAAATGTTGTTTATCTTTTGGATATCTAGTTGTTGTTTTTGAATGATTTTTAGTTGTGGATTTATTTTGGCATTTTGTTCTTTTATTATTTTCCTGAATTGTTCCATTTTTTGTCTGTATTTTCCTTGAATTTTTCTACTTTTGCCATAAATTTGTCTATTTTTTCCTCATTTTTGTCTGCTTTTTGCTTCAACTCTTGGGTTGCTCTGAATATTAGAGATTCGAATTCCCTGTCAGGTAGTCCTAGTGCCTTTTCTTCTACAGGGAAGTCATCTGGTGTTTTATTTTGGATGCCTACTGGAACCATCCTGTCCTTTTTTTAAATATGTTTTGATATTGTCTGCTCTCTTCGGGACACTCAGTAGTTATTTTCTTCATTTCTTGATTGTAGATTTTTTTGTTTTGTCCTGCCTTTTTTTTTGTTTGTTTTATTTGGTTATGTCTGAGCAGGCAGGCTGTGTGTTCTTTGTTGTTTGCTCGTCTATAGCCGTGGTACTTTTTGCTTCCTTATCCAATGGACAAGGCCAGTCATTCAGCTATGGTGCAGCACGGCAGATCCAGCAGAAGGGGAGGGGCTGGGATGGGTTGTTTGTGGCACGTACTAGGGCCAACAGGGTGGGCCAGGAATCAGTGCTGGGCAGGTCCCAGTAGGCTGTGCCTGTGCTGCTCAGGGGTGTGATGCTCAATGAACAATGCAGGTAGGCACGAAAGAGGGGGGAGGTTGTGATGTGTGGAGTTAATAGGGGTATGGGAAAGAGGAGAGAAACAGGAGCCAAAAACAAACAATCAAATTAAGAAAAAAAGGGTGTTAAGGGAGCTTGCCATTAGAGCGGATAGATGATGAGAAACTGAGAAATGGAGAAAAGCAAAAAGGAAAAAATAAAAAAGAAAGGAAAAGGGAAAAAGAAAGCAAAAGTAACTAGACAAAAATCTGGAAAAGAAAAAAACTCCCAGGAGTCCCAGACTCCCACTGGAGAGGCTGCTAAGACTGAAGAAGTAGCCCCCAGGCTGCAGAGTATAGCCTGGCTAGAGGGGGTATAGATGTCACACAGCACCAGATATTCAGGAGACAGAAAAAGAAGATAAGTGTAGAGAGATGACAACTTAGAAATGGAGAAAGACAGAAAGGGAAAAAGAGAGAGAAAAGAGAAAAAAAAAAAAATGAAAGAGGGGAAAAAAAGAGAAAGAAATGCCCCTAGGGATCCCACCTACGCGGGGAATAGCTCCTAAGCTGTGCAGTGCAGCTGGCTACAAGGGGCTCCCAAGGTGTGAAAATAAAAAACAAACAAAAGAAAACAGAACAAAGCGAAACAAAGCAAGACAAGGAAAAAAAAAGCCCCAGGGGTCCCACCAGCATGGTGTCGCAGGCTGGGGGAATGGTTCCCCAGTCCAGCGTGGCTTCACAGTCTTTCAAGAAGAAGCAAAGATGGCAAACGGAGCCAGGTATTCCAGAGAAAGGAGGGGTAGGTGGTAGGAGGCACAGAAGAAACCAAAAGAGATGGAAAGAAACAATACCAGCTTAGGGGCCTGGCTAGTGTGGGCAAGGTGAATCCAAGCAGACTAAGGCCAAAGTAGTTGCCTCCTGGTGAAGAAACTGTGGCTGGAGGGAGGCAGAGGAGGCCGAGGAGGGGAAGAAAGGGAGGGGGATAGGAAAATGTATATTGCTTGTTACTGGTTGCTCTGTCTCCAGCTGGGAACTTCGTGAAGCTGCTTTCTTGTACTCCCTGTCTGTCGATCTCCTACATGAGTGGGGTGAATCCAAGCGGCACTGACACTGCACTTCCTGGCCAGCCGAGGCACTGCAGCCAGCCAGGAAGCTCGGAGGTAGAGCAGCTGGGAGAGAATGGGGAGTGGGAAGGCATGTATCACTGGTTACTGGGTGCTCTTTCTCCTGCTGGGAGTTCTGTGAAGCTACTTTCCTGTGCTCCCTGTCTGCCAACGCCTGACAGGAGTCCAAGATGGCAGATCTGTGCTGTGTTAGCTGATGGGGACTTCAGTACATATCTCTCCTTGCTCTCTGTCCTCTGTCAGTTTCTTATTCCATTTGGTGCTTGGCTGAGTTCTTTATCTCTTCATTTGATACTTCAGGTTCTAGGAATAACATTTGTCTTTGTTTTACTTAGTTTTTCGGGTCTTTGCTGTGGAGGGACAGTGTGTTGCTTCTGTCTATGGTGCCCTGTTGCCGGAAGTCAGATTTATATTTTTACTATGTTGTGAGATTAGTTAGAATCATTTTGTTTGAAGCCAGGTATATTTCATGATTCAAATAGACTTTTCTTCATGAAATTTCACTTACTAGTCATTTTTTCTTAAAATAAAAATTTCATTCATTAAGTCTGTGTGTTCAAATATTTACTTCAGAGAATTTTTCTGTGATATGTATTTTGGTAAAGGAATTCCATCTTTTTTAAAAAAAATTTATTATATATGAAAGAGTAGCTTTGATTAAAAGGGATAAAATCAATTTTTTCATATCGAGTTCACAAGAAAAAATAGGATCAATGCTAGAGGCCCTAATACACAGCATTAACAGGATACAAACCATGACCAACAGCACACAAACTCCAGAAGATAAGCTAGATAACTGGGATCTTCTAAAAATTAAACACTTAATGCTCATCAAAAGATTTTGCCAAAAGAATAAAAAGAGAACCTACAGACTGGGAAAAATTTTTGGCTATTACAAACCAGAAAAAGGTCTGATCTCTAAAATCTAAAGAAAATCCAACACCTCTACAACAAAAGGACAAATAATCCAACTAAAAAATGGCAAAGGAAATGAAAAGACTCTTCACCAAAGAAGACATTGAAGCGACCAACAGACACATCAGGAAATGCTCACGCTCACTAGCCATTAGAGAAATGCAAATCAAAACCACAATGAGATTCCATCTCAGCCAGGCATTACTGGCATGAATGAAAAAAAAAAAAGGAAATAACAAATGTTGGAGAGGCTGTGGGGAGATTGGAACTCTTATGTACTGCTGGTGAGAATGCAAAATGATACAACCATTTTGGAAAATGATGTGGTGCTTCCTTAAAAAAAAAAAAAAAATTTTTTTTCTAGAAATAGAAATGCCATTTGATCCAGCAATCCCACTCTGAGGAATATATATCCCAGAGAAGTAAGAGCCATCACACAAGTAGACACATGCACACCCATGTTCATTGCAGCATTGTTTACAATATCAAAAAGGTAGAAACAACCTAGATGCCCAACAACAGATGAATGTATAAACAAACTATGGTACACACACCCAATGGTGTATAACGTAATGATAAAGAACAATGATGAATCTGCGAAGCATCTCACAACATGGATGAATCTGGAGGGCATTATGCTGAGTGAAATAAGTCAATCACGAAAAGCCAAATATTGTATGAGACCACGATTGTAAAAATTCATGAAAAGGTTTACACACGAAAAGAAACAATCTTTGATGGTTACGATGGAGGGGAGGTGGAGATGGAAAAAAGCTAAACAGACAATAGATAAGTGGTAACTTTTGTAAAGGATAAGACAGT
The DNA here is from genome assembly GCF_024166365.1 of Elephas maximus indicus. Lineage (NCBI taxonomy): Eukaryota > Metazoa > Chordata > Mammalia > Proboscidea > Elephantidae > Elephas > Elephas maximus. Next base: position 121,900,652 of record NC_064819.1, on the reverse strand, counting down.
ACACAATACTGGGGAAGCCAGCACAACTTGTACAAGGCAAGGTCATGAAAGCTCCATAGACACATCCAAACTCCCTGCGGGACTGAATTGTTGGGTTGAGGGCTGTGGGAACCATGGTCTCAGGGAACATCTAGCTCAATTGGCATAACATAGTTTATAAAGAAAATATTCTACTTTGGCAAGTAGCATCTGGAGTCTTAAAAGCCTGTGAGTGGCCATCTAAGATACAACGCTGGTCTCATCCCTTTGAGAGCAAGGGAGAATGAAGAAAACTAAAGATACAAGGGAAAGATTTGTCCAAAGGACTAAAGGACCACAAGTACCAAGGCCTCCACCAGTCTGAGTCCAGTACAACTAGCTAGTGCCTGACTACCACCACCAACTGCTCTGATAGGAATCACAGTAGAGATTCCCAAACAGCTAGAGGAAAATGTAAAATGAAATTCTAATTCACAAAAAAAGTCCAGATTTACTGGTCTGACACAGACTGAAGAAACCCTGAGAATATGGCCCCCAAACACCCTTTTAGCTCAGTAATGAAGTCACTGCCAAGGTTCACCCTTCAGCCAAAGATTATACTGGCCTATAAAACAAAACGAGACTAAAAGGACACACTAGCCCAGGGGCAAGGGCTAGAAGACAGGAGGAAACAGGAAAGCTGGTAAAACGGAACCCGAGTTTGAGAAGGGAGCCCAGACCCAGTGCTCTTGAGTTGATTCTGACTCATAGTGACCCTATAGGATGGAGTAGGTTGAGAAGGGAGAGTACTGACTTTTTGTGGAGTTGTTAATCAGTGTCATAAAATAATATATGTACTAACTGTTTAATGAGAAACTAGTTTGTTCTGTAAACCTTTATATAAATACAATAAAAAATAAATAAAATAGATAAAAAAATTATTCAGGTAAAATGTAGTCAGTAAAAAACAATCAAGTTTTAAGTATTGTCGAATGTTTCTTGGTCCTCACTGAAAAAACGAATGTAAGTAATGTATGTGTCTATTCAGTTCAGTTTGCGCCCATTCCAAAGAGAAGTGATCCAATGGAATGCAGAAGTTATAGAACAACATCGTTAATATCACATGCAAATAAAATTTTGCAGAAGGTAATTCAAAAATGGTTGCAGCAGTACATCGACAGGGAACTGCCAGAAATCCAAGCCAGATTCAGAAGAGGATGTGGAACCAGGGATATCATTGCTGTTGTCAGATGGATCTTGGCTGACAGCAGAGAATACCAGAAACATATTTACTTGTGTGTTATTGAGTTTTCAAAGACACTGGACTATGTGGATCATAAAAAATTGTGAATAACATTGTGAAGAATGGAAATTCCAGAACACTTAATTATACTCATGCGGAATCTGAACATAGACCAAGGGGCAGTTGTTCAGACAGAACAAGGAGGTACTGAGTGATTTAAAATCAGAAAAGGTGCATGTCAGGGTTGTGTCCTTTCACCATACTTAATCAGTCTGTGTGCTGAGCATATAAGCAGAGAAGCCAGACTGTATGAAGAAGAATGGGGCATCAGGATTGGAGGAAGACTCATTAACAACCAGAGTTATGCAGATAACACAACTTTGCTTGCTGAAAGCAGAGAGGACTTGAAGCACTTACTGATGAAGGTCAAAGTACTACAACCTTCAGTATGGATTACACCTCAGCATAAAACAAAATCCTCACAACGGTACCAATAAACAATATCACGATAAATGGAGAAAATATTGAGGTTATGAAGGATTTCGTTTTACTTGGATCCACAATCAACACCCATGGAAGCAGCAGTCAAGGAATTAAACTATGCATTGCATTGGACAAAATTGCTGGAAAAATCTCTTTCAAGTGTTAAAAAAGCAAAGATGTCACTTTAAGGACTAAGGTGTGTCTGACCCAAGCCATGGTGTTTTCAATAGCCTTATATGCATGTGAAAGCTGGACAATGAATATAGAAGACCAAAGAAGAATTGATGCCTTTGAATTATGATGTCAGAAAAGAATATTGAATACAGCATGGACTGCCAGAAAAATGAACAAATTTGTCTTGGAAGAAGTACAGTCAGAATGCTCCTTAGAAGCAAGGATGGCAAGACTTCTTCTCACATACTTTGAACTTGTTATTAGGAGGTACCAGTCTCTGGAGAAGAATATCATGCTTGGTAAAGTAGAACCAAAAAAACCAAACCCAGTGCTGTCGAGTCGATTCTGACTCATAGCAACCCTATAGGACAGAGTAGAACCACCCCATAGAGTTTCCAAGGAGCACCTGGTGGATTTGAACTGCCAACCTTTTCCTTGGCAGCCATAGCACTTAACCACTATGCCACCAGGGTTTCCAAAGTGGAGGGTCAGCAAAAAAGAGGAAGACCGACAACAAGTTGGATTGATACAGTGGCTGTAACAATGGACTCAAGCATGACGACAATCGTGAGGATGCACAGGACAAAGTGTTTTGTTCTGTTGTACATATGGTCACTATGAGTTGGAATTGACTTGACTGCTCCTAGCAACAACAACAACATTGCATTAGGCAAATCTGCTGCAGAAGATCTCTTTAATGAGTTAAAAAACAAAGATGTCACTTTGAGAACTAAGGTGCTCATGACTCATGCTATGGTATTTTCAATTGCCTGATATCCAGGCAAAAATTGAACAACAAATAAAGAAGGCCAGAGAATTGATGCCTTTGAATTCTGATGGTGGCAAAGAATATTGAATATACCATGGACTGTCAGAAGAATGAACGAATCTGTCTTGGAAGAAGTATAACCAGAATATTCCTTAGAAGCAAGGATGGTGAGACTTCATCTCAAGTGCTTTGGATGCATTATCAGGAGAGATCAGTTCCTGGAGAACAACATCATGCTTGGTAGAGGGTCAGTGAAAGAGAGGAATATCCTCATAATGAGATGGATTGACAAAATGACTGAAACAATGGACTCAAACATAGCAAGGAATGTGAGGATGGCATAGGACTGGGCAGTGTTTCATTTTGTTGTACACAGGGTCACTATGAGTCTGAACCAACTTGACAGCACCTAACAACGACACATACAACTATGCAGTTCACGTACGTGCTGCACAGTCGACATCTTTTAAAATGAAATTTTTGAAATTGTATTTCTGGAATATGTGAATTTCTTTGCACTTGACCTTTTATACAGTATTAGATCATGATTAACTCACTAAAATACAGCAGCAGCCTCAAATCCTGTAATTTGTATTTGAATCATTTGGTAAATTTACATTTGGCGGGGGCAAATCATTAACTTCTGCTTTGAGGTGGTTAGCATATAGAATTACTATCTTCCTAATCCTGTTCGCTGTTATTATCTTCTATGGTTGATCCAAACAGGTGAAAGTTTATTTACCTGGTTGTTCCTACACAATTTGTTTCATTTGCATGGGCCTGTCGGTGGTTACCCTGGAGGAGTTTTCTCTAACACTTTTCTTATCTGAGGACCATCATTTTTGTAATGGTCAGCAGTTTCTTTGTCTTTTTGAGAGTATCTGTTTTCTTTTTCCTTTTCTGTTCCCTTTCAGTCAACCAGGAATGGGCTTAGTGACGGAGAATGGGAAGGAAGGAAGAAAGAAATTTTCTCTTGATCCCTTGTGCCCTGGAAGATACCATTCTTAGGTATCTTCAAAGATTTCCAGTAGCCTGTGGCTGAAGTTGCTGGGTGTTAGGACCAGTACTTTAATTCAAAATCTGTTGAACTCATGTGCTCACAGGTGCAGACAGTTGGAGAGCAAGCTCTAGAAACTGCCTGAGTGTTCTTACTGATCCGTTTCTTACCATCCTGACTTTTAATTGTCGATGCAGGAAGTTTCTGTATTTCTTAAAAGGGTATACAATGTTGCCTTGCTGTATTGGGGCCAGGGCTAACAACCCTGGTTCCAATTAACTGTGCTACTTTGGGCTTAGCTTTTTGAGCCTTGGTTTCCTATTTTGCGGAGCAACAGGGTTGGACTACATTTTATAGTAGCTCTTCTTAAATTTTCCTAAAATAGGGGGTTGAGTAATTTTCTATCATATGTGACAAAAGCTTATCCAAATTATTTTTTTATGACTTTAGCATACCTGACAACATTTGCTTCTTTAAATCTCCAGGAACAGATAAAAATTACTTATATATTAGTATGTTGCTGAATTACTTATAAATCTTAAGTTTTGAAGCTGATTATGTTTTGTGGAAACATGCCTGCTTTTCAGAATGATAAAATGCCTCTCCTACTTTCTCTCATAGCAAATGAGAGTGAGAGAAAAAGACTGCCTGCGTGCTTACCTGCCTGCCTGCGTAGACCATTGGTACACTTTATTCTTGCTTTGGGGTTTTTCTTCTTTTCTGGGCTCTTTGCCGTGGTGTACTTTGACTTGGAATGATGCTCAAGACTTCTTCTGAACTTCTTTGGCCCCATCAAAGTCACTTATCCTTTATACTACTCTTAGATTGGAGATTGCTGGATAATTTGATTACTTAATTCAAGCCTTATGGTGCTTGCTAATAATGGCTTGGTATATTATTCTACCCTACTCAGTTCAACTTGCATTTATATAGAAGTCACAGAAAATAAGGATGCAAGTATTAGGAGCCATGGCCAGGATAAACAAAACACATTTTTTGTGGCAAGAGTGTGTTTTAGATCTCATAAATTTCCTAACACATAGGTGGTTAATGTTTCTTGTCCTCAAGTAAGTCTGGTCCTGCTCCACTCTGCGCCCACGCTACTAGTTTACATGTACGTGAATTCTCAGCCTCTGAGGTGGGGAGGATGGGAAGTGGAATGAAGTTTGGCAGATGGGTATGATTCTGTAAATTGTTTCCTAAATCCTCACTAAATCCTCAGGGAACTATTCTGTCTCTAGATGAAAAGAATCTGAATCTAATTTGAATATAAGTCAAGTTATGTTATCAAGGGCTTGTGGCATACCCCAAAATATGAATTTTCCATTCATTTAGTTAGAGAAGATAGAGCTATAGTTTCAAACAAATAAACACAATGTTTCTATTTTGCATGAAAATCAGTGTTTTGGCATTCATTTGGGAAAAGTCGAATGACTTTGGTGTGGTTTAGAGAATACATGCATTGTAGCGTATAGACCTTGCTGTCAGTGTTTATAATTGGATCTAGATACAGTTGTATAATTATTGCCGGGAAAGGAATAAACAAGAAAACGATCAGGATAACTTTCATTAGGAATGTTATAAATTATTTAAAGCTAGTGTAAATATCCTGCTCTCCCTCTTTTCTTTCTTTCTCTCTGAAATATTATGTATACTGTATTTTTACCCAAATAATGTGCATCTTTTATGTTTGTTTGCCAGCCTTGCCATCCCTCCATGAGATATTTTCATAAACACTATCACGTGAATTATCTTTACATGTTGTTGTAAAAAAAAAAAAATAAGCATAACATGCTTATGAAAGCACCTTGCACAGGAAGGGCACAGTTGGCAAACAAATGTAGAAGGGGTGTGTTATTTGTGTAAAAATAAGGTAATATCTATCACCTAATTACATATCTTATTTCCATAGTCCCTTCATTCTTTTTAAGAGTTAATATGCATCCTAGTGGGAGAGTAAATTAGTTCAACTGCTTTGGAAAAGTTTTGAGCAGTACTTACTAGAGCAAAGGATACACCTAGCCAATGAGGAAGCAATTCATAGAAGTAGAATAGACATTTAACTGTGAGAAATAAATGCATATGTCCTTCCCCTGAAGAGATGTTCAAGAATGTCTATAGAAGATTTAGTCATAATAGCAAAAAACTGGAAACAATTCAAATGACTGTCTATAGGAGAATAAATAAAATACATGGTAATATAATTCATACAGTGGAATACTACACAGCAGCAACCACAAAAACTACTGTTATGTGTAACAGCGTGGATGATTCCACAGACACTATGCTGAACAAAAGAAGACAAACGTAAAAACAGATATTGTATGGTTCATTTATATTAAAATAAAGAACAGGTCAAAATAAATTAATCAATGGTATAGAAATCATAACAGCCGTGGCCTCTAGTGGTGCTTGTTGTGTGGGAAGGGGCGTGAGGTAGCTTTCTAAGGTGCTACAAATGTTCTGTGTCTTGTCTGGGTGCTAGTTATGTGGGCATATATATGTGTGGAAATTGATAGATCTATACAATTGAAATTAGGAACTCTGGTGGCGTAGTGGTTAAGTGCTACAGCTGCTAACCAAAAGGTCAGCAGTTCAAAATCTGCCAGGTGCTCCTTGGAAACTCTATGGGGCAGTTCTATTCTGCCCTGTAGGGCCGCTATGAGTCAGAATCAACTCGACGTCAGTGGGTTTGGTTTTTGGCAGGTATACCTCAATAAAAAAGTTAAAAAATTCAGTGGGCTTTTTTTTTTTTTTTTTCAAAGTAAAGCACTATCTCCTGATTTTTTTTTTTTTTTTTTTTTAAAACTATGGTCCAACCTAGGCTTTGGAGTTAGACAGCTCAGGGTTTGATTTCTGGTTTTGTTAGTATTATTCTCTTGCAGTGGGGTCTTAAACTGAGTGATTGACTCCAACTTTTGTGACATATACCACATTTTAGGAACATTAATATCAGTGTACAATAGAAATGTAAGGCCATGCTACTTAAGAGATTGGATGTCTGGTTAAAAAAATAAACCCACAGCTGTAAACTAAAGCCTAAAGAATAGAGTTCCAGTTTAAATGGTATATAACTATGATATTTCACAAGATTTCTGCCTGTTCAAATTAAAAATACAAAAGGAAAGGAGTAAAAAATGAAATAGAGGGATTTGACACATACTATTTTCTGGATATGTGTAAAGAAAAGGCAAAACACGTTACTACATATCCATTCACAGTATTCAAACAAAGAAAAGAGGAACTTCTATAAATTTCATTGTATAATTAATGCTTTTGAAATGAAAAGACTGTCACCTCAAATGGCAAAACCCAGCCAAGTTATTTTTGTTATTCTGTCTTTAATGTTTTTTTTTTTTTTTTCCTTAAATATTGTCTGAGCTAAAAGTGAAATTCATTTCTTGTATTTTTTCCTTGTGGTCAAACAATATAATAATATATGATTAATGAGTTACTTATGGGTGCAAATGGTTTTGACTTTTCTGGCTTGTGCACAAGTTGTACTGAAGGCTCGTTGGAGCCTGTTGCTTTATCTCCTAAGCGGACAAAGTTTCCATTGACGTAACACAGAAAGGAATGTTATAAAAATCTGTGCTTACTATGCTCCATTGTCTGCCAGCTATGCATCTGGCAGGAACCTTCCTTAGATGAAGGACTCTTGCCTTGCAGTCAACTTAAGTTTCGAGGCAATGGGATTACTTACTAATAAAGGGGGGTGAGATCATTCAACTAACAATAAGGAGAAAAAAAAATGTGTGAAGTTGGGGCTGCCTTCTTTATTATTTACCTTATCTTTGGTAAGAGCATATCTACTTGGATAATTTATTTTGGTTTTGCTGTTGCTGTTTTATTGTATTTCCAACATGGTGTGCTGGGGTGTAGTTATCATAGCCTTAGTACTTTTCATAAAATTAAAACAATGCTGACTATGACTCCTTTTTGGTGGATTTGTACATGATGTTGTAACATGTAGTGATGTGATGGACTTTTAGGAAGGCAAATGCATATAAATGGCACATATACACATGTTTGCCTTGACATTAAAAACATGTTTCGTCCAGGAAAGTTTGAGAAAATTGGCCTGCAGAGATGTAAGTTGTACCAGAGACACCATAGATAATTCTGTTTTATTGGACTGTATGTTCTAGATCAGTAAAATAGTTTTGGTCTCTAACTATAAACCTCCTTGATAGAACCCCCTAATGCTCAATAAAGATATAACTTCCAGGGAGGGGTGACAATGTGGAATTGGATTGCATAGACACTCATAAACTAAGCTAGGTGTGTTCTGGTATTTATGAGTGCATCAGTGCTCCTGTGATACTAATTTATAACTAAAAAAATGTGGCTGGGCACATGTAATTGCCCTATCTCCAGATACTCTTAGGTTTTGTGTCCTGTCCATGACAAGATTTTGAATAAAACACACTTCTTGTGATCCTGATAAGACTTATGTCACTGAGTCCTGAGAGTGAACCAAAAAGCAAATATTCCTGGATCCCAGTGTTTAAAATAAATAGGGTGACCTGTGCTCATCCCAGAAGCATTTCTACTTTGAATTCTCTCTGAATATACTCATTGTTGTTAGGAGCTGTTGAGTCAGTTCCAACTCATAGCAACCCCATGTATGACAGAACAAAACTGCCTGGTCCTGCACCATCCTCACAATCGATGCTATGCTCGACCCATGGTTGCAGCCACTGTGTCAGTTCATCTCATTGAGGGTCTTCCTCTTTTTCTCTGACCCTCTACTTTACCAAGCATGATGTCCTCCAGGGACTCATCCCTGCTGATAACATGTCCAAGGTATGTGAGATGTGATCTTGCCATCCTTGCTTCTAAGTGACATTCTGGTTGTACTTCCTCCAAGACAGATTTGTTCCATCTTTTGGCAGTCCATGGCATATTCAAAATTCTACTCCAACACCACAATTCAAAGGCGTCAGTTATTCTTCCATGTTCCTTATTCATTGTCCAGCTTTCACATGCATATGAGTCAATTGAAATCACCATGGCTTGGGTCAGGAACACCTTAGTCTTCAAGATGACATCTTTGCTTTTTGACACTTTAAGAGGCTTTTTGCTGCAGATTTGCCCAATGTAATATGTCTTTTGATTTCTTGACTGCTGCTTCCATAGGCATTGATTGTGTTTCCGAGTGAAATGAGATCCTTGACAACTTCAATCTCTTCTCCATTTATCATGGGAATATACTTGAGTAAAATGAAATTATAATTGTGTAGTTTGTTACCACACTGTTGTGAACTTAGGTCTTCTGTGCTTTTTTGTCCTTGCTCCTGACTGTACTCCTTTAACTTAACTTGAGTTATCAAAATTGTTCTACTTACCTGTTGCAGATGTTAACAGCAAGATGGAGTCTGTCTTAGCATTTAATTTTACTGGTACTGAAAATTATAATGTCAAAATGAAGAAGAGTATGGTTTTGGCATTCTTATCCCTGTGATTTTTCCTTGATAAATGAAGAGGAATTTGGGAAGGAACTGGAAATACGTGTTGTCCCTCAATTGGTCTATAGATCCAGTTCACACCCCCACACCCCTGGGTGTGATTGCATAATTATACACTTATTTATTCTACACAATGGGGTAGTTAATTACTTATCTGTGTTTCTCTTGAAGCTTTGTTTCAAAATGGATTGCGCAAAAACTGATAATAAAATTGGCATTCCATATGTAGAAACTTTCTTTGACCACTGTCTTTGTTATCTAGTATCGCTATTACAGAAATACCACAACTGGGTGGCTTCAACAAACAAGTTTTTTCTCTCACAGTCTAGTAGGCTGGAAGTATGAGTTAGAGTGTCAGCTCCAGGGGAAGGCTTTCTCTCTCTGTTGGCTCTGGAAGAAGGTCCTTTTCGTTAATCTTCCCCTGGTCTAGGAGCTTCTCAGTACAGGGATGCTGGGCCAAAAAACCCTCTGCTCCTGGCACTACTTTCTTGGTGGTATGAGGTTCCTCTCCTCTCAGCTCAATTCTCTCTTTTGTATCTCAAAAGAGATTGATTCAAGATACAACCTAACCTTGTGGTTTGAGTCCTGCTTCATTAACATAATTGCCTCTAACCCTGCCTCATTAACATCATAGAGGCATAATTTACAACACATAGGTAAAGCACATCAGTTGACAAAATGGTGGACAATCACAGAATACTGGGAATCATGGCCTAGCCAAATTGACACATTTTTGGGGGAACACAATTCCATCCATAACAACCTCTTTCTCATAGCTAGGTATATGCAAACATATAAACTGTATTTAAGAATTTTAACCACATTTTTCTTTTCACTCCCCATATGGAATAATATCTTATTGATATGCTTGTAGGTGAACAACCTCGGGAGGGGGGGATTATTACTTCAAGGAAATATAATTATTTAAAGACATTTTTCCTAATAAGGTGTGATGGGTAGTGATAAGAACATAGCTATATTGTGACTATTATGTTCCTGATTGCACAAATTGTGCCAAACTGTTTCCTATAACAGTTTGGGAATTAGAATGCAGTGTAAAGGATTTTATTGTAAAAGAAGGGAGCAAAATACCTGCTTTACCCACTACACTTACAGGCCATTTTGCAATTACAATGCACTTTCACATACATCATCCCATCTGATCCTTATTCTCCTTTCACAGCTGAGGATCCGGATGTTCATGAGTAGTTAAGAGAGGCTCAGGTCTAATCCTGAGCTTCTTGTCTCAAAGTCTGAGTTCTTCATCCAATATCTTCTGATTTTTGTAAAGCAAATCAATGGAGCAGCTCAATTCAGAATGTTTTTATGAAGTAATAATACATTTTCTTTGAAGCTGAACTTACCTCTTCCACAGTGTCAAGTCACAAGTATTTGAAGGGGGGCTTCACAGAATGTTCTGTATACTTTTTTGTTTTTTCCCAAAGTGCATTGTAGTGTCACTGAAGATTTCATCTTTTTCACTGATTTATGGATTTAAACTTTATTATTTTTTATATAGTGTTATTGGGAAATATTTATTCTCTGCTTCTCCTGTTTTCATGTGGGGGGACTTTGGCTGAACAAATATTTCTATTCTTCCTCCCCATCTTCCTTTTATTCTTTACCCTGAAGAAGTGTGGTTTCTGAGTAGGGAGTGTGATAGGAGTGTGTGGACATAGTTGGTAAAGCGCCATCTGCTTACTTCTCTGTGTGGAATGGCTACGTTCTGGCTGCTGCTTTAGACCATGCATGAGCTTAGCAGGCAGGCCCTCCTCTTGCGGGGCCATGGTATGCCTCAGCCCTGTGTAGCTGGGAGGGTTTGGCTAACTGTGGCCTGCAATATCAAGACGCTCACTGGGCCACACATCTAACCCACAGTTTCTATTTGCCTGATACCTACATCTCCCTCTCAGTTAGCTCCACACTTAGGAAGGAAAGAAGGATGTTATTTATTCAGCCCCTTCAGAACGCAACATCTTAAGAACTGCAGAGAAAAATACCTCCTCTTTTCCCTAAATTTACTTATATCAAACGTGTATTTTGTCTACAATATTCTATGCTACAAGTTGTGACTGTGTGGGTTGGATTAATCAAGTCCATCTCATTACTATTTATTGTATTATAAATATAATACCTTTCCTATTCCTTAATGTTTATGTAAGGTTATCTTAAGGTACATTTAGTGGAGTATTCTTGCTTTATTCTGTTAACTGCTCAGTAAAACAAACATACTCAATGTGTAAGTTATATGAGGGCCTTGGACAAATCTGAAAACATTGCAACATTTTTACAATATAACAGGTTAATAGCATTTCACTCATATAAAATATTCTACATGATTTGAGACACTAGTTTCCAGAGAATTATAAAGTGTATAATATTTTATAATTTATATAGCTGACTGTATAATGCAAACCTTAATGACTCTTAAGAAAAAGTTCTTGACTTATTTCTAAACTGTAGTTAATATAATAAATAATTAAATCATAATAAGATAATAGGCCTATTTGCAGAACTTCCATGTACAGACAAGACCCAAGATTAAGTTTTTTCCAGAGTTATAGAACCAATGATATTTGAGGAATAGGATTAAAAACTGCCAGAACTGCAAAGAATATCATGAACGGCAAGCACTTTTTGCCCCTCAAATGCTGGAATGAAAGAAAGGAATCATAGAGTTCATTTCCTAGATCCAGGAAAATTAAGAGAGTTATCCAGGGTCACAAGGCTTATTAATAGCAGAGCTCAAATGAGAATTACAAATTCTGTTCCAGAGTTCTCCCCCCTTCTTCCTTCAGGTATTAGATTGTTTCATATTCAAGGTAGTGATATTACATACTTGAGTATAGTGTCACTTTTAAAACAATACATTAACAAAAGATCCTTTTATTTTTTTTTTTTGCTTTAGTTTTATCCTTTTTAAAACAGACAATTGAGACCTCATTCCCAAATGCCTAAAATGCTCCCACATGGTTTCTCAGAAAATGTGTTTATACACACTCACATATATTTGTGTACATATATAGGCCTGATAATTCTTCTATTTTCTCCCATGTTTATCCCTTGATTTTTCTTTTCTTGTTAGAGTAATCTATGATTAACCAACTCTCAACTGCTTTTGCTTTATAGAATCTGTGTGTCCAACACGAATCCCAGTGGCAGCTCGTGATGAGAAGGGATTTGATATACTTTTAGGCTTGGGTGTAAAGAAAAAGGTTAAGAAAAGAATCCAACTCTCTCCAACAAAGATAAAAGGCTATGAAGTAACATCAAAAGTTGATTTATCAGAACTCACAAGGTAAATGTTATACATTGGTACAACTTTTGGGTTTTTATTTTATTTATTTTGACATTTCTGTACATGTGTTGAGAATTTTTTAAGCTTACACATGTTCTTCTTTTTCTAGCAATGTTTTCCCAGAAGGTCTCCCTCCATCATATGTATTTGTCTCCACTCAGAGATTTAAGGTCAAGAAAATATGGGATTTATGGAGAATTTTAACCATTGATGGAAGACCACAAATAGCAGTAACTTTAAATGGTGTGGATAAAACCTTATTATTTACAACGACCAGCATAATTAATGGCTCACAAGTGGTCACCTTTGATGACCCTAGAGTTAAGGTAAAGATGCCTGTGTGTAGTTATAGTATTTAAGTGGAAGGTACTGTTGGGTTTATATGTATGTTGGGGGAGAAAAGCTACACTCTGAACAGTAACTGAAAAGACGACTTCTTATTTTAATGTTGGTTTACTGAAAAAAGCAACAGCATAAGGAAAAGTGTTTCCAAATTCACATGGGGATAAGAAATGGGTGGAACTAACATAGAGGGAGTGCCCGGGTTACGAACATCTGATTTATGGACAGCTCGTACTTAAAAATGGACTGCCATAAAGCCTATTATATTAAAAATTTGAATTAAATATTTCTTTATATTGCTTTGTCTTCCTGTCCATATGAAAAATCTATGACTACATTTCTTAGTCCCTCTTTATTGTTTTAATGTTATCTTCTTTTATATAATGACATCACTGTTTCCCTGTTTTGAGTGTTTTTTTTAAATCTTGATTTATTTTTGTGGTTTCCCTATCTGGGTTGACATCTGATTGCTCTGTCCAGTGTTCTAGTCTTGGGTTGATATCTGATAGTATTGATTTTCTAACCAAAGAACTCCCTTTAGTATTTCTTGTAGTTTTGATTTGGTTTTCAAGAATTCCCTAAACTTCTGTTTATCTGGAAATGTCCTAATTTAGCCTTCATATTTGAGATACAGTTTTGTTGGATATATGATTCTTGGCTGGCAATTTTTTTCCTTCAGTGTTTTCTATAAGTCATCCCACTGCCTTCTTGCCTGCATGGTTTCTGCTGAGTAGTCCAAGTTTATTCTTATTGACTCTCCTTTGTAGGTGACTTTTCATTTATCCCTAGCCGCTCTTAAAACTCTCTATCTTTGGTTTTGGCAAGTTTGATTATAATATGTCTTGGTGACTTTTTTTTAAGATCTACCTTATGTGGACCTTGATGAGCATCTTGGATATATTCTCATCTTTCATGATATCGGGGAAGTTTTTTGCCAACAAATCTTCAACAATTCTCTCTGTATTTTCTGTTATCCCTCCCTGTTTTGGTACTCCAATCACTCGAAGGTTATTTCTCTTGATAGAGTCCCACATGATTCTTAAGTTTTCTTCATTTTCTAAAATTCTTTTTTTCTGATTTTTCTTCAAATATATTGGTGCCAAGTGTTTTATCTTCTAGATCACCAATTCCGCCTTCCACTTGCTCAATTCTGCCTTCTATTGAGTTGTCTAATTCTGTAATTTTATTGTTAATCTTCTTAATTTCTGATTACTGTCTCTCTATGGATTCTTGTGGCTTATTAAATCTTTCATTATGTTCTTGAAATACCTTTTTAATTTCTTCAACTGCTTTATCTGTGTGTTCCTTGACTTGTTCTGAGTAATGCCTGATCTCCTTCCTGATGTCTTGAAGGGTTCTGTATATTAGTCTTTTGTATTCTGCATCCAGTAATTCCAGGAAGGCACTTTCTTATAGAAGATCCCTTGATTCTTTGTTCTGAGGGCTTGTTGAAGCGATCATGGTCTGTTTCTTTACATGATTTGATATTGAGTGTTGTCTCCAAACCATCTATAAGTTATTAGTTTATTTTATGTTTGCTTACTATATCCTAGCTTCTTGTTTTGTTTTGTTTCAATATGCCCAAATGGGTTACTTGAGTAGCTGGCTTGATTATTTTCACCTTTGAAGCTCTGACATGCTGTCACTTGATGGCTAGAGTTGTTATTACCTATTATTACCTATATGAGCCTAGGAGTCCATTCACTTCTCTTGTGTGGATTCAGCCCAGGTGTCCAGGTAGCTGGTCATCAAGTGTGTGTTACAGGCTCTGTCCTACTGTCTTAAAGGGGCAGGGGTGATTGGTTTAGGTACTGGTATCGGGTTGCAGCAGGTGCTCACACTCTGAACAAGGCAGGGAGCTGACAACCATCCCCGAGTGTCTGTGAGGAAAGAGCATCCCTGCTCCCTAGAGTGCACAGGTGGGTGGGTTCTGCAGATGGACCTTGGGCACCCAATGCTTTCGGTTGTAAGGACTGGGAGGTACCAGTTATCCTTGGACCCCTGTTGCAGGTAGCTGGGTGACCTGAGTGGTGCACCCGCCCTTAGGCCCCTGATGTGGGTAGGTGAGGACCCTGTCTAGTAGGCAAAGAGGTGTCAAACATCAAATGCCCACCTCTCCACCATACAGCTGAAATAGTTACAGTCTGCCAACAAGGGCCTATTCTCCTGAAACAGGCCTGCACAGGTCCACGCAGGGGCGAAAGGTATTCAGAGCCCATGGACGATTTATGACTGGACAGGAGCTGCTTCTGTCCTGAGCTCCGCAGGTTAGTGGAACTGGCAGATTATCTTTTCCCCAGTTGTGAATTTATTCCTTCTCCAAGGCCGGGAGAATGGCTCATGATGCACAACAGGACCTATCTCAGGCCCAGGGAAATCAACAGCCACTGAGGCTGGCTTGGCGGCTGGAGGCTTGGTAAAATATACGCCAGTACTTAGCTTTTGCCGAAAGCGCCATTCTTCTCTGGTTCCAGAGGTGTGATTAGGCTATGCGGCTGGCTTTTTCTTCCTGAGGAAACTGTGACTGAATGCTACCACCAGCCCGCTGAAGCAACTCCTGGGAATGGTGCCTGAGGGATCCTGGCGATTCAGGTCCAGCAACTCCTTTCTGCTTCTGAACTGTCTCTCCCTCCCCCTTCCATTCAGTCTGTTTTCTAACTTTGTCTTTGGTGTTCAGGGCTTCTAGCTTGCAATAACTGGAATTGTTTCACTTGTTTTTTCGGGTCTTTGTTGTAAGAGCATTCACTGGAAGTGTCTGACTACTACGCCATCTTGGCCCTGCTCTTCTTCTAAAAATTTGAGTTGAATATAATGGTTTATAATAACGCATGCACGCACTACTTTGTGACACTTGTGAAAGCATTGCTGTTTGGAAGTGTTTCTTAAGTGTTTTTTATGTGCGTGAAAGGTAAAATATATACTATATAGATTGAAGTTGTCAAAGATTTCATTTTACTTGGATCCACAATCAACACCCATGGAAGCAGCAGTCAAGAAATCAAAGGATGCATTGCCTTGGGAAAGTCTGCTGCAAAATATCTCTTTAAAGTGTTAAGAAGTAAAGATATCACTTTAAGGACGAAGGTGCACGTGACCCGGCCATAGTGTTTTCAGTCACCTCATATGCATGGGGAAGCTGGACAATGAATAAAGAAGACTGAAGGAGAATCGATGCCTTTGAATTGTGGTGTTGGCAAAGAATATTGAGTGTACCATGGACTGCCGGATGAAGGAACAAATCTACTTTGGAAGAAGTACAGCCAGAATGCTCGTTAAAAGTGAGGATGGCAGCAAGACTTTGTCTCACATACTTTGGACATGTTATCAAGAGGGACCAGTCCATGGAGAAGGACATCATACTTGGTAGAGCAGAGGGTCAGAGAAAAACCGGAAGACCCTTAATGAGATCGATTGACAATATGGCTGCAACAATAGGCTCAAGCATAACAATGATTGTGAGGATGGCACAGGACTGGGCAGTGTTTCATTCTGTTGTACATAGGGTTGCTGTGAGTCGAAACCAACTCATCAGCTCCTAACAACAACAACATATATACTAAGAAAGATATTTGACTAACTGATGCTAAATAAGAATCATATGTGCCTGTGCTGACTTACCTTCAAATGTGAGTTAAAGACAGTTTTAGGAACAGATCTCGTTCATGACCCAGGGACTGCCTGTATTTAATTATTAATATCCACCCAACGAAGAAGCTACACAGACAAAGAAAACAAGGTTAAGTATATTAAGTTCCCTCTCAAAGTACCATAGTTAAAGTGGTAATATTAGGACTTGAAATCTTGTCTGTTTGATTTCAAAATCCATGGTGGTCTTTCTTTATACTGCCATATCCTTCATATCTTTGAGATAAAGACATGCTTGTTAGAATATTAAATACAAGTTGATAATGGATAAAGAATCCATATTAACTGGGAAGACATTTTTCTCCCCAAAAGGAATTTAATAAATATAGATAAAAGTATGTTTTCAAAGTCATTATTAATAATACAAATTTAATGATAAAAACAGTTCAGCATTGCTCAGTATTATGATTATAATACATTTATATTGTATAATTTAATAAATGTACATGGTTGAATATGAAAATTATGCATTTATGTCATTTCTTCATTTGGTAATCACATTAAATAAATACTTGTTGGCTGTCATCTTCATTAAAGGCAATGAGCTAGATCCTCTAAGAAATGACAAATGAATAAGGCTGTTCCTCACTTTCAAGAAGCTTATTTATAATGGGAGATTCAAGGCAACTGGTATCTAGTAGAAGTATAAAGTGTTAGTGTCATGTGGAGGAAAAAATGGATTGCAATATGAAATATAGGGAAGTCTTCATAAATGAAGTGGTTTTTACTAGAGCTTGAAGGGTATATGGCATTTTGATGGAGAGAGATAAGGGCATCTTAAACTAGTGGTTCAGTATTGAGCAGTCACAGGTATAGTAAAATGCAAGGTTTTTAGAGAATGGCAAGTGGTATCATCTGTGTTTGGAGTATAAGATCCATGTAAGAAAGTACTGGCAAGGTATGATCTCAATTTGGGTGACGGGGCGGGGAGGCCTGGAAAGTCATAAAATGGGGTTTGGATTTTATTTAGTAGATGACGAGATTCCATCAAAAGGTCTTGTTCATGGGAGTGTCATGGTCAAAACAGTCCTCTCTTCCTTTCATAAACAATACTGTCAACTCTATTCTGGATTTATGATATGTTCTGGGGATACAGAAATTAATAAGATTAAAAAAATTAAGACTAACCCTCATTAAAATCCTAGTAATAGAGATTAATCCAAATGAGGGTTTGAAAGATGGCTTGGAGAAGGAAGGGTCAGAGATAAAAGTTCAAAGATTGTTGAAATAAAGCAAAACATCCATGAGCTTAAATTACAGCAGTAAGAATGTAAATGGAGAAGTGAATTTGAGTCAAGTTTAAGGGACATATTTGGTAGAACATTGTATCCGGTTATTGGGACTGAAGGAAAGGAAGGAGGTAAAGAAACTTATTATGTTTTAGAAACTGAGGATGCTATTATCCCAGGGAACTCGAGAAAGGAAGAATGTTTGGGGAATCATTCAAGTTCCTTTTGATACATACTTGTCAGGGTGATTGTGAGATATCCTGACAAAAATACCCTAGCCAACATTAGAATTATATTTATCATGTGTAGAAGAGAAATCCAGAAGATATAGGCATTGTTTCAAAGAAGTAATAATTGACCTATGGAAATGGATGAGATTGTTTAAGGGGAGCGATAAGAAGAAGGTCAAGGACAGACCTGTGAGGAAAGCCCTCATCTGTGAGGAAGAGGAGCTCTCACAGAGACAGAATGAACAACTGGAGAGGAAGAAAATGGGAATGATCTAGAGGGTTTGAATCATGGAAGTTGTGTGATGATAATAAAGAGGATGGACTAATTACAGGGTCCAGAGTTACAATGAAGTAAATAGGATGAGGAATGAGAGAAGCCATTTGGATTTGGAGATAAGGAGCTCATTTGTGACCTTGAGGGTGTTGTTTCAGTAAATTGTTTGACATTGTTTTGGGATGTGTAATAGGGATTCAACTATGGATTAATAAAGGAATGGCTGGGTAGCATATGATGCCCAGATTGGGTGAAGGTGAATTAGTATATAATACAGCCAATCTGTGTCATGTAGGTTTTCCCAGAGATGGTTGGTGACAAGGGAATGGGGACAAAGAAAATGAAAGAATTTTAGGAATTTTGTTTATACATCTTCCATATTTTCTTCCTTTAGACATTGTTTGATGAAGGCTGGCATCAAATCCGTCTCTTAGTAACGGAACAAGATGTAACTCTATATATCGATGATCAACAAATTGAAGACAAGCCCTTACATCCAGTTTTAGGGATCTTCATCAGAGGACAAACCCAAATTGGAAAATACTCTGGGAAAGAAGAAACTGTTCAGGTGAACAAATATTTTTTTTTTTTTTTGTGTTGTATAAAATGAAGCTGCTGCTGTGTTTTGTAGTAGTATTTATCACATTTAGGTGTATTGAACTTAATTGTGAATTCTTTTAAGGAACTTAAAACGTGGTCAGTTTCTGAGTGAAATTTTGTGTCTATGTGTATGAAAATGCAAAATTGGACTTCACTGTATAATAATGCTTAGAAAAATGTTTTCCTGGGTTTAGAGTATAATTCTATGTTCCTCTGAGACAATAATTTTATAGTTCCCAGAAGATACTAGATTAGATAATGAATTTGGAAGAGGACATGGTTAGAGCTGTAAGTGGGGGCTATGAAAGTTTTATGCAGCTGTGAGGATAAAATTTGGTTAATTCATGTCAGGGCTCTTCATGAACAAAACTTCTGCTTAAAAATACAGTGATTGTGCTACATTTAGCTCATACCTAAAAAAAGTTTTGAGTTTTAAAAATAGAGAATGTGCAGTGAGTTCCTAAGTGTGGATTGAGAAGCTGTCTGTTGAAGACAGCCATTTAAATAGAAATCCTTTATTTCAAAAAGTATGTCCCTCCTGCTCTGTTATTATTAAGGGAAGAATCTGTCACATTCAAATGTGTGATTACACACATGGTCACTGTATATTAATGCTGCATGTCAAATTGTACTAAATATTTAAACAGTAACAGGTGCTAGGCTTACTCATTACACAACACTCCTGGCCAGCAACTAAATCTCTGAAAACAAAGATGGCCTCTGAGCCTACCCTATACAATGAGGAATGTTGTAGAGATTTAGGATAAACACAGAATGCCTGGGAAAGATTTTAAGTGCCCTAGGAAATGCTCTTTAGAACAGCTCTTAATAGAGGGATGCTAAAAGACTTTCATTGGATTCCTGAAGGAAATCAGAGATTTGCTCCTGGTGCTAAGAAATTTTTTCTTCAGGTTATGTTGTTATCACCTTTTTACATTTTATTATTGGGTATTCAATTTTTTTAGTTTATTGTTTTAGCTAAATGCTGTGATTTAACCCTGAAACAATTACTAACTATACTGAATGTTTCTATATACCTAAGTTGTCTTGTAAAACAATTAGCTTGTCCCACAACTGAAACTCTACTGGGTTTATGATCCTAGTTTGATGTCCAAAAGCTGAGAATCTACTGTGACCCAGAACAGAACAACCGGGAGACAGCCTGCGAGATTCCTGGATTTGTAAGTAGGATGGCTGATTTTTTTCTCAAGTCTTGCATTGAAAGTGTTACTTTCAAAGTATCCAGTAAAAAGCAGATGATATATGAGTCTTAATATACAGAGCTAATTTTATTCTTTATTGTCAATGGAAATAAAGTTTCACTGGCTAAAAAGTATTTCGAGGTTCATGTGTGAAATAAAATTATGTGTCACTGTGAAAGGCCATAAAGAAATAATTTTCCCACATGATCTCTGATCCTAGCTGTTCGAGGGTTCAGGTGAAGCAGGACTGGACTTACTTCAGAAAAACATAAAATTCATTGTCTAAATATCCAGTGTGTGAAATACATTTATGCTTAATTAAATGTGTGGGCAGAACAGCCCAACAGCACAATTCTAGAGGAGGAAATGTTTGTTTTCCTGGACACCAGCACTTTTTCTCAAATAATGATGAATATATAATTTTTTGTTGTTGTTACTTAAGATTTTCTTATGGCTCTAGGATGTAAGCAACATTTGTATTTGTTTAGCTATAGTTTGATTTCCTAAATTAGACTTTGATGACTTACCTCTGTGCATGTGTATCTCTGTTTTTTTCAATCCCTTTTTGCCTGAGAAAAAAATGATATTCTTGGTAATGCAGCTAAGGTGGGCCTATAAGGTTCTTTTAAATTGTATAGTCATGTTGTCATCATCTCATTTTTTTCTATTAAATTGAAAAAACTATGAACCCACATGTTATGAAAACTTGAAGACATAGAGCAGTACGTTTAAAGGGTCTATAATAATGTCAAACTAGAACCTTCTGGAAATAAGTCTCTCCTAAAAGTGTTGATAAATCACTAGCTTTTCAGAGTTCATCGTATGTACTTTATTTATCGATGCCTCTGTATCAGTGTTGTGGCCTTTACCATTACCCTTCATAATAAAAACACGCTTTTAGATTGCAGGTTTTGAAGTCTCACATCCGCTTTTTATGTGGTGATGTCTCCTTTCTTAAAAATCTGAGCTGTGATGTCATGTGGCTTGTTTGCCTTTTGAAACCTTCATTCCCATTTTCTCGTTTTCTGATCTAATTTGCTCTTGTTTGGGAGGATTATTAACCTACTTAAAATTGTGTTAATTAGTAGGAAATAATGTTTAGTGAGAAGCTGTCCTATAAGTGCATGATATTTTAATGCGTGCAGTTTGTGACTTGCTCCAAAGTATTTTAGCTTTTTTTTTTTTTTTATGGTTTTTAAATGATTTCTAGAGAGTTGAAGAGAGCATATATATTACACCTTGAGGTTAGTTTTTTTCTTGGATGGATATCATATCAAGCAGTTTTCACATTTTAATTTTCTCTTTTTACTCTTATCCTTAATTAGTGTACTAGTAACATGTATAAATAAGCATTTTTGAGGATAAATGCGAGCAAATGTTTTAGACCTTGCTAATTTTGACATTTCATGCATCTCTAACCTGGACCATAATATCTGTAAATTAGGAAGGTAATTTAAAATTTTACTTAGAAACACATTTAAAAAATTTTTTTTTTTTCTTTCAGAATGGAGAGGTAGGCTTGGATACTATTATTCTCCTTAAGGTAATATTTACATTGTGGAATTGTTGAAGGAATTTTATCAACTGTAAGTATATTAGACAAATAGAACCCATATTTATGTAGCTTGAATACACCACAGTGGTTAAGAGCTCAACTGCTAACCAAATGTCAGCAGTTCAAATCCACTAGCCACTCCTTAGAAATCCTACAGGGCAGTTCTGTTCTGTCTTATAGGGTCGCTGTGTGTCAGAATCGACTTGACAGCAACAGGTTTGGTTTGGTTTTAGTTTTTGAATGTACTTAGTGGTCATAATTCTTTTTTTTTTTTCAATTTACAATTTCTTAGTAGATTGGATTGTATGAAATTAAAAATTGACTGTGACATTTCTTTATCATTTTACACAAACATACAGACACACATGTACATGTATATACCCATGTTGTCATTACTACTTGCTGTCGAGTTGATTCGGACTTGTAGCAACCCCATGTGTGTAGAGTAAAACATCTCCATAGAGTTTTCAGGGCTGTGAGCTTTCGAAAGCAGGTCTAAAGGCCTGTCTTCCAAGGCATCACTGGGTGTGTTCAAGCTGCCAACATTTTGGCTAATAATCGAGCACTTTATTAACCCAGGGACTCCATACATATATATTTATATACATATATGGGTCTCTTCATGTTTGTTGTTTATTTCCATTTTTGTCTTTGTAGTGCCTAAATGGTCCCAGTGATGTAGGTTCAACTCTAGCTCCATGTATATGTCCACCGGGAAACCCAGGACTACAAGGCCCCAAAGTGAGTAAAACCTAAAATGTTATTTTTATTAACACAGTCAAACAAGAGCTGAGCAAACACACAAAATTCCTATTTACCATTGACTCGGTTGTGAAGCTTCTGGCCAGTGACTTACAGTCTGAGACTTACACCACTGAGTTGTGGTGATTTTTAAAAAAGTATATTCTAATCTGCTACTGCCTTATGGACCTAAAACTGATGGCCCTAGCCCACCTTAAACTGAGGGTGCATTATTAGTTGTTTTTATTTTTCTCCCAAATAATGCTGCTAGAGCAGAAGTATGGTACCCCCAATAACCTGATGAAAAATGAAGAAAGAGCATTTGTTAAGAAAATATTCAAGTAAATACCGGAATTTTCAAGGTCTTAAAACTTGGTTTCCAGATGCAAAATTGAGTAAAAAAAATTTAAATAGATTTTAATGTTTTAGGTTTGTTGTCTCATTTTAAAAATGGAGACAAATATATATTATTGACAATAATGTAATTATTATTTTGGAGTGTGTTTTTTTTTATATATTTTAGTTGCATTCATATATTTGGATGTGCATACATACGTACATTTATATAGGCACACACATACACATTTTACATAATTAGATTCATGTTGTGCATACTATTTTGAAGCCAGTTACATTTTATGTAACAATACATTGTGAATACTTCTCTTTGCTATTAAATATGAATGACTAAAATTTTAAGTAAATTGATAGTTGTTGTGGCACTGCTTCGACGTAACCTATGACAATAAAAAGCTAAGTGGCTTGGCTACTGTTGGTAAATGTTCTTTTAATATTATTTAAAAATGTCACCTAAATAAAAATAATGTCTAATTTGAAAGCGCTATGATTTCCAAGGCAAAAGTTTTCCTATCATCAGGGCCATAATAGATAGACCTGGGTAGAGCGGGAGAAAATTGCGGAACAGAACTCAAATTCTTAAAAAGTCCAGATTTACTGGACCAGTTGAGACTGTAGGACTCCCTGAGACTATCGCCCTGAGATACTTTTGAAACTTTGAACTGAAACTATCCCCTGAGGTCACCATTTAGTGAAATAACAGATTGGCACACAAAATAAAGGATATTACCCATGGGTACAGGACTGCATTAAAAAACCATCTATATGAGACCAAAAAGTCAACAATTACTCTAAAGCAAAGATGAGAAGACAAGGGGGACAGGGAAACTAGAATACTGAAAATGGAACAACCAGAATGCAATTAATGAGAAAGTGGACACATTACAAAAAAAAGTAACTAATATTACTGAATAACTCATGTAGAAATTATCAAATGGAAACCTAATTTGCTGTATAAACTTTCACTGAAAACACAATAAAATATTATTAAAAAAAAACCATGATCGTTTTTGTTAAATATAAATTATAATGATCATTTAGACTGAATTTTATGATTAGTATTTCAATATCCATGACAGAAAAAGTTTAACTTTTGGCCTGCTGGTCTAAGATAATTTAATTCTTATTTTTTGTGCATGTTTACTACTTTCATTTTCATGTGTTAGTTCATGGCCTCCTTCAAGCCTAGATGTTAATATCAAGAAAAAAATGCAATTGAAAAATAAAAGTGTATATTCAATATCTCATTCAAAACAAACCTCTGTTTGGCTTTCAATTTGACTGCAGTGCATTGTAATCAATTTATTATTCTAACTATTTTTAGTTTAGCTTTATAGAAGTTAATCTAAATGTCTTTTATGCTAAGTAACTACATATTATTTAGGAAGCTTTGGTATAAAGAAGAAATAACTAGAAGATTCTCACAGTAGACTATACCTTATAAGAAAGTTTGATATGCTCAACTAAGCACATTTATTTTTAAAACATATTTATATAGTTTATTAAGCTTGTAACATCATACATAAAAACACTTCATGGGTAAGCATATCAAATATATAATGTGGACATAATGCAGCAATGATGTGGAAATCAGAATCCCATGAGGCCTAATCTCTCAAAGCCCAACAATGCTTCCCTAACTCTAAGTGAGGCTCAGGTCACTTCCAGGGTCTCCAACAGGCTGTCCACTTTTTGGGAGGCACCTGAAGCCTCTGATATTTTCTCAATTTTTCATTAGGGGGCCAACGGATTTCTTGTATTGACGTGTATTTTCATTCATGTATGTTTCTGCAGCAGTTCCTAAGCACGTACTTTGTCTTATATGATGAAACCTCTAATTGACAATATTTCCAAGTTTCATGTGTTCTCATTTCCATTCTCTTTTCTTAGTCATAATCTAGCACCCTTGCCACCTACTAGTTTAAGCGAAATTGCAGTTTTCCACCAGTCTTCAAATTGGCATGCCTTCACAATCTGCTTTCCATTTTCTTCAGAAACTCTGGCAGGAGGACAGGAACACACACGCACTCTTCCATCCTTTTAGGGCGCTTTCCCCTGGAGGTGGTTCCTTACCCCATCAGCAACCTGTATGTGAAAAACAAAATCCGTAGCAACACTCCGAGTTGCACTTCCTTAGAGAACTCTTGGCTTAGAAAACTGATCGGGTTTTAATTAGTTCAACAAAACTTGACCTGAAGCAGATGAAGTAGTTTTACTTTAGCTCCAACTAAGGCTTAATGGCCTTCTTTGTTAGATGCTTTCTGCGAAGTTTTACAAATTCCAGCAGATAGAGTCACCTGTGAAGAGCAGATCTAGTTCTGTTAGGCAAAAATAGAGACTGATCACAGAGGAGGAATTCTTGTGTGGGTAGGTAGGTGATGCTTATTCTAAGATAAAGAAAATTCTCTGTTTAAAGTGCTCTAAAATTCTGAAAAATTTGAGAACTCTGTCACAAAATTAGATAAAATGAATATGGTACCTAACATTTAAATGTATCATGGTATTATAACGCTATATCAAAAACAAAAAAATATGTATATCTGTCACTAGACTGGGCCCTTAGAAAATAGCTTATTCATTTTGTGTCCCTAATGCCAAACAAACCCTGGTGGCGTGGTGGCGTAGTGGTTAAGTGCTGTGGCTGCTAACCAAAAGGTTGGCAGTTCGAATCCACCAGGCGCTCCTTGGAAACTCTATGCGGCAGTTCTACTCTGTCCTGTAGAGTGGCTGTGAGTCAGAATCGACGGCAGTGGGTTTTTCAGTGGGAATGCCAAACATAGGGTTATGATTACATTATGGAATCTACTTTTTTTCTTTTTTTTAATGAGAGCTTTTCTCTTGTTCACAGTGAAGGTTAATAGGAGCTACATTCTTAGAAATTCCAGTATCTAGTAGAGTGCTAACTTGAGTTTTTTTTTGTTGAATGAATTAGGAAATCAATGAAAAAATAAGATGCTCTCTTCTCCCAAATTAACCTATATGGAATGCATCTATACTATGTGAAAGATCTAGGCAATCCCTAATTTACAAACAAGCTGCTTTCAAATAACCCATCCATACAAAAACGGCAGTTTCTTTCCCTACTTCGATAGCCATAAGAACATTTGTAAGGACACTGTCCCCCCCGCCACATTTATCTAACTTTAAATATTAGATATATTTAGTTTAGAAGTAGAAAGTTTTTTTTTTTTTAAGGTACAAACAATTTTTTGCTCTGAAATACCTCCTTCTCTTCAGCCTTGTCCTTGTTGCTGTCCTTGTTTCACCCTAATAATTCTACCAGTGAGAGATTCATATGGGCTACCAAGCTTCCTCTTTCTAAAATACAAAAGCCTTTGGAATATTTCAGGGACCACTTGGCATTCACATTTTTATGTTAACTTGCCCAAACTACTCAACAACTCAAAAATACCATCCGTGGCATAAATTCAGTTCAACATAAATGTGATTTTCAGCTGAGTACATATTTTTTGAATTCAAAATGTACAAATGTTTCAACTAAATTAGAATAAAGTATATCGGGAACTTAGTCACAGTTATATAATATTATGTCACATGTCTAGTTTCATGTATTTGGAAATTTTTTTTCACATTAAATTTGCTAGCAATGCCCATGCCTGGTTTTGATCACTGTATGTATTTTAATGTGGGCAGGGATAGTAGTGTTTAGGAGCTGAACTGGCTGAGACCAAATCCCATCACCACTAATGTTGACTGACCTTAAGCAAGTTACCTAATCTCCCTGGAACTCAGTTTTCCTATATATAATATGGAAGTAATAAAAGTTTCAGCTTTATTATAAGGATTAAAGGATTTAGTATACCTAATATATCCAAAGCCCTTAAGGAAACCCTGGTAGTGCAGTGGTTAAGAGTTAAGGCTGCTAACCAAAGATCAGCAGTTCGAATCCACCAGGTGCTCCATGGGAACCCTATGGGACAGTTCTACTCTGTCCTGTAGGGCTGCTATGAGTTGGAATCTACTCAATGGCAGTGGGTTTGGTTTTTGTTTTCAAAGCCCTTAAAGTCTTTAATGAAGATTGGGTGTCAGCTTTTAGTAAAGTTTATAAGATTGAATTTTTATTCAAATTGATCTTCAGTCAGCTAACTCAGTTAGGTTTTACTGTATTCATCCAGTTTTACAGTTAAACCCACCCACTGCCATCGAGTCGATTCCAATTCATAGCGACCCTATAGGACAGAGTAGAACTGCCCCGTGGAGTTTCCAAGGAGCGCCTGGTGGATTTGAACTGCTGAACTCTTGGTTAGCAGCCATAGCACTTAACCGCTATGCTACCAGGGTTTCCTAAAAAAAAAAAAAAAAAGTCTTTTTTATTCTTATGCCAAAACTTTTTTTCAGCTTCATCATAAAAAACCAGAACACTAATCCCGCTGAGTCGATTCAGACTCATAGCAGAGATTAAACTCTGTCCAGATCCTTTTGCAGTCCTAGATTTTTCTAATAATGTGCTTGAAGTAAGTGTGTCATTAATGAGAGCTTTGATTTGAAATAGATAAATCAGCAAGTAGTTATTGAATCTCAGCTTAGTGCCCAGAATTAGACAAAAGAGGTAGAAAATATAGATTCTGTTTTCAAGGAGCCTCAATTCAAATTATGAATAAGACTAACCAAGGGAAACACTTGTTAATAAATAAGCCATCAGTGATACAGGTACTGTTATGTCATTTCAAGAGAGAAAGCACTGGGAGAAACTAGAGTGACAAGATAGGTACAGTAATAGAGGATTTTTTTTTTATTATTATTAACTCTTAAGTGAGAAAGGAAGGGAAATTTCCTCCCAAAAAAAAAAGAAAAGATGAAATGTGTTGAAAGGCAACAAGTCCGATATGAACATGGATGAAGGATGGCAGGGGAGGCTGGAAATTAAAGTGGATCCTTTGGAAAAAAAAAAGAAAAATTCTAACTCCCTAGAGACCCTGAGTATTGCTTCTTCGTGCTCAGTTGTCACAGGTGGTCCTTGGATTTGGACAAAAAATTATATCTCTTCAGTAAGACTTTACATGTTTTCAGCATTGTCTTCCTTGATTTACAGCTATTCTTTCTATATTTTAAAAATGACTTTTCCCTTTTTATCAACCTTTCCTCATGCTAGGACTTCTGATGCGGAGCTCCTAAGTGAAAAGCCCATTCCTTCTTTCTTGGCTGCCTCTTAGAGTTTGCATAGTTCTTTCCATTTTTCCTGTTCTGTTTCAAGAACAAATCTCTCTAGCCAGTAGCCTGAAGTCGTATTTCAGATCTGAAAATCTGGCTGTGTAAATATACCCTTAGCATTGGCATTTAGTTAACATATAATCACTGGGGTCGTGTATGAATTATTTCTTACTGAACGTAAGAATTATTGAATTGAAACCAGTTGCCTCTGGGCAGAAGTTTACTGGTAATGACAGCAGAGACTTCATGTTTTTCAGTGAAATGTGTCAGGTGGACCTCAAGAACGTAGGGATAGGTGAATATGGTATCATTTATGAAATATTTCTTAGAATTAAATTATAAGACACCCCCACCTCACAAAAATGTTGCTTTCATTGCCTTTTTTCATGGGTGGTGACCATCTGAACGGTCAGTCCTGGCCATCAGGTAACACAGTAGAGTTCCAAAGAACGTGCCTGGGCTCATTGCCGTGTTCTGTGGAACAAGGTTCTTGAAAGATCTCAGGTTTGTGAGGATGGTAAAGGTCAGTTTTTAATTTCTTAAATATCACATGCACTCAAGGACTGGAGGGGATGGAGAAGAGTTGTTTTGCCTGGGCTTTACTCTCAAAGAAATACTCAAAAGTTGGAATTTTAATGTTATTTTACAACTGGAATAGAAATCTAGCCACAGGGATTCACTGAAAAGGTTGAAAGAAAATGTCTGTCATGCAGCTTTAAACTTGGGTCCCATTGTAACGACACATGACTTGTGAACTATTTTATTGTTAATTATCTTTTGAGTTGAATTATTACATTGTAGACATATCTGTCTTCCCAAGATGAATTGACACAGTGGCTGCAACACTGGGCTCAAGCATAGCAACAATTGTGAGGATGGCGCAGGGCCAGGCACTGTTTGGTTCTGTTGTGCATAGGGTTGCTGTGAGTCAGAACCAACTTGACAGCACCTAACAAAAACAGCAGACATATCTGTGGTGTAACATCTAGAATTAGAGTTTAGAATTAGTCTAGAAACTTATGAGTGATATATTGCTGCCATTGAAACCATATTTGCTATGGCACTTCACTGTTTAAGTCAAAATTCTAAAAATGTACCCTACCATAAATATTGACATTTTTGCATCATTGAAAAATATTTCAGTTGTTAGTCTTTGTGTGCTCACAGAAATAAATTATCAAAAGTTTGGTATAATAAAAAGCCTTAATTTGTTAGCATTCAAGATACGGTGTCATTTTTTGACCCTATTTTTTTTTTTTTAATATAAAAAAGCTTCAAACATTGGTATTGGCTTTGGTCCTTGATGGGTCCTTAGTGCACCAATGTGGTTGGTTGATTTGAACTGACAAGTTTTTTCCTGTCTAGGGTGACCCTGGACTGCCTGGGAACCCTGGCTACCCTGGACAACCTGGTCAAGATGGTAAGCCTGTGAGTACAGAAAGCTTAGTCATCTCCAGTACTGGGATTAAAGAATCAGCATTCTAGTCACTTTTTAGGTATCTTACCTCAAAATGGTGTACACTTGCCTACATTTTAAAAATTGCTCAGTGAGTTCTCAGTATCAATGAAAAGGCTGGGTTCAGAAATCCTTTCATCTTTCTCCTTCGTGTCTTTGGAAGTTTTCAAATTAAATAGCTTTTTAAAGATGATATCTTTTTCCTAAGAATGTATGCCCTGGAGTGTATTCATTATCGCACTAAAAAAATGATATCCTCTAAGGTTCGAGAGAACTTTAGAGACAGTGTTGAATTAAAGGAAAAGAAAGCAAATCTACTTTAAAGCATCTTAGGCAAATATTTGCAGGTAAGTCACTTGTCAGGATATTTCTAACAGTAAATAAATGTTAGGAATTAGTTTTTGATCTATAAAAATGCTACATAACAATTGTCACTGGAAAAAAAAAAGTACCTCCTAAGAAACTTTCTTTATCTTGAAACTTTAACTCTTACCATGAAGGAGGTGGTGGGGGATTCGTATTGTGAGTCAGTAATGTTCAAGGAATGAAAGAACCACAGGCCTGATATTAAATCATCAATACCTCAACCATCAGAGTAGAAGAGGCGCTTAAGTCCATAGAAGAAGTTTGCTGACAAATTTAATTAAAAAAACAAAAACCAACTTTTGAGGAAGTAGTGATGTAGTTCCTGGGTGGTACAAATTGGTAATGCACTCAGCAGCTAACCAAAAGCTTGGAAGTTTGAGTCCATCCAGAGGCACCTTGGAAGAAAAGCTTGGCAATCTACTTCTGAAAAAGCAACAATTGAAAACTCTGGAGTACAGTGCTACTCTGACACGCATGGGGTCACCACGAGTCTGAATTGACTGGTTACACTGGTGTAATTGGTTTGGTTACACCAGTGTTGCATGTGAAGGGATTAGATATACAAGTGAGCCTTTTTAGAGAGAGATTATCCAAGAAGAGAGGCTGAAGGAAAGTGGTGGCCAGCCAGAGCTGCAGAGAGCTGAGGAGCTGCTGGGTGATGGGGACTGTGCTGTTCAGGTAACCCAGTGGAATCCATTCTAAGGGTTATGGCAATTCATTTGGGGATTTTGAGCAAGAGGGTGACTTATTCTGGTTTATGATTTAGAAGGATAAATGTGGATCTTATGTGGGGAGTAGATTATATGAGGAATAAGAGTGGAAGTGGTAGGATTGTCACCACATAGGAGGTTATTTCAAGATACTAAGTCAAAGGTAAGAGTGGCTTGGACTAGGGTGGTGTGATAGAATAGGGGAGAAATGGTCAGGTTCTGGGTTTATTTTGAATATAACCCAACCAGATGTAGGTGTGGGATATGAAAGAGAGGAGTCAACAGAACTCCAAGGGTTTTGGCTTGAGCAACTGGGTGAATTGTGGTGCCATCTACTGAGCTGAGCAACACTGGGGAAGATGTAGGTTTGTGGGTGCCATCTGGTGCTGCCATAATAGAAATACCACAAGTGGATGGCTTTAACAAAGAGAAATTTATTTTCTCTTAGTCTGGCAGGTTACAAGTCTAAATTCAGGGCATTGGCTCCAGGGAAAGCTTTCTGTCTTTGTCAGCTCTGGAAGGAAGTCCTTGTTCTCTGACTTCCCATGGTTGAGGAGCTTCTCAGGTGCAGGGACCCCGGGTCCAAAGGACGCACTCTTCTCCTGGTGCTGATTTCTTGGTCGTATGATGCCCCCAACTCTCTGCTTGCTTTCCTTTCCTTTAATCTCTTGAGAGATAAAAGGTGGTGCAGGCCACACCCCAGGGAAACTCCCTTTACCTTGAATCAGGGAGGTGATCTGAGTGAGGGTGGTGTTACAATCCCACCCTAATCCTCTCAACATAAAATTACAATCACAAAATGGAGAACAACCATACAATACTGGGAATCATGGCCTAACCAAATTGATACACATATTTTTTGGGGGACAGAATTCAATCCATGACAGTGGGGGAAATTGACAATGCATTTTTGGGCATGTTGGAGGTGTCTTCTAGGAAGTTTGAGATAGGAATCTTGAATTGAGGGGAATGTTTGAGAATGAAAATATACAGTTGGGACTCATTAGCATGTAAGTATCTAAAGCTATGAAAGTGGATGAGATCATTTATGGAGTAAGTACAGAGAAAAAGAGAAGAGAAGGAATCACTAGACTGAGCTTGGGGCTGTTTTATAGAGGGAAGAGAGGAGGATCCAGCCAAGGAAATAGGGAAGAATTGATTAGTGAAGTAGGAAGAAAACCAAGAGAGTGTGACATCCCAGGAGCCAAGAGCTGAAAACATTTCAAGAAGGGAGTGATCAGTCTCATCATTGTTGCTATGAGGTTGAGGAAAACGGGGCCTATGACTAGCTCCTTGGATTTGCAAGGAAGTCACTGAGGACCTTGATATATAAGATTTCAGGGAGGGTGGGTACAAAAGCTGGATTAAAATGGATTCAAGAGTGAATAGTAGATAAGAAAATGGGGACAGTAAATATAGATGTCGTTTCCAAGGACTGTAAAGAGGAATAGAGAAATGAAACGGTCACATGATGGAGATCTGGCATAAAAGGCTATTTTTTTAAAAAATAGAATGATGGTAGATGCTGTAGCATGTTTTTATGTTGATGGAAATGACATAGAAAAGAAAGGAAAGAAAAAATGATTTGGGAGATAGATGATGTTTGCAGGAACAACGTCTTTCCAGTGCCCAAGAGGAGGGTTTCGCCTTGATGAGAGTGAGGGCAATTGGACCTTTGTACGGGGGGGAAAGGAGGCAAGCCCGCAGTTACAGAAGTAGCTGTGTGGTGTATTTGGAAGGAAGAGGATGAGAACATTATCATTAGATTGCTTCTATTTGAATTGAATTGAATGAACAGACTCCAAGTCTTACATTCTCCACTTTTGCCTTTATTTTCAATTCTCCTTAAGTGCAAACAGTTGCCTTGTAGTTTATCTTAGCTCTATCCCTTTCTCACTTGCTAGCTTTTTTTTTTTTGTGTGTGTGTTCCCTCGCTGCAACTCCTTAATCCTACTGAAGATACTGCCCTGAGATCCTATGTGAGTTCTGCCCTAATCACACGAAGTATGAGGATTTTTACACACGTGAGCCCTCCTCTGCCTGGAGACCCTTTCCCTGGGGACTGCCTTTTCCAGTACAGGCAGCTGTAGTGCTGCAACAACTTCAAAGAAAATAGCACCCCAGGAGCTGCAGTGTCATCTGCAACACCTCACTACCTCCCCTGACAGCACTGCTGCTGTTTTCAGGCCTATGTTTTCTCAGTGATGAAAGGTGCTGGGCCTTATTTGGAGGTGAGTGCTAAGCAGGCCTTCCACAGGCTATCAGCCCTCAGTTTGCCTTTTTTTTTTTAATTTACTTTTTTTAGGTCTTACTATGATTGAAGTGCTAGAGATTATTTATAATTAGTCTATAATTATAATCATGGATATTACTCTAGTAACTCAGATATGATGGTGCAATGGTTAAGAGCTCAGCTGCTAACCAAAAGGTCGGCAGTTCGAATCTACCAGCTGCTCTTTGGGAGCCCTATGGAGCAGTTCTACTCTGTCCTATAGGGTCGTTATGAGTTGGAATCGACTCGGTGGCAATGGGTTTGGTTTTTTTTTGGTTATAATAGATTTATTGTCACATAGCATTCATTACATGTGTATGTGTTTTATCTATGTGTACATGATTTTGTGTATATGCATATAGACATAGCTATATATGTATATATACTACGTAAATATATATAGTATATCTATATAGCTATATATAGTAGTGTCAAACTGTGGTGAGCAAAATAATGCCCCCCCCCCGGAAAAAAAAAAAAAGCCATGCATATCTTAATCCCGCAAACCTGGGAATGTTATTTTGTTTGGCAAAGAGGATTTTGCAGATGTGATTAAAGATCTTGAGTTGGGAAAATTATCTTGGATTATCAGGCAGGCACAGTGTAATCACAAAGTCCTTGTAGGAGGGCAGCAGGAGGGTTTATATTCAGGGAAGGAGACTTGGCAGTGGAAGCAGAGGTCAAAGTGATGCAGCCACGCACCACACAATGTGGATGGAGTCTGGAACACTCGGAACATTGCCGTTGAGTTGATTCCGACTGATAGTGACCCTATGAGTCAGAATCATCTAGAAGCTGAAAAAGGCAAAGAATAGACTTTCCCTGAGTACCTCCAGAAGGAACACAACCTTGTTGACACCTTAATTTTAGCCCCTTAGATCTGTTTCAGACTTCTGACCTCTGGAACTTTAAGATAATAAATTTGTGTTGTTTCAAGCTGCTAGGTTTGTCATAATTTCCTATAGCAGCCATAGAAAATGAATGTACTAATCAAATCTTGTTTACTCAGAGGTGTAACTTTTTCTTAAATGTCCCCCCTTCTCCCTCATTTCTTCCTCTCTGCAAGGGATGTGAGGTTGGGTGGCCAGGCAGGAAGAGAAAGCAGGCCTGGAAGCCAGAACAGCTGAAGGTCATTAGTGTGTGTCCAGGGCCAGCACACAGCAGGGGTGGGAAGGTGTGGGTGGAGCCTCTGGCTAGCTGTTGAAGCCATCTGGACCAAGGAAACTTGGATGGAACAACTCAAAGGGAATTCTGCTTTGTTTGGATTTCGTTCTGTGCAATCCCCCTCCATAAGCAATTTGAATCTCTTTCACGTTTTAACCAGGCCAAGTCAACTGAAGCTTTAAATAGGATATTATGCTACTCTGGAGAAATACTAATTTTCATAAGGAAAATGTCTTCACCCAAAATTGAAGAGCTATTTCAAATCCTTTCACTTTTTCATTTCTCTATCAGTTAAATAACTTCTACCAGCTTAGTGACTGAGCCTGTTACTATTTTATTTTAGCATTATAAAAAGATATATAAAATGAGAATTTTCTTGCTAGGTAATTTATAGTAATATAATGATTAAAGGCATTCTACTGAAATGACACTGATTTTCTTTTAAAAGGGTCATATGTGGAAGCATATAATAAAAACTATTTTATGATTTGGTAGAAATACGTATTTTTACAGTGCTCATTCCAGCCTGTTTTCTTAGTTTAAATCATTATTAATTACTGTTCATGAAACAAAGTAGACTACTAAAACAAAAGCCCAAGGGGGTTGTTGGAGAGATCTGGGGCTATTTTGCCCTCCATATAGCATGCCATCCCCACCTTTGCATGGCCTAGTGATGCCAGAGAATGGTCAGCTTTCCATGGAAGAAAACTTTACACAAATGGTGATCAGCATAGGTAGGGAATTTCAAAAGTTATTACATGGCTTTATCAAGCCACAAAATGAGGGGGAAGGTGTATTAATTTCCTAGGGTTGCTATAATAAAACACCACAAAGTGGGTGGCTTTAAAGAATAAAAAATTTATTGTCGCAGAGTTCTGGAACTTGGAAGTCCAAATCAGGGTATTGACTGTGATGATGTCTTCTAAAGGCTCTGAGAGAGGAACTATTTCATGTTTCTCTTCTAGCTTCTGGTGGCTTCTAGCAATCCTTGGTGTTCCTTGAAGTTTAAATGCATCTTCACATGATGTCTTCCCACCATGTGTCTCTTTGTTCTCCACTTTTGTAAGACACCACTGAGAAGGGAAGAAGCCCTGGTGGTACAGTGGTTAAGAGCTCGGCTGCTAACTGAAAGGTTGGTGGTTCTAAGCCACGAACGACTCCATAGGAGAAAGATGTGACAGTCAGCTTCCATAAAGGTTATAGCCATGGAAACCCTATGATGCAGTTCTACTCTGTCCTATAGAGTCACTATGAGTTGGAATCAACTTGATGGCAACAGTTTTTTTTTTTTTTCCTTGTACTCAAAAGGGATTAGGACCCACCCTAATCTGGTATGACCTCATATGAGCCTAACTGACAACATCTCAAAGAAGGCTCCATTTCTAAAGTCATATTCACAGGCATAGGGCTTAGGACTTCAACGTATCCTTTTGGGGGATACAATACAATCTATAAGAAAAGGTTAGTAGGAGCTGACATTAGATAGGTGGAGGGGAGAAGAAGGTAGGGACAACCGAATAGAGG
This sequence comes from Elephas maximus indicus, assembly GCF_024166365.1. Lineage (NCBI taxonomy): Eukaryota > Metazoa > Chordata > Mammalia > Proboscidea > Elephantidae > Elephas > Elephas maximus. The sequence continues at coordinate 121,865,423 of NC_064819.1, read as the reverse complement.
TCATTGTGATGATTTTGGCATTCAGATGGTGTGAGCTCTGGAGATACTGGATGGTTTTGAGTAGAGGGGTGATGTGAAATAACTTATTTTTAAAATAATTTATTCTGACTTCTGGGTTGAAAATAGATTTTAGCGCCTTATAGGCAAAAGCAGGGAGACCAGTCAGGAGGCTCTTGCAATAATTCAGGAGAGAGAGGATTACAGCTAGGATCAGGGTGATAGTGGTGAGTGAAGGGAACTGCTGATATACCTGGGCTGCTCTGAAATTAGAGCCGACACGATTTGCTGATATATTGGATGTGCATTAGGGAGACTCTGATGAGATAGGGAAGAATGGGAGAGAGAAGATTGGCGGAAAGAAATGAGGAGTTTGGTTTAATATATTTATATGTTAGGCAGTCAAGGAGAAATTTTAAGTGGGCAATTGGACTTAGAAATCTCAAATTCAGGGTTAGTTCATTTTTTTTGCAAAGTGTCCTTTCTTGCCCTTTGCCCATTTTATATAGGAGTGGTGGTAGTTTTCATATTGATTGATAGATTTTTATATGTTAAATTAATTCTTTGATATATGTGTTGTAAATATTTCTCCCGTTTATTCATTTAGTTTATAATTTTGTTTTAATTTTATAAGTATAAAACTTTCTCCAGAGTCATAATTTTTTTCTTTTTAAATACAGTATTAGATACTCTTCTATATGTTCATTAACTTTATTACTATTTTAAGAACTTTTAACTCTCGATTTTATCTGGAATTTATTTTGGCATTTGGGATGACATGAAGATCCAAAAAGATTTGGAGAGTTTAGGGAATGGGCTATTCTAACATAGTGAAATTCACCCGGGATTAATGTACGGCTCTTACAGGTGCACAAGATGCTCAGCCTTGATGAAAAAGGGATCAGCGTATGTAATGTGACTGCCTGAAAGGCTGATGCAATTTTTGGCATCATTAGTAAATATATAACATCTATGTTGAGAAAGATGACAGTTCTGCTTCTGAAGTGTTGGATTCAGTTTAGGAAATTACTCTTTAGGGACAAGTAGAAACTGGAATTCATCCTGAAGGGAGTAACCATGAGAGTGTGAGAACTCAGAAGACAGTCAATGAGGGAGGATTTACCAAACTTTGGTTGTGTAATCCAAACAAGAAATGCTGTCTTCAAATATTCCAAAACAATTGTATTCTAAAGGAAAAGAGGGAGGAAAACCAGCACTTAGGTTAGCATAGTAAGCTTGAGAGGGAGTGAATCAGTAGTAGTAAAACACCTAGGACCCATGAGACAAGCTTTCTCCACTTTCCTCCCTTCAGACCCTTACCTGAATATGGCACCAAATGTAGACTCCACAGTTAAGAGCTGTAGGGGGTTTGGAACTCAGTGCCATGAAAATTAAAGAATTGAAAAACGGTATACATTAGGATAAAAGCCAAAGAAATGGCTGTTATTTAGCTTGGAGAGGAGAATTACAAGAGGTAGCCTAAATTACGAAGTGTATAAAACATCCTTCTAGAGAGAACTGTTTCTACCTGAACTTTCACTTTACCTCAGCCTGAATTCCTTAGCAATAAAGGTTTGTTGTCTCCCTTTCTTCCACTGTCATTGTGCACACGTGTGCTGGCACGAACACACACACACACACACACACATAAACTCGTACACTTTATCAATTCTCACTAATAAATTAAAATATAGGTAATGTGTCTTGAATAAGCTATGCTATTCAAGAGGCCATTGTTCCGACCAAACAAGGGGATACTGCTTGATTTAAAGTCAGGAAAGGTGTGTGTCAGCGTTGTGTCCTTTCATCTTACCAATTCAATCTGTATGCTGAGCAAATAATCGGAGAAGCTGGACTATATGAAGAAGAACGGGGCATTAGGATTGGAGGAAGACTCATTAACAACCTGTGTTATGCAGATGACACAACCTTGGTTGCTGAAAGTGAAGAGGACTTGAAGCACTTATTGAGGAAAATCAAAGACCACAGCCTTCACTATGGATCACACCTCAACATAAAGAAAACAAAAATCCTCACAACTGGACCAATGAGCAACATCTTGATAAACAGAGAAAAGTTTGAAGTCAAGGATATCACTTTATTTGGATCCACAATCAGCACCCATGGAAGCAGTAGTCAAGAAATCAAAAGACACATTGCATTGGGTAAATCTGCTGCAAAAGACCTCTTTAATGTTGAAAAGCAAAGATATCACCTTGAAGACTAAGGTGCGCCTGACCCAATCCATGATATTTTCAATCTCATCATATGCATGTGAAAGCTGGACAATGAATAAGGAAGATCAAAGAAGAATTGATGCATTTGAATTGTGGTGTTGGTGAGTAATACTGAATCTACCATGGGCTGCCAAAAGAACTAATAAATCTGCCTTGGAAGAAGTGCAACCAGAATGCTCCTTAGAAGCAAGGATGGCAAGACTACATCTTACATACTTTGGACATGTTACCAGGAGGCATCAGTCCCTGGAGAAGGGCGTCATGCATGGCAGAGTACAGCGTCAGTGGAAAAGAGGAAGACCCTCAACGAGGTAGATTGACACAGTGGCTGCAACAATGAGCTCAAGCATAATGACGATTGTAATGATGGTGCAGGACTGGGCAGTGTTTCAGGCTGTGGTACGTAGGGTCACTATGAGTTGGAACCATCTGGATGGCACCTAACAACAACAACAACATCCTTGACCAGCTTATCTTCTTTTTTTGTAATAAAACGTTATTTACAACTTATATGTTCCACAAAGCTTTCCTAGAAAAAAGCTTAATTAAGTAGCTAATTTTCTCTCAGCACTCCTGTAGATATCTTATGTGACTCTTCCATGTTTATCTCATGTGTTTATCTCAAAACACCTAGATTACTTATAGGTATACACCCACACCCAAATGTTATTTTTATACTTAATTAAATTCTTCAAGCATTTATTTGGTAACACATCTAGTGTTTGTGATCTTAAGTAAATTCATGCTTATTTTGTGAAGTCTTTTTTTTTTTTTTTGATTGTAATCTGTACAAATACAGGACTGTTTATTTTTAGAGCCTGAGTAGTAGTGACAGGTTAAACTCAATTCATTTGTTTCCTTCCTTAATTATTCACTTTTTCATTTATTCACTCATACACCAAGTTTTTGTTGAGTGTTTACTGGGTTCCTGGCACTGTTCTAGGCTAAGGATATACTAGTAAACAAAACAGACAAAAACTCCTGCCTTATTGAAGCTCACACTACATTGGGGAGAGACAGGTAATAAATAAATTACATAGTCACACCCGTATAATATCAGATGGTTGCAAGTGCTGTGGAGAAAAATATAGTAGGAACACAAGACAGGGAATGAGCCTACCTAATGGCCATCTCCTTTTTAATATGAAAAGCATAATTACTAGGGATTTAGGTTAAAAAGTAAGAATACTAAAGATTGAAAAGATATATATTCTTTCAAAACAAGCTTAATGTAACTTTACTTGGGAAATGAGACAGTTTACCTAAGTTTAATTAAATTCTGTGAATCTAAGAGCCTAGCTACCCACAGAGATTATTTGTCAAAAAAGTTATTTGTCAAAGGTATGTGTAAAACGGCTTGGGGGCAGTGTCTGATCTCCAACCCCACAAGGAGGAAGGAGAACCAAGATCAACAGCACAAGGCTGATTCCCATGAGGTGGAGGCCAGACAAGCCTCTTCTCTCTGCCATCTTTACTAATTCTGACACTAACTGTCCCTCACACAGCACTCTCTACTTCTCTACTATGTTTGATAAGTCATTGCAGTGGCCACACAGAACTCACAGACCATACTTATGATTATAGGTTTTATTAGGGAAGTAACAGTTAATAATTCAAGCTCAGGAACACTCAGGATACAGTTTTTCTATCAGGACAGCCTCTTCCCAACTGTGCTCCCAAGCGTGCCACTCCCTGGCCCTAGGCTTCTCCCCAGAGGCACTCAGCTTTCTTTCTCTGTGGTCCAGGAAGCCTACCATACCATCCCCTGCTGCCAGGTCTCTCCTGCCAATGCTTCTCACCGTCTTCAGGGTTACAGCTTGCCCTCTCTCTCTCTGTCTCACTCTCTCTCTCAGGCTCGTGCTTCGAGGAGCTCTGCTTCTGGCTGTTCCTCCTTGGTGGTGCTCTGCCCTGGTACTGGCTCTTTTAAGGCAAAACCGACCAATCCCCTTGGTGGGCCACAACTACCATAGCACCCTGTCCTGCCCAATCACCTGGGTAGGAGTTACAAGACCATTGCTAGAAAGACTGCACAAAAGTAATCAATCGCACCACGGTATGCAATGGTTTTCATTCATGTTCTTAGCTTGAGGCAAATTATTATAGGAAACCTGATGATATTGCTTTGTATTTACTATCTCTCCACCTTTCCGTAAGGGAAGGGGAATTGGATTTAGATTAAATTGTATTTATTATAAAGGTATTTGAAGTAGAAATTCTGCTTATTTCACAGTAGCATGTAGCTTCTTATTGACAAATACAAATTGTTTATTCAAAAAAAAAGTTATTGTTCAGTTGATTCGGGCTCATGGAGACTCCATGTGTTCAGGGTAGGACCGTGCACCCTAGAGTTTTCAATGGCTGTGATCTTTCAGTAGTAGATTGCCAGGGCCTTCTTCCTAGATGCCTCTGGGTGGATTTGAACCTTCAGCTTGTTGGTTTGTAACTGTGGACTTCACTGCTTGTGCCACCCAGGGACTGCTAAATTATGTATATTAATCCATAAAATATTTCTTTTATTTTGTGCTACTTTATATTTTGCAACCAATTAAACTATATTATCCTCCAGAGTTCCCTCTCTCAGTCAGTGGTATCAGCAGCCATACCACTGCACAAGCCACATACCTGGGCATCATCCCACAACTCCAGCTTCCACAGCCCCCAAAACCTGTCATCAGGTTAGACTAAGTACACATTGCGTGGACTCTCATTCCATCTACCATTTTCTCTCCCCTATAGGAACCTCTCACCTGATCTCCATGCTTTCCCTTGCCCCTCTTTCTATCCTCCTCAGCACATCAAATGATCTTTCCCAAGCTCAAATCTCATTGTCCGACCTTGTTTAAATGACTTCAGTGGCATGGATAATGATCAAAATCTTTTACAAGACCCACAAACTCTGCATATCCATCTGATCTACCACTCCAGTCTTGTACAGCAGGCTTCCCCCTTGCTCTTTGCTGTTTCAGCTCCATGGATGGAACTTACCATCTTCTGCTAGGTGGCCTATTGAAGGACTTGCACTGTATGCGTTGTGCTTCCCTTAGTATTCCTTTGAGTTTGTCTCTTAGAAAAGCTTTCCTTGACTCCATATTTTTCACCTTCCATCATAGCAGCATTTCTTCTTAGACTATTGCTCAGGTGTAATTTTACATTTATTAATGTGACCTATTAGTCAAGTAGTTTGAACAATCCAGTTAAAGTATATAAATTATTGACTAAAGGTCAGTTGCAAACTAATAGTTTTGTAATAGTTTGTCATCATTACAAACTAATAGGTTAATAGCAAACAAATTAGTTTCTACATTAGTTATATATAAAAAGACAGATTTATGAATTTTCTTGGAACTTAGTTTTACAGTGCTATAAAGTTTGCCAACGACTAGAAGAGTTCATAGTAGGCATTGAAAGTACACACTTGATTTTGGTTTCCTAGTTACCCTGGCTGAGCACCTAAGAGTATCTTTTGGAATTAAACTTTAAAGAAAATGATGTAATTGAGTAAATTTCAGTAAATCACATTTTTACATTTAAAAAAAAGAAGGGTGATATTCAAAATGACTTCTCTGGATTTTATTCGTATATTTTAAGTTTAGAGTATTTAAAGGGAACCACTTTATCTACCCTCCTCACTACTTTGAAAAAAAAATGTTTAGATTGGAGGAATATTTTATGGTGTGATTAAAATTAGGTTTAGAAGAGATTGTGACCCTTGCACATTTGGAGATTTTTATTTCCTTAATTTCCATTTCAATGCTATACATCTTTCCTGGAGCATTGCAACTATGAATCATGGAAGAAAATTAAATTCATTCTGTATTCTTCAACCCTACAATTTGGCAGTGAGAATATTTTTTTTTCCTCGAAATGACTCATTTACAAAGAGACTTTCTGTGAACATGGAAAAGACTTAGATACTGTCAGAAATCTTGAGGATGGGGGTGGGGTGCATATTTGGACCTGCTAATAACTACAAAATGGACAAATTTATGTTGAACAATATTAGTGCTTCAGAGTTTATGTGAAAGCTACAGAAATGTGTGCATTCAGAAAAGTATAAACTCAGTAGAGTGATATGAAAAGTTTATCATTTTTCCTGTTTTAGGGCATTTTCCTTGTTTTATTGTACCCTGCTATGAGTCAACCAGTGTTTTATTCCTTCTTTCTCTTGGAAATTGTTCTGTGTTGTAACACCCCTCCCTGTTAACCTTCATTTTCCTGATTTTTAGCCCAAAATTTGCTTTTCTGAATTTCATCCAGTTTCTTCTGGTGATTTGCCCTGGGATCCCCCTGTTTGGATGTGGTTTTGGTTTTTCTTTATTTTGTTACTAAGCATATTTCCTCCAGCTTCTAAAATAACCTTTGAATTTTTTTTCTGCAACCAAGTTTTCAAGAATGCATCTCATTGTAACTTTAACAAAATATAACTGGTTCTCATATTGTGGGAAACATTTGTTATTCCTGTGTTGTAGTTCCATCAAAGGCAAAACAAACAGGGCTATTATAAAACCTTTGAGGCCACATTCATGTTTTCAGTGTAGATTGGTACGAATGTTGAAAAAGAGTTAAATCATAATGATGCTGACTGAACCTGCCATTCTCAGCACAGTCACCTGGCTGTTACCGGCTCTATAGTAACACTTTGCAGAAGTGTTTTAGCAGTTTTGTATAATCAGTTGTCTTTCAAACTGAAGAAAAGAAGCTTATGTTTATTGAATTCCTAATGCTTGCCAGACATTTTTAAATGTGACTCCATTTGTTTCTTCTCAGAAGTGAAGTGAGTGTTATTATCCCAGTTATATGGCAAGAAACTGAGGCACAGTTAGGCAAAGTTACTTATCCAAAAGCCTAGAAAATAAAGGGGGCAAAAATTCAGCCTAAGGTCTTTTCCAATTTCAAAATTCATTGTCTTTCCACTTCACTGTGTTGCCTCCCAGGATTTGTGGATTTGATGACTGTGCCTGCGGTCACGTTATGAGTCAGAGGTGAGCTGAGAACACAGCCCAGGGCATCTCTAGGTTGCTTTAATCCATTAACATGTGTGTGTCCTCTATAACAAATGCGTTGTGTTAGTTTCTATGAGAAAGGAAGACACACAGCAGCTTTCAATCTTTTATGAAAGAGTACTTTTCTAAAAAAATGTAAAGTAGGTAAGACATTTGACTATTGAAAATACGTGAAAGCAAAATAATTCATTAAATATGAACTTTGCAGATGACTGTTTTCAGCAATAGCCAGTCTTCGTGATAACTTTCTTTTGAGGAATTTTGTGAACGTTGCTTTCCTCTGGGCACTCAGGATTCTGAAGAATTTAAAAAGAACCTGGCAAAATGGATTTCTTTGAATCTAATTAAACATCCTAGAATGATCAGATCTGATCTAGCATTAAAGCACCTTCTCACAGAGTGCGTTTCCACTGGCTCTGACAACTTACTAGCTATGTAGCTTTGGGGAAGTTCTTTAACCTATCTGTGCCTCAGTTTCCTCATCTGAAAATTGAAACAATATAGAACCTACATCAAAAGATAGTTGTAGAGATTAAATAAATTAATATACATGAAGTGCTTAGCCTGATACATGATAAATACGGTATAAATGATTGGTATTATTATTTTTCCCAATTATAATAGCCTGTTATAAAGCATGTAAGAATCTAAATAGTATATTGAGGCTTTTGGAGGATATGAAGGATATCCTGGGTGGTGGTATTTATATAGCCTAGCTCTCTGTTCATGCATATTCTACCAGTGACAGAGTTGAGATTCAGTTGCAGGCTGACTCCAAAGTGGTTGTGGGAATGTGATAACTACAGTGGGAGAGATATAACAACAACAACAACAAAAAAAACCCAGCGCTGTCGAGTCGATTCTGACTCATAGCGACTTTATAGGACAGAGTAGAACTGCCCCATAGAGTTTCCAGAGAGCACCTGGTGGATTCGAACTGTTGACCCTTTGGTTAGCAGCCGTAGCACTTAACCACTACACCACCAGGGCTTCCTGGGAGAGATATAAAAAAAAAGGGCTCAGTAAATCCTAAGTAGATTGACTTTTTTTCTTCTTTAGGCTGATTTTGAGAACACGAATCACATGGTATTACTAAACATTTCCTTTTGTTATTGGAAGCTGCTCAAGCATGAACATAGTGTGCATTTCCCCGTTGGGGAGAGATTTTGCACAGTCGTGTGCACTATGGATGACTTTGAAGGTGAATTCTTCCAATGTATCATAAACAAAAAATGTGTCAAGCACTGTGTTCAATGCTTCAAATACAGAAATTGATTAAACCTGGTCCTTGATCTCAAGGAGGCACATTTACCTAGGTATACGGAGACAAAGGAAGACCAGAGATCTGGTGGGTTTGAAAATTGCAGGTTGTTTTGAAGAGGTAGGTTATGAGACTCATTGCTCACCAGTGAAATGAAACGTTTAAGAATTGGGCAAAGGGACTCAGATCATGGAGAAAACATAATAATACACTCTATGAAAAACTGAATGGAGTATGAAGGAAAGAATAATGGTAGGTGATAGAAATTGTATAATCATTGCCATTCTGGGAGTAACTGAAAGCATCTTACAAAAGAAATTTCTGGAATTAAGAATAAAGATGTAATTGGAAACATTAATGAGATCTGTGTTAATAAAGCTGACAGAATGAACCTGAACCAAAACAGTCAGATCTGAGAAAGATAGAATTTGACTAGAATGTATTTTTAGACTCTAGAGGATACAGGTTAACCTGGCATTGGCCCTGGGAAACCTAAATAAATGTTCAGGTCCTGCAAGTTTGTTTGGAGATTTTAATTGTTCTGTGCTGAGTGAAGAATAAATTTTTGCCTGCCTTTTAAAAAGTTGTTCTGTTTTACTGAGGGCCCAGCTTCTGGAGGGTGTATAAGAAGCAGTGAGTGATGAAGGGGGAACATGTCAGATGATCTTCTCATTCTTGGGTTTAACATCAGAAGCTTCCTAAAATGAACAATTCAAGGTTTGTTATAGCTGTAATCTGAAGAATAACATTTATGAAAGTTTACTTTATTCCAGAGATTAACTCAGATGGCAATTAATCAGACAGTTTAAAGTTGTCTTACATTTGTTTAATCTTCCAATCTTCTTAGGAATATGTTCCTAATATGCAGAACATTCCTTAGGAACTGTGAACCTTGGCTCAGTACTTCTGTCCCAAAGCCTTTCTTTTAGTTTTAGCATTTTGGGATAGTTTTATTAGTCTAGAGATATTTAAGACTTGTTTCCTTTATATTTTTTAAGGATTTCATAAAGACCAAAGGATATTAACTCTTTGTGAGGCGTTAGACAGTTTTTTTTTTTTTGATATCTTAAACAGTCACTAAGTGAAATTTTAGGTATAAGAAATTTGAGAACAGAATGAAACCTGAAACGGAGGGCTAATCTTTGTGAATAGGATGAACTATTATTTCTTGTTTATTTTTCTTTAGGGATATCAGGGAATCATGGGATCACCAGGTGTTCCAGGATCCCCAGGAATGCAAGTATGTAATTTTGTTCAGATGTATTTTAGAGTTCTCATTACTAATGAACCAAAAGAAGTTATTAACAGAATTTTATTTTGTGGTTAATTTAGGGAGTTCAAGGACTACCAGGTTACAAAGGAGAACCAGGAAGAGATGGTGAAAAGGTAAAAAAAAAAAAAAAACAAACCATTGCTGTTGAGTTGATTGTGACTCATAGTGACCCTATAGGACAGGGTAGAACTGCCCCATAGAGTTTCCAAGGAGCAGCGGGTGGATTTGAGCTGCCAACCTTTTGGTTAGTAGCCACAGCACTTAACCAGTATACCACCAGGGTTTCTGTGAAAAGGTAAAGCACAAAAGTTGCTACCCATGACAGGTGCCACTCACGAGAGCTTACCTTGGTGAATTCCAAGATTTATGGGCTCAGAAATTTGTCAGTGGCCTTGGCCAATGGGACTCATAGGAGGCTTTTATCACTGGATGAATAAATGTAAGATGGATAGACATTGGCACTGCCCTGATGCCATGTTCTCTCCCTGTGGTTAAGCTCTAAGGAAGCAGCCTGCTTAGAGGGGAGTGATTATGTAGCCTGGTTTTGGGGGTAGGGTATCTGAATGTAGGTATGTATGAATGAAGACATATAAGAATGGGTGAATGAATATATACATTAATTCATTTCCTTTAGACGGATTTTAGAGACCAAATATTAAAAATGGTCTCTTCTATTTGTTCATCTTAAAACAATTACAATAGATTTTCTTGGGGATAGATGTACCTTATTTAAAAATATAGGGATAAATTTTTATCTAGTCTATCAGTTGCATCTTAAACTACTTGCTCTATTGTTTTGGGGGCATTGTGTTGTCTTTTAAACAGAGGTGTGTGAATTTTACAAAGCCATGCATTCTCTTGGATAAGATAAAAAATATGTACTAATGCAAGGGCTTCTGTTTTCAATACAGTAATAATTTTATTTCAAGTTAATTCCTAAAATTTATCCTTTGGACATAAATTCAGATTTGACATAGTTATTGTAAGCCTAAAATCACCATGTGCTACCTTCAAAGTTCCCTCCTCACATTGCATGTGGCTTCAGAGAGTTCTTTAGAGTCAAAGTAATTTAGTAGGTTAGTTAAAGGCTTTTTCTTGATTTTTCCTTTATTAAATGATTCCTTGGTTCTCAGAAATAGGAAGGTAAAAAAATACACCTCTGAAGCGGCTTGGACTTGTGGCAGTGCAGGATATTTTTTCCAGGCATTACAGTGGCTGTTGGGAGATTGTTCCACACTAATACTGTTCTCCATTAGGATATTTTCCCCAGCACAATTCCATTTTGTGGATTTCTTCCAAAGACTCCTACAGTAGGGATTTCCACAAATTAAAATTAGATGAACTCTCTTGCTGACTTTAACATTTGGTCTTCACATATTGAACTGCTGACGCTTTGGTTAGCAGCCATAGCACTTCTTCGCATATCAGACAATAAAATATGTATAGATTTTTATATTTTTTTTCTTAAATTTATGAAATCAAAAAGAACGCTTGTTCAGCAAATGATCTTCAGTTGGTAATTCATTTTATTAAATGCTTTAAAACTATTCTTGAAGTCTAAAAAATAATAATTCAAAATATTTCCTCAGCCTTAAGAAAATCTCATATATTTAGTTGTGTAAAATATATTTTGTTAAAACTGTTATAGGCTATGCTGGTTAATCGATATGTATTTATGAGTTTTCAAATTGAGTGTGAACCTTTTAATAACAAATTTGATTTTCAAGACACAGAAGCCTAGAATAGGCAAATGTATAGAGATTAACCTTTAATTGTGGTTACTAGGGCGAGGAGAGTGGTTAAAAAGAGAATGGGAACTGAAAAAGTACAGAGAAAATACAGGCAAACCTTTTCCCAGGACTTATGTTGAGATGGGAGCCAAAGAAATGGGGTGGTAACTAAAGGGGTCTATGTGGTCAAAGAAGGGGATATTTGGTTGGTCAGTTTTAGGTGGGACATCCTGTAGGCTCGTGGGAATAATCTAACCGGAAAAGAAGGAACTGATGACACAGAAGAGAAGGGCTAATTAAAAATGCAAAGTAGTGGAGAAGGATGGGATCTGGAGCATAAGAGGGGTTTGGTGATAAATATGGACAGTTCATCTGTTTTAACAGGAAGGATGGCAAAAATATAGGTACATACACAGGTGTCTGTTTATGATGTTGGAAAATTAGGCAACTGATATTGGTGATGGTTGCACAACATGATTGATGTAATTGATATCATTGAATTGTAGGTGTGAAATAGTTAGAATGGCAAATAATATATTATGTATATATATTTGGAAACCCTGGTGGCGTAGTGGTTAAGAGCTACAGCTGCTAACCAAAAGGTCAGCAGTTTGAACCCACTAGGCACTCCTTGGAAACTCTGTGGGGTAGTTGTACTCTGTCCTATAGGGCCACTATGAGTCAAAAATCGACTCGATGGCAATGGGTTTGGTTTGGTATATATATTTACAACAATAAAAATATATAAAATATGAAAAAGTGAGATAAGTCTCTGCTACAGTGTATAACATATGTTATACATGCAAAATATTATATAGACTAATGCCGAATATTTTTAGAATGCTAATATATTCCATCAGTGTAATATTGTTGAATATGAAAAGATATAAATTTCCATATTAAATATATAAACAAATTGTAATAGTGGCTAACACATAATAATTATAGTGATCACTAATATTTGGGTATAATTAGTGCTAATAAATAATGTAAATATTATTGAATAAATAAATATACATGCACATATATACACACTGCATTTTCTAAGCAAATATTTTGCTTCGTCTGAATCTGGAGACTTTATAAAGTAATTGTTACAACCAAGGATTTTCAGGAAACCTTCTTCTACTTCTTATGGAAGGTGAGCCTAGCATGATTTCCTCCTTTCGTACATTCTGTCCTCAGAGATGATATCAAGCTTTGTTGAGCATCTCCCTTGTACATGTGATGTTGACTTTTATATGTTCAGGTTTTTGCTATTTCTGTGACTCCTTTTGCAAAGTCTTGATTATTTACCAATCTTTTAAGCCCTTTTCTTTTAAGACTCTATAGTATATTCAGCATCTCAGTTTATTATGAAAAGTCATTAATTCCATGTCCCACCTCATTTATTGGCTGTTATTCCTCTGTTTCTGTTTTTTCTTTCTCTACTGGTGTCATTAGGAAACTTAAAATTTTTACTGAATTTTTACAAAGTGCTTTGTATTTTTTGGTTCTAAACTCCATTTCTCATTTTAACATTGGGCATACTCTGTTGTACGGTTGTTGAGAAACTATTGCAGGGCCCTGTAGTAGGAGCTACGAAATCTACTTTGTTTCTAGGCCTGAGCGGTCCAATGGTGATCCCCAAACCCAAAGGGAATGCTAATCGGTGTGTTAGAGAGGGGAAACATTTTAGTAGATTTAAAGAGTTCCCAATAAGTATTGCTTATGCTTGAGTAAGATCTAGCATTTGTTTTTTTTTCTGATAGGAGGAGCCACTGAGGTATGTAAGGCCTGATTTATTTCTTTGTTATCATACTTGAAGACATTTACTGTTGTGTGTGTGTTTTTCTATTTTACTACTAGGTAGCTTCTTAATTTATAGCATTTTGCATTTGTAGTATCCATATGCATTTCTTATCACTGATTGTGGGCATGGTGCAGGACCAGACAGTGTTTTGTTTTGTTGTACATGAGGTCGCTATGAGTTGAAACTGACTCAATGGCACCTAACAACAAGAACATTCCTTATCACATGTAATCCCCATGAACAGCCCTATAAGGCTAGTTGATAAACCATTTTATGCCCATTTTACATTAAATTTGAAGTAAATTTTACTGTTTTGGAAACTGAGAAAGGAAGAACTTAAGTCATTTGTCTGAAGTTAGTCATGGAGCAGAGAGTTGTAATCAAATGTCTCCCAATCTGGCTTTCTTTTTTCTACATTTTTGTGCTTTGGCCAGGATAGTTTTTAACAGTGTGGTTTATGCCTCATTCACTCTGCTATCTGCACTGTGAGAAGAATCCTTTTATACCTATTAGTAGCCAGGTAGATAGATGGGGCAGGGAGCTGGCTGGTTGAATTCCCAAGGTTGTGCAGCCTTGTGAGAGAGCATTCCTGGTCTACATCTCTCTTGAGGGAAGAGGGGCAGTTTTACCCTAGATCATTGGTCATAAAACTTCCTAAATTTCAAGAGACTTTTATGGGCATATACTCCCATATATATGTATAAATTATATATCTATACTGCTGAACAGAACATTATATACATTTAAAACATACCCCATTGCATACAGAGAGTTTAAAAAATGAGATTTAAAAAATAGTGACTCTAGATCAATTTATGAGATGGATAGGCTTTTCAATGGTGTATTCATCAGTTGTGAAAGGTTTGGAGACACCCTGTGGAAAATGGAACCAATTTACCAATTTGGGATCTCTTTTTTTTTTGGCTTCTTTGATCTCTTGTAAGCTAGGATGGGATCAAGAGTGTGACTCCCAAAATAATTGTTATATTGGAATTTTCTTTGAGGACTTGAGAGTGTTTGCCATGTTTTAGAAAATAATAATATTTGTGTATCCAATAAGTCGTCAATCACAAGCAAGGCATCAGCCAGGATAGACTAGGTTGGGCTACAACAGCAAACAACTCTAACTTCCCTGTAGATTAAAACAATAAAGGTTCATTGATCGTAAAACTAAACATTTATGAGCAGCAGTCAGGAGTTCTCCATTGTCCTTATGTGGAGACCTAGACTAACAGAACTTTTCACTGTCTAGATTATAATCAATTATGGCAGCAGTTGCATGGAGAATCAAGCACTAGCTCTTAAACTATTTCCACTCATCTTTCATTAGCCAGCACAAATTTTATAGGCAACATCAAGTTCAAGAGTTTAGGAAAGTTGTTCTCCCATATGCCTGGAAGTAGAGAGAACCTGGATATTGATAAATAGTGGTCATATCTGCCAAGAATGAATCAAGAATGGATTCTGATCTCAAAGACGCTGGTGTCTAACAAAGGACACAATGTGTACAAAATAACTTATTTTGAGATAGTCAATGCTAAATGTCAAAGAAGAAAGCAAAATAAAATTTTCTAGGAATTTAGAGGGAAGTTGAAAATTGGAGAAGGCTTAATAAAGAGGTGTCCCTGAGTGGTGCAAACAGTTAACACAGCTTGATTGTGTTAGTCACTGAAAACCCTATGGAGCACCACTCTACTCTGACATACATGGGGTCATCATGAGTTGGAATTGATGGCAACTGATTTTTTTCATGAAAGAAGCCTTAAGCAGCAAAAAAAAAATCTCAAATATAGATGTAAACTGTAAACAGAAGGGGTTGGTCTTATCCAATTAAGAAATCTCTAATTCAGAGATGCCTTTGTTCTTTTCTTCTTCTTGGTATTACCAAAAAAGCCGTAATGAACATTTTTGTATATATTTCTCAGTAAAATTTTCGGAGTCTATCCATAAGGAAAATTCCCGGTAATGGAATTGATTCCTTTATCTAAGTGTTAAATTCATATTAAATCTTAGACAGAAATAGCCTATTTACCTTGTGGAAACTTGGTACTCAACTAACAAAATTTGAAAATATCTTTACTCTTTTGTTAGCACTAGTTTTTATTAAACTTTCTAATTTTCAATATTCTAGGTTAAAAATGTTGGTTTTCATTTCTTTATTAGTGAGTGATTTAGGACATTTTATTACTTCCCTGTAATTTGCTTTTGTTTGTACCTTTTTTTTTTTTCTACCGAGTTATTCATTTTTTAAATTGATCTTTATGCACATTTCATAAATTGTTCATAATTGTGAAAATATTTTTCCTGGTTTGTATTTGTTGACTTGGTTTTTTGAATTTTAGTCATATAAAAGATTTGTATTATTTTGTAGCAAATATATAGACTTTTTCATTTTTTCTTAGGTGTTTATAGCCTACATAGAAAGATTTGATGTTCTAAAATTTTAAGTATAATTTCTTGTGATTTTATTTTTATAATTTTATTACTTTATTTTTAGCCTTTAAAATTTAGATTTTTGGAGTAAAATTAGATGAGTCTCCAGCCTTTTCCCCTTTTTTTCTAAATTGATAACGAGCTGCTAAATGATATTCATGGAATATCACTTTTTTTCTCTACTTATCTGAGCAACCATCTTTATAATTAAATTTCTGTTTTTATTTTGTTCCAGTGTTTTTCACTTTCTGTTCTGTTCCATTGACCTACCTATATTGTCTACACTGCCAAATTATTTTAATGATTGTCACTTCATAATATGATTTAATATTGGCAAGACTAGGTATCCTCCCAACTATTCTTTATAATCAAAAATTTCCTGGGTATTCTTTCATGTTTACTCTTCCAGATAAAAGCTCAGTGTCTTTTCTTCAACTTCTTAGAAATTCCTATTCATATTTTAATTAAGATTATTTGAATTTGTGGATTAATTTTGAAAGCATTGCTATTTTTCGGGCACTGAGTTCCTATTTAAGACCCAGTGTTTATCTTTCTGTTTACTTAATCTTGAAAATTATTGACAGAATAATATTAAAATTTTCCTCACATTGGTCCTGAACATTGTCTAAGTTTATACATAGGCATTTTTATCTCTTTTGTTTATATTGTAAATGGAACTTATTCTAGTTATTTATATACAAAAGCTATGTATTTTGTATATTACTTTTTTTAAAGCACTAGCTCACTAATTTATTAGTTTTCTTCTAAGCAGAGCTTCATTGTCTGTCTCTCTCACACACATACACACACACAGGACAGATTGTTTTTAATCTTTGGTGGGAAGTGAAGGTAGTCAAGGAGGAGCTGTTACTTTTGAGAAGGACAAGATATAAAAATACTATTCCTGTTTAGACCTGAAAAATGGTTATTCTTCGGTTAGTTAGGTTGATGGCAAAGCCTGTACCGTAGAAACCCCAAAATACAATGGCTTAAATGGGAAAGAAGTTTATTTTTCTCTCAGGTAATAGGTTGTTCACCAACTTGTTCAGAGATTTGTGCTTTTCCCTCTTCTTGCTCTAGTTCTCCCTTAGAGTGTTGTTCTCATCTGCATAGTCAAAACTACATTGCTGTCTTACCTGCATTCTAGTCTGATGGAAAGGAAGAAAGAGAAGTTACAACAATAAATTTCCTTTTAAACAGTGATGTGGAAATTTCACATATTCTAAACAGGTTTTGTTAGAAACAACTTAGTCACATGCCCATACCTAACCACAAAGGAAAATGGAGAGTATAGTCTCTAATCGGGCAGTTACGTGTCCAGCTAAAACTCTTTCTATGTTAAAAGATGAATAGATTTCTTGGGGATAACTATCAGTCTAGCATACTCTTTATACCAAATAGCCTTATAGATAAATTAAAAGAACCAAACATAATACCTAAACCAATAAACCAAGCCCATTGCTGTCAATTCCAACTTATAGCAACCTCATGTGTTACAGAGTACAAATGCTCCATGGAGTTCTTCCTGGCTATAATTTTTAGGGAAGCAAATTGCCAGGTCTTTCTTCTGTGGCCCCACTGGGTGGGTTCGAACTGCCAACCTTTAGGTTAGTAGTCAAGCACAAACCATTTGCTACACCTTGGGACCTGGAACATAATGCAAATAAATCTAACAAAGTTTTTGTTTCTTATTTGTCATCAGTTGTCATGAGAAAAGATCAAGGAACTTCTGGGCTTTTGTGCTTGGTTCTGTCTCTAAAAAATGATGTTATAATGATTGCCATCCTCTCACTAATCAAAAATAAAGGGATATTCTTATCTGTGGAATAGAACAGTGTTACAATAAAATATTATTTCTTTAAACAAAAAGACTGATAGTTTACTGGTCTAGACATGTAAGTTCATCTCCAGATTTTTCTGTGATCAGACGGAGTAGATCAGGAATGAAACTGGTTCAGAATAATACTGAGCAGTTTATAAGTAGTAGGGCTCCCACACAGGAGATAACAGTAATCCTGTGCAGGGTTTTAAATGCCACCCACTGGCAAGTATCCGTACAGGCAACTGACAGAAATTACACACTGTGTGTGATTTCTCAGTTTGTATCTTCCTTCTTTTCTGTCTGTCTTGTTGTTTCCTGCCAGTGGGCTGTTGTGAAACCACCTCCCTGTTGGCCAGGTTACCGTGGATGTTACTGTTGAAGCATCAGTAAGTCCCTAGAGCTTCCAGACGATGATGGAGGGTTGAACACTCATGTTTTGCTTTTTCCTTTTATCGAATCCCCATTAAAGCAAAAATCAAGGGAATAATAATAATAGAAAACAACTTACTATGGCATAGAGAATAAAGGAGGAAATAATAGTTCCAAATTCTTGAAAGGTGAAAAGCAGGCCCAAGGAAGCTGAATCCAAACATGAGAAATGATATGACTCATGTGAAAGAAGCTCCACACACATGCACATACTCACACATAAACATACCCCAAAGGCTCGAGAAATGGTAATATCAAGTATTTCTGAAAGTAGAAGTGAGTGAAGGTCAGGTTAAAAATGGAAGTACGGCTGAATGCCTGTTTACGAGTGGTTAGATTGCACTATCCTTTCCTCAGCTGTCTTTAAACCCAGCCCAGTGCCATCGAGTCGATTCCGGCCCATAGCGACCCTATAGGACAGAGTAGAATTGCCCCATAGAGTTTCCAAGGAGCGCCTGGCGGACTTAACTGCCGACCCTTTGGTTGGCAGCCGTAGCACTTAACGGCTACGCTTTAGCCGGGTGAATTTACCTCCTTACTCCTTGGCAGAAATGCGGAAGTTTATTCTTTGGAGGATATAGAACTGGGATCTCTAGACTGGGAGCAAAAGATTCTCTAAAGAAGGAAATAAATAAAGGAGGAGGGAACGTAAGAGAAGGAAACAAAATCGTACATGAACCAGACAATAGATAACAATTCTATGCTGAAACAAATGAGAAGGTTCCAGGGGATAGTCATGAAAGCATGTAAGGATGTGAAATTTTTGGTGTATCTGAATATATGTATTTGGAACTTATTATGACAATCAGAGTTTGGAGTTGAATGTAGCAATACATTTAAAGGAAATTAAGCAGCTGAACAATAAAGAGCAATTTTTAACTGCAGGAAAAACAAAATCCTGGGCAGGAAAAACAAGTATTCTGAGTGTACTCATGACATAGATGTGAATCTTAATATCATAAACACTGACTGTTGATAAGATGTAATAGAAGGTTGAGGAGATTTGTGCATGTTAGAAGGGAACTTGGGGAGAGGGTGTTGGGTGGTGAGAGAGGTTAATCATCTTCTTTGCTAGTGGTAACTCAGATAATGCTGAAAATGGAAAATATGGGAGTAATGTAACTATGCTGTTTGGTAATGAGATACAGAAATTTAGAGGAAAGGAGATGCCTTTGGAGAGTTCTTTACAGAACTATATAGCATTATATAGCTATAAAGCTATATCACTCTTTAAAATATATGAATGAATAAACTTTATAAAAAATTAAGATTTACAAAATAATACATCAATAGCTGATAACCAGTCATATCCTGCTCTCTCCCCATTTTGCAAGCTGAAGTGCAATTAATTGTATGCAGTATCTTAATTTGCCTAAATAAAATGAATCTGACCTGATTCTTGCCATGACATTATTTGTTGTTGTTGTTGCTGGGTGCCATAGAGTCATTTCTGGCTCACAGTGACCCTGAGTACAACAGAATGAAGTGCTGCCTGGTTTTATGCCACCCTCAGTCACTGTTATGCTTGAGCGCACTGTTGCAGCCACTGTGTCAGGCCATCTCATTGGGGTTTTCCCGTCTTTCATTAACCCTCTACTTTACCAAGCATGATGTCCTTCTCCAGGGACTGATCCCTCTTCATAATATTCCAAAGTACGTGAGACAGTCTTGCCATACTCGCTTCTAAGGAGCATTCTGGCTATACTTCTTCCAAGACGGATTTGTTCATTCTTCTGGCAGTCCATGGTGTATTTGGTATTCTTCACCAATGCCACAAATCAAAGGCATCAATTCTTCTTTAGTCTTCTTATTCGTTGCCCAGCTTTCACATGAATAGCAGGTGATTGAAAATACCATGGCTCGAGCCAGGCACACTTTAGTCCTTAAAGTGACATCTTTGCTCTTTAACACTTTAAAAAGGTCTTTTGCAGAAGATTTGCCCAGTGTAATCTGTCGTCTAATCTCTTAACTCCTGCTTCCATGAGTGTTGATTGTAGATCCAAGTGAAATGAAATCCTTGACAACTTCAACATTTTCTCTGTTTATCATGATGTTGCTTATTGGTCCAATTGAGAGGATTTTTTTTTTTTTTTATGTTGAGGTATAATCCATACTAAAGGCTGTAGTCTTCGATCTTCATTAGTAAGTGCTTCAAGTCCTCTTCACATTCAGCAAGCAAGGTTGTGTCATCTGTTAGTGAGTCTTCCTCCAATCCTGATCCCGTGTTCTTCTTTATATAGCCCAGCTTCTTGGATTATTTGCTCAGCATACAGAATGAATACATATGGTGAAAGGCTAAACCCTGACGCATACCTTTACTGACTTTAAACCACACAGTTCAAACCACACAGTATCCTTTTGTTCTATTCAGCTACTCTTGGTTTATGTACAGGTTCTTTGTGAGCACAATTAAGTTTTCTGGAATTCCCATTCTTCACAATGTTATCAATAAGTTATGATCCACACAGCTGAATACTGTCATTGAATGACATCATTGGTTGTCTCTAAACTCTGTCTTCACAATTAACATTGTGAAGTTCAGGCAACAGCACTCAACATTTCCCAATGAACAAGGTACTAAATCTGTATCCACTAAGTATTAAGCTGTTGCAGGTTTTCTTTATCCATTTTTGAAGATAACTCAGGGCCTTTCATCTTCATACACACATCTGAATATCTGTTCATACACACATCTGTTAAGACCAATTCATAATATCACCAATTAAAAAAATTCTGTAGACCCGTTTCAGTACTAAACTTTCAGTACTAGAAAGTCTGTCCTTATTGTACTGGGTAGAACCTCAGAGGATGACCGTCTCCAGAGGGTTGTCAGTTAAATCATTTCAATTAATTTCTGTGTGGCCTCTTTATGAAAGTCTAACTTCTTAACAGAATAGATAGCTGATCATTAAGGTTGGAGTCAGGATTACTGATAAGATTTCCCTAGCTCCAACATATTTCCCTTCATTGATCACAAATGAAACCCTGATAAATGGGGATTAACCTTTCATAGAGATGGAGTTTTAATGCATGCATGCATGCATATTACTGTTTGAAGATTCCAGTGGATTTTGACAAGGGTGAGTTTGAAGAATATATGGTGATATTGTTCAGGCTGAAATTTCTTTAAATTAATTTCAGCTTTATTTTGCAGGGTGACCGTGGACTTCCTGGTTTTTCTGGACTTCATGGAGTTCCAGGATCGAAGGTTGAAGAAAACTGTTTCTTTTAAATTCAACAATAGCATATTTTATTTCAAGTTGAAACTACTTTTATTTTATAACTATGTTATAAATAAATGCTAATATATAAATTAAAGACAAGTAAGATTAATGTCATTGTTTATATTAAACTTTCAAAAATTTCTTTTAAAATTTCCAGTCATAGGGGTGTAATCTTATAATATTTAACAATTGATGAGTGATAACATATGCAAATTTATGAACTATAAGCTCAAAATTCTGGGCAGTGTTATAAGACTACCTGTTCTTATTTCGCTTTATAAAGCCTGGAAAATAGAACAACAGTTAATTATTTAATTTCTATTTTGCCATGTTAGACTCTGTTGTGTATAACCTGTGCTGTTTTTTCTCTAATCTATAAGGCAATTCATCATATTTCTCTAAAATTCAATACTTATATTTTGTTTTCAGGGTGAAATGGGCCCCAAAGGAGATAAAGGATCGCCTGGATTTTATGGGAAAAAGGGAAGTATGGATCATTAAATAAAAGATTCATATTGAAACTTCCTTTTAATATAATGGAAATAGAAAACTGAAATTCAGTGCTATCTCAACATTATAGCAATCACGTTTGTCCAGCCTCCTCAGGGGTTTATTTAGAACAAAGAGAAAAGGGAAAACTACCTGGCGACAGTTATGTATGATCTACCACCTGTCTATCCATTTGTGGTATTGTGGTGGCTTGTGTGTTGGTGTGATTCTGGAAGCTGTGCCACTCATTTCAAATACCGGCACGGTTACCCATGATGGACAGGTTATGCATGGTATTCTATAAGAATATATCATGGTTTTGATCATTTCTAACTTTTAAAATATTTACAGTGAGAGAGTCCTTGAAAATTGGTAGTTGCATACAAATATGTCAGCTAAAAATTTATATTATGGGTCTTTTTGTTTCCTCCCACTGAAGGAAGATTGTATTTTCTGTATATTTAAAATAATCATCGCTTTTTAATCTTGCCCAGATGTGGTTTTTGTGTTTAGATGCATCTATCAACATTTTAAATGTCTAACATTACATCCACTGGGCCCATAAAATAATGCTTGGCCAAAAGTTTCAGAGCCAACTCAAGCTGTAGTTCCATAAATTGTTTTACTTCATAATGAGGTTAATTTATTAGGTTTCTTATTCAAGTTTGGTTTGTAACTCTCAAACATTATTGCAAGGATTGTTTGTTTTATTATTCATTTTTAATACAGGGTGCAAAAGGTGAAAAAGGGAATGATGGTTTTCCTGGCCTTCCTGGACGCTCTGTGAGTTTGATAGTAAAAAAATTCTGGAATATTTTGCTAATCTATTAAAAAATAAAAGGAAGAGCTATTAGTACAAAAAGTATACTGACACATGTATTTATTTTTCAGGGAGAACCAGGAAGACATGGAAAGGATGGATTAATGGGTAGTCCTGGTTTCAAGGTATGTAACAAAAAAATATAAAAGGAATATCTTTTCCTTGTGAGTGAACATTAGAAAAACAGTACCAATATTAATTATTATTTTTTTTTTTTACATATGACTGTGGGATGAAATGAACTAACTACAGGTTTAAATTCCTTTGGAGTCTATTGTGAACTTTTATGTATTAGGAATAAGATTATAGGAAATTAGAAGGTTGAGTTTATTTGATAAACTACTCAGATTGATTTGTTTGGTGGATTAAAGGGAGAGGTTTTTTTACCCGTCTCCCAAGAGATTAAAGATGCAGGGGGAAAAAAAATGTACCCTTAAACCTGATGACTTCTTTATCAATCGTGTGGTGTGAGTATGAGAGAATTAGAGCAAGAGAGAATTGCAAAGTGCCAATCATTCACCGTGCCAAGAAAAAAACCCAAAGGCACATGTCGTTTTGATGGTGGGTTGAAAAAAAAGCCCATTGCTGTCAAGTTGATTCCCATAGAGGCCCTATAGGACGGAGTAGAACTGCCTCATAGGGTTTCCAAGGCTGTAATCTTTACAGATACAGACTGCCACATCCTTCCCGCAAAGCACCTGATGGGTTGAAACTACCTACCTTTTGGTTAGCAGCCAAGTGCTTAACCACTGTGCAACCAGGGCTCCTTCGTTAGCTCTGTTATATTCTTACATAAGGAAGCTTTTTATTTGCCAATTATCAAATACAAATGGGCTTCCTATGGTGTGACTTGTTAAATAAAAGGACACAAGGCATCACTCGTAAGTACTGTGTGCCTTTAAAGAATCACCTAAATGAGACCAAATGGTCAACAATTACTTTAAAACAAAGATGAGAATGTAAGGGGCAAGGGATTTAGATTAATGGAAATAGATCAACCAGAATGCAAATAATGAGAATTATCATGCATTGTGAAGAATGTAACCAATGCCACCGAACAATTTGTGTAGAAATTGTTGAATGGGAACCTGAACTGCAGTGTAAATCCTCACCGAAAAAAATAAAATATTTTTTAAAAAGGGTATAAGGCGCCTATGTGTGTTCAAGTCAGTGTACCTAATGGGAGTCTTACTACAAGCTGTTTTAGATACCTAAGAAGAGAAATTCGTGTAATTTTTCAGCAGATGAGAACAGTTGGTCAAGCATTGGATTTAGGAATGTCATAGTGTTTTCTAATGAACAGCATTTTGAAGCCCATACTTGCTCAGCAATTCAGTACAGATTTTTTTTGGTCTGTAGTTATTTTCTCTCCTTTGGAAAATCAGATCATTTATTTACTTTAAATGGTAAAAAAAAGTTCTCTAAATGTCCATAATTCCTCAAAGATTACAGACCATTCTTCCTAGACAACTGAAACATGAGTGTAAAATATTGAGGCTCATTTTAAAGAGCTTGATCCCCTCTTATTAATTATATTTCACTAGATTTATATTTTATATTTACTATTAATGTAATAGATACTTACTGATATCTACTGGGTGCTGGGAAACCGTGGTTTTGTAGTGGTTAAGAGCTATGGCTGCTAACCAAAAGTTGGCAGTTCGAATCCACCAGGTGCTCCTTGGAAACTCTATGGGACAGTTCTACTCTGTCCTGTATGGTGGCTATGAATTGGAATTGACTCGATGGCAACGAGTTTGTTTTTTGGTTTTTGATTACTAGGTGCTGGGCATACGGAGAACAAAACCATCATGGTCCCCCCCCCTTTTTTTTACGGAGTTTTATAATCTTGTTTTTGTATAGCAGAGAATATAAATTATTATTCTGAATTACAAACTAGGCACTAATCTAATTTAATTTAAATTTTCTTAGTTTTCTGTTATAATAAACTCATATGCCCCAGGAAGTAAGATTTTTTGGGTGGGTAGGTAGTAGGGTTTAGAGAATAGAACCAATTTGGATTTTTCAGCTCTCAATGATTTTGTCTAACTGTGTGTGTCCTTCAGCAAATTCTTTGACCCTCAGCTTTTTCCATTTCAAAAATGAAATAAATGCTGCTAACCTAAAGTGAAATTTTAGGACCTGAGTAAGATAAAGCACCCATCACAGGGCCTGGCAGAGAATACGTTTTCAGTAAAGATCTGATTCTTTTGCCCATTTCTTGATTTAAATACAGTTTTAAGATCCCTTTTCTATCTTAATCTGTGGGTGGCAGCTGTGCATGAACACACCCACAAGTGTAAACCTCGGTTTACTCTTTTACTTTATTTAAAAAAGTTTTGTTTTATTGTGGTAAAAAAAAATATATAACACAACAATTCAACAATTTTTACTTGTACAATTGACATGATTAATCACGTTGTGCAATCATCACCAGTATCCACTGCCAAATTTTCCATCACCATAAACAGGTACTCGATGCTTCCGAAATAATTCTCCCTCCTGCTTTTATTTTTTTAACAGCTTTGTGGAGATATAATTTACATAGCATACAATTCATCCATTTAAAATGTACAATTGCATGGTTTCTAGTATATTCACAGAATTATGCAACCATGACCACAGCCTTATTTTAGAACAAATTTTGATTACCCTAAAAAGAAACCCCGTACTTACTAACAATCACTCTCCATTGCCTCCTAAATTGCTCCCATGCCCAACTTCCAGCCCTAATCTACTTTCTGTCTCTGTGAATTTGCCTATTGTGAAAATTTCGTATCATAGAATCATACAGTATGTGGACTTTTTGCTGACTTCTTTCACTTACCATAATGTTTTGTAGTTCATCCATGTTGTGGCATGTACCTGGATGTCGTTCCTTTCCATTGCTGATATATTTTGTTGTATGGGTGTATCACATTTTATTTATCTATTAATCAGTTGATGGACATTTAGGTTGTTTATAATTTTTGGCTATTATACATAGTACTGCTATAAACATTTGTGTACAAGTTTTTGTATGGATGTATGTTTTCATTTCTCTTGGGTATGTTCCTGAGATGAATTATTGGGTCATATGTTTAACATTTTGAGGTTTATTCACTCTCGATATTGCTCTCAGGATAGGCTTATGCCACTGTTCATAATTAACCTTGGATATGTGTCCCTTTTTCTAACTAGTGTGGATCTCTGGAAAACAATTAGATTCCTCGTGTATAGTCTGTTTATAATTTTTCAATGGAATAATTTGGGATTCTTTTAAAAACCTTTTTCCTTTTTAAAATCTTTGAGTAATGAATCATACCTAATTTTTTCTTTGACCTTTTTCAAACCTATTCTCTTTCCTCCCAGTAGTTTGTTTTGAAAATTTTCAATCCTACAGAAAATTAAAGCCAAAACATATGAATATTTATTTCTGTAATGTATTTTGGTTGAATCACTGGGAAGTAAATGGCAGACATCATGAATTTCTCTCCTGTAGCTTCTTTCTCCTAAGAATTCTTTATATACCATTATCACACCTAAGATATCTAACATCAATGCAATAATATTGTCTAATAGTAAGACCATATTCAAATTTCTTCAGTTCTCCAGAAATGTTTTAAATAGGTGTTTCTTTTTACATGGATACAATGATTTGTGCGTTGCATTTGGTTGGAATGTTTCTTTACCCTTTTAATCTAAAGGGGTCCCCTGCCTTTTTTCTTTTTTGAACTATGGTGTTTCTTGAAATAGACATGATATTTTCCTGTAAAGTGTCCCATAGTCAAGGTTATTAGTTAATATTATTGTATCAATTTAAGGTTCTGGATTTTTATGATTGTTACTTTATGATTATATTCAGGATAAACATATTGTCCAGAACACTCTATACCAAAAAAAAACCAAACCTGTTGCCATAGAGTCAATTCCAACTCATAGTGACCCTATAGGACAGAGTAGAACTGCCCCATAAGGTTTCCAAGTCTGTAAATCTTTACTGAAGCAGACTGCCCATGGAGCGACTAGTGGGTTCGAACTGCCGACTTTTTGGGTAGTAGCTGAGCGCTTTAACCGCTGTGGCACCAGGGCTTCTTTGCATTGTATCGTTAGTTGTTGTTACGTGCCGTGTAGTTGATTCTGACTCATAGCAACCATATATACAACATAACGAAACACTGTCCAGTCCTGCACCATTCACACAGTCGTCTTTCTTGAGCCGACTATTGCAGCCACTGTGACAATCCATCTCATCCAGGGTCTTCCTCTTTTTTGTTGATCCTCTACTTTACAGTTATAGTGTCCTTCTTCAGGGACTGGTCCTTTCTGATAACATGTCCAAAGTAGGTGACACGAAGTCTTGGCATCCTTGTTTCTAAGGAGCTTCTGGTTGTACTTCTTCCAAGACAGACCTGTTGATTCTTCTGGCGGTCCACGATATGTTCAGTATTCTTCTCTAGCACCATAACTCAAAGGCACCAATTCTTTGTCTTCCTTATTCATTGCCCAACTTTCCCATGCATATGAGGGGATTGATAATACCATGGCTTGTGTCAGGCATGCCTTAGTCCTCAAAGTGACATCTTTGCTTTAAAGAGGTCTTTTACAACAGATATGCCCAATGTGTTGTTTAATTTCTTGACTGCTGCTTCCATGGGTGTTGATTGTGGATCCACATAAAATGAAATCCTTGACAATTTCAATATTGTCTCCCTTTATCATGATGTTGCTTATTGGCCCAGTTGCGAGGATTTTAGTTTTCTTCATGTTGAGGTGCCATCCATACTCAAGGCTGTAGTCTCTGATCTTCGTCACTAAGAGCTTCAAGTCCTCTTCACTTTCAGCAAGCAAGGTTGTGTCATCTGCATAATGCAGGTTGTTTGTGAGCCTTCCTCCAATCCTGATGCCCCATTCTTCTTCACAGAGTCCAGTTTTTCAGATTATTTGCTCAGCATACAGATTGAATAAGTATGGTGAAAGAATACAACCCTGACACACACTTCTTCTGATTTTAAACCACACAGTATCCTCTTGTTCTGTTCGAATGACTGCCTCTTGGTCTATGTAAAGGTTCCTCATGAGCACAATTAACTGTTCTGGAATTCTCATTCTTTGCAATGTTATCCATAATTTGTTATGATTCACACAATCAAATGCATAGTTAATAAAACACAGCTAGCTAAACATCTTTCCAGTATTCTCTGCCTTCAGCCAAGAACCGTTTGACATCAGTAATGATACATTTCATGTCCTCTTTTGAATCTGGCTTGTATTTCTGGCAGCTTCATGTCAATGTACTGCTGCAACTGTTTTTGAATGATCTTCAGCAAAATTACGTGTGATATTAATGATATTGTTCGATATTTTCCACATTCTGCTGGATCACCTTTCTTTGGAATGGGCGCAGGTGTGGATCTCTTCCAGTCAATTGGCCAGACAGCTGTCCTCCAAATTTCTTGGCACAAACAAGTGAGCACCTCCAGTGTTACATCTGTTTGTTGAAACATCTCAATCGGTATTCTGAGAATTCCTGGAGCCTCGTTTTTCACCAGTGCCTTCAGTGCTGATTGGCCTTTTTCCTTCAGTACCATCAGTTTTCGATCGTATGCTACCTCTTGAAATGGCTGAATGTCGACCAATTCTTTTTGGTATAGTGACTCAGTGTATTCATTCCATCTTTTTTTGATGCTTCATGCGTCATTCAATTATTTCCCTGTAGAACCTTTCAATATTGCAACTTGAGGCTTGAATTTTTTTCTTCACTTCTTTCAGCTTGAGAAATTCCAAGCATGTTCTTTCATTTGGTTTTGTAATTGTAGGTCTTTGCACATTTCATTATAATACTTTGTTTTGTCTTCTTGAACCACCCTTTCAAATCTTTTGTTCAGCTGTTTTACGTCATCAGTTCTTGTGTTCACTTTAGCTAATCTACATTCAAGGGCAAGTTTCAGAGTCTCTTCTGCAATCCATTTTGGTCCTTTCTTTCCTGTCTTTTTAATACCCTCTTGCTTTCTTCATGTATGATGACCTTGATGTCATCCTACAACTCGTCTGGTCTTTGGTTATTAGTGTTCAGTTGAATTCTATTCTTAAGATGGTTTTGAAATTCAAGTATGATACACTCAAGGTTGTATTTTAGCTCTCATGGACTTGCTCTAATTTTTTTCAGCTTCACCTTGACCTTACATAGGAGCAATTGATGGTCTGTTCTGCAGTGGGCCCCTGACCTTGTTCTGACTGATGATATTGATCTTCTCCATCATCTTTTTCCACAGATGTAGTTGATTTTTTTTTATACCGTCTGGCAAGGTCCATGTGTATAGTTGCCATTTATGTTGTAGAAAAAGGTATTTGCAATAAAGAAGTCACTGGTCTTGGAAAATTCTGTCACTGATCTCTGGCATCATTTCTATCACCAGGGCCGTATTTTCCAACTACGGATCCTTCTTCTTTGTTTTTAACTTTTGTATTCCAGTAACCAGTAATTGTCAATGTATCTTCATTTAGTCATCTTTGGCCTTAGGTGTTGGTGTGTAAATTTGAATAATTAGTAATATTAACTGATCTTCCTTGTAGGTGTATGGATATTATCCTATCACTAACAGCATTATACTTCAGGGTAGATCTTGAAATATTCTTTTTGACTATGAATGCAATGCCATTCCCCTTGCAGTTTATCATTCCTGGCATAATAGACCATACGATTGTCTGATTCAAAATGGCCAATACCATTCCATTTCAGCTCACTATTGCCTAGGATATTGATCTTTATGCATTCCTTTTTATCTTTGATTACTTCCAATTTTCCTAAATTCATACTTGATATATTCCACATTACTATTATTAATGGATGTTTACAGCTATTTCTTCTCATTTTGAGCCATGCCACATCAGCAAATTAAGATCCCGAAAGCTTGACTCCATCCACATCATTTGGATCAACTCTACTTTGAGAAGGCAGCTCTTCCCCGGTTGCATTTTGGGTAGCTTCCAACCTGAGGGGCCCATCTTCCAGCACTACTTCAGCCAGTGTTCCACTGCTATTCATAAGGTTTTCACTGGCCAAATTATTTAGAAGCTGACTGCTGGATCCTTCTTTCTAGTCTCTCTTATTCTGGGAGTTCCGCTGAAATCTGTGCACCATGGGTGTCCCTGCTGGTAATTGAAATACTGGTGGTATAGCTTCCAGCATCACGGCAACAATCAAGCCAACATGGTATGACAAACTGACAGCTGAGTGGTGATGCATTGCATTAGAGGGTACATAATACCCATCCTAGTATTGGTGGTGCTAAATTTGGGCACCTGGTTAAAGTAATGGCAACAGCTATGTGTGTGTAAGTATATGTATGTGTTTTTTTTTTTTTTTTAACGGTGTATTTTCTCTTTATTTAGGTCCTCTTTCAATTACATTTTATTTCAATAAAGTAATAAGTGTACAAATCATTTTTTTCCTAAGTGTTTATTATTGTAGATGCCGCTGTAAATGGAGTTCACAGTATTTCCTTATCTTTAACTTTTTTGTGTCTGTAGGGTTTATTAAAAAAAAAAAAAAAAAAAAAACCATTGCCATTGAGTTGATTCTGACTTGTAACAACCTTGTATAGTTTGTAAGGGTATCCTATCTTTCATTCCTAATATTGCATTTTTTTGTAATAATAATTTTATGTTGACACCTGCATTTGAAATCAAGCAGCATTAGATTCTTCCTTCCATCTCTTGTAGTTTCTTTTTCATTATGATGATTGCTATGTTATTCGTTGCATAGTTATTCATAACTGTTACATCTTCATTTTGAATTGTGGTTTTTAGCATTATAAAATGTCCTGTTTCCTCTTTTAATGATTTTTAGCTTGCATTCTACCTTGTCTTAAAGCAGGATTATACTCCTTCTTTATGATTATTTTAATTTGCTTGTTATACCTTTGCCAATCCTTCTATTGCTTAGCTTAAGCTTTTTAAATAACTTTGTTTCATTACATCCCTGCTATTGAGCATATAGTTGGATTTTGCTTTTTCAGGCAATTTGAATTTATTTTCTTTTACTAGATGAATTAAGCTTATTTTTATTTATTGACTGATAGGTTTGGTCTTAGCTCTGTCATAATATTATAATTTTCTTCTATTTGTTATGTGCATTATGCTGTATTTCCAGTGCTTTTTTTCTCAATGTGATCTGATGCTTTTTCTCTATTTTTAAAAATAATTTCTTTGGGATTTAGGAATATTCACATTTTTGTTCTAGTTATCTTTATACTAATACCTCTAGTAATATTTATGCAAAAACATTTCAGAATTCCTTTAGCTCCCTCTTTGCTTTACTTAGGCATCTACTCTTTGTTTTGTTAACTTTAAATGACACCCAACTAACTATGTAGAAATTAATGACTTTATTCTATTTTCCTCTTTCCTTTTCTTGGTTTAATCATATTACTTCTAATTTGTCAGATTAATATAATATTTACATTCTGTTTTTCTACTCCTTCCCCACTTTTGCAGCTAATCTTCAAATATATATATATATATATATATATATTATTCATCACCAGTCCATTGGTTAATGTTTCACGGTCATCATGTGGTTTGATAAAACTTCTTCTCTAGGATATTTTGTAGGAAGAGATTGTGAATCACTGAATTCTTGTTTTTTAAAATGTCTTTCTATACTGTTTTTACTTTAATGACAGGTTGGCTAACCTCACATTTTTCACTGTTTTCTCATGGGAGTGTTCCTCTGCTGCTATACTGATACCATGTGTTTTACTGATGCCAACCTGATTATCTTTCTCTGTATGTGAGTTTGTCTTTTAATGCAGATGCCCAGAGAGCTTTTTAAAAACTCTATGTCTAAAATCCAGTTGTGTAACTTATATCTCAGAATTGAGAATTTCAGTTACCCAAAAGCCCTTTCAGTACTATATTCAGGCCTTTCCTTTTATTTTGGAATGTTCCTTTGCATTAAAGTTTTAATTATAGGTTTTGATAAATTGTTTAGGTTTATGTCTTTAGGAACTCCGATTACAGATATGTTGGAACTTCTTTGGCAGTCTTCTGCCTCTATCATTTTCTCTCTGATCTTTTTTCTTTTTTATAATTTTATTTTATTGAATATGTTTAGTTTTCTTCCTGATGTCCTTTTCAGTTTTAAGTAAAATATATTCTCCCTTTGTTTCTAATAATTTAATCATCATGTCTGGGATGATTTTGTCTTTTTTCTCTTCAATTTTTATCCTCAGTTAATTATCTGATATCTTTTATTACATTTCCATTTTGAGTTTTTGATTTTCTGATATGAGATATTTTTATTTTTACATCCAAAAATGCTTGTGTAATGTTACTTAATGCAGGTTATAGCATTTTGTTGCAGTTTCCTCCTGCTTCATGTGTATTATTGAAATGTTTTGCTTTCACTTTCTGTTTTCTTTAGTAACTTTGTTTGGATATTGCCTATCAATTATTTTTCAATTTTAAATATCTTATATAGTCTTAAACACACAATAATAGGCAGGGACGTAAAAATTTGCATGGCTTGCTAGATTTCTTAGTTCTAGAGTGTTTCCTTTTCTCTGTACAGTGAAGTTAGTAGTTTCTTTAATTGATGGAATTGCTTATTGGGGAACGGTTTGGTATGTCTTTTATTGAGGAGAAGGAAGAGTGAGAAAGATAATGTGTTCATTTGAGATTTCTGAGGCACAGCCAAGGAGAGATGCCTAGTAAGTGGTTAGATCCAGGTCAGGAACTCCATTTCAGTTGGAGAGAGAAAGGAATGGGATGCTGAAGAGTTGGAAGGGATTACCATAGGCAGAAGGAGGGTTACCTGTTTCACTGTAATAAAAAAACAAGAATGGATGAGTTCAAATGCAGGTAAGTTTGTTAGTTCGGTGGCAGGCTATTTGATTTGTTTTCTCTGAGGAAGTGGAACTTGTCATCCTTGAAAAAGGGAGAAAAGGGGAGTTTTTGTTGATTGGAGAATTTTTTATATAGCTACTGTGGAAAATGGGGTAGAGAGCTGATCAGGGAATGAAGTTCAGCTGAGGCTGGAAGCTTCAATCTGTGTGGTTATAGTATTATTGGCAATACTTAGAAGCCCAAGCTTGGGTCTGAGAAGGCTCTTTCAATTTGGTTGACTCAGCCTTGGGGCTTGCATAAGCAAGTGCAGCAGGTGAACAGTGAGATAAAATGGTGAGAATTTTAGTCAGAGAAGAGTTGAAGTACTGAAACATGGTATTTAACCTGGATATGAAAAAAAAATTTTTTTTTTTTTTTTTTTAATGAAAAGAAGTGAAGACAGATGAGGGCAGATTATAACAAAATCCATAATTTATGGGATGCTTAGCACTTTAATGCATTTTCTAATAAATCATAATGAGTTGTAAATTTTAAAAATATCCTCTTACAAATGAGGAAATTAAGAAATGGAGAGTTTAAGTAACTTGCCCAAGATTGTGTATGTATAATCTAACAACCAATGAAAACTCATCTCACCAAATTGTTGAAAAATTATGTTGTTACCAAATAACCTCTCCCAAAGAAAATTATGATAAAACTGTAACCTTATGATATTTTTTATATTTTAATTAAATTTAAATAAGGATTGACCTAGTTTTTTAAAATACCCATTTGCCTAGAGGAAATTATAACAGCAAACCATGGCAGTTTAAATATAAAAATTATATAATTTTTGTATGAAAATAATACAGGCTGAGTAGAGGATTGTTAAAACCCTAAATTTTTGGTGAAGTGGAGCAACCAACTTTTTTTATGGATCTTCCCATGAGCAAGACACTTTCACAAGGGCTCTTTTTTATTTCTCCTACAAACTCTATGAAGTTAGGGGTATTAATGTTGAATTATGCATTTGGTCAGATTCAGAGATAATTTATCCAAATTTTTGCAGCCAGTTACGTTGCAGAGCTAGAATTCCAGACTTAGTTTGTGTGATCCCCCATATGTAAAATGCCTCCCAAACTTCATGTTTGCTTATTTGGTCAGTTAGAAAGAGCTTCCCTAGTCTTTATATCTTCAATATTTTCTCTGGCATGTTAGAGATTTGTTTATAAAGTTATGAATAAAACATGGATTAAGATCAAAGCAAAAATAAGTTCTTTAGTAACAATGTAAATATCTTTCTTTAAGTATTGCTTTCGTGGTCAATAAACTACACCTTCTACCTGACTTTAAAGGTTCCCAGGACCACAAACTAAATTACTCTCCATCCTTTTATTTTATGTAGGTAAGTACCAAAGACCACAGTATGAAAGGAAATACGTATACAATGCAAGTTTCACATATCTGTTTTTTATTAAATTCAGTTTTTTTTTTTTTTTAATAACTGGTTTCTTATGAATTAAATCATGTTTGACATTAGCTGTAGAAATTGGATTGAGAAGTAATGTTGAGCTTGGCACTTTCTCCATTATTTAATAGCAAGAAGAAAGTCAGTGTAGAAGTTAGTATAAAATAATAATTTAGAGGTACAGCCATGCTATATATGCCTTTTTATCTATCAGTCAAACACATTGACCTGTATCTAGGTTCTGTAGATCATGAAAGCAGTCAAGGGATCAGAATAAGTTCCAGTTACAATACTTAATTTCACAAGCTAGTTGTGTATTGGATTTAATTATTTTAGGGAAAATGGCTAGAAATTATCCTCTCATTTCCTGGTAAAACATTATTAAAAGAACAAAGAGAATGTTTCTAGGTAGATATTACAGGCTGGCACCTTTCAACAATTAACCTGTGTGGTCTTCCAGCAGCAAATGTTATAGCCCTGTCCACAACTGTTTTTCTATTTCCTTTATCCCCTTGAAGTTGAATGTTTGAGAAGAAATAGTCCATTTCTCCCTCCTTAATATGCTCCAATGGTCATAAAAAAGGAAACATATAGTTTTACATTGTGTTCAGTACTATTCTAAAGTATTCTAGGTGATAAAAACTCACGTGAGATACGTTGCCTGCCCTTAAAAGATGTGCGAGTCAGGGAAACAATGTTTACATAAACAGAGCAGCTGTTGAATAACCAGGCCATCACAAAATTTAGTGCTAAGCATAGAGCTGCACAACATCATTGTAGTTCACAAAAGAGAGGGATTGAATTGGTGAGAGTGGAAAACATCTGTCAGTCTCCATCAAGAGATCTGGGCTAGATCAGTGGTTCTCAAAGTATGGTCCTAAGACTAGCAGCATCAGCATCTCCTGGCAACTTCTTAGAAATGCAAATTCTTGGGATTCCTCCCCTCCAGACTTACTGACTGAGAAATTCTGGTATGGGGTTCACAATCTGCATTCTAACAAGCCCTCCAGGTGATTCTACTGCAGCTAAAGTTCGAGAACTGATGTTCTAGATTATAAGGAATAGGTGATACTTTGTTCATTTAATTCTGTACTGTTCTCCTTATCTGTTCTAATAATGTCGTAAGGAAGAATAAGAATAAAGAAAAATTCTCAAATAATTGTGGAACATCATTATCGATAAATCTTGCTGATGTCTAGTTACTTTAACCTTCTGCTAATTAGCATAAAATAATAAGATTGGATCAATGGACAGAGAAGTAAAAGGAGATTTTTACCAACCATGGTAGTCATGAAATTCCAAATTAGTTGTGAATGACATGGAAGCTACAACAATGGGACCAAACATACCAAAGATTGTGAGGATGGTGCAGGACCCGGGACGCCACAATGTTTGGTTGTTTTAATTTATACCTAAGGTTGCTATGAGTTGGAACCAACTGGAAGGCAACTGAGAACAGTTTTTTTGCCAACTGCCTTCGCCTTTTATTTTATGTACAGAAAATCTAAACTACAGATTTGCTTAATAAGTTGTATGACAGTACTTGAACCAAGGGGGCAGTTAAGTGTCCTAATGACTTACAGCTGTGCCATGGTTCTCAAATCGCTGCATTAGAACTAGCTGGAGACATGTTAGAACACAGATTGCTGGGCCTCATTCCCCAGAGTTTCTGATTCAGTAGGTGTGCTATAAAACCGAAAAAAAAAAAAAAGGCAGTTGTTGATTCTGACTCATAGCAACCCTATAGGACAGAGTACAACTGCCCCATAGAGTTTCCAACCTGTAATCTTTACAGCAACAGACTGTCACATCTTTCTCTTGGAGAAGCTGGTGGACTTGGACCACTGTCCTTCCGGTTAGTAGCCCAGCACTTAACCACTGCGCCACCAGGGCTCTTTTCAGTCCTGCTATAGGGCCTGGGATTGTGTGTGTTGAAGAAGTTCCCTTGTGAAGCTGATTTCTGCCTGTCTGGAGACCACAACTGAGAACCACTGACTTGGACAATTCATCCTATTGATATGAGTGTTCAGTTTGGACATAGTTATTGCATTATTTCTCTGTAGTATTAGGACCTGACATGTCCTTTTTCTTTAATTTTTCTCACACACATCTTGTTTTCTCTTTGATATTTTTCATGTGCTTTTCTGTAAAACCATTGTATTAACAGACCTTCTAGTCCCCTAATTTGGGTTAATTTACACGAAAACATTTTTCTTTGCTCCCTCTGTCCTCAAGCTGTCATCTAGTGTTTGTAAATAAAACTGGAGATGATTAAATATTTTGTTGGTATTTCATGTACTAAAGAAAAGAAATGCAAGAATTCATAAAAGTGAGAAAATCAGTGTTTATATGATGTGATATGGTTGAAATTTTTTTTTTTTTAAGTGCTGCTTGTGTTAAGTTTTATTGGGTCTTTCCACTGTGGTTCATTTTCTACAGTTTGGGGGAATTTGTTAGAATATGAAATTGTGAACAGTACTGGGATGTGCTTTCGTGCTACACTCTGAGGCTTTCTTCCCTTAAACCTATTTTACATCAGGTATTTGAGATATTTACAAGAAAAATGCTTTGTCTAACTTTCTGTCTTGCTCTCAACTAGATCAAAATGTTCTCTCTGGCATGAAACAAGGGAGGCATAATTGTTTGCAGAAATCTTTGTTATGTTGCAGCACTTTGCTGAATAGATACATACATGGTACATGGCTCTTACTGTGAGGTTTCAAAAAGTCTAAATATTTGAGGGTGTGTGTGTGTTTCAAGAAGCTGTCCCGACTATTCTTTATTTTTGTCTAGGGATTTTTTATAGCTCTCTTGATCTGTGGGTACTGTACATTTTATATACTAGCAATCGTTTCATTTAGGAAAAATTCTTAGTGTTCCAAAAAGTAGATGTGAAATACTATATTTAAATAATTTGGGCATAGGATTTAAAGGGAAATGAGCTGAAAATTGTTATAATTTTGACAGCTACCCCATATATGTGTTGTAGATGTTTAAGTCGGTAGATGCTAAATTAAAGGGCCAGATAATTTTAAGAAATAACCTACCAGTGACTCCATATTTAATGAAAGTTTGATTTTGATTTGGGAGCCAAGGGTAAATCAGATCCAAAAAACAATGAATTTTAAAATAAAAATGAAAATCAAAATGTATATGAAAAGGACTGACAAAGTATTTTAGTCAGATTTATATTGAAGATGGAGAATAATGTCCTGAAATATGAGCATATAGCATCATGATTATTTTATAAATTTACTCAATTATCTTTTTTCAAGTAAAGAATGTTAGTATTTATATAATCGCTGTATGAATTTCAGAAAAAGCTTATTTGATGTCAGAAAAAGTATCAGTAACCCAGAAGTAATTTTTATTTTCCTCTGTCTGTCTCTAATGTACCTTAGCATTTCTTTAGTAAACTTAATGAAAATGGAATTCTCTATTTCTTTTTATCAAATCTTTTAAAAGGGAGAAGCAGGACCACCAGGTGCTCCAGGGCAGGATGGACTGCGGGGAGAACCTGTGAGTACCTACCCAATTCATTGCTAAGGGATGAAGTTCTTTTCCTGTATTGAAATTCTTTGACTATTTGAATCTCTCCTTCCATGTGCCCTATTTTTGTCCAGCAACTCCCAGATTTGAGCATTGGATGTTGTAGAAGTTCTTTGTGTAACACCATAAAATATAGAAATATTGAATCTTTTACAAACCAGGAAGAATTTTGCAACCAGGAAATTTGCATGCATTGTGAACCACAACCACAAGCAATCATGTGACACAAACGAATGATTAATGCAAACATCATGGTCTGTTGCTGGGCCTTTAACCAATGTCACTTTGCCACTTTTTCACTGTTTTATAGTTTTCACTCTGGCCGCATGTGTTTAATAAAAATTGGGCAGAGAAACTTATGAGAAAGTATTGAATGTGAATTCTCAATATCCTTATTTTTAGCAAGTGTCCCAGGTGACTCTTAGCTTCAGATGAGTTTTGGAAATATAGATTGCTGCCATGTTTTATTCTTATCACTCACAGCCAACATTTAAAGACCAGCAGATCTCATTTTATTCCTCAATGGTACCTATCTTAAGAAAATTTGCAATTTGTTTCAGAAAGAACTAGATTAAGAAATGAAATAATAGTTTAGGGTATATTGCCATTTATCAGAAAATGTTCAGTTGAGTGGCTCTGAATCTAAATATTGGAATAAGAGGCTTCTTAAATGGGATGGAGAGATTTGAACTAGTCTTAGAATCACTCAGGTAATAAATATTCATTGAATTCTCACCTTGTGTGTTGTGTCCTCGGGCATATTTGTTGACTGACTGATTCTAAGACTAGTTCAAATTTGCACACATTAATTCTACATACATTTTGTTTGCAAGAACTTAGTCATACCTAACTACAAAGGAAACTGGAAAATGCAGTCTCTAGTTGGGTAGCTTTGTGCCCAGCTAAAACTCTTTTTGTGGTAAAAGATGAATAGATATTCAGGGACGACTATCAGTCTGCCATACCCTTTATACCAGATAGGGCTATAGATAAAAGAACCAAATATAAAACAGATAGATCTAAAATATAATGTAATTTTTGTCCCTTATTTGCCATCAGTTGTCATGGGAGAAGACTGGGGAATTCCTGGACTAGGTCAAGAAATGAAATAATAGTTAAGGATATATTGCAATTTGTGCCAAATAGAGTCAAAAGGTGAGGGTTTGAAGACAATCTCTGCTACATTCCAGCTGTGTCAACTTCAGATCTCTGAATATCTTTCCCCTCACCTGCAAAGTGCAGATGCTTATAATGCATTCTTCATAGGGTTGTTGTGAGGCTTACATGTCAAATCTCTTGGAAAGATTTTTTAAAATATTGCACAAATGCGTGAGATTATCATAATCCCATATAGAGGATGTCCTGTGACTTTGGGTGGCTGAGAAAATTTTATCAAGGATTTGCAGCTAGACTTGGTGTTGAAAGAATAAGTGGGAATGAAAAGGAAGCAAGAGAGTGCAGTGATATGAGTTGAGACACACAGGTGAGTGAGGTGGTCAACGGTGTGCCTAAGAAATAATTCAGTGATCTCAGTGAGGTCCTGAGGGTGCAGTGAAGGGTCCCTGTTGGGTGGTAGGAAGGAAAGTTGAAAAGGTAATTAGGACCATAATGTGAGTAC
This sequence comes from Elephas maximus indicus, assembly GCF_024166365.1. NCBI lineage: Eukaryota > Metazoa > Chordata > Mammalia > Proboscidea > Elephantidae > Elephas > Elephas maximus. Next base: position 121,826,471 of record NC_064819.1, on the reverse strand, counting down.
ACTTGACTGTAAATTTGGAAAGTAAACTTCATTTACTTGCTAATGAAGTTTTGGAATGGAAAAAAAAAAGAATAAAATGATGAGAAGAACTGCTTTAGAGGCAGTTTATGAGCTACAGGTATGTGCAGAATGAATTGAAAGGGGAAGATCCTGGAGCCAGGATACTGTCAGATACTGTAGCAACATGTAAAGAAAAATCGTCATAGCAGTGCTTATGAAGATACCTCATGGCTCGTGACAGGGGTGGGGCAGGAAGAGGAGAAGTCGCAGTTGGCAAATAAACATAGAAGGCATGCATAATTTGTATAAAAGTATGGCAGTCAGCAGACTGTTTTGATAGACTAGGATTTAGGTAATAAGCCCTCAAAACTAGTTGCTGTCGAGTCAATTCCAGTTCCTGGTGAACTGTGCTCCGTAGGGTTTTCAGTAGTTGATTTTTTGGGAAGTAGATCACCAGGTCTTTCTTCTGAGGAACCTCTGGGTAGACTCAAACATCCAACCTTTTCAATAGTAGCCAAGTGCATTAAATATTAGCACTACCAGGGACTCCAAATAAGGCCTCGATTAGGGTGCTGAGAGGAAAGGAGAAAGTTCAATAGGAATAGTGTGAGCTCAATATATTTGAGCCACAATTATTATTAAGGAAGAATTACTGGATATGAGACTTGTTGTTAGGTGCCATCGAGTCGACTCTGACTCATAGCAACCCTCTGTACAACAGAACAAAACACTGCCCGGTCTTCTGCCATCTTCACAATCATTACGCTTGAGCCAACTGTTGCAGCCACTGTGTCAATCCATCTTGTTGAGGGTCTTTCTCTTTTTCACTGACCCTCTACAAAGCATGATGTCCTTCTCAAGGGACTGATCCCTCCTGATGATATGTCCAAAGTATGTGAGATGAAGTTTTGTCATCCTCCCTTCCAATAAGCATTCTGGCTGTATTTCTTCCAAGACAGATTTGTTCATTCTTCTGGCAGCTCACAGTATATTCAATATTCTTCGCCAATACTGTAATTCAAAGGAGTCAATTCTTCTTTGGTCTTCCTTATTCATTTCCTAGCTTTCATGCACACACGAGGTGACTGAAAACACTATGGCTTGGGTCAGGCACTCCTTAGTCCTTAAAGTGACATCTTTGCTTTTTGACACTTTTAAGAGGCCTTTTGCAGCAGATTTGCCCAACGTAACGTGTCATTTGATTTCTTGACTGCTGCTTCCATGGTTGTTGGTTGTGGATCCAAGTAAAATAAAATCCTTGATAACTTCAGTCTTTTCTCTGTTTATCATGATGTTGCTTATTGGTCCAGGTTGTGAGGATTTTTGTTTTCTTTATGTTGAAATTTAATCCATACTGAAGTAAAGATGTGTTTATTTAAGTTCTTGTTTCAAAAAGAATGTAACGTGTGTGTGTGCCTGTGGGAGGTTCAGGGGGAGAGAGCGAGCCAGACACAGGGGAGAAGAAGAAGAGGAAGATGGGAAAAAGACAATGGACATGAGGGCCTGATCAAAATTTATGACGTGATTGTGCTCTAAACATTTGTGAGTTAGTTATGTGGAATTTGTAGCTCATTTCCTCATAGAAACAATATTATAAAGGGGAGACTAACAAGCAAATCTCTGTAAACCATAATGTAATGAGAGTAGCATATATTTACTTTGAAAATAATACTGTGGCGATTCTGTTACTGAAACAGAGAAAAGGTTAAACAGGAAACGCGGTATTCTGAAACGACAGTGCTTGAGGGGATGTTTTTCTCTCCTGAGGCTGCCTGTTCCTCACTGTCAGCCATAAGCAGACATTGGTTCTGGTTTGCTCCTGCCAGCCTGCTCCCACTTTGTTCAAGACTTATCCCTCTCCAGAGCTTTGGCACTAGAATATATTTCCATCCCAGGCAGCATGGCGCATCAGGTTTCGGCCTTTTCTTTCTTCCTTCAACCTTTCCCTCCCTTCAAACATTTGTTAAATTCATGTGGAAGACATTGGGTTCAGTGGATTCAGTGATCAGAGAAGCATAGGAACTATATAGGCAATAAAAGGATGAACAAACAAAAAACTAAATTACAAAGTTCTAAAAGAAAAGCAAAATGGGAGTGGGGTGGTGGGAGCGGTTTAGTTGCCATCTCCCCTCCTTAACCAACCAAATCTTTCAACCCCTCTCCTACCAAGCCCTCCAGATCACGGAAGACAAGAAAAGAATTCTTTAACCCTTTCACTGCTCTCTTTCTGAATGCCAAAAAGGAGAGCAGGGTTCCTATGCCAGGATGCAGACTCTGTTTGGAAAGTAATTAATAGATCAAGTATCTAGATCTTGCCAGTATTGTCTTCATATAAATCTTCTGATTTGTATTCACTTCCAAGTAAGAATATGTAACAATTACACACTATTCTGTTATTTTGACAATTAGTAAAAAATTAATTGTTAGAATATTATCCTGTGAAGGTTGATCTTTATCATTTGTGAAAAAGCTCTGAAAACCAAAGACAACTAAATTTTATATATTTGGTAGTGCACAAAAATAGACTCTTTCATTGCATGCAAATACTGGTTCTAAGTATTTGTAATGAATGATTTGGCTCTGCTAAAAAGGATGAATTCAATATATTTGCTTTGTAGTATGGTACAAAACCCAGCCCACAAGAAAATTAATAGAGCTTAAGTTGGAAGAACAGAAGCTCTTAGAAAGATCTTTTAAAGCTAATTAAACACAGCTTATGGATTTTTTTTTTTTTTTTTATGGAAGTCTGGTGATATTTCATCTCTGTAAGCAGATTGATAAATTTGAACACTAACTTCTGGAATTCAAATTGAGGACAAAGGCTGTATTTCACTGGGAAATGATTATATATTACTTTAATGTACAATTACATACATTCACATGCCTGTGCTTTGAATTTTAAGTCCAGTATTGGTCACATGGAAACCCTGGTGATATCGTGGTTAAGAGCTATGGCTGCTAACCAAAGGTCAGCAATTCGAATTCACCAGGCACTCCTTGGAAACTGTATGGGGCAGTCCTACCCTATCTATAGGGTGGGTATGAGTAGGAATCAACTCGACAGCAACAAGTTTGGTTTTGGGTTTGGTATTGGTCACATATGCAATTATAAACATAATTTACGTTCTAAGTGGCATGTTATACCCACTTGGCTTCCATCTAGGTGACTGTAGGCTCAGTTCTAACAAATGATGTATTTGTTATGATTGGCTTCAACAATTTATCACTGTATCTAAGGATTATATTATTTCAGTCAAGATATTATACCAGTTGAACATAAAGTGAAAATTTGTCATGACCCTGGCCTTGAGGAGTCAGTAGATAATGACATGGCATACAGCTATGAAGGTAGGCACAGAGGGACTTGAAAAACTTTATAAGATTGCTATAAACCTAGATGAGTTTGGGGGCATCACTGAACAGGGTGAGTTCTTAAACAAGGTGCTTCTTTGGCCAAATTCTGGAAAATACTAGGAGTTGGGCAGTTGCTTGACCCAGCCAAGGCAAGGGAAAGCAACATGTTTCAAAACATAGAAGTGAAAGAAACATAGTGATCTGGGAAGAGCTGACAGTAGTTCAGCCTGACTGGGATACACACAGGGTAAGGGGTTGGAAACACAGGATTGAGGCTGTGAGGGTGGGTAGAGGTCAAATCAAGAAGGGCTTTTCATGTCTGTTCTAAAGAGATTGTAATTCAGTCTGAGGGCAGTAGGAACTATTAAAGGGTTTTAAACAGAGAAGTGACACGATCAGATGCTCATCACTCTGACAGTAGAGAATGGTAAGTGATAGGCCAAGTGGAGGACAGGGTCTGGCAGCAGTCTGCTGAGCTCTGTCACTTATCTATAGTACCAAGGCAAGAGCATTCACAGATGAGTGGGGGATAATGGAGCTGATCTGAAGTAAAAAGGTACCTGCAGGGCTGGAGGACTAATTGGGTATGGGTAAATGAGAAAGGATGACTCTTTAAGTATCACTGCATGTTTGGGGGCACAGACACACAAAGCAATAGGCAGAAAATAGAGGAAGAAGAATCTGTTCTGGCCAGTGGAGGCGAGCTTAGATTTTTTTTTTTTTAAATGATATATCTCTAGATAATGATGAAAGGCATTTAAATAGGAGAGCTACGCCTTTGGATAAGTAGGTAATAATAGACTTGCAAAAAGTGGGAATAAAATGCTAATCAGAAATGGTGCATCAGAATCGACATTGTAGAAAAACTTCAGTGAATACTAGGCTTTTCATTTCATACTAGGCTAATCCTTAACATTTTTTTATGTAATGAAACTGCATAAAAAGGCATTTGAGCACATATTGGTGCATGTTGCAAACTCTTGGTAGGACACAGACTGATCAAAAATCATTTCTGCTTAGTTGAAAAACAACTTGATTTAAATGACCAGTATGTTCAGTATTATCAATTTTGTTAAACTTGTATCTTTTTTTTAACTTTTTGTCCATTACTCAGTATTTGCTTTTTCCTATTTAATAAATTTTATTCCATATTTTTTTTTCTCTGCACTATTCATCATTTTGGAGTGTTGGAAATTATAAGTGTTCAATCCTTAGTGTATTATGTATATAAATCATAGTTAAGAGATATAATATATGGATATTTTCTCCCAGGTGGGTTTTTGGTGTCTATTATGTTCCAGTTTTTTGCTTGCATTTTATTTTCTCCCATGAGCATGCTATTATTTTTGTAATAAAAAACCAAAACTTGTTGCTATTGAGTCAATTCTAACTCATAGCGACCCTATAGGACAGAGTAGAACTGCCCCATAGGGTTTCCAAGGAGCGGCTGGTGGATCTGGACTGCTCACCTTTTGGCTAGCAGCTGAGCTCTTAACCACTGTGCCACCAGGGCTCCTTATTGTTTTTGTAATACATTATAAAAATTAAGGCCTGGATTTTTGAGTGTTTTGAGGTTTTTTATTGTTTTTAAAAGCTGTTAAGCTTGCCAGACTACATTTTCATTTTTGTGCCAAGGAATGAAGGACAATTGAGTTGCTTCAAGGAATCTTGAAACGTTAGAAATGTGCTTTCCTACATTCTTACAAAATCACTCTGGTTTTGTCTTGGGCAGCTGGATGGATGAGGAGATGGCAATACAGGGGCAACAATACACCAAAATTACCAATAGCTGAAAAGTGATAAGTAGGAATATTCATTTTCAACCAAATTATCCTTGACCAGCTGGTTTGCTTCGGCCAGTTGTTGCTGGCCAAATTACCTGCAGCATTAACATTTCCACCACTTCTTTGTTATGGCTATTCTTGTCCTGGTGTTCAATCCTAATGACATGATCTACTTAGTGTAACATTTTTCCTTAGCCAGTTTGAGCCATTCTCTTGCCAGTTATCTACTTGCCAGCCAGCCTCTTTGGGCACAGGCAGCTTTGTGGCACATGGTTAAGAATTTCAGGCAGGGCTTGGTTTCTTCTCTGAACTGTCATCCAGAGCTTCATGAGGATGAGACAAAGGATGCTACATTTTCTGGATCAGTGGAGGTGAGTTCATATTTCTTAGTTAATGACGTCTTTAACCTTCTTATTCTGCAAATGTTTGCTATATCATTTTTCTAGGAATGAAGATGTAGGGATTACTGTAGTATATCTGTAGACTCCAGTTCATAGAAGGTTTTGTTATATTTTCTTTTGAATTCTTGCTAAACCACATGTTATGTTTGTCTTTATGATGTAATGTTTACCACTAATTTGGTCCCTAGTCATCACTTACTTAAGGGAAAAGTAGGTCTTTTGTTTAATCACCTTTCCTGTGGTATGATCATTTGACATATCATTTTTATGGATGTAGGCAAAAGACATGCATAAAATACCTGGGGGAGGATCTTGTTCAAGTGCTGTAGGTGGTTTTCCATGTGCAATAATCCATTTTATTATGCTAGTAATGCGGCTGTGTCTTTATTTGCCCACTTGACTGTATTTTTATTTAGACTGAGAAGAAAGGTGAGAGAAAAAAATCCCCACTATTTCTGTTTTTATTCGTATTATTTGATTTGCAATTGTACGGTAAGTTTTTAACTCTTTTGTACAGATTTATAATACTTTTTTTCTATTCCTTTTTCAGGGACCAGTAGTGGCACACTCAGCATGTGTTGAGTGAACCAGTCTTAATCTGAGAATCTGATGTGTCATTAAAGGTTACACATACATAGCACTTCTAAGTGTGAAGGCAGCACATTTAACAATTTATAAAATTAAATTTGAAAATTGAACTGTGTTAATAATTGTAATAATCCCCCGCTAGTTTCAGAAGTTATGTTTTTAAACTTGATTGGCAATAACTCTTCACAGTGCATTAAGTTTTCTCTAAATATTATAAATGTCTGATTTTTCTATAGGAGTGACCAAATTTGTAAGCAATATCTACACCTTTTTGATTTCCCAAAATATAACATTTGACATTGCATTGATTGTAAAAATACTATCTTCTTCTTTAACTGTAACACAGCAAATGTTGATCCATTATCTGCATTCAGTTAATAAAACCATACCAAGTTTCATAACGGGTTTGCTTGATTCTTTCTTATTATAAAGCACATCTTTGGCATAGTGAAACTGGACTACCATCGAAAAACGTTATAAAGCAACATTGTGAATTTTAACTTTAGAAGCTCTGTACCTATGGCACTGATTTTTTTTCCCTATAAAAAACCTTGTTAAGTAAGGTCATTGTTAAGAACCATTGCTGAATACTAAAATATGTTGATTTGATTTTTTTTCCTCTTCTGTATTCATCTCTTTTTAATTTATAAGAGTCTTTTAGGCCCTGAAATGATCAGAAAGATAAACGTAACTGAAAATATGAAATGGTGCTTAGTTAATTCTCAGAATGGATAGCATATCCTTTGAATAAATAGAATCCCATTGTTGCTTATGCAGGCTCAGTAGTCTCACTGGAATGGGGATTGATTGCATCCATCTCTGTTTTGAAGAAAATGAGTGGGAAGAAACTTACATCACCTTCTAAATAGGATATGAAGTCAAGATTTCAAGGCTTGGTATCTTGTAAAGGTACTTCAACTGTAATCCCATAAAAATTACGATCTTTAGTCATGGGGCAAAGGGAGAATCGTGCATACTTTTCATTCAAAACATTTGCTGTCTAAGAGTTACTCAGATAAAATCTTTGCGTAGTCCCAATACACTCTCAATATTCAAACATGAAAAATTTACAATTAGCAAAACAATCTTGAGTATAGAAACAACTCCAAGTTTTTTATGTAATCCAGAGTGCACACTTTGGTAGCTAGAACATTTCACTCTAAATGTCTCTTCTCTATGTCTTAAGAAATATTTTCAAAATGATTTAGTGTGGTTGCCATGCTCAGGCAAATGTTTCCTTTGGAGAGTTAACACAAGAAATGGTTCATATTCTGGGCATGTTTAAGGGAAGATGAAACAACACACGGGGAATTTGACAATATTTGCGTATATCAATATGAATTTTAATCTTTGATGATCAGGTAAGCATCTAAGAAGTAATTGATTGCCAATATTTTTAGGTACTTATTTGGGTTAAATGGTTTATAGAAATAATTTTTATATTTGTTCCATTGTTTGAAATAGATATGCCTGATTAAGTCGTAGTTAGCTGTTTATGCTGTTTTAATTTTGTTCCTTTAAAAGATTGTGGTTTTGAAATGCTTTTGGCATAGATAAGTGTACTTTATGGTTGTACAAAAAAAATAAAAACAAGATACATTTTAAGAAAACTTTAATCTCATGAGTATACTGAATAATATTTATGAAGTCATTATAGTATTGATGGATTACTCTAATGATTCACAATGACTTTCAGTCAATGAAAATGATCAACACAGGAGATTAGAATTTAGAATTTCTTTTATCAATTCTCTTGAAACTATTGTTTTTCAATGAAAATCTCTTTGGCGAATGAAGTATGAGGTGTAATTTGGTAAACTTAATATATCAGAGTAATCAAAGTAATATTAGGATTAAATAAGATTATTTGTTGGTTCTAATAACCATGAATAATTTCTTTTATCGTGGTAGACTTTTCTTCTTTTTTTCTCCTACGTAAAGTAGGAAAACCCTTAACTGATAGATTTATGTGACGTATGAAGAACTTCTAAACAATGTATTTAAAAAATGGAATGCCTAATCACACACAATGGGAAATGAAACCTCCACTAGAGAGCTTGAGAAATGTTTGTGTTGAGATGTATAATCAGGTCTTAACGTTTGCTCAGCAATCATAGAATGTACAACATTGTAGCAGATAGTTTTAGATGAAACATTATCTCCAGTTAGGAAAATAGAAAATTCACCCGTAAACACACTGTACAACCCAGTGAACCCAGTGCCGTCGAGTCGATTCCGACTCATAGTGACCCTATAGGACAGAGTAGAACTGCCCCATAGACTTTCCAAGGAGCGCCTGGTGGATTTGAACTGCCGACCCTTTGGTTAGCAGCCGTAGCACTTATCCACTATGCCACCAGGGTTTTCATACTGTACAAAAAAAAAAAAAAAAAAAAACCTAGTGCCGCTGTACAAAGCTGTATATAAAAATCTCATGGTGGGTTAAGTTATTAGAGACAAATGAAGTTAATCATCAAAGGGGGGGTATTAAGAATTTTGATCAAAGATTGAAAATAGGTAGAAAAATAATCAATATATAGTAGTTTTTAAACACGGAGAGATAAAATGGATTATATGAATATTTAATTGGTTGATAATCAGAAATCAAATTAAAAAACTTCTTGATGTGTATCCCAGCTTAACACCTTAACTATAGATAGTTTTCAGGTGGATCTCTCTCTCTTTTTTTTTTTTTCTTGTATAGAGCAGTGTTTCCTCAAACTTTGATCCACAGAGTTCCTTAATGAGAATCACCAGTGATGCCTGTTAAAATTCAGATTCCTAGGCCCGTTCTAGCCCTAATGAATCAGAATCTGGGGCTGATGGCTAGGAATCTGCCTTTTAATGGGTACCCTATGTGAGTCTGATGTAAAGCTTGGTTAACTACTAATATAGAGGCTACAAGGCAGGTTGACCAAAAAGAGGCATATGAAGGTAGTAGAAAGAAAAAAAGTTCCTACATGAGAACACTTGATTTTAGTGATATTGGTAAAGGGAAATAGAATCATAACATCTTACTGTGCTTTTAGGCTATAATATGCTTTAATATACTTCCTTTTACTAAGTAGGCATCAATGTTGCCATGAATGATAATTTAAAGCATATTTCCAAGTGGATTCAATTCCTTTGGTGAATTTATAATACTTTATTAATTTTTGACAAAAATCTCAGAAACGAATCTTGTAAAACAAAGATAACCTCTATATGCAACTGAACAAGACTAAACTTGTTTATACAAAAGAAGAATTAGATCACTTCAATTTATCCTTTTAGTACATCTTCAATTTTTTATAACATTTTTAGGCTACTAATTTTCTAGAAATTTACTTTGAAATTAATATAGAATTTAAAATAGAACAATGTTTAATTCTAGAGGTAATGTATTCCCATTTTTATTTTAGAAAAGTCAACTTCTATTACTGTGAGAAAATGAACAAAATGCTGCCTGAAAGCTAATCTTGTCAGCTGCCAAACTCCTAGCCCTTCTGAAACTTTAACTTCACAATATTATGGATATTTTACTATATCAGGCTCTAAAACAAAATATAGGCTTTATCTCATTCTTTAGAACAATTTGATTCCGTTTATAGCATAAACATATTTCATCTAACACTTCCTCTATGATGTTACATTTATTCCTGCATTTCACCTGAAAGATATATTCCTAAACACGGAATTACTACTTTAAAACGTATCCTATACCTTATCCCTGATTTTAAGGTGGACTGTCTGGTGTTTGACCAAGAGTGATGTTTACAGTTGGTTTCTGATTCATTCAGATTCAGTTTTTAAAAGTTCTCTTCTGTTCCTATTTACAGAATTTATTTTTTAATATCTTTGGAGATGAGTATTTTTCTCCTCTAAACTATTAACATAGATTAATAAACTATTAATACTATAAATATAGCATATTATATGAATATATTTTTTAAATGTTGGGAAATTCTTGCATTCTTGAAACAAACTCTGCTCGGCCATTCTCTATTTTTCTTCTAATCTACTGCTGTACTTCATTTGCTGATATTATAGTAAAGCCATCTATATGTATGTCAACAAATTAGATCACTGTGTAGATTTCTTTTTTTATCTATGTTTTTTGGTTGGCTGTAGTGTTGGGTTTATATTAGCCACTATTTGAATTGAGACAACTTCCATAATTTTAATGCCCTAGAAAAGTCTAACATAAAACCTATCTGATTCTTGTATATTAGATAACATTTCTGTGGTAGGCAAAATAATTGCCCTCCCATGATATGGACCTTCTAATCCCTGGTAGCACAATGACTGAGTGCTCAGCTGTTTACCAAAAGTTCAGCAGTTCCAACCTACCTGCTGCTCTGTGGGAGAAAGTCATGGCAGTCTGCTTTGGTAAAGATTACAGCCTTGGAAACCCTATGGGGCAGTTCTACTGTGTCCTATAGTGTTGCAATGAGTAGAAATTGACTTGAGGGCATACAACAACATCAATAATCCCTAGAACCTGTGACTCTGTTACCTTACATGGCAAAATGGACTTTGCAGATGTGATTAAGGTTAGTTACAAGTGGGGAGATTCTCCTGGATTATCTGGGATCATGTGTCCTTAAAAGTGGAAGAGGATGGAAAAAGAGTGGGTCAGAGAGATGTGACTGGAGAAGGACTTGACTAGCGCCTGGTTTAGAAGATAGAAGAAGCAGGTCATGAGCCAAGGAATGTGGCTGCCTCTAAATCTGTTGCCATTGAGTCAATTCCGACTCGTAGTGACCCTATAGGACAGAGTAGAACTGCCCCATAGGGTTTCCAAGGCTGTAAATCTTTACAGAACCAGACTGCTACATCTTTCTGCCCCAGAGTAGCTGGTGGATTCTAACAGCTGACCTTTAGGTTAGCAGCCAAGTGCTTCATCCACTGTGCCCCCAGGCCTCCTATGGCTGTCTCTAGAAACTAGGAATAATCCTCAGTTTACAGCCAGTCAAAAACTGGTCCAACAGTTTGAAGGAATTGAATTCTTCCAACAACAGGAATGAGCAAGAAATGGTTTCTCCCCTAGAGCTTCCAGAGTGGAATCGGTCCTACTGACACCTTGATTTTAGTCCAGTGAGGCTTGTGCTGGACTTCTCACCTACAATGCTGTAAGGTAATATACTTGTATTGTTGTAAGCCACTAAATTTATTGTAATTTGTTACAGCATCAATAGAAAATGAGTACATTTTCTTTCTTTAATGGATGCTTATTAGTCTATTTAGATTTTCTATCTACTTGGGTCAATTTTGGTCATTTAGATTTCAAAGGTTATCACTTTTAGATTTTTAAGTTCATTAGATTAAAAAAATATTTTATGCCATCAAAATTGGAGTGAATTAAAAATCATATACCTTTTTAAATTAAAAAAAAAAACACAAAATAATGTAGAAAGGTATGAAGTATAGCAAAGTAAAGCAAAAAAGAAAAAAAAATCCAACAACGCAAGCATGACTACTGCTAACTTTGTTGTCTATCCCTCGAAGAATACTATCTTTCATCTGTCTATCGAAATATATGTATGGCTATATAATTGTAGGTAATTATATGCTTTATAGATTCCTACATAGAGTAAATAAATAAAATACAAAGGTTTTTTTTTTTAATTGCCTAGTTTCACTTAGCAATAGATAGTAAGTATATTCATTTCCTACAGCATGATTTTTCATGATGTAATGGAATGAAAGGATCACTATGAGTTGGGATCAACTCAACAGCAACTGGTTTGGTTTTTTAGTTTTTAAATGGAATGAAGATCCCACAGTTTAACTATTCTTATCAATTGCTGAATATTTACTTGCATCCTAGTTTTCAGTGTCTTTTTTTTTTTTTTTTTAGGTTATAGGTATCCTCATACCTTTCCTGAATTCAAAACTGTAGATGTGTCTCTGACTTAGTTCTTATCTCATTTCAAGGCAGTTAACATGTAATGTTAATTATGAGCTCTAAGCAAATGAGGGGCCATACCTTAATAAGCCTATGTCCAGAAGAAATTAGAATGACTTTTGCTCAGAAACTACATCTTTACCTTAGTAAACCTAACTGGTAGTAAAATATGGGGTTATAAATAAAAGATATTTGGAATATTTCAAGTTAGATGTAATTATTAAACATTTGGTCATTTACTTTCAACTATGTTAATTAGGGTTAAAATTCATTTATTAGTTTTCTTCAGCAAACTAGTTCCACCTTTGATTTGGTATTTTAAAAATGACCTCTATCATATATGAAATTTCAAAAAAAGTAATAAAGTTCTCATATTTCTTGAAAAATGTGTAACTTCTACTCAGAAACTAAGCCAGCTATAAAGCCCTTTGAAAAATCCATTTCTCGATTTTTTCCCTTAATAAAAAGTTTGCTACAGTTTGTTTTGAGAATACCGTGACGTTCCATATGCCCGATAAATAAGGTCTGCATTTTTTAGGCTTTCAGAGAATCACAGTTCATTTTAGAACAACTGGTATTATTTTGGAAGTTTTTCTTTCAAAATGGAATCAGTTACCAGTTCTACATATGTATAACTTCTAGCTTTTATAAACTGAGTAGCCCAAAAATATTTACTAAAGGGTTTTTGTTTAAGTTATTTGTATTTGGATACTCTGGGTCCAATGCCACGTGTTCTGGTCTATATATCAGGGAGAATAAATGCATCTAAAGTTGCTTAGATTGCTTTTTCCTCTTTAAAGATTAATTAGGATATAATATAAAAAAATTAATATAGGAGTAGTAAAATAGGTAATTTCCTTATTAAGGGTTTATTGAAAATACTCATATATTGGTGTCTTTTGGGTCTGGCAGCTATGATTGTGAGTGTGTTCTCTTTAGTTGTTTTACCACAGAGTAATCTTTTGTATGTATTCAAAATAAATTTTCTGTTAGTATAGAATTTTTAAAAGGGTTGAAAAATATTATGGGGTTTAGCTATGAATATATTTGAAGCTCTTTGTCAAATTTCCTAAACAAATATTGATAAAATATATTTAAAATATTTAAAAAGCAAAAGTCATTGCAGTATTTTTTATAATCAAAGTGAGCCTAACATGAAAAGGGAAAAGGTAATGATTGAGGTCCCTGTGCCCCCCACCCCGCTACACCCTCCCAGTGAAAAGCCTTAGATTGCCAGAGTCATCTTTGGATATAATTGAAAGCTTTGGAAATGAAGATAGGAAAAAGAAGAAAGGCAAAAAAAGACCTAAAAATTTTTTTTTGGCGAAAGATTGGAGATTTGATTTAATCTATTTGAAAACTGTCAGAAGTCAGGGAGGAGCTGTAAAAAGACAGTTAAGAGTTTTTGTTCATTATAGCGGATTACTCTTCAACATAAAACAAAAAACCTCACAACTCAACCAATGAGCAACATCATGATAAACAGAGAAAATATTGAAATTGTCAAGGATTTTTCATTTTACCTGAATTCACAATCAACATCCATGGAAACAGTAGTCAGGAAATCAAAGGATATACTGCATTGAGCAAATCTGCTGCAAAAGGCCTCTTTAAAGGGCTAAAAAGCAAAGATGTCACTTTGAGGACTAAGGTATGCCTGACCTTTCAAACCATGGTGTTTTTAATTGCCTCATATTTCATATGCATGCGAAAGCTGGACAATGAATTAAAAACCGGTTTCCCATTGAATAGATTTCGACTCATAGTGACCCTATAGGACAGAGTAGAACTGCCCCATAGGGTTCCAAGGAGTGTCTGATGGATTCCAGCTGCCAACCTTTTGGTTAGTAGCTGTAGCTCTTAACTACCATGCCTGCTACCAGGGTTTCTGGACAATGAATAAGGCGGACCAAAGAAGAATTGATGCCTTTGAATTGTGGTGTTGGTGAAGAATATTGGATATACCATAGACTTCCAGAAGAACAAACAAGTCTGTCTTAAAAGAAGTATGCCAGAGTGCTTGTTGGAAGTGAGGATGGTGAGACTTTGTCTCATATACTTTGGACATGTTATCAGGAGGGACCAATCACTGGAGAAGGACCTCATGCTGGGTGAAGTAGAGGGTCAGCAAAAAAGGGAAAGACCCTGGATGAGATGGATTGACAGTGACTGGAGCAATGGGCTCAAATGTAGCAAGGATTGTGAGGATGGCGCAGGATGGGACAGTGTTTCGCTCTGTTGTATGTTTGATCACTGTGAGTCAGAACCGACCAGAACGTACCTCACAACAACGTCAAAATTGCCAGGCACTGTAAGCACTTGTGATAATTGTTTGATAAAATGTAATTATTTTTCCCATGTATAAAATGGGATCACTGAGGTTTCAAAATTTAAATAATTGGCCTAGAGTCAATCAGTCACTAGGTAATGGGCTGCCTGACTCCAGCATCTAAACTCTTAACCGTTTTACTCTGCTTTTTACTAATAATCATTTTATTAGTAATCATTGCAGCTGATAAGAATGACACTTTAATCATGGGTTCTCCCTTCATTAAACTTTAGGAGTGAACAAACCACTTCTTGGTATAACAGAAGAAAACAACATTTTGATAACTCTATGATATTAAATATCTCTAACAGTGTAGAAAGGTTGAAAATTTTGCGATAAAAATGGATTAGATTTGTTTTCAGTACATTGAAAATATTGCATTAGTTAAAAGCAGATTTGATCCAAGATGGTCCAATTTCAGGGGTTAGGTAAATACACTGCATGTGGAAAAAGTATAATATCTTTTCTAAATAATATATCATGGACACATTTTCTTAATTATAAAGTGGTCTCTGGAAAATAGGGGCCAAACCCTTTATTCTAAAGTATGGATTTCTATTCTTAATGACTTCTTTCTTACACAGCATTGGTTTAAATGGTTGAAGAGAAGCTTCTAGAACTTTTTTCCTGTCAACATTCTTTCACCACAACATTATGCGGGATTTTCCAGTTGACTTTCTGCTCTTCCTCAAACCCAAAATGAAATCACAGAAAGGGAGAAAATTTACTTTTACCAAGTAAAAAACTTGTTTCTGTCTTTACTTATACATTTTCATAGTTGTCTGAACCCCAAACCACACAGGCTAAAAATGAAATATAAAGTAGTTTGTTTGGAAAAACATTTGCTCTATGAAGTAATTGTCACCAAATACTTTTGGATCAACCAACTGGTAACTTTCAAATTGTTTTGAATGATATTTCTCCTAATATAAAATTGAAAAAACTTAGCAATTTCAATAAACTCATTGCAAGCTCAGGAAAATATTATCTAGGAGAATTTTGTTAACTAATGTAGCTCTAAATGATTTCAGTTCTTCTGGTTACCCTCTCTCTCAACAGTCTTTAATTTCATGCACACTCATGGTATTATACTACTTTGTCATGAATTACTTATCATGACTCAGTTTTCCATTTTGTTTATAATATTACCTAGTGATTATATACATATTTTACTTATAATTAGTAAGATAATTATTCATTTAATAATTTTTAGTATAATTGGACAGTACATACTATGACTTCTTTTCATATCTGTGAAATGTATGTTAATTTTTTTACCAATTTAAAGGACAGAAGACTTTTTTTCCTTAATCTGGATCCCCTCAAATCACTTTCAATATCTCATAAATGATGTAAGATGTTATATAAGATTATTTATGGCTGTGTCCTAATACTGACTAAACTCATTATTAGAATAACTCAGATAAGAGATTATCAAATCAGATCCAGGGAGTGAACTGTGGGGAAAATGGGTTCTGAAGGCCTCCTAGGAGTGGAGGCCAGTGAGTCACTCAGGGTTGCCTGGGTATCACTCTGCTTTTCCACAGAGTGTGAATGTGGTCTTGATGACACTGGGATTGGCTTGAGAAATAGGAGTATATTCGGAGTGTCTGTAATTCCTTCTAACATCATAGACTTGTGTAATGACATAGAGACTTGAATAATGATAGAAGTCCTAAGGAATATAGGACTATGTGCAGCAAGAAATTTGCTTCTCAGATTTGACAGTATCATGGGTAGTCGCTTGTCCCCTTTAGACATTTTGGGTACCATGGGACTTTCATCTACACAACTGTACCAGTTTCCAGCCTAAACTAACCTTCCTTCTGATAAAGATCTTATAGACAGGTTTTAATTAAATTAGAATGTATAGTGTGGGGGTGTGTGCGTGTATGTGTGCTTTTGTATTTGGTTGGGAATAAGGTTGCTGTGAGTCGGGATCAACTTGACGGCATTGAGTTTTCTTTTTTTTTTGGTTATGTGTGGCTTTACGTCAAATTATGGCCTCTTGATATAGAAGCTTTTATTTTTTAATAAAGTTTATATATAATAATGTTTTATTAATGTTTAGTAATGTTTATCTTCTCAATGGCTACATTGAGAAGATTCATTTTCCTCATTAGAAGGATATAATTGATATCACCATATTTTCTTTACACTTGAGCTCAGTGATTTTTACCTTTGCTTTATGTTTTAGAGTGCTTACTGAATGTACTTTGCTGTTGTTTTATAATATTACTTAAAAATATTTATATTGTCTTTATATTATTCTCAAATTAGTATGTTTATAAAGGCTTGTCTTTGCAACTAGCTTTCAAGCCCCTTGACAGTCATTACTCAGATATAATTTTGTGCTCTGAAATGGTCATTTTGCAATGGCAAACTGAATTGAGCTAAATAGAATTTAACTGAATTCTTAGAACTATGTGCTTGTGTGGCTAACACATTTGTCACTGTAGTGTCAGTTTGCTCAGTATATGAAAATCAAAATAATAGCAGCCCCTCCCTATAATAGAAGATACTTGATCTCATCGCTAATGGCAGCTGTAACACTTTCCCTGATTTACTAAGGAGTATTTCTATTCCTTGAAGGCTCAGAATGCAAAGGGCTTTCAAAGAAATACTGATGGGGCCCAATAAATTCCCTTCTCTACCAGAGTATCGATACATATGTGTTAATTTCCCTGCTCTTTCAAATTCCCTTCTCTACCAGAGAGACAATACAAATGTATAAGAACAAATGTAGTTAATTATTTAAACGTCAGGGTCATCAAGAATAGAGCTAAGAAAAATGAGTTTAAAATGAAAATTAGATTAATACCATCACTGTTTTGTGTGATAAATGATCATTTTGGCATTGAGCGGCTGACCATAGGACTACTTTCCAACAATAAATGTAATTCTTTTCAAATTGATAGACTTATTTTTATTTTCACTGACTCCTTCAAGAGAACTTGTACTTTTGAGTTGAGCCATATCCGTTTTCTCAATTTTTTTTTTCTTTCTGTCTCTCCACAAAACATGATCTAAATGTTCTTCATGATTGCAGAAGCAAGAGAACCATTTGGAGAAAAGATTGTTATATTTTACAAAAGTAGTTAGGTTCTTGGGTGTGTCAAGGCTCAGTTTGGAGGAAAGCATTTGGTTAATTAATTTTTAATTAAGATTATGAAATTATGAGGTCCTTTGGAACTGTTGTACTGAATTTGAACTCTCACTATTTGATGATTTTACTTGCATTATTCATTGTAAGTAATATAGAGATAAGTTAAAATAAAATATACTTCTGACTTTATCACTTATGTTGGATCTGAAAGAAGAATCAAGATTAATTTCATTATAACTTGTAGGTGTTCATATAATGCTGAATCTCTTATAAATTTTAACTTTTCCAAAATTGGATTAAACATACTAGTTTCATATTTTAATATGTTTGCTATGTTTGAAATTGTGTATTATTTATAAGCAAAATATTCCAGTTATGACAGTTTTTCTTTAATAATGCAGTCTCAAAGTTTTATATTTTAAAAAGGTATATATTTTATTTATTTTTAGGGAATTCCAGGGTTTCCTGGAAACCAAGGATTAATGGGACAAAAGGTGAGTATTAATGAGAGTTGAAAGGCTTAGGACTGGACCTGATAATTAAAAGGGCAAAATGATGACATGCCATTGTTGTCTTCACATAGAATATATTCATAGCAACAATTAATTGTTCAAATATGATATGAATTCAGATGCTGGTATTTTGACCTTACAAATTCAGTGTCATATTTGTTGAGTTTTATATGATATCATTAATTAGGATTTACATGTATGTTTACCATTTTACTTTTTATCTTTCTCTCTTAAACTAAAATTTGGGACGATTTTACTTCTTCACAGTCTATATTTTTTAGAAGTTCCTTTAGTGTTGATATCTTGGTAGTAAGCATTCAATTTTTGCTTAATTGTAAATGTCTTTTATTCTTTTTTTTTTTTGAGAGATAGTTTTATAGTGTATTTGATTCCAACTATAGGATCGCTATGAGTTGGAATACAACTCAAGGTTGACAATTATTTTCTCTTAACATATGGAGAATTTTAGTCCATAATCTCCTGGTTTCCATTGTTAACATTTAGAAATCTGCTGTCACTGTAATTATTATTTCTTTGCAAATAATTTTTCCTTTCTTTTTGGATTCTTTTAAGGTATTTTCTTTTAGTGTTCTGAAAATTCACTATGATATGTCTAAATATGCATTTATCTTTATTCATCTAAACTGTGGTTCAGTTTTCTTCCTAATAATAATGTAATTATTTTCATTAATTCTGGAAAACTTTCAGCTATTATCTCCATGTTACTTCTACTCTATTCTCTTTGATCTCACTTTCCAGGATTCTGATTAGACGTATTTTATTCCTTCTCATTTTGTACTCTGCAAATCTTAATAGCTTTTCATCTCATTGTTTCTTTTAATATGCTGGGTAATTTTTTTGATGGTGGGGGCTATATTTTCCAGTTTATTTATTCTCCCTTTACTGTGACTCGTATACTTTTTAATTCATCAATTTTTGCTTGTTTTTTAAAAATAATCACATTTTTCATTTTTAGAAGTTCTCCTTTTTTTAATAGTCATCTTTTTATTCTCAGTAGTCCCATTGGTATTTTCAGCCGTAATGATCTTTTGTGATTCGGATTTTTATTGTTTAAATATTTCACACAGTTGTTCTAAACTTTATTTCTAGCAATTGCAGCAGTTGCAGTTTATTATTATTCCTGCTGACTCTCAGTCTTGTGGCTTGCTCCGTTTTGTTCTTATAGTTGGTTATGAATTCATTGCTTGATATTTAATTAGTGGAAGTGCTGAAATGCTAATTGAGGAATGGGGTGTTTTTTTCTGTGTGGTCAGTACCATTTCAGCCCCTTTGAGAGCCTTGAGTCATCATAGGTACTGTAGATTCTTGCCCACTCCCCGTAACAGCCCAGCATTCAGTTCCTAAGAACTGAGAATTAACCTTCAAGCATTCCCACCCCTCTTGGGCTCCCTGCTTTCTCTGCAAAATTTCTGCCAGGCCCAAATTCTCATGACCCAAGTCCAGAGTATATATTTTTTTACATGAGAGATCTTTGAAGACCTTTCTGGCTTAAATAACAAACTGCCTCACAGAGGGTGTCCTTGCTAAGGTATTGTTGTTTTACATGCAGAGAATTTCTGGGAGTAGATAATTAGCCATAATTTCAGACATTAAAGTCTAAATTCTAAATCTATTTTTTCTTTATTAATATGTTTTTCTTTATTATAGCTCCTGAATTCTATGATATATAATTTTTTCGCTTGATTTTTTGTTCTGTTGTCTCACCTCACTAACTCTGTGTTAGCTGCTAAGTCTACTTTATGAGGGTGGCAAAAATCACTCCAAATTTCCTAATGAAAAGTTTGACTTAGTAATTCCACAGACCCTAGGCCTAGGTCTTTAAGGTATTTGATTTCTGGCTTTTCTGCCTTGCTTTGCTCCTTTTTTTTTTTCTTAGAGTAAAGGGAAGGCAGAAAAGTGGAGCTGACTGGTATTGAGTTTTTAGTCCATTGTGCTTTCATAAAAAAATTCCTGGAAATTAATAACAAGTTAAACATTTTATATTTGATTTGTATTTTATTTTTAGGGAGAAATTGGGCCTCCAGGACCACAAGGAAAAAAAGGAGTTCCGGGAATGCATGTATGTTGATATTATTATTAAAAAGCTGTTAGAAATACAGTTAGTATGTACCAAGAATTATTATTCTGGAGTTCAAAAAACTGTAGGGGATACAAGAATGAGATTTTTGGGGCCCACAAATTCTACATAGTTATATGAAAAAAATGTTATGAGAACTGCCATTTTTATAGAGGAGTGAATTTTTTCTTCAGATTTTCAAAAAGTTGATCACAAAAAAAGTTCAAGAAACTCAAATAATAAGCAAATATTCTAGCTATTCATTAAAAAATACTAAGTACTTTGAAAAAAGTCTAAAATTCAGTGAATGTTCTTTTTTTACTTTTTAAAAATTTAAAAATTCAGATGCATTAAAGATATTCAGGTCACATTTAAGAAATGTCACTGACATAAAACAAACAAACAAAAAGAAAAACAACTTCACTCCCACCATTGTATACTAGTAATGTTAAGGAAAGGAAGGATTAGTCCAGTGATGTCGATTACTCCTTTATAGGATTAATCATTCAATATGATGCCAAATCTTAGACCATTAAAGAGGTGGAAACTCCAATAATGATCCCCCCCAAAAAACCCAGTGCTGTCGAGTCGATTCCGACTCATAGCGACCCAGTAATGATAAACAACCAGAAATCTAAGTAAAAGGGCCCTGATTTTTGTTGAAAAAAGTATAGCCTTTGTCTTACCTGCTCAGGCCCATCTGATATATGTGTGATAACTCTACTAGCATCTGCCATTTTAAGATATCCTAAGATGTTTATAGGGAAAACTACTCCAGCAACTTTTTTTTTACAAAAATGAAAGCAAATACATTCAGAAAAAGTTGTAGAGGGAAGGTTCTAAAGTAGTGTACAAATTATTTTGGAAGTTTGGGGAATAGAAGGGGTATATGCAGTTTAATATTAGAAATTACCAAAATCCTATTTTACATGTACAAAATTCCATAAAAATTTCTAAGTTACTGTTAAGTCACTGTTAATTTTAATCAGTGAATCAAACTGACTGTAATAGCCTTCTCTTTAAAAGATTGGTTTTATGTTTGCAAATTTATGACTTTTCATTTAATTATGTAAGGTTAATAAAACAGATATTTTACTCAGTGTTTGTTAAAATGTTTGGTGAATTTTTTATGTAGAAATAAATAGGATAAAAACTGTCTGCTCAATATAAATCCAACTTTTACTAGCTCTCCATTTTGTCTTTTACTAGCTCCCCATTAATTTGTGCTATTTGTAGGTTATTTGAGCAATAGAATTACAAGGGCTCACCTTTATGCTATCTTGTATAATTAAATTCTGTGATTATCTTTCATTTGTATGTCTATGTGGAAATTTCCTCAATATTAAAATTTTAGGTTAATTATGAGAATGTGTAACTTGGAAATTGATTTAATATATTTTTTAATATTCTCTAAATTACTCTTGAAATTTTCCACTTAAAAATGTAGGGTTTGATGGGAAGTGATGGCTCACCAGGTCAGCCTGGAACACCAGGATCTAAGGTAAATATAATAATGAAATTAACAAGATTAAGAACTTGTGCAAGCAGAGTAACCATTTATATAAACCCAAAACCAAACCCACTGCCATTGAGTCAATTCCAACCCATAGAGACCCTTCAGGACAGAGCAGAACTACCCATAGGGTTTCCAAGGTGGTAAATCTTTAAGGAAGTAGACTGCTATGTCTTTCTCCTGTGGAGCGGCTGGTGGGTTGAACTGCTGACCTTTTGGTTAGCAGGCAAGCACTTTAACTACTGGCCACCAGGCCTTCCTTAACGATTTATGTGCTTCAGTGCAAATTTTAACTACCTTGATTTTATTTTGAATTGTGGTTTTCATTCTATGAATAATCACTTGTAAGAATGAAATGTTAGGCAAATGCTCAGTATATGAAATATGCTAAGGTAAAATAGGTTTAAGTTAAGCTGGAGAGGGGTCAGCAGCCATTACCACTCATCCCTCTCATTCCTAACTGGCATCCCAGGGAGCCCTGAGGAATACTTGGAGCTCTTACTGATCTTAGCGCCAAAACCACTGATCTAGAGCATGTGTAGTTATGATTGAGGAGAGCTCTTAACAATTTCCCAGCCCTTTTTTTTGGTATTTTTACTTACTGAAATGCATATGGAATTTTTATTTGTAAAATGCCTTGTAATAAATTTTATTAGGTGTTCCCTCCCTGACTAAAAAAAAAAAAAAAAAAGATGAAGCACACTTGACAAATATATTTAGGATGTCAGGTTAGGTTATTCTCAAGGTAAAAATGAAGCTCTTTAAATACCATGGTTTGAGCAATGCCTTTCTAGGTATATAAAACCCTGTTCTAAGAGAGCTGTTTATTTTTTTGGTTAATCAGAGGGTCAAACCAAGTATAGTCTGGCTAGACTCAGGAAACTATTTCCAGCATTTGAGTGAGTAGGATCTAGAACAGCCTTCCAAAAGGAAGCGATGAAATTGCTGCTTTGGAAGCATTCAGTCATTGACTGGACATGTCCTACGGGAATAGACCCAGGCATACAGGAATAGACCCAGGCATACAGATTGGAATGATCTAATCTATTCCACTTTTGATTTCTAAAGTGTTTGGAGAAAGAGACAGGATGAAATTTCATGGGAGCCCAGTGAGTAGGGAAAAGCAGCTGCTCTTCCACTAGCAGTGACCCCTGTGGACCCTTAGAGTATTATGAGCCCTAGCAGAAGTAGGTGTATATGCACTTGGTATAAAACTACATACTATTTGAGAAGTGAATGATAAAAATTATACTGTTTGCTGAAAGAGCTAGTGACTCATACAAGTGTACGTAGGCTGTGGGACAGCTGGCTCAGCATTGGTCATTCCAGTGATCTGCCCAGTTAGGCCTCTGCCCTTCCTCCTTCCCTGCTTTAAATGTGTCGCTCCTGGTCAGGGAATATGATCTTCCCAGATGAAGGAGTGTTGTTCTTGGGTCACAGGTTTTGAGTGATTGGGCTTACCACGTAGAGACTTTCCACAATTTCTCAAGGTCATTTTTTAGAATATAGGGTAATTGTACATGCCTTAAATAACAGAGGATAACGAAAGAATTTTAGATTCTCCTGTGGTCTTCTGGATGCTTGAACTCTTAAGAATGCAGTCTAAGATTTCGTCAGCTTTTTTTTTTTTTTTTTATAGCTACATTACAGCTCACACTGAGCTGGAGGTCAATTAAATCTGCTAGATTTTCTTTAAAAGTCTCTAGAACAATGTTCGTAGCATCCATCACTTGAGTACATTCTGCCAATTTGGCTAGGTAGGCAAACGGTTGTTTCCAGCATCATAGTTTATTTTTATGTAGATTACTATAAAGTGTGGTTTCTTTTGTGCAATTATTTTATTAAAAATAGATCCAGGATGTTAAAATTGTAGCTATTAAATGTAATCTTTTCGATGAAATATTTCAACTTCTTTTCATGCAGTATATTAACTCAGGTGTTTGAAATTTGCAAAGGACCAGATAGTAAGTATTCTGGGCTTTGAGGACCATAGGGTCTCTATTGCAACTATTTAACTCTGCCTTTGTGTATAAGAGCAGGTGTGGACAATACATAAATGAGTGGGTACAGCTGTGTTCCTGTAAAACTTTATTTACAAAAACGTGCGTTGGACCCGTAAGCCATAATTTACTAACTTTTGGTATTAACTTATTCCTGCCAGTTTTGTCAACTCTGGGCTTGTGGTCTATGCCTCAAATGTCTTGGGTAGAAATTCTAGTTTGGGGGGGAAAAAAAAAGCCATGTTAAACAGGACAGGGTTAAGGCTAAAACTCTGTGGTAGCTCTTCAGAAAACTTCATTTAGATTACATCATTCCTTTTTATAATAGCTGTTGAATCATTTATGAGCCTACTTTAGCATATGATTATTTAGGGTGTTTTTAAATTTTTTTTTTTTTTACGTTATCTAAATGATATTAGTATAGGTTGACATAACTGTCGTGTAACTTGGGCAAGTCTCATCACCTCTCTGAGTTTCAGCTTAATCACTGATAAAATTAGAAATTCTAAAGAACCATTATTCTATGGTTCAGTAATGCTGTTATGTGGTAAATGTTTTAATTAAATCCAAATATTATGTCCACATGTTTCTCACCTTCATGTAACCCAGAAAACTTCAAAAGATGAAAATGAGATTGTTTTGCTTAACGGATTAGAGAACTGGATTTGAGTCTGAGTGATCATTGCCCTGCCCTTTTGAGTCACACTGATCTGTTTATGGGTGTTTGCCAGCTATTGTATAATGATTTCAGGTATCAAAATCAACTTAGTCTTGGTCTCCAAGCTTCTACATGTTTGACTGCACCGTAATTCTGAAAAAGAACAGAAACTAATCATTTTCTGTTCATACTACTTCAAAAACACCACTCAACATTCGAAGCTACTTTTCATTCCTTCAATTGTGTGTTGAAGATATGAAACAGAACAATGATGAGGCTTCTTATCCCACGGTTCCAGCTTATACAATATGGAGACCTAGTGCAAGTCTCTGAGGATGTGATCTCTTCCCTTGTACATGGAGCTGCCAGCTTTAACACATGGCTTTTAGAGAGCTTTATAAATGTGAGAACTCACCTCCTTTCTTAAAAGAGTTTTTCCTAGTAAGCTTAATATATAGGGTCTATGTTTCAAACAATTAAAAAGTTGAAAATACAAATTTTTTTTATTCTTTTCCTTTTTTATTGTTAATATATATGACAATACATTTGCCATGTCAACATTTTTTACACGTACAATTCCATGACATTAGTTAGTTCATCATGTTGTGCAACCATTACTACTACCAGTTTCCAAATTTTTCCATCATCCTTAACAGAAATCCAGTCTTCCTTAAGCAATAACTCCTTTTTCCCCCTCTCTCCTGCTCCTGGTAATCCCTAATAAATTGATCTCTACACATTTACCTATTCTAGAGATTTCATATATGTGGGAACGTATATTTGTTTGCCCTTTCTTGACTGAATTATTTCACTCGCCATAGTGTTCACCAGGTTCATCCATGTTGTAGTATGTATCAGAACTTCATTTCCCTTCATGGCTGAGTAGTATTCCATTGTATGTATATACCACATTTTGCTTATCTGTTGATGAATATTTAGTATGTTTCTACCTTTTGGCTATTATGAATAGTGCTGCAATGAACATCGATGTACAAGTATCTTGCAAAAATGGTTTTAAATACATTTCCTTACCAAAAAAACCCACAACCTTAAGTGTCTATCAAATATATTGTGACTATTTTTTTTTTTTTTTAATTCAAATGGTTTTGATGCCTTTACAGGGAAGTAAAGGTGAGCCTGGACCTCAAGGGATGGCTGGGCCTTCTGGGCTCAAGGTAATTGTGTTTTTGATGCACTCATAAATATTTTCAAGGAAATTATAATGTGAGTTCCTCACATTATTTGACAAAATTAACATGAAATTAAGGAGTACCTGTATTACAAAATTAAGGTACATGAGACAAATTTAAGGTTTCATTTTTGTTTTTTGGATCATTTTATGATTGTTTGGGTAATAAAGACAATCAAATATACTTTGGATTGACTTTTCTAGAAATGGTAAAAGCCGTATGCTAATGTGAACATATTCTCTCGTCCAAAGAGTATAGCCCTCTTAGATAACTGAGACCGAGAAGTTTGACTCATGAGCAGCGCTCTTCCTTTGTTTGCTGATTGATGGGACTTTCCTTTGTCCCTTTTGGTGTGGCTCTCAGAGCTGCTTTTACCAGTTTCTTTCAAACCAAATGATTGTTGTTTATTTCAATGAAATTTTAAATTCTCTACTAGCTTTTAAAAATCTAGAGTAATATTCAGCATCTCAGAAGTGTACTCAGTGAGCAGAGGGAACAAAACTTGGTTTCTACAAAGGAGAGTAGTCTTTAGTGTGAAATAGTTTTGGACTCATTGTAAAAAGAAGCATGAAGTATGTTCAGCATGTTCCTTCTCCTGTACATACATCTTAAATATTGCCAATATATCATCAATACACGCTCATAGAGAACTTCTTATAGAATTTTTGAAAACCTTTATCTCAGGAAAAAATCCCTTTGGGATAATAGAGAAGTATATAAAGTGAGTGGAAAAATTGTGGTAAGATAACTCATGGAATACTCCTTGGACTGAAAGAGCTCAAGAATGCCCTTCTAAGAAAATAATATTCCATACTTTTTTGGGGGGTTTTTATGTATATAAACTTATAAATGCACATAAATTTTAACTACAAGAATCTTTATCCCAACACTGTTCATAAAAATAAAAATTGTGAAAACTCTGGTTAACAGTAGCAATTTTGTGAAATAAAATATAAAACAATACAATAATTAAATTTAACAATTAAAATAATGTTGGAACATAATAATTGCATATAAAGAACCTCCTGATATTAATATGTTTTACGGTTTAAATAAGTAAACAACAAAAAGGGAAATACCTGTTTTACTTATTACTAATTTTTAATTTTTGTTCAAGTTATAAAATATGAAAATACCAAATATTTGTAAAGTTTTGAAATATGAAATAGCATCAGAATCTCTCAACTAGTAACAACAGGGAAAAATACAAGAAATGTTATTGGGACTTCAGTAAAATCTTTATTCCTTATTATTTCTATAGTAATAACTTTAAATGTCAACAAATTTGACGTGGAACAATCCATTCTAAATCTGAGATATGTGGTAGACCTAAAAACGGTGGTGTTTTTCATAAGCAGTAGGTCTGATTTTTACAGAACTTCTCTGTTACATAGGGAGAAGCAGGAGCAATGGGTCCCCCGGGAGAGCCAGGATACATGGGTTTACCTGGGATACAAGGAAAAAAGGTACGTATTGTTTAGGAGGTACAATTTCTTTAATTTTATTTTGTTGTTGAGAATATACTCAGCAAAACATACACCAATTCACCCATTTCTACATGTAGAATTCAGTGACATTGATTACAATCTTTGGGTTGTGTGACCATTCTCACCCTCCTTTCTGAGTTGTTCCTCCCCCATTAACTTAAACTTACCGCCCCCTAAAGTTCCTATCTAATCTTCTGAGTTGCTATTGTCGCTTTGATTCCATATAAATCATTATTAAAAAGCATAATGCTCAAGGCAGACCTTTTTTACTAGTTAAGCTGAAGTATTGTTTGGTTTTAAAGAGACTTCAGGGGATAGAATTTGCTTTTAATCACCGTTCACAGACATATGTTTAGATTTAAAGGGTTTCTTGTTCACCAATTTGCCATTTAAAATAAAATCTGTATTTTCCTTACTGTAAACACAAAATTCCATTCTCTGTGTTTAGATAGCATGGTGAGATTGAAAGGAAATTTGGAAACAGAGTTCTACTCTATAATGTTCGACAAATGCTTACCTTTCCTGATCTGCGGTTTCATTATTTGTAAGAACTAGGGCATTGTACTAGTTGATCTCTAATGCCCCTTCTGGCTGAAAAATTCTGTGCAACTTTTTGTTACGGAATAGGTATTTTCCCTCTAAGCACTTGTGGAATTTGCATGAGACCTTATTTTTTTTCTCTGTTGAAGAAAACACATTTCTTTGAAAAGATACAGGTTATACTAGGCTATGAAACACATTTAGCTGCCTTTTAATGTTTTGTAGGGAGACAAAGGAGATCACGGTGAAAAAGGCATTCAGGTATGATTTTTTTTCCCCCTCTTTCTTGCCTTAGCAATATAATCAGGGCTTTGTTCTTTTTGAAAATGCTGGTGGCGTAGTGGTTAAGTGCTACAGCTGCTAACCAAAGGGTTGGCAGTTCGAATCCTCCAGGCACTCCTTGGAAACTCTATGGGGGGTTCTACTGTGTCCTGTAGGGTCGCTATGAGTTGGAATTGACTCGATGGCACTGGGTTTGGTTTTTTTGGTTTTTGTTCTTTTTAATACTTACGTTGCTTTTCTGATTCCTTCCCATTTCACCATCAATATCATAAAATCCCATCTTTGTTCCTTTGCTAGTGACCTTTTCACACAACATCATTTCTAACCTTAAGATTTTCCATTACTTTACTATGGTAGAAACTTGGGAACTAAGTAATTCATCAACCTATATCTAAGTAAAGATAACAGATTTTATTAATTATACTAATAAAAATTTATTAGCATATTTGTAATATTTCCAAAAACAAGAGCATATGTTTCCAAAAACATGAATTCAGTAAGAAACTATTAGCACAGAATACAAAACACACTCAAGTAGTATTTGAAAGGAGAATTATATCAGAAAACCATATAAGATTGAGGAAGCCTAGGGCGATTTAGCAGACCTTTTGTTTTGGGTGTCTTACAAACAAAGACAAAGAGAAAACCATGGTACTACTTTGGGGGACAAGGACAGTTTTACCTCAGTTAAGTGGCCTCGGAATAGTTTTCTGGGTAACTGAAGAGTGACCATTAATAGATCCTACTGGCTAAGTCAATGATATACCTATTTAGAATAAATTATATTGGTTGATCTTTCAATCTTATATATTTTAGAAATATAAAACTTTTCAAATTACAAATCTAGTGTTTAAGCATTACTTTAAAGATGTTTTTAAAATTTACAAAGCTCTGTTACAGTTACCGAGCTTTGCTATGTAGAATAAACTTAAAGAAAAAAAACTTGCATAATTTCACATAGAATTTTGAAAATTCTGGAATTCCTGGAGGCATTAGTCAGAATATGCTAATGTCATAATTCTGACAGTCCCTACTCATGAGTTTATGTTTTATTACATATGTGCAATATTTTAGAATTTGATTGTTTTTCAGATAACTTTTTACTAAAGATCTTCAAATATTATTGTAATATGATTCCTTTAAGTTAATTTTGAAATTAGGAGGGAGGTAAATTTTAAGTATATTACAATTTCTTTCTAGGTATTGCGTTTGGAAGTCTCGTGGGCACTTCAAATTCAACATGTCAAAAACTGAACTTGCTGTCTTTCCCCATAAACCACCTCCTATTCATAGGTTATTTGTCATGGTAATTGGAACAACCATGCAGTTATTCAAGAAAAAAAGTCTTAGTGTCATCCTAAAGCCCTGACCTTTTCTCTGTTTTCACATCCGATTTTTCAGTCAGCCCTAAATGTGTCTTCCTCCGTGTCCCTACTGTCCTTATCATTTCTTACTGGGGGTTCCTAATTACTGCAATATCCTCCTAACTGGTTTCCTTGAATCCAGTCTTCTCCTCTCCCCTCTCACTTTTAACAGTTTTACTAATAGCTAGGTTACACATCTGCTTAGGAATCCTTTTATGGTGCCCAGCACGTTTCGAGATAAAATCTCTAGGATAAAGTACCAGCTAGTGTTTTTTTTTTTTTAGTTACCTGAATTTTGTTTAGCCTTATCTCTTGCCACTCTGCCCACTATTATCCATTCTTGCCCCACCTCTTTAGCCAAAAGCAGCTACTTTTCCTTGCCCCGTGTCTTCTTTCCCTAGTACGTCCTGCTGTCCTTTCTCCACCTGGCTACCTTTTGTTCATCCTTCAAGGCTGTGCTCAAGATCAGTCATATTCTCTAACCCTTCCTGTCAGATACTCCCTTGTACTCTCCCATAGTATATAGCCCAGAAGTTTAGTTTACTTATACATTATATACTTATTATATAGTATTTTCATCAGTCTTGATTTAATTGCTCATCTTCTGCACCAAACAGTAAGCAATTTAGAGGCAACAGTGGCATCTCTGTTTAGGTGTCCCTATTACTGGTGTATAGGTGCCACTGAATAATATTGGAAAATCATTTATATGAGTGAATAAATGTGCAAGAGTGACTTAAAATTTTAGTCACTAAACCTTTTATAGGATGGTGGGTGGGTGGCGCCAGTGGTTTGTGGTCAGCTGATAACCTAAAGGTTGACTGCTCAAACCCACCCAATGGCTACGTGGAAGAGAGAGGCCTGGCAATCTGTTTCTGTAAACAATACAGCCAACAAAACCCTGTGGAGCAGTTCTACTCTGTAACACATAGGGTCACCATGACTCGGGGGCCGGCTTAATGGCAGGTAACAACAACATACCTTTTGTAGGTTATGTTCTATAAACATACGTTTTCCTAGAAACTGCTAATTATCTTGCCCAACATTGGGACACTAGCTGAATGTCTTACACATGCTGATGCCCAAAAATATTTATTGAATGGATAAATGTGTTTATATCTTTGTTAATTTTTCTTTCTTCTTATTCATCCTGATATAAAGATCTTCATTTGAATGTGTTTTATTAAATGTAGCCATATATTTTTATTTTTTCAAAGAAATTTTTAAAGAATTCCTCTTCTTGCCCTCACTTGTTCCATGGCCAACACTGAGCATAATTATGTCACTGAAATTAATAAAATGTCTACACTTATTAGATTCTTAAACTATTTTCATGCTATTAATAGGAGCTAAGCAGAACATTTTCAAGTATCTAAAATGATGCATGTGTTCTCCATAAGTCAGTAGTTTTTTCTTTGTCTCTATTCATTTTAACTGTAGTAGGTTGACTTGCCTTTCATTTCCTTTTTTCTCTGAGAGACTAGACTTCCCATCTCTCACAGCATTTTACATACTTGCATCACTGTTTTCATGACATGTCTTTTAGACTGCTGGATGATACATAGTTTGTATTTGCATATGTGATTGCATCATATGTGTACAAATTAATTGATAATGTGTATTGAATTTTAAAGGGTCAAAAGGGAGAAAATGGAAAGCAAGGAATTCCAGGACAACAGGTATTTTTTTTTCTTTGATTGAAAATGAAACAAAGAACCAGTTAACTGGGGAATGTTGAGAAATGGTTCCATGCAAATAAAGACAGGTGGGGGAAAAAAGGAAAGTGTCATGTAAAAGGATGGAAATGCTGGGTGGTGGTAGTAATGGTGGTTTTCTTTCTTTGTTTGTTTTATATTTTGATTCCTCAATACTGGTAAAATTGGCGGCTATGAGATTATGATTTTCATTTTTTTTTTTCTGGTTAAGTAAATGACTGAAGGTAGAAAATTCCACCCATTTTTTGGAGTAGTTGTTGTGTAGAGGTAGCACACAAGGGCATCAACTCCATACCTACTGTTTATATTCTTGATTTTCTTCCTGAAATATCAACAGTGGGGTCCCATGTTGTAGATAAATGTATTTGCTTTCCTCTTTTTTTTGTCCAGAGATATCATTTACTACTCTAGAGGCTTATTAAAAGTTCATCCTGTGGTATAAGAAAACAGCATAGGCTGTTTTTGTTTCTTCCCTGACTAGATTCTCCTCATTAAATAGTGTTCCAGAGAGATTGTTCTGTGACATGTAAGTTCAGTCAAATTGGACCAGAAAAGGATAAAAGTGATTAATAATTATGTGGCATCTTTGCCTATAGCTTCAGTTCCAATATGGTCCTGACTGACAGGGCAAGCTGTACAAATGAGCCCTCCTACCTGTGGATCTCTTTCTCTGAGTGTGTGTGGGAGAAAGATGTAGTAATCACACCGAATCTGAGGAAGGGGGGATAAAATTGTATAGGGATGCCCCCATGGATGGGGAGTATGCATCCTTCACTTGGAAGTATCTGAGAGACCATGGGGGAGAGTGTTTGAGAGCATAACCTGAAGGTTCTCTGTAATATAGGATGGAAGGTGAGCGCTAGATGTTAAGAAGGACGCGAACTTAGAAGCAAACAATAACAGCAAAAGAACTGAGAAAAAAAAAGAGTTGGCTTGCATACAGTTGTGTTCCAGTACACTAAAATCTCTAAATTTTAGTGCTCCTCTACTTAAACTCACGCAGTGGCAAAATCAATTCTGTCCCCCATTCCTCTCCCTGGCAACACAGACAGAGCTTCTCCCACACATATTTCAGTTTCCCTCAGTTAATCACATGATATCTATAAATAGTTGTCCTCACAGGCACGCCTTTGACCCTTCGTCCATGCAAACTTCACAACCTAAGCCTTTCACCAAAAATTGCTATCACAACAACTTTCTGAAAAGAGGGATATTTCCTTTGAAATTTGAGTTCACAATTTAGCTTATGGATGGACACTTCTTACATGGCACTATTGTCTTGTTTTTTTCACAATTCTCAAGCAAAACGAGTGTCTGCTCTCCTAAGGTAGGTTTTTGGGTCCCTAGAAAGCTTCTGTCCTAGATTTTTTGGAAGCTGCATTTCTTACTACCAGGAATTGAGCCTGTATGGAGTACCCAGGGACCAGAGCAACTGTTGTTTTTCTGCAGCTGAATAGTCATCCCCAGCTTTTTATGTAAACAAAGTCTCAGTTACCGGTCATGCTGCCCCATACTGTACACGTGTACTTTCTGGACCTCATTTTGTCAATGGAGCCCAGGTGAACTTGTGAATTTTTCTCTCACAAAATCATCTTAATGGATTTTCAAATTGCAGGTGTTTTCAGCTTCAGCTCTTACTTAGTTCTAGTCTTGAACATTTACTATTTTCTCTTTCCTCTAACATTGGCTCCAGTGATAGGATTATGTCTGGTAGAGAGTCCCCTCCATTTCTTCAGGAACAAATCTCAGTATTTAAAGAATGCCCTTACAGAGTGTTTTGCTTGCTATAAGATTTTTGTATAAAAATGAAATAATTGGTGTTTTTATGCTCACATTTTAGTTTGATAATCTACATTTCTCTGTGATAAGCACTGATTTCACCTAATTTTTTCTTTACTTTGGTCTAATTTGAATATTCACATTTAAGGGACTTGGAAAGAAATCAAAGCAAATACTCAAGCTCAGATTTCATTGTGTAACATTTTATACAGTAATTTCCATAATGAGCTGCAGAACATGGATTTTTAATTTTAAATTTGAATAATGAAACCCTGTTTGTGTATGTTACAGTTATAGGCTTTTTCCTCAACTGAGTTTAGAGCCCTAATGTAAAATAAATTTCAAAAATGAAAAATTTTAATACCTTCCCTGAGAGTTCCTATCACCTGTAATATGTCTCTGGAATGAATATGTAAGAGAGATAAACAGGAAAGAATTTTATAGAGTCTGTGATTTTCATATGAAAACGAAATATCGAGATGAGCTAGTCTAGCTATTGAGAGCTATCCAGTGATTGCAATGACAAATAAGTTCCATGTATGAGCACCCCAGTATTTATATTACTGGGAAAAATATCATATTAGACATCACACTGATTCTCTAATCTCTTAATTACCAGGAAAATAGGTGTTTTCTTCCTTATTTGTCACTTTTAATGATATCGTTGCTTTAACTCATCTTTTATCAATAGCAGTTAATTCAAATTTAATTTTCAGAACACAAATTTAGGAAAATAACCACTGTTTTTAACCACAGAATAAAAAAGTAAATACCCCTTATTCTTAATCTGATTTCAGTTTTTTCACTTAGATAATAATATGTTTTAAATCCAGTAGAATCCCATTCTAACTTACATGATTTGACCTATAACTCCATTGTGGCTGAGTCGATTCCAACTCATAGTGACCCTATAGGACAGAGTAGAACAGCCCCATAGGGTTTCCAAGGAGCGCCTGGGGGATTTGAACTACCAACCTTTTGGTTAGCAGCCGTAGGTCTTAACCACTGTGCCACCAGGGATTCCTGACTTGACCTATAAATGACCTATAGCATATGTAAATATTTAAAAGGGTAATTTAACATTGTTGATTTATATAGCTGTATCATTCATAGATATGAATATTTACGTATGATTTGACCTATAGCATATGTGAATATATCTATGAATGAAACAGCTATATAAATTAACAATGTTAAATTACCGTTTTATATTACCCAGCAAACATTGCCTAGTCAATAAAAAAAATAGTCCCCTTTAAAAAGACATAAAAGTCTCTTATATGTGTAAATTCTCTTAGTAATTCTATCAATATTTTCCAAAATTGAAAATTAAAGTTTGATTAAATATGTGGTAAAAGGTAAGTGTCATGTTACTAATACTGTAGTTTTCACATTTATTATAGTTTTTTTCTCCTTATTTTTAAAGGGAATTCAAGGCCATCATGGTGCAAAAGGAGAGGTATGTTTCCTTATGCGTTGTCCTCCCTTTCTTCAGTCCTTGTTCATTGGGTTTTTGAAACTGTATAAATCTAGTTATTTACGCATCTCAAGACAGAAGATGTGTTGCATATTCCTCCGTAGTAGTTCCGAATGAGTGACTTCCAGAGTACGTATATTTACTCTTACTAACTGAATTAGGCATGAAACAGTACCTATTTGCTGATACTGTGGCTTCTTCTTGATTGGAAATTGAGTTTTTTTCTGCACATTTTTCAGTGAAGAATATTGTATATTTCCGTATTTGTCTGTTGCACTAGAAAGTAAGTGCCTTAAGAGCAGGACTGTGTCATGTTCGTTGTTGTATCCCTGGCAGTGGACATATTGCCTAATCAAGATATACCCACTCCTCATGATTGACATGGTTAGGTTCCAAAGACCAGGTCGTTAAGCAAAAATCGGCGTTATGTGAAAATGGAGATTTAATCTCGCTTGTATTTCTCCCAAGCACCCTCTCCCATGCCTTTTTCTTCCCTTACTTCCCACCCCACAGCGATTTTGAGATGCAGGGCCTCAGCCTGCATAGAAGCTGGCACCCGAGAACAGGTGCCTGCTGGCTTGGTGCTGCCTGCGAATCCCAGGAGGCCTTAGCTACCGAGGAGGCCAGCCCCACATGGCAGCCGTATGCAGCATCCCCGCCAGCAGGAGGGAGTGCAGGGTGCAGGGCAGTGCAGCCCAGCTTCCCAGAGGCTACCCAGAGAGCCTCCTTGAGGGAAAGGCTGCTCCACAGTGGTTGCTGCTATGCCTGCCACCTTGTTAATGCACAAAATAGTTGCATAGTAGATTTTTTTTACTACTCTAAGTGTGATATGTTGGATGAGATAGTTGGTAAGTGAGGATTACCTTACCAGTTAAGAGTTGCCCTGCACTCAATTCTGACTCATAGGGACCCTATAAGTAGGTAAACTCAATAAGTAATGGATATTTTCAGGGCTGGATGGATCTATTTACCCTTAATGAAAGGGTAAATGAGAGTTTAATATGATATGAAATGTCCTGCTTGATTCATAGCCTTATTTCCCAGCTGTTTTCTACATAGCTTTCATATATGCATGTATATATATATATCAATCATATCCATATTTAAGGTATTTCTGATGTAGTCAAACGTCTGAAATACTTAAATACGAACTTTAAGCATTTCTTTTGGTTTTAGAGAGGTGAAAAGGGAGAACCTGGTTTCAGAGGTACCATTGGACCAAAAGGAGAATCTGGGATGGATGGCTTGATGGGGCCTGTGGGTCCCAAGGGGCAACCAGGCGAAACAGGTCCTCGGGGACCCCCAGGATTAGATGGGAAGCCTGTACGTATGTTGCTTCTTGCATGGTTTCATATTTTTGTTGCTTTTTAGATGATATATACATGTTATAACTACTAATTATTTGATGCAGGGGAAAGAATTTTCAGAACAGTTTATTCGACAAGTTTGCGCTGATGTATTAAGAGGTAAGACAAAGTTCTTACAGCCTTTTTAAAAATTACAAAAGTAATACATATTCTTGGTATAAATTCTAGAAGATATAAATAAGGAAGAAAATAAGCAACATTTATAAGCCTCTGCCTTTTTTCCTAGATATATATTTTTATAAAGATGAAGTATTATACATACTTTTTTGTAATTTTTTTGCAATGCAATTTATATTATTATTTCACCTTTACTTAAATTTTATTTTGTAACATAATTCTTGGTAATTTAAAAATGTGAATGTCTATAATTTACCAAATTCTCATTTGGAGAACTTTCACTGTTTTTCAGTTTTCCTATTTTAAGCGATTATAATGATAAAATTATTGCAGACAGCAATGAATGCTTCCGTAGTTAAATTCCTAGAAGTGAAATTATTGGCTAAAAGATGTGCATTATTTTACTATCCAACATAGCTTTTTTTCTGTATTATTAACTCCCACTCACCATTTAAAGGTAAAAAGTTTGGAGTTTCTTTCTTTCTTTTTTTTTTTTTTTTTTTATTTTTAAGCCCAGCTACCGGTCTTACTTCGGAGTGAGAGAATTCAAAATTGTGATCATTGTCAGCCGCAACATGGTTCTCCGGGTATTCCTGGGCCACCTGGTCCCATAGGACCAGAAGGTCCCCGAGGATTTCCTGGTTTGCCAGGAAGAGATGGTGTTCCTGGTTTAATGGGTGCCCCTGGACGCCCAGGAGCAAGAGGTTTAAAAGGTACTAATTTGTTTGAATAAGCAAATGAACGACAACAAAATGTATTGTGTGTGTGTTTATATCCTGTCTTAGGCTGGGTTCTCCAGGGAAGCAAAACTAGCAAAGCATATAAATTTATACATAGATTTATATTAAGGAAATGGCTCATGCGGTTGTAGAGGCTGTAACATCCCAAGTCCGTGGGTCAGGATAGAGGCTTCTCCTGATTCATGTAGCTGCAGAGGCTGGAGAACCCAGGATTGGCTGGTCAGAGGGCAGGGCTCTTGCTCTTGCTCACAGGCTGTGAGATCGATGAATCCCAAGATCGGCAGGCAAGACCACAGGTAAGCTACTAGCTCAGGCTCAAGGACCTGAGCTAGTAGCTTACCTGTCAAATGAACAGGAGCCAGCTGTAGGATCCAGCGCAAACAAAAAGCCCACAACAAAAAACCTTTCCAGAATGTCCACTTACATCTGATGCAGGCCACACACCCAAAGAAACTCCCTTTCAACTGATTGGCTACTCACAGCAGATCCCATGATGGAGGTGATCACAATATCATATAACTGCAAAACCACTGAGAATCGTGACACACAACCTTAACCATCACACATCCTATATGCATTTAATAAGTGAAAGTTTATCTTTGTTTTTATGGATGATAATATGAATGGTACTAGTTAATTTTTTTTGTAAATCTCTGTCTTTAAGTGATTTGTCAACTGAATTAAAGAGGATTTGTTCTCTTTTCTTGAAGCAATATTCTTAAGTAGATAGAAAGGTTAGAATTATGAAGGCTGTGAATTACAAATTAGAAAATGTTGAAAATGTGCTTTGAAATTTTGTTTGAGTCTAGTAAGGTCTTTAAGTAGAAAACCAATGATACTATTTCTTTTATTCTGA
The DNA here is from genome assembly GCF_024166365.1 of Elephas maximus indicus. Taxonomy (NCBI): domain Eukaryota; kingdom Metazoa; phylum Chordata; class Mammalia; order Proboscidea; family Elephantidae; genus Elephas; species Elephas maximus. The sequence goes on along the minus strand of NC_064819.1, from coordinate 121,789,348 downwards.
CTTTGGTAAACTTTCTGTACAGTAACGTTTTTCATTGAAAATTACTGTTGTCTAGTATAGGAAAATTAATGTTTTGCAACCAAACTTCATAATAGCCCACAACTTCTCTTTGCCCTTGAATGTTTTAGGTGAAATGCTGTTTATTCTTCTCTTTTTTTAAATCTAAATTTATATGAGCAATTTAGATATTTAGTGAAAGCAGTAAAAGAACAACTATAATTAACACAGAGGGCTCATAGTCCCAAACCATTTCCTTTTCTTAGTATCTAACTCTCATTAAGTCTTTTGTCTAGATTACTCATAATTTTAGAAGTTTTTGACTCAGAAATTGTTTCCCATGAGTAATAAAAAATAGATGGCAAGCTGTTCTTAAAAGATTCTTTCTTCTATATGAGTATTAACAGTTTTGAAAGAAACCATCTGGGACGCAGTGATTTTATAAGAAAAGTAAGCTTACTCACATGTTTGAAACTCTGCAGGTCTACCAGGAAGAAACGGGGCAAAGGGGAACCAAGGGTTTGGGTATCCTGGAGAACAAGGCCCTCCTGGTCCCCCAGGTAAAAATTGGCATTTGCTTCTAAGAGTTGCTGTGTATTTTCCTTCAAGAAAATCATTATAAATCCATATCAAATAATTTAAAACCAAGACATTTGTTTACAGTTTCAAGTGTACTATTTAAATTTGCCATGCCTTAGTTTCCTCATTTTTAAAATGGTAATGGTAATGTTATCTGCATTATGCCACTATTGAAAGATTAAATGAGTTGGTATGCATAGCGTGTTTAGAGCAGTGAAAAACAATCATAGTTATGTTTTGATACATTTGCTTTTATTATTAGATTATTATTACCTCATAAGGCTTTGGGGTAGTTTAAATAATTTAATATTGTTTATGTAAAGCACTTAGAAACAATATCTACCATCATAGGTAAGTGATTAATGTTAACATTGTTATGTTAACATGTTTATTAGCAGTGGTTGTAGGAAGTATTTGTATCCTAAAATCTGAATATTTTGTTTTTACAGTGTATTCAGATTTGGGAACAAAAATGAATAATGGAAATAGTAATTTCTACTGCAAATATGGTGCAAAAGTGACTTGTTAGAATTTTAGTTTATATGTCAGCTGCTAAGTTACAGTTAAAAAAAAAAAGCAAAACCAAACCTGCTGCTGTTGAGTTGATTCCAACTCATAGCAACCCTACAGAACAGAGTAGAACTGCCCGGTATGGTTTCCAAGGAAAGTCTGGTGGATTCGAACTGCTGACCTTTTGGTTTGCAGCCATAGCTCTTAACCACTATACTACCAGGGTTTCCAGGAATTTACACTAGTATTGGCAAAAAATATGCTGAAAGGAAGAAATAAGCTTGGGCAACCCACAAACTGGAATATTAGAATGTTAGCTCCATGTCTTAATCAGTAACATGATTGCTATGTATATAGCTTAGTCTAATTTTATAAAAAGGAGTTCTGATGGTGCAATGGTTAAGAGCTTGGCTGCTATCTGAAAAGTTGGCAATTTGAACCCACCTGGTGGCTCCGTGGGTGAAAGACCTGGCATTTGGCTCCCATAAAAATTAGAGTCTAGAAAATCCTATGGGGCATTTCTACTCTGTCACATGGGCCACTACGAATGGAAATCTAGTCAACAGCCCCTAACAACAACAATAATTTTATAAAATTACTGATTATTTTTAGATAGTTCTTTACAAAGCAGCAAGTAGGTAGAATTAGCAAGAGAATGACTCCTTTTTTCACATTAGTGGAAATATGTAAAATTTTTGAGAGTTTTTTTATGCAGTGTAAATTTCTTTCATAATCAGCTATTTCACCATCTAAAGCCAAACTACTTTGTTCAGATATTGTTAATGTCCCATCTTAGGTCCAGAAGGCCCTCCTGGAATAAGCAAAGAAGGTCCTCCGGGAGACAGAGGTATCCCTGGCAAAGATGGAGAGCATGGAAAACCTGGAATCCAAGGGCAACCAGGACCTCCTGGCATCTGTGACCCATCGCTATGTTTTAGTGTAGTTGTTGGAAGAGATCCCTTTAGGAAAGGACCAAATTATTAGTGCCTGATGCCTCATTCAGCAACCTTGAGATGGTGCTTTTCTTTTGTGGTCTTTGCGTCTCAGGAAGATAACCAGCAATAATCCCTTGAAAAGAAACTAAAGTACCTCGGTGTTTTGTTTTTCCTTAAGGAAAAATATGTTAAAGGTCATATATACTGATTTTAAAAGGCTCCTCAAAAATTTGGAGTCTTTGGATTAGTAGCATTAACTAAATCTCAAGGGTTTCTTGTAAGTCCATTGGTTTTAATCAGTTGAATAAAATGAAAAACAATGCCTTTCAGCCAGTCATTTTTAGTCACTGTGAAATGTTTCACATCTAGCCTCCATGTAGTAGAGTATTTGAGTTCAATTTTATGCCTGTGTGAATTTCATGTTTCGTATCTCATAACTCATGCTTCTACATTAGCCAACACATGTATTTGTCATTGGAAATAAAAACAGGGCTGATATTCAGCTGGGATGGACAGTCGCCATGCTGGTGACTTATCCCAGTGTCTGTGCTTATTGGTTAGGGTCTGTGGGCTACGTGTTGTTAAATGTTTTGAATATCACCTCTGACTAAGATTAATGTGTTTCTTATTTTATTTGCTGATTCTAAAATTAGACTAATGATTATGCTAAGAAAGAGTATTAATTACATTGGGAATGGTCAAAAGTATATCACACTATTTAAAATATTTTAGAAGAAAGTGTTTCATTTGTTCCTGATCAGTACACTCAAAGAAAATGCAAGTTCAAAAATAATTTAGTGCTTCATACTTGCTGATTAATTGGAATATTTGTTGTATGCCTTCACTTTCCATTTCACTTATTATATGTGTATGTTCATATATGTTAGTTTTCATTGCAGCAAAGCTCATGGGAATAAGTGCTCTAGATGCAAGGAAAGACAACCCATGAATCCTAGTATGTCTTGATATTTTTAAGCAGACTTTTAAAATATTATGAACAGTCTTTGTGTACTGTACTTAGTGCTTTCATAAGTAACATAATTTGAGATTTCATCTTCTGCCATGCTCTAAATTTTGTTACATGCTTGTTATTCAAACTACAATAAAATTTTGTACAGATGTGATCATAGTGACTTTTTATATTTAATTTTAACTGTTTGCGTATATTAGCCATATCAGTCTTTTATTCAATGGATATAACGTATTAGATTGCTTACCCTATTCTTAAACAACTAGCTCATCTGAAATAATAATTTACAAATTCAGCTGGCATGTTATTCACTTAAACAGGCACAGCGCCTGCTTCCTGGCCCAGACATGGCCATTGACCAATGTTTAGCTAAGTTCACGTACCATTCTACCACTTTGATTAGGACCTTGGAGGAGACTAAAGTCCATGATATTTAGTAACTGAATTAGTCTAAGGTTAATGTCATGTTCTATCGTAAGCAAAGTCCCAAGCATTTCTCTGCTTAGGCCTAATAATCCTACTATTAATAGTACTTATGTCATAGCATTATGAGTATTAAATGAGACGGATCCCAAAAATTAATCAGTGGGGTAAAGTCATACAATTTATCAGAGCCACACAGAAAACATGGGGTTAGCATATCCAGAGGATGAAACATTTAAAAACCTATTAAAAACATTCTATATGTATATAGGAAACCCTGGTGGCGTAGTGGTTAAGTGCTACGGCTGCTAATCAAAAGGTTGGCAGTTTGAATCCGCCAGGTGCTCCTTGGAAACTCTATGGGGCAGTTCTACTCTGTCCTATAGGGTCGCTATGAGTTGGAATCTACTCAATGGCACTGGGTTGGGTTTTTATATGTATATAACTAATGCTGACTAAAGTTAATCTGATTTATTGCTGTTCAGAATGAAACTCTCAGCCTTAAAGATTAAAAATAAATTCTCAGTAGAGGCTGTTTTCGCCAGACACTGATAATCTTGGTATGTTAGGAACAATTTAAAAAAGAAAACCTTGGAAACTATAGTCTTGGGTGCTGTATTTTATCTCCTGGTACTTAAAACTTTACCAGGTAATTGATTTAATTTCCATCATGAAGTTTTCCATTGGAATGGAGCTGGAATGGTTTCTTTCTTTTTTTTTTTTTTTAATTAACTTTTATCTAGCTTCAAGTGAACATTTACAAATCAAGTCAGTCTGTCACATATAAGTTTATATACATCTTACTCCTTACCCCCACTTGCTCTCCCCCTAATGAGTCAGCCCTTCCAGTCTCTCCTTTAGTGAGAATTTTGCCAGCTTCCAACTCTCTCTATCCTCCCATCTTCCCTCCAGACAGGAGATGCCAGCACAGTCTCAAGTGTCCACCTGATATAATTAGCTCACTCTTCTTCAGCATCTCTCTCCTACCCACTGTCCAGTCCCTTTCATGTCTGATGAGTTGTCTTCGGGAATGGTTCCTGTCCTGGGCCAACAGAAGGTTTGGGGACCGTGCCCGCCGGGATTCCTCTAGTCACAGTCAGACCATTAAGTATGGTATTTTTATGAGAATTTGGGGTCTGCATCTCACTGATCTCCTGCTCCCTCAGGGGTTCTCTGTTGTGCTCCCTGTCAGGGCAGTCATCGATTGTGGCCGGGCACCAACTAGTTCTTCTGGTCTCAGGATAATGTAGGTCTCTGGTTCATGTGGCCCTTTCTGTCTCTTGGGCTCTTAGTTGTCCTGTGACCTTGGTGTTCTTCATTCTTCTTTGCTCCAGGTGGGTTGAGACCAATTGATGCATCTTAGATGGCCGCTTGTTAGCATTTAAGACCCCAGACGCCACATTTCAAAGTGGGATGCAGAATGTTTTCATAACAGAATTATTTTGCCAATTGACTTAGAAGTCCCCTTAGAGCATGGTTCCCAAACCCCCGCCCTTGCTCCACTGACCTTTGAAGCATTCATTTTATCCCGGAAACTTCTTTGCTTTTGGTCCAGTCCAATTGGGCTTACCTTCCATGTATTGAGTGTTGTCCTTCCCTTCACCTAAAGCAGTTCTTATCTACTAATTAATCAGTAAAAAACCCTCTCTCTCCCTCCCTCCCCCCGCCCCGTAACCACAAAAGTATGTGTTCTTCTCAGTTTATACTATTTCTCAAGATCTTATAATAGTGGTCTTATACAATATTTGTCCTTTTGCCTCTGACTAATTTCGCTCAGCATAATGCCTTCCAGGTTCCTCCATGTTATGAAATGTTTCACAGATTCGTCACTGTTCTTTATCGATGCGGAGTATTCCATTGTGTGAATATACCACAATTTATTTACCCATTCATCTGTTGACGGACATCTTGGTTGCTTCCAGCTTTTTGCTATTGTAAACAGAGCTGCAGTAAACATGGGTGTGCATGTATCTGTTTGTGTGAAGGCTCTTGTATCTCTAGGGTATATTCCGAGGAGTGGGATTTCTGGGTTGTATGGTAGTTCTATTTCTAACTGTTTAAGACAACGCCAGATAGATTTCCAAAGTGGTTGTACCGTTTTACATTCCCACCAGCAGTGTATAAGAGTTCCAATCTCTCCACAGCCTCTCCAACATTTATTATTTTGTGTTTTTTGGATTAACGCCAGCCTTGTTGGAGTGAGATGGAATCTCATCGTAGTTTTAATTTGCATTTCTCTAATGGCTAATGATCGAGAACATTTTCTCATGTATCTGTTAGCTGCCTGAATATCTTCTTTAGTGAAGTGTGTGTTCATTTCCTTTGCCTACTTCTTGATTGGGTTGTTTGTCTTTTTGTGGTTGAGTTTTGACAGAATCATGTAGATTTTAGAGATCAGGTGCTGGTCGGAGATGTCATAGCTGAAAATTTTTTCCCAGTCTGTAGGTGGTCTTTTTACTCTTTTGGTGAAGTCTTTAGATGAGCATAGGTGTTTGATTTTTAGGAGCTCCCAGTTATCTGGTTTCTCTTTGTCATTTTTGGTAATGTTTTGTATTCTGTTTATTCCTTGTATTAGGGCTCCTAGGGTTGTCCCTATTTTTTCTTCCATGATCTTTATCATTTTAGTCTTTATGTTTAGGTCTTTGATCACTTGGAGTTAGTTTTTGTGCATGGTGTGAGGTATGGGTCCTGTTTCATTTTTTTGCAAATGGGTATCCAGTTATGCCAGCACCATTTGTTAAAAAGACTATCTTTTCCCCAATTAACTGACACTGGGCCTTTGTCAAATATCAGGTGCTCACATGTGGTTGGATTTATATCTGGGTTCTCAATTCTGTTCCACTGGTCTATGTGCCTGTTGTTGTACCAATACCAGGCTGTTTTGACTACTGTGGCTGTATAATAGGTTCTGAAATCAGGTAGAGTGAGGCCTCCCACTTTCTTCTTCTTTTTCAGTAATGCTTTGCTTATCCGAGGCTTCTTTCCCTTCCATATGAAGTTGGTGATTTGTTTCCCTATCACCTTAAAAAATGACATTGGAATTTGGATTGGAAGTACATTGTATGTATAGATGGCTTTTGGTAGAATAGACATTTTTACTATGTTAAGTCTTCCTATCCATGAGCAAAGTATGTTTTTCCACTTAAGTAGGTCCTTTTGAATTTCTTGTAGTAGAGCTTTGTAGTTTTCTTTGTATAGGTCTTTTACATCCTTGGTAAGATTTATTCCTAAGTATTTTATCTTCTTGGGGGCTACTGTGAATGGTATTGATTTGGTGATTTCCTCTTCAATGTTCTTTTTGTTGATGTAGAGGAATCCAAGTGATTTTTGTATGTTTATCTTATAACCTGAGACTCTGCCAAACTCTTCTATTAGTTTCAGTAGTTTTCTGGAGGATTCCTTAGGGTTTTCTGTGTATAAGATCATGTCATCTGCAAATAGAGATAATTTTACTTCCTCCTTGCCAATCTGGATGCCCTTTATTTCTTTGTCTAGCCTAATTGCTCTGGCTAGGACTTCTAGCATGATGTTGAATAAGAGCGGTGATAAAGGGCATCCTTGTCTGGTTCCCGTTCTCAAGGGAAGTGCTTTCAGGTTCTCTCCATTTAGAATGATGTGGGCTGTTGGCTTTGCATAGATGCCCTTTATTATGTTGAGGAATTTTCCTTCAATTCCTACTTTGGTGAGAGTTTTTATCATAAAAGGGTGTTGGACTTTGTCAAATGCCTTTTCTGCATCAATTGATAAGATCATGTGGTTTTTGTCTTTTATTTATGTGATGGATTCCATTAATGGTTTTTCTGATATTAAACCAGCCTTGCATACCTGGTATAAATCCCACTTGGTCGTGGTGAATTATTTTTTTTGATATGTTGTTGAATTCTTTTGGCTAGAATTTTGTTGAGGATTTTTGCATCTATGTTCATGAGGGATATAGGTCTGTAATTTTCTTTTTTTGTAATGTCTTTACCTGGTTTTGGTATCAGGGAGATGGTGGCTTCATAGAATGAGTTGGGTAGTATTCCGTCATTTTCTATGCTTTGAAATACCTTTAGTAGTAGTGGTGTTAACTCTTCTCTGAATGTTTGGTAGAACTCTGCAGTGAAGCCGTCCGGGCCAGGGCTTTTTGTTTTTGGGAGTTTTTTGATTACCGTTTCAATCTCTTTTTTTGTTATGGATCTATTTAGTTGTTCTACTTCTGAATGAGTTAGTTTAGGTAGGTAGTGTTTTTCCAGGAATTCATCCATTTCTTCTAGGTTTGCAAATTTGTTAGAGTACAATTTTTCGTAATAATCTGATATGATTCTTTTAATTTCAGTTGGGTCTGTTGTGATGTGGCCCTTCTCGTTTCTTATTCGGGTTATTTGTTTCCTTTCCTGTATTTCTTTAGTCAGTCTAGCCAATGGTTTATCAATTTTGTTAATTTTTTCAAAGAACCAGGTTTTGGCTTTGTTAATTCTTTCAATTGTTTTTCTGTTCTCTAATTCATTTAGTTCAGCTCTAATTTTTATTATTTGTTTTCTTCTGGTGCCTGATGGATTCTTTTGTTGCTCGCTTTCTATTTGTTCAAGTTGTAGGGACAGTTCTCTGATTTTGGCTCTTTCTTCTTTTTGTATGTGTGCATTTATCGATATAAATTGACCTCGGAGCACTGCTTTTGCTGTGTCCCAGAGTTTTTGATAGGAAGTATTTTCATTCTCATTGCATTCTATGAATTTCCTTATTCCCTCCTTGATGTCTTCTATAACCCAGTCTTTTTTCAGGAGGGTATTGTTCAGTTTCCAAGTATTTGATTTCTTTTCCCTAGTTTTTCTGTTATTGATTTCTAGTTTTATTGCCTTGTGGTCTGAGAAGATGCTTTGTAATATTTCGATGTTTTGGTTTCTGGAAAGGTTTGTTTTATGACCTAATATGTGGTCTATTCTAGAGAAAGTGGAACGGTTTCTTTGTGTGATTCCCCACCAGAAGGTAGTCAAATACATATATACATACAAATATACATACATACATAACAACCAAAAAAACCAACGAATTGCCCTTTGTTCTGACTCACGGTGATCCTATGTCAGAGTAGCAGTCTTAGTACAACATGTTACTGTGCTCTGACTCAGCAACCTTATGTATAACAGAACAAAATGTTGCCCAGTCCTGCACTATCCTCCTGATAACATGTCCAGAGTAAGTGAGACAAAGTCTGTCCATCCTTACTTTTAAGGAGCATTCTGGCTGTGCTTCCTCCAAGACAGATTTGTTCATTCTTTTGGCAGTCCATGGCATATTTGATATTCTTTGCCAGCATCACAATTCACAGACATCTTCTTTGGTGTCCTTATGCATTGCCAGCTTTCACATGCATATGAAGTGATTGAAAATACTATGGCATTGGTCGTGCTCACCTTAGTCCTCAAAGTGACATCTTTGCTTTTTAACACTTAGAAGAGGTTTTTGCAGTAGATTTGCCCAATGCAATATGCACTTTGATTTCTTGAGTGCTGCTTCTGTGGGCATTGATGGTTAGTTCAGAAAGAATGTAATCCTTGGTAACATCACTTCTCCATTTATTATGATGTTTATTAGTTCAGTTGTAAGGATTTTCATTTTATGATCAGATGTAATCCATACTGAAGGCTGTAGTATTTTACCTTTATCAGCAAGTGTTTCAAGTTGTCTTCACTTTTGGCAAGCAAGATTGTGTCATCTGAATATCTCAGGTTATTAATGAGTCTTCCTCAAACCCTGATTCTGTGTTCTTCTTCATACACCTCAGCTTCTCAGATTATTTGTTCAGCATATAGACTGAACAAGTAAGGGGAAAGAACACAATCCTGCCATACACCTTTTTCAACTTTTAAACCATGCAGTATCCCCTTGTTCTCTTCTAATGACTGCAGCATACAAATGAAGATAACCATATTACATTAATCATATAAACTATCATTATATATCTTTCCCATGAATACTTTCTCAGCTGTGTTAAGTATGGTGAGATTCATTTCGTTAAAACTTGATTATTCCAAAGACAAAAAATACAGTTTTTGTAAATTGAACACCTAAACTATGGCTAATGAAGCAGTTTATATTTTGATGTCTTGCCTATTTGCTTCACTTTTTAATGATTCAGATTACCTAATTAAAATGTGTGACTAGGAGCTTTGATTAATTTTTCTGATCAATAGCTTCATTGACAAATGAGAGGCTCTACACTCATTCCTGGTATTCCTCAGTTACAGACTGGTCCATTGACTGGAATTTTAGCTGTGTTGTGCCCAGTTAAGAAAAAATGTCCTCATCTTTTTTTTGTGAAGTTGCAATGAATAATCAAACTACAAGTTACTATAATCCTCGTAGAAAAGGTGGTATGAAAAATTAACAACAGAGTAGCAGCTTGTGACTGAAGCATTGAGAGCCTAATCCTTGAGAACTGTGGGGAAAGATGGGAAACCCAAAAGGAACCTCAAATTGGGAGTTTTTTTCTATAGTTCTAAGGAATAAAAAAAGACCAGGAGTAAACCCATATTTTAGCTAAATTGAGATGCACAGATTTCTTTGTTGGAATACTTTAAAAAACTATCTTTAATACTACAGAGAAAATTTATTTTGCCCCAATCACACTTTTTAAATAAGGAACATTACCATAATAACTCACTAAATTATTACTGGGTTCTACCTTCCCAAGTTCAATTGCCTAATATGCATGCAAAAGCTGTAAAATGAATAAGGAAGACCAAAGAAGAATTGATGCCTTTGAACTTTGGTGTTGGCAAAGAATACTGACTCTACCATGGACTGCCAGAAGAACAAACAAACCTGTCTTGGAAGAAGCACAGCTGAATGCTCCTTGGAAGCAAGGATGGCAAGGCTTTGTCTCACATACTTTGGACATGTTATCAGGAGGGACCAGTGCCTAGAAAAGGACATCATGCTTGGTAAAGGAGAGGGTCAGCTAAAAAGAGGAAGACCCTCAATGAGATAGATTGACACAGTTGTTGCACCAATGAGCTCAAGCATGACAATGATTGTGAGGATGGCACAGGTCCAGGCAGTGTTTTGTTCTGTTGCACATAGGGTCACTATGAGTTGGAACTGCTGACAGCACCTAACAACATCAGAACAACCTTCCCAAGAGTAAGTTTTCACAGTGCAATTTGAATAGATTCCAAAGATCCCACATTGATAATTTTAGATAAAAAATGATAACCTGAAATAGGTGACTAAAGGATCATTCTGAATAAGGCAAAGATAGAATAATGAAAATTATTTTCCATAATGTGTCTCGTTCAGTGACCATTTCAAAATGATATTAAAAATCAAATTTGGAAAATATACCCCTTATTGACATTCAAAGTGAAATTAATTATTAAATAATTCAATTTGCCAGAAAAGAATAAAACAAACCCTGTGACATGTGACCTTGGATGAATTTGGTAACGTCTATAAAGTTTTTTTTTTTTTTTTCCCCATCTAATCTGTAAAATGCAGGGTTTCAATTACAGCATTCTCAACCCTGGCTGTACATTACAATCACCTAAGGAGCTTTTTAAAAAATATCCATACTTGGGCCCCATCCCAGAGGTTCTTGTGGAATTGCTTTGCCTTGTACAAAGGGCTTGAGCCAGAGAACACAGCTCAAATGGAGGTAAACGTAATTCTGTACATCTGAGTTGTAGAAATTTGGTGGCGGGGTGTGAAAGATAGGAGTAGAGGTTTTGGGGGTGAGAAAAAGGATGGAAAGGGAAGGAAGAGATGTTAGAGAATCTGGCAGGATTTTACGGAGAAAATAGCCAGAAGAGATTTACATTTTAGATAAATTAAGCTAGCTGCAGTGAGAATTGAAACTAGGCAAGATTGGAAGTGGAGAAGCTAATTAAATGCCTTTGCAGTGGCACGGAAACCCTGGTGGCATAGTGGTTAAGTGCTACGGCTGCTAACCAAAGGTTTGGCAGTTCGAATCCACCAGGTGCTCCTTGAAAACTCTATGGGGCAGTTCTACTCTGTCCTATAGGGTCGCTATGAGTCGGAATCGACTTGAGGGCACTGGGTTTGGTTTTGCAGTGGCACTGAAGATAATGATGAAGGTAATAGAGGATAAGGTATAGGCAGAAAGCATAGAAAAAAGACCAACAATTTATTAGTTCTACTGAAATCCTGGAGAACTATATTGTGCCCATAGTATCCTTGGTGTCTTGGCCATAGTAAGGGAAACTAGGATAAGATCTAATTTCCTTTTCCCTAGTTAGGTGATAGAAAAACTGGCAAAACAATTTTCTCTGCTGGTTAATAAATAAGTGTACCTAAGTATACAAAGAAGGAAATGCTCCATGATGCATGTTATCTGATGTAAGTTAAAGGTTCAGGCCCTGGTATTGTCTTATAATCACCTTGTGACTATGACTCAGGATCACATGGTCATGAGTTGACCCCAGCCACCACATAGCCAAGCTATTTAAAACTCCAGAACCCATTCTGAAACCTTTTTAACTTGTAATTACATACATGTTCTAGTCACAGTCCCTTCCCCCTTTCTGTAGTCCCACCTATGACAGTGATGAATCGACCTGCTTGACCTTGTGATGATTTTCTTTGTCCTCTACAGTATATAATAGACACTATGACTATGATTCAATGGATTCCTTCAGCCTCTGCACTGGGTACTTGCTGACGGCCTCCCTTGTTTGAATAATTGTCTTTGTCTTGGCTTAATAAAAATCTCTTGATTAAATTTGAGCTTGGGGTCTTTTTTCCCCTACAACAACTCCAACAAGATCAGGGCTTAATTTACATAGTGTGAAATAAATTTATGAGCCAAATGTTTAGGCTTTGCACTTGGGGATTGGACACAAAATGAGCTTGTTTGCAGAAACGAGGGCTGCTTAAGGGCCTCTTGTGAAAACATCAGAGTCAGAGTGAGGATCGCAGTCTGGATTGTGAATGGGAAGATACTCATATCAGGTTTCAGCTGGGGTAAATGTGCTAGTCTGTTGTTTCAAGGTCCAGCTCTGATAGTGACCAAAAGTCCCCACTGAGAGTCAATTTTACCTTAACCTCGAGTCTTATCCACACCAGTCTTTTATTGATTACAACAGTGAGCGTATCTGCTTCTCTTTCTCTCTGATGTTAAAGAATTCAAGGGAAAAAAAATTATTTTACTTATGCTGTGAACCAAAAGGAACATCTGATGGTACAAGCTCTGTGGCCCTTATAACTTCACAGGTATAAGGAAGTGATGGAGAGGTTTTATTTTCCTGATTTGGACACTAAGGTAAAGAGAGCTATGTTTGCCGAGGAGCTGAAAGTTTATGAAACGGGTGTCATCTTGTCTGGAATTCTCAGTAAAGAAAATTAGCTGCTTAAACTAAAAGAATACACTCTAATATACCCAAGTATCTGCAGTGGTTTAAGTTCTAGGAGAAAACGCCTTTTGAAAGACATGAGCCCTTAAGAAAGAAACAGTTAATAGATTTTAGATCAAATCCCAGTAAATGTTAGTGATTGTTATGGATTCAATTGTGTCCCCCCCAAATTTGTGTTATAAATTCTAATCACTAGGCCTGTGGTTCCTTCATGTGTGTGTCAGTTTGTCATACTGTGGGGCTTGTGTGTTGCTGTGACGCTGGAAGCTATGCCACTGGTATTCACATACCAACACGGCCACCCATGGCAGACAGGTTTCAGCTGAGATTCCAGACTAAGACAGACTAGGAAGAAAGACCCAGCAGGCTACTTCTGAAAAGAATTAGCTGATGAAAACGTTATGAACAGCAGTGGAGCATTGTCTGATATAGTACCAGAAGATGAGTCCCCTAGGTTGAAAGGCACTCAAAAGATAGCTGGGGAAGAGCTGTCTTCTCAAAGTAAAGTCAACTTTAATGACATGGTTGGAGTCAAGCTTTCGGGACCTTCATTTGCTGATGTAGCACAACTCAAAATGAGAAGAACCAGCCGCAAACATCCATAAGTAATCGGAAAATGGAATGTACAAAGTATGAATCTAGGAAAATTGGAAATCCTCAAAAAGGAAATGCAATGCATAAACATCGATATCCTAGGCATTAGTGAGCTGAAATGGATGATACTGGCCACTAGGAATTGGGCAATTGTATGGGCTACTATGCCGGGAATGACAACTTGAAGAGGAATGGCATTGCATTCACCTTCAAAAAGAACATTTCAAGATCTATCCTGAAGGACAACTCTGTCAGTGATGGAATAATACCCACATGCCTACAAGGAAGAGAAGTTAATACGACTATTATTCAAATTTACCCACCAAGTACTAAGGCCAAAGATGAAGAAATTGAAGATTTTTACCAGGCCTGCAGTCTGAAATCGATCGAACATGTGATCAGGATGCACTGATAATTACTGGTGATTGGAATGCAAAAGTTGGAAACACAGAAGAAGGGTTGGTGTTCGAAAATATGGCCTTGGTGATAGAAATGACGCTGGACATTGCATGATAGAATTTTGCAGGAATATAAACTTCTTCATTGCAAATACCTTTTTTCACCAACATAAACGGTGACTATATACACATGGACCTCACTGGGTGGAGTACACAGGAATCAAATCAACTACATTTGTAGAAAGGGAAGATGGAAAAGCTAAATATCATCAGTCAGAATACGGCCGACTGTGGAACAGACCATCAATTGTCCATATGCAAGTTCAAGTTGAAACAGAAGAAAATTAGAACAAGCCCACAAGAAGCAAAGTACAATCTTGAGTGTATCTCACCTGAATTTAGAGACCATCTCAAGGATAGATTTGATGCACTGAACACTAAGACTGAAGAAAACCAGACCAGTTGTGGAATGACGACAAGGACATCATACTTGAAGAAAGCAAGAGGTCATTAAAAAGACAGGAAAGAAAGAAAAGACCAAAATGGATGTCAGAAGAGACTCTGAAACTTGCTCTTGAACGTTGAGCAGCTAAAGCAAAAGGAAGAAAAGATGAAGTAAAAGAACTGAACAGAAGATTTCAAATGGGCGCTTGAGAAGACAAAGCAGAGTATTATAATGGCATGTGCAAAGAGCTGGAGATAGAAAACCAAAAGGAAAGAACACACTCAACGTTTCTCAAGTTGAAAGAACTGAGGAAAAAATTCAAGCCTCGAGTTGCAATAGTGAAGGATTCTATGAGGAAAATATCAAATGACGCAGGAAGCATCAAAAGAAGATGGAAGGGGGCGGAGCCAAGATGGCGGACTAGGCAGACGCTACCTCGGATCCCTCTTACAACAAAGACACGGAAAAACAAGTGAATCGATCACATACATAACAATCTACAAACCCTGAACAACAAACACAGATTTAGAGACGGAGAATGAACTAATACGGGGAAGCAGCGATTGTTTCCAGAGCCTGGAGCCAGCGTACCAGTCAGGTATGGCACAAGCACAGAGAGCTGCTCCACCCCCCTGAACTAACCCCGGGAGCGAGACCAGCCGGTTCCATGGGCGGCGTGACACGCAGCCGGTAGGAGAAGTCCCCGGGAGGCAGTGACTGGTCTTGGAGCAGAAAGAGCAGCGTCCCAGCCGGAGAACCGTCCCGCCGGGATTTGGACTGGACGCAGGTACGGCATAAACACAGAGAGCTGCTCCACCCCCCTGAACTAACCCCGGGAGGGGGCCAGCCGGGTTGTGCGGGTGGCGTGGGACGCAGCCGGTAGAAGTCCCCGGGAGGCAGCGACTGGTATTGGAGCGGGGAGAACAGCGTCCCAGCCGGGACACTGGGTCACGGCACAAGCACGGGGAGCTGCTCCACCCATCTGAACTAACCCCGGGAGAGGGCCCACCTGGTTCGCGGGGGCGGTAGGGCCACGCAGCTGGAGGGACGAGAAGTCCCCGGGAGGCAGCGACTGATTTTGGAGTCGAGAGTGCACCATCCCAGTAGGGGAGCCTTGACGTTGGGCGTGGGGCTAGAAGCGGAGGATCTGACTGTGACTCCAGCGGGCCAGACCCCCCGGGGGCAATCTCCACACAGCCAGCACACATAGGCGACGTGCCTGCGGGAATCTCAGATATAATAGTCATTCCAAGCAAGACAAGCAACTCTGGCTATATTCTGAGGTGCTACTCTCCTATCTCTCTGTTCCCTCCCCCACCCTCCCCAGGCGGCTTCATTAACATCCGAATAGCCTGAGCCAGAGGGAGAACTCTGATAGGGGTCTGACTGCATTTTTTTTTTAGCGGATTTTCTGGAAAAACTAGTTTCCCACTGATGGCTCGGAGACAACAATCCATATCAAACCACTTAAAGAAGCAGACCATGACAGCTTCTCCAACCCCCCAAACAAAAGAATCAAAATCTTTCCCAAATGAAGATACAATCCTGGAATTATCAGATACAGAATATAAAAAACTAATTTACAGAAAGCTTAAAGATATCACAAATGAAATTAGGATAACTGCAGAAAAAGCCAAGGAACACACCGATAAAACTGTTGAAGAACTCAAAAAGATTATTCAAGAACATAGTGGAAAAATTAATAAGTTGCAAGAATCCATAGAGAGACAACATGTAGAAATCCAAAAGACTAACAATAAAATTACAGAATTAGACAACGCACTAGGAAGTCAGAGGAGCAGACTCGAGCAATTAGAATGCAGACTGGGACATCTGGAGAACCAGGGAATCAACACCAACATAGCTGAAAAAAAATCAGATAAAAGAATTAAAAAAAATGAAGAAACCCTAAGAATCATGTGGGACTCTATCAAGAAGGATAACCTGCAGATGATTGGAGTCCCAGAACAGGGAGGGGGGACAGAAAACACAGAGAAAATAGTTGAAGAACTCCTGACAGAAAACTTCCCTGACATCATGAAAGACGAAAGGATACCTATCCAAGACGCTCATCGAACCCCATTTAAGATTGATCCAAAAAGAAAAACACCAAGACATATTATCATCAAACTCACCAAAACCAAAGATAAACAGAAAATTTTAAAAGCAGCCAGGGAGAAAAGAATGGTTTCCTTCATGGGAGAATCAATAAGAATAAGTTCAGACTACTCAGCAGAAACCATGCAGGCAAGAAGGGAATGGGACGACATATAGAGAACACTGAAGGAGAAAAACTGCCAGCCAAGGATCATATATCCAGCAAAACTCTCTCTGAAATATGAAAGCGAAATTAAGATATTTACAGACAAACACAAGTTTAGAGAATTTGCAAAAACCAAACCAAAGCTACAAGAAATACTAAAGGATACTGTTTGGTCAGAGAACCAATAATATCAGATATCAGCACAACACAAGATCACAAAACAGAATGTCCTGATATCAACTCAAATAGGGAAATCACAAAAACAAATTAAGATTAAATAAAAAAAAAAATACACATAACAGGGAATCATGGAAGTCAATAGGTAAAAGATCGCAATAATCAAAAAGAGGGACTAAATACAGGAGGCATTGAACTGCCATATGGAGAGTGATACAAGGCGATATAGAACAATACAAGTTAGGTTTTTACTTAGAAAAATAGGGGTAAATAATAAGGTAACCACAAAAAGGTATAACAACTCTATAACTCAAGATCAAAGCCAAGAAAAACGTAACGACTCAACTAACATAAAGTCAAACACTATGAAAATGAGGATCTCACAATTTACTAAGAAAAACGCCTCAGCACAAAAAAGTATGCGGAAAAATGAAATTGTCAACAACACACATAAAAATGCATCAAAATGACAGCACCAAAAACTTATTTATCTATAATTACCCTGAATGTAAATGGACTAAATGCACCAATAAAGAGACAGAGAGTCACAGACTGGATAAAGAAACAGGATCCATCTATATGCTGCCTACAAGAGACACACCTTAGACTTAGAGACACAAACAAACTAAAACTCAAAGGATGGAAAAAAGTATATCAAGCAAACAATAAGCAAAAAAGAAGAGGAGTAGCAATATTAATTTCTGACAAAATAGACTTTAGACTTAAATCCACCACAAAGGATAAAGAAGGACACTATATAATGATAAAAGGGACAATTGATCAGGAAGACATAACCATATTAAATATTTATGCACCCAATGACAGGGCTGCAAGATACATAAATCAAATTTTAACAGAATTGAAAAGTGAGATAGATACCTCCACAATTATAGTAGGAGACTTCAACACACCACTTTCGGAGAAGGACAGGACATCCAGTAAGAAGCTCAATAGAGACACGGAAGATCTAATTACAACAATCAACCAACTTGACCTCATTGACTTATACAGAACTCTCCACCCAACTGCTGCAAAATATACTTTTTTTTCTAGCGCACATGGAACATTCTCTAGAATAGACCACATATTAGGTCATAAAACAAACCTTTGCAGAGTCCAAAACATCGAAATATTACAAAGCATCTTCTCAGACCACAAGGCAATAAAACTAGAGATCAATAACAGAAAAACTAGGGAAAAGAAATCAAATACTTGGAAAATAAACAATACCCTCCTGAAGAAAGACTGGGTTATAGAAGACATCAAGGAGGGAATAAAGAAATTCATAGAAAGCAACGAGAATGAAAATACTTCCTATCAAAACCTCTGGGACACAGCAAAAGCAGTGCTCAGAGGCCAATTTATATCGATAAATGCACACATACAAAAAGAAGAAAGAGCCAAAATCAGAGAACTGTCCCTACAACTTGAACAAATAGAAACTGAGCAACAAAAGAATCCATCAGGCACCAGAAGAAAACAAATAATAAAAATTAGAGCTGAACTAAATGAATTAGAGAACAGAAAAACAATTGAAAGAATTAACAAAGCCAGAAGCTGGTTCTTTGAAAAATTAACAAAATTGATAAACCATTGGCTAGACTGACTAAAGAAATACAGGAAAGGAAACAAATAACCTGAATAAGAAACGAGAAGGACCACATCACAACAGAACCAAATGAAATTAAAAGAATCATTTCAGATTATTATGAAAAATTGTACTCTAACAAATTTGAAAACCTAGAAGAAATGGATGAATTCCTGGAAAAACACTACCTACCTAAACTAACACATTCAGAAGTAGAACAACTAAATAGACCCATAACAAAAAAAGAGATTGAAAAGGTAATCAAAAAACTCCCAACAAAAAAAAGCCCTGGCCCGGACAGCTTCACTGCAGAGTTCTACCAAACTTTCAGAGAAGAGTTAACACCACTACTTCTGAAGGTATTCCAAAGCATAGAAAATGACGGAATACTACCCAACTCATTCTATGAAGCCACCATCTCCCTGATACCAAAACCAGGTAAAGACATTACAAAAAAAGAAAATTATAGACCTATATCCCTCATGAACATAGATGCAAAAATCCTCAACAAAATTCTAGCCAATAGAATCCAACAACACATCAAAAAAATAATTCACCCTGATCAAGTGGGATTTATACCAGGTATGCAAGGCTGGTTTAATATCAGAAAAACCATTAATGGAATCCATCACATAAATAAGACAAAAACCACATGATCTTATCAATTGATGCAGAAAAGGCATTTGACAAAGTCCAACACCCATTTATGATAAAAACTCTCACCAAAATAGGAACTGAAGGAAAATTCCTCAACATAATAAAGGGCATCTATACAAAGCCAACAGCCAACATCACTCTAAATGGAGAGAGCCTGAAAGCATTTCCCTTGAGAACGGAAACCAGACAAGGATGCCCTTTATCACCGCTCTTATTCAACATTGTGCTAGAAGTCCTAGCCAGGGCAATTAGGCTAGACAAAGAAATAAAAGGTATCCGGATTGGCAAGGAAGAAGTAAAGTTATCACTATTTGCAGATGACATGATTATATACACAGAAAACCCTAAGGAATCCTCCAGAAAACTACTGAAACTAACAGAAGAGTTTGGCAGAGTCTCAGGTTATAAAATAAACATACAAAAATCACTTGGATTCCTCTACATCAACAAAAAGAACACCGAAGAGGAAATAACCAAATCAATACCATTCACAGTAGCCCCCTAGAAGATAAGATACTTAGGAATAAATCTTACCAAGGATGTGAAAGACCCATACAAAGAAAACTACAAAGCTCTACTACAAGAAATTCAAAAGGACATACTTAAGTGGAAAAACATACCGTGCTCATGGATAGGAAGACTTAACATAGTAAAAATGTCTATTCTACCAAAAGCCATCTATACATTTAACGCACTTCCGATCCAAATTCCAATGTCATATTTTAAGGGGATAGAGAAACAAATCACCAATTTCATATGGAAGGGAAAAAAGCCCCGGATAAGCAAAGCACTACTGAAAAAGAAGAAGAAAGTGGGAGGCCTCACTTTACCTGACTTCAGAACCTATTATACAGCCACAGTAGTCAAAACAGCCTGGTACTGGTACAACAACAGGCACATAGACCAATGGAACAGAATTGAGAACCCAGACATAGATCCATCCACGTATGAGCAGCTGATATTTGACAAAGGACCAGTGTCAATTAATTGGGGAAAAGATAGCCTTTTTAACAAATGCTGCTGGCATAACTGGATACCCATTTGCAAAAAAAATGAAACAGGACCCATACCTCACACCATGCACAAAAACTAACTCCAAGTGGATCAAAGACCTAAACATAAAGACTAAAACGATAAAGATCATGGAAGAAAAAATTGGGACAACCCTAGGAGCCCTAATACAAGGTATAAACAGAATACAAAACATTACCAAAAATGATGAAGAGAAACCCGATAACTGGGAGCTCCTAAAAATCAAACACCTATGCTCATCTAAAGACTTCTCCAAAAGAGTAAAAAGACCACCTACAGATTGGGAAAGAATTTTCAGCTATGACATCTCCGACCAGCGTCTGATCTCTAAAATCTACATGATTCTGTCAAAACTCAACCACAAAAAGACAAACAACCCAATCAAGAAGTGGGCAAAGGATATGAACACACATTTCACTAAAGAAGATATTCAGGCAGCCAACAGATACATGAGAAAATGCTCTCGATCATTAGCCATTAGAGAAATGCAAATTAAAACTACGATGAGATTCCATCTCACACCAGCAAGGCTGGCATTAATCCAAAAACACAAAATAATAAATGTTGGAGAGACTGCGGAGAGATTGGAACTCTCATACACTGCTGATGGGAATGTAAAATGGTAAACCACTTTGGAAATCTATCTGGCGTTATCTTAAACAGTTAAAAATAGAACTACCATACAACCCAGAAATCCCACTCCTGGGAATATACCCTAGAGATACAAGAGCCTTCATACAAACAGATATATGCACACCCATGTTTATTGCAGCTCTGTTTACAATAGCAAAAAGTTGGAAGCAACCAAGGTGTCCATCAACGGATGAATGGGTAAATAAATTGTGGTGTATTCACACAATGGAATACTACGCATCGATTAAGAACAGTGACGAATCTGTGAAACATTTCATAACATGGAGGAACCTGGAAGGCATTATGCTGAGCGAAATGAGTCAGAGGCAAAAGGACAAATATTGTATAAGACCACTATTATAAGATCTTGAGAAATAGTAAACCTGAGAAGAACACATACGTTTGTGGTTACGAGGGGGGGAGGGAGGGCGGGTGGGAGAGGGTTTTTTTATTGATTAATCAGTAGATAAGAACTGCTTTAGGTGAAGGGAAAGACAACACTCAATACATGGAAGGTCAGCTCAATTGGACTGGACCAAAAGCAAAGAAGTTTCCGGGATAAAATGAATGCTTCAAAGGTCAGCGGAGCAAGGGCGGGGGTCTGGGGAACATGGTTTGCGGGGACTTCTAAGTCAATTGGCAAAATAATTCTATTATGAAATCATTCTGCATCCCACTTTGAAATGTGGCGTCTGGGGTCTTAAATGCTAATAAGCAGCCATCTAAGATGCATCAATTGGTCTCAACCCACCTGGAGCAAAGGAGAATGAAGAACACCAAGGCCACACGACAACTAAGAGCCCAAGAGACAGAAAGGGCCACAGGAACCAGAGACCTACATCATCCTGAGACCAGAAGAACTAGTTGGTGCCTGGCCACAATCGATGACTGCCCTGTCAGGGAGCACAGCAGAGGACCCCTGAGGGAGCAGGAGATCAGTGGGATACAGACCCAAATTCTCATAAAAAGACCAAACTTAATGGTCTGACTGAGACTTGAGGAATCCCGGCGGCCATGCTCCCCAGACCTTCTGTTGGCACAGGACAGGAACCACCCCTGAAGACAACTCATCAGACATGAAAGGGACTGGTCAGTGGGTGGGAGAGAGACGCTGATGAAGAGTGAGCTAATTATATCAGGTGGACACTTGAGATTGTGTTGGCAACTCTTGTCTGGAGAGGGGATAGGAGGATAGAGAGAGAGGGAAGCTGGCAAAATTGTCAAGAAAGGAGAGACTGAAAGGGCTGACTCAAGAGGGGGAGAGCAAGTGGGAGTAGGGAGTGAGATGTATGTAAACTTATATGTGACAGACTGATTGGATTTGTAAACGTTCACTTGAAGCTTAATAAAAGTTATTAAAAAAAAAAAAAAGAAGATGGAAGGAATACACAGAGTCATTATACCGAGAATAATTGGTCAACATTCAACCATTTCAAAAGTTAGCATATGATCAGGAACTGATGGTACTGAAGGAAGAAGTCCAAGCTGCACTGAAAGCATTGGCAAAAACAAGGCTCCAGGAATTGATGGAGTATCAATTGAAATGTTTCAACAAACTGATGCAGTGCTGGAAGTGCTCACTCATCTATGCCAAGAAATTTGGAAGACAGCTACCTGGCCAACCGACTGGAAGAGATCCTTATTTATGCCTATTTCCAAGAAAGGTGATGCAACTGAGTGTAGAAATTATCAAACATTAATATCACACACAAGCAAAATTTTGCTGAAGATCTTTCAAAAGTGGCTGCAGCAGTATATTGACAGGCAACTGCCAGAAATCCAGGCCGGATTCAGAAGAGAACGTGGAACTAGGGGTATCATTGCTGATGTCAGATGGATCCTGGCTTAAAGCAGAGAACACCAGGAGGATGTTCACCTGTGTTTTGTGGGCTCAGCAAAGGCGTTCAACTGTGTGGACCATAACAAATTATAGATAACATTGCGAAGAATGGAAATTCCGGAACACTTAACTGTGTTCATTCGGAACCTGTGATCAAAAGGCAGTTGTTCGGATAGAACAAGGGGATACTGTGTGGTTTAAAGTCAGGAAAGGTGTGTGTCAGGGTTTCATCATACCTACTCAATCTCTGTGCTGAGCAAATAGTCCAAGAAGCTGAACTATATGAAGAAGAATGGGGCATCAGGATTGGAGGAAGACTCATTAACAATCTGCCTTATGCAGATGACACAGCCTTGCTTGCTGAAAGTGAAGAGGACTTGAAGAACTTACTGAGGAAGATCAAAGATTACAGTCTTCAGTATGGATTACACCTCAACCTAAAGAAAACAAAAATCCTAACAACTGGATCAATAAGCAATATCATGATAAATGGAGAAAAGATTAAAGTTGTCAAGGATTTCACCTTACTTTTTTCTACAATCAATACCCATGGAAGCAGCAGTTAAGAAATCAAAAAACGCATTGCATTGGGCAAATCTGCTGCAAAGGACCTCTTTAAATTTTTTTTTTTTTTAATTTTGTGGTGCTTACTGGGGTCCTTCTAGTCTCAGTCAGACCATTAAGTCTAGTCTTTTTATGAGAATTTGGGGTCTGCATCCCACTGCTGTCCTGCTCCCTCAGGGGTTCCCTGTCAGGGCAGTCATCGGTTGTAGCCTGGCACCATCTAGTTCTTCTGGTCTCAGGTTGATGTAGTCTCTGGTTATGTGGCCCTTTCTGACTCTTGGGATCAAAATTATCTTGTGTTTTGGTGTTCTTCATTCTCCTTTGCTCCAGGTGGGTTGAGACCAATTGATGCATCTTACATGGCTGCTTGCTAGCTTTTAAGACCCCTGAAGCCACTCTCCGAAGTGGGGTGCAGAATGTTTTCTTAACAGATTTTATTATGCCTTGGTCCCCAAACCCCTGCCCCTGCTAAACTGGCCTTTGAATCTTTCAGTTTATTCAGGAAACTTCTTTGCTTTTGATTTAGTCCAGTTGTGCTGACCTTTCCTGTATTGTGTGCAGTCTTTCCCTTCACCTAAAGTAGTTCTTATCTACTACCTAATTAGTGAATACCCCTCTCCCTCCCTCCCTCCATCCCACACTCTTAAAAATCAAAGAATATTTCCTTCTCTGTTTAAACTATTTCTTGTGTTTCATAATAGTGGTCTTATACAATATTTGTCCTTTTGCATCTGACTAATTTCACTCAGCATAATGCCTTCCAGATTCCTCCATGTTATGAAATGTCTCACAGATTCATCACTGTTCTTTATTGATGTGTAGTATGCCATTGTGTGAATATACCATAATTTATTCATTCATCCGTTGATGGGCACCTTGGTTGCTTCCATCTTTTGCTATTGTAAACAGTGCTGCAATGAACATGGGTGTGCATATATCTGTTCATGTAAAGGCTCTTATTTCTCTAGGGTATATTCCAAGGAGTGGCTATTACTGGGTCGTATGGTAGTTCTACTTCTAGCTTTTTAAGGAAGCACCAGATCGATTTCCAAAGTGGCTGTACCATTTTACATTCCTACCCGCAGTATATAAGTGTTCCAGTCTCTCCTCAACCTCTCCAGCATTTATTATTTTGTGTTTTTTGGATTAATGCCAGCCTTGTTGGAGTGACATGGAATCTCATTATAGTTTTGATTTGCATTTCTCTAATGGCTAATGATCGTGAGCATTTCCTCGTGTATCTGTTAGCTACCTGAATGTCTTCTTTACTGATGTGTCTGTTCATATCTTTTGCTCATTTTTTAATTGGGTTATTTGTCTTTTTGTAGTTGAGTTTTTGCAGTATCACGTAGTTTTTAGAGATCAGGTGCTGATCAGAAATGTCATAGCTAAAAACTTTTTCCCAGTCCATAGGTAATCTTTTTACTTTTTGCTGAAGTCTTTGGATGAGCATAGGTGTTTGATTTTTAGGAGCTCCCGTTATCGAGTTTTTCTTCTGGATTGTTTGTAATGTTTTGTGTACTGTTTATGCCATGTATTAGGGCTCCAAACGTTGTCTCTATTTTTTTTCCCATGATCTTTATTGTTTTAGATTTTATATTTAGGTCTTTGATCCATTTTGAGTTCGTTTTTGTTCATGGTATAAGGTCTGGATCTTGTTTCATTTTTTTTGCAGATGGATATCCAGTTACGCCAGCACCATGTGTTACAAAGACAGTCTTTTCCCCACTTAACTGATATGGGACCTTTGTCAAATAACAACTGCTCATATATGGATGGATTTATGTCTGGATTCTCAATTCTGTTCCAATGGTGTATGTATCTGTTGTTGTACCAGTACCAGGCTATTTTGACTACTATGGAGGTACAACAGGCTCTAAAATCAGGTAGAGTGAGGCCTCCCACTTTGTTGTTCTTTTTTCACTAATGCTTTACTTATCCGGGGCCTCTTTCCCTTCCACATGAAGTTGGTGATTTGTTTCTCCATCTCATTAAAGAATGTCATTGGAATTTGGATCGGAATTGCATTAAATGTATAGATTGCTTTGGGTAGAATAGGCATTTTTACAATGTTAATTCTTCCTATTCTTGAGCAAGGTATGTTTTTCCACTTACGTAGGTCTCTCTTGGTTTTTTGCAGAAGTGTACTGTAGTTTTCTTTGTATAAGTCTTTTATACCTCTGGTAAGATTTGTTCCTAATTATTTTATCTTCTTGGGGGCTACTGTAAATGGTATTAATTTGGTGATTTCCTCTTTGATGTTCTTTTTATTGGTGTAGAGGAATCCAAGTGATTTTTGTATGTTTATCTTGTGTCCTGATACTCTGCTGAACTCTTCTATTAGTTTCAGTAGCTTTCTGGAGGACTCTTTAGGGTTTTCTGTGTAGAAGATCATGTCATCTGCAAATAGCTACTTTTACTTCTTCCTTACCAATCTGGATGCCCTTTATTTCTTTATCTAGCCTAATTGCTCTGGCTAGGAACTCCAGCCCACTGTTGAATAAAAAAAATAAGAGTGGTGATAAAGGGCATCCTTGTCTGATTCCCGATCTCATGGGGAATGCTTTCAGGCTCTCTCCATTTAGGATGATGTTGGCTGTTGGCTTTGTATAGATGCCTTTTATTCTGTTGAGGAATTTTCCTTCTATTCCTCTTTTGCTGTGAGTTTTTATCATGAATGGGTGTTGAACTTTGTCAAATGCCTTTTCTGCCTCAATTGATAAAATCGTGTGATTCTTGTCTTTTGTTTTATTTATATGATGGATTACATTAATTGTTTTTCTAATGTTGAACCATCCCTGCATACCTGGTATAAATCCTCTCTTTAAAGTTTTGGAAAGCAAAGATGTCGCCTTGAAGACTAAGGTAAGCCTTAGCCATGCCATGGTATTTTCAATTGCTTCATATGCATGTGAAAGCTGGACAATGAATAAGTAGAGAGAAGAAGCATTGATGCCTTTGAATTGTGGTGTTGGTGAAGAATATTGAACATGCCATGGACTGCCAAAAGAATGAACATATCTATCTTGGAATAAGTACAAGCATGCTCCTTAGAAGCAAGGATGGTGAAACTGTGTCTTATATACTTTGGCCATGTTGTTAAAAAAAGGAGGGATCAATTCCTGGAGAAAGACACCATGCTTGGTATAATACAGGGTCAGTGGAAATGAAGAAGACCCTCAGTGAGATGAATTGACACAGTGGCTGCAACAATGTGCTCAAGTGTAACAACAATTGGTAGCATGGAGCAGGAGTGGGTAGTGTTTCGTTCTGTCAATAGAGTTGCAATGAGTTGGAACTGACTTGACTCGATGGCAACTAACAACAACAAGAACAGACCTGTGGTTATAATCCCATTTGAGAATGTGCTTTCTTTGTTATGTTAAAGAAGCAGTATTAGTGTAGGGTAGGGTGTGTCTTAAACCAATCACTTTTTGCAGTATAAAAACAGCAGATCTGGTGCAGAAAAAGCAAACAGAGATGAAGGAAGATAGATGCCATACCTCATGAAGATCACCAAGAAACCAAAGAATAGACGCTGAAAAGACACAAAGACCTTCCCCCAGAGCTGACAGAGAGAGAGAGAAAGAGAGAGAGAGATACCCTAGAGCCTGCAGTTTGAATTCAGACTTCTAACCTCCTAAACTGTGAGAAAATAAATTTCTGTTTGTTAAAGTCATCTGCTTGTGGTATTTCTGTCATAGCAGTACTAGATAACTAAGACTGGTTCCTTGGAGGAATGCAAAACCTAACTTAGGTGTGATTTTTCCTTGCTTTTTTTTTTTAGGCTGAAGTGGTAAGATTAAGGGGTTTGGAGGGTATAGGAGAAAGTGAGGAGCTGTGAGTAGGATTGGATTTAGAGGAAATTTTATTCAAAACTGTGGGGTTTTGGTTTGTTTTTTCCTCAACTGTGAACTTTCCTAGGGAGCTTGCAGCAACAAACTAGAATTCATACCTTCATATCTTTTTTTTTTTTTTTTTATCCTGCCTAGAATGTGGGCATGAAGCCTGGAGCTGTGCCAGCCATCTTATAACCATGAGGGAAAGATGAAGAGAATCTCAGGGATATTGCTCTAACATCATTGATCTATTGAATCGACTTGTTCATTTGTGTTATTCATGTGTTCTGTTACTTGTGGCAGAAAGCATCCCTAACTGAGAGATACCCTCTGACTTTCTTCTTTTTGGACTCCATTTTCCAGGTGAAGGCACTGAGAGCCTCTAAGAGGAGAGGGCCTGGGTGAGAGGATGGAGGGCGAGGAAATGCTGGCTGTTCACACAGCACTAACCCTTTGATCTAGCCATTTTTAGAAGCAACTTTCAGTTCTCACTGACACCAGGGGCCTCATTGCAGCCTGTGGGTTAGGATTGAAAGCTCAACTTTATAACTTTTATAAATCTTGGCATTAACTGTAGGTAGTATGTAAATTTTATGATTTTTACATATTAAAGAAATGGTGCAGAGCTTACATGTTTGTGTAGGAGTCAGGGGCACATCCTTCTGTCTCCAAACCTAAATCCTTCTGTCTCCAAAGAGACATATTTCATCACATTTTCCTCTTTATGGGAACAAAAAACTTCTCAAGTTTTTATAAGCCTTTTTACTTCCTTGTTTAAGTAACTCCCTCTATTTCTCTTCATGGTCATTAGTGATAACAATCCTTAAAATAAGCTAAGTTCTGAACATGGCTTTAAGAATTATTAGAAAAGGGAGGAGCTTGGGCAACAATGTCCAAGTCATGTCCAACTCACATGCTAGTATTTTATGGTAGCCCCACAGATCCCTTCTGGAAACTTCTTTCTCTGACAATAAAACAGAGAACTCTGTTTAGAAACAGTAAAACAGAAATATTTCTAGATCTAAGGAGTAAGAATGGTATTTTATAACTCATTTTACATGACAACTAAAGAAGTAATAGGAACTAAGAAATTCAGGAGTTTTAGGTATAATTTCAGAAATACATTCAGAAATGTATTTCTTTTTCTCAAAAATTATTAAATTTTTGTACTAGAAATAATTAATTGGACAATTGAGCCTTTGAAAATTTCTCAGTGCTTTGAGAATAAAAAATGATTACTTGGTCCCTTCACAATCGAGGGATAGAGGGAAAGGAGATGTTTGGTAGGAAGTGGGTCACTGGAAAGAACACATCATCAAGGGTAGCTTGGAAGAGGCTTTATTGTGGTCAGGAAGTGTACTCCACATATTCTGCAGAAAAGAACCAGTGGGAAGATAGAACGGTAGTAATTGGGGCTGGGATGGTCTTGCTATGGAGAAGCGACTTTCGTGATAGCAGTGAACTCATATATATTCAAAGATGAACCCTCCTTATGCCCACATGAAGAGAAAAAGATAAAATATAGTTAATTATTCCACCCATGTTTTGCTTCTATACATATGGGTTCAGGGAAACAAAGAACCTAGTTAAAAAACAAAAAGAAAAAGAAACAAACAGAAAACAAAACGGGAATAGTGGAGAATAAGGGGGAGAGAGTGTAATGTCTGAAGATTGCTTTTATCATAAATCTATGAGTTAACTTACCATTTTTAGATGTAAAATGTTAATGCTAATCAGCATTTTGTTTGTGCAAACAAGTAATGCAGAAGAAAAAGAAAGTCTGTGGTTAAAGATGGTATTCGTTCTGAATTTATTTTCTTTAAAATTTTAGAAACTAGTACTTTTTTTTTCTCTTTTATTTCCAATCTGCCCAGAGATTTCATTGATTAAAAAATAAATATATAACTCATTTCAAGCAAATTTACTTTTTGTTTTCAGATTCTCTAAATTTAAGTGACAGCAGCTCTTCTGGCTTTCATTTAATTGACAAACTCTTCTTCATGCCTTATCAAGAAATGGGAAGCAGGGAAGATCTTTTTAAGTCTTCATAGGAATAAGTGGTACCCACATAGGAAAAAAGGGGGAAAAGAACAGCTGATTCTGATTAGCTTTATGCCACATCATATCCTGATTCTGTGGTTCATCTTAAGGCAAAGTAGTTAAAATTTTAGAGGCATCCACTCACATAAGAAATGATCAGTGTCTTCAATAACACCCAGAGAGTAAAATAGATAAATGCTGCTGTCTGTCCACGTGATATGTTAATGGTCCTAGGCAGGTTTATAGAGGTCCCGGGAGCCAAGAGAAGAAAAAGGGACTGTCTATTGAGCTGTGTCAAAGGGAACAGTTACATTAGAATGCCAGAGAAGCATTAGTAACAACAGCGACAATTGATGCAGTGACTTCGAAAACATTTCTTCTTTAGTATCCATAGCTTTGCAATAGAATTTTCATTTTATAACTGAAAACCCTAAGCCTCACACAACTAGACAGTGATGCATACAGAACTGAAACCCAGCTCAAAGCCTGTATTCTGTCTTGATAAAACTAAAATGTACTGTCTGTATTGCCCATGTTGCAGTACAATATTTATTTGGTGGCTGGAGACCAAATAGCCATTTTATGGCTCCAGGAGATGGATTGACCCCATGGCTGCCGCAATGGGCTCGAGCATAACAAAGATTGTGAGGATGGTGCAGGGCCGGGCAGTGTTTAGTCCTGTTGTATGCAGGGTCGCTATACGTTGGAACCGATTTGACAGCACCTAACAACAACAACATGGCTATGCTTATGTTGTAGATTGAATTGTGTCCCCCTAAAATGTGTGCTGTAAATCCTAAACTGTATGCCTGTGGTTATAATCCCATTTAGGATTGGGTTGCCCTTGTTATGTTAATGAAAGAGGATTAGTGTAGGGTGTGTCTTAAATCAATCTCTTGAGATATAAACCAAACTGATTAGGCAGAGACTGGGAAACAGAGGGAAACCCTGGTGGCGTAGTGGTTAAGCGCTATGGCTGCTAACCAAAAGGTCTGCAGTTTGAATCCACCAGGCGCTCCTTGGAAACTCTATGGGGGCAGTTCTACTCTGTCCTATAGGGTCACTATGAGTTGGAATTGACTTGACGGCAAAGGGTTTGTTTGTTTTTTAGGAGGCAGAGATGGGGGAAGAGAGATGCCAAGTCATATGAAGATTGCCCAGGAGCAGAAGGTCGGAAGAGACCAGGACTTTCCTCTACAGCCGACAGAGAGAGAAAGTCTTCCCCTAGAGCCGACATCCTGAATTCAAATTTCTAGCCTCCTAAATTGTGAGAAAATAAATTTCTATTTGTTAAAGCTATCCATTTGTGGTATTTCTGTTATAACAGCACTAGATAACTAAGACAGAATTTGATACTGGAGAGCGAGGTGCTGCTCTATCAGATATCTAAAATTTAGAAGCAGTTTTGGAATTGGGTAATGGGAAGAGGCTGGAAGAAATTTTTTTTTTTTTTTTGCTGTTCAAATGTATTTTAATAAAGAATGGTGTTATACATTTTTAATTTTTATGTTTTTCCATCTGAGACCAATACAACTGATGCTTTTTTTGATTCAAAAGTTTTTTTTTTTTTAGTTGTACTTTACATGAAGGTTTACAGAACAAACTAGTTTCTCAACAAACAGTTAATACACACATTGTTCTATGACATTGGTTAACTCCATGACATGCCAGCACTCTCCCTTCTCAACCCTGGGTTCCATATTATCAGCTTTCCTGTTCCCTCTTGCCTTCCAGTCCCTGCCCCAGGGCTGGTGTGCCCCTTTAATCTTGTTTTGTTCCATGGGCCTGTTCAATCTTTGGCTAAAGAGTGAACCTCAGGAGTGACCTCACTATTGAGATGAATGGGTGTCTGTGGACCATACTCTTCAGTCTCTGTCAGGTCAGCAAATCTGGTCTTTCTTTTTGAGTTTGGAAGAGTTTTAAGGTGCCTGATAGTAAGGTCAGCTGTTTGAATCCCCCAGCTATTCCTTGGAAACTCTATGGGGTGGCTCTACTCTGTCTTACAAGGCCACTATGAGTCAGAATTGACTCTAAGGCAATGGGTTTGTTTTTGTTTTTTTTATAATAAAGCAATTGTTATAACAATACCAGTAGTCAAGGAACTGGGTCTAAAAATATCAACAGGTTGCATGAAGTCTTGTTCTGTGTTTGAACTTCAGTTTAAGTCTTTCAGTAGGTCGAGCAGCCCAGGGATGTTTAATCTTTTTCAGTTGAGACACGTGAATCCAAGCTGTAACTCCTTGTAATTTAGCAGCACATGGGTTAGTGAGAAGGACTAAATATAGACCTTTCTAATGAGATTTTGAGATTTTAACTTCTGGTCATCAATGGCTTCTTCAACCACAGTCCAGTAGGAGCTGGGGTTCTGAAAATCCATAAAGGTCCTTGGTCTCTATTGGCTGGAACTGGACACCGAGTGCTGGTCATAGAGATGCCTCCTTTCTCCTGAATATTTCTTGTCCATGACCATGGGCTGGCACAGGAATGCAAAATTAGGGAAGATGAATTAACTCTAATTCAATTGTAGAATGTGTGAAGTATCAGACCGAGAGGAAAGGAGACATAAGTGTACACAGAACTTGTCTCATTAGATATGCAATCTCAGCCCCTTTACTCCCATTGTGGTATTCCATCTCTTCTGGAGTATTAGATCTCCCATCCCTATGCACCTGGAGTATTGCTTCATCAGTGCCTCTCTCCAAATCATCTAGTATTGTCACTGCCTCCTCTCCACTCTCTGGGTAATGCTCATGCACCCAGGCATGGAGCTCCTTGGGCAGGATGGCCAGGAACTGCTCCAGCAGCAGCAGCTCCAGGGTCTACTCCTTGGTGTGCATCTCAGGCTTCAGCCACTGATGGCAGAGCTCCTGGAGCCCGCTCAGCACCTTGCGGTGCCCTGGGGAATCCTGGTAGCAGAACTGCTTAAGAAGCTGCCAGCAGAGTTCCTGCCTGAGAGGATCACTTCTCTGTAAACAAGCATCCTGCCTCCAGGTAAAATCTTCCTCTTCTATCTCCGTTATCAGAAGTCTGCCATCCTCCTCTGGGGTGTGAAGAAAGCCACAGCTTTCTTAGATTCTGTTTTCATCTCAGGATAGACCATATTACGGGAAAGCCCAATTCTGCTTTGGAAAGTGTCTTCTTTAGTTTCAGAAGCTCTTCTTTCGGTTAGCAGCAGAGTGCCACTGCACCACCAAGGCTCCTTGATGCACAACTCTGACTTTTGGAAGTAGATAACCAGGCCTTTCTTCCTAGTCCGTCTTAGTCTGGAAGCTCTGCTGAAGCCTGTTTAGCATCGTTGCAACATGCAAGCCTCCTCTGACAGATGGCTGGTGGCTGCACTTAAATTGGATGTGAATTCAACAGAGGCCTTCTGCACAGATGGGAAAATTCTTCCAATGAACCATGACTGCCTTTCAAAATGGGGATAAACTATCTTATCTTTTTTTTTAAATAATTTTTATTGTGCTTTAAGTGAAAGATTACAAATCAAGTCAGTCTGTCACATATAAGCTTATATACATCTTACTACATACTCCCATTTACTCTCCGCCTAATGAGTCAGCCCGCTCCCTCCTTCCAGTCTCTCCTTTCGTGTCCATTTTGCCAGTTTCTAACTCTCTCTACCCTCACATCTCCCCTCCAGACAGGAGATGCCAACACAGTCTCAAGTGTCCACCTGATACAAGTAGCTCACTCTTCATCAGCATCTCTCTCCAACCCATTGTCCAGTCCCTTCCATGTCTGATGAGTTGTCTTTGGGAATGGTCCCTGTCCTAGGCTAACAGAAGGTTTGGGGACCATGACTGCCGGGATTCCTCTAGTCTCAGTCAGACCATTAAGTATGGTATTTTTATGAGAATTTGGGGTCTGCATCCCACTGTTCTCCTGCTACCTCAGGGGTTCTCTGTTGTGCTCCCTGTCAGGGCAGTCATCGGTTGTGGCCGGACACCAACTAGTTCTTCTGGTCTCAGGATGATGTAAATCTCTGGTTCCTGTGGCCCTTTCTGTCTCTTGGGCTCATAGTTATCGTGTGACCTTGGTGTTCTTCATTCTCCTTTGATCCAGGTGGGTTGAGACCGATTGATGCATCTTAGATGGCCGCTTGTTAGCATTTAAGACCCCAGATGCCACATTTCAAAGTGGGATGCAGAATGTTTTCATAAAAGAATTATTTTGCCAATTGACTTAGAAGTCCCCTTAAGCCATAGTCCCCAAACCCCTGCCCTTGCTCCACTGACCTTCAAAGCATTCAGTTTATCCCGGAAACTTCTTTGCTTTTGGTCCAGTCCAGTTGAGCTGACCTTCCGTGTATTGAGTATTGTCCTTCCCTTCACCTAAAGTAGTTCTTATCTGGTAACTAATCAGTAAATAACCCTCTCACACCCTCCCTCCCTCCCCCCTCTCGAAACCACAAAAGAATGTGTTCTCAATTTATACTATTTCTCAAGATCTTATAATAGTGGTCTTATACAATGTTTGTCCTTTTGCATCTGACTAATTTCACTTAGCATAATGCCTTCCAGGATCCTCCATGTTATGAAATGTTTCACAGATTCGTCACTGGTCTTTATCGATGCGTAGTATTCCATTGTGTGAATATACCATGATTTATTTAACTATTCATCTGTTGATGGACACCTTGGTTGCTTCCAGCTTTTTGTTATTGTAAACAGGGCTGCAATAAACATGGGTGTGCATATATCTGTTCGTGTAAAGGCTCTTATTTCTCTAGGGTATATTCCCAGGAGTGGGATTTCTGGGTTGTATGGTATTTCTATTTCTAACTTTTTAAGAAAACGCCAGATAGGTTTCCAAAGTGGTTTACCATTTTACATTCCCACCAGCAGTGTATAAGAGTTCCAATCTCTCCACAGCCTCTCCAACATTTATTATTTTGTGTTTTTGGGATTAAGGCAAGCCTTGTTGGAGTGAGATGGAATCTCATCGTAGTTTTAATTTGCATTTCTCTAATGGCTAATGATCGAGAGCATTTTCTCACGTATCTGTTAGCTGCCTGAATATCTTCTTTAGTGAACTGCATGTTCATATCCTTTGCCCACTTCTTGATTAGGTTGTTTGTCTTTTTGTGGTTGAGTTTTAACAGAATCATATAGATTCTAGAGATCAGGAGCTGGTTAGAGATGTCATAGCTGAAAATTTTTTCCCAATCTGTAGGTGGTCTTTTTACTCTTTTGGTGAAGTCTTTAGATGAGCATAGGTGTTTGATTTTTAGGAGCTCCCAGTTATCTGGTTTCTCTTCATCATTTTTGGTAATGTTTTGTATTGTTTATGCCTTGTATTAGGGCTCCTAGGGTTGTCCCAATTTTTTCTTCCATGATCTTTATCGTTTTAGTCTTTATGTTTAGGTCTTTGATCCACTTGGAGTTAGTTTTTGTGCTTGGTGTGAGGTATGGGTCCTGTTTCATTTTTTTTGCAAATGGGTATCCAGTTATGCCAGCACCATTTGTTAAAAAGACTATCTTTTCCCCAATTAACTGACACTGGGCCTTTGTCAAATATCAGCTGCTCCTATGTGGATGGATTTATATCTGGGTTCTCAATTCTGTTCCATTGGTCTATGTGCCTGTTGTTGTACCAGTACCAGGCTGTTTTGACTACTGTGGAGGTATAATAGGTTCTAAAATCAGGTAGAGTGAGGCCTCCCACTTTCTTCTTCTTTTTCAGTAATGCTTTACTTATCCGAGGCTTCTTTCCCTTCCATATGAAGTTGGTGATTTGTTTCTCCATCACATTAAAAAATGTCATTGGAATTTGGATCGGAAGTGCATTGTATGTACAGATGGCTTTTGGTAGGATAGGCATTTTTACTATGTTAAGCCTTCCAATACGTGAGCAAGGTATGTTTTTCCACATATGTAGGTCACTTTTAGTTTGTTGCACTAGTACTTTGTAGTTTTCTTTGTATAGGTCTTTTACATCTTTGGTAAGATTTATTCCTAAGTAATTTATCTTCTTGGGGGCTACTGTGAATGGTATTGATTTGGTGATTTCCTCTTCGATGTTCTTTTTGGTGATGTAGAGGAATCCAAGTGATTTTTGTTTGTTTATCTTGTAACCTGAGACTCTGCTGAACTCTTCTATTAGTTTCAGTACTTTTCTGGAGGATTCCTTAGGGTTTTCTGTGTATAAGATCATGTCACCTGCAAACAGAGATAATTTTACTTCTTCCTTGCCAATCCAAATGCCCTTTATTTCTTTATCTAGCCTAATTGCTCTGGCTAGGACCTCTAGCACAATGTTGAATAAGAGTGGTGATAAAGGGCATCCTTGTTCTCAAGGTTCCTGTTCTGAAGGGAAATGCTTTCAGGCTCTCTCCATTTAGACTGATGTTGGCTGTTGGCTTTGTATAGATGCCCTTTATTATGTTGAGGAATTTTCCTTCAATTCCTATTTTGCTGAGAGTTTTTATCATGAATGGGTGTTGGACTTTGGCAAATGCCTTTTCTGCATCAATTGATAAGATCATGTGGTTTTTGTCTTTTGTTTTATTTATATGGTGGATTGCATTAATCATTTTTCTAATATTAAGCCAGCCTTGCATACCTGGTATAAATCCCACTTGGTCATGGTGGATTATTTTTTTGATATGTTGTTGAATTCTGTTGGCTAGAATTTTGTTGAGGATTTTTGCATCTATGTTCATTAGGGATATAGGTTTGTAATTTTCTTTTTCTGTGGTGTCTTTACCTGGTTTTGGTATCAGGGATATGGTGGCTTCATAGAATGAGTTAGGTAGTATTCCCTCCTTTTCTATTCTTTGAAATACCTTTAGTAGTAGTAGTAGTAGTGGTGTTAACTCTTCTCTGAATGTTTGGTAGAACTCTGCAGTGAAGCTGTCCGGGCCAGGGCTTTTTTTTGTTGGGAGTTTTTTGATTACCTTTTCAATCTCTTTTTCTTGTTGTGGGTCTGTTTAGTTGCTCTACTTCTGAATGTGTTAGTTTAGGTATGTAGTGTTTTTCTAGGAATTCATCCATTTCTTCTAGGTTTGCAAAGTTGTTAGAGTACAATTTTTCGTAATAATCTGATATGATTCTTTCAATTTCAGTTGGGTCTGTTGTGATGTGGCCCTTCTCGTTTCTTATTCAGGTTATTTGTTTCCTTTCCTGTATTTCTTTAGTCAGTCTGGCCAATGGTTTATCAATTTTGTTAATTTTTTCAAAGAACCAGCTTTTGGCTTTGTTAATTCTTTCAATTGTTTTTCTGTTCTCTAATTCATTTAGTTCAGCTCTAATTTTTATTACTTGTTTTCTTCTGGTGCCTGATGGATTCTTTTGTTGCTCACTTTCTATTTGTTCAAGTTGTAGGGACAGTTCTCTGATTTTGGCTCTTTCTTCTTTATGTATGTGTGCATTTCTCGATATAAATTGACCTCTGAGCGCTGCTTTTGCTGTGTCCCAGAGGTTTTGATAGGAAGTGTTTTCATTCTTGTTGCATTCTATGGATTTCTTTATCCCCTCTTTAATGTCTTCTATAACCCAGTCTTTTTTGAGTAGGGTATTGTTCAGTTTCCAAGTATTCGATTTCTTTTCCCTGATTTTTCTGTTATTGATCTCCACTTTTATGGCCTTGTGGTCTGAGAAGATGCTTTGTAATATTTCGATGTTTTGGATTCTGGAAAGGTTTGTTTTATGGCCTAATATGTGATCTATTCTAGAGAATGTTCCATGTGCACTAGAAAAAAAAGTATACTTTGCAGCTGTTTGGCGGAGTGTTCTGTATAAGTCTATGAGGTCAAGTTGGTTGATTGTAGCAATTAGGTCTTCCGTGTCTCTATTGAGCTTCTTACTGGAAGTCTTATCCTTCTCTGAAAGTGGTGTGTTGAAGTCTCCTACTCTATTGTGGAGGTGTCTATCTCACTTTTTATGCTGATAGAGTTTGTTGTATGTATCTTGCAGCCCTGTCATTGGGTGCATAAATATTTAATATGGTTATATCTTCCTGGTAAATTGTCCCTTTAATCATTATGTAGTGTCCTTCTTTATCCTTTGTGGTAGATTTAACTTTAAAGTCTATTTTGTCAGAAATTAATATTGCCACTCCTGCACTTTTCTGATTGTTGTTTGCTTGATATATTTTTTTCCGTCCTTTGAGTTTTAGTTTGTTTGTGTTTCTATGTCTAAGGTGTGTCTCTTGTAGGCAGCATATAGATGGATTGTGTTTCTTTATCCAGTCTGAGACTCTCTGTCTCTTTATTGGTGTGTTTAGTCCATTTACATTCAGTGTAATTATAGATAAGTTTGTGTTTAGTGCTGTTATTTTGATGTCTTTTTGTGTGTGTTGTTGACGATTTCATTTTTCCACTTATTTTTTTGTTCTGAGACGTTTTTCTTTGTAAATTGTGTGTTCCTCATTTTCATAGTAGTTGAATTTATATTTGCTGAGTCATTATGTTTTTCTTGGTTTTTATTTTGAGTTATAGAATTGTTAGACCTCTTTGTGGTTACCTGAATATTTACCCCTATTTTTCTAAGTAAAAACTTAACTTGTGTCGTCCTATATCACCTTGTTTTCATCTTCATATGGCAGTTTTATGCCTCCTGAATTTAGTCCCTCTTTTTGATTATTGTGATC
The DNA here is from genome assembly GCF_024166365.1 of Elephas maximus indicus. NCBI lineage: Eukaryota > Metazoa > Chordata > Mammalia > Proboscidea > Elephantidae > Elephas > Elephas maximus. The sequence goes on along the minus strand of NC_064819.1, from coordinate 121,751,922 downwards.
TTTTACATAATGACTTCAATAATTCCCTGTTTTGAGCATTTTTTTCTTTGTAAAATTAATCTTAATTTGTGTTTGTGATTTCCCTACTTGAGTTGATAACAGGATGTTCTGTTCTGTGACCTTGTGTTATGTTGGTAAAACTGATATTATTGATTTTCTGACCCATTTCCTTTAGTATTTCTTGTAGCTTTGGTTTGGTTTTTGCAAATTCTCTAAGCTCGTGTTTATCTGTAAATGTTTTAATTTCACCTTTATATTTGAGAGAGAGTTTTGCTGGATATATGATCCTTGGCTGGCAGTTTTTCTCCTTCAGTGCTCTATATATGTCATCCCATTGCCTTCTTGATTGCATGGTTTCTGCTGAGTAGTCTGAACTTATTCTTATTGATTCTCCTTTGTAGGAGACCTTTCTTTTATCCCTGGCTGTTTTTAAAATTTTCTCTTTATCTTTGGTTTTGGCAAGTTTGATGATAATATGTCTTGGTGATTTTCTTTTTGGATCAATCTTATATGGGGTTCAATGAGCATCTTGGGTAGATATCCTTTCATCTTTCATGATGTCAGGGAAGTTTTCTGCCAAAAGATCTGCAACTATTCTCTCTGCATTTTCTGTTATCCCTCCTTGTTCTGGAACTCCAATCACATGCAAGTTATTGTTCTTGATAGAGTCCCACATGATTCTTAGGGTTTCTTCATTTTTTAAAATTCTTTTATCTGATTTTTCTTCAACTATATTGGTGTCAATTGCCTTATCCTCCAACTCCCCCACTCTGCATTCCAATTGCTTGATTCTGCTCCTCTGACTTCCTATTGAGTTGTCTAATTCTGTAATTTTACTGTTATTCTTTTGGATTTCTGAATGCTGTCTCTCTATGGATTCTTGCAGCTTATTGATTTTTCCAGCATGTTCTTGAATAATCCTTTTGGTTTCTTCCACTGCTTTATCAGTGTGTTCCTAGGCTTTTTCTGTAGATTGCCTTATTTCATTTCTGAGGTCATCCCTGATGTCTTGAAGCATTCTGTAAATTAGTTTTTTATATTCTGCATCTGGCAATTCCAGGATTGTATCTCCATTTGGGAAAGCTTTTGATTCTTTAGTTTGGGGAGTTGTAGAAGCAATCATGGTCTGCTTCTTTATGTGGTTTGATATTGACTGCTGTCTCCGGGCCATGTTATTAGATATTGTAATGATTTATTTATATTTGCTTGCTGAGTCTTATCTTGTTTTGTTTTCTTTCAGTATAAGTAGACGGGCTACTAGGTTGTGCTGCCTTGGTTGTTGTAGCCTTTGAATCACTTATGTCCTATTACCAGCTGGTTTGGGCTGTTACCAGATATATAAACCTAAGAGTCCATTCACTATTCTTGAGTAGAATCTGATTTGGGGTCACCAAGTGTGTGGTGTAGACTGTTTTCTATTCACTTAGAGGAGTAGTTGTGATAGTTGTGTGCACCAGATTGTAGTAGCAGCAGGGGGGTCACACTCTCTCACTCTGGGGCGGGGGGGGCAGGATGCTGACAGGCTTCCCCCAAGTGCCAGTGAGGTAGGTGTGTCTCTATTCCTAAAACACTTTGGTGGGTGGGCTCTGCAGCTGTACCTTAGGCACCCAATGCATGTACCTCTACAGATTGGTAGGTGTCACTATCCTCAGATCCCTATGGCAGGAGGCTAGGTGGTTTGGGTGGAGCTTCAGCCCTCAGTTCCCTGCTTGGGTCAGTGAGGGCTCTGTTTAATAGGTAGAGATATCATACCTGGAGAACTTGTCTTTCCAGTAATCTGCGGGGGGGGGGGGGAGTTACAGTCAGATCAGTATCAGAATTGCCTTTGCATTATAATAGCCACCTTGTTCCTCGTAGGGATGAAAGCCTAAGACTATGGATCTCATATGCTTGGCTGGAGCTGGTTCTGTATTTTTATTTCAAATTCAGGAAGTCAGGGAAGGATTTTTGGTCCCTGGGTTTTTTGTAGCTGCTTCTCTCAGGCCAGGAGAATGGGTTAGGGAAAGACAAAAAAAAAAAAAAAAAAAAAAAAAAAAAACTGGCAGATCACTTCACTCTCTGGCCCAGGAAATTCCAATGTTAATGAAGCCACCTGGGAAGGGGAGGGGAGAGATCAGATAGATAGGAGAAAGCAGCACCCAGGAATATAGACAATGTTACTTATCTTGCTGGGTGATGATTGTTTTATCTGAGATTCCGGAGGGGTGTGTAGCCTGTTGGCTGGGTCAAGATTGCCCCCAAGGGTCAGGCCTGGGTCCTGTGCTTTTGCTGTCTCAGAATCCGTGGTCAGTTCCTCCACTCCCCGTCCAAAGCCCACCACCAAGTTTCCCTGACTGGGACACCACACTCCACACTCCAAAACCAGTCACTGCTCCCGGGGGACTTTTCCTCCTGTCAGCCGCATCGCTGTGCTGTCTGCGTGCACTGGCTGGGCTTCCCCCAAGGTTACTTCTGGGGGCTAGGGCTGCATCTCATGTTTGCACCGTCTCAGGATGCTGTGTTCAGCTCCCCTGCGCCCAGTCCAAAGTCCGGCACCAAGGTTTTCTGACTGGGACGCTGGCTCCAGGCTCTGAAAACAGCCACTGCTTTCCCGTGGTTGCTCATTCTCTCGTTAGCCGCATCAGTGTGTAGCCTGCTTGCACTGGCTGAGTCTCTGTCACTCACGTCAACTGTTTAGATCTGTGTTTGATGGTCAGGGTTCGTAGATTGTCATGTATGTGATTGATTCACTTGTTTTTCTGAGTGTTTGTTGCAAGAGGGATCCGAGGTAGCTTCTACCTAGTCAGCCATCTTGGCCCCGCCCCCCCCTTTTTTTTTTTGGTAACAGTAAAAGCTTATGTTGTCTTGAAGATACTCTTGGTAGAACTATGGATGTCAGGGACTATTCTGGTGAGGGCTCAGAAGAAAGTGAGGAGAGCTAGAAATTCTCTAGTGTCTTGGAAAATACATATGGCATCAGCAACAGACTGTTGCTAGAAATGTGGATGTTAAATGTGCTTCTGGTGAAGCATTCAAAGAAAATGATGACCATGTGAATGGACAATGGATGAAGGTTGCTGCTTTTTATGCAGTGGCAAAGAACTTGTCTAAATTATGTTCAAATATTTGGTGGAAAGTAGAGGTTGTAAGTGATTAATTTAGATATTAGACTGATGAAATGTCTAAACTAAATCTTAAAGGAGCCACACGGTTTCTTCTTTCTCCTTAGAGTAAAATGTGAGAGGAAAGAGATGGACTTAGAAATGATCTGTGAAAAATGAAAACAGAACTTAAAGATTTGGAAAATTCTGTTATACAAACTAAGGACATGTGTCCTAGAATGTTCACCAAGGACTTGGCTGCACAATCATTTATTAAAGAGATTAAGCTTGTGACTGATGGATCTAACCAACTACCATAGAGAGAACCCATCAGCTCAGAATGAAGAGAACAGAGAAAGAACAAAATGAAAGAACACTGTCTGCCTCTTGACTTTCTACAGGCACAAAACAGACAAAAGGAACTACATCTGTTGTCCTCCAAGAAAAGAAAAGGACCATCTCTGGAGCAACTCAGAGATCATCAGAACTGTTGGAAGGAGCATCGGAAGCAGTGCCTTCTCAGTTTCAAAGAGTGGGGCCACAATCTCCTGGCTTTCAAAGTGGAGGGGGGTGGGGACCTAGCAGTGTCAAGTTAGACACTCTATTGTCATTTGTGATTAATCTCTTCAGTATTGGGACAAGTTTGACTCATACTGACAATTACTAGATCTCATTTTTAACTTTGATTCCAGACCCTTTCTCTAGTCCTCTGTATAACAGAATTCATGAAGCCTCTTCACTGGAATGCTTTATCACCACTGAACTGTGAATATGAAAAGCACAGTTCAATATTTTCACTCTTGCAACTTTAATGCCATCATCATCCTTCATAGGGCCAGAGTTACCCCAGATAATTGAGGGAACTGCTTTGTTTTTTACACTAACTGAACAGACTGCCTTCAATCTAGATTGTGGTTTCTGTGGTTGCTATTGACAGTGCCACATTTGTTGTTCTGTTCTTCTGCTTCCTGAAATATGTGATAAAGCTTTTTCTGGAATGCAAACTCTGACTTGACTAAGAGTCTATCGAATTAAATGTCATTGCTATGGAGAATTGTAACTGTGAATTTTTAGGGCTTTTTTTATTATTCATTTTGTAAATTATTCCTCCCCTTTCATCCATTCACCCATTAATTTCACTCATTAAATAATTCCACTGAGGAAAATTTAAGTATTTGCTTTCTTCTGTGATTCTGGAAAAACTGATTTTTATTATTTGAATGGAACTTACTGTATCTATATAACAAATGGTGTGCTCAAACATATTTTTTTCCATTTTTAAATTTGTGAAAATCAAAAAGCCCTGTGATGTCTTTAACAATCAAGAATCACATATCGTTTTGCAGTAAATAGAAAAAAGAAGGCTTTGAAGAATTTTAGATATTCAGGATAATTTAATGCCGTGAAAAAAATTGAACACTGGGTAGAAAATTAGTCAGTTTGGGGAAAAAATGGGTGAATGGGTAACAGGAAAATAATACAGAGGTTGTTAAGGAAAATCATAATCCATAGTTTCATTTTTATGAAGTTCTACTGATTTAATATTGATGCTTTCTAAGGACATGCCCATGTTATCTAATTGTCAGTGGAATAATGTGATTTTCTGGTGCCAAATTTTGTATTCCACAATACTAACTGTTAATGAAATTAGAAGAGGTTGTTGAATATTAGAGATTTTGGTCTTTTGACATGGAAATTAAAGAAAAATATACAGCCACATCGCTTTTTATGCCTAGTATTATCTAATTTCAACATTGGAAGTTGGAAGGAAACATTCTTTCCCAAACATGTATTTACATGAAAATGTGTCTAAATGCCTATGAAATGAATTTTGTACATAATGTTACTCAAGGGAAAGAAAATTCCAAGGGTGAATATAATTGCAATGGGTCTGCACTTCTGATTACACGAAAGATACATGAAATAAAAATCCAAATAAATCAAATAACTATTTTCTGCCTCCAATTTCATGTTTATGAAGTAACTTAAAATGCATCTGTATTCAACTTTTTTTACACCCTGTGTCTATTTTCTCTCCTACACTTCCTTCTTGTTTATACAAAGCCAAAAATATATGCTAAGCCTTTATTTTGTTTACTGTGTATATTTAACAAAAAGAATAGTCTAACTTGAAAAAATCAACTTTATTAATAAATAATTTACGTACAAGATGCATCCATTTTACTGTTTATTTTATGAATTTTAATAAATTCATGCTCCCATGTAACCAAGACCACATTTAAGATATGTACATCACCCACAAAATGTTCCCATGTGCCTTTTCCCAGAGGATTTTTCTCTCCTCCAGCTCTAGGCAGCCCCTGACCTGCTTTCTGTCACTATAAATTAAAATTTTCTTTTCTAGAAAAAAACAATTTTTTTCTAGTTCCATATAAATGGAATGGTGCATTATGCAATCTTTTGTTTCTGGTTTCTTTCGTTAAGCATGTTTTCTGAGATTCATCCATGATGTTGTGCCTTTCAATAGTTTATTCCCTTATCATTGCTAAATGGTATTCCACTGTATGAATATGTTAAAGTTTGATTTAATCATTCACCTGTATATGGAAAATTAGCTATTTCCAATTCTGAATAAAGATGCTATGAACACTCATTTACAAGCCTTTGGTTGGACACTTCAGTTTTCATTTCTCTTGGGCATTACTTAGGAGTAGAGTAACTAGATTGCATTGTACATTTATGCTTAACTTTGTAAACACCTGTGAGTTCTTAATATATTCTGAATGCAAGTCCTTCATTATATATTGTAAATATTTTCTTCCAGTCTGTGACTTGCATTTTAATTTTATTAATGTAGTTGTTCAAGAGGAGAAGTTTGAAATTTTTATAAAGAGCAATTTTGTAGTTTGTACTGTATTCTACCAAAGAAATCTTTGCCTATCCTAAGATCAGGAAGATTTTTTTCTTTGCTTTCTTCTTGAATAACACTGTCCAATAGAAATGTGTGTGATGATGAAAAAGTTTTACATCTATGCTATCCAAATCAGTAGCCACTAGCTATACCTGGTTACTGAGCACTTGAAATGTGGCTAGTGATGCTGAGGAATTGAATTTTTAATTAATTTTAATTTATTCACATTTAAATTTAAATAGTTGCCTATGCCTAGTGGCTACTTTATTGGATGGCATAAATCTAGATGTTTTATATTTTTAGCTTTTGTGTTTAAGTCTATGATCCATCTGGGATAAGTTTGTAAATGTGATATAAAGTTTGAGATATATTTTTCCTTCAAAGGGCTGTCCCGTTGTCCCATCACTGCTGCAAAGACTATCCTTTCTTCATTAAATTACCTTAACGTTTTTGCCTAAAATCAATTGGTCATAAATTTGGGGTGTATTTCTGTTCCACTGATGCATATATCTATTTTTATGCCAAGTCCACATTGCCTCAATTATTGCAGCTTTATAGTGAGCCTTGAAATCAGGGAGTGTGAGTCTTCCAAATTTGTTTTTCCTTTTCAAAATTGTTTTGGTTATTTGAAGTCCTTTGCATGTACATAAAATTTTAGAAACAACTTGTCAGTTTTGAATGAGATTCTACTGGTCATTTTTGAGAGAATTGACATTTTAACAATAGTCTTCCAATCCCTGAATGTTGTATACGTCTTCATTTATTTAGGAATTCTTTAACTTCTCTGAGAAGTATTTTATATTTTCCATTATATAGGCCTTCTACAGATCATTTAACAAAATTTATCCTTAAGTAAAATTTGTCATACTATGGTGGCTTATGTGTTGCTGTGATACTGGAAGCTTTGCCATCGGTATTTCAAATACCAGCAAGGTCAGGTTTCAGTTGAGCTTACAGACTAAGACAGACTAAGAAGAAGGACCTGTAGTCTACTTCTGAAAAATTGGCTAGTGAAGCCTTTATAGCAACAGAACATAGTCAGATATAGTGCCCGAAGATGAGCCCCTCAAGTTGTAAGGCACTCAAAATATGACTGGGGAAGAGCTGTCTCCTCAAAGAGTCGACCTTAATGACATGGATTGAGCGAAGCTTTTAGGACCTTCACTTGCTGATGTGGCATGACTCCAAATGAGAAGAAACAGCTACAAGCATCTATTAATAACTGGAATTTGGAATGTACAAAGCATGAATCTGGGAAAATTGGAAGTCATCAGAAATGAAATGGAACAGGTAAACATTGATATCCTAGCCATTAGTGAGCTTAAATGGACTGGTATTGGACATTTTGAATCAGACAATCATATGGTCTTCTATGTCAAGCATTACATATTGAAAAGGAATGGCATGGCATTCATTGTCAAAAAGCACATTTCAAGATCTATCCAGAAGCACAACTCTGTCAGTGATAAGATAATATCCATATGTCTACAAGGAAGTTCAGTTAATATGAACTTTTCAATTATTCAAATTTACACACCAACCACTAAAGAGAAAGATGAAGAAATTGAAGTTTTTTTAACCAACTTCTGCAGTCTGAAATTGATCAAACATGCAATCAAGATACATTGATAATTACTGGTAATTGGAACGTGAAATTTGGAAACAAAGAAGGATTGGATTGGTACTTGGAAAATATAGCCTTGGTGATAGAAACGATGCCAGAGATCACATGATAGAATTTTGCAAGACCAATGACTTCTTCATTGCAAATACCTTTTTCAACAACATAAACAGATTTGACACATTGAACACTAATGACCAAAGACCAGACAAGTTGTGGAATGACATTAAGGACATCACACATGAAGAAAGCAAGAGGTCATTAAAAAGACAGGAGAGAAAGAAAAGACCTAAATGTCAGAAGAGACTCTGAAACTTGTTCTTGAATGTTGAGTAGCTAAAGCAAAAGGAATGATGAAGTAAAAGAGCTGACCAGAAGATTTCAAAGGGCAGCTCAAGAAGACATAGTAAGTGTTATAGTGCAAAGACCTGGAGATAGAGAACCAAAAGGGAAGAACATCCTTAGGATTTCTCAAGCTAAAAGAACTGAAGAAAAAATTCAAGCCTTGAGTTGCAATATTGAAAGATTCTGTGGGGAAGATATTAAATGATGCAGGACGCATCAAAAGCAGATGGAAGGAACACAGAGAGCCATTGTACCAAAAAGAATTGGTTGACCTTCAACCATTTCAGGGGGTAGCATATGATCAATAACCTATGGTACTGAAGAAAGAGGTCCAAGCTGCACTGAAGGCACTGGCAAAAAACAAAACTCCAGGAATAGACTGAATACCAATTAAGAAAAAACAAATGGATACAGCACTGGAAGCACTCACTTGTCTATGCCAAGAAATTTGGAAGACAGCTACCTGGTCAACCAACTCAAAGAGATCCATATTTGTACACATTCCAAAGAAAGGTGATCCAACAGAATGAGGAAATTATTGAACAATATTATTAATATCACACATAAGTAAAATTTTGCTGAAGGTCATTTCAAAGTGGCTGCAGCAACACATTTACAGTGAATTACCAGAAATGCCAGCTGGATTCAGAAGAGGACATGAAACAAGGGATAGCGTTGCAGATGTCAGATGGATCCTGGCTGAAAGCAGATAATACCAGAGAGATGTTGATCTGTGTTTTATTGATTATGCAAAGGCGTTCAACTGTGTGGATCAAAGCTAATTATGTATAACCTTGGGAAGAATGGGGATTCCAGGACACTTAATTGTGGTCATGTGGAACCTGTACTTAGACCAGGAGGCAGTTGTTCAAACAGAGCAAGGGTATACTGCGTGGTTTAAAGTCAGGAGAGGCGTGTGTCAGGGTTGTATCCTTTAATAATACCTGTTCAATCTGTATGCTCAGGAAATAATCTGAGAAGCTGGACTATATGAAGAAGAACAGGGCATCAGGATTGAAGGAAGACTCACAACAACCTGTGTTATGAGATGATACAACCTTGCTTGCTGAAAGTGAGGAGGATTTGAAGCACTTACTGATGAAAATCAAAGAATACAGCTTTCAGTATGGATTACACTTCAACATAGAAAACAAAAATCCTCACAACTGGACCAATTAACAACATCATGGTAAATGGAGAAAAGATTGAAGTTGTCAAGGGTTTCATTTTACTTGGATCCACAATCAATGCCCATGGAAGCAGCAGTCAAGAAATTAGACGATGCACTGTTTTGGGCAAATCTGCTGCAAAAGACCTCTTTAACATGTTAAAAAGCAAAGATGTTGCTTTAAGGACTGAGGTGTGCCTGACCCACACCATGGTGTTTTCAGTTGCCTCCTATGCATGTGAAGGCTGAAAAATGAATAAGGGCGACCAGAGAAGCATTGATGCCTCTTGGACGAAGTATAGCCAAAATGCTCATTAGAAGCGGGGATGGCAAGACTTCATCTCACATACTTTGGACATGTTAACAGGAGGGACTAGTCCCTGGAGTAGGACATCATTCTTGGTAAAGTATAAGATCAATGAAAAAGAGGAAGACCCTCAATGAGATGGATTGATACAGTGGCTTCAACAATGGGATCAAACATAAAAATGATTGTGAGGATGGTGCAGAACCTGGCAGTGTTTCATTCTGTTGTACATAAGGTTGCTATGTTTTGGAACCTACTTGACAGCACCCAACAACAAGAATATCCTTAAGAAATTCATGTTTTTAGATGCTACTGTAAATAGAAGGTTTTAAACTTCAATTTCCATTTTTTTCATTGCTAATACAGTATATAAAAATATTGATTTCTGTATACTCATCTTTTTTCATAACATTTATTATTGTTTAAGTAGCTTTCTAAAAAATATTTGCTAGTACATAATCATGTCACATGTGAATAAAAAGTTTTAGTCCTTTGTTTCATTCTGTACACTTTTAATTTCTTTTGTATTTCTTTTCTTGTCTTAGTGCACTGGTAGAACTTCAAATAGATTGTTGAATAGAAATAGTAAGGGTGAACAGCCTTACATTTTCCTGATGTTGGTGGAAACTGTTCATTATTTCACCATTAAATATAATATTTCATAAGTGCTCTTTATGAGCTTGAGGAATTTTCCTTCTGTTCTTAACTTTCTGGCAGTTTTATCATAATGTGTTTTCTATATCTATTTAAAGGATTGTAAATTTTCTCTTTTATTCTCTGAAGTGCATGGACTGACTTTAATAATAATAATAATCCAAATCAACATTTCTGGTATAAACCCAAATTAGTCATGGTTACTATATTTTAACATAATACTGGATACAATCTGCTGATATTTGTTATGTATTTTTGTGTCTATGCTCATAAAAGATATCGCTCTGACTTTTCTATCTATGTGTTTATCTGGTTTTGGTATCAAGGTCATGCCAACTCCATAAACTGAGTTGGGAAATGTTCTTTTTTTTTTTTTTGCCTAATCAGTATTTCCAGAGATTTTCAGTTTTACTGTTTTGTTTTGCTTTCAAAGAACCAGCTGTTGGTTAGATAAATTTTCTGTATTTTTTCTATTTTTTTATGCCATTAATTTTTGTTCTCTATTGTTTAAAAAAAAAAAAGAGGACGTAAACAATAAAAAAAAATTTCTATTTTATTGTTTACTTCCTCTGAATTCCTTTGGATTTAATTAATTAATTAATTAATTATCTTCCTAGCTTCTTAAGGTGGAGGCTGTTTAGTTGACAAAAAAAAAAAAAACAAAAAAACACTGTTGTCAAGTCTATTATTTTCTAACATATTTATTTAATGCTATCAATTTTCCTCTAGGCATTGCATTAACTGCATCCTAAGATTTTGATATTGTGTGTTCATTTTCATTCAGCTAAAAGTATTTTCTAGTCTCTTATGCTTCTGTCTTTGACAGATCAGTTATTTAGAACTATGCCATTCCATGATCAACTGTGGATTGGACTGTTGTGATCCATACAGGGTTTTCATTGGCTGATTGTGGAAGTAGATCACCAGGCGTTTTTTCCTACTCCACTGTATTCTGGAAGCTCCACAGAAAGCTATTCAACATCATAGCAACATTCAAGCCACTACTGACAGATGTGTGGTGGTTGTACATTCTTAATTAACTTCACTATATTGCTGCTAGATATAATTACATTAATTTAGTATTTCCCAAAGTGTATTCCAAAAAACTCTTATTTAAAAAAAGTCTTATCATGTCAAATATATTAGAGAAATGGAAGCTCAACTAATATTAAACATGTTTTTGAACTGCGTATCTTCTCACAGTCATGAATATTCTAATGTGTACTAAGAAACTCCAAATGGCGATAGAATATACATTTCCCAAATTTTCTTGAGTAATGAATCCTTTTTTCATAAAGCATCTGGTTGTAATAGCGTTCTTCAGAACTCACTTTCAACAGAAACTCTGATCTAATTAAGGATACTAGTCTATATTTCTCTTGAGCCAAAAAAACAAAAACAAAAAAAAAAAAAAAAACTAGGTTCTATACCTTTCATACTTCATAAAAATTGATATGGTGTCTATGTACATTTGCCTTTTTAAAAATATTAATGATTTTCTTTAGTCTACTTCACGAAAAAAGTCTAAACAAATTAATTTTACAGTTATTTGATTTTAGAAATGATAAAGAAGTAGATACTAGGAAAAAATGGAAAAAAAAATCAACCAACAGCAAGTTTACAGTTTTAAAATATGCCACTGGATATTTAACAAATGGAGCTGATTTCAAATAAAAACTTACACGTAGCAACAATGAAAAATCAATGTAAAAATATCTTTCAAATGATAAACTGTTTATATTCATAGGAAAAAATAGAGAAGCCCACAAAGCATGAGTTCTTTAAAGAGACAAGAATTCAAGAAGAATCCTTATCTATACAAAAATGTGAAGTCTAATACCAAACCTAGTAAGACTCCTTGATGACAATGTTTGCAAAAGGAACAAAAAGGAGATAGTAGATTGACTCAGTTGATTCTTTGTGCTTACTTTTTGAAAGAAGATGTGAAGAAAACCTGATTCTCAAATTTTCTCCTGATATGAACTTTGGATTTGTTGTATAAGCGGGTGCCAATCCCTTATAAGCCAACAGCATATTAGCCACTGTCAACAGCTGAATTTTCAAATTGCATCCTCTCATGAATCTGCCATGAATCCAGCCCAGCTTCTGGTTCAGCTTCCCTGAGTCAGCCTACCTACATTGTGAAGTAAAACCTGTGAAAGCCAAAGCCTATATAAGGCAGAAACGTGTCAGAGAATGAAAATGCAAATATTATCCACTAATAGAGAGCTATAGAAAAGTGTCAAGACTGCACCCCATCAAAGTTGGAAAACTTATGAGACCCAGAAAAACAAGGCAGTCCTGTCCAGTTCTGGCTCCCACAGGTTTCACTGTAATAGCCTCTGAACCCATTTTCAGCAAAGCTTACCTCTTCACGTTAAGAACAGGTATTTTAAGCTAAATGAAAGCAAATACAGTGCCTCATTAAATATCAGGTTGTAAACTTGTAAAATTTATTATCCCACGTGATGATTCAAAATTTCAGAGAAAGGTTTGAGGTGCTTCAAATTCAGAGTGAATCGTAAAGAGGCACTAGAATATTCAGATACAATCATGTCCTTCTACAGTGCCCTTCAGGGCCACTTCTGAGAGAACTGCAGAAGAGCCAGCTGTTTTCTCACAATTATTTAAAAAAAAAAAAAAAAAGGAGGAGAGAGAAAGAGAGATAATGGATTTTAAAAAAGCAGAGGGAGGAGTGCTTCAAAAAATCAAGTGAAACCCATACTATTTGTGGATTTTGGTCAAGAACTCAGGAGTTGGCTGAACTTTGAAATGAGGACAATGGATGTCTCTAATGTTGCTGCATTGAGAGAGTGGTGAAATCCACTTGGACGTGGCTGTGACTGTAGTGAATGACCCTAGCCCATTGTAGAAGGCCATGGTTCCCTCAATGTTTATAGACCACTAAACATACCATGTATTGAAAACCCAAACTTATGGGCTTCAGGGTACAATTGGTTCACTTTAAATTTAAAATTATAGTCTATAATCTTTGCAAAGAGAGACAGAAAGAGAGACGGACAGGGAAGGAGGGAAGAAAGAACAGGTAAGGAAAGGAAAAGAAAACAAAGGAAAGGTGTGAGTTACAGAATACTTGTATTGAAAACAGCTGTCAAAAAGACGGTATTTTGGGGAGGAAAATACTGGTTGTATCTTTAGAGAAGTTTCACTTCTCAAAGAAACCTCACAACCCAATGGACTATATGGGACACGTATTTTTGTCTCATTTTACGTAAGGATGTTAAGGCATAAGATTACCGACTTCCCTAACATCAAGTAGCTAGTTAGTGGTAGAAAATATGCGTGAACTTTTATCACTTAACTCCTAGTGCTCCTTCCCTTCTCATCTGTGTTGCCTCACACTGTGCCCAGGTCAAAATACCCTTAAAAAAAAAAAAAATTTTTTTTTTTTACCCTTAAAAGTACTGCTTAAATCAATGTGGCATTGGGGTCTAGAGTAATATCTATAAAAGTTTTAGTTTTAATATCCTTTTAACAGGTGCAGATCATATTGTAGACTCTGAAATTGAACAATAAGAATTTTATACATTTCTTAGCTTATAAACTGGAATTTAATAAGATTTTAATACATTTATTTAAAATGGATTGAAAAAAATTTTTTTTATGTAAATTTATTTCTTGAAGTAATGGTGTTTCCAAATTATAAAGTTCATTATATTCTTCCTTTTTTATCTTTTACAGTCCTTTTTCTGCTTAAACATTTTTTTATATGTTGTTACTTTTCAATTTAAGAATAAGAGCATATTTGATTATATTCATATGGACTTTGATACTGCCCACTCTGGGAATTTCAAGCATTTTTTATTTTGGACTTTCAAGATATGAGAACCTTGGCACATCTTCAGTAACTCCGTATTCCAATAAATAGCCTGAATAATCATGATATTGAAGGATGATCATATTTGGAACTAATTTTATTTCCACTTCTGGTTTTATAGAAAATGCATTCTTAGTTCCTCTGAAATTTGTATAATTTCTCAGGTCTTTGAAAGAAAATTAAAAGATACTATGAATAGCTATGGTTGCCAAACAAAGGTCAGCAGTTCAACTCCACTAGCTGCCCCTTGGAAACCCTGTGGGGTTGTTCTACTCTATCCTATAGAGTTGCTATATGGAATCGACTCGACAGTGTTGGACTTAGTCATGGTGGGGCTTAAGGGGAGTGGGATCAGGTGATAGATAAGTGGAATTTTGACTCAAGATCATGTCACACTGGGCCTATCAGATGTGAAAATACAGACTTCCATTACTTCCCCTGTTTTCTAAGTATATTATTGGATTAGACGCACTAAAAAATTTTCCAGAATGACATAAAGGCTGTTATGGAAGAAAAGATCATATGGTAGATACCAAAATACTAGTTTCCAAAGTATCATTCTGTTACACACAAGGTTGCTACAAGTCAGAGCCAACCAATACCAGCACCAAAATATAAGCCAAAGAAATACTGCATCCCTAGAGAATCACAGATAATAGTTCTTCTACCAAAAATGTAAAACATGCAGACGTATTTTTCCTTATTACAGGCTCATTTAACTCTGCTTTACTTGTGTCTTGAAGAATAAGGGTGTATAAATGTAAGCTTAATGAAGCCATAACTCCTTTGCCAGTGTAGTCTGTTTCCAGCGAATCAACATAGCCCCTGGTGGCTTGATAGGGAGCTATCTACCTGACAAATACCCCACTATGCCCTCTTTTCTAATAATTGGATATAAAGGAGTTGGTTTTCACCTTCAAGGCAGGATATGTTAGCATAATGCCAAGACATACTAATTGCTCCAGTATTTTTGCTCTCATTTGAGGAAAATACTTAAGAGAGGCCAAGAGTGATAAATGAGCCACTGTGTTTATTTCCGAATGGACTATACTCAAGTCCATTGTCATAGTGCATATTGTACAACACCTATGCTGATGAAGTCCACCTGGCCCAGATGAGGTAGTACTAGGCATATATCCAGATTAGCCTGTTTAAAGAACTTCTCCAGCTTTAAAGATATGAATGGGCTTCAAGTGGAGATTTAGAGCTTCTAGGAAGTTTGATATGACTTCCAATCAGATTTTCCACCTGCAATTGTTCCTTCCAAATTGTTAGATAGTGTATATAAATCTTGAGAGTTAAGGGAATGGAGTACCAGTGTAACAGCGGTTAAGAGCTAGGCTGATAAAAAAAGGTGGGCCCTTCAAATCCATCAGCTGTTCCTTAGAAACCCTATGGGGCAGTTCTACACTGCCCTATAGGGTCGCTGGGAGTCAGAATCAACTTGATGGCAATGGGTTTTACTTAAAGGGAATAAGTAAATTCTTCTTAGGCAGATCTCTAAGCTGTGCTCAATGTTTCATGTAGTTAATGTCATGAGACTTCTTTGTGGAATTATTCTAGCTATGGGTGTGAAAACAGTAAACAATGATTTCTTCTTGAAACAATTTGACTTTTTCTTTTAGTAAATCCATACGTGCAGTGTAATTTTAATGCTATACTCTAAGCACAACTCAACAGAATTTTGAATCAGATTTTATGACAATCTTGAATTCTTTCCTTTTGCTCAGTTTTTTTTCCACAAAAAGTCTCAAGTTGGGACATATATTTACAATGTTTTTACATTTTCAATATCTTCAATGCTTATTATGTGAGTATAATTTGCAGAGATTTAAAATATAGAACTGAAAACAATCTTAGGTATGATATAGCTCAACCTTGCTGTTTTACAAATAATTAATCTGAAATTGAGACAGGATAAAGGACTTGGGCAAAATCACACAACTGGATGGTGCTGGCAATGTTGTTTAGGACAGGGATACCAAGAATTCATTTTTTTCCATAGCTATCTATGGCAAAAATTGCTAATCCTTCTCAGCATTTTTCCTGCTAAGCTCAGACGTGGCCCCTAACTCATTCTCAACAAAGTGTTCCAAGTAGGTGCTGTTATTTGGAATTGACACTTGAGTTGAAGCTCTGGTTTTCCAGCCCTAGTCTAGTTCATTGTCTTGTGAATCCCAGTCAAGTGTCCTTATATTTATTACACTGTAGCTTTCACTGGTATACAAATGATTTTGGTAGTTTATTTCCATCTAAACTCTATGAATTTTATATAAATCAAACCACTTCTGTTGTATCTATATAGCCAATTGTCCATACTTTTCAAAAGCACAATTATTTCATTGGCAAAAATTTTTATTTTTTAAGTAGATGTCATAAAGTCTAGAATTCTTTCTCTTGTTTTATTTTTTAAACTTGCATTTTGTTACACTTGAATTATTTTGTTCTTGAATTATTTTCTCTTCTTCAATTATTTTAACGATGGCCTTCTTAAATAAGTAGATATCTTAAAATCCATAACATGTAAATAAAATATATTTGCATAAACGAGATATTGATGATTAAAATATGTCCAAACACATACTCTAGAGAAAAACGTTCCCAAACTGAATAAATTCTTAATATCCGTTTTCCATCATTTTAGTCTTTTTCAGAAATGCTAGCAGACACAGTAACAAAAAATTGTTAAGGGAATGGCTATTGAATCAGAAAAATGTGGCAAATAAACAAAACTGGATCCTAAAACAAGATATTGGGCCAAATTATACCATGAATCCCTGCATGAGATTTCTTTAAGGTAACCTCTCTACAATTAAGGGCAAAATTTCTGTCTTGGTGGTTAGGTCTGTGTACAACCCAAGGGGTGAATAAAGAAGAGGTTGAAAATAGTTCAGAGGTTCACTATTGTTCTTTGTTATGCTTTTGGTAGAATTTATAAATAGTTTGAATTAGACTCCAAGAAGAAAGACCACGCAGAACAATAATCTCTCATCTCATTCCAACTTACAAGTCAGTTTCTCCATTTCCTGTAAATGTACACACATTTAAGACAAGGAAAGTGGCTATTGAAATTTCCATGTTTTCTCCACCTAGCAGTGAATACCATGCTAACCAGGTTTCAAACATTTTCTATATTCAGGGTAACTGCTGCCTCCTGGTGCCCTGAATAAACATTGAAGTTTTGAGTATCATTTCATGCCTAACAATCAACCAAGAATATTTCTTTTAACTAGAAAGGAACCTGAAATTAAGTGAAGTCCCCCAGTAGATTGTTGTTTTTGTGTTGATAGGTGGTGCAGAAGTAATTAAAACTCATAGTAAACTCAAGGTTGTATCTTTGTATTATTTAAAAAAATGGATTTTAAAATATTTTATCTGAAGTTTTTCTTGGATCCAGGCAGCTCTTTATTTTAACTTGGTTTATTTGTGACATTCCATGTAATTGCATTTCCAAGAACTTCAAAGGGGCACTGTGTTTAGTGTTGGATGTTATTCCTTAGCGTTGCCCTCTTCCGGAGGAGGACAGAGTAGCAGCCATGTGGAAAATGGAGCTTCATCACCTTTGATTTTTCAGTTTTGTTCTGTGCTTTGTTTTTCTGTCTTCCTTTTTTTTTTTTTCTTATAGTGAATTCTATAAGAACTATAAAAAGTTATAACTTCAAGGAAGGTTAGGAATATATTCTGTCCAATCTCTTATTTATGGAGCCTTGGTGGTGCAGTGGTTAAGCATTAGGTTGCTAACCAAAAGGTCAGCAGTTCAAATTCTCAGGCACTCCTTGAAAACACTATGGGGCAGTTCTACTCTCTCCTATAGGGTTGCTGTGAGTTGGAATTGACTTGATGGTAATGGGTTCTTTTTTTTTTTTTCTCTCTGTTTTACAAATAGTGAAACTGATTTTCATCACAACTTATCATACCCTTACTTTCCATTCCCTAAAATACCCCATCTCTGCAATCTTCTTATTACTCTCCTTCAAATTCAAACAACTAGCACTGATTAAGGATCCCTGTTGGCACAGGTAAGCTCTCAGCTTAACCGAAAGGTTGGCGGTTCAAATCCATCCAGCCGCTCTGCAAGAGAAAGACCTGGTAACCTGTTCCCTTAAAGATTCCAACCAACCAATCCATTGTTGTTGAGTCATTCTGACTCATAGCGACCCTATAGGACACAGTAGAACTGCCCCATAGGGTTTCCAGGGCTGAAATCTTTATGGAAACAGATTGCCACATTTTTTGCCCCTGGAGCTGCTGGTGAGTTCAAACAGCTGAACTTTCTTTCGGTTAGCAGCTGAGAGCTTCAACCATTGCACCACCAGGGTTCCTTTTCTAAAAGATTGTTGTTGTTGTTGTTGTTAGATGCCATCGAGTTGGTTCTGACTCATAGCGACCCTGTGTACTACAAAACGAACCACTGCCTGGTCCTGCGCCATCCTCACAATGGTTGTTATGCTTAAGCCCATTGTTGCAGCCACTGTGTCAATCCATTCATTGAGGGTCTTCTTCTTTTTCACTGACCCTCTACCTTACCAAGCATGATGTCCTTCTCTGGGGACTGATCTCTTCTGACAATACGTCCAAAATATGTGAGACGTAGACTCGCCATCCTTGCTTCTAGGGAGCATTCTGGTTGTACTTCTTCCAAGACAGATTTGTTCATTCTTTTGGCAGTCCATGGTATGTATAGTCAATATTCCCCAATACCACAATTCAAAGGCATCAATTCTTTGGTCTTCCTTATTCATCATCCAGCTGTCACATGCATAAGAGAGGATTGAAGACACCATGGCTTGGGTCAAGTGCACCTTAGTCATCAAGGTGACATCTTTGCCTTTCGACACTTCAAAGAGGTCTTTTGCAGCAGATTTGCCCAATGCAATGTATCTTTTGATTTCTTGACTTCTGCTTCCATGGGTGTTGATTATGGATCTAAGTAAAATGAAATCCTGACAACTTCAATCTTTTCTCCATTTATCATGATATTGCTTAATGGTCCAGTTCTGAGGATTTTTGTTTTCTATATGTTGAGGTGTAATCCATACCAAAGGCTATGGTCTTTGATCTTCATCAGTAAGTGCTTCCAGTCCTCTTCACTTTCAGCAAGGAAGGTTGTGTCGTCTGCATAATGCAGGTTGTTAATGGGTCTTCCTCCAATCCTGATGCCTTGTTCTTTGTATAGTCTAGCTTCTCGGGTTATTTGCTCAGCACACAGGTTGAATAGATATGATGAAAGGATAAAACCCTGACGTACCACTTTCCTGACTTTAAACCACTCAGTATCCCCTTGTTCTGCTTGAACATCTGCCTCTTGACCTATGTACAGGTTCCTCATGAGCACTATTAAGTGTCTGGAATTCCCATTCTTCACAATGTTATCTATAACTTGTTATGATCCACATAGTCGAATACCTTTGCATAATCAATAAAACAAAGGTAAGCATCTTTCTGGTATTCTCTGCTTTCAGCCTGGATCCATCTAACATCAGCAATGATATCCCTGGTTCCACATCCTCTTCTGAATTTGGCTTGAATTTCTGGCAGTTTCCTGTTGTCTTAAAAGATTGCAGCCTAGAACACCCTATGGGGCAGTTGTTGTCCTTAAAAATTACAGCCTAGAAAACCCTATGGGACAGTTCTCTGTCACATGAGTGGTTAGGAGTCAGAGTTGACCTGATGACATCTAGCAACAACAATGACAACACTGATTACTGTCTCAACTACAGCTTTGCAATTAGGGATGTGCACCCTATATCCCCAAATTCCATTTAATAATCTTTTAAAAATAATTATCCACAAATTAATTAAACTCTTCCCTTAGTATATAAGGGGAGCCCTGGTGGCCCAGTGGTTAAAGGCCTTGACTGCCGACTGAAAAGTTGGTGATTTGAAACCACCAGTGGCTCTGTGGGGGAAAGATGTGACAGTCTGCTTCTGTAGAGATTTATAGCCTTGGAAACCATAGGGGGTTACTATGAGTCGGAATTGACTCCATGGCAGTGTGTTTGGTTTTCTTAGTATATAAGGAAGTCATCAAGCATACTGGAATCTTTCTAAAAACTTTCTTGATTTTTAAGGAGTTGATTGGGGTTATTATCAATTATTATCTTGATTTATGATTTAAGAGGTTGTATGGATTTTTTTTTTTTTTATAGATAAATTCCGGTTTCTCATCTAAAGCTGTAGGAGATCCTTTGAAAACTATACCCACATAGGCATTGGTAAAAATACGATTTCTGAATGATACTGTCAGTAGTAGAAGTTATTCAACCTTTTCTCTAAAGTGGCACCAATAGTGTGGTTTACCATTATCCTTATTTTTTTTCCCATATGTTAAATTCTTGGGAAATAGATTCTGAATGGCTCAGTTCATGTCAGGAGACTACATGACATGGTAGTCAGGATTAATAAATATTTGTGGTCAAGGGCCCTGGTCTCTTAGCTCAAATATGATTCCTGAACACCCAACCTCTAGGTCAACGGCACTACCAGAAAAGAATGAATTAGTCTGAATCAAGTAGTCCCTGTGTACCAGTTGTCTATTGCTAGATAGCAAATTACTACAGACTTAGCAGCTTAAACAACATACATTTATCATCTTATTGTTTCTGTGGGCCAGAACACCAGGTGTAGCTTAGCTGGATCCTCTATTTTAGATTTTTATGCTGGGGTCTCATCTGCAGGCTCAGGTGGGGAAGGATCTGCTCTTAAAGGGCAGAAACTGGCAGATTAAATTTCTCAAATACTATTGGATTGAGTTCCTAGCTAGCTGTTGGCTATTCCTTGACGTGTAGCTCTCTCTAGCGATGATAGCTTGCTTCATCAAAGTATGCAAGCCAAGAAGACATCAGAAAGAGCTGGCTATCAATATAAAAGTTATGACCTTATGTAACCTAGTCATAGAAGTAACATGATATTCCATCTTATTTTACATATTTTATTGTTTAGAAACAAGTCATAGGTTCTGCCTGTGAGGGGATGGCACAAGGGTGTGAATACCATGAGACAGAGATCACTGGAGGACACTCTTTGAGCCTTCCTGCCATGTTCCCAATAAGCATTTTTAGTCAACTAAAAGGCATTTATTTCAGCAAGTACCGTGTACAAGACACTGTGTTAAGTGGTTGGGGTCTGTGATTGTCAAGGTTATGTGTCAGCTTGATTCTCAGTGGTTTGGCAGTTATATAATGATGTGATCACTTCCATAATGAGATTTGACATAATGTAATCACCCCATGATGGGGTCTGCTGTGAATAGCCAATCAGTTGAAAGAGAGTTTCCTTGGAGGTGTGGCTTGCATTGAATATAAGTAGACTTTCTGGCAAGACTCGTGGACTTTTGCTCACTCTGGATCCTGCATTTGGCTCCTGTTCAATTGACTTCTGGTTCTTGGGACTTAAGCCAGCATCTTACCCTCTGTCTTGTCTGCCAATCTTGGGTTCCTCAGCCCCTGCAGCTACGTAAATTGGGAGAAGCCTCTATCCTGACCCACGGACTTGGGACATTCTAGCCTCTATAATCCATGAGCCATTTCCTTGATATAAATTTCTCTTTCTATGTATGTGTATATATATATATATGTGTATATGTATATGTATATGTATATATATGTACTCTTTACTGGTTTTGCTTCTCTAGAGAACCCAGGCTAAGACGGTCTAAAAGTAAATAAGGTTCTTGTCATGGCTCTTATAAAATTTGTAGCCTGTAACATGACTACACATAAACAGAATCTTAAATAGTATAGACATAATAGAATAGATCATGAATTCCTTTGCTTAAAATCACTTAACTGCTTCATATTGCTCTGAGATTACAATAAAATTTCTTACGGTTTAGCAAGGCTTGTGTTACCTAGTCCTTTTCTACTTTGACATCTCATCTTGTGCTCCCCGTCACCTTTCCACTGCACTCTACACATCTTAGCTTCTGTTACATCCTAGGGCATGTTTGTGTTTGCAAATGTTCTCTGGGAAAAACAAAAAGTAAAAAAAAAAAAAGGTGATGTCATTGATTTCTTACCATTAAAACCTCATTTACCCAAAGAATGCCTAGCTTTAAAAAATATAATTTTATATTGTAACCTGCAAGATAAACTAGTTGTCAAAATGTACCCTTCAATAATGAACTATATTGAATTACTTTATAGGATTGTTAGTTGTATGCTGGTTGATTGTTGAAACCAGCCTTCCAAAGATGAATGCTTTCATTTAAAGAGGAAACTCAACTACACCTCAGTGTACTTGGAATGCCATTAAAGAGTTGGAAAGATCCCTAGGTTACATATATCAATCTCATTTATTTATAATTTTAAGCTTTTTTTTTTTTCCCTTTTTTATTGTGCTTTAAGTGAAAGCTTACAATTCAAGTCAGTTTCTCATACAATAACTCATACACATAGTGTTATGTGACCCTAGTTGCTCTCCCTATAATATGACAGCACACTCCTCATCTCCACCCTGTATTTCCCATGTCCATTCAACCCTCTGCCTTCTCATCTCGCCTCCAGACAGGAGCTACCCACATAGTCTTATGTGTCTCCTTGAGCTAAGAAGCACACTCCTCACTAAACCAAAACCAAACCCACTGCTGTCAAGTCAATTCTGACTCATAGCGACACTCTTCACTAGTATCATTTTATGTCTTACAGTTCAGTCTAATCTTTGTCTGAAGAGTTGGCTTAGGGAATGGTTTTAGTTCTGGGCTAACAGAGAATCCGGGGGCCATGAACTCTGGGGTCCCTCCAGTCTCAGTCAGACCATTAAGTCTGTTTTTTTTTTTTTTTGTTGTTGTTGTTTGTTTGTTTTTTACAGGAATTTGAGTTCTGCATCCCACTGTTCTGCTCCATCAGGGATTCTCTATTGTGTTCCTTGTCAGAGCAGTCATTGGTGGTAGCCGGGCACCATCTAGTTCTTCTGGTCTCAGGCTGATGGAAGTTCTGGTTTATGTGGCTCTTTCTGTCTCTTCGGCTCATATTTACCTTGTGTCTTTGTGTTTTTAATTATCTTTTGCTCCAGGTAGATTGAGACCAATTGATGTGTCTTAGATGGCTGCTTGCTTGCTTTTAAGACCCTAGAAGCCACTCACTAAAGTGGGATGCAGAACGTTTTCTTAATACACTCTGTTATGCCAATTGACCTAGATATCCCCTGAAACCATGGTCCCCAGACCCCCGCCACTGCTAATCTGTCCCTTAAAGTATTTGGTTGTATTCAGGAAACTTCTTAGCTTTTGGTTTAGTCCAGTTGTGTTGACTTCCCCTGTATTGTGTGTTGTCCTTCCCTTCACCTGAAATAACTCTTGTCTACTGTCTAGTTAGTGAATACCCTCTCCCTCCCTCCGCACCCTAGTAACCATCAAGGAATGTTTTCTTCTGTTTAAACTTTTCTTGAGTTCTTATAATAGTGGTCTCATACAATACTTGTCCTTTTGTGACTGACTAATTTCACTCAGCATATGCCTTCCAGATTCATCCATGTTATGAGATTTTTCACAAATTCATCATTTTTTTTTTTTATCATTGCATAGTATTCCATTGTGAGAATAAACCATAATTTGTCCATTCATCTGTTGATGAGCACCTTGGTTGTTTCCATCTTTTTGCTATTGTAAACAGTGCTGCGATGAACATGGGTGAGCATGTATCTATTTGTGTGACAACTCTTATTTCTCTAGAATATATTCCAAGGTGTGGGATTGCTGGATCATATGGTAGTTCTAACTTTTTAAGGAAGCACCAAATCGATTTCCAAAATGGTTGAACCACTTTACATTCCCACCAGCAGTGTATAAGTGTTCCAGTCTCTCCACAACCTCTCCAACATTTGTTATTTTTGTTTTTTGGATTAATGCCAGCCTTGTTAGGGTGAGATGGTATCTCATTGCAGTTTTGGTTTGCATTTCTCTAATGGCTAATGATCAAGAACATTTCCTCATGTATCTGTTAGCCACCTGAAAGTCTTCCTTGGTGAAGTGTCTGTTCATATCCTTTGCCCATTTTTTAAATTGGGTTGTCTTTAGGTTGTTGAGATTTTGCAGTATCTTATAGATTTTAGAGATTAGACATTGATCCAATTTGTCATAGCCAAAATTTTTTCCCCAGTCTGTAGGTAGTCTTTTTACTCTTTCAGTGAAGACTTTGGATGAACATAAGTGTTTGATTTTTAGGAGCTCCCAGTTATCTAGTTTCTCTTCTGGGGTTTGTGCATTATTAGTAATGTTTTGTATACTGTTTATGCCATTTATTAGGGTTCCTAGCTTTGTCCCTATTTTTTCTGCCACAATCTTTATTGTTTTGAATCTTATATTTAGATCTTTGATCTGTTTTCTGCTAGTTTCTGTGCACGGTGTGAGGTATGGGTCTTGATTCACTTTTTTGCAGATGGATATCCAGGTATGCCAGCACCATTTGTTAAAGAGACTGTCTTTTCCCCAATTAGCAGACTTTGGGCCTTTGTCAAAAATTAGTTGTTCATAAGTGGTGAATTTACCTCTGGATTCTCAATTCTGTTCCACTGGTCTATGTATCTGTTGTTGTACCAGTACCAGGCTGTTTTGACTACCATGGCAGTATAATAGATTCTAAAATCAGGTAGTGTGAGGCATCCCACTTTGTTCTTCTTTTTCAGTAATGCTTGACTTATCTGGGGCCTCTTCCCTTTCCATATAAAGTTGGTGATTTGTTTCTCCATCTCATTAAAAAATGCCATTGGAATTTGGATTGGGATTGTATAAGACCGCACCATCTGCAAAAAGAGATACTTTTACTTCTTCCTTATCAATTTGGATGCACTTTATTTGTTTTTCTAGCCTAATTGCTCTGGCTAGGACCTCCAACACAGTGTTGAATGGAAGTGGAGATAAAGGACATCCTTGTCTTGTTCCCATTCTCAAGGGGGATGCTTTCAGACTCTCTCCATTTAGGATGATGCTGGCTGTTGGCTTTGTATAAATAAATGTCCTCTATTATGTTGAGTAATTTCCCTTCTATTCCTATTTTGCTGAGAGTTTTTATCATGAATGCATGATGAGCTTTGTCAAATGCCTTTTGTGCATCATGTGGTTCTTGTCTTTTGTTTAATTTATGTGCTGGATTATATTGATTGCTTTTCTAATGTTGAACCATTCCTGGATACCTTGTATGTATCCCACTTGGTAATGGTGAATTTTTTTTTTTTTTTTGATATGTTTTTGAATTCTGTTGCCTGGAATTTTGTTGAGGATTTTTGCATATAAGTTCATGAGGGACATTGGTCTGTAATTTTTTCTTTTTTTTTGTGATGTCATTACCTGGTTTTGGTAACAAGGATATGCTGGCTTTGAAGAATGAGTTTGGAGGTGTTTCATCCTTTCCTATGCTCTGAAATACCTTTAGAAGTAGTGGTGTTAACTCTTCTCTGAAACTTTGGTAGAATTCTCCAGCGAAGCTGCCAGGACCAAGGGTTTTTTTTTTTTTTGGGGGAATTTTTTAATTACCTTTTCAATCTCTTCTTTTGTTATAGATTTATTTCATTATTCTTTCTCTGTTTGTTTTAGTTTAGGTAGGTAGTGCATTTCTAGAAATTTGTACATCTCCTCTAGGTTTTCAAATTTGTTAGAGTACAATTTTTCATAATATTCTGTTATGATTCTTTTAATTTCAGTTGGGTCAGTTGTGATATCACCCATCTCATTTCTTATTTGTGGTATTTGCTTCCTTTCCTGTTTCTTTTGTCAGTTTGGCCAATGATTTATCAATTTTTTTGATCTTTTCAAAGAACCAGCTTTTGGTCTTGTTAACTGTTTCAATTGTTTTTCTGTGCTCTCTTTCATTTAATTCTACTCTAATTTTTATTATTTGCCTTCTTCTGGTGACTGAGGACTTCTTTTGCTGCTCTTTTTCTCTTTGTTCAAGTTGTAGGGATAATTCTTTGATTTTGGCCTTTTCTTCTTTTTTGATGTGTGCATTCACTGGTATAACTTGACTTTCCGAGCACTGCTTTTGCTGTGTCCAAAGTTCCTGGTAGGAAATCTTTTCATTCTCATTTGATTCTACGAATTTCTTTATTCTTTCCTTAATTTCTTCTATAACCAGTAGTTTTTGAGCAAGGTGTTGTTCAATTTCCATGTTTTTTTTTTTTTTTCCCCCTTGCTTTTTCTCTTATTGATTTCTGCTTTTATGGTCAGAAAAGATGCTTTGTAATATTTCAATGTTTTGGACTCTATTGAGGGTTTCTTTATGGCCTTCATGTGGTCTATTCTGGAGAATGTTCCAAGTGCACTGTAAAACAAAGTATACGTGGCTGCCGTTGGAAGGATTGTTCTGTATATGTCTATGAGGTTAAGTTGGTTGATTGTGGCATTTAGATCTTCCATGTCTTTACTGAGCTTCTTTCTGGATGTTCCGTCTTTCACCAAAAGTGGTGTGTTGAAACCTCCTACTATTATTGTGGAGTTGTCTATCTCTCTTTTCAATACGGTTAGAGTTTGTTTTATGTATTTAGAACCCTGTCATTGGGTGCGTAAATATTTATTATGGTTATATCTTACTGGCATTAAAAAAAATATTGAACCTTTAATCATATAATGTGTTGTATATCATATACAATCATATATAGTGTCCTTCCCCATCCTTTGTGGTGGATTTTACTTTAATTTCTATTTTGTCAGAAATTAATATTGCCTGTCCTGCTCTTTTTTGATTGTTGTTTGCCTGATATATATTTTTTCCATCTTTTGAGTTTTAGTTTGTTGTGTCTTTAAGTCTAAGGTGTGTCTCTTGAAGGCAGCATATAGATGGATCTTTTTTTTTTTATATATATATTCATTCTGCCACTCTCTGTCTCTTTATTGGTGCATTTAGTCTGTTTACATTCATTTACATTCAGCAATAATTATTGATAGATATGAGTTGAGTGGTGTCATTTTAGTGTCTTTTTTGTGTGTGTTGACAGTTTCTTTTTCCACTTAATTTTCTGTGCTAAGTCATTTCTTTATACATTTTCTTTTCTTTTTTTCATTGTTGTTGACTTTGCATATGCTGAGTCTTTATGTTTTTCTTGTTTTATATTTTGGTGTGTAGGATTGTTAGTTTCCTTTGTGGTTACCTTGATATTTACCCCTATTTTTTTTTTTAAGATTAAACCTATCTTTTATTTCTTTATATTGCCTTGACTTTCTCTCCATATGAAAGATCTATGACTACATTTTTTAGTCATTCTTTTTTGTTTTAATGTTGTCATCTTTTACATAGTTACTTCTCTGTTTCCCTGTTATGAGTGTTTTAGCTTTGATTTATTTTTGTGATTTCTCTATCTGGATTGATAGCTGGTTGCTCTGGTCTAGTCTTGGATTGCTATCTGATGTTATTGATTTTCTACCAGGAGGATTCCCGTTAGTATTTTCTTGTAATTTTGGTTTGGTTTTTGCAAATTCCTTAAACTTCTGTTTGTCTGAAAATGCCCTAATTTCGCCATCATATTTGAGAGACAGTTTTGCTGGATATATAATTCTTAGCTGGCAATTTTTTTCCTTCAAAGCTTTATATGTCATCCCATTACCTTCTTGCCTGTGTGGTTTCTGCCGAGTAATCCGAGCTTAATCTTATTGACCCTCTTTGTAGGTGACTTTTTGTTTATCCCTAGCTGCTCTTAAAATTCTCCCTTTATCTTTGGTTTTGGCAAGTTTGATTATAATATGTCTTGGTGACTTTCTTTTGGGATCTACCTTGTGTGGGGTTCGATGAGCATCTTGGATAGTTATCTTCTCACCTTTCACGATATCAGGGAAGTTTTCTGCAAACAAATCTTCAACAATTCTCTCTGTATTTTCTGTTATCCCCCCCGTTCTGGTACTCCAGTCACTCATAGATTATTCCTCATGATAGAGTCCCACATAATTCTTAGGGTTTCTTCATTTTTTTTTTTAATTCTTTTGTCTGATTTTTCTTCAAATAAGTTGGTGTCAAGTGCTTTATCTTCAATTTCACTAATTCTGACTTCCATTCCCTCATTTCTGTTTCTATCACTTTCTATTGAGTTGTCTAATTCTGAAATGCTGTTGTTAATCTTCTGGATTTCTGTTTGCTGTCTCTCTATGGATTCTTGCAGCCTATTAAATTTTTCATTATGCTCTTCTATAACCTTCTTAAATTCCTCTAATACTTTTTCTGTGTATCCCTTGGCTTGTCCTGCATTTTGCCTAATCTCCTTCCTGATCTCTTGAAGAGTTCTG
Source organism: Elephas maximus indicus (assembly GCF_024166365.1). Classification (NCBI taxonomy): domain Eukaryota; kingdom Metazoa; phylum Chordata; class Mammalia; order Proboscidea; family Elephantidae; genus Elephas; species Elephas maximus. Next base: position 121,723,831 of record NC_064819.1, on the reverse strand, counting down.
TATATTAATCTTTTGTAGTCTACCTCTGGTAGTTCCAGGAAGTTCTCATCATCTGGAAGATTTCTTGATTCTTTGCTTTGGGAGCTTGCTGAAGCCATAATGGTCTGCCTCTTTATGTGATTTGATATTGACTCTTGTCTCTGAGCCATCAATAAGTCATTGCATTTATTTATTTTATGTTTGCTTAATGTGTCCTAGCTTCTCGTTTTGTTTTGATATGCCCAAATAAGCTTTTCAAGTGAGCGAGTTTGATTATTGGCACCTTTGAAGCTCTAACGTCCTGTCACCAGGTCATTAGAGTTGTTACTAGGTATAAGAGCCCAGAAGTCTGTTTATTTTTCTTGTATGGATTCAGCTCAGGTGTCCAGGTGGTAGGTCACCAAGTATGTGGTACAGGCTCTCATCTACAGTCTTAGATGAGCAGGGGTGATTGGCATAGGCATAGGTATCTGGCTGTAGTAAAGGGTCAGGCACTGAGCAAGGCAAGGGGCTGACAACTGCCCCTGAGTGTCTGTGAGGAAAGCATCTTCCTGTTTCCCTAGAATGCTTAGGTGGGTGGATTTTGCAACCGGACTATGGGCACCCACTACTGTTGGCTTTAAGGATGGGGAGGCACCACTTATCCTTGGACCCCTGTTGTGGGTCACTGGGTGGCATGGGTGGAGCCACCAGTCCTCAGGCCCCTGATGTGGGTAGGTGAGGACCTTGCTTGACAGGCAGAGTGGTGTCAAACATCATGACCCTACCTTTCCACCATATAGCTGAAACAGTCGAAGTTAGGCTTCAGGCATATACCCCGTTGTACCGTGCTAATGAGGGCCTATGCTGTTGAAATGGGCACACACACATCTACATAGGCATGAAGGGCATTTAAAGTCTGCAGGTCCCTTATGCCTGTGCCTAGGCAAAGGAACTGTTTCTGTCCTGAGTTCCCCCCTTAGGGGAGCTGGCGGATTATTTTTTCCCTGTTTGTTAACTTATTCCTTCTCCAAGGCTGGACGAATGGCTTAGGACATGCAACAGGTCCTACTTCCAGCCCAGGGAAAATGGCTATCCCTGGACTGGCTCAGGACCTGGTGCAGAGTGGGGAGGGGTCAGGAAAAGAGAGAGAATTTTTCCCTGAAGGGGTGTTTTTTGGTCTGTGTGGTAGATTAGACACATGTACTTATCTTTTGCTGATTGACTACCTCTTTTTTCTGATTCTGGAGGCATGAATGGACTCTCCACCACTTGGTCTCTGCCTGTGTGGAAAATGTGTCCTGAACTCCACCGCTTGCCTCACTGTGCTTATGCCAATGGATCTGTCCTGCAGGGTGCCAGTTCCTACTGGCTCAGGTCTGGTAACTCCTTGCTGCTTCTGAACTGTTGTCTCCTCCTTCCTTTGTTGCTCAGTTTGATTCCTCAGCTTTGCCTTTAATGTTCAGGGCTCCTAGATTGTCATATATAAATGATTCACTCATTTTTTTGGTTCTTTGCTGTAGGAGGGACTAGAGGAAGCGTTTGACTACTCCACCATCTTGGCCCTGACTCCTACCATCCCATTTATTTATTACTTAGTCTTTTTTTTTTTTTTTTTTTTTACTGCATCACATAGAGTCTTCTTACTGCAGAACCACAAAAGAAGTTCTTTCAGTTCCAAGATAACCTTCTCCTCAGTAATTGCTTTTAGCCTATTTTATGGACACACAGGGCCACCATGACTTGGAATCGACTCACTGGCGAAAGGTTTTGTTTTTGGCTTATAGACAATTAATTGGGTAACTGATTAGAACCTTTTTTTTTTTTTTTGGCAAAGGACACATTTAGAATCGCAGTCACAATACAAGCCTATGTAACTAAAAAATTTATGGTTTTTCTTTGATATGAAGTTTATGTCTTTTCCTTAAATCCCTTTGTTGTTATCTTAAAATTCATCCAATCTGATAGAATGTTTCTGCATCATAGAAGATCCTTTTTTCCTTTCTAGTTTAAAGGTCATTAAACTGTAACCATGATATACTTAAAGTTCTAGAAGACTTGGGGTGACACTTATTGTTCCTTTACACTTTTACTGCATTTTTCTTTATTACTTTACATATTCGATGTGCAAAATCTGATTCAAGATTTGTGAGTGGAAGAATACAGAAGAATCAATTTCTCTCTCTCCACTCTCATCTTCCTCTTTCATCCTCTACCTCTATTCTATATGTGATACTTTGATCATACCTTTTGTTCAGGGTAGAATGTGTAAACTTTGAAAAAAAATACCTCTGGTTGTATAATAAAGTCTATAAAGGAGATGGAAAATTATATACTTGTGGACTTTATTCTTTTTCTATTTAAGTGTGACTCTGTCATTTTGGGAATATTTTATAGATGTTTCCTGGTATAGAAGGAGAAAAGAAAGAAAGAAAAGGAAAGGACAGAGAAGAATGACTTCATAGTTAGCCTGAGGATATAGGCTTTCCTAGTGTGAGTTACATAGGGAGCAATGTTTCCAGTCAAGTGAAAACCAACTTGGAACTGGATTTAGCTACACATTTTATGCCTCTAAGGGACTTTGATTTTTACCTGTGCTATTTCAAGATGATTGCTCTCTGAGTGATCCGAGTTGAGGCCAAAAGAACAAGGTCCCTTGGCTCTCCCGAAAGGGTTGAGATTTATTTCTCTGGGGTGGCTTAAGTGAGTACTGGTTTAGTCTAACAAATTATCCTGTTTTCATTTAGAGATTAATATGTTACAATATAATAGCCAAAGAAAACTGGAGGAATTAGTAATGATATATTTTGAAAACCATCTTACAGCAAAATAAATTGGAAACATAGGACCTGTTATATATTTAGATATACAGAGAATTGTATGGGATTACCTAAACGAATAATTTTTAAACCTAGGCCAGGGTGTTACAGAATTAAAGTATTTGTGTTTCACATTGATTTACAGGAAACCACCATAAGAGTTACATTTAGAATTAAGAATCTGTCTTAAGTAGATTTCCATCTTTATTTTTAGGCTTTATTCACATCAATCCCTTCCCATATTTAAACGTGATTTGTTAACTTACTCATTCAGTAAATATTAATTGTATGGCAAATATGTGTTAGGGGCTGAAGATAGAAAGATATAAGATGTGACACCTAGCTGCAAGAACTTTATAAACTGTGGAATTATTTTTAGGAGATTTATTCTCCCACTCCCCAGTGTCGGGATAGATGAAAATAATGATAAAATAAGTTTTAATGCTATTTTGTAATTAAAAGATACATCTGGAATGTAATTCACTCATATGACCATATTACTTATTTTGCTCCAAATCATCAGACCTTATTTTTATATATTTGTGCCAGATACCTTCTGTTTGCACCTCCATATCACCTCCCAACATGAAATGGCTTCCTTGATGTCTGGCTTCTTCAAGCCAGGTTTTTCTAATGGGAAGCCCCAGCAGGCAATCAGAGGGAGACAGGAGAGTAAGGCCAGGTGTTATGGATTGAACTGTGTCCCCCTAGAAATATGTGTTGTAAATTCTAAACTCCTATACCTGTGGATGTAATCCCTTTTGGAATAGAACTTTTTTTCTAATGGTAATGAGACAATATCTGTGTAGGCTATGTTTTAAGGCAATCATCTTTGAGATATAAAAAGAATGGATTAGACACAGAGACAGAAGCATGAACAGAGAGGAAGATACACACCACATGAAGGAACCTAGGAATACAAGGAACCTAGGAATACAAGCTGAAAAGAGACAAGAGCATTTCCCCAGAGCTGACAGAGAGGGAAAGCCTTCCTCTAGAGCCAGTGTCCTGATTTCTAGACTCCTTAACTGTGAGAGAATGTTTCTGTTTGTTAAAACCACCCACTTGCGGCATTTCTGTTACAGCACCACTAAGAAACTAAGTTACTAGGGTATTGATCCCTTTCTCCCCATGGGGTTGCTTTGGTTTGACAGTGTCTTTTCACCAAAGGTCATTGCTCTTCTCCAGGCAGATTTCTCTACATAAATTTCTGATTTTGGGTTTCTTTAAATGCTGTCACTCCTACAGCCAAGGGATGGTAAAGCTCTGCTGTTACTAACTCCAGGTTGCTGCACAATTCTTTGTGGCTGCCCTATACTCTGGTTATGCTTTTGAAAATTGTTCCTTTATAAATAAGTCCTCTTAGAATTCTAATTTGAACGTTGGGGCTCAGGCTATTAGGCTATTACAGTGTTCATTCAGTTATATTATCGTGTCTTATTTATTTGCTTCTTGCCTTGTTCTAAAAAGCTCTAAGAAATATAATGTGGCAGGTATATTTTTTGTTTTTAAATGCAAAGTTACTACTTTTTATAATTTTTAAACTAGCAGAATCTAATAAAATATTTACACATTTATCCCATGAAAATATTTTTCCTAAGTCAGTAAGTGTTTTCTCACCTCTTTTTATATAATACATAATGATTATCAGAATAAACAAAAATACAGATCTCAGATCTAAATCAGAACTAAAATGATAATGAATAAAATTGTGCCCAAAACAGGAATGATTCACTCTTTAGTCCTTTTGGTATTTCTTTATTTTCTTTTAATTTTTGAAAACAGGAAATGAAACCATATAGTTTGATCTTTTCAATGTCATTATGGTCTTCTCTGACTTTCAACACAGCAAGTGTAGTCTCACACTCTGACAAATTTGGCAAGATTTCATAAAAGAAGCAGAAGTAACACCTCTTGACCAGCAGGTGTTTGTTATTCTCACAGGGCCAGTCAAATGACTGAATTAAAAGTTCAAATGAAGTTTAGCAAACTTGCCTCAGGCTAAAGGACATTTTTGTTAAGATGGCTCACCTAATATATTATGTAAAATGATATTTTATGAAAATGAAAGATATGGCATCATAGCTTAAATAACCTGTTAATTCTCATGTATTGCAAATGTTTAACACATTCATTAATATTTACTCTATGGATTATTTTGATATGTTTACATTCAGATTAGCATTTACGTTCAACAGGATTAGAGAATATTCTAGTTTTCTCACAATGTTGCTGCTATTGTTCAGTGCCATTTAGTCGATTCTGGCTCATAGCGGCTCTGTGTAAAACAGAATGAAACACTGCCTAGTCATGCACCATCCTCACAAACGTTATACTTGAGCCCATTGTGGCAGCTGCTATGTCAATTCATCTCATGAGAGTCTTCCCCTTTCTTGCTGACCGTCTACCAAGGATGATGTCCTTCTCCATGGACTATTCCCTCCTGATAATATTTCCAAAGTACATGAGACAAAGTCTCCCCATTCCTGCTTCTAATGAGCATTCTGCCTGTATTTCTTCCAAGACAGATGTATTTGTTCTTCTGGCAGTCCATGGTATATTCAGGAGCCCTGTTGTTGCAGTGGTTAAGAGCTCAGGTTGCTAACCAAAAGGTCAGCAGTTCGAATCCACCAGCTGCTCCTTGGAAACCCCATAGGACAGTTCTACTCTGTCCTCTAGGTTCGCTATGAGTTGAAACCAACAGAACAGCAATGGGAACATGGGTATGGTGTATTCGATATTCTTCTCTTGTATTTCTCACAATACAACCTTGCAATTCTATAAAAATTTACAAGAGCCTGACTAAGAGTTCCCCTGGGTCCAAACCAATAGAATGCCAAAGTTATATAATCAGAAGTTTTTATTCTGGAGTCTATGAACTCTGGATCCTTGAGTAGGCTTTAGAGATTTCACAAAGTCTAGGATATTGTACGAAAAAAAATATATTTGTTATATATCTGTGTTTTTCTGGGAAGAGGGTTTAAGCCTTCATAAGAATTTGGAAGAAGTTAAGAACTACTGGCTTAATTTTTATTGAGTGTTATAGATTTTAATATTTTTTAGATATTCAGGTATATTACATACAGGGCCCCTTTTTATAGGGCTTTCCCTAGGCAAGGACAGGAATATGACTAGTTTTACTCAATAAAATATAGGTGGTAGCAATATGCATCACATCTGAGCAAAAGATTATAAGGAGTTTTGCAGATTCTGTACTTTCTGATTAACTTCTGCTATGAGACAAGATTTAACCCGAATGGAGATCACTTCATCAGCCTGGATCCTATGATGGATAAATAAACTTTTGAGGGGTTTATCTGTTTCTGCAGCAAAATTTACCATAAGCTGACTGGTAAGTGCAATGGTCTACTCCACATCTTTACTATAGTATACTAAACTCCATCTTGTTGTGCCTGGGTTAAACAATAAATTAGTTAGATTTCAATTCATTATGTTCCATGCTATTCTGCAATGCCTGGTATGCTTTCATCTATAATTACATCCACACAAAGCTCTTCCTATTCCAATAATATTTCACAAATCCTTCCCTGTTAAAACCGGTTTAAAAACATCCACTTTCAGCCCAGAAGGAAGAATAGGGAGAGGATTTACCCTCCCCCCTGAAGTTACAACAATAAAAACATAGATGGAATATATGAAACAAAGGCTCTCAAGACACTGGACATCAGGCAACAAAGGACAGTTGTCCATGAGAGACAGAATACAAATGAGGTGAGTCTCAAAATTGTCCCTGTTCACTGCCCTGTGAGAGTTTTCAGTTGTAGGGCAGGGAGTGGGGACCCATGCAGAGCCTAATTTTTATACCAAACACTATGTCTTTGTTGCCTAATGTTGCTGTAACAGAAATACTACAAGTGGATGGCTTAAGAAATTCATTTTCTCACAGTTCAGGAGACTAGAAGTCTGAATTCAGGGCACTAGCTCTACAGGAAGGCTCTCTTTCTCTGTCTGCTCAGGGGAAATATCCTTGTCTCATTCAGTTTCTGTAGCCCAGGAGTTCCTTGGTTCCTTGGCGATCTTCATATTGCATCTATCTTGCCCCTGTTTGTGCTTGCTTCTGAGTCTAATCTGCTCTTTCTAAAACTCTGGAGTGATTAGGTTTAGGACATACCCTACATTGGTATGGCCTCATTAATATAACAAAGAACACCTTATTCCTGAAAGGGATTGCATCTACAGATACAAGGGTTAGGATTCCAACATATATTTTGGGGAGAAATAATTCACTCCATAATGCACTGTTTTATCATCTGTGTTCAATATTACCTGATAAAAATCCTCCAGTTGAGTTACTGAATTACTAATATTTGAAGTTGCAAATTAGTCCAGTCCATGAAATAGTAAGATTAATTCCAGAAATATGTTTTTTCTTTTTTTAATATTTAAAGACTTTTTTATTGCTTGGCTGACCTCATCAATGAAATCTAGAAAGTGATTTAAACACATGTTGATTTAATATTGAAATAGCTGGAGCCATCTATCTATTCTGCAGCCAAATAATTTACAGTTTGTTGAACTGGAGCAAAAAATTACATTCAGATGAAAATTAAACTTCTGAGTGTGAGTGATCTTTGTGAATTCTAACTTGAAACTTTCTGATCTAAAAGAACTTCCACATGAGTTGGCTTGCAAAATCCAGCTTGTTTCTTGTTGCTATGAGCATTGCATTTGGAAACTGATATTTCATCCTAATATTAAATTATGACACTTTTGCTATAAAAATAAGAAGGATTGGAAACTCCTTCATTGAAATTAAATATTTTATGGCTGTGGGCTTCTATCAGGAAATGTTTCTATAAGCCAGATAGAAACATAGTTTTCTACACTTAAACATTGGAGGGAATTATTAGTATTATTTAGAAAATCACACAAACAGAAAATACAGAAGACATATTGAATGTGTAAAGTTGCTCTCAAATATGAAGATTAGGTATACTTGAGTTTCAAAAAAGCAGAATAAAAATGATTTTGAAATTGTGCAATTTATTTTGTAATAGAAAGATCTTCCTAATGAGACATGAAGAAGGATGGGAATGGGGAAGCAGGACACTGGATTCTATTCCCAGGTCGCCACCAGCTGTCTCTAAGCAACACACTTGATTTAGCTATGCCTTCATTTCCTCATTCTTAAAATGGTAATTTCAGACTAGATTAGTAGAATTCTTTCCAGTGCTAATCCATCCCGTTGTTGTGTGGCATCCAGTCAATTCCAACTCATAGTGACCCTACATGACAGAGTAGAACTGCCACATAGGGTTTCCAAGAAGTGGCTGGAGAATTCCAACTGTTGGCCTTTGGGTTAGCCACCTGAGCTCTTAACCACTTGCTCCCAAAGGAGTTGAAGCTCTTATGGGCGGACCAGGTTTCTTGAGTCCTTACAGATGAATATTCCAACTCAATTGTTCCAGTTCCTGGATCTGTTATTGCCCATTACCCATAAAGACATTCTGAAGCTGGAGGTACCTGACACTTGCAGAACTTCATTGGGAGTTATTTTTCGGAAAATAATTGACACCCTTGGTATTTATTTCTGATAAATCTAGATTGTTTTTAATGTTTTTTAAAGAATTATGGAAAGACAAGCGCCAAAGATGTAGTGTGCAGCTAGTTCTTTTTTCCTTCTAGAATAGACCTCAGGGCAGTTTTGCAGCAGATTCTTCTGGGAATTAGGATGGAGGCATTAATTTTCAAACTAGGATGTCAGCATGTTCAGAAAACACTTCATGTGGATGGAACTTCTCTAAACTTCCCCAGTTATACAGTGAATTCAGGGATTTTTGTTCAATATGTGAGGGAATAATAACTTAATTATGACACTCCTGGGAACTAGTTTAGAGTCATTCATCACTTACCCAACAAATTCCAAGAAACATTTATAGCCTTGTTTGACCAGTTGTTCAACTCTAAAGGGTCAAAGTGCCTCAAGTTCAGTTTAATATGTCATATGACCTGTAAATAGGAATTAATTTCATAGCAAAAGCTTTCTCAAAACAGTAACCTTCAGCTCATATATGCCAAGGTAGTTGTTACCACTGAAGATATGGTTAAAAAAAAAAACAAAAAACAGTGCCATTGAGTCAATTGCAACTCACAGCAGCCCTATAGGACAGAGTAGAATTGCCCCATAGAGTTTCCAAGAAGTGCCTGGTAGATTCAAACTGTTGACCCTTTGGTTAGAAGCCATAGCACTTAACCACTATGCCACCAGGGTTTCCTGGTGATATGAAGATATGGTAAAAAAAAAAAAAACAAAACCCAAACCCATTGCCATCGAGTCGATTCTGACTCATAGCGACCCTATAGGACAGAGTAGAACTACCCCATAGAGTTTCTAAGGAGTGCCTGGCGGATTTGAACTGTCGACCTCCTGGTTAGCAGCCTTAGCACTTAATCACTACGCCACCAGGATTTCCGCTGATATGGTAATTTCCGATGATAGGGTAGGAGGTATTTAATACAGAAAAGTTAGCTATTTGAGTAAACATTTTATTTTTTTCATATAACTAAGATATGTTTTGTTTTCTCGTGGGAAATTGCTTGAAAAAAGGTCTGTTCTTGGAATGGAATTGGAATTCACACACAAAAAAGTTAATACAGAATGCCTTGGACAGTATTAAAGCTATTTTTAATACATGACACAAGTCATGTTGTGAGAATTCTGAAACACGAAATTCTGTTTGCAATTGTATCTTAGATAACAAAAATTGTTTTTGTTAGCTACTGTCTAGTCAGTTCCGACTCAAAGTGATGTTATGCACAAGAAAATGAAACACTGCCTGGTCCTGTGCCATCTTTACAATCGTTGCTATGCTTGAGCTCATTGTTGCAGCCACTGTGTCAATCCACGTCATCAAGGGTCTTCCTTTTTTTCCGCTGACCCTGTACTTTGCCAAGAATGATGTCCTTCTCCAGGGACTAATCCCTCCTGACAACATGTCCTAAGTGTATAAGATGCAGTCTCACCATCCTTGCCTCTAAGGAGCATTCTGGTTGCAGTTCTTCCAAGACAGATTTGTTCGTTCTTTTGGCAGTCCATGGTATATTCAATATTCTTCACCAACATCACAATTCAAAGGCATCATTTCTTCTTTGGTCTTCCTTATTCATTGTCCAGCTTTCACATGTATATGATGCGATTGAAAATACCATGGCTTGGGTCAGGCACACCTTAGTCTTCAAGGTGACATCTTTGCTTTTCAACACTTTAAAGAGGTCCTTTGCAGCAGATTTACCCAATACAATGCGTCTTTCGATTCGTTGACTGCTGCTTCCATGGCTGTTGATTGTGGATCCAAGTAAATTAAAATCCTTGACAACTTCAATCTTTTCTCCATTTATCGTGATGTTGCTTATTGGTCCAGTTGTGAGGACTTTTGTTTTCTTTATACTGAGGTGCAATCCATACTGGAGGCTGTGGTCTCTGATCTTCATTAGTAAGTGCTTGAAGTCCTCCACACTTTCAGCAAGCAAGGTTGTGTCATCTGCATAACACAGGTTGTTAATGAGTCTTCCCCCAATCCTGAGGCCCTGTTCTTCTTCATACAGTCCAGCTTCTTGGATTATTTGTTCAGCACACAGATTGAATAGGTATGGTGAAATGATACAACCCTGACGCACGCCTTTCCTGACTTTAAACCAATCAGTATCCCCTTGTTCTGTCCGAACAACTGCCTCTTGATCTATGTAAAGGTTCCTCATGAGTACAATTAAGTGTTCTGGAATCCCCGTTCTTCGCAATGTTAGCCATAATTTGTTATGATCCACACAGTCAAATGCCTTGTCATTGTTGTTGTTAGGTGCCATCGAGTCAGTTCCGACTCGTAGCGACCCTATGCACAACAGAACTAAATACTGCCTGGTCCTGCACCATCCTTACAATCGTTGTTATGCTTGAGGTCATTGTTGCAGCCACTGTGTCAATCCACCTTGTTGAGGGTCTTCCTCTTTTCCGCTGACCCTGTACTCTGCCAAGCATGATGTCCTTCTCCAGGGACTGATCCTTCCTGACAACATGTCCAAAGTATGTAAGATGTAGTCTCGCCATCCTTACCTCTAAGGAGCATTCTGGCCATACTTCTTCCAAAACAGATTTGTTCGTTCTTTTGGCAGTCCATGGTATATTCAATATTCTTCGCCAACACCACAATTCAAAGGCGTCAACTCTTCTTCGGTCTTCCTTATTCATTGTCCAGCTTTCACATGCACAAATGCCTTTGCATAGTTAATAAAACACAGGTAAACATCCTCCTAGCATTCTCTGCTTTCAGCCAGGATCCATCTGACATCAGCAATGATGTCCCTGGTTCCACGTCCTCTTCTGAAATCAGCCTGAATTTCTGGCAGTTCCCTGTCGATATACTGCTGCAGCCATTTTTGATTGATCTTCAGCCAATTTTGCTTGTGTGTGATATTAATGATATTCTATAATTTCCACATTTGGTTGGATCACCTTTCATGGGAATAGGTCTAAATACAGATCTCTTCCAGTCTGTTGGCCAGGAAGCTGTCTTCCATATTTCTTGGCATAGACGAATGAGCACCTCCAGTGCTGCATCTGTTTGTTGAAACATCTCAATTGATAGTCCATCAATTCCTGGAACGTTGTTTCTCACCAGTGCCTTTAGAGCAGGTTGGACTTCTTCCTTTAGTACCATGGGTTCCTGATCATATGCTAACTCTTGAAATGGTTGAATATCAACTAATTTTTTTGGTGTAATGACTTTGTGTATTTCTTCCATCTTCTTTTGATGCTTCCCACGTCATTTGATATTTTCCCTGTAGAATTCTTCACTATTGCAACTCGAAGCTTGAATTTTTTCCTCAGTTCTTTCAGCTTGAGAAATGCCTTTTGGTTTCCTATCTCCAGCTCTTTGCACATGTCATTATAATACTTTACTTTGTCTTCTCGAGAGGCGCTTTGAAATCTTCTGGTCAGTTCTTTTACTTCATCAATTCTTCCTTTTGCTTTAGCTGCTTGACGTTTGAGAGCTAGTTTCAGAGTCTCCTCTGACATCCATCTTGGTCTTCTCTTTCTTTCCTGTCTTTTCAATGACCTTGCTTTCTTCATGTATGATGTCCTTGATGTCATTCCACAACTCATCTGGTCTTCGGTCACTACTGTTCAATGTGTCAAATCTAGCCTTGAGATGGTCTCTAAATTTGGGTGGGATATACTCAAGGTCATATTTTGGCTCTCGTGGACTTACTCTGATTTTCTTCAGTTTCAGTTTGAACTTGTATATGAGCAATTGATAGTCTGTTCCACAGTTGGCCCCTGGCCTTGTTTGGACTGATGATATTGAGCTTTTCCATCCTCTCTTTCCACAGATGTAGTCAGTTTGATTCCTGTGTGTTCCATCTGGTGACGTCCATGTGTATAGTTGCTGTTTATGTTGGTGAAAGAAGGTATTTGCAATGAAGAAGTTGTTGGTCTTGCAAAATTCTATCATTCCATCTCCGGCATTGTTTCTATCAACAAGGCCATATTTTCCAACTACTGATCCTTCTTCTTTGTTTCTAACTTTCACTTTCCAATCACCAGTAATTATCAGTACGTTGCTAACATCAATATCCGAGGCATTAGTGAGCTGAAACGGGCTGGTATTGTCCATTTTGAATCAGATAATCATATACTCGCCTATGCTGGGAATGACAACTTGAAGAGGAATGGTGTTGCATTCGTCGTCAAAAAGAACATTTCAAGATTTATCCTGAAGTACAACACTGTCAGTGATAGGATAGAATCCATACGTCTACAAGGAAGACCAGTTAATACGACTATTATTCAAATTTGTGCACCAACCACTAAAGCCAAAGATGAAGAAATAGAAGATTTTTATCAGCTGCTGCAGCCTGAAATTGAAACAACAAAAATCGATATGGTCTATTCCTGGCATCCAATATTGGTTTTTCACATATCTAAAAATAATAATTCTATCTTGAGAAATTCATCAGCATTTACTGAAATGAATGAAATTTGATGGAAGAAGTGATTGCTTTAAGCAAATTAGATGGAATTAGCTCTCAGTGTAGTAAACAAGTTCAACATCCTCTCTTCTTTTCCTTCCTTTCCACCCAATCTCAAGATTTATAAGAGAGAAAAGAAAGGAATTGGACATTTAACCAGTGTTCTGCAGATGCCAGAATATCAGAAGAAATCAATATCTACTGTTTTAAAAAATAGCTGTTTGTTACTTGTTTTCTGGTTTAAAAGGAAAAATACATTTCTGAGAGACAATTTGGAAAATAGAGTAAAATACAGGTACATGTATGATGAGTGAATCAAATAGCATTAAGGACCAAGAAGAAACAAACAAAAAATCCCATTTACATCATAAGCTAGAGAAAATTGTTATTAATATATTTATTTATATCTTTGAAGATATTTGTGTATGCATGCAGATCAAAATGTTGGTGTTCAAAAATATTGAGTCAGGTATTTTTCACATTATTATATTTTCATTTAATTTTAGGAAAGCAGGCATCTTTGTTTTGTTCACTGATGTACCCTCCTGATTGGCTCTTTTAAAAAAAAAAAACAGTGCTCATAGTAGTTCAATAATAAATATTTGTTGGACTTACTAGTACAGTATAACTTTTATTTAACATACCAGTATATGTTTTTTGAAACTATCATCTTTAATGACTGTGGTAGTCCCATTGAGGAATGCATCACACCTCATATTACAACCATACTATAACTGGGTAGATTATTTCAAATATTTTTATGCATAAAATTTCCTTCCCCTGATATTCTCATTCAAGGGTGTTGGTGGGATTGGTCTCATATTTGAATTCATCCTCCTGATCAGAGTGAATGGCTCAGGGGTGAGCCCCTAACTTAAGTCAGGTAACTGAGATGAAAAATATTTTCTTTTGGGGAACTATTGGGGAAATCACTTTCTTGGTTCTTTGATAGAAAGAATGAAAAATAGAGCTGAGGGAACTGTTGGCAGTCTGGTAATATATGAAAAATCTGCCTTAGGGTAAAGTGGGCACCATGGAAAACAGACAGAAGAGACAGAAAGAGCTGGAATTTTTACATGCTGGACCTGCCTCACTATAAGTTTGTCCAAACTTTGAACTTTTCAGATACCTGAACTAAAACAATTTCCTCCTTTTTAAAACCAACATGGGATATGTTTTCTATTAGTTGTAATATAAAGTTTTCTAGTAGTTGTAATATATTGTATACCCCTTATATGTGATAAAGGGATCATTTTCCCAAACTCTACTAGGTATTGTTTATCATACTGAATTGGCTGATTTCACAGGAAGCGTATTACATCTCATTTTGATTTATGTATTTTTTAATTGCTAGTGAAGTTGAACGTTTTGCAAATGTGTCTAGTTTCCTCGTGCTGTTGTAAGACAAATACCACATGTGGGTGCTTCTAAAGAACAGAAATTGATTTTCTAACACTTCTGGGGGCTAAAAGTCCAAATCAGGGTCTCTACCCTGTCAATTCCTTTCTTATCGGAAGTCCTGGTGTTCCCTGGTTCCTTGATGATCCTCAAATGCCATCTGTCTTCTTCAGGATGTGTTTGCCTCTGTGTATATTGTGCTCTTTTTATAACTCAGAAGTGATTAAGTTTAGGACAAACCTTACATCGGTATGGCCCTATTAACATAACAAAGAAAACCTTACATCTCAACAGGATTGCATCCACAGGCATAGGAGCTAGGATTCAACACATATTCTGGGGGCACACAATTCAATCCATAACAACATGATTTGCACTATTCACTTCTTTGTGGTTCTAGCTGTTTATGAACCATCTTAGCCACTTGGGTTCCAAGAGTTACATCAGTATTCTTCTGTTTGTTTTTAAACAACCTTTTTTTTTTGGAATAATTTTACATTTAAAGAAAAGTTACAAAGATACTACACAGAGTTTTTGAATAAACTTCACCCTCCTCCCCTTGACATTAACATGCTACATAACCAGGATACAGTTGTCAGAACTAAGAAATAAACATTAATACAGTACTATTAACTAAATTGTAGACTCTAGGCTTCAACAGTTTTTCCCATTAATGACCTTTTTCTGTTCCAGGAATCACTCCAAGTTTTATTTAGACCAGTTATCCTTTTTAGTTAATTCCTTTATTAAGCCATTTAAATTCTTGCAAACAAATTTTGCTTGCCTAAGTCAAGCATGAACATAGAGGGTACTAAGTGATCCTTAACTTCAAGTAAATTTGAGGAAGAACTCTGTTTGGTACCACTTTAGTTATTTTTTGTGTTACTGTCTATAATGCTGCTCAGAATGTACAGAAGTATCACTCTGTATTTGGTCTACATTGGCTAATTCTATGTTGTGGTAACAAGTGAATAAGTTAATTTTTCAGGTTCCCTCCAAACTTGCACTGGCTTTGAAATAAGGGTTGAACTTCAAATGATAGAATGTGTACCAGCTGTGTATAATCCTGGGCAAGTTACCTAATAATTATCTTTGGTTTCTTTGTCTGGAAACTATGACTTTATTAGGCATTTTGAACTTAGCATGGTTGATTAGAATTGCTTGATTTCTACTTGTTCACTCCTGTCTGTGCTTGAAACTGTTCCTCCCTCATTTTTTCTGGAAGCCCAGTCCAACATGTAGGTTCATCCCGCATTCCTCCTTTTTCTCACATTTGATCCATAAATAAGTCTCTCAATTGAATCTCCAAGTTGTACCTTGTGTTTGTCAATTTCTCTTTGTTCTCACTGTTACAGCCCTAATTCATTAACATTAATTACATTTATTATGTTGTGCTACCATCACCAAAACACTAATATTTTAGTTCCTCCCTGTTTTTAAGCACCCTCTCAAAAGTTAATCTTCAAAAATTAATCAGTGCTTATATATTTATAAACACAGGTAGTCCCCAGATTACTACAGGGTTTCAATCCAACAACTCCATTGTAGGTTGGCTGTAAGTTGAATACCTCACTTTTTTTAGTTTTTATTATTATTGCATTTTATAATCAGTATATATTGGAAACCCTGGTGGCATAGTGGTTAAGTGTTATGTCTGCTGACCTAAAGGTCAGCAGTTTGGATCCACCAGGTGCTCCTTTGAAACTCTATGGGGCAGTTCTACTCTATCCTATAGGGTTGCTATGAGTTGGAATTGACTTGATGGCAATGGGTAACATGTATCAGTATATTTATAAATCTGATCTCTATTTGTCTTTGGGGTTTGGAAACATTACATGTAAACTTACAGAAATATTTTAATAATACATACATATGTAAAAAAAATACACACATCCTGAAAACATGGATGGTCAACAGAGTGGTTAGTCATAACTCAAATGTGACATAAGTTGGGGACTATCTGTAAATAAATTTAGATCTGCCCAAATGTTTCTTAATTTCTTTGCATATTACTTTTTGGAATAACCTTTTAAAACGTAAGTTATACCTTGGTTTCACTTTCTTGCTTAAAAATTTCCACTGGCTTCCCACCTCATTTAGAATAAACCTGACCTCTTTATTGGTGTTTGCAAAACACTACAAGATCTGGATCCTGCTACCTACTGATTTGGTTTTCTATGATTCTCTTTTTCAGCTACTCAAATACCGTCAGCTTTGTAGCCTTGAGGCCATATGTACTTGCTATTCTCTCTGCCTAAAATACTTTTTCTTCACACTGTTTCAAGACTAAGTTCTTTGTTATTTAAGACTCAATTCAAGCTTAAAGTTGTTGTTGTTGTTGTGGAGTCAGCTCAGACTCATGATGATGCCCTCTTGGTACGCTGGAGTCCATTGTGGTGGCCACTGTGTATTTTGAGTACCTTCCAACTTAGGGGGCTCATCTTCCAGCACTATATAGAACAATATTTTGTTATGATCCATAGGATTTTTGGAAGTAGATTGCCAGGCCTTTCCTCCTAATCTGTCTTAGTCTGGAAGCTGTACTGAAACCTGTCCACCATGGGTGACCTTGCTGGTATTTGAACTACTCGTGGCATAGCTTCCAGCATGGTGGTAACATGCAAGCCATCACAGTATGGCAAATCGACAGATGGTGGCAAGTGTAAAGAGTTCCATGCAATTTAAAATTTTACTGGTGTATTTTTGTATATTTATTTGCTCTTTGTATGTCTTCTGCTTCTAGAGTGTAAGCTCCATTAGAGCAGGAAATGTAGCTGTCCTAATTTCTATGTTTGTGCTGGTATAGTAACCAGCGCATAGCAGATATTTGATAAACGTTGACTGACTGAGTAAGAAAGGGTAAAATGATGTCAGTTTAGCTATTGGAGAATAATTCTGGTGAAGCTAAGGAGAGAAGTAGAAGAAAAGATAGTTTTTTTGTGTGTGTGTTGTTGTTTTTATATACAAGGATTTTTCATGACAAATCAAATTACCTAAATTGCTACCTTATGGGTAATTTATGGGCTTCTCTTCTGTGGGGAGACTCACATTCTCCAAGATTGCATCACTTGTGGACAAACAAGCAATTGCTAAATGATTCAGTTCTAGAAACCACTCTGTTAATCTAAGATTAAGGAGGTGTGTATGTATAAGGAAAAACTGCATGTATTCAAGGCTCTGGGTTTTAGGTCAGCTCAGGAAGTTGGGGTTAGGTGCAGTGTTCCAAAAATATGGTTAAAATAATGTAGTTCCTCTATTAGCATTCATTCTCGGTGGCAGCCATATAGAATATATGGTTGTAGTGTATTGTCTAAAATATATTTCAAATGTCATTTATTTCTTTTCTGAGTAATGTTTATGTTCTATTGCTTTTTAAACACTTTTAAACACTTTGAACAATTTTTAAACACAATGGAATAAAACTGAATTCCATTGTCCACTATTTAATTATTACATCATTTGAGGTTCCATAAAAAGAATTTAACGCTGGTTCCCCCACTGTTGTAGTCTTTTTCAAGGATACACACACACACATACACATACATGCACACATGTGCGTGTGTGTGTGTATGTGTGTGTAGGTTTATGATTTCTAGTGAAGGCCAATTTGGAAGTACTGGTTATAGGCAGAATTTAGAGTTGTTTTAATGGATTCTAGTGATCAGAAAATGCTATTTACCATTGTAGGTTTCTTTAATATATTTTTATTTTCATGAATCCTCTTAGGTACCTAATAGGATTTGAGATAGCTTTTGATATAGAGGCCCCACGTGTCTGTCAGTTTCTGTACTGTGGGGGCTTGTGTGTTGCTGTGATGCTGGAATCTATGTGACCAGTATTCAAATACCAGCAGGGTCACCCATGGCGGATGGGTTTCAGCTGAGCTTCCAGACTAAGACAGACTAGGAAGAAGGACCAGGCAGTCTACTTCCGCAAAGATTTAGCCAGTGAAAACCTTATGAAAGCAGTGGAACATTGTCTGATACAGTGCCAGAACATGAACCCCTCAGGTTGGAAGGCACTCAAAACCCAACTGGGAAAGAGCTGCCTCCTCAAAGCAGAGTCGACCTTAATAATGTGGTTAGAGTCAAGCTTTTGGGACCTTCATTTGCTGATGTGGCGTGACTCAAAATGAGAAGAAACAGCTGTAAACATCTGTTAATAATTGGAACCTGGAATGTACAAAGTATGAATCTAGGAAAACTGGAAGTTGTCAAAAAGGAAATGTAACACATAAACATTGATATCCTAGGCATTAAAACTAGGCATTAGTGAGCTTAAATGGACCGGTATTAGCCATTTTAAATTGGATAATCATATGGTCTACTATACCAGGAATGACAACTTGAAGAGGAATGGCGTTGCATTCGTTGTCAAAAAGAACATTTCAAGATATATCCTGAAGTACAATGCTATTTAGTGATAGGACAACATTCATATGCCTACAAAGAAGACCAGTTAACATGACTATTATTCAAATTTATGCACCAACCACTAAGGCCAAAGATGAAGAAATCGAAGATAAAAAATCAACTTCTGCAGTCTGAAATTGATCAAACATGCAATCAAGATGCATTGATAATTACTGGAGATTGGACTATGAAAGTTGGAAACAAATAAGAACGGCTGCTAGCTCAAAAATATGGCCTTGGTGATAGAAACGATGCTGGAGATTGCATGATGGAATTTTGCAAGACCATCAACTTCTTCACTATAAATACCTTTTTTCACCAACATAAACAGTGACTATGCACATGGACCTCACCAGATGGAATATGCGGGAATCAAATTGATTACATCTGTGGGAAGAGACAATGGAAACAGACCATCAATTTCTCATATGTAAGTTCAAGCTGAAACTGAAGAAAATTAGAACAAGTCCTCCAGAGCCAAAGTACAAACTTGAGCATATCCCAACTGAATTTACAGACTATCTGAAGAATAGATTTGACACCTTGAACACTAATGACTGAAGACCATACGAGTTGTGAACGGACATCAGGGACATAATACCTAAACAAAGCAAGAGGTCATTAAAAAGAGATGAAAGAAAGAAAAGACCAAAATTGGTGTCCAAAGAGACTCTGAAACTTGCTCTTGTAAATTGAGTAGCTAAAACAAAAGGAAGAAATGACGAAGTAAAAAAATTGAACAGAAGATTGAGAACACAAAGTAGAGTATTATAATGACATGCACAAAGATCTGGAGATAGAAAACCAAAAGGGAAGAACAGGGTCAGCATTTCACAAGCTGAAAGAAAGGAAGAAAAAATTCAAGCCTTGAGTTGCAATATTGAAGGATTCTATGCGGAAAATATTAAACAACTCTGGAAGCATCAAAAGAAGATGGAAGGAATACACAGAGTCAGTATACCAAAAAGAATTGGTAGACATTCAACCACTTCAGGATGTACCATATGAGAAGGAACCAATGGTACTGAAGGAAGAATCCCAAGCTGCACTGAAGGCATTGGCAAAAAACAAGGCTCCAGGAATTGACAGAATACCAACTGAGGTGTTTCAACAAATAGATGCAGCACTGGAAGTGCTCACTTGTCTATGCCAAGAAATTTGGAAGACAACTACCTGGCCAGCCGACTGGAAGAGATCCATATTTATACTTATTCTCAAGAAAGGTAATCCCACAGAATGTGGAAATTATCAAAGAATATCACTGATATCACATGCAAGTACAATTTTGCTGAAGATCATATTGACAAAGAACTGCCAGAAATTTAAGCTGGATTGAGAAGAGGACATGGAACCAGATATCACTGTTGATGTCAGATGGATCCTGGCTGAAATCAGAGAATACCAGAAAGATGTTTACCTGTGTTTTATTGACTACGCAAAGGTTTTTGACTGTGTGGATCATAAAAAGTTACGGATAATATTGCGAAAAATGGGAATTCCAGAACACTTAGTTGTGTTCATGAGGAACCTGTACATAGATCAAGAGGCAGTCGTTTGAACTGAACAAAGGGATATTGGCTTGGTTAAGATCAGGAAAGGTGTTTATCAGGGTTATATCCTTTCGCCAAACCTATTCTATCTGTATACTGAGCAAATAATCTGAGAAGCTGGACTATATGAAGAAAAATGGGGCATCAGGATTGGAGGAAAACCCATTAACAACCTGCCTTATGCAGACGATACAACCTTGCTTGCTGAAAGTGAAGACTTGAAGCACTTACTGATGAAAATCAAAAACCATAGCCTTCAGTATGGATTACACCTCAACATAAAGAAAACAAAAATCCTCACAACTGGACCATTAAGCAACACCATGATAAATGGGGAAAAGATTGAAATTGTCAAAGATTTCATTTTACTTGGATCCACAATCAACAGCCATGGAAGCAGCAGTCTAGAAATCAAAAGATGCATTGCATTAGGCAAATCTGCTGCAAAAGACCTCTTTAAAGTGTTGAAAAGCAAAGATGTCACCTTGAAGACTAAGTTGTGCCCGACCCAAGCCATAGTGGGTCAATCACCTCCTATGCATGTGAAAGCTGGACAATAAGTAAGGAAGACTGAAGAAGAATTGGCGCCTTTGAATTGTGGTTTTGGAGAAGAATATTGAGTATACCACGGACTGACAAAAGAATGAAGAAATCTGTCTTGGAAGAAGTACAACCAGAATGCTCCTTAAAGGCAAATATAGTAAAAGTACACCTCACATACTTTGGAGATGTTGTCAGGAGGGATGAGTCCCTGAAGAAGGATATCAAGCTTGGTAAAGTAGAGGGTCTGCGAAAAAGAGGAAGACCGTCAACGGGATGGGCTGACATAGCGGCTGCTACAACTGGTTTAGGCATGGCAGTTTTTGAGGACGGCGCAGGACCGGGTGGTGCTTTGTTCTGTGGTGCATGGGGTCACTGTGGGTCAGAACCAGCTCAATGGCACCTAACAACAACAACATGATACACAGAGGATGTTAGTCTGAAAAGTTCCTCTGTCTCATATAGTGGGATAGCATGTGCTAATACAAGAAATCTCTCTTACTACTACAGGTACTACTGCCCCATTTTATAGTTCATAGAATAGTGATTCGGCACCTTTAAATCATTTGCCTTTAAATGTTTCTTTCTGTGTTCGAGGAGAAGAACTGAGGTTACACTGCTTCATGCTTGAAGATACCAGAAAGTAGATTTTTTGTTGGTTGCTGTAGAGTTGATTCCAACTCACAGTGACCCCATAGGTTACAAAGTAGAACTGCTCCCTAGGATTTCCTTAGCTGTACTCTTTATGGAAACAGATCACCAGGCCTTTCTTCTGTTGTGCATTTGAGCAAGTCTGAACTCCAACCTTTAAGTTAGTAGTTGAGTACAAACCACTTGTGCCACCCAGTGACCTAGAAAATACATTAATCAGGTCAAAAGACAAATGCTGGTATTTTCCAGGGCCCTTCTTCTCTCCCTTCCTTCTTCCAATGGATACATGGTGGGTATCTACTTGTCATCAGCCTCTGTGCAAGGCACTGACAAAATTTTGGTGAGAAAAAAAAAATTTCTGCCTATATGTAGTTTACAGATAATAGGAGGAAGTAGGCATTAATCAAAGGGGCTACGGTGGTGTAGTGGTTAAGAGCTACAGCTGCTAACCAAAATATTGGCAGTTCAAATCCACCAGGCGCTCCTTGGAAACCCTATTGGGCAGTTCTACCCTGTCTTGTAGGGTCACAATGAGTCGGAATTGACTTGACTGCAACTGGTTTTTTATGGATTTGCAGTGGTTAAGAGCTTGGCTGTTAACTGAAAGGCTGGTGATTCGAACCCTTCAGTGGTTCAACAGGGGAAAGACCCAGCGATCTGCTTCCATAAAGATTACAACCTAGGTAATCCTATGGGACAGTTTCACTCTATCCTATAGGGTTGCTATGAGTCAAAATTGACTCCATGGCACATAACAACTACAGGCATTAATCACAGAATCATGTGGGCACCTAATTGTAACCTGAGAGAAATGCTATGAAGGAACAGTTAAAGGTGTTCTAAGACAAGAATTTGACTTTAGGAGAGAGGCAGAGTGTGGCCAGGGGTGTCCAGGGAGGGGGGCTTTTTTTGAGGAAGTTGACATTTATCCTAGACCTGAAGTATGAAGGGGGTGAATGGGAGATATTAGGCAAATAGAGTGTGGGATGGGGTTAGGCAGGGGTGAGAGTTGGGGGGATGGGAAGTGTTGAGGTATTTTCAGGCAGAAAATCATACAAGCAACAGCTCTGAGGAGACAGGGAGGCATGGTTTGGTCTAGCATCTGAAAGTAAGCCAGTGAACCTGGCTGCAGACAGTGGGAGGCAGAGGGAGGTAAAGAGACCATTGGGTAAGAACCTGAGAGATATGGAAAATGGACAAGAGGAAGCACTGGGTGTTGGGGCTGGGGATGTGGAAGGAAAAGGTGTGTGGATGTGATCAGGAAATGAATATCCAGAGGGGATGCTATCCACTGTACAATTTTGTCTAAGACCAACCGTGCCTTTACACACATGAGATTTCCTATTGAAAAGTTCATATATCCTCACCAACACGTATCATCTTAGTCTAATCATGAAAAGTACATCAGACAAAACCAAACTGTTGAGTGTAATAAGTCAAACACAAAAGGACACATATGACCCCATTTTTATGGAATAGTCGGAATAGGCAAATGCATAGAGACAAAAGTTTATTTGTTACTAGGGGCTGGGCAGAGGAGAAAATGGGAATTATTACTGAAGGGGTATGGAGTTTCTGTTTTGGGTGCTATAAACTCTTTGGATATGAATAACGGTTGTGGTAGTACAACATAATAAATGTAATTAATGTCACTGAATTCTACCCTTAAAATGGTTAAAATGGCAAACTTTTTGTTATGTATCTTTTACTACAATCAAATTAAAAAACAGCAACAACAACTGAGAACCACTCAACAAAATAAGTGACCAGTAGTCCCCAAAACTGTTAAGGTCATCAAGTTGAGAACATGATAAGCTGTCCCAGCCATGAGGAACCTAAGGAGATATGGCAATTAAATGTAATGTGGTATCTAGGATGGGCTCCTGGAGGAGAAAAAGAACATTAGGTAAAAAGTAAAGAAATCTGAATGAAGTATGGACTTTAGTTAATAATAATGTATCAATATTGGTTCCTTACTTGTGACAAACATAGTATACTAATGCAAGGTGTTAATAAGGGAAACTAGGTGTTAGGTATATGAGAACTCCGCATTATCTTTGCATCTTTTCTGTAAATATAAGCTATTCTAAAATAGAACTATACTGAAAAATTCTTATATCTCTGAAAACATATTTTGAGGGTTTCTGAGGGTTTGTAACCAAAATCCCTAAATTTTACATGTTAAATTTCTTGAACTAATAGACTAGATAAAAAAAAAACCTGCTGCTGTTGAGTCGATTCCAACTCATAGTGACCCTATAGGACAGAGTAGAACTGCCCTATAGGGTTTCCAAGGAGTGGCTAGTGGATTCAAACTGCCGACCTTTTGGTTAGCAGCCGTAACTCTTAACCGCTATGCCACCAGACCAGATATGATAATTATATTCAAGATTCTACCTTTGACTTTTTCCCTTGAAAAAATTAACACCTCACCATATGTTCTGAGTTTATTAAACTAACGTAAAATTGCTGTCATTAAACCTTGTGCTGTAGTCATACTGAACCATTTTCAGTTCTCTCGCTGTGCTGAGGTACGTCAGGCTTTTATCCTCCTTGTTTCATCCCTCTGCCAGAATACACTGTTGCCTCTTCTGGGCCACAGTAACTCCTTATTCTTCTAGGCCCAGCTTTGGGGGTGCGTCTTCCACGAAGTGATCTCTGATTTCCCCAGGCTGGGGTGGGTTCCCTTTTTTCCTCCCATAGTCCCTTTTATGACAGCACTAGTCAGACTATATGGGGCTAATGGTTTAATAGTCTGTAAATTCCTTAAGGGCAATGCCAATCATAATGCCCATACTTACAGCAAGACACTCTAAAACAGTTTCGTTGAGTGAATAACTGAACAAATATTGGTAATTCCTTTAGAAGGCCTTGAATCACAAGTGCTATATTTTTACACCATAAAAAATTATATAAGTGTATCTCTTGTTCACCATGAGATGCTACTATGAGAAAGTTTTGATTACAACAAATGCAGGTGGCTCAGTGAAGCTATCAGAGGGGCAGCTGGTGTCCTGATATCACGTCACAATGAACTTTGGTCTTTCTAAATGAAATAAGCAGAGAAGTAACTGGAAGAAAAAAACCACTTTTGCTCCATCCTCCAGATGGAAATTGAGAATAAGGATATTTGGCCAAGAAGTTTTTTGAAGACTTGGTAGGACAATTATGTTCAGATTCCTTTTTACTAAGGGATCCACCCTTGAGACTTACAGTGACTGCTCCATTTAAGAATGTGACTCATCATATCAGAGCAGGCAGAGGTACCTCCCAAATTATGAAGCAGCCAAGAGGAATCTAGGAAACTATGTTCTTCTTTCTTATGGGTTCAGGCTGTACTGTCTGACAATTTGCCTTTGCTCCGGACAGGAGTGTCCTTGTCTAATAGGTCTTCTTGTAGGTCGGCATCCAACCAGAGGAACCTGAAGATCCTGTGAGATTTGGAGCACCAGCTGGCCTTTTCCCCAACTCACATAGCATTCCTCGTGGGAAAGAAGGTCAACGTTTCTAACCAATTATATGGCTGAAGCCACCCAGAGTATTTATTATATGGATGAAGTGAATCAGACACCTTGTTAGTAGGATGGGAGTTGGTAGGGAGAGTGTTCGGAAAATTTGAGTAGGAAATTGTGTTTTCCAAAAATTAGGATAAAGTGTCTCATAGAAGAGTTAAGAAGAAGGAGTCATTTTGGAGAGTGTACAAACCTGAAGAAGGGGCAGAATTTAACTTCTAAGGTTCCACCTTGGTCTCTGTAAAGTCACATTTAATTCACAGCCTTGTTTCTTCTGGAGCCCATGTAAAGAGAGAAGGGGATTGTGGCTAAGAGTGGCAGGCTGTGAACTGTTCATCCAGCAATGGCTCATGGTTGTAGCTGCCTGAGAGAGAAGAGAAAGACGATGAGGAGTAGGACAAGGAGGAATTTGCAGGATATACCAGAGGAAGATGACTCTGGGAAAAGCAGGGGGCGGGGAATGATGCTTGAATTACACCAATAATGAATCCTTTAAAGTCAAGTTGCAGAAGTCAATACTAAGCCTTCATTACTTGCAAATTTAATAGTAAGAACAGAAATTAAAGCCAAGATGAGAATGCCAAAGGAAAATAAAAAAAAATACTTTGGGCAGCCTACATTTCTTTTAACTTCTTAAAGAATTTTCATACTGTCTTCTGACTCTGTGCTACCAAATGCAAATTTTAGTTTACTACTTCCTACTTAGAAGGGTAGTACTAGTTCTTAGTATAGTGCCAAGTTTTGGCTTGGATTAACTCAGGAATTGAGTAGGCCTGAGAACACAGATTATTTTTTTCATTCTTTAAAGGTTTATTGAGTTGTTACTATAAACTTGGTGCTGTGCACGTACTCATGGTGACCCCAGGTGTCTCATAGTAGACCTCTTGTTTTCGAGGTTAGTGTTTTTGGAGGTAAATCATCAGACTTTTCTTCCAAGCACCTCTGTGTGGACTTGAGCATCCAATCTTTTGGTTATCAACTGTCACAGATTGACTTGTGTCCCCCTCAAAGTATCTGTCAATTTTGCTGGGCCATGATTCTCAGTATTGTGTGATTGTCCACCATTTTATGTGAATTTCCACCATTTTATGTGAATTTCCGCCATTTAATGTAATTTCCCTATATGTTGTAAATCCTATCACTACAATGGAATAAGATGGATTATTGGCAGTTACATGGATGAGGTCTACAAGATTAGGTAGTGTCTTAAGACAATCTCTTTTGAGATATAAGAGAGAGACACTGGTGGGGGCGGGGACTCATGCCACCAAGAGAGCAGTTCTGGGAGCAGAATGGGTACTTTGGACCTGAGATGCCTGCGCTAAGATGCTCCCAGACCAAGCGAAGACTGACAACAAGGACCTTCCTCCAGAGCCGACAGAGAGAGAAAACCTTCCCCTGGAGCTAGCGCCTACTGGACTGTGAAAGAATAAAATTCTCTTTGTTAAAGCCATCCACTTGTGGTATTTCTGTTACAGCAGTACTAGATGGCTAAGACATCAACCAAAAGTGTTAAACGTTTGCACAACCCAGGTACTCCTTGTGTCTGGTCAACTCTGTGGCAATTGAATTTATGCATGAACTGAAGAAACAACTGGTAAGACTCGATTCCTGTCCTAAAGGAGTTCTTATTCATATAGAGCATTCTACAGTCTCATGTAAGTCTTTAGCAATGTAACTTGGCAGGCAGAGAAAAAGGACTGACATAATAATATGGATAATTCAGTTGTGGCTATATTTCTAAAATATTGTAAAAACATTAAAATAATGTTGTATTGCTAGTACCAGAATTGTTTTGTGATTTTTATAAATTTTAAAGTAAACCTACAGTCTGTTGTTATTCTTACCTAAATTTGATCTTCAAGAAAAATAAAATTCTGACCTTTATTTAAAAGAAAAAAACGCCAAGGTCCATTATTTAGAGTGTGCTGCCCTCTGGTGCTCAAAGTGCAGTATTTCTCCTCTTGTTTACCCCAACGCTCCCTAGAAGAATTAAATACCTGTGGATCTTTTCTTACTGATGAGAGTTTTGACATTCTGAATTTTCTCATTTGAGTTTTTCTATTACTTTATCTTGCTAAAATTCTCATACTTATTGAAATTATGTTAACATAAAATCATGCTAAATAACTACATTTTTTTTTTTAACAACACTCTGAGAATCCCAGTACCAATTCCAATGAGATTTGGGAAGAAACGACTGACCAGAGGATTTTTAGATCAGGAAAAAATAAGCATGAAAGAATGGCACAGGAAAGTTGAAATGCTTCTGCTAAAAAGAGGGAGCCGCTCAACCAAATATGAATACAAAAGATATCATAATACAAAAGTAAAGTAACTTTTGTGTACTTTATACTACCAAAAAGGTATTATAAAGATACGATAATTCAAAAAGTATGGCACTGCTGTAAAAATAAGTAGGTCAATGAAACTGAGCCACAAAATCTAGGAACAGCCACAATTATTAGAAATTACTTGAAAATGTAATAAATTTTACATAATTAAATATTTTATATAAGAAAAATACATAACCTTCTGGAACTGAAATTTGTCATATATATCACAAGAACCATATTTTTTTATTATGCTTTCCTTCCATTTTTCATTTATTTCCTTTAACATAGACTTTTTTTCAAGCATTCATTGCTCATGAGATATTTATTGAGTTGTTCCTACGTTCCAAGCACTCTGCTAGGTGATTGGGAACAAAATTGAGTAGAATATAATCTTTGCCTTCAAGGACTCATGGTCTATCTTAAAAGTCTATCACATAAATAAATAATTACAGCAGAAGTGAAATGGAAGAAGAGGTCTCTACAAGGGTGGTAGCAAAGAAGTAATCCAAAAAAGAACTGATGCTCAAAATGTATTTAATTAAGGTATATAAAAAGAGAAAGCATGAAATCATTTCATTAACCCATTAACAAAAATTTCATTTCTTATTGCAGCAAGGACCAAGAAATCCTTTGATGAAAAATTATAAAATTGTAAACTACTTTATCATGGACCTTGAAATGCAAACACATTTTTAAAAGGAGGTATCTCATTTAAAAATTTCACAAATTAAATTCTACTTTTAAAATTCAATACTGGGACATCATAAGTAATAGCAATGTTATTTCGAAATATTTTTCTTTATTCCTCCACATTAAAAAAAGCAAACTTAAAGTGAATAAAAGTGCCTTTGAAGAAATATATTACACACAACTTCACAATTTTTATTGTGCTTTAAGTGAAAGTTTACAAATCAAGTCAGTCTCTCACGTAAAAACTTATATTCACCTTGCTACATACTCCCAATTACTCTTAAAAAAAAAAAAAAAAAAAAAAAATTTTTTTTTTTTTTTATTTAATGAGACAGCCCATTCTCTCCCTCCACTCTCTCTTTTCGTGTCCATTTTGCCAGCTTCTAAACCCCTCCACCCTCTCATCTCCACTCCAGGCAGGAGATGCCAACATAGTCTCAAGTGTCCACCTGATCCAAGAAGCTCACTCCTCACCAGCATCCCTCTCCAACCCGTTGTCCAGTCCAATCCATGTCTGAAGAGTTGGCTTCGGGAATGGTTCCTGTCCTGGGCCAACAGAAGGTCTGGGGGCCATGGCCATCGGGGTCCTTCTAGTCTCAGTCAGACCATTAAGTCTTGTCTTTTTATGAGAATTTGGGGTCTGCATCCCACTGCTCTCCTGCTCCCTCAGGGGTTCTCTGTTGTGTTCCCTGTCAGGGCAGTCATCGGTTGTAGCCAGGCACCATCTAGTTCTTGTCTCAGGATGATGTAGTCTCTGGTTCATGTGGCCCTTTCTGTCTCTTGGGCTCATAATTACCTTGCATCCTTGGTGTTCTTCAATCTCCTTTGACCTAGGTGGTTTGAGACCAATCGATGCATCTTAGATGGCTGCTTGCTAGCGTTTAAGACCCCAGATGCCACTCTTCAAAGTGGTTGCAGAATGTTTTCTTAATAGATTTTATTAAGCCAATTGACTTAGATGTCCCCTAAAATCGTGGTTCCCAAACCCCTGCCCCGGCTATACTGGCCTTTGAAGCATTCAGTTTATTCAGGAAACTTCTTTGCTTTTGGTTTAGTCCAGTTGTGCTGACCTCCCCTGTATTGTGTGTTGTCTTTTCCTTCACCTAAAGTAGTTCTTATCTACCAACTAATTAGTGAATACCCCTCTCCTACCCTCCCTCCTCTCGTAATCACAAAAGAATGTTTTCTTCTCAGTTTATACTATTTCTCAAGTTCTTATAATAGTGGTCTTATACAATATTTGTCCTTTTGCAACTGACTAATTTCACTCAGCATAATGCCTTCCAGGTTCCTCCGTGTTATGAAATATTTCACAGATTCGTCACTGTTCTTTATCGATGCGTAGTATTCCATTGTGTGAATATACCACAATTTATTTATCCATTCATCTGTTGATGGGCATCTTGGTTGCTTCCATCTTTTTGCTCCTGTACATAGTGCTGCAATAAACATGGGTGTGCATATATCTGTTTGTGTAAAGGCTCTTACTTCTATAGGATATATTCTGAGGAGTGAGATTGCTGGATCGTATGGTAGTTCTATTTCTAGCTTTTTAAGGAAGCGCCAAATCAATTTCCAAAGTGGTTGTACCGTTTTACATTCCCACCAGCAGTGAAGAAGTGTTCCAATCTCTCCACAGCCTCTCCAACATTTATTCTTTTGTGTTTTTTGGACTAATGCCAGCCTTGTTGGAGTGAGATGAAATATTGTAGTTTGGATCTGCATTTCTCTAATGGCTAATGATTGTGAACCTATGTATCTGTTAGCTACCTCAATGTCTTCTTTAGTGAAGTGTCTATTCATATCTTTTGCCTATTTTTTAATAGGGTTATTTGTCTTTTTGTAGTTGAGTTTTTGCAGTGTCATGTAGATTTTAGAGATCAGATGCTGATCAGAAATGTCATAGCTAAAAACTTTTTCCCAGTCTGTAGGTAGTCTTTTTACTCTTTTGGTGAAGTCTTTGCATGAGCATAAGGGTTTGATTTTTAGGAGCTCCCGGTTATCTAATTTTTCTTCTGCATCGTTAGTAATGTTTTATATACTGTTTATGCCATGTAATAGGGCTCCTAACGTTGACCCTATGTTTTCTTCCACGATCTTTATCATTTTAGATATTATATTTAGGTCTTTGGTCCACTTGGAGTTAGTTTTTGTGCATGGAGTGAGGTATGGGTCTTGTTTCATTTTTTGCAGATGGATATCCAGTTATGCTAGCACCATTTGTTAAAAAGACTGTCTTTTCCCCATTTAATTGTTTTGGGGCCTTTGTCAAATACCAACAGCTCATATGTGGATGGATCTATGTCTGGATTCTCAATTCTGTTCCTTTGGACCACGTATCTGTTGTTGTACCAGGCTGTTTTGAGTACTGTGGTGGTATAATAGGTTCTAAAATCAGGTAGAGTAAGGCCTCCCACTTTGTTCTTCTTTTTCAGTAATGCCTTATTTACCTGGGGCCTCTTTCCCCTCCATATGAAGTTGGTGATTTGTTTCTCTATCTCCTTAAAGAATGTCGTTGGGATTTGGATTAGAATTGCATTAAATGTACAGATCGCTTTTGGTAGAATAGACATTTTTATAATGTTAAGTCTTCCTATCCATGAGCAAGGTATGTTCTTCCACTTATGTAAGTCTCTTTTGGTTTCTTGCGGAAGTGTACTGTAGTTTTCTTTGTATAAGTCTTTTACATCTCTGGTAAGATTTATTCCTAAGTATTTTATCTTCTTGGGGGCTACTGCAAATGGCATTGATTTGGTGATTTCCTCTTTGATGTTCTTTTTGTTGGTGTAGAGGAATCCAACTGATTTTTGTATGTTTATCTTGTATCCTGATACTCTGCTGAACTCTTCTATTACTTTCAGTAGTTTTCTGGAGGATTCCTTAGGGTTTTCTGTGTATAAGATCATGTCATCTGCAAATAGAGATACTTTTACTTCTTCCTTGCCAATCTGGATGCCCTTTATTTCTTTATCTAGCCTAATTGCTCTGGCTAGGACTTCCAGCACAGTGTTGAATAAGAGTGGTGATAAAGGGCATCCTTGTCTGGTTCCCGATTTCAATGGGAATGCTTTCAGGCTCTCTCCATTTAGGGTGATGTTGGCTGTTGGCTTTGTATAAATGCCCTTTATTATGTTGAGGGATTTTCCCTCTATTCCTGTTTTGCTGAGAGTTTTTATCATGAATGAGTGTTGAACTTTGTCAAATGCCTTTTCTGCATCGATTGATAAAATCATGTGATTCTTGTCTTTTGTTTTATTTATGTGATGGATTACATTAATTGTTTTTCTAATGTTGAACCATCCCTGCATAACCATCCCTGCATACCTGGTGTGAATCCCACTTGGTCATGGTGAATTATTTTTTTGATGTGTTGTTGAATTCTATTGGCTAGAATTTTGTTGAGGATTTTTGCATCTACATTCATGAGGGATATAGGTCTATAATTTTCTTTTCTTGTGGTGTCTTTACCTGGTTTTGGTATCAGGGATACGGTGGCTTCATAGAATGAGTTTGGTAGTATTCCACCCTTTTCTATGCTCTGAAATACCTTTAGTAGTAGTGGTGTTAACTCTTCTCTGAAAGTTTGGTAGAACTCTGCCGTAAAGCCGTCTGGATCAGGGCTTTCTTTTGTTGGGAGTTTTTTGAATACCTTTTCAATCTCTTCTTTTGTTATGGGTCTATTTAGTTCTACCTCTGTCTGTGTTATTTTATGTAGGTAGTGTGTTTCTAGGAATTCATCCATTTCTTCTAGGTTTCAAATTGGTTTGAGTATAGTTTTTCATAGTAATCTGATATGATTCTTTTAATTTCAGTTGGGTCTGTGGTAATATCACCCATCTCATTTCTTATTCGGGTTATTTGCTTCCTCTTCTGTTTTTCTTTTGTCAGTTTGGCCGGTGCTTTATCAATTTCATTGATTTTTTAAAAAAACCAGCTTTTGATCTTGTTAATTCTTTCAATTGTTTTCCTGTTTTCTATTTCATTTAGTTCAGCTCTAATTTTTATTATTTGTTTTCTTCTGATGCCTGTGGGTTTCTTTTGCTGCTCTCTTTCTATTTGTTCAAGTTGTAGGGATAGTTCTTTGATTTTGGCCCTTTCTTCTTTTTGGATGTGTGCATTTATTGATATAAATTGCCCTCTGAGCACCACTTTTGCTGTGTCCCAAAGCCTCTGATAGGAAATGTTTTCATTCTCACTGGATTCTCTTAATTTCTTTCTTCCATCCTTAATGTCTTCTAAAATCCAGTCTTTTTTGAGCAGGATATTGTTCAGTTTCCAAGTGTTCGATTTCTTTTCCCTGGTTTTCCTGTTATTGATTTGCACTTTCATGGCCTTATGGTCAGAGGAGATACTTTGTAATATTTCAATGTTTTGGATTCTGCTAAGGCTTGCTTTATTCTAAACAATGTTCCGTGTGCACTAGAAAAGAAAGTATAGTTAGTTGCTGTTGGGTGGAGTGTTCTGTACATGTTTACGAGGTCAAGCTGTTTGATTGTGGCATTTAGATCTTCTGTGTCTTTATTGAGCTTCTTTCTGGATGTCCTGTCCTTCACCAAAAGTGGTGTGTTGAAGTCTCCTACTATTATTTTGGAGCTGTCTATCTAACTCTTCAAGCTGATAGAGTTTGTTTTATGTATCTTGCAGCCCTGTCATTGGGTGCATAATATTTACTATGGTTATATCTTCTTGGTGTATTGTCCTTTTAATCATTGTATAGTGTCCTTCCTTATCCTTTCTGATGGATTTAACTTTAAAGTCTATTTTGTCAGAAATTAGTATTGCCACTCCTGCTCTTTTTTGATCGTTGTTTGCTTGATATATTTTTTTCCATCCTTTGAGATTTTGTTTGTGTCTCTAAGTCTAAGGTGTGTCTCTTGTAGGCAGCATATAGAAGGATCTTGTTTTTTTAATCCATTCTGCCACTCTCTGTCTCTTTATTGGTGCATTTAGGCCAGTTACATTCAGGGTAATTACGAATAGGTATGAATTTAGTGCTATCATTTTGATGTCTTTTTTTGTATGTTGTTGACAGTTTCTTTTTCACACTTGATTTTATGTGCTGAGTAGATTTTCTTTATAAATTGTCCTTTCCTCATATTTGTTGTCATTGATTTTGTCTGCTGAGTCTGTATTTTTCCCTTGTATTTTATTTTGATGAGTAGGATAGTTGGTCTCCTTTGTGGTTACCTTATTATTTACCCCTATTTTTCTAAATTTAAAACTAACTTTTATTTCTTTGTATCGCCGTATCTTCCTCTCCATATAGAAGGTGTATGATTACATTTTTTAGTCCCTCTTTATTATTTTAATGTTGTCTTCTTTTATATAATAACATCTCTGTTTCCCTGTTTTGGGCTTTTTTTTTTTTTCATATAGTCTTGCTTTGTGTTTTTGGATTTCCCTGTCTGGGTTGAATTCTGGTTGCTCTGCCCAGTGTTCTAGTCTTGGGTTGATACCTGATATTGATTTTCGAACCAAAGAACTCCCTTTAGTATTTCTTATAGTTTTGGTTTGGTTTTTACGAATTCCCTAAACTTGTGTTTATCTGGAAATGTCTTAATTTCACCTTCATATTTAAGAGACAGTTTTGATGGATATATGATTCTTGGCAGGCAATTTTTTTCCTTCAATTTTTTAGAAATGTTATCCCATTGTCTTCTTGCCTGCATGGTTTCTGCCAAATAGTCTGAGCTTATTCTTATCGGCTTTCCTTTGTAGGTGACTTTTTGTTTATCCCTCTTGCTGCTCTTGTAATTCTCTATTTATCTCTGGTTTTGTCAAGGTAGATTATAACATGTCTTGGTGACTTTCTTTAAAAATCTACCTTATGTGGAGTTTGATGAGCATCTTGGATAGATATCTTCTCATCTTTCACAATATCAGGGAAGTTTTCTGTCAACAAATCTTCAACAATTCTCTCTGTATTTTCTGTTATCCCTTCCTGTTCTGGTAGTCCAGTCACCTGTAGGTTATTTCTCTTGATAGAGTCCCACATGATTCTTAAGGTTTCTTCATTTTTATAAATTCTTTTACCTGATTTTTCTTCAAATATGTAAGTGCCAAGTGATTTATCTTCAAATTCAGAAAATCTAGCTTCTACTTGCTCAATTCTGCTCCTTTGACTTTCTATTGAGTTGTCTACTGTAATTTTATAGCTAATCTTCTGAATTTCTGATTGCTGCATGTCTATGGATTTTTCCAGCTTATTAAACTTTTCATTATGTTCCTGAATAATCTTTCTGATTTCTTCAATTGCTTTATCTGTGTGTTCTTTGGCTTGTTCTGCATATTGTCTCATTTCCTTCCTGATGTCTTGAAGGGTTCTATATATTAAAATTTGGATTCTGCATCTGGTAATTCCAGGAATGCACTTTCATCTAGAAGATCCTTGGATTCTTTGTTTTGAGAGCCTGTTGAGGTGATCATGGCCTGTTTCTTTATGTGACTTATTATTGACTGTTGTCTCCAAGCCATCTATAAGT
This sequence comes from Elephas maximus indicus, assembly GCF_024166365.1. NCBI lineage: Eukaryota > Metazoa > Chordata > Mammalia > Proboscidea > Elephantidae > Elephas > Elephas maximus. The sequence goes on along the minus strand of NC_064819.1, from coordinate 121,689,496 downwards.
TATTGTATTAGTTTATGCTTGCTTACTGTGTCGTAGCTTCTTGCTTTGTTTTGTTTTGGTATACCCCTATGGTTGCTTGAGTGAGCTAGCTTGATTATTTTTGCCTTTGGAGCTCTGACGTCCTGTCCCCAGATGGCTAGAGCTGTTATCCGGTATATCAGTCTAGGAGTCCATTCACTTTTCTTGTATGAATTCAGCTCAGGTTTCCAGGTAGCTGATATCAAGTGTGTGGTACAGGCTCTGTCCTACAGTCTTAGAGACTCAGGGGTGATTGGTGTATATACTGGTATCTGATTGCAGCAGGGGGTCACACTGTGAACAAGGCAGGGGGGTGGAACCGACCCCCGAGTGTCTCTGAGGAAAGCACGTCCTTGTTCCCTAGAGTGTGCAGGTGGGTGGGTTCTGCAAACAGACCATGGGCTCCCAAAGTTTTTGGTTGTAAGGACTGGGTGGTACCAGTTATCTTTGGACCTCTGTCATGGGTGGCTGGGTGACCTGAGTGGAGCTACCAGTCCTTAGGTCCCTGATGTGGGTAGGTGGGGACCTTGTTTAATAGGCAAAGCAATATCAAACATCAAACACCCACCTCTCCAATGCACAGCTGAAATGGTTGGAGTCTGCCAACAAGAGACTATTCCCTGAAAATAGGCCCACACAGATCCATGCAGAAGGGAAAGTTGCTCAAAGTCCATGGATGGTTTATGCCTGGGCAGGAGCTCCTTCTGTCCTGAGCTCCCTCAGTTAGTGGAGATCGCAAATTATCTTTTTCCCAAATGCAAATTTTTTCTTTCCCCAAGGCCTGGAGAATGGCTGTAGGTGCTCAGCAGTGCCTATCTCAGGCCCAGGGAGTTCAGCCGCTGAAGCCAGTTTGCAGGTGGGGGATGGGGACACGTTAAAATATACGCAAGTACTTAGGTTTTGCCGGGAGCTCTGTTCTCCTCAGGTTCTGGAGGTGTGAGTGGGCTGTGTGGCTGGCTGCTTCTCCCTGAGGAAATGGCAGCTGAATGCTAGTACCAGCCCACCTCTGCCTCTGCTCCGAGAATGGTGCCTGAGGGCTCCCCGCAATTCAGGTCCAGTAACTCCTCTCCGCTTCTGAACGGTCTCTTCCTCTGCCCCTCAGTTCATTTCCTAAGCTTGCCTTTGAAGCTCAGGGCTCCCAGCTTGTCACAAATATACTCGTTTCACTTGTTTTTTTTTTGGTCTTTGTTGTAAAGAGGGCTCACTGGAAGTGTCTATTCCACCATCTTGGCTCCGCCTCCTTACAATTTTTTTTTTAAATAATTTTTATTGAGCTTTAAGTGAATGTTTACAAATCAAGTCAGTCTGTCACATATAAGCTTATATACACCTTACTCCCAGTTACTCTCCCCCTAATGAGTCAGACCCTCCAGACAGGAGATGCCAACACAGTCTCAAGTGTCCACCTGATACAAGTAGCTCACTCTTCATCAGCAGCTCTCTTCTACCAGTTGTCCAGTCCCTTCCATGTCTGATGAGTTGTCTTTGGGAATGGTTCCTGTCCTGGGCCAATAGAAGGTTTGGGGACCATGACTGCTGGGATTCCTCTAGTCTCAGACCATTAAGTCTGGTCTTTTTATGAGAATTTGGGGTCTGCATCCTACTGATCTACTGCTCCCTCAGGGGCTCTCCGTTGTGCTCCCTGTCAGGGCAGTCATCAGTTGTGGCTGGGCACCATCTAGTTCTTCTGGTCTCAGGATGATGTAAGTCTCTGGTTCCTGTGGCCCTTTCTGTCTCTTGGGCTCATAGTTATCGTGTGACCTTGGTGTTCTTCATTCTCCTTTGATCCAGGTGGGTTGAGACAAATTGATGCATCTTAGATGGCTGCTTGTTAGCATTTAAGACCCCAGACGCCACATTTCGAAGTGGGATGCAGAATGTTTTCATAATAGAATTATTTTGCCAATTGACTTAGAAGTCCCCTTAAGACACAGTCCCCAAACCCCTGCCCTTGCTCCGCTGACCTTTGAAGCATTCAGTTTATCCCAGCAACTTCTTTGCTTTTGGTCCAGTCCGGTTGAGCTGACCTTCTGTGTATTGAGTATTGTCCTTCCATTCACCTAAAGTAGTTCTTATCTAGTAACTAATCAGTAAATAACCCTCTCCCACCCTCCCTCCCTCCCCTCCTCATAACCACAAAAGAATGTGTTCTTCTCAGTTTATACTATTTCTCAAGATCTTATAATAGTGGTCTTATACAATATTTGTCCTTTTGCCTCTGACTAATTTCGCTCAGCATAATGCCTTCCAGGTTCTTCCATGTTATGAAATGTTTCACAGATTCGTCACTGTTCTTTATCGATGCGTAGTATTCCATTGTGTGAATATACCACAATTTATTTAACCATTTATCCGTTGATGGACACCTTGGTTGCTTCCAGCTTTTTGCTATTGTAAACAGAGCTGCAATAAACATGGGTGTGCATATATCTGTTCATGTAAAGGCTCATTTCTCTAGGGTATATTCCGAGGAGTGGGTTTTCTGGGTTGTGTGCTAGTTCTATTTCTAACTTTTTAAGAAAGCGCCAGATAGATTTCCGAAGTGGTTGCACCATTTTACATTCCCACCAGCAGTGTATAAGAGCTCCAATCTCTCCATAGCCTCTTCAACATTTATTATTTTGTGTTTTTTGGATTAAGGCAAGCCTTGTTGGAGTGAGATGGAATCTCATCGTAGTTTTAATTTGCATTTCTCTAATAATGATCAAGAGCATTTTCTCATGTATCTGTTAGCTGCATGAATATCTTCTTTAGTGAAGTGCGTGTTCATATCCTTTGCTTACTTTTTGATTGGGTTGTTTGTCTTTTTGTGGTTGAGTTTTAACAGAATCATGTAGATTCTAGAGATCAGGCACTGGTCGGAAATGTCATAGCTGAAAATTCTTCCCCAGTCTGTAGGTGGTCTTTTTACTCTTTTGGTGAAGTCTTTAGATGAGCATAGGTGTTTGATTTTTAGGAGCTCCCAGTTATCTGGTTTCTCTTCATCATTTTTGGTAATGTATTGTATTCTGTTTATGCCTTGTATTAGGGCTCCTAACGTTGTCCCTATTTTTTCTTCCATGATCTTTATCGTTTTAGTCTTCATGTTTAGGTCTTTGATCCACTTGGAGTTAGTTTTTGTGCTTGGTGTGAGGTATGGGTCCTGTTTCATTTTTTTTGCAAATGGATATCCAGTTATGCTAGCACCATTTGTTAAAAAGACTATCTTTTCCCCAATTAACTGACACTGGGCCTTTGTCAAATATCAGCTGCTCATATGTGGATGGATTTATATCTGGGTTCTCAATTCTGTTCCATTGGTCTATGTGCCTGTTGTTGTACCAGTACCAGGCTGTTTTGACTACTGTGGTTGTATAATAGGTTCTAAAATCAGGTAGAGTGAGGCCTCCCACTTTCTTCTTCTTATTCAGTAATGCTTTACTTATCCGAGGCTTCTTTCCCTTCCATATGAAGTTGGTGATTTGTTTCTCCGTCACATTAAAAAATGTCATTGGAATTTGGATTGGAAGTGCATTGTATGTATAGATGGCTTTTGGTAGAATAGACATTTTTACTATGTTAAGTCTTCCTATCCATGAGCAAGGTATGTTTTTCCCCTTAAGTAGGTCCTTTTTAGTTTCTTGTAGTAGTACTTTGTAGTTTTCTTTATATAGGTCTTTTACATCTTTGGTAAGATTTATTCCTAAGTATTTTATCTTCTTGGGGGCTACTGTGAATTGTATTCATTTGGTGATTTCCTCTTCGATGTTGTTTTTGTTGATGTAGAGGATCCAAGTGATTTTGTATGTTTATCTTATAACCTGAGACTCTGCTCTACTCTTCTATTAGTTTCAGTAGTTTTCTGGAGGATTCCTTAGGGTTTTCTGTGTATAAGATCATGTCATCTGCAAATAGAGATAATTTTACTTCCTCCTTGCCAATCCGGACGCCCTTTATTTCTTTGTCTAGCCTAATTGCTTTGGCTAGGACCTCTAGCACAATGTTGAATAAGAATGGTGATAAAGGGCATCCTTGTGTGGTTCCCGTTCTGAAGGGAAATGCTTTCAGGCTCTCTCCATTTAGACTGATGTTGGCTGTTGGCTTTGTATAGATGCCCTTTATTATGTTGAGGAATTTTCCTTCAATTCCTATTTTGGTGAGAGTTTTTATCATAAAAGGGTGTTGAACTTTGTCAAATGCCTTTTCTGCATCAATTGATAAGATCATGTGGTTTTTGTCTTTTGTTTTATTTACATGGTGGATTACATTAATGGTTTGTCTAATATTAAACCAGCCTTGCATACCTGGTATAAATCCCACTTGGTCATGGTGGATTATTTTTTTGATATGTTGTTGAATTCTGTTGGCTAGAATTTTGTTGAGAATTTTTGCATCTACGTTCATGAGGGATATAGGTCTGTAATTTTCTTTTTGTGTGATGTCTTTGCCTGGTTTTGGTGCCAGGGATATGGTGGCTTCATAGAATGAGTTAGGCAAAATTCTGTCATTTTCTATGCTTTGAAATACCTTTAGTAGTAGTGGTGTTAACTCTTCTCTGAAAGTTTGGTAGAACTCTGCAGTAAAGCCGTTCGGGCCAGGGCTTTTTTTTGTTGGGAGTTTGTTGATTACGTTTTCAATCTCTTTTTTTGTTATGGGCCTATTTAGTTGTTCTACTTCTGATTGTGTTAGTTTAGGTAGGTAGTGTTTTTCTAGGAATTCATCCATTTCTTCTAGGTTTGCAAATTTGTTAGAGTACAGTTTTTTGTAATAATCTGATATGATTCTTTTAATTTCAGTTGGGTCTGTTGTGATGTGGCCCATCTTGTTTCTTATTCAGGTTATTTGTTTCCTTTCCTGTATTTCTTTAGTCAGTGTGGTCAATGGTTTATCAATTTTGTTAATTTTTTCAAAGAACCAGCTTTTGGCTTTGTTAATTCTTTCAATTGTTTTTCTGTTCTCTAATTCATTTAGTTCAGCTCTAATTTTTATTATTTGTTTTCTTCTGGTGCCTGATGGATTCTTTTGTTGCTCGCTTTCTATTTGTTCAAGTTGTAGGGACAGTTCTCTGATTTTGGCTCTTTGTTCTTTTTGTATGTGTGCATTTATCGATATAAATTTACCTCTGAGCGCTGCTTTTGCTGTGTCCCAGAGGTTTTGATAGGAAGTATTTTCATTGTCGTTGCATTCTATGAATTTCTTTATTCCCTCCTTAATGTCTTCTATAACCCAGTCTTTTTTGAGCAGGGTATTGTTCAGTTTCCAAGTATTTGATTTCTTTTCCCTAATTTTTCTGTTATTGATTTCCACTTTTATGGCCTTGTGGTCTGAGAAGATGCTTTGTAATATTTCAATGTTTTGGATTCTGCAAAGGTTTGTTTTATGACCTAGTATGTGGTGTATTCTAGAGAATGTTCCATGTGCGCTAGAAAAAAAGTATACTTTGCAGCAGTTGGGTGGAGAGTTCTGTATAAGTCAATGAGGTCAAGTTGGTTGATTGTAGCAATTAGGTCTTCCATGTCTCTATTGAGCTTCTTACTGGATGTCCTGTCCTTCTCTGAATGTGGTGTGTTGAAGTCTCCTACTATAATTGTGGAGGTGTCTATCTCACTTTTCAGTTCTGATAAAGTTTGTTTTATACATCTTGCAGCCCTGTCATTGGGTGCATAAATATTTAATATGGTTATATCTTCCTGGGCAATTGTCCCTTTTATCATTATGTACTGTCCTTCTTTATCCTTTGTGATGGATTTAACTTTAAAGTCTATTTTGTCAGAAATTAATATTGCTACTCCTGCTCTTTTTTGCTTATTGTTTGCTTGATGTATTTTTTTCCATCCTTTGAGTTTTAGTTTGTTTGTGTCTCTATGTCTAAGGTGTGTCTCTTGTAGGCAGCATATAGACAGGTCGTGTTTCTTTATCCAGCCTGAGACTCTCTGGCTCTTTATTGGTGCATTTAGTCCATTTACATTCAGCGTAATTATAGATAAGTATGTTTAGTGCTGTCATTTTTATGCCTTTTTATGTGTGTTGTTGACAATTTCATTTTTCCACTTACTTTTTTGTGCTGAGACATTTTTCTTTGTAAATTGTGTGTTCCTCATTTTCATAGTATTTGACTTTATGTTTGCTGAGTCGTTACGTTTTTCTTGGTTTTTATTTTGAGTTATGGAGTTGTTATACCTCTTTGTGGTTACCTTAATATTTACCCCTATTTTTCTAAGTAAAAACCTAACTTGTGTTGTCCTATATCGCCTTGTATCCCGCTCCATATGGCAGTTCTATGCCACCTGTATTTAGTCCCTCTTTTTGATTATTGTGATCTTTTACATATTGACTTCAATGATTCCCTGTTTTGAGCATTTTTTTTTAATTAATATTCATTTGTTTTTGTGATTTGCCTATTTGAGTTGGTATCAGGATGCTCTGTCCTGTGACCTTGTGTTGTGCTGGTATCTGATATTATTGCTTTTCTGACCAATTTCCTTTAGTATTTCTTGTAGCTTTGGTTTGGTTTTTGCAAATTCTCTAAGCTTGTGTTTATCTTTAAATGTCTTAATTTCGCCTTCATATTTGAGAGAGAGTTTTGCTGGATATGTGATCCTTGGCTGGCAGTTTTTCTCCTTCAGTGCTCTGTATATGTCATCCCGTTGCCTTCTTGCCTACATGGTTTCTGCTGAGTAGTCTGAACTTATTCTTATTGATTCTCCATTGTAGGAGACCTTTCTTTTATCCCTGGCTGCTTTTAAAATTTTTCTCTTTATCTTGGTTTTGGTAAGTTTGATGATAATATGTCTTGGTGATTTTCTTTTTGGATCAATCTTAAATGGGGTTCGATGAGCATCTTGAATAGATATCCTTTCATCTTTCATGATGTCAGGGAAGTTTTCTGCCAACAGATTTTCAACTATTCTCTCTGTGTTTTCTGTTGTCTTTCCCTGTTCTGGGACTCCAACCACACGCAAGTTATCCTTCTTGATAGAGTCCCACATGATTCTTAGGATTTCTTCATTTTTTTAAATTCTTATATCTGATTTTTTTTTCAGCTATATTGGTGTTAATTCCCTGGTCCTCCAGATTTCCCACTCTGCATTCTAATTGCTCGAGTCTGCTCCTCTGACTTCCTATTGCATTGTCTAATTCTGTAATTTTATTGTTAATCTTTTGGATTTCTGAATGCTGTCTCTCTATGGATTCTTGCAACTTATTAATTTTTCCACTATGTTCTTGAATAATCTTTTTGAGTTCTTCAACTGCTTTATCAGTGTTTTCCTTCGTTTTTTCTGTAGATTGCCTTATTTCATTTCTGAGGTCACCCCTGATGTCTTGAAGCATTCTGTAAATTAGTTTTTTGTATTCTGTATCTGGCAATTCCAGGATTGTATCTTCATTTGGGGAAGATTTTGATTCTTTAGTTTGGGGAGTTGTAGAAGCAGTCATGGTCCGCTTCTTTATGTGGTTTGATAGACTGCTGTCTCCGAGCCATCCCTAAGATATTGTAGTGATTTATTCTATATTCGCTCACTGAGTCTTATCTTGTTTTGTTTTCTTTCAGTATACGTAGATGGGCTACTAGATTGTGCTGTCTTGAGTGTTGTAGCCCTTGACTCACTTATGTCCTATTTCTAGCTGGTTTGGGCTGTTACCAGATATATAAGCCCGAGTCCATTCACTATTCTTGAGTAGAATCTGATTTTGGGTCATCAAGTGTGTGATGCAGACTGTTACCTATCCATCTCAAGAAGTAGTGGTGATAGTTGTGTACACCAGATTCTAGTAGCAGTTGGGGTTCACACTCAGAGGTGGCAGGATGCTGACAGGCTTCCCCCAAGTGTCAGTAAGGTAGATGTGTCTCTATTCCTAAAGCACCTTGGTGGGTAGACTCTGCAGCTGTACCTTAGGCCCCCAATGCAAGTACCTCTACAGATTGGTAGGTGTCACCCTCCTTAGACCCCTAAGGCAGGAGGCTAGGTGGTCTGGGGGGAGCTTCAGCCCTCAGTTCCCTGTTGTGGGTTGGTGAGGGCTCTGCTGAATACGCAGAGAGATCAGACCTGGGAAACTTGTCTTTCCAGTAAATCTGCTAAAACAATTACAGTCAGATCCCTATCAGAAATGCCTTTGCATTATAATAGCCACCTTGTTCCCTTTAGGGACGAAAGCCCAAGATGTGGATCACATGTGCTTGGCTGGAGCTGGTTCCGTGTTTTTAGTCCAATTAGGGAAGGATTTTTGGTCCCTGGGTTTTTTGTAGTTGCTTCTCTCAGGCCAGGAGAATGGGTTAGGAAAAGACAAATACAAAACAAAAGAAAGAGAAACCACAGAGCAGTTTACTCTCTGGCTCAGGAAATTCCAATGTTAATGAAGCCGCCTGGAAAGGGGGGGTTCAGATAAATAGGAGAGAGTAGCACCCCGGAATATAGACAAAGTTACTTATCTTGCTTTGGATGACTGTTTTATCTGAGATTCCCGAGGGGCGTGTCATCGACTCTATGCACTGGCTGGGTAGAGATTGCCCCCGAGGGTCAGGCCGCGTCCCATGCTTGTGCTGTCTCAGAAGCCACGGCTAGTTCCTCCACTCCCAGTCCAAAGCCCAGCGCCAAGGTTCCCCGGCTGGGACGCCGCACTCCCGGCTCCAAAACCAGTCGCTGCCTCCCGGTGACTTCTCCTCCTGTCAGCCGCGGTGCTGCGCTGCCTGTGTGCACTGGCTGGGCTTCCCCCAGGTCAGTTCAGGGGGCTAGGGCTGCGCCCCGTGTTTGCGCGGTCTCAGGATGCCGTGCTCAGCTCCCTTGTGCCTAGTCCAAAGCCCGGCGCCAAGGTTTCCTGACCGGGACGCTGGCTCCAGGCTCCGAAAACTGTTGCTGCTTCCCCGTGGTTGTTCGTTCTCAGTCTCTGTCACTCAGATCAACTCTTTAAATCTGTGTTTGCTGGTCAGGGTTCGTAGACTGTCATGTATGTGATCGATTCACTTGTTTTTCCGAGTCTTTGTTGCAAGAGGGATCCGAGGTAGCGTCTACCTAGTCAGCCATCTTGGCCCCGCCCCCTTACAATTTTTAAGGGTAGCTCATTTAAACACCTCATGCTACCTAGTTGTATTTTATTGTCTGATCTCTGCACCCTCACCTCCTCCTTTCACTAAGAATAGAAATATGTGAGCATTTGGCCACCAATATCCTTTTTTTCACAGATCTCTAGAAGTTCTTTATCAGTTTGTGTTGCAGTTATTTTTATACACATTTTAGCTCCTTGCCCAGACAGTAAGCTTCTTGATGACAGGAACTCTGACTAATTTTTCCTGCATCTGCCCAAGTAAAGCCACAGAGTCCAGCATAGTCCCTTTACAAATAGATGTTCAACATCTATGGCATGCTTTAATTTTCTTTTACCAATCTAGGAAACTTTGAATATTGAAATGTATACCCCCTGGCCATGGACAGAGGAACCCTGGTGGTGCAGTGGTTAAATACTGTGCAAACTTCCACCTGCAGAATGCTTCTCATAAATCTCTTAGACAAGGTAATCAGAATCTAAATCTACCATATCACTTCCTTTATACAGTAACAGCAACAATTCTTCCTGGTAAATAAAAGTGTCTAGGGCATTTGCCAGCTTGTATTATTTTAAAATTTACAGTTGTAGCACTTTAGAAATTGTTTTCCCTTTTAAATACTGTCTCAATACTTAGGATTTCCTACTACTGGGTAGCACTAACAGATATAGTGGTGGTTGTTGTTGTTACCCAAAACCAGACCCATTGCCATTGAATCAATTCTGGCTCATAGCAACCTTGTTACCTTCAAATTGATTCTGGCTCATGGCACCCCCTTATGTTACAGAGTTAGAACTACTCCATAGGGCTTTCTCGGCTGTATTTTTAAGGGAAGCAGATAGCCAGTCCTAACTGCTGGGCAGGTTACAACTACTAACCAAACCATTTGCACCACCTAGGAACCTTAGCAAATGTGTTGTTGGTATTGTTAGTTGCCATGGAATGGATTCTGACTCATGGCAACCCCATGTGTGCAGAGTAGAACTGTTTCATAGGGTTTTCAAGGCTGTGACCTTCGGAAATAGAGGTCCAGGTTTGTCTTCCCAGGAGCCTCTGGGTGGGTTCAAACTGCCAACCTTTTGGCTAGTAGTCTAGCACTTAACCATTTGCACCAACCAGGGACTCCAAATACAAACCCACTGCTGTGGAGCTGATTCTGGCTCAAAGCAACCTTATAGGCCACAGAAGCCCTGGTGGCACAGTGGTAAAAAGCTTGGCTGCTAACCAAAGTCTGGCAGTTTGAATTCACCAGCCGCTGCTTGAAAAGCTTATGGGGGCAGTTTTGCTCTGTCCTATAGGGTCAGTATGAGTCAGAATCGACTCTATGGCAATAGGTTTGGTTTGTTTTTATAGAACAGAGTAGAAATGCTCCTTAGGTTTTCCAAGGCTGTAAATTTTTATGGAAGCAGACTGCCATACCTTCCTCCAGAGGAGCAGCTAGTGGGTTAGAACCAACTACCTTTCCATTAGCAGCTGAGTGCTTTAACTGCTGTGCCACCAGCATACCTCCAAACAAATATGCCCATTGTGGTTGAGTCAATTCCAACTCATAGTGGCCCTATAGGACACAATAGAACTGCTCCATTGAATTTCCAAGCAGTAGCTGGTGAATTTGAATTGCCAATCATTTGGTCAGTAGCTGAGCTCTTAACAACTGTGTCACCAGGGCTCCTAATATAGTACCAAACAAATATAGTACCTTAAAAAATAAGTGTTCTTTGAGATCCAGATTCTACATTTCAAAATAACCTAAAATAATCAACTAAGCTTAAATAATACTAAACAGATCTATAATTAAATACGGTTGAAGATATGATGACATAATTTGGAAATTTGCTCACTTACTACATTTCATTGAGTCTAAAGCACTTTTGATTTTAACTGGCACCTTACAGAGTCACTATATCAAAAAGAATTGGTTGATGTTCAATCATTTCGGGAGGTAACGTATGATCAGGAACCGATGGGACCGAAGGAAGAAGTCCAGGCTGTCCTGAAGGCATTGGCAAAAAACAAGGCTCCAGGAATTGACAGAATACCAATTGAGATGTTGTGACAAATGGATGCAGCACTGGAAGTGCTCACTCATCTATGCAAAGAACCTTGGAAGACAGCTAACTGCCCAGCTGGAAGAGATCCATATTTATGCCTATTCCCAAGGAAGGTGATCCAACCGAATGCAGAAATTATCGAACGATATCATTAATATCACATGCAAGTAAACTTTTGCTGAAGACACAACTGGACTAAACCAAAAGCTAAGAAGTTTCTTGAATACAACCAAACACTTCAAGGGACACAAAAGCAGGGGCAGGGATCTGGGGAACATGGTTTCAGGGAACATCTAGGTCAATTGGCATAACAAAATGTGTTAAGAAAACATTCCGCATCCCACTTTGGTGAGTGGTGCCTGGGGTCTTAAAAGCTAGCAAGTGGCCATGTAAGATGCATCAATTGGTCTCAACCCACCTGGAGCAAAGGAGAATGAAGAACACCAAAGACACAAGAAAAATATGAGCCCAAGAGACAGAAAGGGCCACATAAACCAGACACTCCATCAGCCTGAGACCGGAAGAACTAGATGATGCCCAGCTATCACCAGAGACCACCCTGACAGGGAACACAACAGAGAGTCCCTGAGGGAGTAGGAGAAAAGTGGGATGCAGACCTCATATTCTAGTAAAAAGACCAGACTTGATGGTCTGACTGAGACTAGAGGGACCCCAGAGGTCATGGCCCCTGGACTCTCTGTTAGCCCAAAACTAAAACCATTCCCGAAGCCAACTCTTCAGACAAAGATTAGGCTGGACTATAAGACATAAAATGATACTGATGAGGAGTGTGCTTCTTAGCTCAAGTAGACACACAAGACTACGTGGACAGCTCCTGTCTGGAGGTGAGATGAGAAGGCAGAGGGGGACAGGAGCTGGTTGAATGGACACAGGAAATACAGGGTGGAGAGAAGGAGTGTGCTGTCACATTTTATGGACAGCAACTAGGGTCATATAACAATCTGTGTGTAAGTTTTTGTATGAGAAACTGATTTGAATTATAAACTTTCACTTAGAGCACAATTAAAAAAAATTGCTGAAGATCATTCAAAAGCAGCTGCAGCGGTATATTGAAAGGGAACTGCCAGAAATTCAAGCTGAATGTAGAAGAGAAGGTGGAACCAAGGATGTCATTGCTGATGTCAGATGTATCCCGGCTGAAAGCAGAGAATACCAGAAAGATGTTTACCTGTGTTTCATTGACTATGCGAAGGCATTTGACTGTGTGGATCATAAAAAATTATGGATAACATTGTGAAGAATGGGAATTCCAGAACACTTAATTGTGCTCATGAGGAACCTGTATACAGATCAAGTGTCAGTTGTTCAAACAGAACAAGGGGATAGTGCGTGGTTTAAAGTCAGGAAAGGTGTGCATCAGGGTTATACTCTTTCACCATATCTGTTCAATCTGTACACTGAGCAAATAATCCAAGAAGCTGAACTATATGAAGAAGAACGGAGCATCAAAATTGAAGGAAGACCCATTAAAAACCTGCATTATTCAGATGACACAACCTAGCTTGCTGAAAGTGAAGAGAACTGGAAGCACTTACTGATGAAAACCAAATACCACAGCCTTCGGTATGGATTACACCTCAACATAAAGAAAACAAAAGTCCTCATAACTGGGCCAATAAGCAACATCATGATAAATGGAGAAAAGATTGAGGCTGTCATGGATTTCATTTTACTTGGATCCATAATCAACACCCACGAAAGCAGCAGTCAAGAACTCAAAAGACACATTGCTTGGGAAAATCTGCTGCAAAAGACCTCTTCAAAGTGTTGAAAAGCAAAGATATCACCTTGAGGACGAAGGTGCTCCTGACCCAAGCCATGGTGTTTTCAATCAGCTCATATGCATGCAAAAGCTGGACAATGAATAAGGAAGACCGAAGAAGAATTGATGCCTTTGATTTGTGGTGCTGGCGAAGAATATTGACTATACCATATGCTGGCTAAAGAAGAACAGATCTGTCTTGGAAGAAGTACCACCAAAATGCTCCTTAGAAGCAAGGATGGCGATACTACATCTCACATACTTTGGACATGTTATCAGGAGGGATCCATCCCTGGAGAAGGACATCACGCTTGGTAGAGTACAGGGTCAGCAAAAAAGACGAAGAACCTCAAAGAGATGGATTGACACAGTGGCTCTAACAATGGGCTCAAGCATAACAACAGTTGAGGATGGTGCAGGACTGGGAAGGGTTTTGTTCTGTTGTGCATGGGATTGCTATGAGTCAGAATCGACTCGATGGCACTGGTAGCAACACCACTACCAAGAAAAGTGACACTGCCTGTTTTACAATAATACAATTCTTTCTTATCAATTAAGTTTTTTAATACTTATCTAACTTATTTTTTTTTTAACTAATTGTTAGGCACAGACATTTATCCTTTATTACACTGCTCCGTTTCCGTGTCTTTCTGGATATGTGGTAATAACATTTTATTCAGTGCTGGATCATAACACAATAATTTTTAAGGGCATTTTGTGTTTTGAGGGTATTCTGTGGCAATTAAACGTAACGTATGGACCCGAGATGCACAAAACTATTAAAATTATGACAAAATAAATAAATATAGCTACTACAAATTTGTGCATGTTCTAGTCGTAACAATTGCATCAGTAATGCCACCAGAAGGACAGCATTCTGATTTCAGAGATTATCATTTTGTGGTGAAAATTTGCACAGAGAATCAGTGAAATATGGTATCTTTAACTGTGCCTGTGTTAACTTGACTTGAATTTTAGGAAATAAGCAAAAGTCGTTCTCTGTGTTTTGGGTTCCTCCTCCCCCCAGAAATAGCTATTTTTAGTGTTCTACTGAGAGCCGTTGTCCCAACCAAATCAAAAAGAGGTTTACTTTATTTACTGATAAAGTAATCCATAGTACAGTAATCCATAGTACAGTCTTTGACCCAAATATCTCTTTCAACCCAGGAGACTAAAGAAGAAATGAAGAGACAATTCCGTAGAACACTCAGCTTCAATGTTCTGTGACCTGATTCTTTCCAGTCACAGGAAACATTTTCAAGTGTTTTCATTAAAGGCATAAAACATATACCCAAATCTTCAAATCATCTTTCTGGTTGTACATGCATTTTATGTTTCCTGTCTTAGTAGTGTCCTAAAAAGAATGTCATCTCACAAACTCCTTCTGGGAGAATTTGAAAATCTAATTTTAAAGTATTTATATAGCTTTAGAATAATAGCCACAAAGGCAGAAAAACTAGTGAAACTAGTAAAAATGAATTTAGCCTAGAATTACCAAATTGGATTGCCTTTCTTAAAATTTTGACCTCTGGGACTTTTCTTGCTTTGACCCATGGAAGAACATGGTCATCATCTTTCTCACACTGTTAAAGGTTTGTTAGAATCTCAAAATAATGTAGATAGGTAATGGCATTGTCTTACTTATCTAGTGCTGCTGTAACAGAAATACCACAAGCAGGTGGCTTTAATAAACAGAAATGTATACTCTTGAAGTTTAGGAGGCTGGAGGCCTGAAATCAGGGTGCTGGCTCTAGAGGAAACCTTTCTCTCTGTGCCTGCTGTGGGGCAAAGTCCTTAATAGTCTTCCCCTGGGTCTAGGAAATACTCAGCACAAGGATCCTGGGTCCAAATGATGTGCTTTGCTCCCAGCTTGTTTTTCTTGGTGGTAGTAGGTCCCTCTCTTAGGTTGGGTTCTCTAGAGAAGTAAAACCAGTGGAGTGTATATATATACATACATACATATATATGTATATATCAAGGAAATGGCTTATGCTGTTGTAGAGGCTGGCAAGACCCAAATCTGTGGGTCAGGCATCAGGGTGCAGGTTTCATCTAACTCATGTAGCTGCAGCGGCTGACAAACCTAAGAACAGCAGGTAAGATGGCAGGCCACTAGCTCATGGGCTGTGGAGGCTAACAAATCCAAGACCAGCAGGTAAGACAGCAGGCTGTTAGCTCACAGGCTGTGGAGGCTGAGCAGTTCCAAGATCAGAGAGCATTATGGCAGGCCACTGGCTCAAGTCCTAAGAACCAGAGGTCAGATGACAATGAGTTAGATGACAGATACAGAGCAAGCAAAAGAGCTTTGCCAAAATGTCCATACATATATTGGATGCAGGCTGCACCCCTGAGAAAACTCTCTTTATAACTGATTGGCTGATCACATCATATCACAACATGGAGGATGACTACGTCACTACATAACTGTCAAACCACTGAGAATCATGGCCCAGCCAAGATGACACACAACCTTAACCATCACATTTACTTTCCTTAATTCTGAGGCACATAATCCCAGTTTTGTACCAACATTAGGATTGGGGAAAGATTATAGTTTTTAAAAAGGTCTTTCAGGGAACGGTGTTAAAACTCAGCATATCCCTGATTGAAATCACCTTTTTTCTTCTAATCTCTTGAAGGATTGTGTTCTTCTCTTGGAATTTAATAGTAAATATAGGTCTTTCAATTGTCCAGTTGAATTGTCAATCCAGAGACATTCAAAGACTTGACCCATCAAAGCCTTTTTTGTTGTTAGTTGCAGTCGATTCCAACTCATGGCAACCCCATGTTTGGGGAGTAGAACTGCTCCATAGGGTTTTCAAAACTGTGACCTTTCAGGAGAAAATCTCCAGGCTTGTCTTCAGAGGCACCTCTGGGTGGGTTCAAGCCACCAACCTTTCATCCAGTAATCCAGTACTTTACCATTTGCAGCACCGAGGGACTCCATCAAAGCCTTTATCCCATTCTTTAACTGCCTGTCTACTACTCTAGACTTTAAGCTCTGATAGTATAAACCAAAAACCAAACTCATTGCTGATGAATAGATTTCGAATCATGACAACCCTATAGGACAGAGTAAAACTGCCCCATAGGGTTTTCAAGGCTATAAATCTTTGTGGAAGCAAACTGCCACATCTTTCTCCCGCAAAGTAGCTGATGGGTTCCAACCGCTGTCCTTTTGGTTAGCAGCCAAGCACTTAACCACTGCTCCATCAGAGCTCCTTTCTGATAGGATACAGACCATGATTATTCTGTTCATCTTTGAAACTTGGGGGTCTGGCACATAGTGTATATATTAAATTAAAAAGCCAAATGATAATTCATTTGTCTTGTGCCTTGAGCAATTGAGCCCACCTATTTAAAAAAATTTTTTTTCTTTTTTATAATTAGTCAAGGGCTGAGTTTGGAAGGAAACTTTGACTTAAAGCTCCCAAATTAAAGGTTTTATTTTGTGCTTATTTTGTACCTTAATAGGGCGTCTAAGTACTTAAGCTACTCATAGGTATATGGAGTTTTGGAATTAAAAGGTAACCTATGGATTAAAAAATCAATTTAAATAGCAGGCCCAAAGAAGCTATTTATTAGCTGAGCTTTTAAAAAGAAGGAGCAATGAGTCAGTTGGTTAGTAACTAGATAGAGCTGACTTAGATTTTCTTTAAATTTCTCCAGTTAGTAGGAAAGAGTCAAGGGTTGTTAACAGAACATCTTTAAAAACAAATTAAAAAATTGCTGGATAAATCTTACTTTCTGGTAAAAAGCTAACAAAAAATTAATACTTGGTTCAAATTTTCCCTGGCAAAGTTAATACATTAGGGATATTTTTCAAGTTGAAATTCAAAGAATATCTAAGTCCTGGTTTCTTCTTTGGGGTATAAAACACCTTTGAGGATATTGAAAGGTATAGTAAATGAAGGGGGAGGAAAAGGTTACAGAAAGTTAATTCTTTCATTTGTTACTTTTGACAGGCTAAACCCATGTAATAAGAGGCAAGGTAGTATTCTTACTACTGAATACCTCAGTAGGTATAATGTAGTAAATCTGTTCTCATCTCTGTCACATCAAGCTGCCAAGGATTTCAATAATCACAGAGCATAGGAGGTTTAGGGAAACTATGTACTGTAGGTTGCTTAATGAAGTAAAGTGTTAGGAGATGCATTTACTACTGTGGGGGAAAAGAAAGAACTAGGCAAAAACCGACTTTATTTTGGACATTTGCTTCCTATTTTAAAATAAACTATCTAAGAAAAATTCTTATGATACTCCATATCTTCCTATTTTTCTTTTGTCTTTGCTAGGCTCAATAGTTCATTGCAAATTTACTTATTAACAGAAAATATTTTGAAGGAAAAGCGATCAAGGGGTATGCTAATACTTATGGAACGCCTTGTAAGTGCCAGATGTGTTAGGTGCATAGGCCCTACAACAACCCTGTTGGATGCTGTTGTTGTTAGGTGCCGTCGAGCCAGTTCTGACTCATAATGACCCTATGTACTACAGAATGAAACACTGCCCAGTCCTGCACCATACTCACAATCATTGTTATGCTTAAGACCATTGTTGCAGCCACTGTGTCAATCCATCTCATTGAGGGTCTTTCTCTTTTTTGCTGACCCTGTATTCTACCAAGCATGATGTCCTCCTCCAGGGACAGTTCCCTCCTGATAACATGTCCAAAGTAAGTAAGACGCAGCCTTGCTATCCTTGCTTCTAAGGAGCATTCTGGTTGTATTTCTTCCAAGACAGATTTTTCATTCTTCACAACACCACAATTCAAAGGTATCAATTCTTTGGTCTTCCGTATTCATTGTCCAGCTTTTGCATGCATAAGATATAATTGAAAATACCATGGCTTTGGTCAGGCACACCTTTGTCTTCAAGGTGACATCTTTGTTTTTCAACACTTTTTTAAAGAGGTCTTTTGCAGCAGATTTGCCCAAGCAATGTGTCTTTTGATTTCTTGACTGCTGCTTTCGTGGGTGTTGATTATGGATCCAAGTAAAATGAAATCCATAACAGCCTCAATCTTTTCTCCATTTATCATAATGTTGCTTATTTGCCCAGTTGTGAGGATTTTTGTTTTCTTTATGTTGAGGCGTAATCCACACTGAAGGCTATGGTCTTTGATCTTCTTCAGTAAGTGCTTCTAGTCCTCTTCACTTTCAGCAAGCAAGGTTGTGTCATCCGCACAATGTGGGTTGTTAATGAGCCTTCCACCAATCCTGATGCTCTGTTCTTCATACAGTCCAGCCTCTCATACTATCTGCTCAGCATACAGATTGAACAGATATGGCAAACGGATACAACTCTGATGCACAGCTTTCTTGACTAAACCACACAGAATCCTTGTTCTGTTCAAGCAACTGACTCTTGATCTATGTACAGGTTCCTCATGAGCACAATTAAGTGTTCTGGAATTCCCATTCTTCACAATGTTAGCCATACTTGTTTATGATCTACACAGTCGAATGCCTTTGCATAATCAATAAAACACAGGTAAACATCTTTCTGGTATTCTCTGATTTCAGCCAGGATCTATCTGACATCAGCAATGGCATCCCTGGTTCCACATCCTTTTCTGAATCTGGCCTGAATTTCTGGCGTTTTCCTGTCGATATATTGCTGACGCCACTTTTGAATGATCTTCAGCAAAATTTTACTTGCATGTGATATTAATGATATTGTTTGATAATTTCTGCATTCAGTTGGATCATGCTGTTGGATAGGTATTATTATTTGCATTTTAGAGACGAGGAATGAGAGGCTCGTGGTTGTTAAGTATCTTGCCCAAAGTTAATAAAAAAAATGGGATACCAAGTGGAAAAGCCTGGGTTCAATTGCAGGTCTATCTCAATTCCAAGTTGATTTTCTTTCTACATCCTTTTTCTACTTGCCACTAAAGCCCTGCCCCAGTAAAAACTTTATCTGTGTTCTAAGTCAGATTTTATTATGGTGCATAGAAAATTGTGTCTCTAGGACACAGTGAAATAAAGTCTTTCTTGTTATGAAAAAGAATATTTTTTTTCCATTACAACCATAAACCAGAAAAAAAAAAAAAAAAAACTCATGGAATTATTCTTAACATTTGACCCTAGAACTGTATCAAGTTTCTAGTGTACCTAAAACTAATAGACAACATTTTAAAAAGTTGTTAAAATAAAAAACAATGAATACTACTATTAAAGTATTTTTCCAAGGTTAAATCCAGAGAAATAAGATGTACTGTTAAAAGTGAGCAACTAGGCATCCTAAAAGAATACCACATAGACTTTAATGTATTTCCTCATGTGTTTATCCCTACCACAACCCTGTTGTAGAAGAAAAATAAAAAATAAGGCAGTTTACTTTATTTCTCCCTCTCCTCTAATTTCTCCTGACCTCCATTGCAATGGCCACCATGGCTGCCAACAAAGCCTTCTCTGAGCCTTTGAGCACATCCATCAGTTTCATACCTGGAGACCAAATGATCTAGTTTGTATATCCATTTTATTATTATAGAGCTAGCTATAACTCTACTACAGTGTGATATTTTTTTCCTCACCTAGGACAGCAAAGGAGCCCTGGTAGTGAAGTGGTTAAGAGCTCAGGCTGCTAACCAAAAGGCTGGCAGTTGGAATCCACCAGCCGCTCCTTGGAAACCCCATGGGGCAGTTCTACTCTATCCTATAGGGTTGCTATGAGTTGGAATTGACAGCACACCACCACCACAACAATATCAGAGTAGCAAAGGTTTAAAATACCACATAATTTAAATCAGGAGAAAATTAACTAATAACACATGTCTTCAGAAAACTGAAAATAAATGAAATACTTAATGATAAATCCCAAACCATCTAAGACTGAGAAGCTATTAGTAACATATGCTTAGCCACAATCTGTACAATTTTGTTCGTAATGAATACTTGGATCAAACACTTATGGAAGTTATCCATTCTAATTGCTTTCTGTTTCTAAAGCAATACTTAACAACCACATATCTAATCTAGTAACTAGTCCAGAAATTTATATGCAACTTGGATATTATTCTAATTTTCAGAGAACTCATTTTAAATCAAAGTGGCATATTTGAAGCCTCAGCTTTTTTGAGGTCAACATTTTTATCCGAATAGTAAGAAAACCTATCTTAACACTACAATAGGAAATCAACCATGTTAATTGTTTACCCTTAAATAATAATCTTATGAGTTGACACAAAATGTATAACAAATATCCACTTTCTCAAGGCAATTTTTAACATATGTTCAGTTAAGTTGGTTGTTAAGCATAATGAGTTAGAAAATGCCATAACTCTAAAAAAAAGAGACTACAGTATAGTTTTTAATCATTTAATTAAAAGCAGCTCTTCAGTTTTCAGCTATTCATCCACACAATATTAACCTGTATACACCACATCTATAGCCCCATACTCAACTTTAGATCGTAGTAAAAACTGCAGAGTTATAAAACTTTAGAACTGCAGTTTTAAAGTTTTTTTCTTCTAGAGTTCATGTGAAAATTATTCTTTTAGTTAGTTTGGTTTATTAAGCATTGCCATTAAGAAATATGTTCTACATAAACTATAAAATAAATAAATCTCAAAAAAAATAGTTTGTAGCTCACTATAGATGTTGTGTTGTATCTTTAAAGGCTTGATGGTTTGCATAATATTAAATAGAACAATGCTACAGCTATAGCTCCTCATAGAACTGGCCCCAATCCTAGGATTATAAAGTTCTCTAATGGCATTTTCTTCTAATTCTCTAATTTTACATGACACTTATGAACCCAAGAGTAGAATTAGTTTAGGAAAGTTTCTGGAGCACTAATTGTAAGGCATAATATTTTCCTTATGCCTTACAATTACAAGGAGTTACAGTTAGTGTGGGGCTTTAGAAGGGGTTAATCATTTAATCATGTCTATGGAGCCCTTCAGGCACAGTAGTTAAAGCAATTGAATGCTAACCGAAAGGTTGGCGATTTGAAATTACCAGATGCTCCATGGGAGGAAGGTGTTGCAGTCTGCTTCTGTAGAGATTTACAGCCTTGGAAACCCCATGGGGTTGCTATGAGTTGGAATCAACTCCATGGCATTGGATTATGGAGTCTCTGGGTGGTACAAATGGTTAGTGTGTTTGACTGCTGACCCGGAGTTTAGAAGTTCAATTCCCCTGACAGTCCAGCCATTGAAAACCGTATACAACACAGTTCTACTCTGACACACATCGGGTCCCCATGAGTCAGAAACAGTTCCTAGGCAACTGGTTTTAAGGCAAAGGGAGGAGTAGGGGCACATGTTCTCCCCCAACTCTTAATTTGAGTATAAGAGGGCTACCTGGCCATTTGGGACTCCTTACACTATTAGATAATAGTTGCATTAATTAATCCTTACTATCGAGTTGCAATGGAATTGCAACCAACTGGAGATTTTAAAAAGTATGTCTGGAAACTAGGGTGTGGGAGAGGGCAGATGTTCTTTATTCTATAACTATTTCCAACAATAAAAGTTAACACAAGACTATTGTACCATACACAGGTTTAGGAACAAAGGTTTAGGTCACTGAACCAGAGGAAAAACCAAAGGAGGTGGTGGCTATTATGGATTGAATTGTGTCCCCTAAAATTTGTATCAACTTGGCGATGTCACGATTCCCAGTATCATGTGGTTGTCCATAGTTTTGTAATCTGACATGATTTTCCTATGTGTTGTAAACCCTAACCTTTATGATGTTCATGTGGAGTCCTGGTGGTACAGTGGTTAAGAGCTCGGTTGCTAACCAAAAGTATGGCAGTTCGAATCCACCAGCTCCTCTTTGGAAACCCTATGGTGCAGCTCTACTCTGTCTTATAGGATCCCTACGCATTGAAATTGACTTGATAGCAAAGAGTTTAATTATTCACCTAATAGGACTACAGGAGTCCCTGGTAGCACAAACGGAAGACGGACCTGGTGATATGATTCTGAAAGGTCACAGTCTTGAAATCCCTATAGAGCTGTTCTATTCTGCAACACATCATGTCACCATGAGTTGGAATCAACTCCAAGGCAACTAACAGAAACTCAAAGGGGAAAAATTGTATGAAATTATTCACAAAATTAACAACCTTAACAAAACAGGAATGCATAGTCACTTTTTAAATACAATAGTGAAATATATGTTTCAAATCAGAATCATGCCTAAGGGTGAAATAGTAGAATTGTTCCTTTCAGCTAGAAGAAGTGATATGAGAACTATCATTATCAATATTATTACTCAGGTCTGTTCTAGAAATATTTGTCCATTCAATTAGAAAGGTGCGTAAAGGAAATGGTAGAAATGCAAATATTCAGCCTTTGCAGACATTGTTATTGCAGAGCTAGAATGAACACATCTGCCTGGGAAGAGGTACAGCCAGAATGCTCCTTAGAGGCGAGGACGGCGACTACATCTCACATACGTTGGCCGTTGGCCATGTTATCAGGAGGGATCAGTCCTTGAAGAAGGACATTATGCTTGGTAAAGTAGAGGGTCAGTGAGAAAGAGCAAGATCCTCAATGAGATGGATTGACACAGTGGCTGAAACAATGGGCTCAAGCAAAACAATGATTGTGAGGATGGTGCAGGACCAGGCAGTGTTTTGTTCCATTGCACATAGGGTTGCTATGAGTCAGAATGACTCAACGGCACTTAACAACAACAACAAGAGAAAACAGAAAACCAAACGAAAAAATATTAAAATGATTACAGAATTGAGCCAGTTATTTAGAAAAAAAATAATAAATGACAATACCATTCTTTACACAAATAACAACTAGATAGGAAATGTAATGAAATTTGACTATTGCCATAATAAAAACAAAAAATAATGTATGTACAAATAAATTTAACAATAATTGTGCAGTACTGACATGAAGGCCACTATAAAACTCTAAAGAAGGAAATAAAAGAATTTCGAATGAAAGAAAAGAAAGACATACCTTGTTCTTCAACAAGAAAATTCAGTAGTATAAAGTTACTAACACTCATTTAATTTATAGTCTTTTCATAAAACTGGCTTACTGGAGCATGAATAAGCAGATGGATCAATGGAAGAGAATCTAGATCCCAGAAATACTCAGGATACGTGTTTTCAGATAAGACTGACTTAATAAAAATGAGAACAAATTATAACACTTGTTGCACACTACATACTGTCTTCATTGCAGGAGAATAAACTGCTCCAGGTCTGTCAAAAAAAGGGCTGGCCTGAAGCAAATATGACTCAAACAGAAGCAACTACCATCTAGGGGAACCTTTAAGATATGACACCATTGTCATATACAAGAAAGCTTAGAATGGTCCCAATATAGTTATACTTAGAAAAACATTGGAAGATGAAAAAATGTAAAAAGGTGGTTACTTAACATAACAGAAATATGAATGATTTTAAAGCTTCCATAGTATCTTATTTATCCTTTATATTTTTCTCAAAATTTCTACAGTAAATATATATGATTTATCATATGAATATATGCTACATATGTATATAACTGAAGTTAGGCTTTTTTGTTTGGTTTGTTTGTGGCCTTGCTTTTTTATTTTTAATTTACCAAATCTCTGTTTGAGTAGACATTTGCATTCCACTCTCTCCATTGGTAGAAACGGAAGATGTGGATATTGCATTGTGGAGCAGGCCCTTTAGGTTTAGAAAAGGAAGAGCTACTGCCAGGTCTCCTCTCATTCCTTTGTATAGATATTTTCTTCCTTTCACCAAATCTGTATTTGTTTCACACTCTCTCCCTTCTTTCCTTCCTTCCTTCTTATCTGGGGCTTTTCTATCATTATCATAAAGTTTTTGTTTTAAAAATTATAGTCATTTTTTTTGTACACAAAAATCCCCCATTGCCACTGAGTCGATTCCAACTCACAGCAACCATATATGTTTCTCTTGTACCAAGGACCAAATACATACAGGAAGTCCCCAACTTACGACACAGTTCCATTCCGATGACCCTGTTGTAAGTTGGTTCTGACCTAAGTCGAATACCTCATTTCTTTTTTTTTTTTTAGTTTCCATTATTATTGCCTTTTATTATCAATATCTTTACAAATTCAATCCTTACTTGACTTTGTGGGTTAGAAACATTACATGTAAACTTACAGATATGTTTTAACACAAACATACATACATAAAAAAATACACAAATCACAAGATTTACTCTGATGATGAAGGAGAGTTGGACAACATTGGCATTTTGTCAGCTATAATAATAACTCGCTTGTGGAAGGTTCTGGATCATCTGTATTATCCCTGGGAATGGGGATTGTTTTTCTAGTCAGGAAAGAGGTAAGAGTTGTCTGTATGGTCCTTTTCTCTTTTTATTCCCGTGTTTTGCAGTAATATTGCAATACTTCCCAAATCTGCCTATTGACATTAGCAAAGTGACCAGCATTTGGAAAATGAAACCCCTGATTTAGTTTAGGAGAAAAAAAAAAAAAAAAAAACTTCAGCTAATCCTTTTGCTGTGAATTTTTTTGACAACTTCTCTCCTTCCTTTTCCTCATTATTTCTTTCTTCTTCAGCATGTCTTTCTTTTTCAAAGTACATTAAGTCCTAATCTGTCAATTTCCCTTCTTCATGATCTATGAGCTATCCCACATTGGTGATATCAAGTTCTAAATTCAGCATTCTTGCCATAGGGAGGATTTTTCCACAAATCTCTTCCATCATATTATCCTGATCAAATGCTGGGAGCATGTTCACATAACTCAGTAATTTTTTCCATATCCCCTGCATGCATTTTCCCATAACATCCCCCAGAAAGATGCAATGTTTACAGATATGCTGATGGTCGTAAGTGCAGTTAGTCCTAACTTGAATATATTGTAAGTTGGGGAATACCTACCTATTTTAAAACATATCCAACTTATATACAGGCTCCCTGTTTAAATCAGTGTAATTAACAACAGGCTAATACATGTAGTAGAAGAATGTATGGGGACAATTCTTTCTGTTCAAAATTTTTAAAGATTATATTTTCGTGGTGTTTGGCTTTATATCATCTGTCAATTAACCAAGTTGCATGACTGGTATGGAAGCACACAGGTTTCCTGTGTTACATACTTCCAGAGCTGTAAGAAGCACCAATACATTGACCTGAATTGTCTTCAGAGGACAAGCAATCTGGTTTCAGTAGGATCTCTCTGTTTTCTGCAATTCACTCTCAGTTTCTTAAATTCTCTGCTTTTAAGTCTACTCTTGGCATCTTACTACATTCGCCCTTCCTCTTCTAGCACACAGTCTTCTTGATTTAGCTTATTTCATAGAGTCATGTCTGTTTCCTCTTAGATTTCCTTAAGGATCTCTACTTCCTGATGCAGGGTTCTACATTTATTTTTCCGTCAAGCTTTGGTCAACTGCAGGAAAAGGAGTGCTGTTTGTCAAATTATTTATTTTTCAGTTCATCCCTCGATGACAGCTCATTACTCAGCATGGGTTGTCAACAGCCTCTAACTTCAACTCTTGTTAATATAGTTTTTACCTATGAGACATCCATCACCTGTCTACTATGGTTTTCTTTTTTTTCAATCTAGGGACCTGCTAACTCTCCATTGGCTGAATTTATTTTATTTTCATCTTTTCCTTCTTTTTTGCATTTGTCCTTAGATTCAGAATCAGTAGCAAGCCCTGCCATCAGAACAGTGCAATTATTCAGAATTTTAATTTCATTCATTCTGTAAGCTAGAACTTTGATGTCTGAGGTTTCTGATTTAATTTGGCTTCCTCACTGAGCTCAGTATGTTGCTCATTCCAGCTGTCTGCTTCCTGTTGTATGCTCTTCTTGAGCTTGACATTTTCTTCTCCAGTACAAGGAGTTTGTTTTTGATATATATTTCATTTAGTTTGGCTTCATTAGGGAACCTTGTTACCTCTGAAAATTTTACCAACTTCCTTCTAAGAGTAGATGAGCAGAAAAAATAAATATTATAGTAATTTAATATAATACTGGTCTTATTATTTACTAGTTAGAAATCACATTTAAGAAATTCTTTACTATTCTAGCTTCATAAAAAACCTATGTATATCTACTTTAAATAATTCACTTTTCAAATCCCACCTGTAATTAATATCAAATTTATCATCATTTGCATATGGCTATTTATGGTTTTTATTTTTACTTGAAATTCCCAACATTTGTTTATTATGTAGAATGTGAATGAAACACTTAAAAAAGTAACTTGGGGATTAATTCGTTTTTTCTGTATAGACTATGTCAGTGGTTCTCAAGCTTCAGAGTTTATTAGAAGCACCTGGGGGCTTGTTAGCCCAGAGATTGCTGGACCCTGTCCCAGAGTTTCGGATGCAGTAGGGGCAGAAGAATTTGCATTTCTAATAGGTCCCCTGGAAATGTTAACGTTGCTGGCCTTGGGCTCCCCACTGACCCGTGGTGATTTTGTGAATTTTTTCTCTGTATTTTATTATTTCAATTGATTTTTTAAATTAAGGTACTCATTACCTAAGTTTTAAAATCTGGTGTTTCTGTACAGCGCGTTACAACACACAGACATAAGCAAAGACGTGTTCCTGACCTTTCTTACACATTTCAATTCCTTTTCCCAGAAGCAGCATTTTCAACTCTCAGGATACTTCACAAAGATCTGATTAGGCCTGTGTTCATCAGCTGGGCAGCAACAGGCACCTGAAAGAGCTGCGCTACCAAAGGCTATTAGGCTTGGTGGCTCTGCTTTATTTATAGCTGTTTTTCTGCGTACGTAATGGGTATCTTTGTTTACAAGCGTCCTTATGGCTAAACTTCCCCCAGTAATCAGCTCCTGGGTTACTTCTTGGATTTTCAGGTACCAAGATGTCTCTGAACTCATAAAGTTGAAAATGGTCAATGTCTTCGAAGATGTCAATATTTTCTTCAAGAATTTTCTTTCTAACACCTACTTCTATGTTTATCCTCTGCTGGCCTATTAATCCCCCTGGTGAGAAATTGTCCTCACCTTCTTAACACCACTGGTTTGATTTCCTGACATCTTTTGGGTTTCTGTTTCATAGATTTTAATTGGTCTCACACAGCAGTCTTCAACAGGCTCAGCTGTGGACAATGAGATGCCTCACTTCACTGAAGAGTTACAGTAATTGACAGATGGGTCAGAGTTGAACAACATCTTAAGGGAGGCCTCTTTATCAAAAGTTTACAGGTGAACTTTTTAATTCTGAGATCTTGACTTCCAGCCACTCTGACATCTGGCATTTTGGATGTTAAATCCAGGATATGTGGCTTGGAAGAGAGAATGAACTATCTGGGCTCCTCACCTACTGAATTAGTTTCAAGTTTGATTGTGCGGCAAGCAAATTGTCTACTTTCTACAGGACACTTGGAGAAAAGAGGTACTCTTCGGACTGAACTACAGGACTGTTTTCATCAAGAAGGCTTTTAGGCAGTGGCTTAACTGTGTCATTCATTGTCTGTGCAGCCTAATTGCCAGGTGTAATTCAGTGCCCTCAGAACCGGTTGACTTTTTAAATCCATCAATCCCTCACGTTCTCATGGTCCACTTGGGAGATTTTTTTTTTTTTATCCCAGGTTTTTCTGAAAGGCAAAGTTCTTCTTTATCTTTATAATATGTCCTGTTTTACAATATTATTTATTTCTTATTGAGCATGACTCTTTTTAGAAATTACTTTTAATTATTTTTATATAATTAGTTAAGACGTGCCTTTTTTAATCCAAGCTTTCTTATTTTTCTATTTTACGCTTATTAGCTTTGTTTGCAAGTTTGCAAGCTTTTTCTTTTGAAGATCATAACAGAAGCAGTCTATTTCACAGATCATGTGCCTCGCGATAATTATGAAAATAAAAGCCAGCTTAGGAGCAAGAGTTGAAAGGAAGAAAAGATAATAGTATATGTTGACACCTAAGGGGGCTAACAATAAGTTGCACTACTTTCTTCACTTCCAAAGTTCAGAATTAATTGAGAACTAAGACACAAGTGTCAGGCAAATGCCTGTCAAGGTATCAGCTTTATTACAGATAAACTTTAGCAAAAACTATGCCTGGGAACTGGGCACAAATGGATTTTGCTAATATGTCCTTCTGAATCTAAATTACTATCCGATCATAGCTAAAGGGAGCCCTGGTGGCACAGTGATTAAGAACTATGGCTGCTATCCAAAAGTTGGCAGGTCGAATTCACCAGCTGCTCTTTGGAAACCCTATGGGACAGTTCTAACCTGTCCTATAGTGTCATTATGAGTCAAAATTTACTTGACTGCAACAGGTTTGCTTGCTTGTTTGTTTTAGTTTGGCTTGGTTTTCATAGCCGGAGTTGGCTGATTATCACTTTCCTCCTCAGCCACCCCAGCTTCGGTGACAGAGTGTGCCCCTGTAAAATTACAGCTTGATGAACAAGAAAAGGCATGTTTCTTGAGGAGAAGTCATGCTGAACTAGAAAGAGAAAGAAGGCCCCTGGAAAGGGCAAACGGAACATGCCAAATTCCTTCTCCTGAGCTCACCAGTCAAGATAAGGTGGTGAGACTCCACCTGACTAGGAGGATCACGTCTATCATCTCTGAATTTTCTGAGGCACACAGCTGTCAGGAGACAGTAGGTGTGGAAGATGCATATCATGGGGGTCAGATGTAAATTTCAAAACAGACTTAGGAGAAATAATGCTCTTTTCTCTTCATGAAGCTTCTTGTTATCACAAGATTGTTTTTGGGGTTGTTAGGTGCTGTCGAGTTGATTTGGACTCATAGTGACCCTGTGTACAATGAAACGAAACACTGCCAGGTGATGGGGGATAACGCTGTGGCACAAACCATGCAACACTTGGCTACTAACAGAGAGGCTGGCATTTTGAACCTGCCGGAGGGGCATTGGGAGACTGGTCTGCTCCCCAAAGGTCATAGCCTTGAAAACCCTATGGTGCACGACTCTACTCTGCACTATGATCTCTGTAAGATAGAATTGATTCGACAGCAACTGGTTTGGTGTTTGGTCTTTTAATCCTCTGCGAAATACACAATACGATTAGTGAGCTGAAAAATTACTCAGTTTTGTTCTTAAAAAGCAGGGCTGCTAAAATTAAAGGAAAATATAAAAATAGCTGCTAATAGGAATGGAATTTGGTAACAGTACTTTCAAAAAGATTGCAAAATTGTGAGGTCCCTATTTGGACTCCTTATAATTAGCTTGAAAATAATAAAATTAAATAGTGCAAACATGTGGATGGATTAAGAGGCCTTGAAAGCAGTGTACACTAGTAATACCAATCAAAGTTTGGGGTAAAGTTTCTCATTTCAAGGTTTCATCCAATAATCATTATTCGTAAAGCAATGAATCACTCTCTCGGGAACAATTTTGGCTGACAATCTGAAACAGCTCAAGTTCAGGTTATTTTGCTGGCATATAATCACATAGAATAAAGATGTCCATAAGGCATGCCACTTTGAAGGGATTTCAGTGTTCAAGTTCGACAGATGGACCACAGGTATCTGCCAAGGGAAAGAAGTTGACAAGGCTGGGAATATTGCCATCACCTATGAGGACAATTTTCAAAGGTGAACTTTTGCCTATCTATCTTTAATAATTTTAGGCAGCATACATCTATATTTTAGAGCTCTGTGGCAACTAGACCAATATGTCCAGTTCTCTTTCCCTCTAGGATTAATGAAGAAATTGGGGTGCAATGATTGTGAATACAACAAAAACCAATTAAATCTAATTTTAGCATTTATACAAATTCAAGTTTTTGGAAAGGTCTTATTTTAAATTACATATTAATTTAATATGAATTAAAATTAATGAAACTTCAAATATTTATTATTCATTCAATTGAGAAATTTCATATCACTTATCATTAACATTTATTGAAAACCTATAGGTACCATATACATCATGAGAGTTATTGGCGATATATAATGGACTTACAAAAAAAATAATTAAAATATAGTATGATAAGAATTGGGAGTCCCTGGGTGACACAAACAGTTAATGTGCTCTCCTGCTAACCAAAAGGTTAGAGGTTTGGGTGCACTGAGTGGTACCTCCGAAGAAAGTCCTGGCAATTTACTTCCCCCAAATCGGCCACTGAAAACCCTATGGTGCATGGTTCTACTCTGATACACATGAGGTCACCGTAAGTCAAAGTTGACTCAGTGACAATTGGTGGTGTTTTGTGATAAGAATCACCATACATTAGCTACACAAAGGTACATTAGTGGCACAAAGAAAGT
This sequence comes from Elephas maximus indicus, assembly GCF_024166365.1. Taxonomy (NCBI): domain Eukaryota; kingdom Metazoa; phylum Chordata; class Mammalia; order Proboscidea; family Elephantidae; genus Elephas; species Elephas maximus. Next base: position 121,659,444 of record NC_064819.1, on the reverse strand, counting down.
AATCAACTCAAGAGGAGTCCGGGAACGTTTCATGGAAATATAAATACAGAGAAAACAACTGTTTCATAAAATACTTCTACGACATTCAGTAACAGTCTCTAATAAGTCATGTAGCATATTTCAGATGGTAAATTTTTGATAACATTATTAAACGATGCTCATTGAGTAGACAATGGTCATTTACTTAAAGGTAATCTATTATAGGGAAGAAAGTTGATGATGAGTAAATATTTGAGTGTGTGCATGTGATGTGTTTGTTGTTGTTTTTAATGACAGGAGATGTTGTAATGTGAGAGAAGCTCACAATAACTTTCCCATGACTTTAAAAACAATAAGTTTCAAAATGAGCCCACGATCATATTTTGAGATTAAGCTGGTAGGTTTTATTCTTTCCTCTACATTTAGAAATTTTGTAAGTAAAATAATCAGAAAAGATTTTAACAGAAAAAAGTGAGTTTTCAGATTATTTTTCTGTAATGTGGAAACTCTAAAAGGCATAAAACTCAGGTTTCTTTGTTCTAAAGAACCAACTTACAGGCCAAGTTGCACAAATAATTGTTGTTCACTAGATGGCAGAATACTAAAAGGATGCTCTGGCCTAGTACAGCTTGCTTCATAAATGTGCTGGGTGTTTTGATTAAGGGCCTTCATTTCTCTGCAAAATTCAAGATTCAATATTAAGTGACATTAAATATATATGAATATTCTGAAATAACCCCTGCCATAGATGAGGGTAGTGTCCATAAATAAATTATAGAATTTTAGATTTATAAGGGATCTTATATCATCCTCATTTCCTCTGGCATTACCCCAAATCTTTGCTTTCTCCTGTGTTTTCCTAGGATGCTTATATTTATTACAGTCTTCCTGGTTTCCCAACAAAGAAACCCAGGAGATGCTCTTGAATCTTTCTTTGCTGTCACCCACCCTTAACACAATATTAAATGTCAGGAACAAAGCTCTGTTGACATAACTCCTCAGCAGCTGGCCTTTCTGATACGGCCACCCCCTTCACTTATTCCCCATAATACTTTTGGGGAACTGCTCTGAAAAAGGCAATTTTCATTTCTTATACTGTTGGAACCTGTTGCCATCAAGTCAATTACGACCCATAGCAAATTTATAGGACAGAGTAGAACTGCCCTATAGAGTTTCCAAGAAGCGCCTGGAGGATTTGAACTGCCGACCTTTTGGTTAGCAGCTGTAGCACTTAACCACTATGCCACCAAGGTTTCCAGTTCTTATACAGTCTGTTGTAATTGACTCCTACTTATCCTTTCTGCCTTGAGTCTGGGTGTGACCAGGCTAACCTAAACTCTACATGGCCTTACTTTCCAAAACGCACCTCTTATCATACCGGCTATTTTTAAAATGCTATAGGGATCACTTTTCACTTGTCAGGTGGAAAAAATACTTAAAAACAAAAGTTTGATGAAAACTCACCATTGGCAAGAATTGGAGCGATAGGCACCCTCATACAGTGATGGTTGTGTTATTAAATATCTTTATGAGGGGAACTGTTGTGGTATTTTTAATATTAAAAAATAAGCATTCTATTTGAATAATTCCACCCCTAGCCCTGGTGGTGCTGTGGTTAAAGGGATTAACTGCTAACTGAAATGTTGGTGGTTCGAAACCACCAGTGGCTCTGGGGAAGAAGATGCGGCAGTCTGCTTCCGTAGAGATTTATAGCCTTGGGAACCCTATGGGGTTGCTATGAGTCGGAATAAATTAGATGGCAGTGGGTTTTTACTAATTTATCCTGTGGATAAACTATTTGTTGCAGCATTATTTTTAAGACACAAATCTGTAAAAAATATAAATACTTACCGATATACAAATGTTTAAATACAGTTTGGAATGTTCACATAACAGAATACTGTGCAATCTTTAAGAAGAAAAAAGTTGATCAACATGTGTTGAAAAGGGAGCATCTTCAAGGTATATTGCTAAGCGAAAAAACAAGGAACAGAGTAGAAAGTGGAGTTTGAATCATTTGTGTCAGAATACATATGCCTTTTATATATATATATATATATATATATAAATATATGCAAACACATGGAAATAGTGGTTAAGGGCATAGACTATAGAACCATACTAAAACCAACTGCCACTGAGTTCATTCTGAGTCATGACGACCTCATCTGTATCAACAGAGAACTTTGTTCCAAAGGGTTTTCCATGGCTGATTTTTTGGAAGCACATCTTCAGGCCTTTCTTCTGAGGTGACTTAACTTCCAACCTTTCTGTTAGCAGCTGCTGAACATGTTAACCATTTGCACCACTCAGGTACTCCAGAGTTTAAAACCTAACTCCACCACTTGCTAGCTCTATGGTGCTGAGCAAGTTAGTTTGTCCATCCGTGTTTCAATTTCCTTTTTGTAAAATGGAAATTATAATAATAACTACCTACTGTGAAGATTAAATGGGTTAGTAAATAAAACTTTCTATGAACAGTACATGCTGTATAACTGGTAAGCCTTGCAGTCTAGTAGATTCCGATTCATAGCAGCCCTATAAGACAGAGTAGAACTGCCCCATAGGGTTTCCAAGGAGCAGCTGGTGAATTTGAACTGCAGACCTCTTTTGATTAGCAGCCTGAGTTTCTATCTACTGCACCACTGGGGCTCCTATGGCATATAATAAGAAATATATTACTGTTTAAAGAGCCATGGTGATATAACTTGACAGCAACAGGTTTTTTTTGGGGGGGGGGCGGGTTTGGTGACACAATGGTTTAGTGCTTAACTACTAACCTAAAGGTTAGAGGTTTGAACTGACAGGCTCTGAGGATGAAAGGCCTGGCCATCTGCTCCAATAAAGATTACAGCCAAGAAAACCCTATGGAGTTCTACCCTGTAACATGAGGTGTCTATGAATCCGAAACGACTCAATGGCACACAAGAACAACAACACATTAGTGTTTATATTTGTACTTTGGTCGACTTCTGTTCTGGAAGGATATTCAAGGAACAGTTACAATTTTGAGGAAGTGGGCCTAGGAACTGAGGGATGTCTTTATTTTATACAATGCACACATTATTTTTATAATATTAAAAAGGGTATATTTTTATGCCATGTAATCAAGCATTTGCTAAATAAATGCTAGATAAATGAATGAGTGAATGAACTGTATACAAATTCCTACCTAAACCAGGAATTTCTTCCAAAATGATCTATCAGACATGGGAAACAGAAATTCCCACTGAGTATTTCAAAAGTGGATTAGGGAAATGGTTACACAGGTGTTAGAAGATTTAAACCACAAAAATGGGATACTAAGGTGTCCAGGTTTAATAGCTGCAAGGAAGCAGCTAGGGCAATAAGAAGAAGAAGTAGTTTATAGAAGTAGGAGAGTGATGAAGGCCTCAGAGGGGCTGGTGGTTTGGGGGAAGTCTGGGGGGAAGTTTTATATACCTTGCTCTGGAATTCTTAAGGGGGAGTGTGGCCTGTTGGATGTTCAGATTTCTGAAGGGGGTGTGGCCTGAGGAGCGCTCAGATTGGTGAAGGCAAGTTTTTTGGAAAGAGTCTTTGAAGATGTAATTACGGGAAGAATCTCGAGATGAGATCATCTCGGGTTAGGGTGGGCACTAAATCTAAGAGACCGAAAAGGAGAGGACAGAGACACAGAGAACAAAGCCGTATGAAGAAGGAAGTAGAGACTGGAGTTATGCTGCCAGGAGCCAAAGAACTCCAGGAGCCACCAGAATTTAAAAGAGGCAAGAAAGGATTCTCCCCTAGAGCCTTTGGAGGGAACGTGGCCCTGTCAACACTTTGATTTCAGACTTTTAGCCTCCAAACATAACCACCATTGTAAGGGTGGTGCGGGACCAGGCAGTGTCTTGCTCTCTCCAACATAGGGTCACTATGAGTTGGATCGACTTGACAGAAGCTAGCAACAACAGCTTCCGAAACTATGAGAGAATAAATTTCTGTTGTTTGAGGACACTAATTTTGTGGTAATTTGTTACAGCAGCCCTGGAAAACTGATATAGATCCTTAATAACTTTCTAAATTAATTTTATGCAGATCAAACTTTTAAAGCTAAATCTTATGCGGTCAATTTTGGTAGCTGTATTTTTATTTACCTACGAAATTCTTGATTTTATCCAAGTTTTCAAATGTATGTGCATGTTGTTGTTGTTAGGAGCCGTATGTATGTGCATTAAAAAAAAAAAAAAGAAACCCAAACTGGTTGCCGTCAGTTGATTCCGACTCATAGTGACCCTATAGGAAAGGGTAGAACTACTCCATAAAGTTTCCAAGGAGTTACTGGTGGATTTGAACTGCCAGCCTTTAGGTTAGCAGCCATAGCACTTAACCACTGCACCACCAGGATTTCCACTAGGGTTTCTATGTATGTGCATAAGTCTGTAATTATTCTCCTATGATTTAAAAAAAATTTCTGTTTCAGTGCTTATTTTCCTATACACATTCCTTATTTTGTGTATTTGTGCTTTTTCTCTTTCTCTCGATCGGCTCAGCTAGTGACATCTGTAGTTTTAATTATCAAAAAACCTTTTGCCCTGGAGTTAATTCTGACTCATAGTAACCCCGTAGGACAGAGTAGCGCTGCCCCACAGGGTTTCAGGGAGCAGCTGGTGGATCTGAACTGCTGGCCTTTTGGTTAGCAGCCATAGATCTTACCCACCGTGCCACCAGGGCTGCACAGTTTTAATTAGATGTATTGTTTTTCTATATTCTTGTGTTTTCTTTTGGATTACTTTGTTGCTCTGCTGTTCTTTTTCTCATTTTTTTTTTTTTTTGCTTTTTCATTTTTACCAATACAGATGTTTAGTGCTATAAATTTTCCTCTGATTATTGCTTTAAATGTGTCTCATAGATTCTGATATGTAGTGTCATTATTTTCATCCAAGAGTTGCTCAATTAAAGTTCTTTTTTTTAAATTTCTAGGCAAGAATTGTGCTTGGAAGTATAAAATTGGCCCAAGCCTGCAACCCATACCCTATCAAATGTACAGTGACATTGCTGTGACTTCTGTGAATCCTCAGGGTACTCGAATAGTCATGCCCTAGTCAGGATAGGTCAGTGACATCCAATCTGAGAAACAATGCGAATATTGGAGAATTTATTCTCTTGTATCCAGAAGTGAAATATTAGGGAGCAAGACAATCTGTCCCCTTTTCTTTATTTCCAACTCCATCCAAATATATAGACTTTCCCCACATCCTCCTTCTTATTGTCCCCTGGGGTAAGATTGTTTATTTTGTTTAGAACATGTAAGTGAGCTATGGAAAACTGAAACAGGCTAGATTTAAATTACAAAAAGCTGCTCAAAAGCCAATTCTAGAACATGTTGTTGTTGTTAGGTGCCATTGAGTTGGTTCAGACTCATGGAAGCCCCATGTACAACAGAAAGAAACACTGCCTGGTCCTGCACCATTCTCAGAATTGTTGTGTTGTGAGCCCATTGTTGCAGCTGCTGTGTCAATCCATCTCCTCAAGGGTTTTCCTCTTTTTCACTGACCCCCCACTTTACCAAGCATGATGTCCTTCCCCAGGGACTGGTCCTTCCTAATAACATGTCCAAAGCGTATGAGAAGTCTCACCATCCTCGCTTCCAAGGAACACTCTAGCTGTATATCTTCTAAGACAGACTTGTTCATTCTTCTGGCAGTCCATGGTATATTCAATATTCTTCACTAATACTGTAATTTAAAGGCATCAATTCTTCAGTTTTGCCTATTCATCGTCCATCTTTTGCATGCATACGAGGTGATTGAAAATATCATGGCTGGGTCAGGCATACCTTCGCCTTCAAAGTGACATCTTTGCTTTTGAAGACTTTAAAGAAATCTTCTGCAGCAGATTTGCCCAATGCAATATGCAGTTTGATATCCTGACTCTGCTTCCATGGGCATTGATTTTGGATCCAAGTAAAACGAAATTCTTGACTACATCAATTTTTTTCTCCATTTATCATGATATTGCTTATTGGCCCATTTGTGAGGATATTTGTTTTCTTTATGTTGAGGTGTAATCCATACTGAAGGCTGTGGTCTTTGATCTTCATCAGTAAGTGCTTCAAGTCCTCTTTACTTGCAGCAAGCAAAGTTGTATCATCCACATATTGCAGATTGTTAATGAGTCTTCCACCAATCCTGATGCCACATGCTTCTTCATATAGTCCATTTAAAAGATAAAACTATTTTGTTTATATATAGAAATGAGTTTCTAAATAATCTACAGAGTTGTTAAAGAAGAGTAAAAAGTTTAGAAGACATTTTTGTATGAAATCGTATATATTAAATTGTAAATATTAAAGCTCCTAATTGGGTAATTAAATTATGTGACTTGATAAATTCACTAGCTTAATTTTAATATGTAAATGAAATTGAAAACCAATAATAGACAGCCCCAAGGATATGGTAGACATTCTAGGAAACTTTAATATAAACCTAAATTAAAAATGTTTAATTAAGTCATGAGTAAAACATCTACTTCTTCTTTTGTTATGAGCATAAGAGGCAGTGCTGGTCCCCTTAAATAGCACCTTTTCTGAATCGTGTTATAAAGAAAAATGACAACTTGAATATAGGTCTACTTTATATGAGATCAGGTCTAAATGAAGTGAAAATAAAAAAAGCTTAACTTACTGAAGTACTTAAAATATATTATCAAATAAATTAACACATACTAATTCCCCCAAGTGTCTGTCAGTTTGTCGTACTGTGGGGGCTTGTGTGTTGCTGTGATGCTGGAAGCTATGCCGCCACTATTCAGATACCAGCAAGGCCAGCCACAGAGGACAGGTTTCAGCTGAGCTTCCAGACTAAGGATGGCTAGGAAGAAGGACCCAGCAGTCTACTTCTGAAAAGCATTAGCCAGTGAAAACCTTACGAATAGCAATGGAACATTGTCTGATATAGTGCTGGAAGATGAGCACCCCAGCTTGGAAGGCACGCAAAAGGTGATTGGGGAAGAGCTGCCTCCTCAAAGTAGAGGAGACCTTAACGGTGTGGATGGATTCAAGCTTTTGGGACCTTCATTCGCTGATGTGACACGACTCCAAATGAGAAGAAACGGCTGCAAATATCCATTAGTAATTGGATCCTGGAATGCAAGAAGTATGAATCTAGGAAAATTGGAAATCGTCAAAAATGAAATGGAATGCATAAACATCAATATTCTAGGCATTACTGAGCTGAAATGGACTGGTACTGGCCATTTTGAATCAGACAATCATGTAGTCTACTATGCTGGGAATGACAACTTGAAGAGGAATGCTGTTGCATTCATCGTCAAAAAGAACATTTCAAGATCTATCCTGAAGTACAACACTGTCACTGATAGGCTAATATCCATATGCCTACAAGGAAGACCAGTTAATACGACTATTATTCAAATTTACACACCAGCCACTAGGGCCAAAGATGAAGAAATAGAAGATTTTTATCAGCTGCTGCAATCTGAAATTGATGGAACCAATTTCAATGCAATCAAGATGCATTGATAATTACTGACGATTGGAATGCAAAAGTTGGAAATGAAGAAGGGTCAGTAGTTGGAAAATATGGCCTTGGTGATAGAAGCAATGCCGGAGATGGAATGATAGAATTTTGCAAGACCAACGACTTCTTCATTGCAAATACCTTCTTTCGCCAACATAAACGGCAACTATACACATGGACTTCACCAGAGGGAACACATAGAAATCAAAGTGACTACATCTGTGGAAAGAGATGATGGAAAACTCAATATCATCAAACCAGAACAAGGCCAGGGGCCAACTGTGGAATAGACCATCAATTGCTCATATGCAAGTTTAAGCTGAAATTGAAGAAAATCAGAGCAAGTCCACAAGAGCCAAAATATGACCTTGAGTATATCCCACCTGAATTTAGAGACCATCTGAAGAATAGATTTGATGCACTGAACACTAGTGACTGAAGACCAGACAAGTTGTGGAATGACATCAAGGATATCATACATGAAGAAAGCAAGAGGTCATTGAAAAGACAGGAAAGAAAAAGAAGACCAAGATGGATGTCAGAGGAGACTCTGAAACTTGCTCTCAAACGTTGAGCAGCTAAAGCAAAAGGAAGAATTGATGAAGTAAAAGAACTGAACAGAAGATTTCAAAGGGCATCTCGAGAAGACAAAGTAAAGTATTATAATGACATGTGTAAAGAGCTGGAGATGGAAAACCAAAAGGGAAAAACACACTCAGCATTTCTGAAGCTGAAAGAACTGAAGAAAAAATTCAAGCCCCGAGTTGCAATAGTGAAGAATTCTATGGGGAAAATATTAAACGATGCAGGAAACATCAAAAGAAAATGGAAGGAATACACAGAATCATTACACCAAAAAGAATTAGAAGATCTTCAACCATTTCAAGAGGTAGCATATGATCAGGAACCGATGGTACTGAAGGAAGAAGTCCAAGCTGCTCTGAAGGCATTGGTGAAAAACAAGGCTCCAGGAATTGATGGAATATCAATTGAGATGTTTCAACAAACAGATGCAACGCTGGAGGTGCCTACTCGCCTATGCCAAGAAATATGGAAGACAGCTTCCTGGCCAGCTGGCTGGAAAAGATCCGTATTTATGCCTATTCCCAAGAAAGCTGATCCAACCGAATGTGGAAATTATAGAATGATATCATCATTAATATCACACACAAGCAAAATTCTGCTGAAGATCATTCAAAAATGGCTACAGCAGTATTATCGACAGGGAACTGCCAGAAATTCAGGCTGGTTTTATAAGGGGACATGGAACCAGGGATATCATTGCTGATGTCAGATGGATCCTGGCTGAAAGCAGAGAATACCGGAAGGGTGTTTACCTGTGTTTGATTGACTATGCAAAGGCATTAGACTGTGTGGATCATAACAAATTACAGATAAAGTTGCAAAGAATGGGAATTCCAGAACACTAAATCATGCTCATGAGGAACCTTTACATAGATCAAGAAGCAGTTGTTTGGACAGAACAAGGGGATACTGATTGGTTTAAAGTCAGGAAATGTGTGCGTCAGGGTAGTATTCTTTCACCATACCTATTCAATCTGTATGCTGAGCAAATAATCCGAGAAGCTGGACTATATGAAGAAGAACAGGGCATCAGGATTGGAAGAAGACTCGTTAACAACCTGCGTTATGCAGATGACGTAACCTTGCTTGCTGAATGTGAAGAGGACTTGAAGCACTAATGAAGATCAAAGACCACAGCCTTCAGTATGGATTACACCTCAACATAAAGAAAACAAAAATCCTCACAACTGGACCAATGAGCAACATCATGATAAATGGAGAAGAGATTGAAGCTGTCAAGGATTTCATTTTACTTGGATCCACAATCAACAGCCATGGAAGCAGGAGTCAAGAAATCAAAAGACACATTGCATTGGGTAAATCTGCTGCAAAGGACCTCTTTAAAGTGTTGAAGAGCAAAGATGTCACCCTGAAGACTAAGGTGTGCCTGACCCAAGCCATGGTATTTTCAATCGCATCATATGCATGTGAAAGCTGGCCGGTGAAAAAGGACGACCGAAGAAGAATTGGCTCCTTTGAATTGTGGTGTTGGCGAAGAATATTGACTATACCATGGACTGCCAAAAGAACGAACAAATCTGTCTTGGAAGATGTACAACCAGAATGCTCCTTAGGGGCAAGAATGATGAGACTGTGCCTTATGTACTTGGACATGTTGTCAGGAGGGATCAGTCCCTGGAGAAGGACATCATGCTTAGCAGAGTACAGGGTCAGCGGAAAAGAGAGGAGGACCCTCAATAAGCTGGGTTGACACAGTGGCTGCAACAAGGAGCTCAAGCATAACAACGAGTGTAAGGATGGCTCCGGACTGGGCAGTGTTTGGTTCTGTTCTGCACAGGGTTGCTATGAGTCGGAACCGACTCTACGGCACCTAACAACAACAAATTCTTAGGTTTAGCTAGGAGAACAAAGCAAGTAAAGACAATATCCAAGGCTCATTAAATTATCAGTACAATATTGTGGGTGCTCAGTAGATACAGTGAGTGAAGTGGGAAAAGTTAAAAATCCTCTTTAAAGAAAATAAATCAGCAACATGTGAGAATGCAAATTAAAATGAGTAATTCATAATACGTGTTGAAGGTCAGTGTAAGCTGAGTTTTAATAGTGATTTCATCTTTGACTGCGTAATGGAAATTTAAAGGCTTTGCATTCTCAGCAATAATGTGCAGTTTGATAAGATAATTCAAACAAAATCCTTGAAAAATGTTGAGTAAGATGAAGGATATATACCCTCTATTTTATAAGGAAAATTAACTCCCAGATAACTATGTCAGACTTATAGTTTAGAACATTTAATTAGGCATTAATCAAGTGTAATATAGCACATTAGCTTTTGTGTATTTTAAAATAAATTCTCTGAAAGAGAACATTTAAACAAACCATCTAGGGTTTATTTGGATGGTATATGGGATTTGAAAAGTGAGAACTAATTTATCATATAGGAAATTTAAACCTTATTCCTGCTTTGAATTGTGTGGGTAGAGCTGTGTAATTTTTAGTCAAAGGAGGGTAATTTAATTCCGAGTTTCCAGATGAGCTAGAGAAAGGAAACGAAATGAAATCCGTCTCTAGATAAACAATTCATGTTCCTTATTAACAATCCTTCAGCTATACAGGATGAACTAGCAGGATTGTAATATCTCTATCCTGTTATTCAGTAAAAACAAAGTGAAAGTTATAGTCCAGGATTTTACATGGATAAATGAGATATTATTTGGATAAAGGGACCATTGTGTAGAAGATGAGGAGGAGAAATGGAAGCTCTAAACAAGAAATGGTGGGGGAGGGAGGTTCCCTTTTACTTTACCACATTTGATTCCGGGAAGGTACTGGGAAAATGAGGAATGAAGACCAAGTGGGGGTAGTTTTCTTTTCAGTTTTGCAAACATCTCACCAATGTTTCATTAGCATGAGTTAGCACATTGATGTTTGTAAGTTTCTTAGTGTTTATGGTATTACCTTAGGTAATAAAATAAATATAAATAGAATAAATAATATATATAACATATATTCAACTTTTCTAGAAATTAGCAGGCTCAGATTTTAAAGAACTGAGGTGTTTCTAAAATTCTGTGATGTTTTAGTCTCTGCTAACACAATTCTATGGGTTGAACACTTCTTAGTTCGAAGTGATGCACAGGAACGTTGGTGAATTACTCAGTTGCCTGTAACTTGTTCGAGCCTTTGAGAAGATGTCAATTCTAAGTCAACAGTTCCCCGAACACCTAATTTTATCTAAAATGCAGACCATATACCTACCGAGTAAAAAAAAGGTATTTAGAATTCTAATACAGAATTTCTTGACTTCCAAAATCATATAAGCCCCCCCCATTCTGAACTCTTTACACTTCACTATTCATTTATTACTGTTTTCACTTTGAAAATCATCAAAGCTCTGTGTTGAGTTCGCTGTTGGAGAATTGAGAAAGGAAGCAGAGGAGATTCACGCTTTCCACAAATATTTACAGAGAACCTCCTATGTGACAGACTCTAGGATGGTGCTGTAATATTTTTTCAATGTTTCAGAAAACCTCTGGAAGGTTTGTGACAGTAGGAGGAATTGTGTGCAAAACACATTAATTCCACACTCAGTCTGGTTAATTCTTTGTGGGGGAATAAACGGCGATAATGTATCTGAAACAAAAGTAAATTTACCAGATGTCCAACAAAAAAAGGATTTTTACTCGCTTTACCAATATTTCAGTGTTGTAGTTTAACCAGTCCACACTTTAACTATATATCTAATTTTCAGCTTTTTGAAACTATATATAAAGGAAAAGAGAAAGTTCACAATTTAAGAATTTTTGCTTCACTCAGCTTCACCATAAAATAGTTCTGTATACAAATGGGATTTTACTTTACTGATTCTTTCTGATATTATCCAGTACTAACAACTTTTTCCACTACATTGGTAATATATAATTTGCCAAATTCATTGAATATATTGACCCTTAATGATCATCTGGTAAAGAGCAAATAAAAGTATCTTATCTTATATTAGTATAGTATGTTGTAAATTGTTCCTTTTCTACCCTCTTGTCTTCTCTATGCTATTTTAATATTCTGGTGCCAGACAACCTTCATTCATTCATAGAATAAACTCCAATTGGAATGTCTGCTCTTGTTTTATTCTAAGACTTGCAGCCTCCTCTGCCAAAAGTCCACTTGGGAACCTGGACTAGGGATTAGTCAAGGCAGGATCTCCACATGTGGTGAAAAATTGTAAAATTTAAAATTTGACTTCTGGTATCAGCCCTGTATTCAATTGTGTGAACCAGAAAAATGGAGTCAAGTTTTTATACAAAGAGGAAAAAAATGAAAGAGATGTACAGAGAGGAGCCAAGAAAAGAGATGCATTCAGATCCCAGGTTCCAGCTGTACCTTAGATTCACTCTATTCCTTCTCTTGGAGCTATGAAAAGCTCCTTTATCCACTGTAAATTTCCTTGTGTTAACCTAGTCTCAGTGGGGAGACTCTTACTTGTAAATAATTCGCTTCTAGCTAATGCAATTCAATATTACTAAATAGTTATTAATGATCTGCTAATGAGTGTTGGGAGCCCCTGGGTAGTGCAAAGAGTTAACACACTTGACTACTAACTGAAAGGTTGGCAGTTTGAACTCACCAGAGATACCTCAGAAGAAAGACCTCACGAACTTGCTTCTGGAAGGTCAGAGTTGTTGAAAGCCGTACGGAGCACAGTTCTGCTTTGACACACATAGGGTTTCCATGAGGTGGAATCGTCTTGAGGGTAACTGGTGGCTCTGTAGTAGGCCCTGGAAAATAAATACAAATAAATAAATAAGACATTGTCACCTGACTCAAGGAGATCATAGCCCAGAAAGTACATACAATATTAAAAAAAAAAACAAACTTGATTTGCATAAATGCCTACAAGCACAGGGAGATGCAGAGAAAGCACATCTTCAATAATGATGGATTTCTCATAATACCTAAAAATCTCAATAGGGGTCTCTCATGGTTCATAGAACCACTTTTCACAATGACTTACCAAAAACACTAGGTATTTATGGACTTACACATTTTCATGATCTTGGTAATAGATTATATGAAGCAATTGTTTATGAGTAAATGAGATGGATTTGACTTTATGGTACTAAAACGAGTTTTAGATCCCTCAGCACTTGGAAAATATTTTCTTAGTTCTTGAAGAGTTAAAGATCCCCCTTTCAAATACAGAATTATCATTACAACAATTGTCTTAGTTGTTACTGATGGGATTGTGGTATACACATGGGGTACTAGAAGGCACAGGAAAACAAGAGGCCCTTCCACACAAGTTACTTTACTTATACACACACATAAACACACACACATACACACATCAAAACTGAACGATGAACAATTTGTGAGAATGAGAAAACCAGTGAAAATTAAAATTTTGCCTATATTCTTGTTGGCAATAGCCTTTTGGAAAAATACGGTAATTGTTTTCCCTTTTATTCTCTTGTTGTGTAGTTATTAATCAGGCCTATGAAACATTCTGGAAACCCTGGTGGCATAGTGGTTAAGTGCTATGGCTGCTAACCAAAAGATTGACAGTTTGAATCCACCAGGTGCCCCTCGGAAACTCTGTTGGGCCATTCTACTCTGTCCTACAGGGTTACTATGAGTCCGAATTGACTCGATGGCGACAGGTTTGGTTTTGGTTATATGACATTCTTAACCAGGAAAGAGAGAGCCTAGGCCCTGATCTTCAAAAATATTTTGCTGATTCCCCTTGTCCAGTTAGCTCCTGTTGTCTGCAGCTGCACGCATGAGTTCAAGGGCATCTTAATTATATTGCCATCTATAGGTGATTAGTCAGATAGGTGACCAAAGAAACCAGATTAATGAGATTGGCCATGTGGTGTGCCTTGAGATGGGAATCTTGGGAACAGGCCCTGTCCCATTATTTTGTCAAAACAGAGTTGGTTGTCTAGACCTGTGATTAGCAGGTAGACTCAGGCTTTGAGGAGACCTGGTGGCACAGGCTTTGAAGCTATTTGGAAATATTGGTTTGTTCAAAGATCTGACTGTTTTAATTCATAGTTTAATGTTTGTTTCTTCATCCTTCCATGTGTAAAAAAATATTGACAAACCTAATTAATGTCATGGATTAATGTGTGTGTGTGTGTATGTGTATAACTTCTAAACTGAATATTTTTCTGATGCTTATTTTAATATAATTGGCATGCTTTAGACTTTTGCTAATAAGAAGATTGTTACTAAAATGTGCGGAGGTAGGTATTGTGTTTTCCTTTAAGTATGGCTCCTTGGAGAGTTGTATTCCTTACTGAACACCAAAAACAGTCCACTCAGTGGAAGAACTGCCAAGCATCAGCTATTAAGTAGTATCACCTCTTAAAAAACAAACAACATTAAAACTAAAGAAGAGGGCCATCTGGGATAAAGGAAAATGTTTTTATGGATCTCCACAGGATTCTTAGAAAAGTACATGGCATTGGAAAAGAACTCCAAATCTTTGGAAAACCAAAGAGTAATTTGGAAAAAAAAAAATGTCTTTTGAAAAGAAGGCTAACAAAATTATTTAATGTTTCCCATATGATATGGAATTGACTTGATGGCAGTGGGATATATGACATAGATTTTAAAGTTAAAATCAGCTTGGTTGCTAATCTGTGTATTTAAGTATTTGCTTAAGTGTATAAATGTTTATTTTTAAAGATTTATTTTCAGCTTCCTATTGCTTTCTCAAATAATTATTCTATGCAATATGCCAGGTAACTTTCTTGATAAAATTTTTGGGGTGTCAGGGAGTTGGTGGAGTTTATAATGACTGATGTGCTGGGTTGTGATATTGTGGTCCTAGGCAGTTATAAGAAGTGTATTATAATCTCCAAAATCATTTATAATTTGCTTACAAAGAAAAAAAAATGTAGCATATCAACATGTATTTGAGGAATATAATGTCTTCCATTAGCCATAGACAATTTACAGGCAACTTATTAATGCAATACAGGTTTTATAAATGTGCTATAAAAATTGAGCATCTTTCATTTTATCAGTCATGAAATGTATGTCTGGATGAAATTGGATGAACTTTCTTATATCCAGAGGGAAAATTTGCTCAAATGCCATTTCTTTGAAATAGTACCTCTTGATCATCTATGGCAGCCCAGAATGAGATTTGAACTAAAGTAAAAGAAATGTAGAATCTTAGAAGTTGGACTAGCTGTTTGGAAAAAGCTGTCTATTCTTGTTAGCTCTCAAGGAGTAATACTATCTTATTTCTTGGGTCATAGCCATAGAAGAACAATGGGTTACTGAGCAATTGAGCACAGCTCTTGTGTAGCTCTAAATAATATTATATACTTAATATGTTCCTGCTGGTGCCCTGGTGGTGCAGTGGTTAAGAACTTGTCTGCAAACCAAAAGGTCAGCAGTTCAAATCCACCAGTTGCTCTTTGGAAACCATAAGGGGGCAGTTCTACTCTGTCCTGTAAGATCGCTTTGAGTTGGAATCTATTCACTGGCAATGGGTTGCTTTTTTGGTTTGGCATGTTCCTGCTAGGAAAGTAAGAAGCCATCCTCACCACCTAGTTGAGTACTTACTTCATCCGGAATTATCACCAACTCTTTACTTTAACTGCTGGCTGCCTTAGGCATGAAAATGCCTTCACTGTTTGGACTGCAGTGTTAAGCTGTTTCCTGATTATGTGTGAGGCTTGCTTGTTTGCTTTTTGGTTTGGCCAATCATATAAAACAAATATAAAATAGGAAGAACTTCCTCAAAGAGTTGCTAAATTCAGGAATGGATAGTGACTCAACATGAATGAATGTGATAAAAAGAGAGACATAATAGTGGTTAGGAGTATGGGATGTGGAGCCAGGTGGCATGGATTCACAGTTCAAACCCTTGCCCTGCCAGTTGTGTGATCTTGGGTAGATTATGTCATTTCTCCTTTGTAAAATGGGTACAAATAATTGTATGGCTGCCTTATGTGGTTGTAAGAATTAAATTGATTAATATACCTAAGAAACTTAGAGTAATATCTGTCATACCGTAAGCACGGCAAAAGAATTAGCCAAATAGCGTAGTTTGCCAAATAAAATACCTAAAAATTATTCATTCTAGCATAGTTTTTGTTCATATCCTAAATATTTATGGTGCCCTGATCTTTCCTGATGATTTTGATCAGGGCCTGTGCAGGTCTGATATCTTTGCAGGGACTTCTTGGGACTATCTCCAGTTCTCAGCGGATTTAGAGAGCCAGTGTCCGTCCCGCCTTCCTCCCACTTCCTTCCTTTTTCTTCTTTCCTTTCCATCATTCATCAAATATTTACGCAGAAAATTTAAGTCATTACACTAGGGTTATAAAGATGAGTAAAGCCAAAGCTCCTAAGTTTAAGAGATTGACAGTTTAGGTTGAAGGGGGGCTGAATTTGTGGCACAGATAAGTAAACAGACAATTTTAATACAACCTGGAAATTGCTATTCTGGTATTATATGCACGGTTCTATGAGAGCTGCAATGAGGGACATCTAATCCAGAGTAGAGTAGTGATCTAGATTGGGGAGGGATGAGGCTTGGGGGAAAGCCCCTTGAGAAAGGTAAGTTCTGAGTTGAGTGGGATACTGAAAGATGAAGAGGGATTACTCAGATATGAGAGAAATTCTCCACCCAAGAAGGCTGAGGCAGAAACTATGTCTCAGAGTCAGGTTTTACTTGAAGAGTACAGGTGGAGAGGGCATTCAGGGGGAAAAATTAACTATGAAGATGAGTTTAGTTTAAGTTGAATGAGGGTTTCTGGTAAGCAGAAGTAGTTGATTGTGAAAAGGAAAGCTGGATTTTAGAGCAGTAGTGTAGCAGTGTAAGAGTCTCTGGATGATGCAAATGTTAATTAACTGAAGGGTTGGCAGTTTGAGTCTGCCCACAGGTTCCTTGGAAGAAAGGTCTAGGGACCTACTTTTGTTTTGTTTTTAGCACAGCAGTGTAGAAGTGACAGTACAGGAAGAGGAAATATAGTCAGAGAGGTAGGTGTTCGGCAGTGACCAAGGATACCAGGGATGTTTGGTAAGTAGAATTTACCTTAGGCACAGGCTGAGGTGATGTTGAATGCATTTCGAGGTTAACAGTTTAAGCCTTGGTCTCTTGGAATTGTTGGGCATTAGAGATGGTTTAAGGAAGTATTCTTGTCACTAGATTGAATTAGACATTTTTCCTGGATTCATAGTTGAGAAGCTTAGCAGAGTGTGATTCTGAAGAGTCCCATTATGCCTTCGCCTGATCCTCAACTGTTTAGGGATAAGAGTTTTTAGTTTTTGTGGTAAACTTAAAAGGAGGAAACTTACCTTTCTTGAACGTCTACTATATTCCAGGTACTTTGGATCTCTTAAATTACCTCAGTTATTTTACAAATAAGAAAATAGAGTCATCGGGTTTAAGTATCTTACTAAGAATCACATGACTGCGGTTACTGAGCGTGAATAATAGGTCAGGTATGCTTTATAAAGGCCTGTTCATTCTCAATTGCGTTCCAGGCAAACAGGCAGCGTTCAAATACCATCTGAGTTCCCTGGAAGCCTTGAGAACCACTCAAAGCCATCTTAGAACACATACGTATCAAACTAAAAACAACTTACCAAAATTTGACCTCTCTATGGTAAGAATTTTGGACCACACTGGGAGCCTTCCATACTGTTGGGACTTGTCATTATGAATAAAGAGCAAAATGGCTCATGTTCAGCCCATCTTTTCATTCCATTAATTCATTCATATTTCTTAACTGCCTATTTTGTTCAGGAACTGTGCTAGATAGTCAGGGAATGAATATAATAATAATAGTATTGATAAAGTTTATTACAATTAACGTTTATTGAACAATTACAGAAACTTGTTGCTGTTAGCTGAAGTGGAATCAGTTCCCAGCTCATGGCAACCCGTGCACAACAGAACAAAACACTGCTCAGTCCTGTGCCACCCCATGATCAGTTGAGGATCAGGCTGTTGTGATCCATAGGGTTTTAAATGGCTTATTTTCTAGTCTGTCTTAGTCTGGAAGCTCTGATGAAACCTGTTGAGCTTCATAGTAATTCACAAACCTCCACTGACAGCTGGGGCCTAGCTGCACATGAGATGCATTGGCCAGCAATCAAACCCAGGTCTCTTACATGCAAAATGAGAATTCTACCACTGAACCACCAATGCCCTCTACTGAAAACTAAACCCACTGCCGTCGAGTCGATTCCAACTCATTGCGACCCTATAGGACAGAGTAGAACTGCTCCATAGAGTTTCCAAGGAGTGCCTGGCAGATTTGAACTGCCGACCTCTTCTTTAGCAGCTGTAGCACTTAACCACTACACCACCAGGGTTTCCCCTACTAAAAAGGTATTGTTAAAAGTGGTTTACATGTTTTGACTCACTGATTTCTCTTGGCTACCAAATGAAGTAGGTACCATTATAAGTCCTGTTTTAGAGATGAGGAAACTGAAAGACGTAGACATGAAGAATCTTGCCCAAAGTTAAGCAACCCCTAGTAGTGGGATGTGAATTAAGACCAGGCAGTCTGGTTCTAGAGCTGGCACTCATAGACACAGTAAGGCACAAATAAATAAATAAATAAATCAAGAGTTCAGTGCTGTAGGTAAAAATCATGATCAAAGAAAAATAAGAACAAAGAAAAATCAGTTCTTGTATCTGCTTAGGTTAGAAGAGACTCAGAGAAGGTAATAGCTGTTTCTTGAAAAGGGAACAAACCTTCACTAAGTACACATGGAAGGAATCAAAAGTCATGCTACACAAAAGAAAAAAGCATGTATAAAAGTCTGACAAATCCAGGTAATTTCAAGCCTTTCAGTTTGATTGAATTTCAGGTTGGAGAGCAGCAGCAATTCTTCTTGATAATTTGTGAAAATAAAAAAGTAAACAGAGTTAACGGAATATTTACTTAATACCGCTTTACCTTTATCAGCCTCTTGTATAGCATGGTTTTCTCATTTTCCACCATGTTATTCCTATTCATGTTTGATCACACCAGTTGAAAGACTGGTATTTGAGAAGAGTCATCTCTACCCCTAGCATTATGGCAAGTTAGTTATAACCAAAATATATATATATATATATATCTCACATCAATTGGAAACCCTGGTGGTGTAGTGGTTAAGTGCTACGGCTGCTAACCAAAAGTCGGCAGTTCGAATTGACCAGGCGCTCCTTGTCTCCTTGGAAACCCTGTGGGGCAGTTCTACTCTGTCCTACAGGGTTGCTATGAGTTGGAATTGACCTCAACATGTTTTTTCTTTTTTTTTTTTAATCATATTAATTACAAAAATAGAAGCTAAAATGCATTGCCTGCTCACTATGTTCAGGTACTGTGTTATCACTTTTTTAAAAAAGAAATTATAATTTTTAGGGCAGTTTTTGATGCATAGAAAAATTATGCAGAAAGCACAGAGAGTTCCCATACACCCCATCTACCTCCTGCATAGATTCTCCTATTGTTATCATCTTGCATTGGTGTAGTACATTTTTTATAATTGATGAACAAATATTGATTCATTATTATTAGCTGAAGTCCAGGGCATACATTAGGGTTCATTCTTTGCATTGTATAGTTCTATAGGTTTTGACACATACGTAATGTCTTGTACCCACCATTACAGTATCATTCAGAACAGTTTCAGTGCCCTAAAAATTCCTCGTGTGCCACTTAATTCATCAACCCCCCATCTTTTCATGAACCCCTGGCAACCACTGATATTTACTGACTTCATAGTTTTGCCTTTTCTACAATGTTATATAGTTGGAATCATGCAGTATGTAGCCTTTTCAAACTGGCTTCTTTCACTTGGTAGTACAGATTTAAGGTTCTTCTATGTCTTTTTGTGACTTGATAGCTCATTTCCTTTTATTGCTGTATGATACGCCTTTGTATGGACATACCATAGCTTGTTTATCCATTCACCTATTGAAGAGCGTCTCGGTTGCTTCCAATTTAGGGCAGTTATGAATAAAGCTTCTATAAACATTCATGTGCAGGTTTTTAAGCGGGCATAATTTTTCGACTAATTTTGGTAAATACGTAGGAGCACAATTGCTGGTAAATGGTCCATTATGAATCATTTATTTCAAATTTAATAGCAACTTTATCAGATAAATATATTACCATCCTAAATTTATAGTTAAGAAAATTGAGGCTAAAGAGGTTAAATAACTTGCCCAGTATCATCTGACTTATAACTCCTGGAACCAGGAAATTGAATCAGATCTGTTCAACTTTGAAGTCTGTACTTTCCAAATGATGGTCCTTAATTTACTTTAACATCACATAGAAATATTTTTATTGATATTGAATTTCATATTTTTTGTCTGTTGGCTTTCATAGGGTGTTGTCATATGAAAATATTGCTTTTGTTGAAGACTTGGTTCATTAGGTTGTTCAATTCTATGTACATAAAGAAAGATAGAGGTGGGTAGAGAAACACTGCGAAAGCAATCACAGATAAAGAGGAAATTAGGATAACAAGAGAATAATAAGTAAATCCTATGCTGATAACATTTGAAAATTTAGATAAACTGGTTGCTCTTCCTAGAAAATACAGATTACTTTAATTAACCAAATGAAAAATAAAAATATAAGAAAATGATGATGGAAGAAACTAGAAACTTGTTATAGGGTCATCACATAAAATAGTGCAAGGCCTAGATGGTTTTTATTGGAAACTGTTTTTTAAGCCTTCAAGCACAGAACATTTGCATGCTACTTAAACTATCTCATTGTATGAAAAAAGAAGAAATTCTCAAATCTTTTTTTTTTTTTCACAGAATGAGCATTCACGAGAGGACACAGAAAATTAAACCACAGATTATTTACAATCATCAATATTTATCAGTATTTACTTCAAAATTCCAATTAATTTAGCAATATCTAGAGAAATACCTGAAAACCAAATAGGAATTTCCATGATAATGAGCTGAAGGAGGAAAAATTTGATCAAGTCATTAGATGTTAAAGGAATATAAAATAAAATATCCATTCTTGATATGGAATAAAAAAGCTTCTTTTGAAAGTACAGAAGCATATTTTCTTTAAGTTATTTTAAAATTATAAATCTTAAAGCAATAAGAAACACTATGTTTAATAGTGGAACACTTGTAGTTGTTCCAGTAGAGTTAGGAACAAGACCAAAAATCTCACTGTGACTGCTATTATTTGATATTGCTCCCATGTAATTAAACAAGAAACCCAAATAGATTACACTTTGGGAAACAAGATAAAATGTATCAGGTATCAGGGTGTTAATATGTTCCATGAAGGTCACTGAAAAAATTCTATCACTACTACTTCATAACATTTATTGAGCACTTATAACCACTATGCCAGTCACATTTCATATTTTATCAAACTGAAAATCTTCAAACAGCTTTATGAGATGGATACCAATAATTTCATCATTTTATAGATAAGGCAATTGAAGCTTAAAAATTCACCTGAGGCTTCAGAAGGTGCATAGTGAGTTGCACCAGCGCCAATCTCAAACCCATGGCTGCCTGTTTGATCCAGAACTATGTCTTCACTATGATGCTCTACTTACTACCAACACAAGAGAATTCTATAAGATGGGCAGTAGAGGATGTTGTTGTTGTTGTTAGGTGCCATCTAGTCAGTTCCGACTCATAGCGAACCTGTGTACGACAGAAGAAAGCCTGGTCCTGTGCCAACCTTGCAACAGTCCTTATGCTTGAACCCATTGGGGCAGCCACTGTGTCAACCCACCTCACTGAGTCATCCACTTTTTCACTGACCCTCTACTTTACCAAGCATGATGTCCTTCTCCAGGGGCTGACTCTTCCTGATAACTTGTCCAAAGTTGTGAGACGTAGTCTCGCCATCCTTCTAAGGAGCATTCTGGTTTTGGATTTTGTTTTTATTTTAGTGAGGGATAAATACACACAATTCAGCATCTCCCTCTCTGTGTCTGTCTAACATCTGTCTAGTAGTGTGAAATGTAATAGGAAAAGTATCACTTTTTACCACAACAATGCTATAGGTCAAATAAACAAAGCTGAAACAAAACAATGGCAATTAAAAAAAAAAAAACCCTGGGCTAAGTTAACCAAACATATAGTAAGAAGTAAACAATTAAATCCCCCTAAGGCATGTAATGGAGTTCTGATAGCGTAGTGGTTAAGAGCCTGGCTGTTATCCAAAAGGTCAGCAGTTCAAATCCACCAGCCACTCCTTGGAAACCCTATAGGGCAGATCTTCTCTGTCCTATGGGATCACTATGAGTCAGAATCCACTTGAAGACAATGGGTTTGTTTTGGGTTTAAAGTGTGTAAAGGGAGCCCTGGTGGTACAGTGGTTAAAGCACTCAGCTGCTAACCGAAAAGGCTGTGGTTCAAACCCACCAGCTGCTCCTCAGGAGAAAGATGTGGCAGTCTGCTTCCATAAAGATTTACAGCTTTGGAAACCCTATGGGGCAGTTCTATTCTGTTCTATAGGGTCGCTATGAGTAGGAATTGAGTAGACAGCAATTGGTTTGGTTTTGGTATTTGAAGATGTATAAAAAGAATTACTTGATAAAAAGATATATTGTTCTTGGATAGAAAACTTAAATCATATCAACACGTCCTAAATTATTCTACACATTCAACATAATTCAATCAAAATGCTAATGGAGTCTGCTTGATTAAATGTTTCTACAGTTTACCTGGAAGAAAAAAAAATAATAATACTCAGAAAAATCATTGAAAATAAATGTAATAATGGGGTACTTGCCATTCCAAGCATTGTAAGCACTGACCATTCCACCAGTGCTGGCTTACAATGGTGTATTACCTAACCTTGAGAAAGTATGAAGTACATTTGTATTCACTGACCTAGAAATGTAATACATAATGCATTGAATAAAAACATTATATATAAAATAATTTTATTTATATAAAATTAGGTGTATCTATAATTATTTAAACACATAGAATTCTGGAAGGATGCACACTGAAATGTTGGTGAATGCCTTTGAATGGTGGGACTTTGTTGGGTGATAATTCGCTTTTTTTCTTCTTGATAGCTTTCATCATGTTTGTTTTTTTCTACAGTAAGCTCATGTTAACTTCATAAACAGAAAAAAAAACACCAGAAAATAAATTAATCACCCCCCAAATAATGTTAGATTCAAATACAGGAGATAGAGTGATGTCTTTGCCTTGGAGGGCGAAGGATGTGGAGACATGGTGGCAAATATGCTTTTACATCAGATATATTTTACAACAGTAACTGGTACTTTGCTAAGCTCCTTAAAAACCTGTTGATCAGCCCAAATAGCCACTCACTAGGACACCAGGTACTTGTTATAAAAATAATGCTAAGTCAAAATATTCATTATTTTTTTTAGGGCATTGGCATGTATTATTTTGCCTGCAAGATTGTACTACTCCTCCCACCTCCTGGTGGGAACAAGCCTGTGGTGTTTCTGAGAAATAATAGTTTACTTTTCAGTTTCTTGGCTTTATGGACTTGCATTCAAAGCTATAAATGATACTATAATGGACTTTACAGTTGCTAGCTAGGAAAGTACTCTGGGAAGAGGACAGTGTGTTCAAAAGGTAGGAAAACTGGAGAAGGAAAAGAAATATTTAGCTAAATGTAAAATTAGAAGTTTTAAGGTGATGTGAAGCTGCAGAAAAATTTAGACAAATTGTTCAAGATTTCAGGGTTGCTTCCTTTCCTATGGGAGCCACATATGAAGTAGAGTAAGGTATCTGTCACTCTAATGTATTGTCATGTATCATATTTTATTCCACCTTTTTTTCCCCCAGTGGACTACGGGCCAATATCAGTGTTAATATTTTGAGCATTACTTTATCTTTCATCATAAGGTAGGTTTCTCTCCTTTTACATATGTTATCTAAAAAGGTTTTTATATTTTCCAATATGGTTTCATTAAATATAGAAATCATAATATTTAACAGAACGTATTCCTGGTTTTCCTTTATGTACGGGATATATTTGTATTAAAGTAGTGTGCAAGATATGTAATCCAGGAAATAATTTAAAAGTTTGTCTGACATACTGAGAAACAGAAGAAACTGGAAGGTTTTAATAAAGTCTTAATAAGCAAACTAAAATGGTAGCTAATCCAATAAATATAGAAAGATAATATGGAATACTCAGAGACTTATAAATCTGTTTTTTATTCTATATCATTTGTTGTTGCTGTTGTTTGCCGCTGAGCCATGTCAGACTTGTGGAGACCCTACGTACAACAGAATGAAATGTTGCCCAGTACTGCTCCATCTGCACTAGAGTTCTTTGTTGCAGCCACTGTGTCTTTTGAGTGCCTTCCAACCTAGAAGGCTCATCTACCAGCACTATGTTAGACAATATTCTAGGGTTTGCATTGGCTAAGTTTTTTAAGTAGATTACTAGGCCTTTCTTCCTAGTCTTAGACTAGAAGCTCTACTGAAACTTGTCTACCATGGGTGACCCTACTAGTATTTGAAATACTAGTGGCACAGCTTCTAGCATCATAGCAATATACAAGCCATCACAGTACAATAAGCTGATAAATGCATACCATCTATTATTGTTAATTATCTTAATAATTCACCATTACCAATAGACTTAGCCTAAATAACATTACATTTAGGTAATATATTCCATTCAAAAAATCTTTACCATTTTCAGAATAATTTCATATTTATTACCTTATTTGATCCTCACAAAAACACTTCTGAAGACAGGGGAAGTACTGTTAATCCCAAGTTATGATGTGCATATTATTATAATTATTAATAATTCTAAACTTTAGCTTTAAAAAATTAAAGGAAGAAAATCCACCTATAATCTCACCACATTTTAACTATTCTCATACGTTTTTAACACCCTCCAAGTCTTTGTGCACATGTGTATGTAATAAGTAGCATATGTAGGAAGATACAGTCTAGTTCATTCATTAAATAAATATTTCTTGTGTGGCTATAATTCTCTAACCACTAGGGACACAGAAGAACAAGACAGGTTATGTTTCCTCTTTCATGGAGCTTATACTGTAGCAGGGAAAATACAGTAAGTCCTCAGGTTATGAACATCGGACTTAACTCATATATGCCCTTTAATGTTAAGTAAATCTTCTCTAATTTTGAAATGGTTGAACTGGCCCTTAAACCAAACCCAACCCACTATTGTCCAGCTGATTCCAACTCCTAATACGCCAGAGTAGAACTGCCCCATAGGATTTCCAGGGCTCTAAATTTTTATGGAAGCAGACTGCCATATCTTTCTCCCATAGAGTGGCTGTTGGGTTTGAACCACTGATCTTTTGGTTAGCAACTGAGCAGTTTAAACACTGTGCCACCAAGGCTTCTTGAACCAAATCCTACTTACAACAAATTCATCACCATCACCCTCACTTGCTGCATGTGCAGTTTTTAAATCATTGAAAAGACTTTAAGCCTTTTCTTGTACTCAAGTAAGGCTAAATAAGAACCATATACACCCGTTCTGACTTACAAATTCTTAAAGATGCACTTAGGAATGGATCTCATTTGAAACCTGCCTGTAGTATGCAGATAAATCAACATTCATTATGTTAGATAATAATAGGTCCTTTGAAGAAAAATAAAGGAGAGAAGTGGAAGAGTGAAGGAAGTTTCTATTTTATAAAGTGGTCAAAAAGTGCTATTCTGACGGGCTGACAATTGATTAGAAACCTGAGTGAAGTGAGGGTGTGAAGCCCGTGATATGGATGGTGGAGGGCATTCCAGGCAGAGGGAACTTCAGTGCAGAGGTCCTGGTACAGGTGTCTTTAAGAAAAATCAAGAAGGCTTGAGTGGTTAGAGAAGACTGTGAGTTAAGATAAAATTGCAAAGGTAAGCTATTTAGCTGGGTTTTTTTTTTTTTGCAGCTGGCAATGACTCTAATTGTCAAATATATCTACCCAATTTAAGTATTTACCAACAAAAATATTTAAAAAAGGACATTAAATTAGACTTTTAAAAGACTTCTAGATATGTTGAGAGTGTGTTGAAAATGACTGAGT
The DNA here is from genome assembly GCF_024166365.1 of Elephas maximus indicus. Taxonomy (NCBI): domain Eukaryota; kingdom Metazoa; phylum Chordata; class Mammalia; order Proboscidea; family Elephantidae; genus Elephas; species Elephas maximus. Next base: position 121,633,414 of record NC_064819.1, on the reverse strand, counting down.
GAAATTTATGTAAAGAGATTGATATAAATTTTGTTAAATATTCTGAAATTATAAAAGGGTATATTAAAAAAATCCATTGTTGCCAAGTTGATTCTGACTCATAGCAACCCTCTAGAGTGGCTTCATTTTTCTCACGAAGGGTTTATAACCTTAGACACCAATAGTAAGAAAATCTCTGATGATTCAGTAAGCCATCTCTTCTGTATGTGCCACACTGATTTCTCCCAGTGCTGTGTAACTCTGCATTTGTTGCCACATTACTAAGCCTTAGTCTGTGCTCCTGAGTTCTCTCAGAGTAGCATCTGAGCATTGAGGTTTTCAAATTGTTCTGACCCAGGGTTCATTCTACCTAGCTGAGGGTGGAAAAGTCATATCTGGATTATTTCCAAGATTCAGTGTATAGGCATGGAGAAGCCCTCCCAACAGGAGAGTGAGCCCTCGTGTTTACTACTTTATTTCAACTGTAGCCCCTGAAGCTACTCTAAGGCTAAGGCTCATTTTCATCTAAGAAGAATATATTATCAGGGAAATTTTTATCCTATAGGTACAGAAAATGGAAAGCCCTTCCACTGCTGGGAGGGGAAGCTGCAGAGAAAGAAAGGGTTAGAGTCAGAGATAAAAACTGAAGGTCTCAGCTTCCTTTCCCTGTGGGGAAGAAAGAAAGGGCAGAAGAATCTCTGAGGAGCGTTTACTCATCACATCTTAGGATAGTGAACACTATATTCAGCATAAGGAGCTCTGGTAGTGCAAATGGTTAAGTGCTCAGCTGCTAACCTAAAAGTTGCAATTCAAACCCACCCAGTGGCCCCAAAGGAGAAAGTCCTAGAGATCCACTTCCTTAAAGATTACAGTCAACAAAACCCTATAGAACAGCTCTACTCTGTCACGTGGCATTGCTATGAGTCAGAATTGACTCAACAGCACTGAAAAACAACATAGTCAACATGATATGAGAACCATAAGGCAGGACAGTAAATTAGAATTGGTTGAGGCAAATGTCTAAGTAAATGGGATTGAGATAGTAGTCTTGCATTCCCACAGCCTAAGCATGGTGTTTTGGGAAGCTAGAAGTTTCCTTGTGCCCTGCTGGCAGGTATACCAAAAAACCAAACCCATTGCCATCAAGTCGATTCCGACTCATAGCGACCCTATAGGACAGAGTAGAACTGCCTCATAGAGTTTCCAAGCAGCACCTGGTGGATTCAAACCACTGATCTTTTGGTTAGCAGCCCTAGCACTTAACCACTACACCACCGTGGTTTCTGCTGGCAGGTATAGAATTGCATAAAAGAACCAGATTGCAGAAGGGGGCTGCAGAGAGTGTGTGTCCTGGGGCTATGGAGGATAAGTGAACTTTCTGCAGCTGTACAGGCACAAAGGCCAAAAAAAAACAGGTGGGACCAAGCACATCTCAGCAGGTTGTTGTTGTTGTTAGGTGCCGTCCAGTCAGTTCAGGCTGATAACGACCCTATGTACCACAGAACGAAACACTGCCCAGTTTTGCACCATCCTTTGCTTGACCTCATTGTTGTAGCCACTGTGTCAATCCATCTTGTTGAGGGTCTTCCTCTTTTTCACTGACCCTCTACTAAGCATGATGTCCTTTCTCCAGGGATTGATCCCTCCTAACAACATGTTCAAAATATGTAAGACGCAGTCTCTCCATAATTGCTTTTGGCAGTCTATGGTATATTCAATATTCTTTGCCAACACCACAATTCAAAGGCATGAGCTCTTCTGTCTTCCTTATTCACTGTCCAGCTTTCACATGCATATGATGCCACTGAAAATACCATGGCTTGGGTCAGTGTGCACCTTAGTCTTCAAGGTGACACCTTTGCTTTTCAACACTTTAAAGAGGTCCTTTGCAGCAGATTTGCCCTATGCAATGTGTTTTTTGCTGTTTCCATGGATATTGATTGTGGATCCAAGTAAAATGAAATCCTTGACAATTTCAATCTTTTCTCCATTTATCATGATGCTGCTTATTGGTCCAATTGTGAGGATTTTTGTTTTCTTTATGTTGAGGTGCAATCCATACTGAAGGCTGTGGTCTTTGATCTTCATTAGTACGTGCTTCAAGTCCTCTTCACTTTCAGCAAGCAAGGTTGTGTCATATGCATAACACAGGTTGATAATAAGTCTTCCTCCAATCCTGGTGTCCCGTTTTCTTCATATAGTCCACCTTCTCAGATTATTTGCTCAGCATACAGATTGAATAGGTATGGTGAAAAGATACAATCCTGACACACGCCCTTCCTGACTTTAGACCATGAGTATCCCCTCGTTCTGTTTGAATGGTTGCCTCTTGATCCATGTACAGATTCCTCATGAGCACTATTAAGTGTTTTGGAATTCCCACTCTTCACAATGTTATACATAATTTGTTATGATCCACACAGTCGAATGCCTTTACATAGTCAATAAAACACAGGTGAACATCTTTCTGGTAATCTCTGCTTTCAGTCAGGATCCATCTGACATCATCAATGATACCCCTGGTTCCATGTCTTCTTCTGAATTTTGCCTGAAATTCTGGCAGTTACCTGTTGATATACTGCTGCAGCCACTTTTGAATGATCTTCAGCAAAATTTTGTTTTCCACCTTTGGTTGGATGACCTTTATTGGGAATAGGCACAAATATGGATCTCTTCCAGTTGGCTTCCCAGGCAGCTCTCTTCCAAATTTCTTGGCATAGATGAGTGATTACTTCCAGTGCTGCATCTGCATCTGCCCCCCACGTGTCTGTCAGTTTGTTGTACTGTGGGGGCTTGCATGTTGCTGTGATGCTGGAAGAAAAGACACCAATATTTAGACACCAGTGGGGTCACCCATGGCAGACAGGATTCAGCTGAGTTTCCAGACTAAGACAGACTAGCAAGAAGGACCCAACAGTCTACTTCTGAAAAGAATTAACCAGTGAAAACCTTATGAATAACAGTGGAACATTGTCTGATATAGGGCCAGAAGATAAGTGCCCCCCCCGCCCCAGGTCGGAAAGCACTCAAAAGATGATTGGGGAAGATTGCCTCCTCAAAGTAAACTCAACCTTAATGATGTGGATGGAGTAAGGCTTTTGGGACCTTCATTTGCTGATATGGCACAACTCAAAATGAGAAGAAACAGCTGCAAACATCCATTAATAATTGGAACCTGAAACGTACAAAGTACGCATCTAGGAAAACTGGAAATCATCATAAATGAAATGGAATGCATAAACATCAATATCCTATGCATTAGTGAGCTGAAATGGATTGATATTGGCAATTTTGAATCAGATAAACATATAGTCTACTATGCTGGGAATGACTACTTGAAGAGGAATGGTGTTGCATTCATCGTCCAAAAGAACATTTCAAGATCTATCCTGAAGTATAATGCTATCAGTGATAGAATAATATCCATACACCTATAAGAAAGACCAGTTAATATGACTATTATTCAAATTTACTCACCAACCATTAAGGAAGGCCAAAGATGAAGAAATTGAAGATTTTTACCAGCTTCTGCAGTCTGAAATTGATGGAACATGCAATCTGGTTACGTTGATAATCAGTGATGATTAGAATGTGAAAGTTGTAAACAAAGAAAAAGGATTGGTAATTGGAAAATATGGCCTTGGTGATAGAAACAATGCTGGAGATCGATCGAATGATAGAATTTTGCAAGACCAACAACTTCTTTGTTGCAAACAGCTTCTTTCACCAACATAAATGGCGACTATACACATGGGTGTCACCAGATGGAACACACAGGAATCAAACTGACTACATCTGTGGAAAGAGGGGAGGGAAAAGTTCAATATCATCAGTCAGAAGAAGGTCAGGGGCCGACTGTGGAACTGACCATCAATTGCTCATATGCAAGTTCAAGCTGAAACTGTAGAAAATCAAGGCAAGTCCACAAGAGCCAAAATATGACCTTGAGTATATCCCACCCCAATTTAGAGAGCATCTCAAGAATAGATTTGACACACTGAACAATAGTGACCGAAGACCAGACGAGTTGTGGAATGACATCAAGGATATCATACATGAAGAAAGCAAGAGGTCATTGAAAAAACAGGAAAGAAAGAAAAGACCAAAATGGATGTCAGAGGAGACTCTGAAACCTGCTTTCGAATATTGAGCAGCTAAAGCAAAAGGAAGAAATGATGAAGTAAAAGAACTGAACAGAAGATTTCAAATGGCGGCTAGAGAAAACAAAGTATTTTAATGACATGTGCAAAGAGCCGGAGATGGAAAACCAAAACGGAAGAACGTGCTCGGCACTTCTCAAGCAGAAAGAACTGAAGAAAAAATTCAAGCCTCGAGTTGCAGTAGTGAAGGCTTCTATGGGGAAAATATTAAACGATGCAGGAAGCATCAGAAGAAGATGGAAGGAATACACAGTCATTATACCAAGAAGAATTAGTCAATGTTCAACCATTTTAGGAGGCAGCATATGATCAGGAACTGATGGCATTGAAGGAAGAAGTCCAAGCTGCACTGAAGGCATTGGTGAAAAACAAGTCTCCAGGAATTGATGGAATATCTCGGCAGGTATGGGCAGAGATTCTCAATGACTAAGTGGGTTAAGCTTGATTACCAGGGAATAGGTAGCTTAACCCCTTGAAACCATAGATTTCCTTACGAGGGAAGCTGGAAGAATGAGAAACGGAGTAATTAAAATTTGAATTATTTTATATAGTTAAATATCTGAATTAATAATACCAGAGACTGTAGACCCTAAAAGAAATAAGATCCCTTGAAGATTTTTGATTATTTTTAATGTAGTGGGTAGAAATGGAAACTTGAGACAAGATGACATCATTTTTGGATTTTAAAAGTGTATTTTTTGCACATTTGAGTTATAGTGTGTAAATTTCAACTCATGCTGTGCTAGTATATTTGACATTCTACACAGTAAAAGACTTATATCGTAAAGCATTCAAGATGCCATGATCCAAAGCTGATGTATTTGCAACTCTTAAATAACAAAAAATCCTCAAGTGAGGAGACCTTCAAAAATATCCAGAACTCTTCTTCATTTTTATGTCTCTGAATATTTCCACTCCCTCCACTCTCCGTACCAACAAAAAAACCAAACCCATTGCCATCGAGTTGATTCTGACTCATAGCAACCCTATAGGATGGAGTAGAACTGCCCCATAGAGTTTCCAAGGAACACCTGGTGGATTCAAACTTCCGACCTTTTAGTTAGCAGCTGTAGCTTTTAACCACTATGCCACCAGGGTTTCCCCACTCTCTATAAAAAAAATAGCGTGGTCAAATTAAGGTTCAAATTCTTCCCAGGGCACTTCTAAAACATCTGTGAATCCTGTTATTTTCCAGAGTTTAGTAGCATCTACCTTGGTTGGCTTCCTTCTCTAGTGTCTGCCTCAGCTAGTCAGTCCCAGATCCTGAAGTGGCCCCCTACATATCTTGAGCCAATGCCAATGCCAATGCCAAGATATCAGTACCAATATATCATCTCTGAACATGCCTATGGTGTCAAGGTATGATCTAACTTAAAAAAAAAAAAAAAAGAATGTGACTGTAGACATGAATAGATATTCCATCTTCAGTCTAGGACATCCAGTCTCATGTTTTACATGGCTACTCCCCACATCTCCCATCTTGCTTCTCTAGGGATGATAAATCATTTGCCTTAAATGGGTCTCTGGTCCTTTGTGAGGGCATTCTAAGTCCTTTACTGCTTCTCTGCATTTATTTTTGCCCCCCCGCCCCAAATTCTTTAAAAAGATAGTGTCCATAATAGATGGTACTTCATTGGTTCGGTTCTAGGATATGACTTGATTTGGGAGCAGCTAGACAATCTGCCTTATGTTATTCAGGATAATATCGTTAGCTGCTGTAACACATCTAGTATGTTCTTGCAGCTTGAAGCAGGTAGAGTGGTTCTTTTGAAAACTATCACTCAGGAATCTCAGATACTTTTATCAATGTGGCTTCACCAACTTAGAATCTTTGGTCCCAGCCTTGTAGACAAAAGAGAATGTATGTAAGAGACATGTCAGAGGTCAGGCCTATAAGCAACATACATCAATTTAATCCAGTTCTGCATGGACCAGCCTTCCCTCTCAAGGGTTGTTCTAATATTTTAAAGAAAGTTGTCCACGTCTAAAGAAATACAGAGCAACACATGCATACGGGGACCACGAAGAGTGTCTGCCTTCTGGACACCAGTGATCAGGTGACCTTCACCTCTTCACTCAGAGAACACTAACCCCATCCTCAAGAAGACAACTTGAAACTCCAGCTTTCACTGCACCCAGCTCAAAGTCCAGGATCTCAGGGCTGAGCAATTCTTTTTCATCAAGCCCAAGTATGCCTCCTCTTGATCTACTAAACTACTAGCTAAAAGCACAGGTCATTCCTCCCTCTTCCTGCCCTCATACCTGCTATACAATAACCATCATGGGTAGGATAAAGGTAGTAAACTTCTTACTGCGAAAAAAGAAGGAAGGTAGACACTCAGAAATCACTAGTCCATAGCAATGCTGGAATCCTATGCAGTAAGCACTGTAAAGGCCTGCCTGGTACCGTGGTACTTTGGATGGTGGGGATAATTCTTTGTTGGGTTCTGATTGTGCTCTCTAGAAGGGAATCTCTTGTCCATTTTTTTTTTTTTTTCTTTTTGTGACTCTTTACTCTGCCTTCTGAGAGGATTTTCCTTATCCGTTTATTCTCCTTGGCCATATTCAAAATGGCTGTTGGTGACAGTTTTCAAAGCCAGCCTCTTGCTTGTGGAAGTTTAGGGGCCCACAGGAACTTTTAAGTCTCAATCAGTCAAGATACTTTTTTTCATCTGGACTCTTGGTTTTCTAAGTAATATGTTTTCCCTAAAACTCTATGGGTTTCTGAAATCTTTGCTTACAGCCAGTTCCATTTGTCAAAAACTACACCCAAATTTCTTTTCTATACCTAATTCTCAAGCTGATTATTTCTGTTTCCTTCTCAATTTAATGGGTTTTAGCTTGCGACCAAGGAGACTTGGTGGCAGAGTGGTTAAGTGCTTGACTGCTAACCAAAAGATTGGTGGTTTGAGCCCACCAGTCTTTCCACAGGAGAAAGATGTGGCAGTCTGCCTCTGTAAAGATTACTTGGAGGGAAAAAAAAAAAAAAAAAACGTTGCCATCAGTCCATTCTGACTCATAGCGACCCTGGAGGACTGAGAAGAACAGCGCCACAGGGCTTCCAAGGAACAGCAGGCGGATTCCAACTGCTGACCTTTTGATTAGCAGCTGAGTTCTTAACCACTGTGTCACCAGGGTTCCATTCCTAAATATTACAGCCTTAGAAGCCCTATGGGGCCCCTCTACTTTGTCCTATAGGGTCACTGTGAGTTGGAGTTGACTCAAAGGCAATGGCATTTTTTTTTTTTGCTCAAGACTGTCTAAAACATTGCACTTAAGTGGGAAGGTCACACTACCGATGGATTGTTGACATGAATTAAGGCTTAATTGTTTGACTTGTTTCTTAAAACCTCTTTCAATTCTCTTACTGTCTGAGGGACTAGAAACAGGTGTCTCTTCAACCTTTACAGAACCAAATCCTGGGCTTTCTTTATATTGCCTTTTATTTGTGCCTGAAGACCAGTCAATTCTTGCCTGAGTACATCTGTTCCTTATTATACTTTGCTAAAAGCAGAGAGCAAAAGCCAAAACACATTATTATTCTGATCCTTTCCAATCACTTCCCTTATAGCTATAAGCCCAGTAGGGACTTGGCCTCCCTTCTGAAATATAGCAGATGATACTTGACCAAATGTTTTGCCACTGCATATCTTTGACCTTCATCCGTCTTGGCTACAATATCAGTGTCCTCACCGTCTACCACTTTATTTCAAAGACAATGGAACAAATTTTAGACTTTTCTTATACCAGTAAAAAAATTTTAGCTGATGTATTAGATAAACTCCCAAATCTCAGTGATTTAAACACTAGAAGCAATTTGTATCTTTGTCACTTAACAGTGTAATAGTTTCTGGTGAGGTAGCTTCTCCTCCAAGTGTTTACTCAGTACCCAGATTCCTTCCGTCTTCTGCCATCTTCAACACATGGCTTCCAAAGATGTCCTCGGAATCACAACCATTCCAACACATAGTAAAAGAGCACTGGGGTTTGTACATTGGAGATTTTGTGGGCCAGGTCTGGAAGTGATGTTATCACTTCTAGAACTCAGTAACATGATACACACGACTGCAACGGAAGATGGGCAATACAATCTAGCTGTTCACACAGGAACAAGAGGAAGTTTCTACCATACCCCCCCTGTGTCTTATAAGTAATAGTGCTCTAAAAAAACAAGACAAACAAACAAAAAAAACCCCATTGCCATTGAATCGATTTTGAGTCATAGCGGCCCCATAGGACAGAGTAGAACTGCTCCATAGTGCTCTAGTACAATTTAATCATCTTGGAAAAATATCATGAAGCCTCACAAATATTAACCTAATTGTCGGTCTACATTGAATTAGCTGAGGCAAAAGAAAGAGCTCTTTCCATAAATCAAAAGCCATTTTTTAAAAGTCTCCAATATTATATATATTGCATTTGAATCCATTTTTCCATTTTTATAGTCCTCTTCTTAAAAAAAAAATTTTTTTTCTTTGAATTTAATAATTACTTTCTGAGGCTGGGTTCAATAATAATATGAATGACAAAGTATACCAAATTATCTCTTCCTGTCTACGTTCAACTAAGTTTCACGGGCTAAATTGGTGTAGCTTCCTTATCTCTGAAAGTTTACAATTACTCTAACAATCCTTCATCTTCTTTTCCCTTTCCTTATTCTCTTCAGGAGAAATGAAATAAGTTCTTTGATTGGAAAGTTGAGGAAAAGATAACCTGGACATGCTCAGCTCAATTCTTTTCCCCTTCCTCTTGGGAGCAAACCTACTCTCAGGAGAACATCTTTCTCTGTTCTTCTACGCTGTACGTTGAAAATGGACAGGATCTTTCCCTGAGGAAATGACAGGTAAACTGCAGTTTTGAGAGTGAAGTTTACCCAGCAACCTACTGCAACACTGGTTTTATCATCTGATGAACCTTAATAAATAAATATCGAGGAGCAAAAATATTGGGAGTCTAAGTGCTTAAGAGTACTAAGTGGTTAAGGGACTTCTGGTGGTGCAGTGGTTAAGAGCTAAGGTGAGCCACAGTGGCTAACCAACGGCAGTTTGAATCCACCAGCTGCTCCTTGGAAAGCGATGTGGCAGTTCTACTTTGTCCTACAGGGTTGTTGTGTGTTGGCAACAGGTTGGTTTTTTATTTGGAATTACATAGGGTAACTGTTTTTTAATTGTCTTCAGCATAATTTTATTTGCATGTGATATTAAGGATATTGTATGATAATTTCTGCATTCTGTTGGATCACCTTTCTTTGGATTAGCCACATGTATGAATCTCTTCCAGTGGTTTGGCCAGGTAGCTGTCTTCCAAATTTCTTGGCACAGACTAGTGAGCACTTCCAATGTTACATCTGTTTGTTAAAACATCTCCATTGGTATTCCGTCAATTCTGGAACCTTGTTTTTTGCCAATGCCTTCGGTGCAGCTTGAACTTCTTCCTTAAGTACCATGGGTTCTTGATCATACGCTACCTCCTGAAATGGCTGAACACAGACAAATTCTTTTTGGTAACAGGGACGCCATTTATTCCTTCCATATTCTTTTGGTGCTTCCTGCATCGTTCAATTTTTTGCCCATAGAATCCTTCAATATTGCAACTTGAGGCTTGATTTTTTTTCTTCAGTTCTTTCAGCCTGAGAAATGCTGAACGTGTTTTCTCCCCTTTTGGATTTCTAACTCCAGGCCTTGGTACATTTCATTATAATACTTGGTCTTCTCGAGCCACCCTTTGAAATCTTTGTTCAGCAATTTTACCTCATCATTTCTTCCTTTTGCTTTAGTTACTTTGTGTTCAAGAATCAGTTTCAGAGTCCCTTCTGACATCCATTTAGGTTTTTTTTTTTCTCTCTCTCTTGTTAATGACCTTTTACTTTCTTCATGTGTGATATTGTTGATGTCATCCCACAACTCTTCTGGTCTTTGGTCATTAGTGTTCAATGCATCAAGCCTACACTTGAGATGGTTTCTAAATTCAGGTGGGATATAATCAAGGTTGTACTTTGGTTCTCATGAACTTTTTTTAATATTCTTCAACTTCAAGTTGCATGTGAGCAATTGATGATCTGTTCTCCAGGCAGAACTTAAAATTTTACCAACAATAGATGATATTGGTACTGATTATTATTATTATTAAAATTATTTACCATGTATTGACAAAAGATATTAATAGGCAATTCAGAAAAAAAGAAATACACATGACCACTAATCAAACTAAAAACAAATAAATAAAGGAAACTCATTTGTATTTAAGGAAACATAAACTAAGTAATAACATATTTTATTTATAATTTTGGCAGAGATTAAAGGTTTATAACAAGTGTCATGGGTGTAAGGAAATGAATAACTTCACACATTGTCACACTCACACAGAAATGGTACAAACTTTCTGGAGGACAATTGTTCCAAAAGATTTAAAGGGCAAAACCTTTGACCAAGAAAATATGCTTCAAAGAAGTTATCTTAGGAAAATAACTGTATAGATGCACAAAGGTTTTATATAGAACACTGTTTTTTGAATAATTCTTTTTAATAGCAAAACATTTAATCAATTAAATATTTAAAAGAGGCTTGACTAAATAGTTATTTTTATCCATCGGGATGGTAAATGGCTATTAACAATATTGCATGAGTATTTATTTATCAATGGGAAAAGATATTAATGGAATATTAAAAGAACACAGTTTAGAATAACATGTATATGATCCTATCTATGTATTTCTATACATGTGCACAGATTTATACATGTATATGATAGGAACTATCTGAAAGAAAATATAGCAAAACTTAAACAGTGAGTATCTCTAGATGTTGGAATTTCAAGTGATTTTATGTTATTTTTTTTCTTTTTGCATTTAAATCTGTAATCCTTTTTTATTAGATGGACATGTAATATCTGTGTGGCAATTTTTATAGAAGAACACAATTTGTCCTTTTGAAATGCAGAAATGGTGACATGTTCATTTGTAATTATTTAATTTCTAGTAAAGTTAAAGGAATTCCCTGAATATTTGTTTTGTTTCCTTATTTTTTTTTCTTTTGTGACTTTTATGCTCACTTACAGTTTGTTTATATCTTATAGAAATCTTTATATATTTAAATTAATTCACTTGGTTTCTCACAATTACATTTTAAATAACAACATATAACTGCATTTATATATATATATAAAAAACCTAAATTTGTTAAGTCTTCATAATGTAGAATACATGTTTTCCATACTTATCTCAAACTAACTATCACACCTAATAGCTACTCCAAACCGTCACAGCTCCACTTAAGTCAGACTGTGCCCTTTCTTCTTGTCATGCTCAGCAGATAACCTGACTTCTTCATAAACTGAAACTCTCTCACATTCCTTCCTGTCTCATTCTTCCACTCTTGCCACTCACAATCACTAGACATTTATCTGCATCTGCATGTATTCCTAGCTCTATTGCACCCCCTTTAGTGGAAAGAGTTGTCCTACCTGTGTCCTGGCTCCTATCTTCCATCACCTGCTTAATGATTTTTAATCCATCAGTAATCTGCCTTTTTCTTCTGTATGTTCCTCTTTGCTGCTTCTTTGTCCTCTGCATATAAGGAAGTTAAAATTCCATCTTCTTAAAATAAGAACAAAATAAAGCAGACACCCTACCTCAAAGCCCAAGCCCTTCCTTCAGCTTTTATACAGAGTTAGTGACGTGAAGGATTTATGAGAATAGTGGGTTCTAAACTTTTATTGAGCACTCAAAGAGTTTGGCATTCTGCAAGGTTGAGGAGCTACATGGACAAATAACTCACGTACCTGTGAGAAGTTTACTGCTGTCCTTTTGTGTCCTTGGGCTATGGGTGTGATTAACACAACTGTGACAAGGAAGCTTCATTCAAGTAGAGGCACCTTCTATGATGTATGCTGGGAAATCTTTGAATAAAACAAGAAAATAACTAATTAATTAAGCAAAGATCCAAAATCCTCTTCAGATCTTCAGAAGAGAACTGTCAATATCAGTCAGCTTACAGATGGTATCTCCCTTTTTTCCCTCACCATCAAGATTCTGAAAAGAATAGTGTATAATTGTCACATCCATTGAGATAGTGCTTCTATTCTCTTTACTGCACTAAAATAACAATGGACAATATTCTCTACCCTTCCTTTCTTGACATCTCTGAGACATTTGACACTGTGATCACCATTCTTCTTCCTGAAATACTTTTCTTTCCCAGGTCCAGTGTTACTTCTCCCATCTGATATCCCAATATCTCTGCCTGATATTTCCTGGGGTCATTTATGGACTTCTTTTCTTCTGTCTACCTTCTGCCCTATTTTCTATTCTTTCCCTGGTCTATTTCATCTTCATCTATGACTTCCAGTCCAACATATATTTTAAAAGTACTGAGGAAGGAATGAATTAATGATTGATTTAATCCACAAAACATATCTTAAGAAAACTGAGGGAAGGATAATTTAATTATTTCCAAGGTCTCACTGTAAGAGCTAGAAAGATTCTGAACTCAAGGTGGATTTCCTAACTCCAAATCTCATCCATGTTTCTTATGCAATCCTTCTGAAGATAGTTTAGAACCATTCCACCCCATCATTTTCTAGGATGTTCCATTAGGAATATTTTAATGGGTCCTTTCAGCCTCTTTCAATAGCTCTTATTTTTATATAATATTTATTATATCATGTCATCTGAAGGAATAAAATTTCCTTTTGATGCCATTATTATTCAAAGATAAAATTCTTAACATACTTATGTAGCTTAAAACAAAATGTAATGTACAATACTGGAAAATGAATACTTAAAAAATAAGCTCATATAGTCCAATGTTACAATAAAACATTTGAATATATATACATATATATAGAGGTATGCAAGTATAAAATACTTACATCAATATAAAAATCTATTCTATGACTTTCCTACAACGCACATTTTTGCATGGTTATTACACATGTAATTTTATAGAATTTTATCTTTCACATAAGACTTTTGTGGCCTTACAGGGTAGAACCCTGGGGAAAGGGCAGGTTGCTGCAGCTCTGACAGTGTTTTAGCAGATATGTGGTGCTGTTGGTCCTATGCCTTGCAGACATATCCCTTACATATCCATGACTTTGAGAAGAGGCCAGGGGCCAACTGTGGAACAGACCATCAATTGCTCATATGCAGTTCAAGTTGAAGCTGAAAAAAATTAGAACAAGTCCATGAGAGCCAAAGTATGACCTTGAGTGTATACCACCTGAATTTAGAGACCATCTCAAGAACAGATTTGATACATCAATTGCTAATGACTGAAGACCAGATGAGATGTGGAATGACATCAAGGACATCAAACATGAACAAAGCAAGAGATCATTAACAAGATAGAAAAAAAAAATACCAAAAAGGATGTCAGAAGAGACTCTGAAACTTGCTCTTGAACACAAAATAGCTAAAGCAAAAGGAAGAAATAATGAAGTAAAAGAGTTGAACGGAAGATTTCAAAGCTCAACTTGAGAAGACAAAGTGAAGTATTATAAAGACATGTGCAAAGACCTAGAGTTAGAAAACCAAAAGGGAAGAACAGGCTTGGCATTTCTCAAGCTGAAAGAAAAAATTCAAACCTCAAGCTGCAATATTGATGGATTCTATGGGCAAAACAGTAAACAACGCAGGAAGCATCAAAAGAAGATGGAAGGAATACACAGAGTCACTGTACCAAAAAGAATCAGTCAACATTCAGTCATTTCAGGAGGTAACATATGATCAAGAACCAATTGTACTAAGGAAGAAGTCCAAGCTGCACTGAAGATACTGGCAAAAAACAAGTCTCCAGCAATTTGACAGGATACCAGTTGAAATGTTTCAACAGAGGGATGCAGCACTGGAGGTGCTCACTCATCTAAGCTAAGGAATTTGGAAGACAGCTACCTGGCCAACCAACTGGAAGAGATCTATATTTATGCCCATTCCAAAGAAAGGAGATCCAACAGAATACGGAAATTATTAAACGATGTCATTAATATCATAGACAAGTAAAATTTTACTCACAATCATTCAAAAGTGGTTGCAGCAGTATATCAATGCAACTGCCAGAAATTCAAGCTGGATTCAGAATAGGAGGTGGAATGAGGGATATCATTGCTGATGTCAGATGGATCCTGGCCAAAAGCAGAGAATACTAGAATGATGTGTTTTATCAACTGTACAAAGGCATTCGACTGTGTGGATCATGACAAGTTATGGTTAACATTGTTAAGAGTGGGAATTCCAGGGCACTTAATTGTGCTTGTGAGGAACCTGTACTTAGACCAATAGGGAGTCCTTCAAACAGAACAAGAGGATACAGCATGATTTAAAGTCAAGAAAGGTGTGTGTCAGGGTTGTATCCTTTCACCACACTTATTCAATCTGTTTGCTGAGCAAATACTCTGAGAAGCTGGACTAGATAAAGGAGATGGGGACAATAAATAGGGTTGGAGGAAGACTCATTAACAACATGCCATATGTCTCACATACTTTGGAGATGTTATCAGGAAAGATCAGTCCCTGGGGAAGGACATCATGCTTGGTAAAGGAGAGGGACAAGGAAAAAGAGTAAGACCCTCAAAGAGATGGACTAACAGTGGCTGCAACAATGGGGTTAAGCATAACAATGATTGTGAGGATGGTGCAGGACCTCACAGTGTTTTGTTCTGTTGTACATAGAGTTGTTATGAGTCAGAACTGACTCGATGGCACCTAACAACAGCACAACATATGCAGATAATACAACCTTGCTTACTGAAAGTGAAGAGGACTTGAAGCACTTATTGATGAAGGTCAAATAGCACAGCCTTCAATATTGATTATACTTCAGCATTAAAAAAAAAAAATCTCACTACTGGACCAATAAACAACATCATGATAAACAGAGAAAAGACTGAAGTTGTCAAGGATTTCGCTTCACTTGGATAAATGATCAATACCATGGAAGCAGCAGTCAAGAAATCAAATGATGCATTACATTGGGAAAATCTGCTGCAAAAACCTTTTTAAAGTGCTAAAAAGCAAAGCTATCACTTTGAGGACCATGGTGCTCCTGACCCAACCCATGGTGTTTTCAATCACCTCATATGCATGCGAAAGCTCCTTATTATTTGCATGAAATATTTTTTTTAATTTACTTTTGGTTTCTCACTTTTAAATACATTAACATATAGATATATATAAATATGTGACTTCTTGAACATTATAGAAAAAGTGCTGAGAAGATACATAGCAAAAATTTAACTTCTTTTCTAATCGACTAGATGGCATTGTGTAATGTATGCTTATTATTTTGTTTTCCTCATTCTGGTTTTCCAAATTTTAAAAAATAATCATCAAATATTGCTTTTATAATTAGGAATTATGTCATGATAATGAAATCTCAGCCTATTTACATTAGGGTTAGTGGCATCCAGTTACAATGTCCAGTAATTAATTATTTTTGTAGTGTTGATAATTTTAATTAGAGGGATTCAATTTTTAATCCTTACCAAGACTTCTCCCCCCCCTCCCCGCCACTGATCTTCTTTAAATAGTCATTCTGCAGAATTTTTGCAGGGTTTGTTTTTAAAATAAAAATTTTATAGGCAAATACTTTGGGTATTGCTCAATCAGGACACTTTATTTCATTAAATTCTCAAGCTGTTAACCAAAGAATGAAATCATGATGAGATCATTAAAAAAGGCAATTTGGTGTTTCAGAAACCATTCCACACACTATTTCATAAAGACTCTTATCTATGCCAATGAAATCACTGTGACTAATAGTTTTAATGTTGATATTATTGTGATGCCTTTAAGTCCCTGCCAAATTATATATAGACATTTGAACATAATTTACAAATTTTATCTTGATGGAGATTTTATTTTCTTCATTTATAAGAATGGGAAAAATACAGAAAGTTAAATGATTTACCCAAGGACACACATTATCAATTTAAGCATCTGGAAATGTAACTCTCATCTACTGAGAACACATTTCCCACCAATATACTGTTATATATAATATAATACAATATAATATACTGTTTATATTAACTAATATTTACAGAGATAAATTATTTAAAATATCTTACTATGCACAATAATCATAATTTGATTTTACCTTTTATGTTTTCTTTTGAATTTTGAAAATTACCAACCTCTTTTTTTGGGGGGTGGAAGGAATCATGAGAAGGAAAGTCATGAAGAGTTTTTTTTTCTTCAGATTTTAATTCCATCTTGATCTGATGTCTCAACTCTTGTAGCAAGTAAGATTGATCATGCTGTGACGTTTGCTCATATCTGAAACATTTGCTTCCGATTTGAGCTGTCAATGCTGCAAACATCTTTCCTTATGATATTTTTGTTCCATTTTTAAACTTCTTAAAAATATGAGTGGAAAACAAATGGAATACTTTAGTATTTTAAATCGGGGGTAAACTTTGGGATAAATAGAGTTCTTATTTTATATTTGGTATGAGTTACTTTGTTCACTTTTAGTTTTTAATAAAATGCGAAACAAGACAAAACCCTCTGGTGAATAAGCCTGTTTATTTTATTGTGCTCTGTTTAGTTATTCAAGAAAAAAAAAACTTACAGAAGTATAATCATTGCCATCTGTTGTATTTGAAGTAAAATCTAGCCCAAAAGTCAAAAAAGTCATGGCAACAAATTATGAAAACAACTGCAGTAATATCAACTCACTATGGTTACTAAAAAAAAAAAAAAAAAATACTGGTGAAACTTTATTTTTCTCCCAAATGAAGTAAGTTTCCTTGGAGGATTATTTTAACATTTGATTTATATCATTATTAAATTTGCTTCCAAAATCATCAACATCTCTAGTAACACTGTTATTTAACTCTACGAGATTAGCAGATTTTCCTGTCACTTTTACTCAGATCTCATCAAAAATCCCTCTTTGAAGAATATTATTTTTAAGAAATTCTTAGGATATGATTTTAAGGAGAAATGTGTGCATATATGTATATGAATTTTCCCACAGTATTAAAGACTACTGTTACTGGCAAACATAAAAAGTATGCAAATTAGGTGAAGTATAGAGTTTCACCGTGGCCATATTAAAACATTTGTTCAAATAATGGTACTGCCTCAGGCTATGTTTTTATAATGTTTTCCTTTAGAAATTGTAGTTATAAAACATTAGGTGGTCTTTGGGGTAGACATGTCTTATACAAGATTGCTCTCTCTAAAGAGAATAAAGGTATAATATGGCACCAATTGGCTTTGTTTGAAATCAGCAAAGCTAATATTTAGAAGACACACATTGGAATTTCCAATTTATTTATTCACTTCTTTAGTTTTCTAGACGGGAACTCCAATGTTCTACTAAAGAAAAAGGTCTTTTGTTAAAGCATACATATACATTTAAATATCATAGAATTAACCCCTTCCAAAAATGCTTTTCAGAATAAACCATAATCAGAGTTGTTATAGACATTCAAGGATATAGCATATTTTAGAGAAATTAGCATAAAATTTATTGTCAAGTGATTTAACTTTTTCTCTACTTTTACCCCAGGAGTGAAATAACTATATAAATAGGAAAAAAAAATGTACCTTATTGATAACCAACTTTTCATTTGTGATATAAAATTATAATGACTGCTTTTAGTACCTAAGCATTGTGATCTATAGGTAAGAAAATAAATTTGGAAGTGCTTTGTGTTTTTTCAGAACAATACTTTATATAAGGCTATTATTTCAAGTTCTACATTAGTGAAGTATAAATGAATGTAACTTACGGCATTGGCAGGGTTTGTGTATATATGCTTCGTACAGAAGAAAAATGTGTAAAAGCAAAAAAGCATTTATTTAACACATAACTCGTTCACCTATTATGTATGAGACGCTGTGCTAGTTATTGTGTGGGATTCATAAATGAACATTAGGGAGTTTATAGCTTAGATGAGATGGGGAAAATTGCATAAACGTATATCATTGCATACCACAAATTACCTGTACAATTCAATTCCAGGCCACACAAATCTGGAAGTAAATGAGGATCATGATTTTAATAACAAACTATTCTTTTGACTGTATTCCCTACCAGTAAAATGCTTCCCCTAGTTATTTCTGAAAGTCCTTAGATTGTGCCTACATGTGTTTAGAGTAAAGTTTAGCTACAATGGTCACCTTCCATTTTTTCTTTCTTCTTTTGAAACCATTTGGTTATATAAAGCTGGTAGGCGACTTACCCGAACTCCTGGATGCCATCAAAAGCTGTGTGTGTGTGTGAGAGAGAGAGAGAGAAAGAGAGAGGAGAGAGGAGAGAAACAGAGAAGGAGAGAGAGCGCGCTTTTTTTCATTCTCAAAGACATTAGACTTTTTTCTGCTTTGAGATGGCCTTACCCTGCTCCAAAATTATAAGTAGCAAAGATGTTGATGCCACAGGGCCTTCCTAGGTCTGCCAAAGATGAGGTCCAACCAGGTAGTGCCAAAACAATGTTCCAGCTAAAGTTGCTTTTTGAGCTTTGTGCCGGGAGAGTTGGTGGTCTTCAGGCATAGCTATGGCGAGCAAACTAAAACATGGAAAATCCTTTTTTTTCCCATCTTTATAGGGTGTGCAACAATAATATTCTGAATTTTAGTGAAGCAGTCATTTCATTTTGCTTGCTGGTAGTTCCCTTTCTATCTGAGATTCAGATGGGAATCCTCAGGGATTGGGAAGGAAGTCAGTATCAAAATCTTCCAGACCTACAGATGAGGGTGTTGTTATCGAACAAATTTTATGTGTCTAACCTTACTTTCTTAGATTAAAGTCTTTCCCAGGGTTTATTGTCTTAATGCTAATATAATGCATGTGCTCACCTCACCTGTCCTGCCAATGTGTTTGGATTTGTCTAAATCCTAAAATGGGAACAGTTTTTGCATAGCAGGGATCCTTGTAACATGAGATTGCCTAGATAATGAGTTATAGGACTTCAGAGAAGAAAAACAAACATTTTGTCTAAGAGGACTTCATAAATAAAGTAATATTTGAGCTGATACTTGAAGAATGGAGAAGACGACATGGACAGATATGCAGAGTTAAGAAAGTTCAAGTTCAAGTAAACAGGAACCAACAAGGAATCCAGCTTGTGTGGTGAATCATTCAAGGCATTTTAAGCAGAAAGGATTTGACACTGAAATTACAAAATGACTGGAAGAGTGAGCCCCAAACTGCTCTTCCAGGAAAATCTGTTGCTTCTTCTAAGGTTGCCATAAAAAGACCAAACCTTTTGCCTTCGAGTTGATTCTGACTCATAGCGACCCTATAGGACAAAGTAAAGCTGTCTCATGTGGCTTCCAAGGAGTGGCTGGTGGATTCAAACTGCTAACCTTTTGGTTAGCAGCAGTAGCTCTTAACCACCGCACCACTAGGGCTCCATTGCCATAGGAACTACCTAATTTAAGAACACTTTAAGGGAGCTGGTATCCAGAAGTCAGAAAATACTCTTGCTGCAGCTACAGCAGACTCTAGGCACCCAGGAAACTGCAAAGGGGAGAATGGAACATCATGTCCTCACACTTTGCTTCTAGCAGAAAACAGCTAAGAATAAGCTGACCTCTGGCTTGCTTTTCCCATTCTAAATAATATGCAAGTACATCAATTGGTGGCATCTAATTGTCATCCAGGACTCTAGCTACAAGATTGACCAGGAGATATTTATACCATAGAAATTGTCAAACACTACAAATCAGAACTTCCCCCCACCCCAAGAGAGCTGGTTTTACATTTATCAGCATGTTATTGGTACATTAATTCAATCTACAGTATCTTCCATATTTTGCACAGGACATGCAATATATAAATAAAGATTAAAATTTTATAAGATGAGGATTCTGTGGAATGATTTAATATTGACAAATACAAAGGTATTCCTTTTATTATTTTTTTATAGAGAATTTTATAAATGAAAACAGAACTTCATAACATCACTCTGACATGAGATAGTAAGGAACTAAGTGGAAAAATAAAGTAACATCTGGTTATCAGTAAATCTATTTACAAAAGTTTATTTGAGAATATTACATTTATTAACAATCCATTGTCCTTGTTCTGAGCCAATTTTAGAGGTTAAAACTGTTGGAAAATAAAAATACTGTGTAGACATAATATGATGCAATGACAATTTTTTTTTCTACCAGCCAAGCATCATAGATACTATGACATTCAATTGGAATAAAAATATTATTAACATCTGAAGTCAACTGATTTGCATGAGAATTAACATTTTTAGTTTACATTGCAATGAAACAATGTAAAATATTTTAATATTAGTCTTTTTAAAAACTTATAAGTAGGTTGGGAGAAAGGATGCCAATAAGCTTCTTCTTGTAGCTAGTTGCCATCAGGTTGGTTCTGACTAATGGAGACCTTATATATAACAGAACGAAATGTCACTCCATTCTTTGCCATCTCCATAAGCCTCTTACGTTTTTCTTTATAATTAGTTAATGTGTATCAGATTCATTTTAATTCAAGCCAAAGTAATCCTTTTTTTAACTTAAATTTCAAAATGTTTCCAAGTGCCGCATGGGTATAAAATGAAGAAAGATCAAAACGGCTTCGTTGTTTTTGTAGAATGCCTTGTATGGGGAGGACATTCTATCTTCTCTTATATTGCTTTTTAGGACACTAAAGATGTAGAACTTTTAATTACAATGGAATTAACCTTGTCTACAGTAAAGTTTTTTTTTTTTTTAACAGTAAAGTTAGTGACAGGAAGCATCTATGATCATGTGGGCTCTACACATTTATTGAACGCTCCAAAAGAGTCTGACACTAATACTAGATTCTATAGCTACACAGGTGAATAGTTGATGAAATTTTAGAAGTTTACAGTTGTTCTCTCGTGACCTAGGGGTCCTGAATGTGATTGACACAACTGTTGAAAATGGAGCTTCACTCAGGTAGGGAAAGCTTCTGTGAATTTTTTGGGAACAATTTCAATGAAAGGAGAAAAACCTAATTAATCTAGCAAAATTTAAGATCATCTCAAATCTTCAGGAGAGAACTATAGATGGCAGCTGTAGAGTTAGCCTCAATGACAAGTGTGTCAGCAACCTTGTACCAACTCCTGGTGATTAAAGTGTAGTGAGCAGATGCTGTAGGAAGGGATTTATCTCAGAAAAGCTTTACAAAGGAAGTGAAGTGTGTCCTATGAAAGAACATTCTGTAGCTGAGGACTGTACTTGACTTTGGGGAAGGCACTACCCTTGTCACCAGTGAACTCAGAGAAACTTGCCTATCAGGTAAAACTAAATATTTGTTTGGCTCGTTCTAGTTAGCATCATGATGAATGTGAGAGAATTAGTTTGTTAAAATGGGCTGATTTCACAAGTGAGTGCTCTAGCCATGAGAGGATTGGTACCACTAAAAATAACTAATTCTTGGTGACATTGGCTTTTTTGATGCAAGGATTGTAAGGATAAGCAAAATAGACCAATGCCAGTGACATGTTAGTGGCAAGAAATACATGCAAAGTCAACTTTTCTTTTTACTCTTCCTGCTTTTTAAAATTTAGTTGAAAAATCTGTTTGAAGGATTTTCAGGTAAAAAAAGATTACTTGTGCATTGAATACTGGCTCTCCCTCTTACATTCTGAATATAATGACAAAATGACAGACAAATCCGGAGTTACTTGGCAACTAGGGAAGAATGCTATATATTAGCCATAACATTTCAGGAATTTATGCTTGATATTGTGTCAATAGAAGAGACCTCTAAGAGCCAAATTTGAAATTTTCTCTTTTTGGTGAAGTAACTTAGCATTAGAGAATTCAGAAAACCTCCCACAGAAGATAAGAGTACTGTTGGAAGAGAAAGAAATATTCCACTGAGACTCACTCTCACTACTGCAATCTAAGGCATCTGACATGACTTGCACTTGGAGGACCTGCAGTGCCCCAGGTAACTGCAGACCTGCTAGTTGAGTGGGAACTTAACTTGACAGCTTTACACTGATAAGATTACTCAAAAAGTAATTAAAGACAAAACAGTAGTAAAGTAGATAGAGAAGAAATGTGAACCTGTTCAGAGATAGGTAGAAATACAAAAGGAGCTATTTGTGTGAGCTAAGCAAATTAAGAACATAATAGTATAATTAAAAATCTTTATTATAAGCTATAAATATTGTAGTCTGAAAAAATCAATATAATGAATAAAACTGAAGTTTCATGGAAGGTTTGGAGGGTGAAAGTAGGGAAAAAAAGCACAAAAAACTGAGTACAGAACTTGAAAATAGTGGTGTATGCGTGTGTGTGCAAAAGCACACACACACACACAGGTCACAGTAAACAATAATCAAAGAAATAACATTTCTGAACCAAAGGGTAGATTTGAGTCCACATACTAACAAGTCTTGAACAAGAAACATATTAATGAAAAGAAACTAACTTCAAGACAAATTCTCATGAAATTTATGAACTTGAAAATTAGACAGTCTTCCAGCATTTGGTCAGGATATAAAATAAAACTGACCAGCTTCAAAAAAAGAAAAAAAAAAATAGAAAAATGTTAGAAACAATCTAAGTGCCCATCAACAGATGAATGAATAAAAAAAAAATGGTACATACACACAGTGAAATTGTAAGCAATGATAAAGAACAATGATGAATCTGAGAAACATCTCACAACATGGATGAATATGGAAGGCATTATACTGAGTGAAATAAGCCAATCACAAAAGGACAAATACTATATAAGATCACTATTATAATAACTCATGAAAAGGTTTACACACAGAAAGAAACAATCTTTGATGGTTAAGAGGGAGAGTAGAGATGGAAAGGGAAAAACCCTAACTAAATAAGTGGTAACTTTGGTGAAGGGTAAGACAGTACACATTACTGGGGAAGTCAGAACAACTTGACCAAGGCAAAGTCATGGAAGCTCCACAGACACATCCTAACTCCCTGAGGGACCAAATTACTCGGCTGCAGGCTGGAGACCATGGTCTTGAGGGACATCTAGGTGATTGGAATTATTAGGTGCAATTATAAATTGGGTTGTCTGAAAGCCCTCTTTAAGAAAGTGACAATAGGGCAAAGACTTGAAAAAGGTGAAAGATTTTGCCATCTTGACATCTTGGAAAAGAGTAAAGAGCTAATGTAAAAGCTCCAAGAAAGGAGCTTGACTAGAGTGCAGGGACCACAGCAAAAATGCTAAGAGATAAGGAAAGGTGCAGTATGTGGCCAGATCATGTAGGCCTTGTGGCTGTGGCAGAGACAATTATTTGTTTGTCACATCTTTTTCATTTTCCTCCAGGATGCACAGCTAAATCATGCTTTCCAGTAGTCTGAGGGGGTACATTCAGTAATTTCTTGCCAGTAGAATGTGGGCAGAAGTGATTTATGTCTCTTTAAACTTTTTTTTTTTTTTTTCCCTAAATGTAGTCCCTAAACCTTCCAGTGAAATTCTGAGCTAGTTCATGCCTTCTCTCTTTCTTTCTCCTTGTTGGTCAGTTGGGTGGAGGAGATCCAGCAGAACACTCTAAGAAGGGCTTAAGGGGCAGCAAAGCCTCATAATGGAAGGAATCTGCGTTCCTCCATCACCCTTGGGAGGAAAGTCATGTAGCAGACCCACCCAATGTGTATCACATTGTGATCATCAAGATTTTTTTTTTTTTTTAAACAGGAATGACCATTAGCAATTCTACTGACTTTGACTTCCAATCTTAGTGAAATGGGGACCCAGGGTAGGGTTTTGAGCAGAGGAAAGCTTTCATCCGACTTAATATTTTAAAATTTCACTCTGGTTATACTGGCTGTAGAGTTGCAGTACAAAGAGGGAGACCAGATAAAAGGCTACTGCAATAAGTCTAGTGACAAATGATGGTGACTCAGACCACTTCACCAGCAGTGCAGAAGACGAGAAATTGTCAGCCTCTAGACAGAGTTTCCCCCACATGTCTGTCAGTTTGTGGTACTGTAGGGGCTTGCGTGTTGCTGTGATGCTGGAAGCTATGCCACTGGTATTCAGATACCAACAGGGTCACCCACGGCAGACAGATTTCAGCTGAGCTTCCAGACTAAAACAGACTAGGAAGAAAGACCTGCATTCTACTCCTGAAAAGAATTAGCCAGTGAAAACCTTATGAATAGCAGCAGAACAGTGTCTCATATAGCGCTGGAAGATGAGCCTCCCAGATTGGAAGGTGCTCAAAAGGGGACCAGGGAAAAGCTGCCTCCTTGAAGTAGAGTAGACCTTAATGACATGGATGGAGTCAAGCTTTCAGGACCTTCATTTGCTGATGTGACATGACTCAAAATAAGAAGAAACAGCTGCAAACATCCGTTAATAATTGGAATGTGGAATATACAAAATATGAATCTAGGATAACTGGAAATCATCAAAAATGAAATGGAATGCATAAACATCGATATCCTAGGCATTAATGAACTGAAATGGACTGGTATTGGCCATTTTGAATTGGACAATCATATGGTCTACTATGCTGGGAATGAAAACTTGAAGAGGAATGGCATTGCATTCATTGTCCAAAAGAGCATTTCAAGATCTATCCTGAAGTACAACACTGCCAGTAATAGGATAATATTCATACTCCTACAAGGAAGACCAGTTAATATGACTATTAATCAAATTTATGCACCTACCACTAAGGCCAAAGATGAAGAAATTGAAAATTTTTACCAACTTTGACCTGAAATTGATCCACATGCAATCAAGATGCATTAAAAATTACTGGTGATTGGAATGCAAAAGGTGGAAACAGAGAAGAAGGATTAGTAGTCGGAAAATATGGCTTTGGTGATAGAAATGATGCTGGAGATTGCATGATAGAATTTTGCAACACCAACAACTTCTTCATTGCAAATACCTTTTTCACCAACATAAACCACGACTATACACGTGGACCTCACCAGGTGGAATATACAGGAATACACCTGAAAGAGACGATGGAAAAGCTCAACATCATCAGTCAGAACAAGGCCAGGGGCCAACTGCAGAACAGACCATCAATTGCTCATATGCAAGTTCAAGTTGAAACTGAAGAAAATTGGAACAAGTCCACGAGAGCCAAAGTATGACCTTGAGTATATCACACCTGAATTTAGATAGTATCTCAAGAATAGATTTGATGCCTTGAACACTAGTGATCGAAGACCAGACAAGTAGTGAAATGACATCAAGGACATCATACATGAAGAAAGCAAGAGGCCATTAAAAAGACAGAAAAGAAAGAAAAGACCAAAATGGGTGTCAGAAGAGACTCTGAAACTTGCTCTTGAATGTAGAGTAACTAAGGCAAAAAAAAAAAGAAATGACAAAGTAAAAAAACTGAACAGAAGATTTCAAAGGGGGCTCAAGAAGACAAGGTAAAGATCATAATGACATGTACAAAGAGCTGGAGATAGAAAATCAAAAGGGAAGAACAAGCTGGAAAAACTGAAGAAAAAATTCAAGTCTCCAGTTGCAATAATGAAGGATTCTATGGGGAAAACATTAAACGATGCAGGAAGCATCAAAAGAAGATGGAAGGAATACACAGAGTCATTGCACCAGAAAGAACTGGTCAATGTACAACCATTTTAAGAGGTAGCATAGGATCTGGAACCGATGGTACTGAAGGAAGAAGTCCAAGCTGCACTGAAGGCATTGGCAAAAAACAAGGCTTCAGGAATTGACGGAACATCAATTGAGATATTTCGAGAAATGGATACAGCACAGGAAATGCTCACTCATCTATGCCAAGAAATTTGGAAGACAGCTACCTGAGCAACTGACTGGACTGGAAGAGATCCATATTTATGCCTATTCCCAAGAAAGGTGATCCAACTGAATGCAGAAGTTATCAAACAATGTCATTAATACCACATGCAAGTAAAATTTTGCTGAAAATCATTCAAGAGTGGTTGCAGCAGTATATTGACAGGGAACCACCAGAAATCCAGGCTGGTTTAGAAGTGGAGGTGGAACCAGGGATATCACTGCTGATGTCAGGTGGATCTTGGCTGAAAGCAGTGACTACCAGAAAGATGTTTATCTGTGTTTTATTGACTATGCAAAGGCATTTGACTGTGTGGATCATAACAAATTATGGATAACATTGTGAAGAATAGGAATTCCAGAACACCTAATTGTGCTCATGAGGAACCTGTACATAGATCAAGAGGCTGTTGTTCGGAAGAACAAGGGGAAACTGTGTGGTTTAAAGGTCAAGAAAGGTGTGCATCAGGGTTGTATCCTTTCACCATACCTATTCAATCTATACGCTGAGCAAATAATCCAAGAAGCAGGGCTATATGAAGAAGAACACGGTATCAGGATTGGTGGAAGACTTATTAATAACCTGCATTATGCAGATGAGACAACCTTGCTTGCTAAAAGTGAAGAGGACTTGAAACACTGATGAAGATCAAAGATCACAACCTTCAGTATGGATTGCACCTCAACATAAAGAAAACAAAAATCCTCACAACTGGACCAATAAGCAACATCATGATAAATGGAGAAAAGATCGAAGTTGTCAAGGATTTCATTTTACTTGGATCCACAATCAACAGCCATGGAAGCAGCAGTCAAGAAATCAAAAGACGCGTTGCATTGGGCAAATCTGCTGCAAAGGGTTGCTTTAAAGTGTTTAAAGCAAAGATGTCACCCTGAAGACTAAGGTGTGCCTGACCCAAGCCATGGTATTTTCAATCGCATTATATGCATGCAAAAGCTGGACAATTAATAAGGAAGACTGAAGAAGAACTGACGCCTTTGAATTGTGGTGTGGCAAAGAATATTGAATACACCATGGACTGCCAAAAGAACAAACAAATCTTTCTTGGAAGAAGTACAACCAGAATGCTCCTTAGAAGCAAGGATGGCGAGACTATGTCTTACAGAATTTGGACATGTTGTCAGGAGAGATCAGTCCCTGGAGAAGGACATCAAGCTTGGTAAAGTAGAGGGTCAGTGAAAAAGAGGATGACCCTCAATGAGATGGATTGACACAGTGGCTGCAACAATGGACTCAAGCATAACGATTGTGGTCGTGGTGCAGGACCAGGCAGTGTTTTGTTCTGTTGTGCACGGGGTGTCTGTGAGTTGGAATCAACTCAACGGCATCTAACAATAACAGCAACAACAGATAGAGTTTGAAGGTAGAGCCAACGGAATTTCTTTTCACATGGTTTTTGTGGTGAAATAAAGCAAGGAGTCAAGGATGACGCTGAAGATTTGGACCTGAGTAACTGAGAGGATGAAAAGCCCCTATCAGCTGAGATGGGGAAAGTGGTGCTGGAGAAGGTCTGGTGGAAAGATGAGTTCGGTTTTGGATATGTGAGTTTTCAGACATTGATTAAATAGGTGCACATGAGCCTACAAATAATAAATAACTTACATAGTTAAATTTAATGATATGATTTATTTAAATAGCCCAAACATTAAAATAAACTCTATGTTACGTGCTATAGGAAATAGTGCCTGGATAATACTCTGTATTTTTATTAATCAGATTTGACCCTTGAAAATAGCATCCCATTTTAATTTGCATTTCTTAGACACTATTGAGATTGGGATTTAATCGTGTTTACTGCCCCATCTGTATTTCTATTATAGATTACTTATTCCTACTCTTCATATATTTTTCTATTGGGGTATGTTTATGTTTTTATAGATTCAAAAAGTCCTTAACATATTATGATAGGTGATCATTTCTCTCTGATACTTTTGGCAATATATTTCCTCTTTACTTTTCCCAATTATAAAAATCTCAGAATGTTGACTCAAATTTGTAAATAAAAATATTGTTTGTCTTTTTGTCCTCTCTTTAATGTAAATTAGAATAGCATAGAATATAATAATACTTTTCTATCTTCATTTATCTTTACTTTAGATCTCTATAAAGTTATATTTTCTCTAAAGCTATTTCAAGAAGTTACATACCGATTTTTCAAAATAATCTATTTTAACATCATACTCCGTGTAATGCAAAGGTTGGGTATTAATGGAAACTGTAGTTTGAAAGGTTGATAGCTTCTATTTTTGACTTCAGATTTTGATCATATCAAAAGTGAATAGCCAGTATCACCAATAAGTGGCCGTGAGGGGACTGTGGGAACCTGCCAAGGATATTTTGAAAGCTGTTAACCCCAGGAGGACTCTGAAGTCAGTCCTGGAGAGCACCATGTTCTCAGGAGAATGGAATGTGAATTGGTAGCAGAGAAGACTCAAAGAATTTTGATGAACACCATTCCTTTTGTTTTTATTGTGACATCCTCACTACAGGTAGCTTTTGCGTCTGAGCATTGTGAAATTAACACTTGTCATCTGACAGTTGATATATTGTATGTCTCTCATTTTCAATCTGGAGGATTTTTTGAATTCCAGCATTATCTCCTCTGTGATTTATTCCACCCTGTCCTTTAAGAAGTCAATCTTTGCCCCCTTGCTGGTTTCTTCCCTGCCTCTCTCCCTTCTGCTGTCTCTCTCTTCTCTTCCTTCCTCTCTTACATGTAATTTGTTTTTGTTCTTTTTTTTTTTTTTTAGAGAACCAACTTTTGGATTTGTTGATCCTCTTCATTCTCTTAGTTTTTGAGTTCGTGTATTTCTGACCTTATTTCCTTCTTTTTGTTTTCTCTAGTTTGACTCTGTTCTTTTTATTTCTCAACTTGTCTATTAATTTTCAGACTTTTAAAAAATAATTTTATCATTTATGTTGAACCTTTCCCTCTAAGTTCTCTTTTACTTGTATTTTTCAAGTTTTATATGTAGTATTTGCCTTATACGTCAGTTTTATGTACATACTTATTCCCATTATATTTTTTACTGACTCACAAGTTAAGATGTGTTGTAAAATTTTTGAAAATAAAAATGGAAAAAACATTTATCTTATCAACAATGATTTCTAACTGATCTGATGATGTGTTCTGTATTAAACAAATTCTTTGAAAGTTATTGAGATTAGTTTATGGCCTAGTACATGGCCAATTTTCTGTGTTTTTTTTTTTCTTTTATTTGAGTAGATATCTATTCACTAATTACTAGTTTAAGGTTCTATGTAGTCCCATGAGACCAGGTTTGTTAATTGTGTTGTTTAAATGCTCATATCCTTTCTTATTTGTTGATTGATCTACAAATTATCTATCTATCTATTCCCACCATGTTTGTTGTTTCTTTTTGTGGTGTTCTCAGTTTTTTTGGGCCTGTCTTTTCATGCAGGATTCTTGATATATACATCAATATATCAATATATGAATACCACATTCTTCTATGATGGAAATCATGTTGTTTTTAGCTTGAGATTATAGCGAATCAGGCTATCAATACTCACAGTATGTCTCTCAGTGTATGCGTGCTATCATTTCTTTTGGTTACATGCCTGGTAAAAAAAATTCACAGGTTATAAGCATTTTTAGCTTTAGTGGGTAATGCTGCCTTTTCCAAAGTATTCTCTCAATTACACTGCCACAATTGGTAAATGAAAGTTCTCATAACCAAAACTAGTCATTCTGGTGGGTGGGTAGTTGAACCTCATTCAAGTTTGAATTTTCACTTTCTTGATGATTTTCATATGTTTATTAGCCATTTGTGTATTATCTTTTACAAAGTTCTTATTCAAGTCTCTTGATCATTTTTTATTGGGTTTTGGGATTTTTCTTATTTATTTGAATTCTTCATATATTCTAGATATATGATCTTTGTAAGTTTAATGAGTTGCAAATAACTTTTCCCACATACTGAGTTTGCAATTTTAATAACTATGCATTTTTATACTTTTAGTAATACAATTTAGTTCTTTTGTAAATATATTTAGATCATTTTGGTGGAATTTTAATTCTTTCCTTATTTTTTAAAATTTTAAACGTTAAAACACATGAATATATTGCATTTAAAAATTTCAATATCTGAAGTGTCTCTGAGTCTAATTCTGTTTTTTCTTTTTCTTTGATAATTTTCTCTCATGGCTTCTTCATATATATGTGTATATGATAGAATAAGGTACGTGGGGGGAAAATAACGTTTTGGTCACTCATGAGAATCTATTTTTCTTCCTGCCTAGTCTAAGGGTAATAATCATCTTAGGCTACCTTAACTTCATTTCTTATGAAAGGTATCATACTCTATAATTTCTATTTAATTTTCTGAGCAAAGAGAGACACTTAGAAGTTTAAATGTGAGTATAAATGATATTATGAGATCTTTGATATTAAAAAGAAAGACAGAGAGAGCATGTAAAATGATTTGGAAAAATATTTTGGAAGTAGGAGATAAGTTAGAAAGTTATTGTTATCATCCTGATAAGGAGACAGGTAAAATCATGGTGGTGGTAAGAAAGAATACCATGACTCACGGGGACAACGCAGATTTATAACTAACATCAATATAAATAGGAACAAAAAGAATGTAATGTATCATTGGCCAAAACCCCACATTTTTATAAATAGGCACGTTCATAGGTGGAAGTATAAATTAGCTAAATCTCCAGGTTGGGAATTCGGTAAGTTATACCATAAACTATAAAAACGAAAGTACACAGTATACCTTTCACCAGCAATTCCACCTTTAGAAATAGCTAAGGAAGTATTCAGACAAGCCCGTAGAATTGTATAACTAATGCATTTATGGTTCGTGCAAGAATTTGCTAAAACTTTATTGACCAAGGTGTTTCAATTTCACACGTAGGAAAATTGCTCACAAATCTAAACTAGTCAAAATGGAGAGTTAAAAAAATATATATATATATTTCTAAAATTGCTTAAAATCTACCTCTGAGACATAGTTAAATGGCATCCACTCTTCTCCATTCTCCTACTAGTTCAAGCCCTAACTTTTTTCTTTCTACATTTTTGCCCCTATCTGATCTTCCTCCTTTCAGCATCTTTGCATTTCAATCTCACCTCCACACTATCGCTTCAGGTAGATGATTTTGAAAAAAATCTCCACAGCCCACTCCAGACAGGCTAGAAACTCTTGCATAGAATGCAAGATCCTCTACGTTTTGGCCCTGTCTCACTTTCTCTAATGTATTTCCCGCTGCTCTTTGAAATACATCCTGTACTTTAGCTACGCAAAGTTCCTGGGATATAAATTCTCTCTGCTTTTGTGCAAGCTCCAGGAACATCTTTCTCACACCTTCTCTACTTTCCTAAAATCTTATTGATCCTCTTTTGACATGGAGAAAAAAATAGTCTGCAGTATCTGTTATAGCAATTCATTGATCTAATAACTTCCCCATAAATCTATTCTCCTCCATGTTCAGCCTCAAGCTTCCTGAGGTAGCACCCACTTGGTTGAAATGAGTCACCTTTTCAGCTAAAGGAAGGCCATTCTTTAATAAAGAATATAGTCTTCCTTGAGAACTAAGATCAAATATCACCATTGGCACATCTATCCCTGATGTCATGCATATTCCTATTCTCATGTATTTTTCCTTCCATTCATGTCAATGGCCATTACAGCCCAGAGAGGTAGCATTATTTGTTTGTACTGGTCACAATGTTCATCTCTAGTCTTTGATCTAGAGACGATTGCTTTTGTGCATTTTAGCGCTGATTCAAAGCAGGGAAATAATTTTTTAAATGTAATTAATAAGGGAAAAGTTGTAGATTTTTTTTTGTTCCTAGAGGAAGCAGAGACAAAGATTTTAAGTGAGGAGACATGAAGTAGCATCATACTTGCCTCTTCTATGCTCCATCTGGCAATCTGAAACTAGAAAAAATTCTTCATGACACAATTGAGCTCCAGCAATCATTATTGTGGTATTGGCCCCATTGGCCCTGGTGACACAAACAGTTAATGTGCTTGGCTATTAACTGAAATGCTGGAGTACACCCAGAGGCACCTGGGAAGAAAGGCCTGGTTATCTACTTCTGAAAAATCAGCTACTGAAAACCCTGTGGTGCACAGTTCTACTCCGACACAACAGCCATGGAGTTGTCATGAGTCAGTACTAACTTGAAGGCAACTGGTTATTGACCTCATTACCACATGCATAGAACATTATTCAGAAAGCATCTCCCATCTTATTGTTGTAAATAACAGAACAGAAAAAAGTGTTTACAGAAAAATTTACTTCCTCATATCAGCCATGAACTAGCAGGCTTGGGTTGTACCCAGGTTATCCTCCTTCATTAATCAATGCAATAACTGAGGCCATGCCCAGGAGTTTTCTAAAAAAAAAAAGCATCAGGTGTTTTGCATTTGTAATACTTATTTTTTAATAGATTATTTCTAAGTCTGCGGGAAATGTTCTATTTCAAATTTTAGTTGGACCAAGATTGCATTAAATAAGAGATCATCTTCCTTGAGTTCCTTAATTGCTTTTAGAAATGAATTCTCTTTTAATACTTGGTTAATAAAAAATGCTCTCAACAGTAATACTTTTCTTCTGGGTAAAATGCCTTCATGGTTTGTATTTATCACTACTCCTAAAGTTAGAGGTATTGGTATTATCCTTTCTTCATTCATTACTTTTATTTTTTGCCTCTCCTTTGCATGCTTTTCTGCTGAAAAACACCTAGAGAACAGTGCCAAGATGTATAGCTTTGCTTTTTTCCATGTTTTAAAAAAATCACCTAACAGGGCCATAATGATTTTTATCTTACATATTGTTTATTTAAGCTTGTGTACTTTTAAAACCTCCATCTTGATACTATTTGACAGAATGTTGAATACTCATGTTTGGCTGCTATCTAGTTAGGAAATGAGACTGTATCATTCTCTGCTGTGTTGCTGTCAAGGACTTCCTGACCGATTCTGAGTTATTTCTTGGTGTATAAGCTCTCTCTGGCATCGAAATCTCTGTTTGGCTTTTCTGACCTGACACACACTTGCTTCCATGTCTCTTCAAAAACCTGCCCCAGCCTGGGCCTCTTCTCTGACTGCCCCAGTCCTCAAGGGTTCTCCTTTTCCATTATCTCTTTGGAACTGGACTTCTTTCTCTGAACAAATAAGTCACGTTTATCTAAACCCTACCTTTCAAATCTTTTTTTTTCCTTTTGCTTATGTTTGAGGCCTCGGGAAATTTAAGCCTGGGGAAAAGAAAAACAAGTACTCTGAACTCTCTTCCTAAGAATGCCTTGGCTCCTACCCTTTCTGTCTCTGCAGCAGACACAAAGCCTCCATATCCATTTCACATAGATCTTTCTCCCCAGAGCTCTTTTATTCCAAAGTAAAGCAAAGAATTTATAGTCATCTGGTGAATTGAAACACAGCAATTCAATTTTTTAGTGGAAATTTTATTGTTTAATTTTTTGGCTAGGCTTATCTTATGAGCCAATATTATTAATTATATCACTAATAATGACTTGTATTGCTGTCCTTTTTTTTTATTGCCTAGTGCTGTGTCAAGTAGTTTACATACATAGATGTATAAAAACTTGAGGTTTGTCAAATAACCATCACCCCTTTATTTTAGTCAGTATTGTGTTTTATGAACCATGCTGCAGATAGTCAATAAAATACGCTTAGGAGTATGGCCCTTGGATCAGAGATCTGGGTTCAATTCTGTGTCTGCCGAATTGTACATGTATGACCTTGTATAAGCTATTAAACATTGTTTTATACCACAAATTAAAAAAAATCATTTATTTATTGAATTGATTTTTAAAAATATTTGTTGATTGGATAAATTTCAGAACCATAGCTAAATCATTAATCAAAGAGAATAATAATGTATAACTCATAGAGTTATTGTGAGGAGTAAATAAAACTATGTATGCAAAACACTTAGCTTAGTGTTTGGAACATAATGAGCGGTCAATAAATTGTAGCTATACCTCCCACCCCTCCTACCTATTAAGCTGCTTAATTCTGAGTACCAGTACCAGCACCTGATTCTTTATGTATCACAATATTTTATAACAATTTCATCCATAAAACTGGCTTGCACAACCAAAACGGAAATAAAGAGAATGTTGTCACAATGTGAAAACTGTAACCAATGTCACTGAACAATATGTATAGAAATTGCTAGAAGGGAAAGTACTTTGATGTGTAAACTCACCAAAAACACAATAAAATATTTTTAAAAACTTGCTTGAAAAGAAATAATGTAAAATCATAATAAAATATAGAATAATAATTAGATATATATTCCATTAGGCTTAAAGTAATAATTAAATTTCTACATTTTTTTTTTTGTAGAGTGAAAATCATTTTTTTTCATCCAGTAGTCAAGCAGTCATGAGCCTGATTCTCTCCTTTCAGATAAAATGTGAAAGATAAAAGCACTCAAGATGTGATAGAATCATTGGCTAGTTGCTCTGAATGCTTATATTCTCATGACACAGTGGAAGAACTGAATGAGTTTTAGGCTTAGAATAACTTGAGAAAAGTAGCTTATTAGTGTGTATTACATGCTGATTCATATTATTAAGCAATCTTAATCTGTCAAGGAACAAAGATAAGGAAACAGTTCTCCCTTTGTTTTTTGGCATCCTGTGTAGAATTACCAAGGTCAGTACTTCTGTGTCCAAACACCTGGGCACTGCATTCAATGGCTTTCTTTTCATATTCTTCTACATTAAACCAGATTACGAAGAAAAGCCTGGTGATCTTCCAAAAATCAGCTATATATCGTATATATCGCTGAAAACCCTATATATCGTAGTAGTCCAGTCAACAGCCAATCATGAATCTGGCACAGGACTGGGCAGCCTTTTGTTCCATTGTGCATGGGGCTGCTGTGAGCTGGGGGCTGACTCCATGGCAGTTACCA
This sequence comes from Elephas maximus indicus, assembly GCF_024166365.1. Taxonomy (NCBI): domain Eukaryota; kingdom Metazoa; phylum Chordata; class Mammalia; order Proboscidea; family Elephantidae; genus Elephas; species Elephas maximus. Next base: position 121,598,627 of record NC_064819.1, on the reverse strand, counting down.
ACAAAGACATTTCCCCACGCAGCACACCCAGCCTGGACCACCGGGTCTTCCTTGAGTCTGATACCCAAGCTGATGTTTCTGCAACTTTCGCTCCTGTGATTCGCTCATCTAGGATTCCCACCTCCTTGAAGTTCTTCACTCACCTTTCAAGACTTATCTCAGGCCCTGACACCCATTTTATTCCTTTTCTCCTTAGAAGTTTTGTTCATTATGTTTCAACAACACTTAGGTTTATCTCTAGTGTGGCACTGATTTCAGTCATTCTTTTATGACTTAAAAAAAAAAAAATCTGAAGGTTAGTAACAGTTAAAGAAAATCATTATCTTAATCTTTCCACAAAGAAAACATCAGGTCCAGGCAATTTTATACATGAGTTCTACAAAACTTTAAAGGAATATATCATTTCAGCCATATAAAATTTTCTAGACAATAGAAAACAGGACTATTTCTCCCCGTTTTATAATAGTAAGATAACCCTTATATCAAAATTATAGAAAGACAGGAAAAGAAAGATAAATTACAGAAAAATCCACACATGAACATAGAAGCAAAAAATCCTAAGCAATATATTGGCAAAGAGAATCCAGGTAACATACAAAAAAGTATTAATGAATTCACAACAATAACAAATTAAGGGAGGAAAAAACAAACATCCTATTCTGAATAAAACCAAAACCAACCTGTTCCGTTTGTGTCGATTCCGACTCATAGTGACCCTATAGGACAGAGTAGAACTGCCCCATAGAGTTTCCAAGAAGCGGCTGGTAGATTTGAACTGCCAACATTTTGGTCAGCAGCTGTAGCACTTAACAACTATGCCACCAGGGTTTCTTAATAAAAAAAAAATAAAAAATTATTATTTTTTCATGTGATAAGATTTGAAACCCATTAATTATTAAAAAAAAAAACTCTTAGCAAATTATTAATAGAAGATGGAATATACTATCAAGAACAAATATTGTATTAATTGAAAAATATTAGATACACTCTTTCGAATTAGAAATAAAATAGGGATGCTCAGTATCACTGTTTTTATTGAACATTGATCTGGAGGTCCTACAAATAAACTCACAAAAGCTGTACAGCATGATTCCCACTGCCAGGGCTGGGAGAGCCACATGTCTCCACCAGAACGTGTCAACTGAGGTAGTCTAGCTTAGACAAGGCAGACATGCCCAACTGCATTGTGTTGATTATGTTTTTTTTAACCTCAGCCTCCCATGGATATCAAGTGTCTAGAGCTGTGCTGAGAATACTGTAGTCATTATCCACATGTGGCTGGCTAGTCTTAACCAAAATGTGCTGTAAGTATAAATGACAACACTGGATTTCAAAGAAGCACAAATGAAACAAGGCAAAATCTCATTATTTTTTTATTACATGTTGAAGTATTTATGTGTTGGCTTTATTCGGTTAAATATATTATTAAAATTAATTTTACTGATTTATTTGAACTTTTTAATGTGGTTATTACAATATTTAAAATTACATATGTAACATGATGAACTGCATTATATTTCTATGGTCCACCTTTGGGTTAGAGTAAATCTGAGTTGGAGGGCAATAGTCTGGGATCCAGGATGGAAGGGGCAGAGACAACATCAGTCCTGGCAGGATAGAGGAAGCGGAGGCTGATTTCTCTCCTGAAAGATCACCGCTAGGACCTTAGAGTGAGGTTCCAGAGCTGAAGGCCCACAAGTTGTCCACCCGGGGATTTCCGGTTCCAGTTTGTGGAGGCTAAGGCATTGCTATCATGGACACCTCAGATGACAGCTTCGCTGGACTGAAGCAGATGTGACCACAATCCCTGGTGGCTGTCCTGGACACCTTATCTTGCAAGCTGGGCCTTTGAGACTAGAGCAGTATTCTTATGATATTAACAACTTTTTTGCCTCTCCCGTTAGACTATAAGGTTATTTAGGAGGCCCTGTAGCCTCTGTCTCATATAATGTAACATAAAACGTTTTGCACATAAAATACACCCCAAACTTATTTGCTGAATCAAATTGGAATTGTTTCATAGTTCGTAACTTTCCATGGGACCATTATAGTTAGTCTCCTTCACTCAGCACTATACTGTTTCAGAACCATAAGCTAACCCAGTGCCCTCGAGTCGATTCCGACTCATAGCGGCCCTATAGGACAGAGTAAAACTGCCCCATAGAGTTTCCAAGGAGCTCCTGGCAGATTCAAACTGCTGACCCTTCGGTTAGCAGCTGTAGCACTTAACCACTATGCCACCAGGGTTTCCAACCATAAGCTAGGCAGATCCTTTCTCTAAATCCTCCAGCACTCTCTAGAAAATGTAATGTTCCCTCAGAGTGCACAGTTCTGTGGTATTTTTATGTATGTTGGAGACTCTACCATCAGTACCATTATTATTTCTGCATATCAAAATAACTTATTTTTCACAGCCCTAATAAGCCTTTTTACATATGGTGATCTGTGAAATTCCATAATAAGAATAATAGAAGTATCTGAATGTCTCAGTAGTGTTGTTAGGTGCCGTCGAGTCGGTTCTGACTCATAGCGATGCTATGCACAACAGAACCAAACACTGCCCGGTCCTGTGCCATCCTTACAATTGTTGCTATGCTTGAGCTCATTGTTGCAGCCACTGTGCCAATCCACCTTGTTGAGGGTCTTCCTCTTTTCTGCTTACCCTGTACTCTGCCAAGCATGATGTCCTTCTCCAGGGACTGATCCCTCCTGACAACATGCCCAAAGTATCTAAGACACAGTCTCGCCATCCTTGCCTCTAAGGAGCATTCTGGCCGTACTTCTTCCAAGACAGATTTGTTCATTCTTTTGGCAGTCCATGGTGTATTCAATATTCTTCACCAACACCACAATCCCAAGGCGTCAACTCTTCTTTTGTTTTCCTTATTCATTGTCCAGCTTTCACATGCATAAGAAGCGATTGAAAATACCATGGCTTGGGTCAGGCGCACCTTAGTCTTCAAGGTGACATCTTGGCTCTTCAACACTTTGAAGAGGTCCTTTGCAGCAGATTGCCCAACGCAATGCGTCTTTTGATTTCTTGACTGCTGCTTCCATGGCTGTTGATTGTGGATCCGAGTAAAATGAAATCCTTCACAACTTCAGTCTTTTCTCCGTTTATCATGATGTTGCTCATTGGTCCAGTTGTGAGGATTTTTGTTTTCTTTATGTTGAGGTATAATCCATACTGAAGGCTGTGGTCTTTGATCTTCATTAGTAGGTGCTTCAAGTCCTCTTCACTTTCAGCAAGCAAGGTCATGTCATCTGCATAACACAGGTTGTTAATGAGTCTTCCTCCAATCCTGATGCCCCGTTCTTCTTCATATAATCCAGCTTCTCATATTATTTGCTCAGCATACAGATTGAATAGGTATGGTGAAAGAATACAAACCTGGCGCACACCTTTCCTGACTTTAAACCAATCAGTATCCCCTTGTTCTGTCCGAACAACTGCTTCTTGATCCATGTAAAGGTTCCTCATGAGCACAATTAAGCGTTCCGGAATTCCCATTCTTCGCAGTGTTATCCATAGTTTGTTATGATCCACACAGTCGAATGCCTTTGCATAGTCAATAAAACACAGGTAAACATCCTTCTGGTATTCCCTGCTTTCAGCCAGGATCCATCTGACATCAGCAATGATATCCCTGGTTCCAAGTCCTCTTCTGAAACCAGACTGAATTTCTGGCAGTTCCCTGTTGATATACTGCTATAGCCATTTTTGAAAGATCTTCAGCAAAATTTTGCTTGTGTATGATACCAATGATATTGTTCTGTAATTTCCACATTGGATCACCTTTCTTGGGGATAGGCATAAATATGGATCTCTTCCAGTCAGTTGACCAGGAAGCTGTCTTCAATATTTCTTGGCATAGATGAGTGAGCACCTCCAGCGCTGCATCTGTTTGTTGAAACATCTCAGTTGATATTTCATTAATTCCTGAAGCCTTGTTTTTTGTGAATGCCTTCAGAGCAGCTTGGACTTCTTCCTTCAGTACCATTGGTTCCTGATCATATGCCACCTCTTGAAATGGTTGAATATCGACTAATTCTTCTTTGTGTAATGACTCTGTGTATTCCTTCCATCTTTTGATGCTTCCTGCATCATTTAATATTTTCCTCATGGAATCCTTCACTATTGCAACTTGAGGTTTGAATTTTTTCTTCAGTTCTTTCAGCTTGAGAAACACTGAGCATGTTCTTCCCCTTTGGTTTTCCATCTCCAGGTCATTGCACATGTCATTATAATACTTTACTTTGTCTTCTCGAGAGCCCCTTTGAAATCTTCTGTTCAGTTCTCTTACTTCATCAATTCTTCCTTTTGCTTTAGCTGCTCGACACTCAAGAGCAAGTTTCAGAGTCTCCTCTGACATCCGTCTTGGTCTTTTCTTTCTTTCCTGTCTTTTCAGTGACCTCTTGCTTTCTTCATGGATGATGTTCTTGATGTCATTCCACAACTCGTCTGGTCTTCGGTCACTAGTGTTAAACGTATCAAATCGATTCTTCAGAGGGTCTCTAAATTCAGGTGGGATATATTCAAGGTCATATTTTGGCTCTTGTGGACTTGCTCTGATTTTCTTCAGTTTCAGCTTGAACTTGCATATGAGCAATTGATGGCCTGTTCCACAGTCAGCCCCTGGCCTTGTTCTGACTGACGATATTAAGCTTTTCCACCATCTCTTTCCACAGATGTAGTCAGTTTGATTTCTGTGTGTTCCATCTGGTGAGGTCCATGCATATAGTTGCCGTTTATGTTGATGAAAGAAGGTATTTGCAATGAAGAAGTCAGTCTTGCGAAATTCTATCATTCAATCTGTGGTAGTGTTTCTATCACCAAGCCATATTTTCCAACTACGGATCCTTCTTTGTTTCCAGCTTTAGGATTCCAATCGCCAGTAATTATCAATGCATCTTGATTGCATGTTCAATCAATTTCAGACTGCAGCAGCTGATAAAAATCTTCTATTCTTCATCTTTGGCTCTAGTGTTTGGTGCATAAATTTGAATAATATTCGTATTAACTGGCCTTCGTTGTAGCGGTATGGATATTATCCTATCACTGACAGCGTTGTACTTCAGAATAGATCTTGAAACGTTCTTTTTGATGATGAATGCAAAACCATTCTCAGTTACTGAACCAAACCAAACCCATTGCCTTTGAGTCAATTCCGACTCATAGTGACCCTAAAGGACAGAGTAGAACTGCGTCATAGGGTTTCCAGGGAAAGACTGGTAGATTCAAACTGCTAACCCTTGGGTTAGCAGCTGAATGCTTAACCACTGTGTAACCAGGGCCTTTTCTGTCACTAAAGAGATACTAAAATAATTTTCTCTTTTTTTTTCTACCTGATCCTTTTTTTTTTCTTTTTTAATGCTTCTTGCACTAACATTGCTAGCAAACGAATTCACATAGTTACTGATATTATTGAACATATACTATAAGGCTTTTTGAGAGCTAAAGGATACACAAGACATGTTCTCTTTCATCAAGCCATTTTCTGTCTCATAGGAGAGTTACGCTTACCAGTAACTTCAATGTAAACAGTGTGTGAAAAGTGTGATAGGAACTGTACGATTTCAGGACTGTTACATTGCTTGGGAAGGAGGGATGGCTTCCACTTGAACAGATCAAAGAAAATATCTTTGAATGACATCTGGAAGGAGAGTGAGATTGTGAGTGGAATTTGAATAAATGGAGTGAAGAGGGTATTATCTCCAGGGGGAAGGAATGGCATGAACAATGTATAACCTTGTGAAAGTGAAGTTTAAGTCTTAGCCTGAGGAAAAATTTAGTAATGTATGTTTTATTTGATAGGCCGTAGGTAACTACTGAAAAAAATGTCGTGAAGGTTTGTGACATGATCAAAGCAATACTTTAATTAACATGAAAGTGTTGCACAAGATGACTTTAGGAAGTAAGACTAAGAAGGCATTATCCTTCAGGGGAGCATTGATAGGAGAATAAAATAAACAACCAGAGGATATTTAAAAACTGCTCCAGAGAGAAAAACCCAGCCTACAGTAACTGATTTTGATATAAGTGATGTGGAGAATGAAGAGTAGGACCAAAGATCTATCTGAGACTTTAACAAAGTGACTAGTGCAAAACTTACGTTCTTCCATCCTAAATGCAACCAACCATCCAAATTTTTTTTACCCTAAATTTTCTTTTGGTAGCAAAACTCTCTCTTCCCTTCTTTTAACTTTTTCATAAAATCATTACCTTTATTTCTATTATTTTATTTTTCACACACTTTGAAATGTCGTCTATCTAGACCATTCCTCCAAAACGTTTGGGGTGAAGGTCTTCCATGACCTACTTGCAGCTTAATGTAAGGGGCATTTTCTTTCCTTATCCTACTTGACCTGCTGAACAGTTTGACAATGTTAATTAAGCCATCCTCTTGAACTCTCTCCTATCTCTTTTGTTTCCTTTCCTATGTCTCTGGCTCTTCAAAGAAAAATGCAATACTTCCTTAGCTTACCTCATACGTATTGGTGTTTCCTAACCTTCTGATTTCAGCCATAATATTTTTTTATGCACTATATTACCATGATTTCAAACTTCATTTCTAACTTCTTTTATTTAGCACTTATCTTTGCCAGGCATTGCATTGATGAATTCCAAATCACCCTCTCTAGCTCATCTCTTTGTCTTGAACTCCAGATCCCAGATGCCAGAAGCCCATCTGCCTACTTGAGATAATCCCCTGATTATCTCCCAGAACTGAAAAGATAACATTGTCCATCCTGATCCCTCTCAGATCTTCTTATTCATCTTTTTTTTTTTAGTATATGGCAATATCATCCATCCAGTTGACCTAATTAAAACTGAATGTGTGACTCTGTATTTCAGCAGATAATAGATGATTAGCAATCATATGCCTTCCTTTCACAGCATAGAGTTGAATATCTTCCCTGCAGAGAAAAGGGAGTGAGAGGGAGAACAATCTTGAGTACATAGCACTTAAATTAGAAACAGCTAATTTTCCCTAGAATTGACTGAAAATGGTAAACAGGTATCCTTTGATTTTCAAAATTTGCTTTATGCCACTTTGCTTTTATGAAAGCCCTACATTAGTACCTGTTTTCACTAACTGAAAGAAATCTGAGAATTTTCACTTTTACGAAAAAAGGTGAAAAGCAGGAATAGTGTTCACTGTTTGTTTTGCAGCAAGCCATTAAAGAGGCAGCGTGCACCTCAAGCAGCAAGAGTGGTGTCAATAAACTCCTTCCCCAGGAACTACACTCAGAATCTCAGCATCAAGATGCCATAGCTTGAACTGTGTCTGTGAGCGTCCGTGCTTTATCTCAATTTATTTTGTGCATTCGTTAGCAAGATGTGTCCTAAGGTAGGTGTTTCTTTGGAGTCTGGGAACACTCAAGGAGCCCTAGTGGCACAGTGGTTAAGAGCTTGGCTGCTAACCAAAAGGTCAGCAGTTCAAATCTACCAGCTGCTCCTTGGAAACCCTGTGGGGCAGTTCTACTCTGTCCTATAGGGTCATTGTGAGTTGGAATTGACTTGATGGAAATGGTTTTTTGGAAGAGAACACTCAAGAAATTTTCCCATATAAATTAATGGCAATTGCTTCTCTGCTTTACACCATTTTAGCTTATCCAAAGGTTTCATGGAATGGTCTACTTTTGGACAGTGGGGGAAACCTGTAATGAAGATTCATATTAGAGATCGAAATGAACTACAGAAAAAGAATGTTAATTTTTTTTCCTCATATGGATTATATGACTTAAGCTCATTTAATTACAATATTCTTCTAAACATTTTTTTTCAGAGATTTTTCATAACCTCCAGGACAAAGCTGAAAACCTATAGAGTGGGATCCAAGACCTTTTACAATCTGGTTCATGCCTATCTCTCCAGCCTCGCCCCTGGCTGTAGTCATCTTTGCATCCTACCCAGGGAGAGCCGTAATTTCTCTGAACTCTAGCCCTCTACATTTGCTCTAACATTTTCTTAGAACATTCATTAGCTACTGTTCATCTGGGTAATTCCCGTTAGTTAATACATTCATGGACGTTTACAGAACATGGGTGTCTAGCATTGTGCTAGCACTATAGTCCTAAGGACAAAAAAGCAAAAATCACTGCTCTCAAAGAGCCGATTGTATATGGGAGGAAGCAAGCAAAAGAGATGGGTGTACTCGCAGACAAGGAATTGATAGAGACAGCAGAAGTGCTCTTCCTGAAATGGAAAGGAAGGTCTTGGAAGTCTCCTTGGAACAGCAGCCCATGGTATTTCCCAATTATTAATGATCAGGAAGTGCTTTCCCATGTTCCACAGAAGGCTTTGTCTTTGCAGTGATATTCTAAATCAGTACCAAGATTTAAAGTAGGGAGCTTTGGAAAAATACAGTGGTTTGAGTCTGACCCTGACCCTGCTGAATCAGGATTTTCAGTTAGAGCCCTGGCATTTCAATTTTTAAAAAACAGTTCTAGAGGTCATTGTGAGGAAAAAAAGGTTGACTACTATTTTTACATTATTTTAACTGGAGAACACACAAAGAAAAAATGAACAACAGCTTTTTTGGTGATTTACATTTTGTTCAGGACATAGCTTACGTAACATCCTTCCAGGAATTTCTAGAATCATCTTAAATTTGGGTTAGGGTTAGATACCTATAGCAACCTGGGCTTAGATCTGTTAAAATACACTAATAAATTGTATTTACCTTTCTTTTCTACTATACCTGAGGGTAAGGACTATGCTGTTTTTTCCTTGAGGATAGAAACCATATGTTTTATCTTGGTATTGCCAAGGCTTAGTGTAATATCGGAGACATACCAAAAACAAAAAAACCCAAACCCATTGCTGTCCAGTCAATTCCAACTCATACTGACCCTGTAGGACAGAGTAGAACTGCCTGATAGGGTTTCCAAGAAGCTGCTGGTGAATTCAAACTGCAGAACTTTTGATTAGCAGTCAAGCTCTTAACCACTCTACCACCAGGGCTCCATAGAGACAGCTTAATAGGTAGTGACTACATAGCATGAAGGCTTTTTAAAGAATATAGTGGAATCAGGTTTTGATGGAGAGATAAATAAATTTCATTTTGTACATATTGAAACTCAGGTGCTATAGGGTTATTCAGTTTTAAGTACCTAGCAAGCAAAACGAGCCCTGGTGGTGCAATGGTTAAGCAGTTGACTACTAACTGAAAGGTTGGTGGTTGGCACTCACCAGTGGTTCTGTGGAAGAAAAGACCTGGCAATCTGGTTTTGTAAAAATGACAGCCTAGGAAACCCTATGGGGCAGCTCTACTCTGTCACCTAGGGGTCACTGAGTTGGAATTGGCTTGATGGCAAACCACAACAAGATGTACTGACTTGGTGATAATCTGCAGAATGGTGTTAGCTAAAGTGTGAAAAGTAGATGTTATTTGCTTGGGCAAAGTGAGACCAAAAGAGGGCAAGTCACAGAAGTTTGGGGGACATATATTTAGAGGAGCACAGGTGAATGAAGAGCTAGTGAAAAAGACAGATCAGAGGCTTTCCTAAATATGTAGAGGGAAGAAGGAGAATCAGTGCCATGTAACTCAAGAGATGAAAGAGTTTCAAGATGAGATAATGTGTCAGCATTGTTGACTATCGTAACTAGAGCGTCAGATACTGTTGCTAGATATCAGAAAAGTCAAGGATGGAGAAACTCCATTTTATAGGAGGTCAGTGTTGAAATGTAAGGAAACAGTTTCAGCTAATTTGTGAAGACAAAATCTTAACATTAGTAGCTGGCAAAATGTATAGTCATAAAATGGTGAAAGTTTGGACAGGAGAGAGATTGGATGATAATTTGAGGGATTGGAGGTAAACACGAAGTTCGTTTTTATATGGAGGTCAATGTATATCTGTAAGGAGAAAGCAAATGACTGATCATACAAGATGGTAGAAAGCATTACAAAAGGAATCAGTAGCGGAGGACAATCTTGGAGAGATTCGGGTAGTATGGAATCAGTGCGGGTGTACGGGATTAGAGAGGTCAAGGAGCACCTCCTCTCATGATCTATAAGAGAAAAAGAAAACAGACGGAAATACAGAATCGTTTGGGGGTAGAAAAGGTAATAGTTAAGGGAATTAATTCAGAGTTAAAACTTTTCAGTAAATTACGGCATCAGCTGAAGGTGGGTAATGTTAAGTATAGAATTGGGTGGGGTTTGAGGTGACTAAGCAAGCTTGGAGCTATTATAGAGTCAACAATTTGGTAATAGCGATAAGTGACTTGTGGGGCAGTGATGGGGGCCCAGCTGATACAGCATGACTTTGTGAGCAGAAGCAGAGAGTACAGCCAGTAGCTTCGACCTGAGGGAGTAGATTGGTTAATGAGAACGCTAAAATTTAAGGACATAAGGAATTCAGAGACTTCATAAATGTTGACACTGAATCAAGAGACCATTTAGACTATGATGGGCAAAACAACAGAGAGTACCTGTACTGAGAAATATGGTGTAAGATCAAAGATCACAATAGGAATAAAAACAAGTTTAGTAGCTATGAGTCAAAACATAGAATATCACACAATTCTACTGGTGAAAGGAGAGTCTCTTTGTTATCTGATGGATATTTTTCCAAGTATTCGCTCCTCTAGTGGCCAGTTGGAAACCCTGGTGGCATAGTGGTTAAGTGCTACGGCTGTTAACCAAAAGGTTGGCAGTTTGAATCTACCAGATGCTCCCTGGAAACTCTATGGGGCAGTTCTACTCTGTCCTATAGGGTTGCAATGAATCAGAATTGACTCGATGGCAACGGGTTTTTAGTGGCCCGTATAAAAGTCTTATCATCAGATTCTCTATGATTCTCAGACTATTAGGCCAGTAAAATTTGAAATTTTCTTGATCTACAGTCCCAGCTTTTACATTTTTAATTTATTTCTGATAATTAAAGGCAATAAAAAAGAACTGCTATTTGTTATCACTGTAATTCCTAAACATAAAATACGTTTTAATATAAAGAATCAGAAAGAGAAAATTCTCCAGGCAGAAACAAAAACACATTTTGCACTTATATTAATGTCTGACTTCAAATTCATATACATCTTACAGTTAGGAGTTACAACAGATGGTAAAACAGCAAGAAAGCACATTTTATAATTATACTAATTTCTGAGTAACAATATATACATGTGTATGCACATATATGTTTATTGCTGTATCATTGTCGCCTTTTTTTTTTTTTCCTTATTTTGTCATACAGGCCTTGCCATGGACTGGTGTAAGACTGATGACTGGCATTTGGATGCTGAGGAAGTGATATTTCATCTGAATTCTGAAGGATGAATAGGGATAATTTAGGGGCACGTTACACAGAAGAAGGCTGTTACAGAGAAGAGCATTTCAGGTAGAAGAAACAGCAAATGTAAAAGCCCTATAGCAACAGGGAATGTGGCAAGCTTAAGGAACTTAAAGAATGTAGAGGTGACTGGAAAGCAGAAAGCAAGGCAGAGGAGGCTGGCAAAAGATGAAGATGTATAATCAAGCTAGAATTTGTGGGGGCTGGGAGGCATTGGTACTGAAGATGGAATGGAGGGTTTTTTTCTTTCAATGACTGCTCACCTCCTCCACCACTTGCTAGCTACCCTTTCTGACCCGTCTTGGAATTCGAATGGTGGGGATGAAGGAGAGGTAAGAGGAATGGATTATTTATTTGCATCTTGTCACGTGCTTGCTTCATATCTCCTGGGCCTGCCTATGTTCAATATTGACCCCTTTCTTTTGTAAAGTACCTGAGTGGATTCTTCAGACTGCTGCTCTTCATCACTAGGGACCTCTCACCCACTATTCCTTGATGTGGGTTTTGCTGTCACCGTGGTTTATTTCTTCTATAGCTCTAGGAATCCAGGGATAGCTTTCAACTTCTCTCTGCTGTAATCACTTCACTCTTTAGGTAGCTTTAGTGGGCTATGCCCTAACATGACTCAATACATTGACAGTCCCCCACTGTAGCCCATATCTGGTCTATGGAAACCTCCCATGTATCTTCTTTATTGGACATTGGAAATACAGGCTCATCCCAACAGAGTCACTTCCCTTTGCACATCGCTGGAACCATTAGCCAGTTGTTTCTTTAACATTTTCTAGATGACAGCAACACACCAGCTTTTGTAGCTCCTGACTCTGAGATGCATATATCAAGTTCTTTGAGGGAATTCGCTGAAGCCCTTTTAATTCAGTTTGATGTTAGAGGCAGACACACTATAATTCTTTCTCCTGAAAAAGGACTCACAACACCCCAGCACTTTTCTCCGTTTTTGACTTCCTTTTAATCTTGAGGTGAGGGGCTTGGTTTTTGTAAACCTCCTTTGAAAATTCTTATGTTTATCTAGCACCTCTCTTTTATGTCTGGATAACTGCCATTTTAAGATGTTGGTCAAATCTTCCACTTTATCATCTTTTACATGTGATAAGTTGTTTAATGTTTTCTTCTTCTTTAGACTGTTACTTCCCGTGACAGTAGGGATACTTTTTTCTAACAGCTGTATTCCCGGTAGCAACTTAAATGTCTAACTTACGATAAGGCAATAAAGTCTTTATTGAATGGTTGAATTAATAAATTAATGAACTGACAGAAGAAACATGCTTCCCTGGTACTAAACTTTAAAAGAAAAAAATCATGGGAGGGTTTAATAGAGGTGTATTTATAGATGGACTGGTATGCCTGATCCTCAGATCAAGATAATTCAAAGAGTGCATGGATAGCATGCCCATTAGATTATCTTTTCTAAATAGTATATTTCATAGCCATGCATTATTTTTTTAATTGGCAAACAGTTTTTGATATTTATGTTCTTCAACGAGTATGAAAAATGTTGATACCTGCATTGCTAATTGATGGCAGATCAATATTCTTTAGAAACTAGACTATCAGCGTTTCAGATGCTACCCGGAATTATGAATGCTGAGATACTGAATCAAAGGACGTCTTTCACATGTAAAGAAAATATCTTTGCTGCATAACAAATTACTCCCAAATTTATCAGCTTGAAACAAACATTTATTATTCTCTGTGTTGGTATTCCGGCTTTAGCCAGTAGATGCCTCTTTCTCAAGGTCTCTCATTAAGATTGTAATTAAGCTAGAGGTTATGGCTGCTGTACCATGTGACGGTTTGTTGGGAGCAGATGAGGGGAGGGATTCACTTCTTAGCTCACTCATCTGGCTGTTGGCAGGCCTTAGAAGATCTGCTTCCAAGTTTACTCATGTAGTTGCTGAGAGGACTCAGTTCCCCATCACACGAGCCTCTCCATAGGCTGTCTGAATGTCCTCACAACCATAGAGAAAACTAGAGAGTAAGAGAGAGAGCACCAAAGATGGCAGCTACAGTCTTTCTATAACCTAACATCAGAAATGATATCCCATTTCCTCTGCCGTATTCTATTCATTAGAACTGAGCCAATAAGTCCAGCCCACAATCAAGGGGAAGTGATTACACAAGGGCATGATATCAGGAGGTCATTTTAAAAGCTGCCTGTCATACTCATGAATACCTAAAGCCAAAGCTAGAATTTTCTTGAAGATTTTAAATTTATGCACTGTAAGATGTGAAAATTCTTAACTTTGAGTATTTTGAAGCCCTTACTCTTTGGCTACCATATGAGTCTTTCAAGCAATGTTTGAGAGCATAATAGTGGTACTAGAGTATTTGTTCTTAAAATCTGTTTATAAATATTGTTGTTAGGTGCCTTCCAGCTGGTTCCAACACATACCAACCCTATGTATAACAGAAAGAAACACTGCCGGGTCCTGCACCATTCTCATGATCATCGTTACACCGGAACCCATTATTGCAGTCACTGTGTCAGTTCATCTCATTGAGGGACTTCTCTTTTTTGCTGACCCTCTACTTTACCAAGCATGAAGTCCTTCTCCAGGGACTGATCCCTCCTGATAACATGTTCAAATTATGTAAGAGTTTTGCCATCCTTCCCTCTAAGTAACATTCTGGCTGTACTTCTTCCAAGACAGACGTGTGGGTTCTTTTACCAGTCCATGCTGTATATTCACTATTCTTCGCCAACACCATAATCCAAAGGCGTCACTTCTTCTTTGGTCTTCCTTATTCATTGTCCAGTTTTCACATGCATATGAGGCAATTGAAAACACCATGGCTTGGGTCAGGCACACTTTAGTCCTTAAAGTGACATCTTTGCTTTCTAACACTTTAAAGAGGTTTTATGCAACAGATTTGCCCAATGCAATGTGTCATTTGTTTTCTTGACTGCTACTTCTATGGGCGTTGATTGTGGATCCAAGTAAATTGAAATCCTTGACAATATTTTCTCCCTTTATCATGATGTTGCTTATTGGTCCAGTTGAAAGGATTTTTGTTTTCTTTATGTTGAGGTGTAATCCATACTGAAGGCTGTGGTCTTTGGTCTTCATCAGTATGTGCTTCAAGTCTTCTTCACTTTCACCAAGCAAGGTTGTGTCATCTGCATAATGCAGGTTATTAATGAGTCTTCCTCCAGTTCTGATGCCCCATTCTTTTTGTATACTCCAACTTCTCGTATTATTTGCTAAGCAAACAGACTGAATAAGTACAGTGAAAGGATACAACCCTGACACACACCTTTCCTGATTTTACACTATGCAGTATCCCCTTGTTTAGTTTGAACTATGTCTTCTTGGTCTATGTACAGATCCCACAATTAAGTGTTCTGGAATTCTCATTCTTTGAAATATTACCCATAATTTGTTATGATCCACCCAGTCAAATGCCTTTGCATAGTCAATAAAACATAGGTAAACAACTTTCTGGTATTCTCTACTTTCAGTCAAGATCTTTCTGACATCAGCAATGATAACCCTCATTCCACATCCTCCTCTGAATCCAGCTTGAATTTCTAGCAATTCCCTGTTGATATACTACTGCAACCATTTTTTAATTATCTTCAGCAAAATTTTACTTGTGTGTGATATTAATGATATTGTTCAATAATTTCTGTATTCTGTAAGATCACCTTTCTTTGGAATGGGCACAAATACGGATTTCTTTCAGTTGGTTGGCCAGGTAGCTATTTTCCAATTTTCTTGGCATAGTCAAACAAGCACTTCCAGTGTCATAGCCATTTGTTGAAACATCTCAGTTCATAGTCTGTCAATTTCTGGAGCCTTGTTTTTTGCCAGTGCCTTTAGTGCAGCTTGGACTTCTTCCTTCAATACCATTGATTGTTGATCACATGCTGCCTCCTGAAATGGTTAAATATTGACTAATTTGTTCTGTTACAGTGACTCTGTGTATTCTTTCCATCTGCTTTTGATGCTTCATGTGGTATTTAATATTTTGGCCATAGAATCCTTCAGTATTGCAATTCGAGGCTTGAATTATTTCTTCAGCTCTTTCAGCTTGACAAATGCCTAGAAGGTTGTTCCATTTTGGTTGTCCAACTCCGGGTCTTTACACATTTCATTATAATATTTTGTATTTTCAAGTTGCCTTCTAAAATTATCTGTTCAGCTCTTTTACTTCATCATTTCTTCCATTTGCTTTAGCTACTTGACATTCAAGAGCAAGTTTCAGAGTCTCTTCTGACATCCATTTTGGTCTTTTCTTTCTTTCCTATCTTTTTAATGACCTCCTACTTTTTTCATGCATGATGTCCTTCATGTCATTCCACAACTCATCTGGTCTTTGGTCATCAGTATTCAGTGTGTCAAATCTACTCTTGAGATGACCTCTGAATTCAAGTGAGATATACTCGAGGTCATACTTTGGTTCCTGTGGACTTGTTCTAATTTTTTCAGCTTCACCTTGAACTTGCATATGAGCAATGGGTGGTCTGTTCTACAGCCGGCCCCTAGCCTTGTTCTGACTGACAATATTGAGCTTTTCCATCGTCTCTTTCCACAGATATAGTTGACTTGATTCCTGTGTATTCCATATGGCGAGGTCCACATGTACAGTCACCATTTATGTTGTTGAAAGAAAAAGTATTTGCCATGAGTAAGTCATTGGTCTCACAAAGTTTCTCATGCAATCTCCAGCATTGTTTCTATCACCAAGGCCATATTTTCTAACTATCGATACTTCTCCTTGTTTCCAGCTTTCACATTCCAATCACCAGTAATTATCAATGCATCCTAATTGCATATTTGATTAATTTCAGAATGCAGAAATTGGTTAAAAAAAAAAAAAACTTCAATTTCTTCATCTTTGGCCTTAGTCATTGGTGCGTAAATTTGAATAATAGTCGTATTAACTGGTCTTCTTTGTAGGCATATGGATATTGTCCTGACAACATTGTATTTCAGGATAGGTCTTGAAATTCTTTTTGAAGATGAATGCAGCACCATTCCTCTTCAAGCTGTCATTCTCGACATAGTAGATCATGTGATTGTCTGATTCAGAATGGCCAATACCAGCCCATTTCAGCTCACTAATGCTTTTAGGATGTCGATGTTTATGTGTTCCATTTCATTTTCGATGATTTCCAGTTTTCCTAGATTCATACTTTGCACATTTCATGTTCTGATTATTAATGGAAGATTGCAGCTGTTTCTTCTCATTTTGAGTTATGCCATAGCAATAAATCAAGGTCCCAAAAGTTTGACTCCATCTACATCATCATGATCAACTTTCCTTTGAGGAGGCAGCTTTTCCCCATTTGTATTTTGAGTGCCTTCCAACTTGAGGGGCTCATTTTCAGGCACTATATCAATCAGATAATGTTCCATTGCTATTCATAAGGTTTTCACTGGTTAATTCTTTTCAGAAGTAGACCACCTAGCCTGACTTTGGAAGCTCAGCTGTCCACCTCGAGTGACTGTGATGGCTGAGACTGTGTGTCAACTTGGTTGGGCCATGATTCTCAATGTTTATATGTGGCCACTGCCATGATGGTGATGGGATCTGCTATGAGTAGCCAATCTGTTGAAAGGGATTTTCTTTGGGCGTGTGGCCTGTATCTGAATATAAGTGGATGTTCTGGCTTTTGCCCTCCCTGGATCCTTCAGTTGCCTTCTGTTTATCTGAGCTCCAGTTCTTGGAACTTGAGCTAGCAGCTTATCTGCTTATTCTGGGATTTGTTGATCTTCACAACCTTTGAACAAAAGCTCTGCTCTCTGACTTGCCGGTTTTGGGTTCACCAGCCCA
This sequence comes from Elephas maximus indicus, assembly GCF_024166365.1. Taxonomy (NCBI): domain Eukaryota; kingdom Metazoa; phylum Chordata; class Mammalia; order Proboscidea; family Elephantidae; genus Elephas; species Elephas maximus. The sequence goes on along the minus strand of NC_064819.1, from coordinate 121,581,530 downwards.
TGAGGCTATGTGAATCAGGAGAAGCCTCTATCTTGATCCAAGGGCTTGGGACATTCTAGCCTCTACAGTCATTTGAGCCATTTCCTTGGTATAACTCTCTCTCTTTGTATATTTATATGCTTTACTTTGTATATTTATACATTTTGCTTCTCTGGAGAACTCAGCCTAAGACAAGTGACCCTGCTAGCATTGGAATACCGGTGGCATAGCTTCCAGCATCACAGCAACATGCAAGCCCCCACAGTTAGACAAACTGACAGATGCATGGGGATTATAAATATTACTTTAAGGCAAAGATCCTAAGTTTGTTAAAGAGAAACTTGGCTTAATTTTTTGAAGAAATACCCAATAATTTCTTTTTTACATTGCATTTTCTTCATCTTTTTGTAGTACATATGGGTAATTTTTCCAGATCTATCTTCCTATTTATTACTTTTCCCTTTAGCTGTATCTAATCTGTTTTTAATTAACCATTTATTGAAATTTTTATTTGGTGATCATATTTTTTAAATTTCTATTAGAGTTTTGTTCTTTTGTAAGTATTCTTGTTTTCTAATATCTTGCTTTTTAAAATTCTGTTTCTTCTATTGTCTCTTTAACAATTTTAATCATGATTTTGAAATAGTCTACTTCAGATGGTTTTCTTCACTCCAGTTTTTGATGGCTCTTTCTCATGGCATGTAGTTTGTAATTTTTTATTTCGAATTCCTGTTCAATATGATATTTTTGTTCCTTGTTGGAATACTGTTTGTGGGCCTCACGTTGTCAAAGGGATACTATGTACCCATGTTGTGTTTGTTCAACTGGTTTTGGCCTAGTTTTTAATTCTAGGCTTGGGTTTTCAACTACTATGCTGAAGACATCTTAGTTCCATACAGGCTTTATCTGAATTTTTAAAAGATACTTTTATTTTATTCCCTTAGATCCTCAGGCTGTAGCAAATATCCTTATTACTTCCTTGGTCCAGTAGGTGTAGTTAATTTATCCCTTGTTTATCATTAAATCATCTCTTTCTTATTCCTAACTTTCTATAGGGGTCTCAAGTCTAACATCTTAAATCACATACGTCCAAAGCCATGTTCATATCTTTGTATGGATACTTGACTTGCAGCCCCTAGAAATGAGGCTATACCTGAATCTATTACCCCTAAACAACTACAGAGTCATTTTATAAATTCTCTGGTTTACACACACACACACACACACACACACACATATAATGTCGTTAGGTGCCACTGAGTAAGTTCTGACTCGTAGTGACCCTATATACAACAGAACAAAAACAGAACAAAACACTGCCTGGTCCTGTGCCATCCTTACAATCATTGCTATGTTTGAGCCCATTGTTGCAGCCACTGTGTCAATTCATCCCTGACCCCCTACCATACTAAGCATGATGTCCTTCTCCAGGGAATGGTCCCCTTGATAACATGTCCAAAGTATGTGAGATGAACTCTCGCCATCCTCGCTTCCAAGGGATACTCTAGCTGTACTTTTTCCAGGACAGATTTGTTTGCTTTTCTGGAAGTCCGTGGTATATTCAACATTCTTCACCAACTCTATAATTGATATCATTGCTTTTCAAGACTTTAAAGAGGTCTTTTGCAGCAGATTTGCCCAGTACAACATTTGATTTCTTGACTGCTGTTCCCATGGATGTTGATTGTGGATCCCAGTAAAATGAAATCCTTGACAACTTCAATCTTTTCTCCAGTTATCATTATGTTGCTTATTGGTCTAGTAATAAGGGTTTTTGTGTTCTTTATGTTGAAGTGTAATCCATATTGAAGGCTGTAGTCTTTGATTTTTATCCGTAGGTGTTTCAAGTCCTCATTCCTTTCAGCAAGTACCCACCCACTGCTGAGGAATGTGTTATCTGCATAATTGCAGGTTGTTAATGAGTTTTCCTGCAATCCTAATTCGGCATGCTTCTTCCTATAGAACAGTTTCTCAGATTATTTGTTCAGCATACAGATTGAATAAGTATGGTGAAAGGATACAACCCTGATACACAGCTTTTCTGATTTTAAACCACAAAATATCTCCTTGTTCTGTCCAAACGATGCCTCTTCATCTATGTACAAGTTCCTCATGAGGACAATTAAGTGTTCTGGAATTAGCATTCTTTGTAATGTTGCCCAAGATTTCTTATGATCCACATATGTATGTGTGTGTGTATGTATGTATATATATATATACACACACGTATGTTATTTTATTGTTTTAATTATGTGTTATTTACTTCTTCTATACTTTTGTACAGGATCACTATGAGTCAGAATTGACTTGAGGCAACAGAATTTTTTCTCTCTCTCTCTTTATACTTTTGTAGCCAGAGGGACTCTTTGTTAACGCAGCCTTTCAGCTTGCAGGAACTGGTCTGAAAAAAAAAAAAAGTGTAATTTACTGTTCAACTAGTTCCTTTATTTATTTTATTCATTAATTCTTGTTTACTCTCCCATTCTTGCTTTTTCTTTTTTTTCCCCATGCTTAGACAACCTCCTAATTTCACACGCTGCGCTAAATGAAATCTGTGTATACTTAGAGGGCTTCCTGACTCTCACCCACCAATTAGTCCCTAGATATGTCAAGGCACCTACCGTATCATTTTGTTTCTATCCTATAGTTCAAAGCTGTATACGCTAAGCACTTATACAGTGAGAAGGCATAAATCCTTCTAGATGAAAGAAATGCAATTAGCGTTTTGTTGGATTTTAGTGTGCTGTTGTTAAATGCTGTTCTTTAAGGTAGTGGTGGTTTGGTATAAAGAGAATGTAATAGAAATGTTCACAGCAGAGCCCTAGGATATAAAAGTCCCTTTGTGTTTTTCATTACTAGGTCATTACTTGCCATTCTTTAGAAAATAAACAGCAAGAATTGTTTCCAGGTTCTAAGGTTCAAGAGTTTTCGGATAAATTTAGCAAAATGGAACTGAAATACTAAAAAATAAAGGACTATAACTGAGAAGCAAAATTTAAAGATGAATATTTTCATATCAAGAGAGACAGGATTACTATTTCTAAAAGCTGAATGTATTTCTTGGAGGTTTCACTGAAAAAAGCTGCAGTAAACATCTATAACTTTAAAATTTATATAACCAAAAGGTGGCAGTGTTCCATTTGGTTTTCTTTGGACACCTATTTTATAGAGGTATAATTTTCAGATGCATTCTGCCTTTAATTTACCTTAAGACAAATATTTAGCAATATTACTCTTGTCACATGTACCAAAGAATAATTGTGACAGAGAAGAAAATTTGTTTTGAAAGTAGCAGCATTAAAGTGTTTATTGTATAGAATGCTTTGATAGGAGTAGACCAAAAAATGGGACACTTTCACATTTAAGATATTTTATTTCTTTTTGGATTATTTCTTTGGTATTCTACTCTGCCTTGAATATTGATTAAGTCATTTTATAACTCTGTGCTAGCAATGATTTATTTTCAAGTATAACTAGTTAATGAGGGAAACAATATAGTTTTTGTGTCCATAGTAGACATATATTTTCATCATTATGTTTAAACGTTTTCTTCAAGAAGTAAGTAATAAACATTTATGGCCACTGATGAGTAGACTGAATATATACTCAAGTATATTCTTGAGCTATTAGTATTACAGTGAAAGCAACTAAGGTAAATGATTTGAAAAGATTTCGATCCCAAATCCTAAATCTGTTCCAAAATCTTAAATGAAAGCTTTCTTGAGGAAACATTTTCTTTTACAAGTATATTCTGGCAAGAATTGACCTAACAGTCAATTATTATAAACAAAATCCAGGTTTCTTAATTAAAATACAAAATACTGGCTCTCCTTTTAGCCTGAAATAAGCTATGTCTTAAAAAAATAAGGAGACTGCAATTATGGTGGCGCCTTCTAATGCCACTGATGGTCAGAGCCTGTCAGTGTTTGTATAAAAACCCATTTTTTTAGAGCTTTGCAACAGTGCCGTGGATTGTTACTTCCTTAGGTAAAGCTTGGCATAGAAATCCTAAAACAGAAGTTTAGAGAATTTGTTTTGAGTTTGGTCTGAGCACTAAAAGACTTTCATTTTTAATCTCATAAATATGGGAAAAGGTAAACTCTCCTGTTTATTATGATTAAATTTTTGAACTTAAGAATTTCATCTCTGTCCACCCATTATACGTTAAAGGTATTAACTGACAGATTTGGCAGATAATGCTCAATATAAATCAGTGATCTATTTGTAGCAATTTTAATTTTTAAATAGTTTTTAAAGAAAGTCTGTTTCTATTTGAGTGAGAGTTACTTTTAGTTGGTGAACCAAAATAAATTTTCTATAACCCATTTTATCAAAATGAATAAAAATGTGTTTATTTTTTCAGTTATCTGTGTTAGTGGCAAAGCCTTTTTTAAATGACTTTACTCATTCCTTTAGAGCTCTTTTGCCACCTAACCTAAGAAAAATTTCCTAGGATAGAACAGGTTTGTCTAGTTTTAATTTCATCTTTCTCTATTCCCTCGCCTTCCAGTTGACAGACTACAAATGTAAAATTGCCTCCCTTTGGTCAGTGGAAAAAGAGAAAAAGTAAAGATGATGATTTCTATACTTCAGACTCATACCATATTGTTTACTTCCATGGAGTAAAGTATTTATATACTTCCATTTCAAAGTATTTATATAATTCGAAAAAGTGAAACTATCTTTTCAGTTGAAGAGAACTACTGTTAAAAGCACGTATTTCTAGAATCAGATTTGATATAGGTCTTCTGATCAGCTTGGCTAGTGGTGTTATGGACCATATTGGCCTAAGAAAATATCCTTTAGAAAGATAAACATTTTGACCTTTTGTATATTAAATTGCAGACTGTATTTTGTTGAACTATTATTTTATATGGACCAGTCACAATCATGACCTAAATTTCTTAGACTTTGATACTACATTAGTTAAGTAATAGCAAACGTAAATACTTACTGTTGTTGCCAGGTGCTGTCGAGTCAGTTCCAACTCATAGCGACCCTGTAGGACAGAGTAGAACTGCTCCATAGGGTTTCCAAGGTGTGGCTGGTGGATTTGAACTGCTGACCTTTTGGTTAGGAGCCAAGCTCTTAACCACTACACCACTAGGGCTCCAAATAATATATTAATGCTTGTTTAATAGATGCTGTGGTATAGGGGTAGTTTCTTCACACATTTCAGGTCTAACATATATAAAAAAAACATATATAGAATGTTCTTATTTCCCAAGTTTATGATGATGTGAAAAACCTTTCATTATATTCATGTGTAGAACTTCGATTGTTGAGGATTTCCCATTTATAAATTTAAAGTTTTCTACTCAGGACTGTAAAGCAACTTTTAGACTTTTTTTTTAAGACATAGAAATCTACTTGTGCAATGTTTTTGTACCTCGTGTTTTTGAAAGTATATGTACAGGTATAAATATGGTAATAGAAATAGATGTAGATATAGAAAAATATAGATATAGTGTATATAGCTCATGATCCAACTGAATTAAATTATACAAATTGTTTTAAAAACAAATAGGTACTATGTGCTGTTTTGTCCTAAGTTAGCTGAACTAGTCAGGAAAACTCTTACAGAAGAGGTAAGTCTTGACATAGTTCAAAAAAGAGAGGAGACAACTAGGGCTTAAAATAGTAGCAGAGCAATAGTATGTATATTGGTGTGGACAGAAAGCCACATTATATTAAATTAGAAGGCCCATCTTCTTCCCTAAACATCTTATACGATCATCTTGTCATTAACTGATTTATTTCTGTTTTGACAGCTTTATTGAAGTATAAGTTATATACCATAATCGTCATTCAAAACTAAATTTTTTTTTTTTTTTTGTAATTTTAAAGAGTTGTGTAACCTCACCACAATCTACTTTCAGGATATTTCCATTCTCCACTCAATTGATTATTTCTTAATTGAAGCTTTGCTAGGGCAGAAGTTTTTGTCTGACTTGTTCATCGATACATCTCTGGGGCCTAGGACAATGCCTGATACAGATAGGTGTTTACTAAATACTTTTGAAAATAAATGAAAGAACAATCATTCCGTTGGGCATCTATATGCTAAAAACTGTGCTCAGCAGGGGGATATAAAGATGTGAAAGTAGAATGCCTGTTTTTCCAAGAATTTATCACCAAGTCGTGACATTTAATAGTAATCAGCTGCCACCGAGTTGATTCTGATGTGTACTGAGTAGATCCCAAGTGTGCAGAGGAGAGCTGCTCTATAGGGTTTTCAAGGCTGTGACCTTTCAGAAGCAGATCGCCAGGCCAATCTTTGGAGATGCCTCTGGGTGGGTTTGAACTGCTAGCTTTTTGGTTAGAAGTCGAACTCTTAACCCTTTGTACCACCTAGGGACTCCAATCTCATGGTACCCCACATGTATTATTTATTATATGCCAGACCCTGTGTTAAGCATTTTCACATTTTATAACTCATTTAATCCTCTTAAAACTCTATGAGGTAAGAACTGTTAGTATCTCCATTTTACAGACCAGAAAACTAAGGCAGAGTGTGGTTACACAGTTGTTACATGTAGAGCCAGAATTCAAATTCAGAGCACTTGGTTCCTGAACACAGGCTTTTAAATCACTGTTCTGTCTTGCCTCTCTAATTTTATTATAATAAGGCTCAGAGTGAGTCCCAAAATGTGCCGGTTGAAGAGCCATTCTAGTATGTTTTGAAAAACTGTGATCAGTTCTTTAAATAAATGACTCTTGTAAAATTTGTTTGGAAAATGCTGTATACTATAATAACATCCCTTCACCACCACCACCATAAACAATTTTTATTTATTCTAAATGTGCACTAACATACTAAATGCTCTGGGGAGTCTCTCAGTAAACATATGAAACCTGTTCAGTACATCGCTCAAAAACTGTTCTGAATAATAAATATGGCAAATGTTGTCGTAGTGCTTGCTCTACATTTGTGAAAGGATAGTCACATACTGTGTAATCTCCTAAAATAAAATCTATTATTAATATACCATTTTTTTAAGCAGAAGAATCTTAAAGGTTTTAAGTAACCTTTCTCACAAGGAAGAAGCAGCGGAGCTAGTACTTGAATCAATTCTTCTAGTCTCAACCTCATTGCTCTGTATGCTTTGGACAAGTCTTCCCAGTACTCAGTTGTATGCTCCTGACAGTCATCTCAGCGGCAAAGGGCTTGGTTTTTGGTTGGTACTGTGTAAAACTGAGCAGGCTAACGCTTCCTCTCTTTTTGCTTACCATGTTCCTTTAGTATTAGTGGAAAACCTTAGAGTAGTTTTTTTTTTTTTTTTTTGCATTATTTTCCTTTTGCCATTGAGGAACGGTTAGTTAATCAAGCCTGGTTTGGGCATGGCACTGGGGGTACTATAGGAATACATTGAGAGGGACTGATAAGCAAGGAGGGTGGGGTATTACCACAGAGAGAAATGGCATATATTCTTCAAGATGTTAGGAAGTTGTACGTACAGATAACCGTTTAAAATCCTTGGCCTTGTCTAACTTTGTCCATCTGTAGACATAACAACTTTCTTTTGAAGAATGATCATTTCATAGTAATTTTGAAATCTTTCTCCCCATCAAGTGATTAACAGGAACACAAATACTGGGTCTGAGTTTGTCAGTGTGCATAAACCAATGAGAAAGTTTATGAGAATCTCAATTCTGCTGGGCCATTGCACATGAAATACTTGAAGTTACAAAATACTTAAGTTTTATGAAGCATTTTCATATACATTTTTCCATTTAATGGGTTCAACCACCTGGTGGTGAGGAATTGTTTTCTCTGCATTTCACAGAAGGGCAGCTTAGATTCAGAAAAGTGACTCCTTCCTTTGTTGCTCTCTAATTGTATGCCTTTAAAGTGACTTGTACAAGGTCATTCAGACAGTAATTGGCAAAATCAAGGTATAAATCCAGTTTTCTGGCTGTAAATTCCATGTATTTTTCTTAGCCAGCACCATGCTCCTCAAACACCTCTTGCATAACTCAGAAAAAAAAAAAACAAAACTATTGCCATTGAGTCAATTCCGACTCATAGTGACCCTACAGGACAGAATGAAACTGCCTGATAGGGTTTCCAAGGAGCAGTTGCTGGATTTGAACTGCTGATCTTTTGGTTAGCAGCTGAGCTCTTAACCACTGTAAAAAAAAAAAAAAGCAAAGAAAGATAAACTTCTGTGACATTCTCTGGGTACACTTTATGTGACAAGGAATGGTGACTACCTACTAAAAAGATTTAAGCATCAAGATGGCATATTTGCAATGAAAATAATAAGTAGTTTGCAGGACAATGAGTTTTAAGCTCATGCCTGTAGTTACTGGTTTTTATCCTTTTAAGTGATTATTAGCCAGTGTGTAAGGATGATTCACACCTGAGTTTGGTAGAGGATATTTTTCACACTAGGATAATTTTGGGCTTATAATTGTAGAAACATGCACCATTAAACTCTGCAGATTTAGAACTGAAAAAGCCCAGACAAGCAGAACTTCTGTAGAGTTCCATGGAAATAACTTTTGTCACCTAGAGAACTCCTGAAAGGCTTGACCAATTGTGAATGTTGACATTTATTCCACTCTCTTTAAGGGACATTATCAGGTTGATCTTTGTACACCAAGTCTTCCCACCGATTTAAGAAGCATGTTTGAAAATATATGTAAATGAGTATATCTACACATGTGGAATCCCTGGAATACATTAGAAATTTTATTTTGGCTTAACTTTATTTCCTTAAAAATGGTTGCAATATAGCACAAAATGGACAAACATAATATCTGAAGAATTTTTCCAGCAAGGAGAGTAAATTTCTTGAAAGACATTTTAGAGGACATAGTATTGAATGATACTGCACATTGGATTAGAGTCTTCTATTAAGATAAATGTGTCTCATGTTGGAACACACAAATATGAAGAGTAATGAAGTTAATGCTTTGGACTCAAAGGTAATTATCCATCATGCTAAGTGTGGACTGACATCAGCATGTACTTTCAGTAGCCACTTGGGTCATTTTCTTGTATTTTCACTATGATGCTTCATATCTCACTAAAATTAGTACTTATTATTACTACATTGTCCAGAAATACAAAAAAAAAAAAAAAATTGTGACTGTTTCAAAAGGATAGCCACATCTGAAAACATTCATCTTCTAGAACTGGTTCACAGGCTACTATTACATTTGCATCTCTTTTCACAGGAGTAGCTTAAAAGTAAAATGCATTTATCAGATGAGAAGAATATTATTATACTGCTGTTTGATGTCATCATCACCTTGCTAACGAACATGCAGTTATAGAAAATACAACTGTTCTAGATGGAGAAGAAAGAACTGGAGATTAGGATGGGGGATGGGAGGGTTAAATCCCTCTAGGAAGAGAGAGGTGGTGAAAGGTGAGAGATAAAGAAAGCAGAGTTACATACTTGAAAGAGAGTTCTAGATAAAAGAACTAGGAAAGAGAAGCCTTTTAAAAATGGAGACAGATAAAGAGTTTATTGTGAAAAGGAGGAAGAAAAGACACCAAGAGAATACAGGGTTTAGTTAAGAAGAGAAAATCAATAGCTTTAAATATAGAAAGTGTCTGTGAAATGTAGAGGGAAGGAAGATCCAGTGCAAGGGATACATGGCACCTCAGAAATACACATGCACATTTGAGGAAGACACACACAGACACGGGAAAGTGGGGAAATTTCAGACCTGAACATACCCGGTGTAGGCATGGAGGTACCTCTTACGTGAGTTTAGATGACTGCCTTTCTGAAAAATGGAATTTTTGTTGGAGGAGGCCTTATGCTTCACATCACATTATAATCCAAGAAACAACTGCAGATTAGAGCAAAGAGGACTGTGTAATAAGCAGATGCCATTTTGAGGAATATATTTTTACTCACTGTGTAATACAGTAATACTTTGTATATAAGAAATTTCTTAAGGTCAGCATTCAAATCCAAATTTCTAAGGAAATTGTTCAAGAAACAACTGCTGTCTAAGTTTGGGAAAACAGGGACTGTTTATTTTTATTTATTGCCATAGTAGGTGTTGAATAAGCAGGGATTTATTGTATAAATGGGAGCAAAGCATTGTATATTTATTTAAATAGCAGTTTATTACTCACCATGGAATCTTAGCAGCAATCAGTGAAAAATCATAGATCTTGTTCTAATTTGGAAACTATATAATGATACTGCAACATACTGTTATTATAGGTGTCATGGTTTACATGTTGCCAAGACTATTTGTTAGGGCTTCTCAACTTTTGCTACATATTAACCAGTATTAAAAAATGCTGATGCTTGGGTCCCTCTAATCTTTGGGTTAGAGGAATATTTTGTGCTTACAGCTTGAATATTAGTAATGGTTGTTCATCTTCCTCATTATTAGTTATATTTCCCCAATGTATTATGTCTCAGGAAACCAATAGAATTCAGCAGAATATTAATGACACCTTGGGCTATGTATACATAAGTTCTTTCTGTTGCCAATAGACAATATTTGTGATACATTTGGGGATAATTTGTTAGGTTCTAAATTTGTCCTAAAGCTTTTGATGAGAATTTTATGAAGCAATGGAGGGAAAAAGTGCTATGGAAAAGTAGGGCCATTTAATTAAAGTATTACAGATAATAACAAGTATGCCATCAAGACAATTTTGTACTAGGTAATTTTTAACTTTCCTTTCAATTGTCTCATTTTGAATATATCATGAGTAATGACATTGATAGCCCTCATTTTCCACTGAGGATTAACATTTTATTAATGGAAATTACTGGGGTAACTTGGGAGTTGTGCCTTTCACTGAATTGTTACAGCTCTACGGAATTTGAACTGGTCATTCTCTTGGTAAGATACTTTTAGAATCATCCATCTCAAAAATATAAAGTATGGAAAAGCGTGGGGTTAAAAATATTTACGTTGGTACTCTCCAATATGCCTCATTAAGTACTCTTTTCCATGCTACAGGTATTTGCAGGCTCCATCTCATCGCAGTGACTACTCTGTGTCTCATTTCTGTATATATGGTATACATCTGTTGCGATTTAGCAGGTATGGTCTTAGTCGTTAATGTTTGTTAAACAAAGAGTGGCCTCTCTCAGGGTTTCTTGCATCATAATATCTGGTCAGAAAAACAGCAACAGCATAACGAATAAAATAGTCTTTACAACTCAGAAGAAAGAGTATTAACTGGCAGGAGCAGAATTTGCTCATTTGAGTCAGGGGCCACTATAAGGTAATAGGCATTCAACTAATCAGCTTTCCCTGTAATGATAGTCCAAGATACTTTGCTAATGCTATTCTACTACTAACCGAAAGGTTGGCTATTCAAACCCACCCAAAGGCACTTTTAAGAAAGTCCTGGCTATTTGCGCCTTGAAAACTCTATATAACACAGTTCTATTCTGAACACATGGGGTTGCTATGAGTTGGGATAGACTGGACGGCAACTCGGTTGGTTTTTTGAAATGTGGTTCACTGTATGGTACTTCTGAGCTGTTAACATATGTCTAGTATTGACAGGAGTTTGTACTTATACCTGTAACTGTAGAATGAGACATATAATAAGTTTCTTTATAAAAAAAATCCTTTAGTAAGTTAGGGAAGCTGATCTACTAAGGAATACAGTAATTTGTCAATTAATGTGCCTAATGAATCCTTAGAGCTATGCTTCCAGAGAGCACCGCCCTTAAAAGTCCTCAGAATATTGTTTATCTTGGTTAAAAAATCAGTTGGCCAGCAAATATTAGTTGAGCCACTAAAATGTACTGTTTTGACACTGGCAATTCAGGGCTGAACAAAATAGACTTGGTCCCTAACTTCATGCAGCTTGCATTCTAGCTAATATCTCAAGCAGGCAAGTAGGACTCTCCCTTGATTAATAACCACATTTAAACAATTTTATGCTCCTAAATCAAAGGAAATGATAGTACCACATGACTGTAAACCTCATGAGGAAAAGGCCTTGTTTGATTTTTTGTTTTCATTGTATCTAAAGCTTTTAGCACGTAGTAGTCATATAGTAGGAGCCCTGGTGGTCCAGTGGTTAAGAGCTCAGCTGCTAACCAAAAGGTCACAGTTCAAATCCACGGCGGCTCCTTGGAAACTCTATGGGACAGTTCTACTCTGTCCTATACGGTCTCTATGAGTCAGAATAGGCTCAGTGGCAATGGGTACAGGTACAGTCACATAGCACAGTGGCTACAACAATGGGCTGAAGCATAACAACGATTGTGAGGATGGCACAGGACCGGGCAGTGCTTCCTTCTATTGTACATAGGGTCACTATGAGTCGGAACCAACTTGATGGCACCTAACAACAACAGTCACATAGTAGGCATTCAATAACTATTTTTTTGAGTGAATAAATAATTCCAAAGTCTGGGTTGCTGAAAGTTTTTAAAATTATAAAAGTGCTCTACAACTGAAGGTTTTTTCTTTTTTTTTTTTTTTTTGGTAAACTAGATAACTGTTTAGTGGTCATTCTACCTGATTATTTAAAACCTTCTCTCAATTTGGATGATGGATAAAATACATGGCCTAATAGTTCAATGGAAACCCTGGTAGTGTAGTGGTTAAGAGCCACGTCTGCTAACTAAATGGTCAGCAGTTCAAATCCACCAGGTGCTCCTTGGAAACTCTGTGGGGCAGTTCTACTCTGCCCTATAGGGTTCAATAGACTAAGCATTCTGGGGCCAGTTAACTGGAGTCTGTTTCATATGTATAATCCTTAGAATGGTATTTCATTAACAGCATTTTATTTTTAATGATTAAATATTGGTTTATTCTTCCTAGATGTGACTATTAGGATATCCACCGTGATGATATAATAGAAAACAGTCTCATAACCATATAATAATATAAAGCACATTGAGAAATCCTCTGTTCACTTACAGTTAAATAATGTCACTATCCATTAAAAATAATACCAAACATTTTGAAAGTGTTTGGTGACTGCGTTTTATTATTTATTTCCAGGGCCTCCTTAAGAACTCCTAATCAGATAGACAAAGAGTGTAATGCTGCCCACTATTACAATTGCTTTCAGGTTACTGCAAGCAAATCTAAGTCAGATGGTGGTGTTGTAGCACTACTCTGTCTTCCTTTGGACTGCTACTGTACATACCATATTCTCTGTTTCTATGTATGCTATTTTTTGGCTCAAAAAGAGAGCAAACTGAATGCAGTTTAAGATTGCAGATGCTGCTATGTTCTGCACTTGTGTATATATTCCGTGGAAAGATACCAGAAGCGGCTGTCTTCCTGAATTCTCCCACTGCTGCCAGCCTCTTCAGCCTTTAAGTGCTCTTATCCACACCCTTTGCCCTTACTCCTCCAACACAATCTAAGGTATCTTCTGGTTAAGAATTTTATGATCATATTCAAATGAATTTAGAAATGTAGGTTCCATTTTTATTGGGTAGCTCATTATTTTGTTGCAGTCATAGCTTTCAATTAGCAGTTTTTGTTTCAAGGAGAAAATCCAATAAAACAACAAAAAGAAACACAAGTGAAATGGAAAGACCCTTCTAGAACAAAACAGACTTGCTAAATGCTTCAAATTTCTTTTCTTCCCTGAAAGGCTGGAACAGGAAAATGGAAGCTGTTCATTGGGCGTGGTCTGTATACATCCATGAACTAAACTTGTTTTAAATTTTGGTTAGGGCAATTTTATTGAGTAAAAGGAACAGAAAGAATGACAGTGGAGAAATTCTTTCATTGATTCAGTCATCCCAGTTTCTCACCAGAAGGTCACTTACATTAGTATATGCCCAAGGAAAATAGTATATTGTGAAAGACGAGTTTTTACGAACACTCCTTTTCTTGAAATGTACTTATCTTCAGAAACAATTGTGAAGCCCTGGATTTTTCCCCTGTCCCCTGCACCTATTCTTTCCTAGCATATGCTTATTCAGCATGTTCAATGCCTTACACAACTTTTAAATACATGCTCTGAAATTTGGAATGTACTTACCTGGCAGATGCAAAATACTCTGTCTCCTACATTGCTCTCCCATAACATACAATTCTATCTAGGAATCTAAAATAATGTGGTACTTTTAACTGAAAACAACTTTGACTTTACATTTGGTAGTTAGGATTTCCCCTTTATTTCTGGCAGGTTTTTTCTTCTTTAAATTTCTGTCTTTCATTGCACACGTTGATCTTTTTGAAAAATGAATGTCTGAGTTAGAAGGGAAGATGGGGGGGAAGGTAAGGTAGATACTAAAAATTGTGACCAAGCAAACTAGCAACTGATTCCCAATATATAGAGGTAGGCTATATGCCTGGCTAAGCAATTAAATTACAGTTACACTGATAGATATTATAAAGCATCCTTTGGGAAAATGAGGTTTTGAGACTCAAGGCACCTAGATTCATTTTATTTTTCACATGTACTTTAGGGAAAAAAAATCAGCACACAAGGAAGATAGCAAGAGCTGTTTCTTCCTCTAGTATGGCCAATTTTTACTTTGTAACTCTATGCGGTGCTCTAGAGACAGGAAGCAAATTCATAAACTGATTAATTTATTTTAAAATACAGGGGGAAACTGTAGTCTGCTTTATCTGGTATGTGTTTTATAAATTCAAAGAAGAAGCTTTTTGCCTCAAAGTAATTGATTTAAACTGCACCCGTGTCCAAAAATTCTTCATTTGGTTTAGATACTCAATCAACAATTTCAAGAACTTTAGTAGTTTAAACCATTTCTTATTGAAACACCTTTCCTTCACTTGCATCCAACCTGCACCCCTAACGTTCATGTGACGCCTGTTTTATAGAGGTGTTACATGTAAGTCAGCATTTGGGTCTGATCCTGTGGCATCCTACATGGCTATTTATAAGGAATTTTTAGTAGGGCAAATATTAAACATCATCACCAAGTAATAATAGTGGAGAAGTTTGTACAAGAAAAATGTGCATACAATATGATTCTGCAAGCCACTCTCTTGCCTTCATCAATAAACTGAAGCAGTGTGAGAAATATGACTTTCCTTTAGAACATTCAGGAAATATTTAAAAAGAAATTAAATAAGAAACCAGGCACCTTTAGGCAGAGTAAATGAAAAACATTAAAATTTCATAATAGTTCTGGAATTTGCTCGATAAATCTACACTGGTATCAGAATCCTATTCCAGACAATGAAAGTACTGTGAGCCCTAAGGTTAAGTCAGAGCTTGTAAGGAAAATTATAGCTGCACAAAAACATTGTAGATACCCAGATTTTAAAGGCATTAAACATTAAGGATAGACACGTACTTTGCTTATTTCCTTGGATTAAGTATGGTATTTTAGAAAGGTGTGCACGTTCCCGATTATACCTATCAAATTTTAAAAACTCAAATTTTAATCTGCACATAATCATGAAGACTATTTGACTTGGGTTTATTTGCATGGGTTCAAACAAATCAGAGGGCTGAGTACAACTTATGGGGAATATCTAATTTGTAAAACTGTTTACATTTCAACTGAAATGACTTAAAAGTTAAGAATCATCACGCTACATCTTAGGTATTTGTATTTCAAATGTACTGATTTAATAAGAGAAATATGGATATACTTCTCTGCTTATAATTTCAACATTCCAAGACCCTTAAAGCTGGGTTATCTAATTATTTTTATCAAATTATTATAACTGTTGCTTTGGGGGCTAGGATATATTTAGTATTGATTAATTCTCTACTGTCTTTTATTCTAAAAAGATCTGGCTGTTGTTAAGAAACAACAAACTTAACCTCAATTTACAACCCCTCCTTTTATTTTTTAAGAAGTAAACTTTAATGACTTGTAAAAGCTGGAAATAGTCTCAAATATAGAACTGAGGCGTATCATGTTAATTTAGTCGCAACCTGAGACCTAATATAGAAATGTGTTAAATGTGTGCCATTTAGAAAAAAAAAAAAATCTAAAAGAGTGCTATATAAAATGGGTGGCAAATTTTCAATTGGTTGTTTGAAAACTGGTTCCCCCTCCTCCCAGAACTTACATGCCCCATGCATCAGTGTGCTACGTTAGACGCGTGGCTGTGAAATTGTAAAAATGGAGGCTTTTCTGGTAGCAAAAGGGTTAAGTTCTTTTTGCTTTACCAGTTTCAAATTACAATGAGAAGCCTCTTCTTTCCCAGCAGGGTTGTGCTTACATTACTCTTTAGATCTCTCTTGAAGAGGGCTGGTATATTTGTGCCTGCTGGAGGTGGAATTAACAGTAAGAACGAGAAAGGGACTGAATGGATTTACAGGAAGGTTTTCAAGTAAATTCAGGCAAACACATTTACTTGAATAGTAGAACCTTGAGTCTTATTTTACACTAAGACGACACAAAAGATGTTAAAGTTATCACCAAGCTGCCGGACAAATATATATTCCATCACCAAGGTGCAGATCAGCCTAGATCTGTGATTCAGAAATCAGGATTTGTCTTGGAAAGAGCTCAAGGGTTGAGAAGAACTCAAGAGCAAGTGAAGATAACTTTGGGAACGACAGTTTATCAGAAGATCAACTTTCATTAATTCAAAAACCAAAGGCCTGAATTACCATAAATTCATATAGGAATGCATAGGTCATCTCCTCAGATCGTATTAGCTGTCTTCTGCTACACCCATGCAGCAAAAACTCTTAACAACTGTGGATAATTGGAAATCCAAGTTTCAGCTTTCTTAGAAATAACTACTCTTGACACATTCCACAATATTTAAAATAAGACAGGAAAATCAGTGAGGATGTTGTGTTCAGAAATGTCAGTGTCATGAAAAATAGGTAAATTTGTTTTGGTTTTTTTTTTCCAGCTACTGGGAAAGTTTATCTCTTAGGAACTTAGGTTTTTTTTTTTTTTTTTTTTTTTTTAAGAGGACAAGAAGGACTAAAAATATCAACTTTTCCTTTTTGGACAAAAATGCATCTGACTGTATTTTTACTTAGGGGTATTGTGGGTTTCCTCTGGAGCTGCTGGGTTCTAGTGGGTTATGCAAAAGGAGGTTTGGGAGACAATCATGTTCACTCCAGTTTTATTTATAGAAGACTGCGGAACCATGAAAGACGGGAAATACAGAGGGAAATTCTCTCTATTTTGGGTTTGCCTCACAGACCCAGACCATTTTCACCTGGAAAACAAGCGTCATCTGCGCCTCTCTTTATGCTGGACCTATACAATGCCATGGCCAATGAAGAAAATCCCGAAGAGCCGGAGTATTCCGCAAGGGCATCCTTGGCAGGAGACACCAGAGGGGCAAGAAAAGGATATCCAGCCTCTCCCAATGGGTATCCTCGTCGCATACAGTTATCGCGAACGACTCCCCTGACCACCCAGAGTCCTCCTCTAGCCAGCCTACATGATACCAACTTTCTGAATGATGCTGACATGGTCATGAGCTTTGTCAACTTGGGTATGTTTTCATTTATTTGTTAATCTATGTTACTACAAAGGGGAAGTTTTCCTAATGGTAAAGTAGCTGCCTGGTAGGTGGTCATGTTTATATAAAGTCATTTTCTATAGCTCTTCTCTCCAGCTTCTGTTTCCTTTCTTTCATTGATGTAAGCCTTAGGTGACAAAATCACTCCTCCCCATATATATTTTAATATGAAAAGCTAAAATTAAACACTGTGGTTTGAGTAGATTTGAGTCTTTTTAGATCTTGTTAAACTTTCAACCTTGTTTAAATATAGAAGTAAATAGGCAATAATCTGAAAAAGGGAAATTCATGAGAAGAGCTATGTTATGGGGAAAAATGACAAGAAAAAAACCAAGCATTTAGAGATGGAAAAGTAAAAGTGGTATTTTGAACCTTTTTATTATTACTATTGTTGTTGGTAAATTGAAGGACACGTAAGTGTGTATTTACCTGCCACTTTAGGGGACCATTTAAATATCTCATTCAGGGGAGGCAACCACTGCGAAAATATTGATGTGAAATTAACTAAGATCAAATAATACTGTAAACAATTACTATCAAAAAATTCAGGAAAGGATTCTGAAATTCTGTTAAAAAATATTTTAGAAATGAAGTTTCAACCTAACATTTCTTAATAATTAAAATCTGTCATACCTATTTGAATTTCTGACAGACAAGAGAAATATAAAACATGGTATGATAGTCTTTAGCTACACAACATTTACATTTTTTATTCTAAATAAAAAAAATTAATTGACCATTTCTGTAATTAGTAAGACTTTTAGAGAATAATTTTTAAAATCCTTTACTCAGTGCTATAATTTTCATGATACTTTTAAAATATTGACAATATCTGTGAATAAACTTGAAATGGTAAACCATATTTATAGAATATTAATGACCAATATTCTCTCTTGTAACAATATTAAAGAGCTTACCGATTTCAAATGATTTCATAAAGTCAGTAATTTTCTTCAAGTGTTTCAGTAGAAACTGAAGGTAAAAATTTACTACCTTCAGACATATTCAAAGAATAATATCAGGGAATATATTTTATTATTGAAGACTAAATATCTCATCAGTAAATTTAATTGACTGGGAAAAATTGAGAGCTTTTCAATGTAAGAACTTTTAAATCTTTGTTTTAAAAATTCAATCTGCCTTGACTTAAAATTGACATGTTTTATGATATCCTTAATTAAACACTTCCTCATGTAATATCTCTTAGGAAATATCTTTGAAAAGTCAGATAACAAATCCTAATAACATATGGATGTGTTTATAATACATGTAGCTAAATATGCTGTGCTCATTTGCTCTTAGCAATCCTAGTATGAAGGATAAGTTGCTTAATAAATCATGTTTCATGTTTCTAGAGACTAAGGTCTCGTTACTAAGTTTTAGTAAGTCACTATTGGTTGCACTCATCAGGTGTCCTCCAGGCCTTTTCTCCTACATATAATTAACAGGTTTCATTTGGAACTTTCAAATCATTAAAATATTAGCTTAACTCTCAATTAGTTTGAATGCTTTTTCCTAGTATAAGTGATATGCAAATGTGGCTTATGGTACAATTTACCTTGTAACATTTCCTAACTATTATTAGATAATTTAAATTAATTTCAATAATTTAATGGAAAAATTCTAGTATAATTTACACATTCATAAAATAAGCCACTGAAAAAATCAGTTCAGATCATCTAGAATCTGAACAAAGAAGAATGTGTTTTGTTTTATACTTAAAAAAAAATAGTTCAGGCATGAATTGGTCCTATTAATATATTTTATTATAATTGAATATTTTGATCATTCACAAAAAATATATATTTTTTCGAAAAGAATTAAGTATGATTTTGGATCTGTCATTATTTTTATAAATAAACACAAAATAAGACAATAAAAAATAATAAACAATTTTATTCAGTGATTTCTAGAACCCATTTTTCTCATAAAGGAATAGTTATAATATTTACATCAGTGAAATTTTGTTTATATTTGTTCACATTATATTAAAGCAGTTTATTAAGTATATTGTTGTGAACACATTTGTCCATTTTACTCCAGAGAAACATATTGAATAAAAGCTTCGGAAAACTTTATTTTTATCATGCTTGAACTGCTCAGTAGGGATTTATCTTCAATAACAAAACATCTTTTTTCTCCCTTATTTAATATTTACACAGTAAATGTCTCACATGATAATGACAAGTTGATTCTGATACTAGGTGAATTGCTCCTGGTAATCTCTGAGGAAAATTGAATCACACTTTTATATTCTTTGCCCATGCCTTCTAATATATCCAAATCTTGAAACTAATCACTACTTAGTAAATACTTCTTGTATTTCTTTCATAATAAAATAGGTCAAAGCATACTCAGAAAAAGTCCAAGGGTAATATCACTATTAACTGCCCTAAGAATTCCAATGCTTTTTAATGTAACATTCACTAGTAATTATTACCTGCAACCTGTTTCATGTTCTAATAAGACCCAAGAGGATTTTACCTTGTTTTTTTTAGTGACTTAAAGGATACATATACAATGGGGACTAAGGGCAAATGAGTTGAATTAGCAATTGACAAGAGATTTGTACTGAGGAAGTCACCTGGATATTTAAATATGTGAAAAGAATCCGTTGACATTTCCCATAATAAGAAAAATTATACAAAAAAATCTAATAACATCTTTCTGTTTAAGCACAGTGTTGTTGATGTTTTTAAGTCAAATAGTGGACTTTCTGCAATTATCTTGCCATTCAAAAAAAAATTTGTTTTTTTCCCTCATATAAGTGTTGCTGCTAATGAACAAGTAAACTTAGCTCAAGCTGTAGTGAATCGTATTTACCAAAATATCAGTTTTCTAAATTGTGTTTGTAAGTGAAAAACAGATGAAAATTTCCTGAAAGAAAAAGTAAGTTACCTTAAGGCCAATGTAAACATCTAAATATGGAACTAAACACATTATTTTGACTTTTAAAATATTTTAGTGATTTGTTCACTTTGAAGAAACAAAGGTTAATTATTAATTGTGTAAAGAGAAACTTTCCATTCTGTTGTGTTCATTATTCTTACACCAACTTTGTCAATCTCATAGTATCTGGCTTTTATAGGTCGACTTCTCTGTTTTGTGCCTGACTGTTGAATACCAGTGGAATTTTTGCTTAGTCAATACCACATTATTTTGTTAGTGATAAAAATATCTTTCCGGTAATTTTTTCTTCTTTTTTCTCTGTTTCAAAAGTGTGAAGGGCTAGCTTATGCATCAAATAGCTATGTAAATAAAGGAATGATTACAAAATTTGCTTGCAATATTTAAGTATATCTCCTGTTTAAGTAAAACAGGAGATATACTTAAATATTCTTAAGGTCTTTTAGTTACAAGTCAATTTTTACTTGATTACTTAGTCATAGTATAATTAAAATGACATAACATTGAAGACATTTTAGAGGAAATTACAATAAAACAGTAAAAATAGGAAATTAACTTTTATTATTCATTGTATATATGATTTTCTCCCAGAAAGAACTTTGGTTTTAATGATTTTTGACTTACTGATCAGTTGGCTCGGGGGTCAAATGATTTTTATAGCTATTTCAAGAATACATATTAATTCTCAAGCATAAAAGTATAAAAATTTGATACTTAATTTTTAAAATATTTTATAACATATGGGTATAACATATTTAGCTTGTTAGATATGAAATAGAAAAAAATGCCTTCAAAAACTTTACATTAAATTAAAGGTAAATTTTAAATTAAACTCTCTTCCCCCTACTCTCTTCACCAAATTATTAAATACTCCTGGTACTGGAAGCAAAAAAAGAAAGAAAAAAAAAAATGCTTAGATCCTCATATGACAGATTTGAAAGACATTATTGATATTCATTGTTGTTTTTGGCTTACTCAAGTGCCCAGTTGAGAGGAATTTATATACAGATCTACCTAAAGATGCCTATCTATGTAGTCTCTCCAGCAGGGTTATTAACACTTGTGTAACATAAACATACCCATAAACACATGCAATATTTTTTTTTAGGAGGGGGGATGGGATGGGAGAAAGATGATCTAAAACCACTATAGTACTTATTCATGGATCATGACTTGAATCACAAATGCTAATACTGGGTAAAGCAACCATCATTCTTTAAAACTTGTCTCTTGAAGAGAAAAGCGGTCTTTGGGGGGGGGGTGGAACCTTGTTCTCTCTTCCTTCTGCAACCCCTTACATTCATGAACATGATGTTCTCCTTTAAAGCTAATTTATTGTCAAATTACTGCTATGGCTTCCAGAGATAGTTGTAAACACAGTTTAATTAAAAGATTATGAAAGTTTAAGAGATCACTCACAAATTGCTAGTTTTGAAAGCTGAATAAGAAGTAACAGCTGGGAGTTGGAAAGTCTAATCACACAGGCTACAAGGGGTTGGTACTACCTCACCCACCACCTTCAGTTCTTCCCTTTCATTCTTATATTCTTCTGTAAGTCAGCCCCTCCCCCCACCTCTCGCCGGTAACATTTTTTTGCCCTTTTCTCCTAAACTCTTTGGTTTCTCTAGCCCCAGGCTCTCCTGGCACTTCTCTTCTTACCTCCCCCACCCTTCCCGGGGTCTTCCTTTGGTCTCGGTTTCTTCATTGCTAGAGGTTTGGATTAGCTGAAAATCAATTAGATACACTTTGATCATTTAGGTACAGTCCCCTGTTTTCTCTCTAGTTGAGAAGGAAAAGGTTATGACGTGCCAATTACAGCCTCCACCCACTAGGAGAACAGCTCCCCAGGGCATGAGAACTGCTCTGGCTGTTGCCATCCCCAGTGTTTCCCACTATCCGTTCTCCTCTGCCTCCCCACCTTTCCTTGAGGATCTTATTCACAGAATTTAATTATTTTTGCCTGCACTATTTTCTCAAATAATTAAAATTTAAAAGGGGAAATTTAGGGGCAACTAAAAAACAAACAAAAGGTACAACATTGAATAATAATAACACTAATCAAGTACGCAGTTCCCTTTTAGTTTATAAAAAGCTGTTGCTTATATTATCCTTATTTTATTTTCATGTCATGCCTGTTAAGAAAGTATATTTCTTTTTTCAAGTTCAGAAAAAGATGAAGAGCCAGGAGAAAGAGATCAAGAGCAATAGTTGGAGGCGTGGAACAGTGAGAGTAGACAGTGAAGAAAAGAAAAGATCATTTCAATAAGTATTTGAAACAAACAAAAAAATTAATGAGATAAGCCATTACGGGCTGGTCTTTGAGTTGTGCAGGTGGAGGGCGTGTTGGGAAATCCTCAGTCTACCTCATACTGACACGACAGCTAATTCAACATCCCTAACCACATCAGCTCCAGGGGAAAACCCTTTCATCCTTACACACTAAAATACCGAAGTGGGGAAAGGGGGGTGGGGGAGATCGCTCAGCGTGTGTACAAGGAGCATACAGACGGAGCTACTCACATTTACAGTCATAAATAATGTAGTGGCTCAGCTTTTAAAAACCACAGGTTAAAGGAAGAGGCTGCCCTGGAGCACAGAGAGTGGTTGAGATCAGAGGAGCCACTGAAAGAGCTGGAGCGAAACAATGAATCCCCTTGTTCTAAGTAATATTTATGAGTGCTTCTTTGCACCTTAAGTTCATATTTTATTGGCAGGGCTGTGGGGTTTCCCCATTTGCTCATCTCTTAAAATAATACTCTTGGCTAAGATATTCTTAAAAACACACCAGTCAGCCCTGACAACCAGCTCATTTATTTGGGGGAAAAGGGATCTCTAGTGATTTTGATGTCAGGTTGGGATGTTTAAGATCCAGCTCACAGAGTTATGTCAGTGAGATAAAAACAATGGTGGAAGTACTCACCTGCCTTTTTCAGAGATGTTTGAAAGAATCCACTTAACCACGGAGTAACTCCTAATTTGTCTGAGTCTTGTCTAAATGATGGTGGACAAATTATAATCTAAAAAGGTAGAAACGAAATCTGTTAAAGTGTTCAGTGTCTAAAATGAGAAAAAGTAATCATTTGTGGATTAATAAGAAGGATCTTTAGTGTTTTGTGACGAAAAGAAAACAACAATAACAAAACAACAACAAACCTTCACAAGCAAATAGAGTATATTATCCTCTGCTTGAAAGGTTGTGAATTAAATAAATATCAGATAAAATTTAGAAGCTAAATCCTTGCATAATTTTTAGTAGTTCAAATGATATAGAAATTTAAGTAGAAGGTGTGGTATGTTATAATTTCTAAGGAAATGAAAATCCCTGTCTACGTAATCATGTGTTCTTTCATTTTTCTTTTCATAATCCATGGAGCGTTGGCTTTTACATTAGCAGATACCCCTCTGTATTTTAGAAATAAATAAACCAAATGAAGTTAGCTGTTAGATATCATTTTAATTTAATCACAGTACTTTGTAAAAGTAAATGTTAACTATTTTTATTGTTCTTGTTGTTAAACAGCTTTACCGGAGTAGTTAGGTATCGAGAAAATAGTTTTAAAAGGGTTAGGGCCAGCAGATGTAACTCTCATTTAGATTTTATTTGGGACTATGAAACATGTTGGAAACCGTGGTGGTGTCATGGTTAAGTGCAACAGCTGCTTAACCAAAAGGTCAGCAGTTCGAATCCACCAGGCACTCCTTGGAAACCATATGGGGCAGTTCTACTCTGTCCTGTAGGGTCGCTATAAGTCAGAATAGACTTGACGGCATCAGATTTACAGGATGAAATATGTTAAAATTAAGAAGACATTTAATAAAGAGATTTATTAATATTTAGAAATCCCTTCAGCTATTCTTATGGCATAATTATATGAGAAGACCAATATTATTTGTGGAGTACAGATCTTCTGTCCCTGTTTTACCCTTGGTTTAGCCTTCCTAAATGGGAGACACCGTCATTTCCAGTATCTTAGTTCCATGGCATATTACTGCTTCAATGTCTTTCAGGTTCAATTATAAATTTAATCAGTTTCTCTTCTGTGTTTTTGTAAAGGAGAGTATTAAAGAGGAAGCTAGAATGCCTGGATTGGAATTCCAGATTCTACACTTACTAGCAGTGTGGCCTTGGACGAGGTACTTAAAAAAAGTACAGATAATAATAGTACCTACCTCATTGGATATTGGGAGGATTAAATCAGTATTCTTAAAACTGTAAGAACAATGTTTGCAACATAGTCAGGCCTCAACAAGTGGTCATTATTGTTATTAGGAAGTCCCTTCTTGGTGAAATGGTTAATGCTTTAGGCTGCTGACTGAAAGATTGGAAGTTCAAGTCCACCCAGAGGCACTGGGGAAGAAATGCCCTGGTAATCTACTTCTGAAAAGCAGCCATTAAGCACAGTTCTACTCTGACACACATGGGGTTACCATGAGTCAGAATCAACTAGATGGAAACTAATTTTATTGTTATTAGAGTTGTATTTGTGTTCAGCATCTGTACCCTATTTACAGGTCCAGCTATAAAATGAAAATATGGGGCCCCTTGTTAAAAAATTATTAAGAATTTCAAAATGGTGGCAGTAAAGTATTAGACTAAGTATTGGCCCTTCTGAGTATGGGGCTTTTTGTGACTGCATAGTCACACACCCATGAAGCCAGTCCTGCATATTTGATTATGTGTTCTGAGATCAGGAACCATGTCCTAGTCAACCTTTTTATCCTCTTTGGCATATCAGAGCCCCAAAAGGAAATAGACAGCATGCGTGAACTGAATAATTTTGGAAGAGTTTAATTAAGGTCTGTTTATAATATTGGGAACAGGTTTTTAGGCCAAACAAGGGATAATGCCATACTCTGGACAACAGGGGAGCCTTCACTACTCTGGGCAGGGGGCAGAAAGAGTTACCAGAAAACCTAAAAGAGAGCTGTAATGGGGAAAGTACCTTAACAGGAACTATGGCCTTTGGGAGAGAGATGCCATGTGGCCAACCTCTGGAGACTCGGCAGGTAGGGAGATCTAGGAATAAATACCTAGACCATACTTTTTCTTCAGTGTCTCCCATAGGCTATATACTTCATAAGAGAGCCCACTGATGAAGCTCATGAAAGTCAGCCTTCTGGTACAGACAGCAGAGTGAAGAAATGTGGAGAGTGGATGTAGAGGGCCAAACTGAAGATATTTGGCACAAATGTATAAATGAATATTGGCTGTGTAGTCTACAAGTGTTCTAGAATCACTTCAATTTCAGCGCCAATTACTGATGCATATATTAACCCTTACCTTAGATTATTGTACAATTAAAAAAGTTGTAATTTAGTTAAAGAGATCATTGCTTCAGGAGTTGGCGTAGTAAAGTGATAACCAAACCAAAACCATAACCCTATGCCGTCGGTTCAATTCCAATACATAGAGACCCTACAGGACAGAGTAGAACTGCCACACGGGGTTTCCAAGGTGGTAAATCTTTATGGAAGCAGACTGCCGTGTCTTTCTCCCACAGAGCCGCTGGGGGAGCAAACCACCAACCTTTTAATTAGCAGTCGAATGCTACCAGGGCTCCTAACTTAAACTTTACTGAAACCAAATGATCCTTCTTCATTTTGCAGTAAAGAAGTCATCTACGAAACATTAACCATAAAGCCTATCCAACTGAATGGCCTACACATCTTCCCCATGCACTAAATTAGTCTCCAATGCCTGCCATCAGGGTAATTTTCAGAGAAGCCTCCACAGTGTCCAGTTTGAACGCTCTTCCTCCACTTTTCATAATTATAGAAGTAAAATCAGGTCAAAATTACCATCCTTAGGAGCTTTGAAGAGGAACATAGATGATACTGGAAAAGAGCATCTCTGTTGAATGCTTGTATGTGATTAAAAGGCAAGAGGATGATTCTGGCCTCAAGGCTTAGTTATTGGTTATTTATGAGAACTAAATAGCAGGCATACCTGCTCCTCCACTAAATTCTACCTCTCTGAGACAAAGGATCCCTGCCAGAGGAAAGTAGAGGTAGCAAAGAAGGACAAAAATCCCAATTTACCTCATCCTAATGTTATTTCTGCCTGTAACATTAACTGTGGAATGTTGAATGCTTCGTGGGACTAGATCCTGTGATTCCACTCAGAATTCAAAGAGCTTTAATGTGCAGTCATGAATCATTTCAGGAGGTATGGCATAAAAAGAAAAAAACCATAGGATTGAGAATAAACAGGCCTAAAGGTTTAAAAGGTTTAAAAAATATATTGCTCTTCAGATTTGGTAATTATGCTGCTGGCAAAAATTGATATACATATTTGCATATCTTTTTGTGCTTTCCATGCTACGTTATGTGGCTGGTTACAGTCTACTGTTTGTATTGGGATCTGTAAGTGCCTCTTTTTTTTTTGTATTCGTTTGTTTTTTTTAATTTCAGTTTGGTCTAATAAAGTTTTAATATTTCAGCCAAAATGATTGATCCATATACAATTTAAGAATATTTTCAGCTTGTTTATCACTTTGAGGAGTGCTGGTGGCACAGTGGTTAAAGCGCTCGGCTGCTAACCAAAAGGTTGGCGGTTCAAACCCACCAGCCATTCTGTGGGAGAAAGATGTGGCAGTCTACTTCTGTAGATTTACAGCCTTGGAAACCCTAAGGGGGCAATTCTACTCAGTCTTATAGGGTCGCTATGAGTTGGAATCGACTCAAAAGCAATGGGTTTGGGTTTCTTTGGTTAAAGTTTTAACTGTAAGGGATTAAGAGTCAGTCGTACTGCTTGGATACCAGCTTTGCATTTAACAGTTGCATACCCTCAAGTAAATCGTTTCACTTTATCGGAACTGTTTCGTCTTCTGTAAAGTGGAGATCCTAATGCAGAATTATACATAGGATTTAATAAGGTAAAGTTACAAGGTGTTTAAGCCTTTCTGAGATAAGTACTTTTTGCTGCTGCTACTACTACTGTGCTACTTCTACTAGAATAGAATCTACAGAGTCCTAATGTTAGACACCTACATCTAGTCCACCAGGCTGAATTCTGGAACATCGAGTACGTGGCTTTTCTTCTTTCCAAAAGGAAATGAACCCTGAATTCATTGACTGTGTCCTCATGTTGGGCAATTGATGGGCTCAGTTCCCCCATCAGAGTGTCCTGGAAAAGGATGTTCCATGCTAGAGCCTCAGGTAACTTCCATTCTTCCTCTTGAGTGCCAGACAGCAAAATTCTCTGTGACATGCTGCAGAAAAGTGGCTTTCGTATTGCCTTTGGTCAGATTCCTAGAGCTATCCCACGGTTTTATTTTAGCTCCAAATATTACCTGTTCCATTTCCTTATTTGTTATGTGGAAGGGGAAACTGATTGTAAACCAAGGTAGTATACAATTAGAAAATATTTGGCTGTGAAGACATGTGCACCCTCTAAAACACACTTTGAAAGAAGAAGAAAAAATCTTGAAGAGTTTTTTAATGCTTATTTTCATAAGCCAACTTGCTTTTTTAGTTTTAATTAAAAAAAAAATTGATTCATGACTAAAATCTTGGTGAATAAACTCCTGAACTCTAAGTAGAAAAGCCAATCTCTTCAAATAATCATTTACTCCTGGAGATTTTAGTATTATTTTCAACTCACATTATGTTTGAATATGATTTTCTACATATTCTCATTATTATTTGTATTGTTATTAGCATTTTGTTTCTATTTAATACCATTCAGCCTTCAGTGTTGTAATTTCCTACACTATTTGCTTTGGCTGATCTTTTTTTTTTTCCCCCAAGTGACAGATTTTTTTGTTAATCTAGTTGATTTAGTGTGTGTGTGTGTGTGTGTGTGTGTGTATAAAAACTCATTGCTGTCCAGTCAATTCTGACTCATAGTGACCCTGTAGTACATAGTAGAACTGCTCCATAGGGTTTCCGAGGAGTGGCTGGCAGATTTGTACTGCTGTCATTTTGGTTAGCAGCCATAGCTTTTAACCACTATGCCAGCAGGGCTCATATATATAATATTGTTATAACATTTTAAAGCAGGGGTAGGAATTTATGGGTTTGATCCAGAAAGCCGCGTAAAAAGTTATACATAAACTGTGGACATCATTGTTTACGATATATACATTATAGAGTTATCACATTTATTTTTGATATTTCATAATATGTTGAGTAAGAAAAATATGGATTTATTGGTTTTTCATCATTTAATAACACACTAAAAAATAAGTCATTGAAATGATCTTTGCTAGTTTTTTATTTGTAGTGAGTAAAGTTCTTAAAATGTTGATTCCAACTACATGTATCGACATATTCAAATCAACATTTAAGATTTTCCTCATTTCGCAGTATCATCTCAAAAGCAGTTATCATTCTACAGTTGTTTATTTGAGGAAGAATTTTATCTATCATAATTAAGCAAACCATTTATTATGAGTTTGTCAGGTATACATAATCTGAAATTATGCTATAGTTGTAGCAGAAAAAATAACAAAAATAAAGATAATTACTGTGCCAAGAACTGAACTAAGTGGTTTATATGCATTATTCAAATTAATCCTTATCTCAACTCTATGGGTAAATATTTTTTGTGTCCTCATATTGATGTAGAAACTGAGGCTTATCAGAGGTTAGATAACTTACTAAATTCATGAAGCGAATGGGAGAATCAGTCCTGGAACCATGATCTTTCTTGCTGTATATTTTATCCTGCTTGCCACTGCTATTTAGTTTGGTAATCCACTTTTGAAAAATATAAAAACAATGCAACTTTTAACAATAATAATAAAAGTGATGATTTTTAGATTTGAAGTCATCTTTATGTGTATTAAATGATCTCAGCTACAGTATGTAGCACTCAAGGAAGTAGATGTGATCCCATTGTACACAACTGTCAAACTGGGCTTCTGAAAGGCCATTCATTCAGTCACTTAACAAACATAAGCTGATTACATACTATTAGACCCGGCGCTGTGCAAAAGACTGTGCCTGTTTTACTGCCAAGATCGTAGAGCCAGAAGAGCCAGGGCTAGACCCCAAATCCCTGATTTCTGTGCCAGGATTATTTTGCTCAACGGCATACACTTTAAATAAGCCACACAAAAAATCCAGCAAGTAAAATGAAAAATGCAAAAAAAATATCTAAAACTATGTGTTCCTTTGTTATTTAAACAATGGGGTAGAATTAACCTCCTGTGTATAGAGATAATACTTTTGGAACCTCATTCTCAGTAAAGAAAAAAAATTTTTAAAAGCCTACAAAGTGAGTCTAAGGAAGCCTATTAATTCAAAAAAGCATGGGGCAAAGGTAAAACCACGCTGCAACAAAGCTTAAGAGCTCTGTCGGAAACCTGCTGTGTGGCTGTAAAAAAAAGAAAAAAAAGTTGCCGGGGAATCGATTCTGACTTATGGCGACCCTAGTAGAACTGCATTCCATAGGATTTTCAGTGGCTATGATTTTCTGGAAATAGATTACCAAACCTTTCTTCCGAGGCACCTCAGGGTGGATTCAAACCACCAACCTTTCAATTAGTAGCTGAATGCTGAACCATCACGCCACCCAGGTGCTCCCATGTAACTGTAGGATATTACTAGTACGGAGGTTCCAGTGATTTTAAAGGGAATATCTAAAAAAAAAGATTCAAAATTTACACCAGGGCCTTCCAACACATTCCAGAATATGTGTGGCTCAAACACTCATCTATTTGTATTGTACTCAGGAAATAAGGATGAAAGAGTATATGATTTTCAAAATTGAATTGTTTAATCTGTCTGATTCTTAACCTTGACCTTACCTCACCTCTTCAGTTGTGTTTGATAAAGTTTTTCGCCTCTCTTCTATTGCCAGCAAGGTTGTGTTCAGTGTTTACTTTGTTGCTGTGTGCACTGAATATTCTGTGGATTTAGGTTACAATAAAACTCAACAACGATTGTAAGGAAGGCGCAGGACCGGGCAGTGTTTCGTTCTGTTGTGCATAGGGTCGCTATGAGTCAGAACCAACTCGAAGGCACCTAACAACAACAACAAAACTCAACAGAGACAAGTTTTATAACTTGGAAAAAAAAATTCCAAGAATTGGTATAAGCGCCTCTCTGATATATTGCCTTGAATCTATTCAGGGTATTGGGTATTAGGCAATTATTATTTCAAGCTGATTGTTGAGAAAAATTGACCAATAGCCCACAACTAATATACTGTTTAACAACAGCTTACTATAATTGTGAAATGAAAATTGTAGCAAAATGTAGATCTGAGTCTATGGGCCCAAGACCACGGCTGTTTGTGTTCATCTATCAATTCATGTCAGCAAAACAGCAGATAATCAAAGTGAAATAGTATAAGTAGAAGACTTGTAGTAATGATTTCTGCTGTACTGGAAATTCTCTGTCTTCTACAGCTAGCACGTGTTCAGTGCTTATCAGGTGCAAGACAACACACTGATAACATTTCAAATGTTAACTTATTTGATTCTCACGAAGTGTCCATATTTTAGAGATGAGGAAAGTGAGACCCTGAGAAGTTAAGTCATTTGTCAAACTTCTACATCTTGTAAGGAGAGGAACTGGATTCAGGGCCCACGTTATTCCCTGCTAGGCTGTGTTGCCTTTGTAAATGCTATTGAGAAGTCCGGTGTGGGGACACTGTTTGAGCTCTTTGTAAAGTTCTATGTATCTTTCCAACATAGTATGTGCTGGATTTGGAATATTTTCACTTCATTAATAATGAACACAAAAATCTCTAATAATGACTTTACCAAGAGCCTTATCCCTGGAGTTCAACTCTTTCAGGCATTTGAGAGTAGAACTGTGTTGCTGTGGCCTTCTGAAGAAGGCAGATATTCACAAGACAGAGGGACAGAAGCACTTTGTAGTCACCGAGGGTACTGACCCTTACGCCATGTAACCTAACTGGTCCTCAAGGAGGAGTGGAAAGGTGATCTGGGTTGACTCCCACCTTTAAAGAACAGACTTGGCATGAATAAAAGTAACATTGAGCAAAAACGGAAAGAAGCAAAATGTCAAAGTTGCAAACAGCAATAGTCCTCAAAAGCAGTGGATGGAGATTGAAATAAACTAATAGTGAGTTCATTTGAATGTTGGAAGTCTTCCAGCCTGCTGGGCTGTGTAGAAGGCCACACAAGCAGGGCTGCCCTGAAGCTAAGTATGAGCGCTTTGCCCCAGTTTCTCTGATCAACCTCTGGATTGGCCAGTGAATCCCCATGAGAAACCCTTTAAAGTACAAGTTTGGTCCGCAGGACCATCTAACCTGTACGTTAGGAAACTCCTGCTGCTGCAGATAGAAATTCTGGCAGATAGCCTTGGCTTCCTCCTGCTAGTCATGGCTGAAGCCTCCTCTGTGTTCTGTAGAACACTGAGCAAACTCTACATTTAACACACATCTTTTGCACTGTAGCAGCTGTAAGCCCATCTCTTGCGTGTGTAAAGTGAGTTCCTTTCACATAGTTCACTCATTGTCTCTGTATCACACAACAGCTAAATATTTTATTTCTACTCCTGATGGGTCTTACGAATTAAAGGCTAAGGCCTTGGGATAATTAATTTTTTTCTCAAGAGAAAATATTTTCTGGAGCTACATTTCTCAAAGCAAAATGCTAAGATACTAAGGAGAGTTTAGTGCTAACTCCGTCCCTAAGCTCTCAATACCAAGCCAGGGAAACCAAAACAGGTATCGTTATTAATATGTTGACTTTTGCCTAAAGTCCTGTGAACCAATCTCTGCTTTGAAAAGCAAGCAAAGAGATAGCTATGCAGTAAAGATGACAATTCAGTGTGTCATGTGCTGTTTTTAAAAATTCTTTATTTTTTATTTCTCTTCTCTTTATATTGCCACTCCCACCTAATCTCGCTACAGGCCAATTTTAATGTAAGGAGAAGTCTAAATAGCTCAACATCGGGTTTCTAACGATCTAGACTGAAATGTACTTAGGAAACCAGATGATGAAATTATAGTTTATGAGTAAGTAAAACAGTTTACTGAATTTTAATTAGGTTAATTTTGTTGACATATGATCGCTAACGATCAGTTGCTATGGAGTTAGCTCTGACTCATGGCGGCCCTGTGTGTGGCAGAGTAGAACTGTGATCCATAGTGTTTTCAATGGCTGAGTTGTGAGAAGTAGATTGCCAGATCTTTCTTCCATGGTGCCTCTGGGTGGATTTGGCTTCCAACCTTATTCCAACATATTGATCAACATATAATGAATAATGACATTATCGTTTTTGTTTTCAAAACTTCTACAAATTTATCAGTGATGTTGCAAAAAATGATTTCTGTATATTTATGTTCAGTAACAGTGTAGCCATATTTGACAAACTATTTTCCCATCTACTTAATCAACAAATAATTTTTATGAATGTTTATTTGAAAAGTTCATGTTGCCCACAATTTTTAGGAAAAGACAAACATAAGGAAAACTGTTCCATAAAAATTCCATTTCACCATAAATCCAGAAATTGCAATTCTGTCTTCGTTTCTTTTAGTGGATTTCAAAAGTCTCCACATTTAAAGAATATCTGCTAATATATCTTCACCGGAAGATTCATCATAAATTCTATTATATTTTGTAAAAACTTTTGAAGTTCCTAATGGTCCATAATAATTTTAGATTACTTAGGTGTCATTGTGTCTCCAACACCACGTGGTACTACATATTACGTTTAAACGGTGGATCCTATATAAACAATGACAGCACAACTGTGAAGAAAAAAAAACAACAAAACTGTTTAAATTTAAGTTCTTATTCTGCTCACGTGTAGTGGTGTGGACTATGTAACTAGGAGTTCTCCACATTAACTTCCATTTAATACAATGTTTATTAAAGTGTAAGTAACAACAGTGTGCTAATTTGAAGTATATATATATATATATATTTAAAACACAACTAACCACAGCAATTTTTAGAACTTCAATAAACAACTTTTTTTTTTTTTTTTTTTTTTTTACCCCCTGGGAGGAGTACTTTATCACTGACACTGTTTAGAATTACTGAGGCATGGTAATAATAAAAAACAGAAAGACTTGTAGTTGGATTATTATTGTTTTTAAATTCTCTACAAAAAATGAGTCTCTTTTTTGCCAGGACTTGGCAAGGACTGCTCTCACTGCCTACCCTTGGTACATCAATAATCTTAATAGAAAATTAATAGCATCTGATAAAATTCCATTCCTAAGCCTATTGAAGAAAAAGAGGGAAAAAATAAGACTAGAAAGATTGCTTTCTAATAATATTTTATTGTGTTTTTGGTGAAAGTTTACACAATAAACTAGGTTCCCATTTGACAATTTTTATACAAACTGTTCAGTGACATTAGTTACGTTTTTCACAGTGTGTCAATATTCCCTTTAATATTGTTCTAATTTCCCTGCCCTCTTATCTTCTCATCTTTGCTTTAGAGTAAATGTTGACCTTTTGGTTTCATATAGATGGTTTTTAAGCAGAGCACTATACTTACGGTAACATCCTTTATTTTGTGTTCCACTCTGTTATTTCAGTAAAAGGTGATCTCAGGGAATAGTTTCGGTTCAAGGTTTAAAGAATATCTCAAGGTAGTAGTCTCAGGAAGACCCCTGGTCTCAACTGGTCTAGTAAGTCTGGCCTTTTTTAAGAATTTGAGTTTTGTTCTACTTTTTTTTTCCCATTCTGCCTGGACCGTCTATTGTGGCCCTGGTCAGAACAGTCGGTGGTGGTAGCCAGGCACCATTTAGGCTTGTTTTTCTCTGTGATTTTGGGTTTCTTCTTACTCTATTGCTCCTCAAGAGTAGAGACCAATGGCTGTATCTTACATGGCTGCTCACAAGCTTTGAAGACCCCAGATGCTACTCACTTCACTAGGATGCAGAACATGAGCTTCGTGAACTGCATTATGCCAACTAACTAAGTTGTTCCATGAGACTAAGGTCCTAGGCCTTCAAACCTAGAAAACTTATCTTGCAAGGTATTTGGTTAAGTCTGAGAAGTATCTGTAATTTTGTTTTCTATGAACATATGTGCCTGCACACACATACCTGTCCTTACATCTTACAGATACTTCTATCTGTGCACACATACATATATACCTGTACCTATTTGTATACCTATTTTTTTTATGCCTATACACATACATATGTGACCATATACTTGTGTTTTGGTCATTGCTGGTGTTGTCAAATTCTTTAGTACAAACATCCTTTTCTCTTGAACACTTCTTAGTGACATCATTTACTCTGGTTCGCCTGTGCTCACTATTGGAAACTGGTGGCATAGTGGTTTGAAGTGCTACAGCTGCTGACCTAAAAGTCGGCAGTTCGAATCCACCAGGCAGTCCTTGGAAACTCTATGGGGGAGTTCTACTCTGTCCTGTAGGGTTGCTATGAGTCGGAACTGATTCCCTGGCAATGGGGTTTTTTTTTTTTTTGGTGCTTACTACACCCACATTCAGTGCTATTTTTCCCTTTATCAAAAATAACGAGTATCTATGATCTAGAAAGTGATTCTCTCCCACCACCCCTTCTTCGTAACTAGCAATGACCACTGCCTCTTTATATATGGAATAGAAAGATATTTTACTTGTATGATAAATGATAAAACAAAATCAAAAACCAAACTTGTTGCCATTGAGTTGATTTCAACTCATGGCGACACCATGTCTTAGAGAGTAGAATTACTCCATAGGGTTTTCTTGGATGTAATCTTTACAGAATCAGATCTCCAGACCTTTCTGCATTCGTGCCTCTGGGTGGGTTCAAACCACCAGTTGTTTGTGCCACTCAGCGACCCATGATAAATAATATCTTTCACAATTAATAGCAAACATTTTAATGCTAAAAGCATGTCTATTAAAAAAGAGACACAACAAACCACAACAGCAAAAACAAGCAAATGTGCTGATTCTTACCATCGATATTTAACATAAGTTTTGAAGTTCAGAAAAATGCAATAAGACATTATAAAGCACTAAATTATGGAAGTATTTGAAAGAAAAAGAAATAACCAGTTTGAGACTATAATTGAAAGATTATATTCCAATGATAATAGAAGTAAAAAACATAAAAATAATGATATAAAAAGTTTAACTGGAACTCTCAACAAGAATGTGTAAGATCTCTGTGACTAAAACTTTAAATAGATTTTAAAAAAAGAAGGTACAAATAAATTTAGAGGCAAGCCACTTACTGAATAAGAGGAAAGGGTGTAAAGTACAAATATTTAAGAAAATTCTAACTGTAAAGATAAGCTTGCTAGAGAGTCATAAAAATCCCACTCCATCATAAATTCCAGAAATTGCAATACTGTCTTTGTTTCTTTAGATTGCTTCTAGTGGATTTCAAAGGTTTCCACATTTGGAAACTGGCACAGTGGTTACGAGCTGTAGCTGCTAACCAGAAGGTTGGCAGTTCGAATCCACCAGCCACTCCTTGAAAACTCTTTGGAGCAGTTCTACTCTGTCCTATAGGGTTGCTGCGTGTCAGAATTGACTTGATGGCAATATATGTAAATTTAGGCTTTCAGGTAAAAAATAGTTAATATTTATATGCTCTTTGCCATTTGCCAGGCACATTCTAACCAATGTATATATATCATGTAATCATCAATAATAAAATTATGATAGATACTATTATTAATCCCCATTTTACTGATGAATAAAATGAAGTATAGAAAAGCTGAGTAACTCAGTAAGACTGTACAGCTAATAAATGGCAGCCAGGATTTGATCCCATCTCATCCGAGAAAAGATGATGTATTGGGGTAAAATTGAAGTTATGCTCTGGGTGAAAAACCGAAATAATGGATTAATAAACTGTGGTTCCTACACACAATGGGGTACTACTCAGCCAAAAAGAGAAATGAAGTCTTGATGCATTCTACAACATGGATGGAGCTTGAAGACATTGTGCTAAGTGAAATAAGTCAATCACAAAAGGACAAATATTGTATGACCTCACTTACATAAAAAGACAAGAAGAGGCAAATGTATAGAAACCAAAGTTTACTAGTGGTTACCAGGGTGGGAAGGGGGAAGAGGGGGCTATTATTATTATTTTTTTAAGCTGCTAGTATACACTTTTAGTTTTGTTGCTTTCCATAGCTCCTCTATTCCCTTTTTTATTTATTTCTTGTGCTTTAGGTGAAAGTTTACAAATCAAGTTGGTCTCTCATACAAAAACTTATACACACCTTGCTGTGTACTCCTAACTGCTCTTCTCTTAATGAGACAGCACATTCCTCCTCCCCACCCTGTATGCCCCATGTCCATTCAACCAGCCCCTGTCCCCCTCTTCCTTCTCATCTCGCCACCATACATGAGTTTCCCACATAGTCTCAAGTGTCTACTTGAGCCAAGAAGCTCACTCCTCACCAGTATCATTGTCTATCTTATAGTCCAGGCCAATCCCCATCTGTAGAGTTGGCTTCAGGAATGGTTCCAATCTTGGGCTAACAAAGGGTGGGGGAGGGGGCTATTGCTTATGGAGCACTGAACTTTGGTTTACGGTGATGGAAAGTCACATTGATTAAGGGAATGTTTGCACAGCTGATTAATATAATTACTGTCAATATGTTGTATACGTATAAAAAGTTGAGTTGGCCAAAGTTGTGTGATAGATATATTTACAACAACAACAACAGAGTAGGGGCTGAGGCTGCTTATGTATGGCCAAGCACCTCATGGGATTTGGTTCTTTGATTTGGTGGTTTAGGATCATAGTTTCATGGGACATCCCAGTTAATTGGCCTAATGTCATGTTTAGTGCTTGGGGTCTTAAAAGCTTGCAAACAACAATCTAAGGTAAAATTGGCCTCTATTTGCCTGGAGCAACAGAGAAGAAGGAAATTCAGGGATAGGAGGAGGAAATGGAATGTGTGGCTAATTGGTTCCATGAACAACTGCCTCCTTTGCTATGAAACCGGAAGAACTGGGCGGTGCCTGGCTACCATTACTGAACATTTTTGATCAAAGTTGCTATAGAAAAACCCTGATCAAAAAGAGGAAAATGTAGAACAGAATTTCAAATTCTCATGGACTCCAGACTTTCTGGAGCCGCGGAGGATGGATGAGCCCCAGAAAATATTGCCCTGAGATAACCTTTAAACCTTAAACCAAAAATAGCCCCTGCAGTTTTTTTTAAAACCAAACAATAGTTTAGTTTAACTAATAAAGAATGTCTGCTTTGAGCCTTGCGCTTTTTTAAGAACTATCTACCTGCTGCTATCGAGTAGATTCCAACTCATAGAGACTCTATAGGACAGAGTAGAACTGCCCATAGAGTTTCCTAGGGGTGCCTGGTGGATTTGAACTGCTGACCTTTTGGTTAGCAGCCATAGCTCTTAACCACGATGCCACCAGGGTTTTCAAGAACTATCTATATGGGATCAAATTGACAACAGCAACTTGAAAGGTTTGGTAGGGACCTCAGGGGTAGAGAGTCTATGTTAAAGGGGGAGGAACGATTTGGAAAGGGAGGGTGAAAATGGTTGCAGAAGTTGAAAAATGTAATCAATGTCACTGAATTGTACACATAGAAATTGTTAAATTGGTGTATGTTCCGCTGTGAATATTCTCAACAAGAATAAAAATAAAAGAAAAATATAGCACTGACAGAATTTGACAAATACCATGTGTGCAAAAGACTTCAAAATGTTTGTTCTTTGACAGTAAGTTCCAGAGGAACCAAGTTAATATGCCCACTAGAAATGTATTACAAACTTACACTTCATTGAGGAAATTATCAAGAGTAGTGTGAAAATAATCCTACTCTACTTGTTACTGATCTATCTAATTTAGGGTTATTTTCATTCACTTCTGGTCCCATTCTTTAAGACACATGTAGAGAAAGTTGAACAAGTTTGTGGAAGAGTAACCCAGGTTGTGAGGTTGTTCTAAATCTTTCTTTTTTTTTTTTTTTTGTAGTTCAGGAGCACTTGAAGGAAACCTTTAAAAAGCTTCGTATCACACACAGAAGAAAATTCAAACTCCTAACTTGGCCCTATAAGGCCCTAATCGGTTTCTGGCTATTTCTCCTATGTTTTTCCTAACTCTTTCTCCAGCTAACTCAATTCCAGACAGCCTGCCCACCTTGCTCTTTTTTAAACAAAGCAAACACTGTTCTGCCTCAGGGACTTTGCACCTGCCATTCACACTAACTAAATGTTCTTTTCCAGTATATGTATGTGGATTACTCACTCACATTATTCAGTTGTCACTTTCTCAGTAAGTTATTCTTTGGCCATCTTATCTAAAACATCATCCATATTACTTTCTATCCCCTTATCCTCATATGTATGTATATATAAAAGATGACACTTAACACCAGCTGATATATTTATTCATTTATTCTCAGCTACTGTTTTTACAGTTTTTATTAGTAGGATATGAACTTCCAGAGGACAGGGACTTCATCTATTTTGTTCTTTGTTGTCCTTCCTATCTCCAGAGCAGTGCCTGGTGCATAGTGGGCTCTCATTAAATATTTATTTAAGGTATAAATGAGAACGGAAAAATGCAGTAAGACTAATTGTTATCTTCAATTATTTGAATTGATTTCATAGACAAATGTGATTAGACACAATCTGGGGTAGAGATAAATTACTGGCAATCACATTTGAGCTCAAGATGAGAAAGGATTTAGTAACAGAGTTGTCCAAAGGTGAGGTGAACTGTTTCAGGAGGTGGTTCCTTCTCTTTTACCAAAGATGTTCAGGGTGTGTCTGCTTAATTTCTTAGGTAAGATTTAGAGAGCATCACATTGAAACTAGATGAACTTTAAGAGGTCATTTAACACTGTAGTCTTTTATTTTGTAACTAGAAAGAAGAGAAAAAATTACTCCTGTAGCATCATTTGTCCCACTTGATGCCTGGCTCATGTTTAGAATGAACACTTTAGGACTGACAGAAACTAGAGAGATCACACAGACCATGACAATAAAAACTAGTAAATGATATTATTTCCCTGCAACAAAGTGTGCTGTGGCCATTCACAGAACACAGCATAAAGTCCCAACTGCTTATTCATCAGCAGATATTTATTAAGCTCCAATTTCATACTAGCCGCTCTTTTCAACCCTGGAGATACAGCAGAAGCAAGACAAACAAGGACTTTCCTCTCATTGTGATGACATCTATCACTGGTAGCTAAGCTTACATATGTGTATATATGTATGTGTGTATATATCAAATTTATGAATAGAACTATATTGGATATTTACATGTATTTTCAATGAACTATTTTGAGTATGGCTTAGTGTACCAGTCAGCTAAACTGTGTGTGTTATTACCAAGCGAAAAAAAAAAAAGAGAATAAAATGAAGTGACTCTGATGCAGTGTTTTCTCTGTTTACAAATTTGCATTCTTTTGGCCCTTGAATTATACCAAAGTGACAGCAGTTGGTCAACCAGAAACCAGAAGCTGGATTTTTGCAGAATATTTATTCATACATTAGGGTGGTCTTCCAGGAAACAGAACAACAAACAGAACATTTAACACGCACTGTTATAGAAATATACACAAAGAAGCATTCTGATGGAAAGTAGGAACTTTTGGCCTCACACAGGGAAGTCTAAATGTAATTTAGGCTACACCAGCAGTTTTTAACTAAGACAAGTAAATAGAAGTCTTTAAAAAGCTTTTTTTTTTTCTTTTTAAATAATGGCTTAATGGTTAAATTGCATATACTAGAATCATTTATCCATCCAAGGAAAATTAACTGGAATAGAATTTAAAGCACTCTTCACTGAGAATGGAAACCCTGGTGGCATAGTAGTTAAGTGCTACGAGCTGCTAACCAAAAGGTCAGCAGTTTAAATTCACCAGATGCTTCTTGGGGCAAGTCTACTCTGTCCTCCAGGGTCTCTATGAGTCAGAATCGACTCTGTGGTAATGGGTTTGGCTATCTTGGTTTTCACTGAGAATATTAGTGATCTATATGATAAAAAATTATAGGAGTGATGTGTTTTGCCTTAGAGGTTCTTTTGGAAATTTTGGGATACATGTTTAATTGTCACAATACTGAGAGTTATTACTGATATTTTGTAAATAGGGTGCTAAAACCAAAACCATTACCATTGAGTCAATTCTGACTCATAGTGACCCTATACAACAGAGTAGAACTGCCTCACAAGGTTTCCAAGAAGTGGGTGGTAGATTTGGACTGCCAACTTTTTGGTTAGCAGCCGAGCTCTTAACTACTGTGCCACCAGGGCTCCAAGTAGGGTGCTAGACATCCTATAAAAATGGATATTCCACACAGTGAAGAATTGTCTGATGCTTGCACAAATTTCTAATGCCCTGCCGAACTTTCCTGCTGGGGAAAAACCCATTTCTAGTTCTTAAAGCCTAAATTATAACTCCATTTAATATAAATGTTACAAGCTAGTTTTGCATTTTAATATACATTGACTATTCAAAAATGTAAGTCAAAAGAGGATTATACTTTTTTTTGGGCCTGAAATTTTAACAAAATTTTCCATTTTGATAAATAATATGTTTGATAGCAGTGCAACAGAATCAGCCTGCATTTGAAGCTGTTGCTTTTATGGTAGTAATTTATAAATTAACTTATAAATTACTTTGTCATATTAACTTTATATTGCTGTTTTCGAACTATGAGGTATCTAAGATTTTTATCTCAGAACAGAAGAGGACTCATTATAAAATATCTACCATGAAAGGAAGTGCTGAGTCTGCCTGGGTTGAGATGAGAAGTCATGGATGTTTATCTTCGGTTTGGTAAAGATGACTAGAGAGACTCAGCTTAATATTGGAATTCATAGACTTTGAATCCCAGCTCTACCACTGTCTAGCTGGGCAAACTTGGGCAAGTAAATCTCTCAGAATCTTAGATTCCACATCAATAAAATAATAAGTTTAATTCCTATTCTGTGAGATAAAGAGATATTGGACATAGAATATTTGCAACAGGGTCTGGTTCATAGTCAGTGCTTGCTGGTTACTTCCTTTTTCCTGCTCTGGAGCAGTGATTTCATCCTGAAGCTACCTTTTAATTACAAATAGTTACTTTTCTGAAAGGAAAATCATAAAAAAAAAATCTACCTACAATAATTTTTAAATATTAGCTTAATGCCTTAGGTATAATATAAGGGAAGAATAAAAGCAAAATGATTTGTTATTAAATATTACATATTTAAATATGTAAAAACTTGGGTGTTACTTCAGTAGATGAAGCAATAAAATAATCAGATGCTGGCAGCTACTAGGAATGAAGATATTTCCATTTAAGACATGTAATTTATTTTTAATTTTAGAAGTCATTTCATTCAAGAAATACAATGAAATCAAAGAGTAGACATTTGGGGGATATGAGAATATAAATTAGTGTTAGGATAAGTAATGAGAAACTGGGCATGATAAGAGAAAGAAAACAGTAATAAGTACATTGATAAGAGTGTAAGTTTAATTGAAGTAAGGATACATGCCAAGAAAATTATCTTCCACTCAAGTGGAGAAAATGAGGGACTATTATAGTCTGCCAAATAAGGGTGTAAATAAATGCTACCATGAGCCCTTCAGGTTGCTACCTTTTCTACTTAGGTGGCATTTTTTTTCTCTCATAATATAATGAAAGCCATCTCAAAAAGCTATCATGTGTCTTCAGTAAAAATAAATAAAATGTTAACGAAAATGAAATTGACCAAATCAGTACAAATATCTCCTTTTCTCTGTTATTTTCTGTCAGTATATGCTTTGTTGTTAAAAAAAAAAAAAAAAAGTTAGGAGCTGTCAAATGGCTTCCAGCTCATGGCAACCTTATGTACAACAGAACGAAACACTGCCCGGTCTTGCGCCATCCTCATAATCATTGTCATCTTTGAGCCTATTGTTGCAGCCACTTTGCCAATCCATCTCATTGAGGGTTTTCCTATTTACCGCTGACTCTTTACTTTACCAAGCGTGACTTCCTTCTCCAGGGACTGGTCTCTCCTGAAAACAAGTCCAAAGTAAGTGAGACAAAGTCTCACCAACCTCGCTTCCAAGGAGCACTCTGGCTGTATCTCTTCCAGACTGACATGTTCGTTCCGTATACAGCACTAAGTTATATGTTGACTAAGTAGAGCCCAGAAAGAAGTAATTCAGTAACTTCAAGACAATGTCTTTATTCCACTTAAGCTTCTTTCTCCATGCTGAACTTCCTCTGAATTACTGGCATCTTCATGTAAGTTAAAAACAAAAACAAACAATAGAAGAAAAAAACCTCTTCAGTGCTATTATATACTAAAGAATGATCAATTTATATTTATGGTAGTATGGTTTATAGTCTATTGAGCCATCCAAAGGCTGTGTGAACCAAAACAGTTCTTCCCTATGAGGGTTTCTTATGTTTCCAAATATTTTGTATTTCTTGCCCTTCCTGACAAGTACCAAGGCTCTACACATTTCCCAAACTCTCTTTAGAGATCAGCATTGCTCCCTCTGAGATTTTCTGTGTCTTGTTACGGCAGTGTAGGGTGGTGAGGATTAGATTTGGTGTCCTTGTTGCGAAATACCTTGTTCTATAAAAGATACTGGAAGAGGAAGTTAAAAAATAGCTGCCTAATGGTACAATAAAGAGCCCTGGTGGTGCAATGGTTAAGTGGTCAGCTGCTAACCCACCTAGTGGCTTCATAGGACAAAGACCTGGTGATCAGCTTTTATAAAGATTACAGCCAAGAAAACCCTATGCGGCAGTTCTTCTCTGTCACATGGGGTCGTGATGAGTGACAATCAACTAGACGGGACCTAAAAACAAGAACAACAGAAGTATAATGTACGTTTTCCAAGAAGACTGACTTGAGATAATTTGATAAACCGCCCCCAGAGGGTTCATAGCAAAGCCATGGAGGGACAGAAGCACCATAGCCTCTCCCACTGTATGAGAGGAGACCGATTCCCACCTCTGTGTATTTCTCTGACAGCCTTCTTGCTGTAGTTTTTGGGTAGCTTGACTTTATACTTTGATTCAGGTGCGTATAATGCATATTTTATTAGTTGCCATCGAGTTGACTCCAGCTCATGGTGACCCCATGTTCAACAGAACAAAACATTTCCTGGTCCCGCACCATCTTTAAGATAATTGGCATGCTCCAGTTCAATGTTGCTGCCATTGTGTATTTTGAGTGCCTTCCAGCCTAGGGAGCTCATCTTCCAGTACTATATTGGACAATATAGTTGCGATCTATAGGGTTTTCACTGACTGATTTTTGGAAGGACATTACCAGGTTTTTCTTCTGAGTCTGAATTAGTCTGGAAAATCCCCTGTGACCTCTTCACCATGGGCCAACTTACTGGCATTTTAAATACCAATGAAGTAGCTTCTAACATTATAGCAACATGCATGACACGTCAGTACAACAAACTGACAGATGAGTGGTCGTGCTATGACCCATAGATCTAAGTAGTAAATAAAAACGTCTTAAAGCCTTTGAGGAGTATGTAAATGACGTGTTGCATGTTCATATAATTCAAGGAAATCCCTTCATCTTCTGATTGTATCATTACATCAAAGTACCTAAACAATCATAATTTTGTTTCAAAAGCTTATTCACAGACTCATTTTTAGGTTTCAGGTGAATTTGCTACAAAGTGATTTATTTACTTGCAGATGTCAAATGATTTGTATGGTAAAATCAAATCTTGGAAAAATTCATAAAGCTCTATGTTTATTTTATTTTTTTATATTTTTTATTGTGATTTAAGACAAAGTTTACAGATCAAGTCAGTCTCTCACACAAAAACCCACATACACCTTGCTACACACTCCCAATTACTCTCGCCATAATAAGACAGCCTGCTCTCTCCCTCCACTCTCTCTTTTCGTGTCCATTTCGCCAGCTTCTAACCCCCTCCACCCTCTCATCTCCCCTCCAGGCAGGAGATGCCAACATAGTCACAAGTGTCCACCTGATCCAAGAAGCTCACTCCTCACCAGCATCCCTCTCCAACCCATTGTCTGGTCCAATCCATGTCTAAAGAGTTGGCTTGGGGAATGGTTCCAGTCCTGTGCCAACAGAAGGTCTGGGGGCCATGACCACTGGGGTCCTTCTAGTCTCAGTCAGACCATTAAGTCTGCTCATATGAGATTTTGGGGTCTGCATCCCACTGCTCTCCTAATCCCTCAGGGGTTCTCTGTTCTGTTCCCTGTCAGGGCAGTCATCGGTTGTAGCCAGGCACCATCTAGTTCTTCTGGTCTCAGGCTGATGTAGTCTCTGGTTTATGTGGCCCTTTCTGTCTCTTGGGCTCGTAATTGCCTTGTGTCCTTGGTGTTCTTCATTCTCCTTTGATCCAGGTGGGTTGAGACCAATTGATGCATCTTAGACGGCTGCTTGCTAGCGTTTAAGACCCCACACACCACTCTTCAAAGTGGGATGCAGAATGTTTTCTTAATAGATTTTATTATGCCAATTGACTTA
The DNA here is from genome assembly GCF_024166365.1 of Elephas maximus indicus. Classification (NCBI taxonomy): domain Eukaryota; kingdom Metazoa; phylum Chordata; class Mammalia; order Proboscidea; family Elephantidae; genus Elephas; species Elephas maximus. The sequence goes on along the minus strand of NC_064819.1, from coordinate 121,536,902 downwards.
GATGTCCCCTGAAACCATGGTCCCCAGACCCCTGCCCCTGCTACACTGGCCTTCAAAGCATTCAGTTTATTCAGGAAACTTCTTTGCTTTTGGTTTAGTCCAGTTGTGCTGACCTTCCCCATATTATGTGCTGTCTTTCCCTTCACCTAAAGTAGTTCTTATCTACTATCTAATTAGTGAATGCCCCTCTCGGACCCACCCTCCCTCCCCCCTCTCATAACCACGAAAGAATGTATTCTTCTCAGTTTAAACTATTTCTCAAGTTCTTATAATAGTGGTCTTATACAATATTTGTCCTTTTGCAACTGACTAATTTCACTCAGCATAATGCCTTCCAGGTTCCTCCATGTTATGAAATATTTCACAGATTCCTCACTGTTCTTTATCGATGCGTAGTACTCCGTTGCATGAATATACCATAATTTATTTATCCATTCATCCATTGATGGGCACCTTGGTTGCTTCCATCTTTTTACTATTGTAAACAGTGCTGCAATAAACATGGGTGTGCATATACCTGTTTGCGTAAAGGCTCTTATTTCTCTAGGATATATTCCAAGGAGTGGGATTCCTGGATTATATAGTAGTTCTATTTCTAGCTTTTTACGGAAGCACCAAATCGATTTCCAAAGTGGTTGTACCATTTTACATTCCCACCAGCAGTGTAGAAGTGTTCCAATCTCTCCACAGCCTCTCTAACATTTATTGTTTTGTGTTTTTTGAACTAATGCCAGCCTTGTTGGAGTGAGATGAAATATCTTTGTAGTTTTGATCTGAATTTCTCTAATGGCTAATGATGGTGAACACTTTCTCATATATCTGTCATCTTTAGTGAAGTGTCTATTCATATCTTTTGCCCAGTTTTCAACTGGGTTATTTGTCTTTTTGCAGTATCATGTAGATTTTAGAGATCAGGCACTGATCAGAAATGTCATAGCTAAAAACTTTTTCCCAGTCCATAGGTAGTCTTTTTACTCTTTTGGTGAAGTGTTTGGATGAGCATAGGTGTTTGATTTTTAGGAGCTCCCAGGTATCTGGTTTTTCTTCTACATTCTTTATGTTTTATATACTGTTTATGCCATGTATTAGGGCTCCTAACGTTGTCCCTATTTTTTCTTCCATGGTCTTTATCATTATAGATTATATATTTAGGTCTTTGATCCATTTTGAGCTCATTTTTGTGCATGGAGTGAGGTATTGGTCTTGTTTCATTTTTTTGCACATGGATATCCAGTTATGCCAGCACCATTTGTTAAAAAGACTGTCTTTTCCCCAGTTAACTGTTTTGGTGCCTTTGTCAAATATCAACTGCTCATATGTGGATGGATTTATGTCTGGATTCTCAATTCTGTTCCTTTGGTCCATGTATCTGTTGTTGTACCAGTACCAGGCTGTTTTGACTACTGTGGCGGTATAATAGGTTCTAAAATCAGGTAAAGTAAGGCCTCCCACTTTGTTCTTCTTTTTCAGTAATGCCTTATTTACCCGGGGCCTCTTTCCCTTCTATATGAAGTTGGTGATTTGTTTCTCCATCTCCTCAAAGAATGTCGTTGGGATTTGGATCGGAATTGCACTAAATGTATAGATTGTTTTGGTAGAACAGACATTTTTATAATGTTAAGTCTTCCTATCCATGAGCAAGGTATGTTCTTCCACTTATGTAAGTCTCTTTTGGTTTCTTGCAGAAGTGTACTGTAGTTTTCTTTGTATAAGTCTTTTACATCTCTGGTAAGATTTATTCCTAAGTATTTTATCTTCTTGAGGGCTACTGTAAATGGCATTGATTTGGTGATTTCCTCTTTGATGTTCTTTTTGTTGGTGTAGAGGAATCCAACTGATTTTTGTATGTGTATCTTGTATCCCTGTACTCTGCTGAACTCTTGTATTAGTTTCAGTCGTTTTCTGGAGGATTCTTTAGTGTTTTCTGTGTATAAAATCATGTCATCTGCAAATAGAGATACTTTTACTTCTTCCTTGCCAACCTGGATGCCCTTTATTTCTTTATCTAGCTGAATTGCTCTGGCTAGGACTTCCAGCACAATGTTGAATAAGAGTGGTGATAAAAGGCATCCTTGTCTGGTTCCAGATCTCAGTGGGAATGTTTTCAGGCTCTCTCCATTTAGGGTGATGTTGGCTGTTGGCTTTGTATAAATGCCCTTTATTATGTTGAGGAATTTTCCTTCTATTCCTATTTTGCTGAGAGTTTTTATCATGAATGAGTGTTGAACTTTATCAAATCCCTTTTCTGCATCAATTGATAAAATCATGTGATTCTTGTCTTTTGTTTTGTTTATGTGATGGATTACATTAATTGTTTTTCTAATGTTGAAGCATCCCTGCATACCTGGTATGAATCCCACTTGGTCATGGTGAATTATTTTTTTGATATGTTGTTGAATTCTATTGGCTAGAATTTTGTTAAGGATTTTTGCATCTACATTTATGAGGGATATAGGTCTATAATTTTCTTTTCTTGTGGTATCTTTACCTGGTTTTGGTATCAGGGATATGGTGGCTTCATAGAATGAGTTTGGTAGTATTCCACCCTTTTCTATGCTTTGAAATACCTTTAGTAGTAGTGGTGTTAACTCTTCTCTGAAAGTTTGGTAGAACTCTGCAGTGAAGCCTTCTGGACCAGGGGTCTTTTTTGTTGGGAGTTTTTTGATTACCTTTTCAATCTCTCCTTTTGTTATGGATCTCTTTAGTTGTTCTACCTCTGTTTGTGTTAGTTTAAGTAGGTAGTGTGTTTCTAAGAATTCATCCATTTCTTCTAGGTTTTCAAATTTGTTTGAGTATAGTTTCTCAGAGAAATCCGATATGATTCTTTTAATTTCAGTTGGGTCTGTTGTAATATCGCCCATCTCATTTCTTATTCGGGTTATTTGCTTCCTCTCCTGTTTTTCTTTTGTCAGTTTGGCCAGTGGTTTATCAATTTTGTTGATTTTTTAAAAAAGCCAGCTTTTGGTCTTGTTAATTCTTTCAACTGTTTTTCTGTTTTCTACTTCATTTAGTTTAGCTCTAATTTTTATTATTTGTTTTCTTCTGGTGCCTGTGGGTTTCTTTTGTTGCTCTCTTTCTATTTGTTCAAGTTTAGGGATAATTCTTTGATTTTTGGCCCTTTCTTCTTTTTGGATGTGTGCACTTATTGATATAAATTGGCCCCTGAGCACCGCTTTTGCTGTGTCCCAAAGGTTCTGATAGGAAGTGTTTTCATTTTCATTGGGTTCTTTGAATTTCTTTATTCCATCCTTAATGTCTTCGATAATCCAGTCTTTTTTGAGCAGGATATTGTTCAGTTTCCAAGTGTTTGATTTCTTTTCCCGTTATTGATTTCTACTTTTATGGCCTTATGGTCAGAGAAGATGTTTTGTAATATTTCAATGTTTTGGATTCTGCTAAGGCTTGCTTTATGACCTAATACATGGTCCATGTGCACTAGAAAAGAAAGCATAGTTGGTTGCTGTTGGGTGGAGTGTTTTGTATATGTCTACGAGGTCAGGTTGGTTGATTGCGGCATTTAGGTCTTCCGTGTCTTTATTGAGCTTCTTTCTGGATGCCCTATCCTTCACCGAAAGTGGTGTGTTGAAGTCTCCTACTATTATTGTGGAGCTGTCTATCTCACTTTTCAGTGCTGATAGAGTTTGTTTTATGTATCTTGCAACTCTGTCATTGGGTGCATAAATATTTACTATGGTTATATCTTCTTGGTGTATTGTCCCTTTAATCATTATATAGTGTCCTTCGTTATCCTTTCTGATGGATTTAACTTTAAAGTCTATTTTGTCAGAAATTAATATTGCCACTCTTGCTCTTTTTTGATTGTTGTTTGCTTGATATATTTTTTTCCATCCTTTGAGTTTTAGTTTGTTTGTGTCTCTAAGTCTAAGGTGTGTCTCTGGAAGCAGCGTATAGACGGATCTTGTTTTTTAATCCATTCTGCCACTCTCTGTCTCTTTATTGGTGCATTTAGGCCAGTTACATTCAGGGTAATTATGGATAGGTATGAATTTAGTGCTATCATTTTGATGTCTTTTTTTGTGTTGTTGACAGTTTCTTTTTCCCACTTGATTTTACATGCTGAGTAGATTTTCTTTATGTATTATTCTTTCCTCATATTTATTGTTATTGATTTTGTTTCTGCTGAGTTTTTTTTTCTCATATTTTATTTTGATGAGTAGAATAATTTGTCTTTTTTGTGGTTACCCCTATTTTTCTAAATTTAAAATTAACTTTTATTTCTTTGTATTGCCTTATCTTCCTCTCCATATGGAAGGTGTATGATTACATTTCTTAGTCCCTCTTTATTATTTTAATGTTGTCTTCTTTTATATAATAACATCACTGTTACCCTGTTTTCAGCTTTTTTTTTTAATCTTGGTTTTTTTTTTTTGGGGGGATTTCCCTGTCTGGGTTGACTTCTGGTTGCTCTGCCCAGTGTTCTAGTCTTGGGTTGATACCTGATATTATTGATTTCCTAACCAATGAACTCCCTTTAATATTTCTTGCAGTTTTGTTTTTTTTTTTTTTTTTGGTTTGGTTTTTATGAATTCCCTCAACTTGTGTTTATCTGGAAATGTCTTAATTTCACCTTCATATTTAAGAGATAGTTTTGCTGAATATATGATTATTGGAATGCAATTTTTTTTCCTTCAATTTTTTAAAATATATCATCCCATTGCCACCTTGCCGGAATGGTTTCTGTCCAATAGTCCGAGCTTATTCTTATTGGCTCTCCTTTGTAGGTGACTTTTCATTTATCCCTCACTACTCTTATAATTCTCTCTTTATCTTTGGTTTTGGCAAGCTTCATTATAATATGTCTTGGTGACTTTCTTTTAACATCTACCTTATGTGGAGTTCAATGAGCATCTTGGATAGACATCTTCTCATCTTTCACAATATCAGGGAAGTTTTCTACCAACAAATCTTCAACAATTTTCTCTGTATTTTCTGTTCTCCCTCCCTGTTCTGGTACTCCAGTCATTTGTAGGTTATTTCTCTTGATAGAGTCGCACATGATTCTTAAGATTTCTTCATTTTTTAAAATTCTTTTATCTGATTTTTCTTCAAATATATTTGTGCCAACTGATTTATCTTCGATTTCAGAAATTCTAGCTTCTACTTGCTCAATTCTGTTCCTCTGACTTTCTTTTGAGTTATCTAATTCTGTAATTTTATTGTTAATCTTCTGAATTTCTGATTGCTGTCTGTCTATGGACTTTTCCAGCTTATTAAACTTTTCATTATGTTCCTGAATAATCTTTCTAATCTCTTCAGTTGCTTTATCTGTGTGTTCCTTGGCTTGTTCTGTGTATTGCCTCATTTCCTTCCTGATGTCTTGAAGGGTTCTATGTATTAAACTTTTGTATTCTGCATCTGGTAATTCCAGGAATGCACTTTCATCTAGAAGACCTCTGGATTCTTTGTTTTGAGAGCCTACTGAGGTGATCATGGTCTGTTTCTTTACGTGACTTGATATTGACTGTTGTCTCCGAGCCATCCATAAGTTATTGTATTAGTTTATGCTTGCTTACTGTGTCATAGCTTCTTGCTTTGTTTTGTTTTGGTAGACCCCTATGGGTTGCTCAAGTGAGCTAGCTTGATTATTTTCACCTTTGGAGCTCTGATGCCCTGTCCCCAGCTGGCTAGAGCTGTTATCAGGTATATCAGTCTAGGAGTCCATTCAGTTTTCTTGTATAAATTCAGCTCATGTTTCCAGGTAGCTGGTATCACATGTGTGGTACAGGCTCTGTCCTACAGTCTTAAAGGGGTGGGGGTGATTGGCTTATATACCGGAATCTGATTGCAGCAGGGGTTTATGCTCTGAACAAGACAGGGGGCTGAGAACCAACCCCCAAGTGTCTTGGAGGAAAACGTGTCTCTGTTCCCTAGAGCGTGATGGTGGGTGGGTTCTGCAGATGGACCATCGGCACCCAGTGTTTTTGGTTGGAAGTGCTGGGAGGTACCAGTTATCTTTGGACCCCTGTCACGGGTGGCTGGGTGACCTGAGTGGAGCTACCAGTCCTTAGGTCCCTGATGTGGGTAGATGAGGACCTTGTTTAATAGGCAAAGCAACATCAAACATCAAACACCCACCTGTCTACCACACAGCTGAAACGGTTGGAGTTTGCCAACAAGGGCCTATTCTCCCGAAAGAGGCCCACACAGGTCCACGCAGAAGGGAAAGGTGCTCAAGGTCCACGGACAGTTTATGCCTGCACAGGAGCTGCTTCTGTCCTGAGCTCCCCAGTTAATGGAGCTAGCAAATTATCTTTTCCCCCCAGTTGCAAATTTTTTCCTTTCCAAAGGCTGGGAGGATGGCTCTAGGTGCTCACCAGGGTCTCTCTCAGGCCCAGGTATTCAGCCACTGAAGCTGGCTTGGGGGCGGGGGGTGGGGCACGGTAAAGTATACGCAAATACTTAGCTTTTGCCGAGAGCGCTGTTCTCCTCATGTTCCGGAGGTGCGAGTGGGCTGTGTGGCTGGCTGCTTCTCCCTGAGGAAACTGCGGCCGAACTCTAGTACCAGCCCACCACCGCCACTCTGGGAATGGTGCCTGAGGGCTCCCCATGATTCAAGACTGGTAACTCCTCTCTACTTCTGAACGGCCTCTTCCTCCCTCTGCCCCTCAGTTCATTGTCTAAGCTTGCATTTGATGCTCAGGGCTCCCAGCTTGTCACAAATACACTCCTTTCGCTTGTTTTTTCGGGTCTTTGTTGTAAAGAGGGCTTGACGGAAATCGTCTGTCTATTCCGCCATCTTGGCTCCGCCTCCCCCCCATGTTTATTTTTCATTGTCTTAGCATGTCTGATTTGTTGTGAAAGTCGTGTGCCTTGGCAAAAATATAAATCTCATTACAAATGTCCATTGAAGTAAATATGACATTTCTGTTTCTTATTATGTTCATGTGCAATGTAAAGATATTAACCATAAAATTTGGTGAATGTCCTCTAGGGGATTTCAAACTTTAGTATGTTTCAAATAACTTACAGAATAGCATTCGTTTATGATTTTTCATGTGTATAGGAAATAATAAATACAATTGACATTCATGCAAATGGTGAATTAGACTGGTTACATGATATATACAAAGTGCCATTCTTTTTGCCTTTGAGATAAACTTAAGATAAACTAAAATTGTCAAGCTCAATATTTCAATATGTATGTTTTTAGATAAACATGTAGGTCTTTTAGAAAATATTTTGGTAGATGTCGAACAGTGTTATTACTTCCTTTTCTAGGTAGGTTGCATGTAATGCATATTTCATTTGGTGTAAGACCATAAGTATTTTTCTATAGAGTTTCAAAATTACTTAGAGCAAGAGTTAAACTTTATACTTACTAGATTTTAAAAGCTAAGAAAACACATTTTCAGTAGAGTCCATAAATTATAGAATTGTTAACAAAAAGCATTGGTTAATCCATTTATTGAATACCACTGGTTGTTTCATGTTCCGATGTGAGATATTTTGGATTCTGAAGATTGAGAAACAATGTAATCTGTTAATTTTTAAAACTGATAAAATCGCTCTCAAGGAAAAAAGTCCATCATAAAAAGAAAAGAAATTACTTCTACTTTAAATACATAACATTAAGGAGTGAATTTAAAAATATACAATCTGTTGTAGCTACAAAATTGTAAGCTGTGTCTTCCATATGCTGGTGGTTTTTACACTTAATTTGAAAATGTTTGCAGTACTTAAATTGATGTCTTATGAAAGAAAACCTGACAGTGTTTTTATTAGGTTGCCCAAATCCAAATGAGATTAATGAGGCATGATGACAGCAGCACAGTTAAACGAATCAATAAATTATCAGTGAACCATCTTCAGACTCTGCCCTTTTTTTCTCTTCTGAATGTAAAATCTTAGTGGGGAGATTAGCTTAATCAAGAAAATAGAGTAAACAACTCCAAGGCTCGTGCTATGTTAGGATGGATAGTATGATGCTTTATCCAAACAGTCCAACACTTATCTGTCAGTTTGTCATACTGTGGGGGCTTGCTGGTTGCCGTGAAGCTATCCCACTGGTATTTCAAATACCAGCAGTGTCACCCATAGTGGACAGGTTTCAGGTTTCAGCAGAGCTTCCAGACTGAGACAGGCTAGGAAGAAGGACCTACTTCTGAAAAAATTGGCCAGTGGAAACTTTATAAATATCAGTGGAACATCGTCTGGTATAGTACTGGAAGATGCACCCCCAGGTTGGAAGGCATTCAAAACACCACTGGGAAGAGCTGCCTCCTCAAAGTAGAGTTAACTTTAATGACATGGCTGGAGTAAAGCTCTTGGGATCTTCATTTGCTGATGTGGCATGACTCAAAATGATAAGAAACAGCTGCAAACATCCACTAGTAATCGGAATGTGGAATGTATGAAGTATGAATCTAGGAAAATTGGAAGTCATCAAAAATGAAATAGAATGCATAAAGATTGACATCTTAGGCATGAGTGAGATGAAATGGACTGGTATTGGCCATTTTGAAATGGGCAATCATATATGGTCTACTATGCTGGGAATGACAAATTGTGGAGGACTGGTGTCATATTCATAGTCAAAAAGGACATTTCAAGATCTATCCTGAAGTACAAATCTATCAGTGGTAGGATAATATCCATATTCCTACAAGAAAGACCAGTTAATATGATTGCTATTCAAATTTACACACCAACCACTAATGCCAAAGATGAAGAAATTGAAGTTTTTTTTTTTTATCAACTTCTGCAGTTTGAAATTGATCAAACATGTAATCAAGATGCATTGATAATTACTGATGATTGGAATGGGAAAGTTGGAAACAAAAAAGAAAATCAGTAGTTTGAAAATATGGCCTTGGTTATAGAAATGGAGCCAGAGATGGAATGCTAAAATTTTGCAAGACCAAAGACTTATTCATTGCAAACACTTTTCAACAACATAAACATTGACTATACATGTGAACCTAAACAGATGTAATACACAGGAATCAAATGGACTATTTCTGTGGAAAGTGACAATGAAGGTGCTCAATGTCGTCAGTCAGAACAAACCCACAGGCCAGCTGTGGAACAGACCATCAATTGCTCATATGTAAGTTCAAGTTGAAGCTGAAGAAAATTAAAACAAGTCCACAAGAGCCAAAATATGACCTTGAGTCTATCCCACCTGAATTTAGAGACCATCTCAAGAATAGATTTGATGCAGTGAACACTAATGGCTGAAGACAAGATGAGTTTTGGGATGACATCAAGGACATCATACATGAAAAAAGCAAGACATCATTAAAAAGACAGGAAAGAAACAAAAGCCCAAAATGGATGTCAGAAGAGACTCTGAAACTTGCTCTTGAACGTCAAGTAGCTGAACAGAAAATTTTTAAAGGGCGACTCAAAAAGACTAAGTATTGTAATGAAATGTGCAAAGACCTGGAGTTAGACAATGAAAAGGCATTTCTCAAGCTGAAAGAACTAAAGAAATAATTCAAGCCTCAAGTTGCAATATTGAAGGATTCTATGAGCAAAATGGAAATACTGGTGGCGTAGTGGGTAAGTGCTACAGCTGCTAACCAATAGGTCGGCAGTTCGAATCCACTAGGTGCTCCTTGGAAACTCTACGGAGCAGTTTTACTCTGTCCTCTAGGGTCACTATGAGTCAGAATTGACAGCAATGGGTTTGTTTTTTTTGGGGGGGGTTATGGGGAAAATAAAAATCAAAAGCAGATGGAAGAAATACACAGAGTCAGTGTACCAGAATGAATTGGTCAGTATTCAACCATTTCAGGAGACAGCATGTGATCAAGAATCAATGGTATTGAAGGAAGAAGTCCAAGCTGCACTAAAGGCACTGACAAAAAACAAGGCTCCAAGAACTGACAGAATATGAACTGAGATGTTTCGACAAATGGCTGCAATGCTGGAAGTGCTTACTTGTCTATGCCAAGAAAATTGGAAAATAGCTACCTGGCCAACCCACTGGAAGAGATCCATATTTGTGCCCATTCCAAAGAAAGGTGATCCTCCAGGATGCAGAAGTTATTGAACAATGTCTTAACATCACACACAAGTAAAATTTTGTTGCAGGTAATTTAATTAAAAAATGATTGCTGCAGTACATTGACAGAGAATTTCCCAGAAATTCAAGCTGGATTCAGGGGAGGATGTGGAATGAAGGATATCATCTTGACTGAAAGTAGAAGATGCCAGAAAGATGTTTACCTTTGTTTTGTTGACTATGCAAAGGCACTTGACTCTGTGGATCATAACAAATTATGGATAACATTTCAAAGAATGAGAATTCCGGAACACTTAATTGTGCTCATGTGGAACCTGTACATAGGCCAAGAAGCAATCCTTCAAACTGAACAAGGGGATATTGCGTGGTTTAAAATCAGGAAAGTTGTGCATCAAGGTCAAATGCTGTCACTGTACTTATTCAATCTGTTTGCTGAGCAAATAATCCCAAAAGTTGAACTACGTGAAAAAGAGTGGGGCATCAGGATTGGAGCAAGACCTGTTAACAATGTGCGATACGCAGAAGAAACAACCTTGGTTGCTGAAAGTGAAGAGGCCTTGAAGCAATTATTGATGAAGATCAAATACTACAACTTTCAACATGGATAAAACCTCAACATAAACCAAATATCCTCACAACTGGACCAAAAAGTACCATCACGATAAATGGAGAAAAGATTGAATTGTCATTATTTCATTTTACTTGAATCCACAGTCAATGCACATGGAAGCAGCAGTCAAGAAATCATACTATTAATTGTATTGGGTAAATAATGCTGCAAAAAGCTTCTTTAAAGTGTTAAAAAGTAAAGATGTTACTGAAGACTAAGTGTGCCTGACCCAACCCATGGTATTTTCAGTCAACTCATATGCATGTGAAAGCTGGACAATGAATAAGGAAGACAGAATTATAATTGATGCCTTTGAATTATGGTATTGGTGAAGAATATTGAATATACCATGGACTACTAGAAGAATGAAGAAATCTGTCTTGGAAGATATACAGCCAGAATGCTCCTTTAGAAGTGAGGATGGTGAGACTTTATCTCATATATCTTTTATATGTTATCAGGAAGGACCAATCCCTGGAGAAGTAATCAAGGTTGGTAAAGTAGAGGGTCAGCATAAAAGAGGAATACCGTCAATGAGATGGATTGACACAGTGGCTTCAATAATGAACTCAGACATAGCAATGATTGTGAGAATGACACAGGGTGGGGTAGTGTTTCCTTCTATAGTACGTAGGGTTGCTGTGAGTTGGAATCTACTTGATGGCACCTAAAAACAACATCCAAACAGTGCATGGAAACTTCATGAATCTAAGGAAACTCATACCTTGTTATAAGTATAGATTCATATGCAGGCTTCTCCCTCAGTTCTTCTTCCCCAGTATATATGTTGGTAGAGATGTGAATGGGCCTACTCAAGGTCAAGTTTGACTTTCAGTGATAATCTTGGTGACTGAAACCATTTAAAGCTTAAGAACCATTCCTTTTTACTTAAAAGTGCCATAATCTGAATTTTAAAACTTATCACTAAAAGACTTAAACTTTCTTTATACATGGCAGGATAATGTCTAAGGATTTCAATAGATTTTGGAGTCAGTCTCATGTGCATTTGATTCTTGGCTTCGGCAGTACTGGGAAACCTTCCTAATTTCTTCCACATCCATTTTTTAATTGAATACTGTGTGTCAAAGACTGTATTTGATATGGTAGTATACTAGATAGAGTTTTCCCTATTTCAGATTATTTTTTTCTCTATGGATCTCAGGTTACTACCCTGTACAATGGGAATAATAATTCCTCCACTTTATTAAATTATTAAATTAAATTATATGAGGCCTCACATCCAAAATGTCCCCTAATTTTTAATTGTTATTAGTATAAAAAATTGCAACAAAGTAGAAACTGGAACTAGTCAATTGCTTATGTTTTTCAGGTATCAAAATTTAGATAATGAAACCTAAACTTTCACAAATACGATATAACAATTTCATCAGTTTTTAAAAATTATCTTTAGGAAAGAAACTTTTATCATTTGGTTTAAGGATTCCTAAATGATCGTACTTGCAGACGTGAAGATTCTTTAAAAACATGAAGGAAACCTAATCAATGATGAATCCAGGCCCTCTTTTTTAGATTAATGTAAAAAAATATAACTCTAAATTTGGGAAATAAAAACAAACATTACAACAAGCATGATTAAATGCTTAAGACATTTTGCAAGTGTTTGAAGTTTTAGCTCCAAATGTCCTTATAGAGATGTGCTCTTAATCTTTACTTGGCTTTATTTCTTGACTTCAGCATGTATTAATTTATTTAGTTTGTAAAATGATTAAATATTTATAAGAAGCTATTTTTTAAATCTTACACTTTTACCAAGTAACCTGATAAAACAGTCATCTGCCTTAAAAACTAATCATTTATCAGTAAGTCTAAAAGTCATATGTATCCTAGATGGGGACCATTACATATAAATAAAAATGGGTTTATACATAACCATGAAAATTACTGTTGCTTTTTGTTTGATAAGCCTATAGAAAAAACAAAATACGAAAAGTCTTGCTCTCACTGTTTTTTTTTTTTTTTTTAAAGTGGTCATAAGTGCTTGATTCACTAGCCAGGGAGTAGATTTACTGATTTTTATTCTAAGAAGGCTGCATCTGGTATAGGCAAGAAACTAGGTTCTTTTCAGTCACACAGCAGGAGGAAAAAAAAAAAAAATTAAGTGGGTGAATAAAGTATTTTAAAGATGACATATATATATATTTTTTACCTCAAATATTTAAAAAATATGTAAATAAGATTTGCTTTTCTGGCCATGGTGGACTAACTGGTCTTAGACTTATGTTCTCAAAATTAAAAACAAAACAAAGAAAAACACTGTACAGCAGGCTGTGGAGGATCATAATCTTTGAAGGAATAGGCATATACAAGATGAGGCCCACGTTCGTCCTGGTTTTCTGTGTGAAGGTAATTTTTTTGTGGGGACATGCTATAAGAAACCTGTTGCCAGGTTCAGTTCTGACTGATAGCGATGCTGTAGGACAGAGTAGAACTGCCCCCACAAGGTTTCCAAAGAGCAGCTGGTGGATTCAAACTGTCAACCTTTTGGTTAGTAGCCTGAGCTCTTAACCACTGCAGCACCGGGGATCCTGCTATTAGAAGGTGGAGCTTAATTAAGAGGTAGCCACTGAACTGAGGAGCTAGTGATTGGATTTGGGGGCTTCTGAGACAGTTGCCATAGATGAAGAAGCTGTGGGGAGCCACTGAGGCTTCCCTGGAGAACTTGGCCAGGTGCTGGGCTGTGCATGTGTGGATGACACTCTGTGAGACCTAGCAAAGAGCAACTTCTGCAGGGTTATACTAGAGTCCAAATGATGGGAAACATTGGCCCAACCAGAGCAGAGAGAACTTGCTGATCTTCTGGTTCACTTAGGATCCCGGAAAGGCCAAATTTAGGAGTAGGGACCATTCCTTAGAACTAAAACCAAATCAAAACAAAAAACTGAATTAGATCCTCTCTAATGAGCCATAAAATTAAACCTGATAGATCAAGATGATTCACTAGAAATTTAATTGTCTCACATACTTTGGACATATGATCGGGAGGGACCAGTCCTTAAAGAAGGACATTGTGCTTGGTAAAGCAGAGGGTCAGCGAAAAAGAGGGAGGCCCTTAATGAGATGGATTGACACAATGACTGCAGCAATGGGCTCAAACACAGAAATGATTGTGAGGATGGCATAGGATTGGTTAGTGTTTTGCCCTGTAGTTTATAGAGTCGCTGTAAGTCAGCACTAACTCGACAGTGCTTACCAACAACAACCAGAACAAAACTCAATATGCCTTAAAGAACAAAAATCCAGTCCAGACTACCTATAGCATATTATTCACAATGCCAACTTAAAGCAAACAAAACAAAAAACTAGAAAAGACTAAAAATGAGAAACAGGAAAACACGACCCACAGTCAATATAAAAAAAACTGTCAATAGAAGCTGACCTCAAGATGATACTTGAATGTTTAAATTAGCAGACAAGGATTTTGAAATGTATTAATATTTAGGGATTAAAAGTAAAAGATGGACATAATAATTGAACAAATGTTTATATATGTAAAATACAATTAAACGGAAATTTTAGAACTGAAAAATATATAAAATGAAAAATGTACTGGATGGACTTAATAGAAGATTTTACTCTGCAGTTGAAAGAGTCATACTTGAAGACAGATCAATAGAAACCATTTAAACTGAACAAAAAAGAATAAAAGAGGATTGGGAGAAAAATAGAGCTTCCATGATCTCTGGGAATCTATCAAGTAGGTAAAAATCATTAAAATAAAGTCTCAGAAGGAGAAGAAAGAGAAAAAATGAGTAAAAAAAAATGTATTTGAAGAAATATGACTGAAAGCTTGGTGAAAAACTTCAGCCTTAAGATCTCTGAAGCTTAGTGAGCATGAAGGAGGATAAATCCAAATAAAACTATACCTAAAAAAACCCGTTGCGGTCACCTACACGCATACTATTCAAACCGTCGAAAATCAGAAATGAAGAAAAATCTTAAAAGCAGCCAGAACAAAGAAGACATACAACATATAGTCAAAAAATGATACAAATTATGACTGATTTCTCACCTGAAACAATAAAAAATAGATGACAAAGGAACTTCTTTAAGATGCTGAACTTAAAAGAAAATCTAGTCAGAATTCTATATCCGTGAAAACGTTCTTCAAAACAATGGCTAAAGTATATATATATATATATATATTTTTTTTTTTTTTAATTAATTTTTATTAAGCTTCAAGTGAACATTTACAAATCCAATCAGTCTGTCACACGTAAGTTTACATACATCTTACTCCCTTCTCCCACTTGCTCTCCCCCTATTGAGTCAGCCCTTTCAGTCTCTCCTTTCGTGACAATTTTGCCAGCTTCCCTCTCTCTCTATCTTCCCATCCCCTCTCCAGACAAGAGTTGCCAACACACTCTCAAGTGTCCACCTGATTTAATTAGCTCACTCTTCATCAGCATCTCTCTCCCCGCTGCTGACCAGTCCCTTTCATGTCTGATGAGTTGTCTTCGGGAATGGTTCCTGTCCTGTGCCAACAGAAGGTCTGGGGACCATGGCTGCCGGGATTCCTCCAGTCGCAGTCAGACCATTAAGTATGGTCTTTTTATGAGAATTTGGGGTCTGCATCCCACTGATCTCCTGCTCCCTCAGGAGTTCTCTGTTGTGCTCCCTGACAGGGCCGTCATCGATTGTGGCCAGGCACCAACTAGTTCTTCTGGTCTCGGGATGATGTAGGTCTCTGGTTCATGTGGCCCTTTCTGTCTCTTGGGCTCTTAGTTGTCGTGTGACCTTGGTGTTCTTCATTTTCCTTTGCTCCAGGTGGGTTGAGACCAATTGATGCATCTTAGATGGCCGCTTGTTAGCATTTAAGACCCCAGATGCCACATTTCAAAGTGGGATGCAGAATGTTTTCATAATAGAATTATTTTGCCAATTGACTTAGAAGTCCCCTCAAACCATGTTCCCCAGACCCCCGCCCCTGCTCCGCTGACCTTTGAAGTATTTATTTTATCCCGGAAACTTCTTTGCTTTTAGTCCAGTCCAATTGAGCTGACCTTCCATGTATTGAGTGTTGTCTTTCCCTTCACCCAAAGCAGTTCTTATCTACTGATTAATCAATAAAAAACCCTCTCCCTCCCTCCCTCCCCCCTTCGTAACCACAAAAGTATGTATTTTTCTCAGTTTTTACTATTTCTCAAGATCTTATAATAGTGGTCTTGTATTTTTTATACAATATTTGTTAAAGTATATATTTTAGATGAATAACAGTGTAGATATTCAAAGCAAGGTGACCTACACTGTAAGAAATGCTAAAGGAAAATTTTCACAGTACTAGGGAAAGTATATCAGTATTGTAAAGGACATCCACACAAAATCTATAGTTCAGAAAGTTGAAATACTGAGCTAAGGAACAAGGTAAAGATATCTGCACTCACTGAGCCTATTTAATATTGTATTGGAAGTCCTAGCCCGTAAAATAAGTCAGGAGAAGTAAAAGGCATAAAGATTGAAAAAAGAAAAAGTGAAACACTCATTTTACAGACAACATGAGTATGGACAAAACCTTTTTTAGCAATCTACATAAGATCAAAAAAAAAAAAAAACAGTGCTCACAAGATACAAGGTCAATATAAAAAAAGTATTTCTATATACTGACATCAAATAATTGGAAAATAAAATTTAAGAATGCCATTTATAATCGTACCCAAAACGAAATAAATTTAACCAAAGATAATGCAAGACCTCTATGGCACTTCTCTCCAAAATGTATTTATACATTCAATGTAATTACGAACAAAATAACAATGTTTTAAAAGAAAATCTAAATTGACAGGCTTCTTGAAAAATGTATATGGAAATGCAGAGGATCTGCAATGGCCAAATGAATCTTGAAAAAAAGAACAACATAGCTGGGAGACTTGGGCTACCTTATTTCAGGATTAAGTATAAAGTTACAACGATAAAGACAGTGTGGTATTGATGTTAAGAACAGACATATAGAGCCACAGAACAATATAGAGAGTGTAGAAATAAACCAACACATTTACACTAAATTAATTTTTGACAAGGGTCCTAAGAGGAAAATGAAATTCAATAAGGTAAGAAAAATCTTCTTAACAAATTGTGCTGAAACATTAGGAAAAAAAAAAAAGAAACCTAACTCTTATCTCATACCATACATGCACATTACTCAGAGATGGATCATATATGAAAGAGTTAATATTATAATACTTCTAGACAAAAACATAGGATAATATCTTAATGACCCTGGAAGGATTAACCATAAATTAAAATGATAAATTGGACTTTATCAAAACTAAAAACTTCTGCTCATCCAGATATCATTAAGAAAATTAACAGTCAAGCCACATCTTCAGCAAAAATATTGTTAATAAACATATCCAAACAAGGAACTTGTATCTGAAATTTATGAGTCCTAAAAACAATAATAATAATAATAAAAAAAATATATATGGACAAAAAATTGAATAGGCACTGCACAAAGGAGATATATTAATGGCAAAAACGTTTGAAAAGGTTTTTAATATCATTACTCATTAGGGAAAGGCAGATTAAAACCACATTTACTAGAACATAATTTAAAACAATGGATAGCAACATGTTGGGGAAGATAGAGAGCAACTAGAATTCTCATGCATTGCTCGTGGGAGTGTAAAATGGTCCAACTGTTTTGGACAACTGGCAGTTTCTCAGAAAGTTAAACATATAAAAAAAAATTTTTTTCTACCCTTTTAATCCAGCAGTTGTATTCCTAGGTATTTATCCAAGAAAATGACAATATATGCCCACAAGAACATTTGTGGAAGAACATTTATATAACAGCTTTGTTCATAATGGAGTAAGCATTTTGGCTGCTAACCAAAAGGTTGGCAGTTCAAATCCACCAGCCGCTCTTTGGAAACCCCATGGGGCAGTTCTACCCTGTCCTTTGGGGTTGCTATGAGTCAGACTCGACTCGATAGCAATGGGTTTGGTTTGTTTCTTTTTGGTTGTTCATAATAGCCCCAAACTGGAAATGCTCCCAATGTCTATGCTTATTAGATTCTTTTGGTTAAGGCATTGTTTGAGTTGCATGAAATTCTAAAAAGCAATTAGAAGGAAAAGGAATATGGAACATATTGTTATTTATAATTTATAATGTTCCATAGACAAATACATCAAAAGCACCATAAATATATGATTCTTCAGATGTTTCTTTGGGGTAATTAAAAAAAAAAAAAAAAGACCTAGCTGTCATTGAGTCAATTATGACTGATAGCAACCTTACAGGACAGAGTAGAACTGCCCCATAGGGTTTCCAAGGTTGTAATAGAAGCAGACTGCTGCATCTTTCTCCTGCAGAGCGGCGGGGCGGCGGTGGGGGGGGGTTCAAATTCCTGACCTTTCAGTTAGGAGCCAAAGGCTTATATTTTTAAGAAAGATATATATAACATAAAGAAAATCCAGATGTGAAAAAACACCCCCAAAAGCTTTTAAAGTGGTATTTCAGGAGACAAAAAGACAGGTGATTTACCTCAAAATAAACTATCCATCTATCTAAATTAGTCATATTTTATAAGGCTATGAGGGATTATTTAAAAATTTGTCCTAGCTATATAATTTTCAACAATTCTTTCCATACTTCTCAATGAAAAAAAAAAAAGAGCATTTTTATAGCATAATATCTTACAAATCTGAAAAAGTCTGTGTATAATTTATTTCAGTCTTCCATACATTTCTCCTGATAATTTAAACTTTCATATCCCTCAAGTTCAGCATGAATTTGCTGAAATTGGTGATTTTGTGCGAGAACAAGAAATTACGAAAGTACAGCCATTTGAGTACTGAATTGACAGCACTCTCTGGAATATGTTAGTTGGCACCAGTCTGGTGACTGGAAGGATAAACTAGAGAGCCTGGGAGGTCTCCTAGTGATGACTGTGTATGGGGGGTGGGGGAGGGTAGATATCAGGTCTCTACAGTCTACTGTCTTGTCAACTGGGAATCTACAAAGTCAGTAGCCAAAAATGTCATCCCTGCTACTGTTTTATCACATTACTCGGCTAAGCAAGTCTCACTAAGTTAGATTTTCATGCTGGACAGTGGAACTATTAGTTCTAGACCTAAGCCCCTAAACCCCTTAAGAGTGATGAAGAGAGGCTTTTATTTGTTTTTATATTTGAAAAATGCTCTCAGATATTTGAAAAATAGTTCTACGTATGTACAAGTTCTAGGATTTGGTTGTCACTATTTAATGCTAAAAATTTTATTGCAAAACTAAATAAAAATTGCTTTTAGGTTTATTTTGAATTACAGTTTTTGATTTTTATATAGTATAAATAAAATAAAATACGGGCTCTGGTGGCTTGGAGGTTAAGCACTCAGCTGTTAACCAAAAAGTTGGTGGCTTGAACCCACCAGCAGTTCTGTGGGTGGAAGATGTAGCAGTTTGCTTCCATAAAGATTTACAGCCTTGGAAACCCCTTGGGGCAGTTCCACTCTGAGTTAGAATCAACTGGACGGCAAAAAAAAAAAAAAAATGGGCATAGGTGGATATAAATAAAACCGTAGCACTTAACTACTACGCCACCAGGGTTTCCAAAATAATGCATATTAACCCTTAATTCATTGCATGACACAATTTAAGTGCTTATAAATCCCACTTGCAAGTATAATGGTTACTCATTCCTGATTTTTACAAGACGTTGTTTATATCTTAACTTTACAAGTTCGTTAATTTTTTTGTGTTGGTTTTGTTGGGAAAACTGAGCCTTGCAACCTATACATAAATATTTACATGGTATTGTAATTCCATTTAATATCTGAAGGAATGAAAGCACAAAGTCAGTACTTCATTTGTGTTAAGGCAAAATGTACTGAAAACATACTACCAGTGGTGTAGATTATATGCCTACTTTTTAGTTCTAAGCTAGTGCTGTTTAACTTTAAATACATCTCTTACGTTGATTTTAAATTTAAATTGAAAGCCGTTACTCTTTCCCCCAAATAGTTTCTGACAGAAAATTCCTTTCGTAGTCCCTTGCCACTGAAGTGTTTTCCAAGTGTTCCAAATCTGCTCTATCTGTTGCCTTTCCTCTTGAAGACAATGAAGACTTTAGCTGGCATTCAAGAAAGGAAAAATGGGTTACTGGAAATTGGCTAGAATCCAAGCCTCAGACAGAGGGAGATGGAAAAATAGAAACATATACCCCTGAGCCCTGAACAATGTAGTTTGGTCTTAAGTTTAAAAGTAGTGGCTATAATATGTATTCTTGACAATGAAAACTGCTTTTCCCTCACAACTTCAACCTGAGCATCTTGTACACAATAGATGCTCAGTAAATATAAATGGTTTATTTTCAAGTTAGCATGTCATGCAAAAGAGAAAACAGCATTGCATAACTAGTAAAGTTTTCTGTACATGTGCATTTGAAATCAAAGAGGAGATCCCTGAGCAGTTCCTCATCTAGAAAATTTTGCCCCATCCATGTTATGTGCTTGCTTTTGTCGGCTTTTCATAAAAGCTTGTGGTTTTTGTCTTTTCATTATTGGGAAATTGGTGGGGGGAAATTTGGGACAGGGTCCTAGCCCTTATAAAATTACTTTTTAGAAAGTATTTTAAAGAATAAAGTGAACATTTCTCTGCACAAGGGATTGTGTCAAGAGACCAAATAGGGGCTGCTATTCACAATGAAGTCTTGTCAAACTAACCCCAGTCAGCATTTTTATCTTTTATTTGGTATTTTTTCAGCACATATAGAATTTGTTTCTGAAATAGCAGTTGTGCTGTCAACTTAAACTTGTTCTTTTATTTACAAAATAAAATCAAAGAGGCTATATAAACTATGAGTTTTGTTTTTGGGGGGAGGTGCATTCCCCATGACACCTAGGATAGTATCTGAGTCAGCTGAGTGCAAGCTTTCCTTTGAGGCAGTTCAGAACCCTAAATAAATAAATGAAATAAAGACATTCTTCTATGTCAGAGACAAGAAGCAAGTAATGTTACACACATGAGTATTTAGTTTTACTTATCGATCTAAAGCAAATAACAACAATAATATTTACTCGTACTGAAGTCTTAGAATATAACTAAGAGTGAATGAAAAGCAGGATTCATGGAGAGGAAAGGAAGTACTTATTCATGAAATCTAGCCTAAAGTGGCTTTAAGAAACAGGAAAATTTATTTCATATCTCAACAAGCAAGGCATTAATCCCAGAAGGAAAAAAAAAAGCTCTCATTTAACATTAATTTCATGTTACTTTTCATGATCTATATTTCTTCTAGAATCAAACTGGCTTAGAGGCTAATTAGACAATGCCTGAAGGAAGATAACTTTTTGTTCCCCACCTTGCTTTCATCCCCATTCCTCCTTTTTTTTTCTTTGCCTGAAATAGTGCCTGAATGATATTCATTCAATAAATGTTAGCTACTTTCTCTCTATCTTTCATTTCTCATTTAGCACATATTGTACTAAATAACTTTATGTATATTTAGCACTATGTCTCATAAATATTAATTACTATAATTTTTGTAATGGCTTATGATTATTGATTCTCTGAACATTATAAGACTTTGAAATATCTTTCTCAGTTTTGTAAGTTAATAAAGATTCCATGGTCCAATATGGAATATCCTGCGTGATTTTGAGTAAGAAGGAAGGGGACGCTATAGCTTCTGGACACTCATTGCTCTAGTAATGACAAAGACTTTGTTTTATTCTTATAAGACTGCTGTCCTGCTTCCATATTTTGTTATAATCTTTGCTTGAATTTATTAGGTCATTAATATTAATAATTTTTAATTAACACTTTCTCTCTCAAGCATGATTACTTTCTCTTTCAAATGAGTTCTCCAACCATTCCATGACCATAGTCAGCTCTCTTCTGCTTAATGATTATTTACCTGGCTTCCTGGAGCTATTTTTCCACTTAGCTAGTTTCCTTCAAAGCAAAAAGAAGCTAATTATATCAGTGAAATGTATCTCAGGTTTGAGAAGACTTTTTTTTCACTGTGTGTTAAGGGAAATGTAGAGTAGATTGCTTCGCTTTGTTTGCCCCTGTGAACACCCTTCAAGGGGTGAGAAAATAAACGAGAACTCTAAGTGCATTTTCTGTTTCTGCACAAGTGCAATGCTTGGTGTACTTAGGTGTGATTGTGGGCATAACACATTTTTGGCAGAGTCTAAACATCCTGCACTGTGATCGATGCCACAAGGGTTACTGAAAATGCTCCCTAGTGTTAGATATTTCAAAATCACTTTATGATTTATTTATAAAGGGAAGAAAACCAAAAGATAAGTGAGAAACCAGTAGAATTGTGGAATTAGCATAAACACTAGGACAGAGTGCAAATATAAAAAAGTAAAAAAGCAATTTAATAGACTCCTGGAACATTTTATAAGAGGAACTGATACAGCTGGACCTAGTTTTTAATCCACGCTCCATGGTTTACTAGATATGTGAATTCGGACAAGTCTTTTTTTCTTCTTCAATTAGATATTTTATATCTAAAATACCTTACATATTCATATTTAAGTAAATGTAAAAATGATTACTATAAGCATGAAGCTGAATGTTTGAGGAAAGGTGTTTAGGTGAATGCTCCCAGGAGAAGATGAGCTAAACAGCCTCTGAGTCAAAAACTGATTTAGTTTGCTTGAGAGTTTTCCAAGACTGCTTTCTGAGGAGGCCAAGTCCTGTGAATTGTTGGAGGCTGTAATGTAGAAGTATGGAGTATGGCTGCCATCCAGAGATCCCCATTCTTAATCACCCTAGGAATTGTCTTTGCTTCTTTTGTGTTAGACCTGTTCTTTATGTCTTCATCTTCTTTCTAGTTTATTTCTTGTTTTGGTGGAACATGGTTTTCAGGAAATTCCTGAGAAATGGTTTTGGGGAATCAAATTTTTATTGAAAGTATTCTTATTATACCTCCAAATTTAATGGATAGTTTGATTGAATATGGAATTCTAGAGTGGAAATAATTTTCCACTGTGACTTTAAAAACATTGCTTCTTGCTTTTAAGATATCTAAATCCATTTTGATTTCTGATTCCTATGTATACAATTTGTATTTTGTCTCTTGAAGTCCGTAGAGTATTCTCTTTGTCCCATGTTTTAAAATTTCACAATGAACTGGGCACATAGCAGGATTTTTCAGTCTTGAAACTTGTGTACTTTGGATCAGTGAGTTGAATTATTTCTTTGATGATTTCCTCCCCTTCCCCTACAAGCTCTCTTTATGGAACCACTATTATTTGGATGTTAGGCTAATTCTGGACCTATCTTTTTTTTTCCTACCCCTTTGACTAGTTTTCTTTTTTGAAAATTATCTCTACTTAATTTTATGAACTGAGATTTTTATTTCTGCATCATGTCTTTATTTCCAAACTCTGTTTTTAACATCAAATATTCCATTTTATATCATCCTTTACTTGCTTCATGGATGCAGTAGCTTTCTTTAGGCCTCTAAGGATATTATGGTAGTTTTTTAGTGTTTTGTTTCTTTTTCCCCAAGTTTTCTTCTAATTATTTTTTCTAAATCTATTTTTGGCTCTATCTTTCAAGCTAGAAAATTTTCTCAAATATCTGGTGGTCTTTGATTATCTGGTCTTAATAATGAGAGTAAAAAGCTTATTAGAAGCTCTTAGCATATGGTTGGAACTGGACAGTTCCATTTCTCTTTAGGATATTTTTACTTTGCCGTTTTTTGGAGATTTTGTATCCAGTCTTTTCTCTTGGACTGGTCAGTTTTCAATGAGAAAGCCTTTTCATTATCTTGCCTGGAAGGTATAGGCCTAGGTGTCAATATTCTGATAACCATGTGGAAAAAAAGGCTCAGGGATTCAGCATTCAGTATGAATATATTTGCCTAGTTCCTTTGTTTTCAGTACAGCACTGTACTCTCAGTAAAGGACTGGCAGAAATTAAACTTACAAACTGCCACTCATGTGGACAAGAGCAGTCACTTAGCAGCATATAATGTGGAGATCTAAGAATCTGTGTCTTAAACATCTAATACTCAAGCTTCCTTATTTTAACCCCATATTCATACCCACTCTTCACACACACTCGTAGAGGTTTTAGGCATCATCAATTCCCAGCCAATTTGAGGAGTATGTGTTTTAAATCAGGTTGTTATTCATCTTTCCATATTGCTGAATTTTGCTCTTTATGTAAGAGCACATGGGTTTGTTGGATGGATTATTAAATAACTTTAAGAACAAGTAAAACTTTT
This sequence comes from Elephas maximus indicus, assembly GCF_024166365.1. Classification (NCBI taxonomy): domain Eukaryota; kingdom Metazoa; phylum Chordata; class Mammalia; order Proboscidea; family Elephantidae; genus Elephas; species Elephas maximus. Next base: position 121,513,102 of record NC_064819.1, on the reverse strand, counting down.
AGCAACAGAAGCATCAGAAAATAGGCCATCTGATAATTAATATAAAATCGGATTGGAGACTCAGGAAATTATTAAACTTGAATCTAAAATGAGATGGTCTGACATGGATCTCAAAAGACTTATTGTTGCTTCCAGGTGTGCATCTTAAGTAATCTGGAAGGTTTGTATAGCTTGGATACAAAACCAGATACTGCTCAATGATTCTTAGCTGAATTTTGCTCTGAGTTTTGTGGTTGACCTGAACTCCCAATACAAAGGAAAAGCCCAGGAGTGTGAAACCAGATCAACCAAAATATGAGAATGTTCATATGAATTCTCTGTGACCTGAGACCACTAAGGATCCCTTGACTGTAATTACGAGGTGGTCTCATTCAATGAAATGTGGGAAGATTGTGTGATTTCATTATTGAATCTGGCACCTGTTACATCTTTATTAAATGTGGCCCATGTTCTGAAGTAAGTCTCCAATTATAGAAGACATCTTTTAATACAGTCTACTGATTCATGTAACTAACAATTCAAATAATATGCTATAAAGAGATACTAAGCAAATCATATATTAAATATTCCAGTTTTCGTCTGTAACTATAAAGACTGGATGAAACTTCGATCATATAAATGCAGTTAAAACAGCCAAAGAAAAAGTAACTCACAAAAACAAAGCATATTTTTAAAGGGACCAACTATTTTCAGTCCCTATCAAAAATATTTTAGATAGAAGATGAAAATATTATGAACATGTTACCAAAAATGTGAATATATTACGAATAAATACTTTTGAAGAATGAAATTCTTGATGTTTTTATGTACATGGATACATATCGATGAGGATATAGTAATAATTATACTATGTTCAAAAACCATGCAAATATCATCTTCCAGAACACATCATTTATTTTGCAAAGTATGTTAAACACAATTCTATTAACCCTAAACTAATAGAATTGTGTTTAACATACTTTGCAAAATAAATGATGCATTCTGAAAGATGATATTTACGTGAACCCAATTCTATTAAGAAAATTCTATTAGTAACCATAAAATAAAAGCAATGCTATTATTTAATTTTTCAATTACATTTTTTTCTTATCCCCAAAAGTAATATATCCATTAAAGAAACATAGATATTCTATTAGTCTAGCATGTATTTTAAGTAACAACATAAAAAGCCCATTACCCTCAAGTTGAATCCAACTCCTACTGACCCTATAGGACAGGGTAGAACTGCCCCAGAGGTTTTCCAAGGAGTAGCTGGTGGATTCCAACTGCCAATCTTTTGGTTAGCAGCGGAGCTCTTAACCGCTGTACCACCAGGGCCCAACAAGTAACGGCATAGCTAGTGTGAAAATATATATATTAGGATTCTCTCTAAGCTATCATTATTTACTTAAATATCTTTCAAAGAATAAAGGAAAATATAAATATAAAATAAATATATCAAAATAATACTTTATTTATTTTACCACAGGTAAGTCTAATTTAAGAATAGATAGTTGAGGGATTCTACCTTTGGCCAAGATAGAATAACAGGCCCTGGATTTGTCCTACCTCTTGACACACAAAGAAACTAGACATATGTATTTATATTTATTCATTTCTTGTATATATTGAACACTTCCTGTACACTAGGGATTGAGATACGTGCTAGGTATACAGTGGTGAGCTAAACAAAGATTCCGCTGTTGTCAAGCTTAAAACATAGCTGAGGAGACAGGAAATAAATAATCAGGTTACTTGGGAAGCAAACATTCAAACACTGGTGGTCATTTGGGGTTCTTCCTTGTCCTAACAGAACAGATAAGTCATGTACATATATACACTTACTCTTCACTTACCGACTACCTCATTACACACATTTCTCATTTATGACAATAGTAAAAAATCTATTATCCAACTATTTTGCACAATAATGAGGAGGCTTGGGGAGAAGGAGAGGAAGAGGGTGAGGTTTGTTAAAGGGAGCAAAGCTGAGTTGGCTGAGCAAACGAACCAGTCAAGGCCCACACTGAGAGCTGGGCACACAGGTGGTTTGGAAGTCTCTTCCTCCAAAGTGGTCTCTCTGCACCTCCACAGCCTCTTCTGGGCCCAGGTGGCTGGGCCTCATCTGCTTCCAAGCCTGGAAACCATCTTCAGGGACCGGTTTCTGGGCCAGCGAAGCAGGAAGGTGAAGAGTCAAGGCGTGGGGTTCTGCGTGGAGGCTTGGAGTGCAGCCAGGTGATAGTGGGACCCTGATGCTCTGGAGGTGGCAGGTACCCCCAACATCCCCATGGACTCCACAGTGGTGGAGAAAGCATGGTGGGGAAGGGGAGTCCGCCGCATCACAGGCATTCTGAGACATGCTCTGGGTGCCTGACGGGCAGTGAGCAACCGGAGGGTGGGGGGGGAAGGACACCATTGCCGAAGACTGAATGCGGCCCCAACTCTCACGTAAAGCCAATTTTCATGTAACAACCTGGGCTTTGGAACCTAACCTTGTCAATAAGTGAGGAGTGGGTATAGAGGATATACGTAATATTTTCTTACAGATCGTTTTATTTCTTTTCTTAAGAACTTGCAAAACCAAGGAATTGTGGTTCTAATAACTTTACATGTCATTAAGGATAACATTTCTCTGTGACCTCCATCCATGTACCAAACTTCACTGATACAGCCCATTTGGGGGAAAAATTATAATTTGCTTATGTTTCAAAAGGACAGATTAAGCCACAAATTGAACTTGAGTGTACTCTGCAAAAGTTATCAAACCAATTTAAAATTTTAAGTAGTTAATCTGAGAAAGACATTTGTTTGTTCAGCTACAAAAATTCTCATATCTTCTAAACCACAAAACTCATTTCTTTTTTTTCTCATACAGAATTTCTGAACAAACTGTCAAGTTTCTATTTTTACCAAGGGTTCTTTGCTACTTTAATGTAGAAAACATGTTCCATTGAGAATGATTCTCTTTTTCTGGATAAAATATTTCTAAAATTCTTCAAATGATCATAGAACTCACTAAAAATGTGGTATAAAATAAAACCTACTGCCATTGAGTCAATTCTGACTCATAGCGACTCTATAGGATAGAGTAGAACTGCCTCATAGAGTTTCCAAGGAGCGCCTGGTGGATTTGAACTGCCGACCTTTTAAAAAAATTCTATAAATTAAAATATGCCAATGCTAACTATTGATAAACTTAGGGTGCGTGGCTACTTTAACATCTTGGTAAAAATGGTATGGAGTTAATCTCTACCTTATAACCAAAGGTAGTGAGAAAGTAGTTCAGGCTTGGGGAAGAGCTATTAAGGGGATAATAGAGTTTGATGTTCCTCTGTTCACGGTAGCACGATAGCTAATTCCTGTGACCTCTGACCTTTCAGTGTCTTGTAACCAAGTATTAGCATTAATCTACTGCTTATCTGTCACCCACCACATTTGATAGTCCCGGCCTGTTTTCAATTTCTGTCATTAGAGAAGGCACTGAGCAATTTCAGAAGAAAACTCACAGAGCCTTTGACCTATTTTTGTCAGATAACCACAAATATTCACTGCAGATAAACCATCATTGCATTGTATGGAAGATGTAAAGGAGGGATCTTTGCAGGGTATCGACTTACTGTAACCCCTGTCACCTTCAGGTGGTTAAAAATGAACTGGTTTATTTTACTGATGCAGCAGAAGAATTCACAGGGCCATTCGGTGAAATCTAGTGAGATTAGAATGGTTGACCTCTAGCTGCCAAGCAATCTATAAAACCCACAGATTTTTCCACTTAAGAAAACATGAGAGCTAAATATTTACCAAAAGCTGATTACCAGACAGTTGTGCCTTTACAGAGACTCTTTACAGGCAAACATAAAATTTTCTTAAATATTTGTATACAGCTTGATTGAAATCCATTTTTGTTTATTAAATATACTGACTCATCAAAAATTTTAAGTAACCATTCACTAACTCTACAAATGAATTAATCAGACATGCCATCATGTACTGTGAGTACTGATTCTAAAGGAACTTTTGTAGTTTAATTTTAACACATAAAACATGAATGCTTGTTTTTAAATTCAAATATCTAATCTTCTACAAAAAATGCAATAAAATATGTTCTATGCTTCAGGATATATTGTACTTCTCAGGAGAAAAATAATTGGCTTTCAAAAGAAGTTTTTTCAGAGCCAGAACATTTTATTGAACTGATGTTTCTGGGTGTTATTTCACCATCAAAATATGTGCTACTAGGTGGTTCTGTAGGAAACCCTGGTGGCATAGTGGTTAAGTGCTACGGCTGCTAACCAAAGGGTCGGCCGAGTGAACCTGCCAGGCGCTCCTTGGAAACTCTATGGGGCAGTTCTACTACGTCCAAGAGGGTAGCTATGAGTCGGAATCGACTCGGTGGCACTAGGATTTACTGGAGGTGGTTCTGCAAGGATCCCTGGTGGCATAGTGGTTAAGTGCTCGGCTGCTAACTGAAAGATTGGCAGTTTAAACCTACCAGCCGCTCTGTGGGAGAAAGATGTGGCAGCCTGCTTTCCTAAAGATTTACAGCCTTCGAAACCCCATGGGGCAGTTCTACTCTATCTTACAGGATCACTATGAGTTTGAATCAACTTGATGGCAGTGGATTTGGTTTTGGTTTGGTGTGTGGCTCTGCCTTGTAGATGTGAAATATCTAAATAAGATACCAAGTAAATAAAATTATTTTCTATTTAACCATTGTTATAGAAATCCAGCCTGAAGTCATTATTTAACTCCACTACAACAGATTAAAAAAAAAAACAATACCATTAATCCTCTTATTTTTTTTTCCAATTTTTATTGTGCTTTAAGTGAAAGTTTTCAAATCAAGTCAGTCTCTCTTACAAAAATCTGTATACACCTAATTGCTCTCCCCTTAATGAGACAGCACACTTCTTCCCTCCACTCTCTCTTTTGGTGTCCATTCAGCCAGCTTCTGACCCCCTCCACCCTCTCATCTACCCTCCAGACAGGAGAGGCCAACATAGTCTCATGTGTCAACTTGATCCAAGAAGCTCATTCTTCACTGGTGTCATTTTCTATCCCATTGTCCAGTCCAATCCCTGTCTGAAGAGTTGGCTTTGGGAATGGTTCCTGTCTTGGGCTAACAGAAGATCTGGGGACCATGACCACTGGGGTCCCTCTAGTCTCAGTCAGACCATTAAGTCTGGCCTTTTTACAAGAATTTGGGGTGTGCATCCCACTGCTCTCCTGCTCCCTCAGGGGGTTCTCTGTTGTGTTCCCTGTCAGGGCAGTCATCGGTTGTAGCTGGGCACCATCTAGTTCTTCTGCTCTCAGGCTGATGTAGTCTCTGCTTAGGTGGCCCTTTCTGTCTCTTGGGCTCATAATTACCTTGTGTCTTTAGTATTCTTCATTCTCCTTTGCTCCAGGTGGGTTGAGACCGATTGATACATCTTAGATGGCTGCTTGCTAGTATTTAAGACCCCAGACGCTACTCTCCAAAGTGGGATGCAGAATGTTTTTTTTAATAGATTTTATTATGCCAATTGACTTAGATGTCCCCTGAGACCATGATCCCCAAACCCCCACCCTAGCTACACTGGCCTTAGAACTGTTAAGTTTACTCAGGAAACTTCTTTGCTTTTGGTTTAGTCCAGTTGTGCTGACCTCGCCTGTATTGTGTGTTGTCTTTCCCATCACCTTATCTTTTTTTAAAAGTCGTTCTTATCCACTATCTAATTAGTGAATACCCTTCTCCCTCCCTCCCTCCTCTCTTAACCATCAAAGAATATTTTTTTTCTGTTTAAACTATTTCTTGAGTTCTCATAATAGTGATCTTATACAATATTTGTCCTTTTGCAACTGACTAATTTCACTCAGCATAATGCTTTCTAGATTCCTTCATGTTATGAAATGTTTCACAGATTCATCACTGTTCTTTATGGATGCCTAGTATTCCATTGTGTGAATATACCATAATTTATTTATCCATTCATCTGTTGATGGGCACCTTGGTTGCTTCCATCTTTTTGCTATTGTAAACAGTGCTGCAATGAACGCATGTATCTGTTCATGTAAAGACTCTTATTTCTCTAGGATGTATTCCAAGGAGTGGGATTGCTGGATTGTATGGTAGTTCTATTTCTAGCTTTTTAAGGAAGCACCAAATTGATTTCCAAAGTGGTTGTACCATTTTATATTCCCACCAGCAGTGTATAAGTGTTCCAGTCTCTCCACAATCTCTCCAACATTTATTATTTTGTGTTTTTTGGATTAATGCCAGCCTTGTTGGAGTGAAATGGAACCTTATTGTAGTAGTTTTGATTTGCATTTCTCCAGTGGCTAATGATTGTGAGCATTTCCTCATTTATCTGTTAGCTACCTGAATGTCTTCTTTAGTAAAGTGTCTATTCGTATCTTTTGCCCATCTTTTAATTGGGTTATTTGTCTTTTTTGTAGTTGGGTTTTTGCAGTATCATGTAAATTTTAGAGATCAGGCGCTGATCAGAAATGTCATAGCTAAAAACTTTTTCCCAGTTTGTAGGTGATCTTTTTACTCTTTTGGTGAAGTCTTTGGATAAGCATAGGTGTTTGATTTTTAGGAGCTCCCAGTTATCTAGTGTCTCTTCTGCATTGTTAGTAATGTTTCGTATACTGTTTATGCCATGTATTAGGGCTCCTAACGTTGTCCCTATTTTTTCTTCCATGATCTTTATCATTTTAGATCTTATATTTAGGTCTTTGATCCATTTTGAGTTAGTTTTTGTGCATGGAGTGAGGTATGGGTCTTGTTTCATTTTTTTTTTTTTTTTTTGCACATGGATATCCAGTTATGCCAGCACCATTTGTTAAAAAAGCTGTCTTTTCCCTATTTAACTGACTTTGGGCCTTTGTCAAACATATGTGGGTTGATTTATGTCTGGATTCTCAATTCTGTTCCACTGGTCTATGTATCTGTTGTTGTACCAGTACCAGGCTGTTTTGACTGCTATGGCGGTATATTAGGTTCTAAAACCAGGTAGAGTGAGACCTCCCACTTTGTGCTTCTTTTGCAGTAATGCTTTTGTTATCAAGGGCCTCTTTCCGTTCCATATGAAGTTGGTGATTTTTTTCTCCATCTCATTAAAAAATGTCGTTGGAATTTGGATTGGAATTGAGTTGTATGTATAGATGGCTTTTGGTAGAATAGGCATTTATTACAATATTAAGTCTTCCTATCCATGAGCAAGGTTATGTTTTTCTACTTACGTAGGTTTCTTTTGGTTTCTTGCAGTAGCATCTTGTAGTTTCCTTTGTGTAGGTCTTTTACATCTCTGGTAAGATTTATTCCTAAGTATTTTATTTTATTGGGGGCTACTGTAAATGGTTTTGATTTGGTGATTTCCTCTTCGAAGTTCTTTTTGTTGATGTAGAGGAATCCAACAGATTTTTGTATGTTTATCTTGTATCCCGATACTCTGCTGAACTCTTCTATTAGTTTCAGTTGTTTTCTGGAGGATTCCTTAGGTTTTTCTGTGTATAAGATCGTGTCATCTGCAAATAGAGACACTTTTTTACTTCTTCCTTGCTGATCTGGATGCCCTTTCTTTCTTTATCTAGCCTTGTTGCTATGGCTAGGACCTCCAGCACAATGTTGAATAAGAGTGGTGATAAAGGCCATCATTGTCTGGTTCCTGATCTCACGGGGAATGGTTTCAGACTCTCTCCAATGAAGATGATGTTGGCTATTGGCTTTGTATAAACGCCCTTTATTATGCTGAGGAATTTTCCTTCTATTCCTGTTTCGCTGAGAGTTTTTTTTATCATGAATGGGTGTTGAAATTTGTCAAATGCCTTTTCTGCATCATTTGATAAAATCACGTGATTCTTGTCTTTTGTTTTATTAATATGATGGATTACATTAATTGTTTTTCTAATGTTGAACCATCCCTGCATACCTGGTATGAATCCCACTAGGTCATGGTGAATTATTTTTTTGGTATGTTGTTGAATTCTCCTGGCTAGAATTTTGTTGAGGATTTTTGCATCTATGTTCATGAGGGGTATAGGTCTGTCATTTTCTTTTTCTGTGATGTCTTTACCTGGTTTTGGTATCAGCGACATGCTGGCTTCATAGAAAGAGTTTGGGAGTACTCCTTCCTTTTTGATGCTCTGAAATACCTTTAATAGTAGTGGTGTTAACCCTTCTCTGAAAGTTTGGTAGAACTCTGCAGTGAACCTGTCCGGGCCAGGGCTTTTTGCATTGGGAGTTTTTTGATTACCTTTTCAATCTCTTTTGTTATGGATCTATTTATTTTTTCTACCTCTGTTTGTGTTAGTTTAGGTAGGTAGTTTGTTTCTAGGAATTCATCCATTTCTTCTAGGTTTTCAAATTTGTGAGAGTACAGTTTTTCATAGTAATCTGATATGATTCTTTTAATTTCAGTTGGGTCTATTGTAATATTGCCCATGCCATTTCTTATTTCTGTTATTTGCTTCCTCTCCTGTTTTTCTTTTGTCGGTTTGGCCAATGGTTTATCAATTTTGTTAATTTTTTCCAAGTACCAGCTTTTGGTCTTTATTTATTCTTTCAACTGTTTTTCTGTTTTCTATTTCATTTAATTCTGCTCTGATTTTTATTATTTGCTTTCTTCTGTTGCCTGAGAGTTTCTTTTGTTGCTCTCTATTTGTTCAAGTTGTAAGGATAATTATTTGATTTTGGCCCTGTCTTCTTTTAGTATGTGTGCATTTATTGCTATAAATTCACCTCTGAGCACAGCTTCACTATGTCCCAAAGGTTCTAATAGGAAGTGTTTTCACTCTCACTAGATTCTATGAATTTCTTTATTTCATCCTTAATGCCTTCTATAACCCAGTCTTTTTTGAGCAGGGTTTTGTTCAGCTTCCAAGTGTTTGATTTCTTTTCCCTGCTTTTTCTGTTATTGATTTCTACTTTTATGCCCCTATGGTCAGAGAAGATGCTTTGTAATATTTCAATGCTTTGGATTCTGCTAAAGCTTGCTTCATGACCTAATATGTGGTCTATTCTAGAGAATGTTCCATGTGCACTAGAAAAGAAAGTATACTTGACTGCTGTTGGGTGGAGTGTTTTGTATATGTCTATAAGATCAAGTTGGTTGATTGTGGTATTTAGATCTTCCGTGTCTTTATTGAGCTTCTTTCTGGATGTCCTGTCCTTCACCGAAAGTGGTATGTTGAAGTCTCCTACTATTGTTGTGGCGCTGTGTATCTCAGTTTTCAATGCTGTTAGAATTTGTTTTACATATCTTGCTGCCCTGTCATTGGATGCATAAATATTTAATATGGTTATATCCTCTTGGTATATTGTCCCTTTAATCATTATATAGTGTCCTTCCTTATCCTTTGTGGTGGATTTAACTTTAAAGTCTATTATGTCAGAAATTAATATTGTCACTCCTGCTCTTTTTTCATTGTTGTTTGCTTGATACATTTTTTTCCTTCCTTTGAGTTTTAGTTTATTTGTGTCTCTAAGTCTAAGGTGTGTCTCTCATAGGCAGTGGATAGACAGATCATATTTTTTAATCCATTCTGCCACTCTCTTTCTCTTTATTGGTGCATTTATTCCATTTACATTCAGTATAATTATGGATAAGTATGAATTTAGTGCTGTCATTTTGATGTCTTTTTTTGTGCGTTGTTGACAGTTTCTTTTTCCCACTTAATTTTTTGTGCTGAGTAGTTTATCTTTATATATTGTCCTTTCCTCATATTCATTGTTGTTGATTTTGTTTCTGCTGAGTCTCTATTTTTTTCTTGTATTTTATTTTGATGTGTAGTATAGTTTGTCCCATGCGGTTACCTTAATATTTACCCCTATTTTTCTAAATTTAAATCTAACTTTTATTTCTTTGTATCGCCTTGTCTTCCTCTCCAGATGAAAGATCTATGACTACATTTTGTAGTCTCTCTTTATTGTTTTAATTTTGTCTTCTTATACATAATAATGTCGCTGTTTTCCTGTTTTGAGCGTTTTTTTAATCTTGATTTATTTTTGTGATTTCTTTGTCTGGATTAACATCTGATTGCTCTGTCCAGTGTTCTAGTCTTGGGTTGATACCTGATATTATTGATTTTCTAACCAAAGAACTCCCTTTGGTATTTCTTGTAGTTTTGGTTTGGTTTTTACAAATCCCCTAAACTTCTTTTTATCTGGAAATGTCCTAATTTCACATTCATATTTGGGAGACAGTTTTGCTGCATATATGATTCTTGGCAGGCAATTTTTTTCCTTCAATACTTTATATAAGTCATCCCATTGCCTTCTTGCCTGCATGGTTTCTGCCGAGTAGTCCGAGCTTATTCTTATTGACTCCTTTTGTAGGTGACTTTTCGTTTATCCCTAGCTGCTCTTAAAATTCTCTCTTTATCTTTGGTTTTGGCAAGTTTGATTATAACATATCTTGGTGACTTTCTTTTAAAATCTACCTTATATGGAGTTCTATGAGCATCTTGGATAGATATCTTTTCATCTTTCATGATATCAGGGAAGTTTTCTGCCAACAAATATTCAACAATTCTCTGTTATCCCTCCCTCGTCTGGTAATCCAACCACTCTTGGGTTATTCTCTTGATAGAGTCCCACATGATTCTTAAGGTTTCTTCATTTTTTTAAATTCTTTTATCTGATTTTTCTTCAAATATATTGGTGCCAAGTGCTTTATCTTCAAGGTCCCCAGTTCTGCCTTCCACTTGCTTGATTCTGTTCCTCTGAATTTCTATTGAGTTGTCTACTTCTATAATTTTATTGTTAATCTTCTGAATTTCTGATTGGCATCTCTCTGCAGATTCTAGTAGCTTATTAAATTTTTCATTATGTTCTTGAAGAACCTTTTTAATTTCTTCAGCTGTTTTATCTGTGTGTTCCTTGGCTTGTTCTGCTTATTGCCTGATCTTCTTCCTAATCTTGTCCCTGATGTATTGAAGAGTTCTGTGTATTAATCTTTTGAATTCTGCATCCAGTTATTCCAGGAAGGCACCTTCATCGAGAAGATTCCATGATTCTTTGTTTTGAGAGCTTGTTGAGGCGATCATGGTCTGTTTCTTTATGTGACTTGATATCGACTGTTGTCTCCTAGCCATCTGTAAGTTATTGCATTAGTTTTTTTTTTTTTTTTTTATGTTTGCTTACTGTATCCTAGCTTCTTGCTTTGTTTTGTTTTGATATACCCAAATGGGTTGTTTGAGTTAGCTAGCTTGATTATTTTTGCCTTTGGCACTCTGATGTTCTGTCACCAGGTGGCTAGAGCTGTTATCAGGTACATCAGCCTAGAAGTCCATTCACTTTTCTTATAAGAATTCAGCTCAGGCATCCAGGTAGCTGATCATCAAGTGTGTGGTACAGGCTCTGTCCTACAGTCTTAGAGAGGTAGGCGTGATTGGTGTAGACATTGGGATGTGCTCTGGAGTCCTGCTTCTTGTTCACTCTGGGGGTTTGGGGTCTTTAAAATCATTAGGGGGAAATAATAAAAGGAGAGCTGCTTTCCCTATTTTAAAAAAGAAAACCTTATGGGACCACAAACATACATGTGGTTGGGCATTGTCCAATAGGACCTTATAAAGGGGACGACTGTAATTAGAATGTGACTGGAAAGTTACTAATATTACGATCACACACACGATTACTGTTTATTGCCACCACTTGGCTGTCAGTTTGTAGTACTATGGTGGGCTGCATGTTGCTGTGATGCTGGAAGCTATGCCACCAGTATCACAAATACCAGCAGAGTCACCCATGGTGAGCAGGTTTCATTGGAGCTTCCAGACTAAAACAGACTAGGCAGAAGGACCTGGTGGAGTAAAGCATTCGGGACCTTCATTCACAGCTGTGGCACAGCTCAAAATGAGAAGAAATGGCTGCAAATATCCATTAATAATTGGAATGTGGAATATACAAAGTATGAATCTAGCAAAATTGGAAGTCAACAAAATGAAATGGAATGCATGATGATCAGTACCCTAGGCACGAATGAGCTGAAATGGACTGATATTGGTCATCTTGAATTGGATATTCCTATCTTCTACTATGCTGGAATGACAAATTGAAGAGGAATGGCATCCCATTCATTGTCAAAAAGAACTTATCAAGATCTATTCTAAAGTGGAACATTGTCAGTGATAGGATAATATCCATATGCCTACAAGGAAGACGAGTTAATACGACTATTATTCAACTTTGTGCACCAACCACTAATGTCAATGATGAAGAAATTGAAGATTTTATGAACTTCTGCAGTCTCAAATTGTTCAAACATGCAAGCAAGATGCACTGATGATTACTGGTGATTGGAATGGGAAAGTTGGAAACAAAGAAGAGGATCGGTAGTTAGAATATATGGCCTTGGTGATAAAAATGATGCTGGAGATAGAATTTTGCAAGACCAGTGACTGATTCATTGCAAATACCTTTTTTAAAACAACATAGACATCAGCTATGCACATAAACCTCTCCAGATGGAATACACAGGATCAAATTGACTACATCTGTGGAAAGAGAAAATGGAGAAGCTCAATATCATTAGTCAGAACAAGGCCAAGGGCCGACTGTGGAACAGACCATCAATGCTCATATGCAAGTTTAAGTTGAAGCTGAAGAAAATTAGAACAATTCCTCGACAGCCAAAATACTACCTTGAGTGTAGTCTTTAGTTATCTAGTGCTGCTGTAACAGAAATACCACAAGTGGATGGCTTTAACAAAGAGAAATTTATCAGAGTCTAGTAGGCAGGAGTCCAAACTCAGTGTGTCAGCTCCTGGGGAAGGCTTTCTCTCTCTGTCAGGTCTGGAGGAAGGTCCTTGTCATCAATCTTCCCCTGGACTAAGAGCTTCTCTGTGCTGGACATGCTCTGCTCCCAGCACTGCTTTCTTGGTGGTATGAGGTCCCCCACTCTGCTCCCTTCCGTTTCCTTTTATCTCTTATAAGATGAAAGGTGATGCAGGCCACTCCCCGGGGACACTCCCTTTACATTGGATCAAGGATGTGACCTTAGTAAGGGTGTTACAATCCCACCCCGACCTTCTTTAACATAAAATTACAATCACAAAATGGAGGACAACTACACAATACTGGGAAACATGGCCTAACCAAGTTGATACATATTTCTGGGGAACACAACTCAATCCATGACAAGTATATTCCACCTGAATTTGGAGACCATCTCAAGAATAGATTTGATGGATTGAACACTAATGACCAAAGACTAGATGAGTTGTGGGAAGATATCAAGGACATCAGATATAAAGCAAAAGGTCCTTAAAAAAGAAGGAAAGAAAGAAAGAAAACAAAACGGATGTCAGAAGAGACTCTGAAACTTGCTCTTGAACATAAAGTACTTAAAGGAAATGGAAGAAATGCAGAAATAAAAGAGCTAAACAGAAGATTCCAAAGGTCAGCTCAGGAAGGCAAGTAAAGTATTATAATGAAATATGCAAAGACCTGGAGTTGGAAAATCAAAAGGGAAAAGCATGCTCAGCATTTCTGAAGCTGAATGAACTGAAGGAAACATTCATGCCTCGAATTGCAATATTGAAGGGTTCTATGAGCAAAATATTAAAGGACACAAGAAACATCAAAGGAGCATAGAACAAATACACAGGCACTGTACCAAAAGGCATTGGTTGAGATTCAGCCACTTCAGGAGGTAGCATATGATCAGGAACTGGTGAAACCGAAGGAAAAAGTCCAAGCTGCACTGAAGGCATTAGCGAAAACCAAGCCTCCACGAATTGATGGAATACCAACTGAGATGTTTCAACAAATGGATATAATGCTGAAAGTGCTCACTTGTCTATGCCAAGAAAATTGGAAAACAGCTACCTGGCCAAATGACTGAAACAGATCCATATTTGTGCCCATTCCAAAGAAAGGTGATCCAACAGATTGTGGAAATGATCGAACAATATCATTAATATCACATGTGAGCAAAATTTTCCTGAAAATCATTCAAAAACAGCTGCAGCAGCATGTTGACAGGGAACTGCCAGAAATTCAAGCCGGATATATGGAATGAAGGATATCAGTGCTGATGCCAGATGGATCCTGGCTGAAAGCAGAGAATACCAGAAAGATGTTTACCTGTGTTTTATTGACTATGCAAAGGCATTTGACTATGTGGATCATAACAAATTATGGATAACATTGTGAAGAATGGGAATTCCAGAACACTCAATTATGCCCGTGAAGAACCTGTACATAGAGGAAGAAGAAGCCATTCAAACAGAACAGGGAATACTGCATGGTTTAAAATCAGGAAAGGTGTGTGTCAAGGTTGTATCCTTTCACCATACTTATTCAATCTGTATGCTGAGCAAATAATCTGATAAACTGGAGTATATAAAGAAGAACACAGCATCAGGATTGAAGGAAGGCTAATTAACAACCTGCAGTATGCAGGTGGCACAAACTTGCTTGCTGAAAGTGAAGAGGACTTGAAGCACTTACTGATGAAGATCAGACTATAGCCTTCAGTATGCATTATACCTCAACACAAAGAAAACAAAAATTCTCACAACTGGACCAATAAGCAACATCATGGTAAACAGAGAAAATACTGAAGTTGTCAAGGATTTCATTTTACTTGGATCCACAATCAACACCTATGGAAGCAGCAGTCAAGAAATTAAATGAAGTATTATGTCAAGCAAATCTGCTGCAAAAGACCTTTTTAAAGTGTTAAAAAGCAAAATGTCACTTTGAGGACTAAGGTGTGCCTGATTCAAGCCATGGTATTGTCAATCACCTCATATGTATGTGAAAGCTGGACAATGAATGAGGATGATCGAAGAAGAATTGATATCTTTGAATTACGATGATGTTGAAGAATATTGACTATACCGTGGAATGCCAGAAGAAGGAACAGATACATCTTGGAAGAAGTACAGCCAGAATGCTGCTTAGAAGTGAGGATGGTGAGACTGTCTCACGTATTTTGTACCTGTTTTCAAGAGGGACAAGTCCCTGGAGAAGGACATCATGCTTGATAAATTGGATGGTCAGAGAAAAAGAGGAAGACCCTCAATGCGGTGAATTGGTATAGTGGCTGCAACAATGGTCTCAAACATAATAAAAATTGTGAGGATGGTGCTGGACCTGGCAGTGTTTCCTTCTATTGTACGTGGTATAGTTATGAGTTAGAACCGACTCGATGGTACCTAAGAACAATAAGTTTTTATCGAGATGCCATATGGCACCCCATGGTATATGTTGCAATAGGTCAATAAACCTAACTTGGTCCCATCTACAGGTGTATTCCTAATGTTCTTTTATTTGGAAGGCATTGACACAAAGTAGAGGGGGAAATTGAATACACAAGAAAGAATGTGTTTAGGAACAAACACATGCAGTTGAGATCAAGGTTCAAGTGGAAGCACTGGCCTTGGGATGGAAGAGGTGAGCTTTTGCTCCTAGACAGTAGTGGCAGTTGTTGCTAGTTGAAACTCTGGCACAAAGAATATGAAATTAGAAAATATAAGACCTAGATAGTGTTTCTGGCTTTGTAGTTAACTAACTTTGTGACACTGAGAAAGTTAATGTGTTTTTTATCTGCATTGAAGATTATGGAGGATCTACCTTTTTGGATCAAATAAAGTAATAGAAACAAACGAAATAATTTGAAATATATTGGTCTTATTAAATTATTAATTTATTTTTATTTTAAATTACTGATTGTTAACTATTAACATATTTTTTTACACTAATGCTTGATATATACAGCTGTTGTCATTATAGTATTCTAAATATGCATTGAGGGTCCAGTTCTGAGGCCATTCAATCCAAGGAGGGTAGAAAGGACATCAGACCATCTTTGTCACAATTTTAAAGCTCTCCTTATACAAGGCTGAATATTCTGTGTCCCTAAATTGCTTATATTTTTAAAAGCAAACAATATATAATTATTTCATAAATTAAATTTCAAAATTATATGCAATTTATTTTACATTGATTTTGGAAACCAGTTTACCATTTAGATATCTTTCAGCTTATTTAAATGATTTGACCTTTTCATCTATCTTTTGAGATTTTCCTTCTTTATAAAACTGTAATCATGAAGCCTTTATGAGTAGAAGTAAAAGTGCTTTCACTGTAGAAAATGTGAAGGTCAATCAAAATTGTTCTTTGAAACAAAACATTCAACGGGACAATTTTCTTGCCTTCAGGTCACACATTGCTGCGATGTTAAGAGGCTCTTAGGACTTCTGGAATCTGGCATTTACCACACTCTCTGGAATGGTTATCCTTTCACGGAAAACATGTACATATACATTCACTGACCAATGAATAGGTCTTTATAAGATCAAGTTTATGTTTCTCAGTGGACTAGTCAGTGAAGGGTGTCTTGTTGAGTGATACTTCTTGGTAGTCACATGATATCTTTGCTTTTTTTATTTTTCTTTTAAAATGCAACACAGATAAGTAATAATTCTATGAATAATCTCTTAATGATTTTCGCACTCAGCAGCAAACAACAATCTGTATTCTTTCAACAGCTGGCTAGGCTCCTGGGAGAATGCTATCTTTTTTTGCCTTGCAGCTACTGATTCTATTTGTGTCTTCCAAGTTACAGCTCTTGTGTGGGAGATTAAGACTGATTGCCCGTGAATGTGTCTCCTTAAAATGGCAGATAAATCACTATGTAGATAAAACTGTAACCCTCTATTAATTAATTTTATTCCAGATATTGCAGACATGAAAATATTTGGCCCAGGATATTTCTATCCAATTTCTGTTAATGATAAAATCATTCAGAGAGGTATCTGTCTGGAGAAAAAAAAAAAGACTGCACGCAGTCATTACCTTCTTTTAAGTTATGTCGCAACAATAAAGGCTTCAATGTATGCCTTTAAGTACAAGATATTTAATCTTTGCAGAACTTCGACAATTTTTTTTTTTTTAGGAGGTAGTTTGGTGCCTATATAAAAGCACTGCTGCTTCTTCTCACTATCAGCCCATTAATCATGGAGTGTGAACCTGTGGAATTCATATTCTACCTCTTGTATGCTTTGATGTGACCACTTTTTAAAACCAAAATATAATAATAAATTACTCCTCTGGTTCTGTCAGTGTAATTTTCATCTGATTTAGATAGCTCTGTAGTTTCACATAGATAGAAATGTTTGGAGCACACAAAAACCTGCTCCCTAGAAACAGAAGGAACTATACTTATCCTCTCCTCATGCTCATGAGTTGTTGGGAAACTATATTGCTGAAATTTCAGTGGTTTATTTTCTTGGAGTCTGTGTGTGTGTGTGTGCAGTAAAGCAGCTCCTTTTTATATTTTAGAGAGCACTATTTTCGACCATCAGCTCAAATTAAAAATCTTATCTTGATGGACTTATTTGAGAGAAATAATTCCACGTTAGTATGTGGGAATAGACAATTATTTCCGTCTTAAGCTGCATTCTCTAGAGAAGCAAAACCAGTGAAGCGTATTTATATCAAGGAAACAGCTCATGTGATTGTAGAGGCCGGAAAGTCCCACGTCAGTGGGTCAGGAAAAAGCCTTTTCCTGATTCATGTAGCAGAGGCTGGCAAACCCAAGACTGGCAAGTCAGAGAGCAGGGTTCTTGCTCACAGGCTATCGAGGTCGACGAATCCCAAGATTGGCAGGCAAGACCGCAAGGCTTCTCCTGAATCATGTATCTGCAGGGGCTGGTGAACACGAGAGTGGCAGGTTTGAAAGCAGGACTCCTGCTCACAGGCTGTGAAGATCAATGAATCCCAAGATCAGCAGGTAAGCTGTTAGCTCAAGTCACAAGAACTGGAGGTCAGACAAACAAGAGGCAGCTGCAGGATCCAGAGTGTAGGCTATGTGCCCAAAAAAACTCCGTTTCAACTCATTGGCTACTCACAGCAGATTCCATCATGGGGGACATATAAACACTGAGAATCATGGCCCAGCCAAGATGACACACAATCTTAACCGTCACAATTTCCATCCATTGAAATACATAAATTTTATCACCAGAAGTTTTACTTTTTCTGACTTTTGTGTGATATTCACTGCTTTTCACCTGAAAAATCTTCAAAGCATGCATGTTCCAGAAATGACTACAGGAGATGAGCATGTGGCATTAATGTAGTCTATGCAGACTGGCTTAAAGCATGTGAGGGCCCTAAACACAGATAATCTGTGATTCTCCCTCCTCTGCTTACTCAAGCATGTGAGTTATATATATATATTCACGTGTGTGTGTGTGTGTGTGTGTGTATGGAGCTCTGGTGGTGCAGTGATTAAGATCTATATATATAATATGTGTGTGTGTGCTAGCTATCCATGATGTAACTTCTTTTTAAATATGACTATAATATTAGTTATTGAATGCAAAAGTGGCATATAACATTTTAGCAGAATGAGGTGAACTGGATTACAAAATTTTTAATGGATGCATGGCACTAAGATTTTTACTATATACCACATTTTCTACAAAAAGAATATTTTACAACAAAGAACATGAGTCAGTGAACTTATTTCAACAATCAATGTAAAATTCTGTTGATCTCCCACAACAAAAAATTGACTTTCATCAATTTTGCTTTAAACAGCTCATACTTCAATTCTTGTTTCATAACTAATACTATAATTATAAATGAACAAATGAAAAAATGTCATAAGAGAAAATTGAATGATCAGAAAAATATTACAACAAATTACTATATTTTTGGATAGATCTTTCATCTCCTCCATATTATAATTAAAAACATTTCTTTCTATTCTTTGCTCTTACAAATGCTTTAACGATTTCATCATAATTAAGCTGCAGAACAATATCTACTTCCATACATAATAAGGATAATAAATTGAGTCTTTCTTGAATCATTGTTGTACTCTGAGGGTTTTTTAGTATCTTTAGCTACAAAAATGAGTGCTCTGTTTTTCAGTTTGTCATCATTAATGTTAGGAATATGTAAAACAATTTCAATATTCAGAATTATGTATTGTATTTTATCTTCTATTATGGAATCATGCACAGCTACAAGGTTAAAAAAATTTTTTTCCGAATCTGTAAACTTACTTCTCATGTAAGAATGAAATTGTTGCAATTTCCTATAAAGGTTTGTATTTAACACATGAGGATAAGTCTGCACTCATTTCTTGGATGCCTTCATGCATAATTCATCAGGTATATTCACCTTGTTTAAGAAGGAAAATCAATTTGAAAGAACTTCATACACTTTCGCCCTTCTTTTCATGAAAGATTCAATTGTGTCAATAATGGTGTAGTATGTGGTTACATGAACTTGATCTCTGGCACTCAGTGAGACTTCTGGAGCACATCTGTCATTTATTTGTTTCTTTCTAATGCTCAAGAAGATAAGTAAAGTATTATAATCACATGTGCAAAGACCCGGAGATAGAAAATCAAAAGGGAAGAACACACTCATCATTACTCAAGCTGAAAGAACTGAAGAAATAATTCAACCCTCAAATTGCAATACTGAACAGTTCTACAGGGAAAGTATTAAATGACACAGGAAGCATCAAAAGCAGATGGAAGGAATACACAAAGTCACTATACCAAAAAGAATTGTCAATGCTTGGCCATTTCAGGAGGTAGCATATGATCAGGAACCGATGATACTGAAGGAAGAAGTCCAAGCTGCACTGAAGGCACGGGCAAACAACAAGGCTCCAGGGATTGACAGAATACCAGTTAAGGTGTTTCAACACTAGAGGTGCTCACTGTCTATGCCAAGATATTTGGAAGACAGCTACCTGGCCAACTGACTGGAAGAGATCCATGTTTATGCCTATTCTCAAGAAAGGTGATCCAACAGAATATAGAAATTATCGAACAATATCATTAATATCACACTCAAGTAAAGTTTTGCTGAAGATCATTCAAAAGCAGCTGCAGCAGTATATTGACAGGGAATGGCCAGAAATTCAAGATGGATTCAGAGGAGGATATGGAACCAGGGATATCACTGCTGATGTCAGATGGATCCTGGCTAAAAGCAGAGAATACCAGAATGATGTTTACCTGTGTTTTATTGACTATGCAAAGGCATTTGACTATGTGGATCATAACAAATTATGGATAATATTGTGAAGAATGGGAATTCTTAACTGTGCTTACGAGAAACCTGTACATAAATCAAGAGGCAGTCATTCGAACAGAATGAGGTGATACTGCATGGTTTAAAGTCAGGACAGGTGTGCATCAGAGTTGTATCCTTTCACCATACCTATCCAATCTGTATGCTGAGCAAATAATCCCAGAAGCTGGACTATATGAAGAATGGGGCATCAGGATTGGAAGCAGACTTATTAAACAACCTGCTTTATGTAGATGGCACAACCTTGCTTGCTGAAAGTGAAGAGGACTTGAAGCACTTACTGATGAAGATCAGAGACCACACCCTTCAGCATGGATTACACCTCAACATAAAGAAAATAAAAATCCTCACAACTGGACCAATAAGCAACATCATGATAAACAGAGAAAAGATTGAAGTTGTCAAGTATTTCATTTTACTTGGATCCAAAATCAACACCCATGGAAGCAGCAGTCAAGAAATCAAAAGACATGCATTGGGCAAATCTTCTGCAAAAGACCTCTTTAAAGTGTTGAAAAGCAAAGATGTCATCTTGAAGACTAAGGTGCACCTCTCCCAAGCCATGGTGTTTTCAATCACCTCATATTCTTGTGAAAGCTGGACAATAAATAAGGAAGACCAAAGAAAAGTTGACACCTTTGAATTGTGGTGTTGTTGAATAATATCAAACATACCATGGACTGCTAAAAGAATGAACAAATCTATCTTGGAAGAAGTAAAACCAGAAAGCTCCTTAGAAGCAAGATGGTGAGACTATGTCTCACAATCTTTGAGCATGTTATCAGGAGGGATCGGTCCCTAGAGAAGGACTTCATGTTAGGTAAAGTAGAGGGTCAGTGAAAAAGAGGAAGACCCTCAATGAGATGGATTGACACAGCGGCTACAACAATGGGCTTAAGCATAACAAGGATTGTAAGCATGGCACAGGATTAGGCAGTGTTTTGTTCTGTTGTACATAGGGTTGCTATGAGTCTGAACCGACTAGAGAGCACATAATAACAACAAATTCATTCATTCTTCACACGTTGTTTTAGACAGTTATGATGGGTTTCCCTTTCCTGTGTTACCATATTTTGAGATGTGACCTGCTAAAAATGGATCAAACTGGGCAGCAAGTTCAAGTAAACCCTCCAAAATTTCATTTTGTGGGGACCCAAACACTTCATTTCTTCCTTGACAAGATAGTCCATGTTCAGTGATTGTTGTAATGGCAGCAGTACTGTGTTGCAAAATGGCTTTCCAGTACTGATGTCCTTCATTGTGTTCCCAGTTCATGAGTTAAGGCAAAACCATGTCTTTAGTTTTAAATAAGACAACATAAAATCTCTGTGACTTGAACTGTTTTCATGTTTATCAATCATATTCAAGTTGCATCAGTCGCTAAATCCATCAGTAGTAAATTGAGAATTGAATGATTTAGGACTGAGTAGTTTGCAAATAAAACGATATACATAGCTAACTAATGTAGAAAACATGAGCCACTTCTTATAATTCTCACAATTAGCTTTGCACCCTAGAAATATATTCTGGCTTCAGAACTTTGTTTACTATCCAAAAATTTTCAGCCCCAATTTTCAAATGATCCACTGATTTACATCTTTAAATACAATAATTTACATCATTAGAAGAAAAAATATTCCACAAAGCAGGATCTGTATTTCTGTTATTTATGGGATCTGCAGATGTGACAACTTCAGATTCTAAAATACTTTCACTTTCTACACCATTGTTAATTTCTTTTTTTAACTACAGCAAGGAATGGATGCAGAATTTGGAACAAATAATCTTATATTTGTATTGCTGTTAGTAATTTCAGCTCCAGCAATACTAGTACAACAATTTGCACCCATTAAATGGGAATGTTCAATGGAAGACGTCTCTTCTGATCCATTAAATTTTAAAAAGGAAGTTAATTCTCAAATTTTAAGGATTCACATACCCTCTTTTTTTTTTTAAATCTTCTGTGAGCTTTCATTTTTGCACTCCATTTAGTTGTTGGCATTCCATTTTATCTGGACATAAATTTGGTCACATTTTAAATTTGGTCACATTTTAAATTTGTTTCTACTGTAGCATATACGTTTTAATAATTGGAAATATGTAAAATTTATAAAACACGGAAAATTTATAAAATAAAATTTATATTTAAATTTGGACATTAACACAAAAATTTATATTTGAAAATTAGTAAACAAAAAAATTGATTTGGAAGATGTGATTTTGTTATTCGAGTCTGAGATAGTTAAAGGAAATAGTACTTACAAGGCAGTCAGGAATAATTTCATTCATTTGTTGTACCGAGTTTGTTGGCAGGCCCTTCGCAGACCTCCACAAGTGTTTTCCATTTTAAAATCATACTTAAAACCTTGCTCACCCACTTTCTGTTCTTTGATGCTACGTTTTCAGTTCATTGAACTACTGCTGATACTTGATGGGGATGAGAGTGATCACCAAGAGCATGATGCAAATATAAGATTATGCTCAATCTGAAGATGCGTTTCGGTTCAATTTGCACAGAACCAGGTGCATCATGAGTCATGTGATTATAGTGCTGCTTGTGTGTTCTTATGTGATTGACAAGAGAGAAATCAATGTGAGGTTATACCTGATTGGTCCTAAATGAAAAGGAAAATATAATTGTTATACAAAATTTATACAATGGTATCAATTTCATTTAGTGCCCTAACAGTTCCCTTCCACTGCAGTGCTGGCTTGTTTGTATCCCGTCTGCTTGGCCTCTATGGGTCTTTGCTTTAGACAACCGGTGCCCCTGTTTTTGAGTTGATGCCCTAAGTACCATATGATTGCTTGGCAAACTGTAGCCTGTTGGTTTTGTTAGATTTTCCTGAAGATATGAAAATATCAGTATGGGTAATTTTCACTGGCGAACTTATTGATACAATGTGTTTATTTTAAATCTAGTTATATTTCTTCCTAAATTCCCTTTCCCACTCACGTGTGAGAAATGTTATCTGTGGCCTGGGATAAAGGAATGATCTATACCAGAGAAAGCAGTAACCTTCTGATCTCAGTATGTCCTGACAGTAGTGTTGTTTTATCGCCTTTGACAAGTCTGGGTCTGGTTTAAAAGAGCTCCTCTCCTACTTTTTTGTTCGTTTGCTTTGTTTTATTTTGTTTTTTTTGTTTGATTGTCCTGTATTTAAGAGACTTTTTTTCCCTACCAAGTAAGAATGTAACTATGGCTTTTATTGAGTCTTCCATATTTCAGTCTGGTAATACAGATTTCATTAGAAATGATAATAAAAGTTATACAGGAAACTAATGGCATTTAATTGCTATAACATATACATTAAAGAATGAATTAAAAGGATGGAATATTTAACATAATGTGAATCAATATACCAAATATAGCACACACTTTTCTCTGAACTTTTTCATCTTGTTTACTTATTTATCTTTTAAGCTTCTCAAGCCATTTGCCATATACAACCTGTAATATATGGAGAAAGAGAATGCTTAATATTTAATTTTCACAATTTGAACAAGACAAAGATCTCTCTTATAAAAGCTGACCTTTAAGGAACATAAAATGTCTTGTGTTTCCTTTTTCATCTGTGTTTGTATTGTGTGTTTGGTGTGTTGGGTGGTGAGTTCAGTGGAGAAGAGGTTAGGTAGGCTAAGGAAGGTATGGCAAGTTACATGTATTTAAAAAAATACTTGTAGTAAAAGTATGGCATTGCATATTAATACAAATTAATACAAATATTACACTAAAAAAATTACACTGCACTGTATTAATTCAAGTTACTAATACAATCACTTATTTATTCATAAAAATTTCATTATTTAAGAAATGGTATCAACATTACATAATGGAATTGAATACATGTTTTCTTAGAGTAGAGAGGAAGTGTTCTAGAAAGAGAACAGAGTCTAGAGAGATTGACATTCCCTCTAGAATAAGAGGATCATGAAGGGGAGAGTCTTTAGAGAGATGAGGATGAAAGCAATGGAAAAATTTATAATTACATAAATTTTAAAAACAGAAAACTCAGGGTTGGGTTGATGATGGTTTGGGATTGAAATTCTGACCCGGGGGTGAAATACATTCTTTGCTAACTCTAAATCGTGGGCTCTTGAGCAAGTTCTGGAAACTTACAGATATAAGTAGGGTTGTGAAGATTAAAAGTAATGTGCCACATAAATGATAGTTAAATAAAATGATCATGCCTTTGATCAATGGAGGAATAAAGTAGGATCATGATGGAAAAGAGAGATCTAGATTTTGATCTGTTCATGCAACCTTTCACTCAACCCAGATTTCTTAGAAGACTGCTCTGAGTTAGGTAGTGTACTGTGTTAGGTGCTAGTTACACTTTGATGATCAAGTCTTTATTGTATTTTCTACATTTTTGTTGTGTGCGGGTGAAAGGCATCGGTTAAATGTACTAATAATGAACTAGTCTCAAAGCCTAGAGTAGCAGGATGTCATTTTGTAAGTGATATGAATACTGAACAAAGATATGTAATGGGCTTTAAGAGACAGACATCTGTTACTACCTAGCTGTCATTACCGTATTTTTCATTCTTTAAGCAGGGATATTAATATTTGCCACCTCTCTAGCGTTACCCCTTGAGATAACTGAGATTACCTTGTTGAATATTTGTGGGCATAATTAGGAGTGCAAAGCTATAGAAATATGAGCTTTATTCTATTACTCACTTCAGCATGTCCCACAGAATTTACTGGCACAATTATGATTCAAAGCAGTAGAATATAGGAATTTGAATCACTGAACAAATCTGCAATGCAACTCTATTCTGTGTGGTATATTTCACATAAAATTTTATTAAACTCTTTGAAAATTTGCCCCCTTAAGGGTTTAGGTTAAATAGCCTGGATTAGAAAACTGAAATTTTATAACGCCTGAAATTCTAGCTTCCCACTTTATTATGCTAACATCTCACAGGGAATTCCAGAACAGTAGATGACCTTACATAATATGAGTTCAATACTCATCTGCATTATGCAGGTGCGTGCTTTAGGCTAGATCATAAGAAATTCAAGCCTCAGCTCTTATTTCCTGTAAGATAGTTTTTATGCCTAAATTTCAAATATAAACTTGATTGTTAAGAATGAAAAATTGAATAATGATTGTTGTCACTTAGAATTTTGAATATTGTCTTTCATAATGAAAAAAAGTAATTTTGAATGTCTGGTTTTTGATGAATATATTGTAATGTATGAAACTCCTCAAGCAGGGCCTGGGACAGTGTCACCTAGTTAAACAAATGAACATTTCTGCAGCATAGCAATAAATATTCATATTGTTGTTGTTAGTTACCGTTGGAGTTGGATCTGACTCATGGTGACTTTACCTACAACAGAACAAAATGTTTCTTGGTCCTGTGCCATTTCATGATAGTTGAATGTTTGAGTCCTTTGTTTGGCTATTGTGTCAATCCATCTCATTGAGGGTTTCCCTTATTTTCACTGACCCTCTACCAAACCTTTTTGAACAATTGGTCTTTCCTCTCGTGTCCAAAGTAAGCTAGCCAAAGCCTCACCATCATCACTTATAAAGAGAATTCTAGTTATATTTCTTCTAAGACTGATTTGTTCATTCTTCTGGTAGTCCATGGTATATTCAATAGTCTTTGCCAACACCACAATTCAAATGCATCATTCTCTATTCTTTTTTCATTGTCCAGCTTTCACATGCATATGAGGCGATTGAAAAGACCATGGCTTGAGTCAGGCACACTTAAACATCTTTGCTTTTTAAAACTTTAAAGAGGTCTTTTGCAGCAGATTTGCCCAGTACAATACATTTGATTTCTTGACTGCTGTTCCCATGGATGCTGATTATTGGCAACTTCAGTTTCTTTTTTCATTTATCACGATGTTGTTTATCAGTCTAGTTGTGAGGATTTTTGTTTTCTTCATATTCAGGTGTAATTCATATTTAAGGTTGTAAGATAAATTTACCAGTCGCCATTTCCGGCTCATGGCGACCCCATGTGTGTGAAAATAGAACTGTGCTGTATAGGGTTTTCAATTGCTGATTTTCAGAAGTAGGCCACCAGTCCTTTCTTCTGAGGTACGTCTGAATGGACTCAAACTGCCAACCTATCATATTAGCAGTTTGCACCATCCAGGGACTCAGTGAGATAAAGACTTTAAATAGCCTCACATCAGTTAATTTCTGGTTTTTCTGACAAATGATCTTGAACCAGCATTTCAATTTTCAGAGATTTTTGAATTTTGGACCTGTGAATGTGAGATTTTAGATCTATATTAAAGCATACATACTTAATAGGACAAAGTTATTTTCTACAAACAAAAATAGCATGTCTTGGCAATTAAGAACCATAACTTGGCGCCACCAGATCCCAGGTTCAAACCCTTTGGCAAAGTATTTATTCTCTATGCCTCAGTTTCTTCATCTTCAAAATGATATAATAATAATAGAATATAATAATAGGATATATTATTATATACTATAGTAATATAATATAATTATATAGTATAGCAATATAATAATAATAATAGAACCTACATCATAGGTTGTTACAAAGTACAATAAATTAGCATTATAAAATGCTTAGAAAAATGCCTGGCATATAATAGGTACTATTTAAATACTGTTCCATAATGTGATTTACTTCATTTAAAGTTAGCATCAGAAAATAACAAAAAATACACTAAGTTAAATTTGGTTGTCTGAAAACAAATTTTGTGTCTAGTTTTAATACTCATGAGTGCACATTCAATTATTAGATACCCAGTTGGTAGGTATTTTCTACCATTGCACTTTCTTTCTCATATGGCTCAGTCAGGAGAATGGACAAAAGGAAAAGGAAGGAGATGTGTTCACAGCAGCCTGTGCTATTGCCAGCAGGTATTTAGGCAGAAAAGAGGTTTAAATAACACCCTAAGAATGGTGCTATATTCCTGATTTAGTGAAATAATGATTAGTGATCCCTCTGGGAATGGACCTCTTTTAAGACCAAAATAATGATATCTTAAAAAAAAAATGAAATTAAATTAAAAACTTCGTAGTCATGTGTGATGGTGTTAGTGTGAGCCAGACAGCTTAAGAGCACCATCCTTGCCAAGCTCCACAGGGCAAAAAAGCCAGCAGGTCTACTTACAGTTTTCTCTACACTGGTTTAGGTGTCTGAGGTAAGAGCGGTGGTGAAGTCCTTGCTTTTCTAAATCACCTTCTGCTCCTCTGGGGAAAATAAGCCAGGGAATATTTTGGAGAACGAATGCAAGAAATTGTAGGTTCCATTTTTATGACCTTCCTCTTTGGCCTGAAACCAATGTGGCCCTACTACACTGAGGTATAGCTGCCTCGGTTCCCAAGGGCCATTCCTGGAGGACCAGGGGCCTCTTCTCTCTTCCCTAATCTTATCTCTAGTTTAGGACCCTAAGTTTCCTATATTTATAGGAGTGTTGAGATAAATTCAATTAATCTTCTAAAGATATTTTTGTTCTTCATCCAGATATTGAACCTTGTGGCAACCAATTATATAACATGTGCATTTTTTATTTTTATGTGACAAAATACATGTCACTGAAACACGTTAAAAAACATCACCGCAGTCTGTAACTCTGCAACAGTTTGCACAAAGTACTTTGCAATGGATTTTTTTTTTTAATCCTGTCCAGGATAATGCAGATTTTAGGCAATGTGCCAATACTGAGAATCTTAACTCCAACAAATGATACTGTATGTTCTATGAATGAGCCCTTTGAATAGGGACTTTGTTAGAAAGTTTGTGGTACCCACTAGATATAGACTGTATCAGACAATACACACTCTTACAAAGCCAGATTATGTAATTATGTGCCTTATACTTAGTGTTCTAAATTCCTCAACATTCCTTAATATTCCCAAGAGGGGAAGTCCTTTGACTTGGTTTAGTACAAAGGTTGCTGAAGGAGGAAAATAAGTCCCCTTCTCAATTCTGGGTAAGAACAGCCAGAAGTCTTTGGGAGGCATCAGGGTTAAGGATGCTGTACTAAACAATCTATAAGGATTTATGAAAATATATTTTCTTTTTTAAAGCATGTTTCTATTGCTGAAAAAAAAATTGCTGAAAGGAGATATAAATTTCTTTGGGAGAAGATATTTTAGCAATAATCTTTGTGTAAATGAATTTATTACATTTATTTGACATCTGAAATGCCATAAATAAAGTCCTTATGTACCTGAACTTCCTCAGTCCTGCTTCCTATTTTCCTCCTGTTTCCTGATAAATCTCACCACTGACTTTACTGGGAATTCTGTAGTTTTCTTGAACATATTCCTAACTCCTGTATGAAACTTTCTGTGTTCTGGTACTTGATACATATTAGTAATCACTTTACAACCTTTACTTTGAAAACATTTTTGGATAGCCTTTCCATTCAGGATCCTGGAATTTTTATAAAACCACAGAGGTTTTTTTTTGAACTAAAGGCTGTTGGTTTGTGGAATTTCCTTTAACTGGAAGCACATATGCGTCTGTGGTTTTAGTGTTTTCCCAGTTTTATAATATCCTGCTTGTTTGTTTTTATTTTCAAAGCTGGAGAATTAACCATCAATTTTCATATTTTATAGAGGACTAACATTTTTCCTTCTTTTCCCCCCCCAGTTGAAAGAGACAAGGATTTCTCTCATCAACGAAGGCATTACAAAGAATTTCGATTTGATCTTACTCAAATTCCTCATGGAGAAGCAGTGACAGCAGCTGAGTTTCGGATATACAAGGATCAGAGCAACAATCGATTTGAAAATGAAACAATTAAGATTAGCATATATCAGATCATCAAGGAATACACAAATAGGTATCACCTTTATATCTAATTTGTGTCCTAGAAAACAAATGTTAAATTGTAGTAAAACCCACTGATAACCCACGTGACCTATTGAAATATGTTTTCTGTAGATGTAAGGGCATGCAAGGCCAGTTGTAGATACATAGAAAAGTAAGAGTAATTGATCTGAAAAAATCCTTATGTATTTTACAGCTTTCCCCACTCATGACACCAAACTGTGTATTAAATTGCCTCATGCTTCCCCATAACAACCTCTCCTAGGTAGGACATGGTAATCTGACCAAAAAAAGAAACAAAACACAAGAATCTAAAAAATGTCTTGCTTTTAATGTTTCTTAAGCGATTGAAGGCATTTTATCACCCTCCCACACACGGACACAATGAAGATAAATATTTGTGTTCTTTCTTTTATACTAGGGGAAATTTTCTTTGCAACTTGGAACCTTGACTTTTATTCTCTAAAAGAGAGGCTAGATTAAAAATGCTTCATTTTTCTATCATATCACCACAATTAAAAAGAATTTCAACTTGAAAAGTTACTTTTAAATCCAATTTTTTAGCCTTGATTATTTGTTATTTCACGTACTTCTTAGCAACTAAAACGGAGGTAGGGAAAAGGGAGAAAAAATAAAAGACAAAAAATAACAACTATGCCTCTGGCCAGTTTTAAAGCTATGATCATTTCTTGAAACTTCTGTCACCAAGCTTATATTTTATCTGCTTTGCATTTTGAATTAAACTCAGAAAAAAATGAAAAGCAAGTGCAGACTGTACTCACTAATGCAGTGAATTCAACAATACATATATATTCTCACATACACAAAGCTCACTTTCTCTAAGGTATTGCTTGAGACTGGTGGGGCTGGGAGTCATTGCACTAATCTAGACTGATGTTTTACAGTTTTACATTCAAGACATCATCTGATCTCTGAATCATCCAGTTTATGAATTCTTTGACAGTGTTATATGACCAAATAAAGGAAACATTACTAATTCATTATGTCATCTCTTTTCCCTCTTATTTATCTTAATAAGACCTAAAACTCTTAAAATTATGCCTTGTATTCTTACCACCTTCCATCTCTCGCATTTATCCCTACTCATATTTAAACATGTGCAATTTAAAGGAGTGTTCTGATATTTATTCAGACTTTTATTTTTCTTGGTAAAAAGTTCACACTCTTTGCATCATTTCACTTATTTAATCTTTTCATATAAGGCTGACAG
The DNA here is from genome assembly GCF_024166365.1 of Elephas maximus indicus. Lineage (NCBI taxonomy): Eukaryota > Metazoa > Chordata > Mammalia > Proboscidea > Elephantidae > Elephas > Elephas maximus. Next base: position 121,483,058 of record NC_064819.1, on the reverse strand, counting down.
CCCCAAAATCTATATAGAAGGCATTGCTCTTCAGTCGCACCTCATATATCTGGCATTATTGGGAAATGAGGTTTTCCACATGATTGAATTTTCCAGATAATTCTGCTGAGTTCAGCATGCTTTTGTTGATCGTCTACCATGTGGCAAGCACAGAGCACATAAGGTAGAGTAAATAAGACCTCAAAAGCTCATAGCCTGGGGGCCAGAGGCTGTGGTGGGCCTGCTGCACACAGACTTTAATAACTATAATACAATGTGCTAAGCACTATGATGTAAGTATGCACTAAGTGTTGTGGAAATACAAATGGAGGGAAAATTAATTCTTTGGGTGGGAGAGTGAGAAAACTTAGGGGAAGCCACTGAGAAGAATTCACCTTTGAGCTGGGCCTTTCAAGATAAGTAGGAGCTTCCTAGGCACACACACACACACACACACACACACACACACACAAAGTATCCTAGAATAAGAATCTCTAAACAATAAAATGTTTAAATGTATATGAATGAAACAATAAAAAAAAAATTGTCAGCGTCAGTATTTCTACTGATAAGAATAGCAGCAAGCACTTATTCATTTGATGAATACTAACCATATGTCTGGCACTGTGTTAAATGCTTTACATGAAATAGATTTTTCACAAATTATTTTTTATATATATATATATATATTCCCAAAAGAAAATGTACTATGTATAATTCACCCTTTTCCTAATGCTCTGCTATGATTATAAATTTCTGTGCTCCATTGTAAAAACATTTTAAGCTAGCCTGCTCAATGTCATTAGCCACCTTCAGTGCTTGGATAAATTTAGTTAAGCTGTCATCATTCCAGTTCACAGTCAGCTTCATATTTACATCATCTCCCTCCTCCTGCTTCTCTAAGATTTGTGATTCTTCTGTGGACATACTTCACAATGTACACTGACAGTTTCCACTCAGGAAGATTTCATGGGCTCTTGAGAGCAGTGTAGCAGAATGAGACACTCAGATGGTCAGAGACATCTTCTCTAAGTATACAGGGCACTACGCAGGCATACCTTGCATTTCTTCAGTGTGCAGGGATCATCCTCTATTTCAGTGGTTCTCAGCTGAGACAATTATTTTGCTCCCTAAGGAAATATTTAGCAATGTCCGGAGACATTTTTGGTTGTTACAACCGGAGGGAGGGTGCTAATGGGTCTAAATGTTGGGGTAGGAATGTGGGTATGGATGCTGCTAAATGTTCTACAACGGACTAGGTTAGCCCCCCTCCCAGAATTATCCCATCAAAGATATCCATGGTGCTCTGTTTGAGATTTGAGAAATCCTTCTCTATTTGAAGATCCGAATTGTAAACCTAAAAATAGAAATGATTTGTCTCACAAAGCAGTTTATCAGCTAATTCTTCTTAGACTATTTCCTATTTGGGTGACAAGAATATAATATAAAAGAGCTCTAAGGAAGCTGTACTGGGTGCAGTACTGATTCATGAGGAGTCATTAAGAGTGATCAAAGTATCTACCTAATAATTTCATGTATTTATTTCTTGTTGCATGAAGAGACCTCCCGTGGCACATGTTTAGATTTTTCTGCAGGGAAAAATAATGGATGATGTGATGTCAGTAAACCTGCTAAATATTATAAAAGTGTCTTGGCAATTAAAGAAAAAAAATCCCACAGAGAGGAAAGTAATTGAATTTTCACAGTGGAAATTCAATTTGTTTTTCCATTTCTGCCATGCTTGTCATTCAAAATTTCATCTAATATTACTGCTTCACCAATTTGCATCTGTACCTGAAAGTGTAAATATGCAGCATGGGATCAGAAAGTCTGAAAACTTATGTACAGTGAGATTTACACAATATGATAATTACCATTTGAAAAGACCAATGAGCTTGTGGCATTATAAACTTGAGAGAATCTCATTTACTAACTTGTGGCACCTCCTTAATATATTCAGTACTAGAGCTGCAGGTCGGGTTCCTTGAATGATTTTTTTCTTTTTGTCAAATACTCAGAAGAAATGTATGTTTTATCTTTGGGTGGACTTTTTTACATTTTTACTAGCTTTTCACTACTCAGAGATGAAAGGAGATGAGATAGTGATGATACGGAAAACTTTGTGAACGTGAAGATGTCACTGTGGACTTTAAGGTGCAGGTGTCATGGCATAGAGGTAGTGTTGCACCTAATCCTCCAAAATTTATCTGTACAGCTTCCAGACAATTTTCAAAAGCTTTTCTTGGAAAGTTTTAATGCTTCTTAATTAGATAGTGAATGTATTCTTGGTTGACTGTTTCTTCTCTCTTTCTCTCATCTATGCACACACACACATACAATCCACATGTGTTGTTGTTAACTGCTATACAGTTAGCCCCAAACTCAGAGTGGCCTCATATGTGTCAGAATAGAACTGTGCTCCATAATGTTCTCAATGGCTGATTTATTGGAAGTGGATAACCAGGCCTTTCTTCCTGGTCTGTCTATAACTATGTTTGTTGTTGTTGTTCTCAGGCACCATCAAGTCAGTTCCAGCTCATAGTGACCCTATGTACAACAGAACAAAATGCTGCCTGGTCCTGCACCATTCTCACAACCTTTGCTATGTTCGAGCCCATTGTTGCAGCCACTCCATGTCAATCCAGCTCATCAAAGGTCTTCCTTTTGTTTGCTGACCCTGTACTTCATCAAGCATGATATCCTACTCCAGGGACTGGTCCCTCATGAAAACATCTCCAAATTTGTGAAAGGAAGTCTTGCCATGCTCACTTCTAAGGAGCATTCTGGCTGTACCTCTTCCAAGACAGATTTTTTTGTTTTTCTGGCAACCCAAAATTGTACTTTGGCTCTCATGGACTTCTTCGCCAACATCATAATTCAAAGGCATCGGTTCTTCTTCGATCTTTGTTATTCAGTGTCCAGATTTCACACACATATGAGGCGATTGGGTCAGCTTGGGTCAGGCACACCTTAGCCTTTAAACTGGCATCTTTGCTTTTTAACACTTTTGAAGACATCTTTTGCAGCAGATTTGTCCAATGCAACACATTGTATGACTTCTTGACTGGTGCTTCCATGGGCATTGATAGTGAATCCAAATAAAATGAAATCCTTGACAACTTCAATATTTTCTCTGTTTATCATAATGTTGCATATTGGTCCAGTTGTGAGGATTTTTGTTTTCTTTATGTTGAGGTGTATTCTGTACTGAAGGATGTAGTCCTTGATCTTCATCAGCAAGTGCTCCAAGTTCTCTTCACTTTCAGGAAGCAAGGTTGTGTTTTTTGCAAATTACACTTTGTTAATGAGTCTTCCTTCAATCCTGATACTCCATTCTTCTTCACATAGTCCAGATTCTCAGATTATTTGCTTAGTTTACAGATTGAACAAGTATGGTGAAAGGATACAAGCCTGACACACACCTTTCCGGCTTTTAAACCACTCAGTATCCCCTCATTCCACTCGAATTACTGCCTCTTGACCTATGTACACGTTTTGCATGAGCACGATTAAGTGCTCTGGAATTTCCATTGTTCGCAATGTTATTCATAATTTGTTACGATCCACACAGTCAAATGCCTTTGCATAGTCAATAATACACAGGTAAACATCTTTCTGTTATTCTCCACTTTCAGGCAGCTCCATATTATATCAGCGATGATATTCCTCATTCCATGTTCTATTCTGAATCCACCTAGAATTTCTGAAAGTTCCCTGTTGTTTACTGCTGCAACGATTTTTCAATTATCTTCAGCAAAATGTGTGTGATATTAATGACATTGTTCAATAATTTCCACATTCTGTTGAATCACCCTTTTTTGGAATGGGCATAAATATGGATCTCTTTTAGTCAGTTGGCCAGGTAGCTCTTTTCCAATTTTCTTGGCATGGAAGAGTAAGGGCTTCCAGTGCTGCATCCATTTGTTGAAACGTCTGAACTGGTATTCTGTCAATTCCTGGAGCCTCATTTTGTGCCAGTGCCTTCAGTGAATCTTGGACTTCTTCCTTCAATACCATAGGTTCTCGATCATATGCTACCTCCTGAAATGATTTAACATCGACCAATTCTTTTGGGTACAGTGACTCTGTATATTCCTTCCATTTTCTTTTGATGTTTCCTGCCGCATTCAATATTTTGCCCATAGAATCCTTCAACATTGCAACTTGAGGCCCAAATCTTTTCTTCCATTCTTTCAGCTTGAGAAATGCCTAACATGTTTTTCCCTGTTGGTTTCCTAATTCCAGGTCTTTGCATAATTTCATTACATTACTTTACTTTGTCTTCCTAGATGCCCTTTGTAATCTTTTGTTCAGTTCTTTTATTTCATTATTTCTTCCATTCTGTTTAGCTACTCTACTTTCAAGAGCAAGTTTCAGAATCTCTTCTTGCATCCATTTTGGTCGTTTCTTTTTCTCCTGTCTTTTTAATGGTCTTTTACTTTTTCCTTTTTTTTTTTTTTTTACTTGGTTTATGTTTGATGTCCTTGATCTTATCCCACAACTGTTCTGGTCTTTGGTCATTAGTTTTCAAATATGTCAAATCTATTCTTGAGCTGGTCTCTAAATTCAGGTGGAACATACTCAAGATTGTACTTTCGTTCTTGTGGACTTCTTTTAATTTTCTTCAGCTTCCACTTGAACTTAACATAGGAGCAATTGATGGTATGTTCCACAATCAGCCCCTGGCCTTGTTCTAACTGATGATATTGAGCTTTTCCATTGTCTCTTTCCACAGATGTAGTCGATTTGATTCCTGTGTAATTCCATCTGGCAAAGGTCCGTTGTATAGTTGCAGTTTATGTTGCTGAAAAAAAGTATTTGCAATGAGTAAGTCATTGATCTTCCAATTTTCTATCATGCAATCTCCGGCATCATTTTTATCACCAAGGCTGTATTTTCCAACTACTGATCCTTCTTATTTATTTCCAGCTTTTCCATTCCAATCACCAGTAATCATCAATATATCTTGACTGCATGTTTGATCAATTTCAGACTGCAGAAGTTGGTAAAAATCTTCAGTTTCTTCATTGTTGACATTAGTGGTTGGTGGATAAATTTGAGTAATAGTCGTATTAACTTGTCTTCCTTGCAGATGCATGTATTTTATCCTATCACTGACAGTGCTGTACTTCAGGATAGATCTTGAAATGTTCTTTTTGTTGATGAATGTGATGTCATTTCTCTTTAATTTGTCATTCCTGGATAGTAGACCATATGAATATCCAATTCAAAATGGCCAATACCAGTCCATCTCTGCTCACTAATGCCAAGGACATGGATCATTAATCATTCCAGTTCATTTTTGGGAACTTCCAATTTTCCTAGGCTCATACTTTGTACAGTCCATGTTCTGATTATTAATGGATGTTTTCAGCTGTTTCTTCTCCTTTTGAGTCATGCGCATCAACAAATGAAGGTCCCCAAAGCATTACTCCATCCATGTGGTTAAGATTGACTCACTTTGAAGAGGCAGCTCTTCTCCAGTCATATTCTGAGCACCTTCCAACCTGAGAAGGACATCTTCTGGCGTTGTATCAGACAATGTTCCACTGGTATTTGAAAGGTTTTCCCTGGCCAATATTTTCAGAAGTAGATTACTAGGTCCTCGTCTGTCCTAGTCTAAAAAAGCTCTGCTAAAACCTATCCACCGTGGGTGACCCTACTGGTATTTGAAATACTGATGGCATGGCATCAAGCATCATAGCAATACCCAAGCCACTGCAGTAAGGCAAACTGACAGATAAGTAGTGTATACCTATATAAAGATACACATAATTAAAGCCACAATGACCTGTAGAATATTCCTCTTTCATTGTCTCATAATGTTGGTTATACAAATAAATTTACTTCTTTTAGATAATTTTTCAACTTAATTTTTTCCCTCTAATTTAGGGACAGAGAGTTATTATAGACTATGTATCATTAAGTGTTCCTAAAGCTAATGCCAATGAATGAATTGCTATATTAAAAATTTGTAAGTACAGGTTATTAACTAAATGAGAATTCTATCCAAGGAGTCATCCATTGCATTTGGTTTATCCAATTCCCATTGTTCTAAAGTGGCCTCATTTATAAAGAAGTATCATAGTCTTATTCCAAGATATTATAGATACGTAATCAATCTTATATTTATTTCAGAAGGTTTTCATTATTGTCTATGTACATTTCTTCTAGTGTTGAGATATTTTGAAATGTTATATCTTCTAAATATGAATACAAATGTGTCCTATAATTATCCTCATGTCTCTTGCTTTATCAAAATATCCCTCTACTTGATTCTGTTTGTTTCCACTTCCCCAAAATTCTACACCATTTCCTTTCTCTGTATGTTAGCCAATGTCACTAATACAGAAATTTACTTTGACCCCTTTCACTTTCTCATATTTTATTCGCCCCAACTCACTGCAATTTGATTTCCATCAACTTCTCTCAATTGAAGCTGATCATCATAAGATGGCCCACTAACAGCCTTCTCCTACCAAATCATACTATTTGTCATGTCCTCAGTATTTGATATTGCTATTTCCTATTAAGTATGTGAAATATGCCAACTAGGAATGTATCTGTTCCTGTACAAAAAGTAGAACCACTATGAGTCATATGGGATAAGGGACTCATTACAGGGATTTGACTTTCCACAATCATGGGGACTGGTTGAAACAGTTCATGTAAAGCTGTTGCTTCTGTATCTGGTGATGGGTCTGAAGGATGTAACATGGGCAGTTGGGATGCAAAATGGATGAAGGGTTGGAAAGAACAAGAACTAAATCCTGTGAGGATAAGCTGGAACTTCAAGGACAAACTGAAATCATGTCTATTTCCCATGCCTCTGAGCCTCCAACTTCATTGATGCAGGTGACTTGCAGGGGAAGCTGGTGTACTTCACAGCCAGCTGCTTTTACCCCTGGATCAGGATGTGGAAAAGCTAAAGGAAGTGATCCGGCAGGAGCTGGAGGAATTGTAGGCCAGGATTTGGACAAACTGATGGAGTTGAGATCCAGTTTGAGCTGGAGGAGAAGCAGACCCAGCTATTCATCAACATGGTGATCCAGCAGATCAGAGACAAAGTACATGAGCAGCGGGAAAGCCTGCCACTGGACCAGTCTTCCAGGCATAATCTTGGCTGCTGCTTTAATCCATTTTCTAAATCTTGTGCAAATTTCCACTATGACCAACTCTAACCCAGAAGGAAACACAGAAGGGATATCTGGGATTCATAGTTAGAGATTAGCTAATTTGAAAAAGTACAAAACCTTAATAGCACAGCTTTTTTAACTGGGCACCATACACACATACCTTTTATAATCTTTATAACTTCCAAGGAAACCCTGGTGGTGTAGTGGTAAAGTGCTATGGCTACTAACCAAAGGGTCGGCAGTTTGAATCCACCAGATGCTCCTTGGAAACTCTATGGGGCAGTTCTACTCTGTCCTATAGGGTCACTATGAGTCGGAATCGACTCAACTGAAATGGGTTTGGTTTTTGGTTTATAACTTCCAAAAAATAATAATAGCAAAATAATGCTTTTTATTCATCTTTGGGTGATGTTCATTCCTTTTCTAGTTGGTCATACTTCCCCTTTGGTGTCCTGTAATTTAATTAGTGAGACATGAAGTTGTCTTAGTTATCTAGTGCTGCTGTAACAGAAATACCACAAATGAGTGGCTTTAACAAACAGAAATTTATTTTCTCACAGTTTAGGGGACTAGAAGTCTGAATTCAGAGTGCCAGCTCTAGGAGAAAGGCTCTATCTGCTCTGGGGAAAAATCCTTGTCTCTTCAGCTGCTGTTTCCTTGTTCCTTGGAGATCTCCACGTGGCATGTGAATGAATAGATGAATTTGTGAAATGTCTGAGGTCACTCTGTGGCTCCATTTCTACCTAACTTGCCTTAGGCTGATAGCTCAAGGCTCAATCATTTAGTGCCTCAATCCAAAATTCAATGGTCTTTCAGCAGAAGGAAAGCAATTAAGATATGGTCTGGGACTAAGTGGAACAAACATGTCCTAAGAGAAGGTGCTCTGAAAAAGAAATGTGGAACTCTGGGTTCTGGTCTTAGTTGGGCTCCAACTAGCTGAGTAACCATGGAGAAATCATTCAACTTCTTTTTATATTTTTCCGTCAATAAAGCAGTGATTTGGCTAAGTAATTCATGTTCCAGTTCGTTGGAGTATTCTATGATTTCTTTTGGTCGCTTTCAAAGGTAGAATCCCAGACTAGCTGGTTTCAAACATGAAATTCTTGGTTATATATATTAGTTTTATAATGAAAATATCTCATTTATTTAGCTGCAGAGATACTAGGGTAAGCTAACATTTTCAAACATCCATTACTACATGCAAGGCGTGCTACTAGGCATCTTGACATAATGTGTATGCTTCATTATAGGGACATCACATATCATGATATAACCACATAAAGATGATATCCCATTTACCCAAGTAAAAAAATCAAAAAATTTAGAGAAGCGTATTGAATATTTATCCATTAAATTTGCTTAAAGTTTTACAGTGGGTATTTTTTTTTATACTTAAAATAGTCAAAACTGTAACAGTTTATTAACAGAACTAAACATACATATTTTTAATCATGTTATATTAAATAATTCCATAAATATGGCCATAGTCCTTGTTTCTACTCTCAAAATACTTATGTAATAACTTTCTCAAGCTCTTCATATGCATCTTTGACATCATGTCTATCACTAGAGCTGCCTTTTGAATCATTTATCACAGTTTTACAAAGCACATCACCTTCAAGTCCATCTGTGTTTGAAAAATAGCATTTTTTGAATCTGTGTATGATGTTAAGGAGCACTGGTGGTGCTCCTTAGCGCTCAGCTGCTAACCAAAATATTGGCAGTTCGACCCCACCAGGCGCTTCATGGGAGAAAGATGTGGCAACCTACTTTCCTAAAGATTACAGCCTTGGGAACTCTATGGGGGCAGCTCTGCTCTGTCCTATAGGGTTGATATGAGTCTTAATCTAGTCGATGAAAATGGGTTTGGTTTTGGTTTTGAGTATGATGCTGTCACTATAAATACATGTTATCAGAAGCACAAGTGCCCACAGGTTTTTGCTTGTTTGTGTGTAGATCTGTAAGTTTAGATCTATAAATGTTATATCCAGAATACAACCTCTTACGCTACGCTTATATAAGTAATTTTTAAAAGGCATACTTATAAAGATAGCCAGTAGTTGGTTTTTTGAGACAACATTCCCAGGAATAATTACTAAATTTCCTTTGTCATCTTTTTCTTCCTTCCCTTCCTCTCCCCTTTTACATCCTCTTCCCCCTTCTTGTAACCATTTCTATCAGCTAACATCTATAAGCAACGAAAATAAGCATCTACTGAGGCCATTTGAAGGTAATGTGCCTTCCCAAATAACACTTCTTCTAACTTTACAATTAAAAATTAAGCAATTTAGAGACACCTGTATTATGATTATGATAGACTTGTAAAGTTTCAAGTGTAATTTCCCTTTCATTCTGATAAATATGTAGAATACATTACACGTAATTTCTTTGGTTTTCACAAAAATCTTTTAATGGGAGGATTATGATATGATTTTTTTTATACATGGGAAAACTGAGGCTGAGAAATTCCTTATTTGTTCAAGTTTCATCTGATCCATATATCCTTGTTCATTTCATTGCACTACAGTGATACTTATATTAAAGATGATAAAAGTTATGTTCTAGCTCTTCTTCATTATGTTCTTAAGTACATAGCCCTAGTTTTCCCATTACACCAATCTGCATTTTCAGATGGGTTGTGAGGTTGGTAATAACTCAAGTTTTGCTGAATTTTGGCTCCTGCTGCTCAGTTCTTAGTAAAGTACCCCTCTAGTGTTTTTGAGACATGCCAAGACATATATACAAAACTCTTTCCTCTTTCAGTGAAAAAACAAAACCCTTAAAAATCAATATATATAAGTCCACCAGTTTCTCATACATGACTCAACATATTTAAGCTCCTGAACATGATTAAAGTAAGATCTGCTAAAATACATTCGTTTTTAGCTATAAATGAATAGATTTCACACATTGAAAGTGAATGACCAAAGACCAGATGAGTTCTGGAATGACATCATACAGGAAGAAAGCAAGAGGTCATTAAAAAGACAGGAAAGAAAGAAAAGATGGGTGTCAGAAGAGACTCTGAAAATTGCTCTTGAATGTAGAGTAGCTAAAGCAAAAGGAAGAAATGAAGTAAAAGAGCTGAAGAGAAGATTTCGAAGGGCAGCTTGAGAAGACAAAGTATTATAATGAAATGTACAAAGACCTAGAGATACAAAGCCAAAAGGGAAGAACAATTGAAGGAAGAGGTCCAACCTGCACTGAAGGCATTGGTGAAAAACAAGTCTCCAGGAATTGACGGAATAGCAATTGAAATGTTTCAACAAACTGATACAGCACTGGAAGTGCTCACTCATCTATGCCAGGAAATTTGGAAGACAGCTACCTGGTTAACCAACTGGAAGAGATCCGTATTTGTGCCCATTCCAAAGAAAGGTGATCCAACAGAATCTGGAAATTATCAAACAATATCATTAATATCAGAGACAAAAAAAAAATTTGCTGAAGATCATTCAAAAGCAGTTGCAGCAGTTCATTAGCAGGGAACTGCCAGAAATTCAAGCCAGATACAGAAGAGGACATGGCAGGAGGAATATCATTGCTGATGTAAGATGGATCCACGCTGAAAGCAGAGAATACCAGAAAGATGTTTACCTGTGTTTTATTGACTATGCAAAGGCATTCGACTGTGTGGATCATAACAAATTATGGATAACATTTCGAAGAATGGGAATTACAGAACACTTCATAGTGCTCATGAGGAACCTGTACATAGACCAGGAGGCAGTAGTTCTAACAGAACAAGGGAATACCGTGTGGTTTAAAGTTAGGAAATGTGTGCGTCAGTGTTGTATCCTTTCACCATACTTATTCAATCTGTATGCTGAGCAAATAATCCAAGAAGCTGGACTATATGAAGAAGAACGGAGCATCAGGATTGGAGGAAGACTCAGTAACAATCTACTGTATGCTGATGACACAATCTTGCTTGCTGAAAGCAAAGAGGACTTGAAGCACTTATTGATGAATATCAAAGTCTACAGCCTTCAGTATGGATTATACCTCAACATAGAGAAAAATCCTCACAACTGGACCAATAAGCAACATCATGATAAAATGGAGAAAAGGTTGAAGTTGTCAAGGATTTCATTTTACTTGGATCCGTAATCAACACCCATGGAAGCAGCAGTCAAGAAATCAAAAAACAGATTGCATTGGGCAAATCTGCTGCAAAAGATCTCTTTAAAGTGCTAAAAAGCAAAGACATCACTTTAAGGACTAAGATGAACCTGACCCAAGCCATAGTGTTTTCATTTACTTCATATGCGTCTGAAAGCTGGACAATGAATAAGGAAGAAGAATTGAATAAGGAAAGAAGAAGAATTGATGCCTTTGAATTATGGTGTTGGTGAAGAATATTGAATATACCATGGACTGCCAGAATAATGAAAAAATCTGTCTTGGAAGAAGTACAGCCAGAATGCTCCTTAGAAACAAGAGCGGCAAGACTTCATCTCACATACTTGGACATGTTATCAGGACTGAGCAGTTCCTGGAGAAGGACATCATGCTTGGTAAAGTAAAGGGTCAATGAAAAAGAGGAAGACCTTCAGTGAGATGAATTGACACAGTGGCTGCAACAATGAGCTCAAACATAGCAATATATGTGAGGAACGGCACGGTACCTGACAGTGTTTCGTTCTGTTGTACACAGTGTCATTTGTTGTACGTGAGTAGGAACCGACTCTACTACTCCTAACAACAACAATATATAAATGTGCAGCACAAATACATGTATTCACATATATGCATATTATCTTTCACCTTTGGGTAACTATATTTAATACATCTATATATTTCATCGGTAGCATAGTGATTAAGCGCTGTGGCTGCTAGCCAAAAGGTCGGCAGTTTGAATCCTCCAGGCGCTCCTTGGAAACTCTAAGGGGCAGTTCTACTCTGTCCTATAGGGTCACTATGAGTCGGAGTCGACTTGACGGCAGCGGGTGGTTTATATATTTCATGGAGCCCTGGTTGCACAGTGGTTAAGATCTCAATTGCTAACCAAAGGTTGGGAGTTTGAATCCACCAGCTGCTTCTTGGAAACCGTATGGGGCAGTTCTACTGTCCTATGGGGTCACTATGAGTCGGAATGTACTGGATGGCAATGGGTTTGTTTGCTTGTTTTTTTTAATACATTTCATATCCAATAAGTCTATCTGGGTATTGCGAATGTTTTATCTGTTAAATATGACTCTGCATTTAACAACTGCGTGATGATTTCCTTTAAGCTGTGTAAGAAATTCTTACACTGATCTACATCATAGTCAATACAAATTCACCTAAAAAAAGGAAAGCACAAATGTTAATGATTATAAATTATTTTCACTAATATAAATTTATTTTTATATATGTATTTTTTGCAACTATTTCAGTGTTGATAATTTCTTTAGTTTGGCATTTTTCTTTTCCTGGAAATTCGAACTAATATGAACATCACCTAAATGACTACCTAAAGATAATTAGTTGTAATCATTTCTCAAAATGTAAACATCATCTCAAGCATGGCATTTTCAGAGTTGGTTATAATATTTTTACCATATTTCAAATGACAGCAGACTTGAACAGTGTAGAATATGAATATTTGCCAAGCTGCAGGGTGATTTATTCTATTTAAGAAGCTAACAATGTGATTAACTCCAAGATTGCAATCTCAAGGATATTTATCAAATATCTCAAAATTTTAAGGACAGTCCTTATTTTCTGGCATTTTCTTTAGCAGGTTTTCTAAGTTCAGAGGAAGAGGGAGAATTTGATTGACATTATGTCATACTGTGTATACAAGAAAAAAAAAAAAAAAACATTGCCTTCGAGTTGACTCCCACTCATAGCGACCCTATAAGACAGAGTAGAACTGCCCTGTAGGATTTCCAAGGCTGTAAATCTTTATGGAAGCAGAGTGCCAGGTCTGTTCTTCCATGGTGTGGCTGGTGGCTCCAACTGCAGACCTTTCATTTAGCAGCAGAGCCTTAACCACTGTACCATTAGGGCTCCTGTGAATATAATAGGTCCTTAAAATTTAAGGAGCCTTAGTGTCACAATGGTTAAGCTCTCTGCTAATGGAAGGTTTGACAGTTTGAACCCACCCAGCAGCTCTTCCGGAGAAAGACCTGGCTGTCTGCTTCTGTAAAGATTATAGCCAAGAAATCCCTATGGGTTCGTTCTATGCTGTTGCGTGAGGTTGCTATGATTTGGTACCCAACAACAACAAAATTCAAGTTGGAACTAATCGAATTGGTTCACTGCTTTGTAGTGTATGCTTATCATATGTCTGCAGAATCTCAAACTGAATCCTATACGGGATATTGAAAAGTGCAGCAACCTTCCTTTGATAAATACTATGATTGGAATTGTGAAGAATGAAATTTGCCTTGTTCAGAGTAGAGTAGCTGGATGATTTAATAATTATATTGTATTTGTTTTAATCTCTCTGGGTTAATGGAAAATGGTAGAAAGTTGAAATAAAGAAATGAAAATGTATTTAAAATATTGACTTCTGTTAAGAATAGTTTAATTTTCATTTTGGTGCAGTGGTTAAGAGCTACGGCTGCTAACAATACAGTCGGCAGTTCAAATCCACTAGGTGCTCCTTGGAAACCCTATGGTGTGGTTCTACTCTATCCTATAGGGTCGCTATGAGTCAGAATCAATTTGATGGCAACGGGTTTATTATTTTTTTTAGAGTAATTTATTAAAAAATAATATTTGTGTATGATTTGATTTTATTCAAAAAAATTTTTTATAACTCACCTTTGAAGTGACGTCTATGATGTAAATAGATGGCAAATGCAGAACAATGTTTAACACAGCTTGCTATGACATAGCTCTGATTTTCCACAGATAAATAATATGCTCCTAAGTAGATTCAGAATAATATAAAAGGCCATAAAAATGTACAATAGTGTCCCTTCTAATCTACCTTGAAGGAGTTTCAATGTTTTACAATTAACCTATCTTAGCCTCAGTTTCATCAATATGCATGGGCTGTGGTAAATATCAAATGTCAGAATGTATAGCATTTAGGTCAATCTGCTTATTGTAAAATAAATAAATAAAATAATCGTGATTCAATAAAAATTCATACATTTATTAATTTAATGCTAAAATTAAGACTCAAAAATATATTTATGAGTGTTAATATCTGTAAC